>NC_053035.3:344394869-345644869 GCF_002575655.3 Aegilops tauschii subsp. strangulata | reverse complement strand
TCCCGTAGCATGCACGTATGGTAAACGTTATGTAACAAATTTGAAACATGAGGTGTTCTTTGATTGTCCTCCTTATGAGTGGCGGTCGGGGACGAGCGATGGTCTTTTCCTACCAATCTATCCCCCTAGGAGCATGCGCGTAGTGCTTGGTTTTTGATGAATTGTAGATTTTTGCAATAAGTATGTGAGTTCTTTATGACTAATGTTGAGTCCATGGATTATACGCACTCTCACCTTTCCACCATTGCTAGCCTCTTCGGTACCGTGCATTGCCCTTTCTCACATTGAGAGTTGGTGCAAACTTCGCCGGTGCATCCAAACCCCGTGATATGATACGCTCTTTCACACATAAACCTCCTTATATCTTCCTCAAAACAGCCACCATACCTACCTATTATGGCATTTCCATAGCCATTCCGAGATATATTGCCATGCAACTTTCCACCGTTCCGTTTATCATGACACGTTCATCATTGTCATATTGCTTTGCATGATCATGTAGTTGACATAGTATTTGTGGCAAAGCCACCGTTCATAATTCTTTCGTACATGTCACTCTTGGTTCATTGCATATCCCGGTACACCGCCGGAGGCATTCATATAGAGTCATACTTTGTTCTAGTATCGAGTTGTAATCATTGAGTTGTAAATAAATAGAAGTGTGATGATCATCATTTTCTAGAGCATTGTCCCAAGTGAGGAATAAAAAAAAGAGAGAAAGGCCAAAAAAAGAGAAGGCCCAAAAAATGAGAGAAAAAGAGAGAAGGGACAATGTTACTATCCTTTTACCACACTTGTGCTTCAAAGTAGCACCATGATCTTCATACTAGAGAGTCTCTTGTTTTGTCACTTTCATATACTAGTGGGAATTTTTCATTATAGAACTTGGCTTGTATATTCCAACAATGGGCCTCCTCAAGTGCCCTAGGTCTTTGTGAGCAAGCAAGTTGGATGCACACCCACTTAGTTTCTTTTATTGAGCTTTCATACATCTATAGCTCTAGTGCATCCGTTGCATGGCAATCCCTACTCGTTGCATTAACATTAATCGATGGGCATCTCCATAGCTCATTGATTAGCCTCATTGATGTGGGACTTTCTCCCTTTTTGTCTTCTCCACATAACCCCCATCATCATATTCTATTCCACCCATAGTGCTATATCCATGGCTCACGCTCATGTATTGCGTGAAGGTTGAAAAAGTTTGAGATTACTAAAGTATGAAACAATTGCTTGGCTTGTCATCGAGGTTGTGCATGATGAGAGCATTCTTGTGTGATGAAAATGGAGCATGACTAAACTATATGATTTTGTAGGGATGAACTTTCTTTGGTCATGTAATTTTGAGAGGACATAATTGCTTAGTTAGTATGCTTGAAGTATTATTATTTTTATGTCAATATTGAACCTTTATCTTGAATCTTTCGGATCTGAATATTCATACCACAATTAAGAAGAATTACATTGAAATTATGCCAAGTAGCATTCCACATCAAAAATTCTGTTTTTATCATTTACCTACTCGAGGACGAGCAGGCATTAAGCTTGGGGATGCTTGATACGTCTCCAACGTATCTATAATTTTTGATTGCTCCATGCTATATTATCTTCTGTTTTGGACATTATTGGGCTTTATTATACACTTTTATAGTATTTTTGGGACTAACCTATTAACCGGAGGCCCAGCCCAGAATTGCTGTTTTTTGCCTATTTCAGAGTTTTGGCAGAAAAAGAATATCAAACGGAGTCCAAACGGAATGAAACCTTCAGGAACGTGATTTTCGGAACGAATGTGATCCAGAGGACTTGGACCCTACGTCAAGAAAGCTACCAGGAAGCCACGAGGTAGGGGGCGCACCTACCCCCCCCCCCCCGAGGCGCGCCCTCCACCCTCGTGGGCCCCACGTTGCTCCACCGACGTACTCCTTCCTCCTATATATACCTACGTACCCCCAAACTACCAGATACGGAGCCAAAAACCTAATTCCACCGCCGCAACCTTCTGTACCCGTGAGATCCCATCTTGGGGCCTGTTCCGGAGCTCCGCCGGAGGGGGCATCGATCACGGAGGGCTTCTACATCAACACCATAGCCTCTCCGATGAAGTGTGAGTAGTTTACCTCAGACCTTCGGTTCCATAGTTATTAGCTAGATGGCTTCTTCTCTCTTTTTGGATCTCAATACAATGTTCTCCCCCTCTCTTGTGGAGATCTATTCGATGTAATCTTCTTTTGCGGTGTGTTTGTTGAGACCGATGAATTGTGGGTTTATGATCAAGTTTATCTATGAACAATATTTGAATCTTCTGAATTCTTTTATGTATGATTGGTTATCTTTGCAAGTCTCTTCGAATTATCAGTTTGGTTTGGCCTACTAGATTGATCTTTCTTGCAATGGGAGAAGTGCTTAGCTTTGGGTTCAATCTTGCGGTGTCTTTTCCCAGTGACAGTAGGGGCAGCAAGGCACGTATTGTATTTGCCATCGAGGATAACAAGATGGGGTTTATATCATATTGCATGAGTTTATCCCTCTACATCATGTCATCTTGCTTAAAGCGTTACTCTGTTCTTATGAACTTAATACTCTAGATGCATGTTGGATAGCAGTCGATGTGTGGAGTAATAGTAGTAGATGCAGGCAGGAGTCGGTCTACTTGTCTCGGGCATGATGCCTATATACATGATCATGCCTAGATATTCTCATAACTATGCTCAATTCTGTCAATTGCTCAACAGTAATTTGTTCACCCACCGTAAATACTTATGCTCTCGAGAGAAGCCACTAGTGAAACCTATGGCCCCCGGGTCTATTTTCCATCATATTAATCTTCCAACACTTAGCTATTTCCGTTGCCTTTTATTTTACTTTGCCTCTTTATCACAAAAATACCAAAAATATTATCTTATCATATCTATCAGATCTCACTCTCGTAAGTGACCGTGTAGGGATTGACAACCCCTTATCGCGTTGGTTGCGAGGATTTATTTGTTTGTGTAGGTGCGAGGGACTCGTGTGTAGCCTCCTACTGGATTGATGCCTTGGTTCTCAAAAACTGAGGGAAATACTTACGCTACTTTGCTGCATCACCCTTTCCTCTTCAAGGGAAAACCAACGCAGTGCTCAAGAGGTAGCACGGGCGTCTGGTGCAAGTACGGCCCGGCCGGCCTCTGGTGCAAGTACGGCACTGAGGGCCTCTGCCCACTCCTGGCGAGGAATGGGGGTACTGACGGGACGTGTACCCAGCTGCGACGCTGTGTCGACAGCAGGCAAGCGCCGATGGATCCGCTCTTGCTGTGCGGTGCGCCGCGCCTCTCACTCTGCGGCGCTCCAACGGTCTCGCCGTGTGGCGAGCCGCAGTCTATCGGCGCGGACGCGCCTAGCTTGCTCTGCGGCGCGCCATCAATATGTTGTGCGGTGAGCTGCAGCCTGTCGGCGTTGACATGCCTATCTTGATCCGCGGCGCTCAAGCGCCTTGGGCCAAAGGTCTGCTCAACCCTGGCAATGACGCCCATCACGGTATCGTCCATCGCGTTGCCGGGGAGCGCCTCGGCCTCGACGGGCCGTGGCGCCTGCTCGTTTTCCTCGTCGACGAGGTTGATGGCAGAGGCAGCGCTTTGGTGGGTTGGCATGCTTGGAAAAGGTGGATGTGCTACAGGCTGCGCTTGTCGCCTCCGTGCGTCGCACGCCGCCTATGCGCAATATAGTAGGGTGGCGGGAAACAGGTGTGGAAATGGCGGGAAACGGTGGCATGTTCATAAAACGCCATCAATTAATGGAAACTTAGCATAGAAGGAACATTGAGCTAGCACAAGAAGTAGATGATGATCAGATGAACACGGACCACACTAGGGAACCCGTCGGTGATGAATTCATCAATCCCAAACGGTTGAATACTAGCAAGCATTTTCCCACAACACACACGGCCTATTCCATCACAAACAGGTCGGATGGATCAACTGTATGCCACGTATCGCACATTGTCAAAAAGTAATGTGGTAGACCTTCTTTAACATGTGTTAAAAAATAAAAAATAAAAAAACAAGGACCTCGAGGTTAAATTAGCTGAGGGAATGGGTCATTTTGGTCATTTGACCGAAATACCCATCCTATCAGTTAATTTAACATCAACACAACTTCCCATCCAGTCACCCATCTGATGGCTGCTCCAGCCTGAGCACACTTAACTTGATAGTTTTCTTGCATGAGCTACTGGTGGAACAGCTAGTCCTTGCTGATAGGAATGCCTCTTCGCATCCTTATGGCGTATCCGGATGACCGCCTGTCCCACAATGGCCAATAGATGTTGTGTAGACAGAGCATATCACATACGTCTTATTAGAAGCAATCGTCTGTGTTATTATCGGTCTTCGCACACATTTCTGATTCAGACCTGTTTGCCGCGTATTACACACATCATGTTATATTGAACCGTTTCTGTTCTCTTGCCTAATCACAAACAGTTCATCCGAGTGAATCGTATGCTGTACATCGCACACACCTTGATCGGGGTTACTGTTTCTTTTGTGTTGCCTAATCACAAACAGTTCATCCGAGTGAACTGTATGCTGTACATCACACACACCTTCATCTGGCTGCCCGTTTCTTTTGTTCCTCCTCATCGCAAACATTTAATTGAGCTGAACCGTATGCCCTGCATCGCACATGCAACTAAAATCTGAACCGTGTTTGATGCATCCTCCATCGCAAATGTTCTGCATCTTTTTTGACGGTTATTTTACACCAGCGTTTGCGATTATGGCATCGCACACAGTTTCGTCGAAGGGTCCCTGATCGTAGTGTCGCGTTAGCAACATCCTGCAGTAGTGTAATGTCACCATCTACAAAGCTCGACTTGTCGCGAAAGGTTTTCGACAAGTTCAAGGGGTTGATTACGATGAGACCTTCTCACCCATAGCGATGCTTATTCAGTCCAAATCATGTTAGCACTTGCCACATTTTATAATTATGAAATTTGGCAAATGGACGTCAAAACTGCATTCCTTAATGGATTTCTTAAAGAAGAGTTGTATATGATGCAACCAGAAGGTTTTGTCGACCCTAAAGGTGCTAACAAAGTGTGCAAACTCCAGCGATCCATCTATGGACTGGTGCAAGCATCTCAGAGTTGGAATATACACTTTGATGAGATGATCAAAGCATATGGTTTTATACAGACTTATGATGAAGCATGTATTTACAAGAAAGTGGGTGGGAGCTCTGTAGCATTTCTGCTATTATATGTGGATGCCATATTATTGATTGGAAATGATGTAGAATTTCTGGATAGCATAAAAGGATACCTGAATAAGAATTTTTTGATGAAAGACCTCGATGAAGCTGCTTATATACTGGGCATCCAGATCTATAGGATAGATCGAGACGCTTAATAGACTTTCACAAAGCACATACCTTGATAAAATTTTGAAGAAATTCAAAAATGGATCAGTCAAAGAAAGGGTTCTTGCCTATGTTACAATGTGTGAAGTTGAGTAAGACTCAAAGCCCGATCACAGCAGAAGATAGAGAGAGAATGAAAGTCATTCCCTATGCCTCAGCCATAGGTTCTATAAAGTATGTCATCTTGTGTACCAGACCTGTCGTGTGCCTTGCCATGAGTTTGGCAAGGGGGTACAATAGTGATCCAGGAGAGGACCACTGGACAGCGGTTAAAATTATCCTTAGGTACCTAAAAAGGGATAAGGAAATATTTCTCGATTCTGGAGGTGATAAAGAGTTCGTCGTAAAGGGTTACATCGATGCAAGCTTTAACACCAAACCAGATGACTCTGAGTCTCAATCTGGATATGTATTGAACGTGGGAGCAATTAGCTAGAGTAGCTCCATGCAGAGCATTGTGGACATAAAATTTTGCAAAATGCATACAGATCTGAATGTGGCAGACCCATTGACTAAACCTCTCTCACAAGCAAAACATGATCACACCTTAGTACTCTTTGAGTGTTAATCACATGGCGATGTGAACTCGATTATTGACTCTAGTAGACTCTCTGGGTGTTAGTCACATGGCGATGTGAACTATGGGTGTTAAATCACATGGTGACGTGAACTAAATTATTGACTCTAGTGCAAGTGGGAGACTAAAGGAAATATGCCCTAGAGCCAATAATAAAGTTGTTATTTTATATTTCCTTATTCATGATAAAGGTTTATTATTCATGCTAGAATTGTATTGACCAGAAACTTAAATACATGTGTGAATACATAAACAAATACCGTGTCCCTAGTATGCCTCTACTAGAGTGGCTCGTTGATCAAAGATGGTTAAGGTTTCCTAACCATGGACATGTGTTGTCATTTGCTAACGGGATCACATCATTAGGAGAATGATGTGATGGACAAGACCCATCCGTTAGCTTAGCATATTGATCGTTCAGTTTATTGCTCTTTCTTTCTTCATGTCAAATACATATTCCTTTGACTATGAGATTATGCAACTCCCGGATACCGGAGGAATACCTTGTGTTCTATCAAACGTCACAACGTAACTGGGTTATCATAAAGATGCTCTACAGGTATCTCCGAAGGTGTTTGTTGAGTTGGCATACATCGAGATTAGGATTTGTCACTCCGAGTATCAGAGAGGTATCTCTGGGCCCTCTCGGTAATACACATCATAAGCTTGCAAGCAAATGACTAAGGAGTTAGTCATGACGTGATGTATTACAGAACGAGTAAAGAGACTTGCCGGTAACGAGATTGAACTAGGTATGAAGATACCGACGATCGAATCTCGGGCAAGTAACATACCAATAGACAAAGGGAATTACGTATGTTGTCGTAACGTTTCGACCGATAAAGATCTTTGTAGAATATGTAGGATCCAATATGGGCATCTAGGTTCCGCTCTTTTTTATTGACCGGGGAGGTGTCTCGGTCATGTCTACATAGTTCTCGAACCCGTAAGGTCTGCATGCTTAATGTTCGATGTCGATTTGGTATTATATGAGTTATGTGGTTAGGTAACTAAATGTAGTTCGGAGTCCCGGATGAGATCACAGACATGACGAGGAGCTCCGGAATGGTCCGGAGGAAAAGATTGATATATAGGACGATGCTATTTGGTCTCCGGAATGGTTTCGGAATGCACCGGAAAGTTATCGAAATACTGGAAGGGGTTCCGGAGGCACCGGGAGAGTATTGGGCCTTATTTGACCATGTAGAGGGAACACACCATCCCCCCTAAGGCAGTCACACCCAAATAGATGGAAGGAGGAGGCGTCACCTCCTCCTACCATATCTCCGGAAGGGAGAAAGGAAGGCGAAGGGGCGCCTCCCCCCTTTCCTTCTCCCTTGTGCATTATATGGAAGGGGGGCGCACCATTAGGAAATCCCTAGGGTGGCCGCCGGCCCTATTGGAGGCGCCCTAGGGCTGCCTCCTCCCCTCCCACACCTATATATATGTGGGGAGGGGTGCCACACAATAAACAGCTTATTCCACGCCGTGTGTCGGCACCCCTCCGCCTCTAGTTTACTCCTTCGCTCTAGATCATCGCAGTGCTTAGGCGAAGCCCTACAGGATTGCTTCACCACCACTGTCACCACGCCATTGTGCTGACATAACTCATCTACTACCTCGCCCCACTTGTTGGATCAACACGGCGAGGACGACACCGAGCTGAACGTGTGCAGAACGCGGAGGTGTCGTACGTTCGGTACTTGATCAGGCGGATCGCGAAGGTGTACGACTACATCAACCACGTTGAATAAACGCTTCCACTTATGGTCTACGAGGGTACGTAGACACACTCTCCCCCTCTCGTTGCTATGCATCTCCATGGATAGATCTTGCGTGTGCGTAGAATTTTTTTTGTTTTCCATGCAACGTTTCCCAACACCTCCATGCTGCTTCGGCAGCGCGGCGGGACCTCTATGCTGCTACGGCCGTGCGGCGGGACATGTCGGTTGCTTTTGTGGCGAGGCGGGACATCTCTCCTGCTTCCGCTTCCATGCTCGCCTCTCTCTGGTGGTAATCTCTCAACCTATAACTCACGATGGCCATCGCAGACGCAAGGGAACGACAATGCATGACTTGTTTGTTTTTGTGGATGAGGAGTTGAGGAGGAATGTGCAGTCATCTTGGAGTAGTAGTATTTATAACCGAGCACTAATATGCTCCTAAGTGGGAAACCGTTTAGGTTTTGATTGGTATGAACAGGTTTGCAATTAAATATAGCGTGGTAGTAGTAATTTGGAATGTGACGGGACGCGGGCTCAAATTTTATTGACGGTTCTATAATTTCTAAGTGTGGCACTATTTCTGGACGGCGTAATGTGGGCGCCCTTTCTCGGCCGCGTACGTGGCGTTTGCACCATAGGGTGCACCGCAATAAGCGATGTCAGCACACGTCTTATTTCAACAACCGTGCGCGCTTGTTATTACCATCGCGCACGCTTCTTTTAATTAAAATGTGTGCCTGTCTAGCACACACACGTTGATCTGTCTAACTATTTCTGTTTGTCATGGCTAATCGCAAATAGTTCATCCATGTGAAGTGTATGCCTTCAATCACAGACACATTGATCTGGCTGACCGTTTCTGTTGTGTTGCCTAATCGCAAACAGTTCATCCGTCTGAAGTGTACGCCCTCAATCGCACACACCTTCATCTGGCTGCCCATTTCTGTTGTTCCGCCTCATCACAAACAGTTAATCCGACTGAACTGTATGTCGTATATCACACACGCCTTCACTTGGCTGCCCGTTTATGTTCTTCTTCCGCATTGCAAACAGTTCATTGAAGTGAATCGTATGCCCTGCATCACACACGCAACTAAAATTTGAACCGTGTTTGATGTATCCGCCATCGCAAACATTTTGCATCTTTTTTGACGGTTTTTTACATCATCGTTTGCGATTAGTGCATCGCACACAGTTTCGTCAAAGGGTCTCTGACTATAGTGTCGCGCTAGCAGCATCCTACAGTAGTGATGGTTAGGAAACCTTAACCATCTTTGATCAACGAGTTAGTCTAGTAGAGGCTTACTAGGGACACGATATTTCGTTTATGTATCCACACATGTATTTAAGTTTCCGATCAATACAATTCTAGCATGATAATAAACCTTTATCATGAATAAGGAAATATAATAATAACAACTTTATTATTACCTCCAGGGCATATTTCCATCATTATATTGAGGCCAGAGCCGCCATCCATGAGTATTTTGGACAGCTGGTAGCCCCCGATGATGGGGTCGACAACGAGCGCATTCCTCCCTGGGTTGGGTGTGTAGTCTAGGTGGTCGTTGAGCCCTAAGGAGATTGTATGGTTCAACCAGTCCAGTAGCTGCGGCACTGCAAGCACTAGGGCGTAGATCTCTCGCACCGTCTGCTTCTAGGCCCATTTAGACTCTGGGCAGCGGAAAATCATCTGTTTACCGCATGTGTGCTGGATTTTTCCTTCCGGCCTCCTCTTGGGGTTCTTTCGGAGGTCGCGTGCACACTTTGATCGTCCTCGGTGTTAGAGCTCTCTCTATCCCTTGCATTCTTCTCTTGGGTGAGTTGCTCGTTTAGGTGGCACTCGTGCGTTGAGTGTAATGCTTTGTAGGCTCCGTGGTCTTGGTATTTGCAAGGGCCTCTCATGATCGTCACATATATTGTAAGTGCATCTAGTGCCCCTTAGTGATTTTGGTGTATTGAAGACTTATAGGTTAAGGGACTAATGTGTTTATGAGTGTACACAGGTCTATAAGTCTATGAGGAGTTTGATATTTACAGAGAAAGTCGACCCCTAAAAATGAAGTTCTTCGACTGAAGACTTTGTATTTCTGAAGACTTTCTGAAGACTTTGAAAGTGAAGAAATTGGTGTGACCTTGAAGACTTGGTATTCATTTGAGGAACATGAAGCGTGAAGACTTTTGTTTTCGTAGTTTCATTTTCTCTTTCTTGAGTCATAGGAAACACCGTACTGTTAAAGGGGGTCGAGGAAATACTAAGGAAAAATTTCCATGTGATGCTCAACTCAAAATCCTACACCTACCAATCCCTTCGAGTGAAGCCATTGGAAATCTCATACAGTTCAGTCATATTCTTCAGTGACAGAGATGAAGTTCTTCTGGTCTCTGAGGAATTTGTTCTGACTGAGGAGTTAGGAATTCGCCAGTGCGGATTGCCTACACAGTTCGGAATATGATAGCCCTGAGGAATTTGATACTCAAATTTCCGACCGTTGCTGTGCTATGCGCCAGCTGTCCCAAAATATCTACCCACCTAACGGTCATATCATTGAAGGGCATTTATGTCTTATCATGTCGGGTTGCTCCCTAGGCTATAAATAGCCGCCCCCTACAACCACTAGCTGGTTGGCTGCTCCGAGAGAAACTGACACTTGTCATTTGAAGAGCATCCCATCCTCCGAGGACTTTGAGCGAAAATCATCAAGTGAGGAAAAACCCAAACCCAAACACCTACAAACCCAAAGTGATTGAGCATCATTGAAGAGATTGATCCTGCGTGGATCCGATGCTTGTTACCTTTGAAGACTGTGCTTCTTCCAGACGGTTAGGCGTCATGGTCTAGAGCATCCAAGAGGAAATTGTGGATCGCCGAGTGACCGAGTTTGTGAAGGTTCGGAAGTCACCTGAAGACTTACCACGTGTGATTGGGCGAGGTCTGTGTGACCTTAGCTCAAGGGGAATACGGTGAGGACTAGGTGTCCTGGACTGTGTGTTCCGGACTGGGTGTCCGGGACTGTGTGTCCTCGAGTTTAAATACCTAGCCGCCCTAACCAGATGTACAACTGAGACAGCAGTTGGAACTGGTCTACCAAATCATTGTCTTCACCAAGCCAACTGGTTCTATTTCCTCAACTCTTTCATTTCCGCATTACTGTGTTGTGTGCTTGTCATATCTGTGTTTGAAGACTTTGACTGAAGACTTTCTCAATTTCCTCAGTTCAATTTCTTCAGTCTGTTTGTCTTCATCCTGTGCTATCCTGTGTTTACGCTTCTGTACTCTGTGCTTGTCTTCATTTCATCATGATGACCATGCTTGTGTTCTGCTATGCATACTTTTGAGTACTTATTCCGCTGCAAGTAGTTCTTCGCAAAGGAATTTCTTCACTGGCAAATTCCTCAGTGAAGAATTCATAAAAATCGCCTATTCACCCCCCTCTAGTCGATATAACGCACTTTCAATTGGTATCAGAGCGAGGTACTCCCTTGTTCTGTGTGATTTTGGTTTAACCGCCTGGAGTTTTAGTTATGTCGACCGCAGGTATGAAGAAAGTGACATGCCCCATCTTTGACGGTCACGAGTATCCCAAGTGGAAGGCCATGATGAAGAAGCGCCTCATGGCGATGAACAGCAAACTGTGGACCGTCACTGAGATTGGTCTTACCGATCTGTGCAAGACGGCGGAAGCTGATGACATTCGCAAGTACACTCTTCTCAACCTCACGGCGAAGGACGTCATCTGCTCCTGTTTGTCTCAAAATCAGTTCAGGAACATCATGCATCTTAATCATGCGAAGCTTATCTGGGACCGTCTCTCTGAGGTCTATGAAGATCATCGAACCCGTCATGATCCTTGGTTTGAGGACTTCAAGGAATCTCTCAAAGCGATGACATTCGAACTAGAATCATCATCCTCTTCATCATGCCTTATGGCAAAAAGTGCTGAGGTAACTGAATGCTACCTATCCGAGTCAAGTGATGATGAATCTGGTGATGAATTTGGACCCAGTTATGTCAAACTTGCTTCCCTTGCCACTAAACAACAAAGAGCTTTGGAAAAAGTTCAATACATGCTAAATAAGAGCGATGATATGTTGAGTGAAGAAATGGATCAGTCAAAAGCTTTGGCTGAAAGTCTTCAGAGACTTCATACTAAGTATGACACCCTTCAAGATCAACATAACACTCTCTTATCTGATCATGAGAAGCTTTCTTATGAATTTCTTCAAAGAAAGCAAGATCTTGAGAAGCTAAGAGTGAGTTATGAAGATCTTCAGAAGGAGCGCGATTCATTACTTGCTCAACAAATCAGCGCTGCTCAGGAAGGATTTGTTCCTCCATGTTTGAAATGCATTGAACGTGAATCTGCTAATTCTTCACCTGAATGTTCAAATGCTTCTAATGCTACAAATTCCTCACCTGCCTCTGCTATCACTAATTCCTCATCTGAGGACATTGCTAGTATCACTGACGATGCATGGCTGAAGGAATTGTACATGACAGGCATGTACAAAAGCCTCAAAGGGCATCAGACTCTTTGTGATGTGCTTAAAAAGCAGATCCTCAACAGGAACCCTAGGAAAGAGGGTATTGCCTTTGAGAGGAAACTCAATGCTGATGGTACATATTGGAAGCCTGAGCAGTACCCCAAAACCTCATGGGTTGCTGCAAAGGGACCTCCAGTTGATCCATCTAATTTATCTGGCTTTACATGTGAATCTTCTCTTTCTTCTGATGAGTCATTTAACTCCAACTATAAACTGTTTAAAAATTAGAATGGTGAAGTATTTGCTAGATATGTTGGCACTAACTGCAGGAACGGTTCTCCTATGAAGAAAATCTGTGTTCCCAAAAGGTGCCTTGAAAGTCTTCAGGTGAATGTCCTCATGACACCACCTGTGAAGAATAGGAACCCCAGATCAAATTCTTCATATAGATCAAATTCTTCATATGGATCCAAGTCCTCATTCGGACCAAATTCCTCACGTGGATCAAATTCCTCAAAAGGATCAAGTCCTCATATGAACATCATCGTGCTAACAACTCTGTTTCGCAGGGAAGAGCCAAGGGCTATGAATATGAGCATTATTCTTCTAATCATTATGTTCATAAGTCCTCGAAGAATTTCTCTGCTTATTCATATGCTTACCCTAACTCCTCTTATGTGAAACGAAATGGATTGGCTTCTATGCCACCTTTCTCGTATGGAGCTCGCAGAGTGATGAACTCTTTGCCACCCCTTCAGATGTGGGTGGTGAAGAAAAAGAACTAATCTTTTATGCAGGGTCAGGTCTCCAGACATACTTAAACGTCTGATGAATTTGCTGGAGACCTGAAAAGTGCCTGAAAGGACGCAGGCTAATCATGAAGAAATGAACTTTCATTTCTCACGTCCTCATACTGTTTTAACTATTGCATTGCTTGATGAAATTGGTCTGATGAATTGTGATGTCATATTCTTCAATGATGAAGTATATGAAGTTCGTAAGCTGCACTAATTCATCTGCAGGATGATCAACCCAAAGCCATTGAGTGGGTCCTCGATAGTGGAAGTACAAATCATATGACTGGTGACAAGAATCTATTGATGGATGCTCCCTTATCACCATCGCATCTGAAGCATATCATCTTCGCTGACAAAGGCAAAAGTCAGGTATTGGGTCTAGGTAAGGTTGCGATCACAAAGGATCAACACATGGACAAAGTCATGCTTGTCGAGTCCTTAGGATACAACCTCATGTCTGTCTCAATGTTTTGTGATCTTGATATGGTTGTTATCTTTGGCAAGTATCGTTGTGTTGTGGTTATGGAAGCTGACAATTCCAAAGTCTTCGAAGGCTTTAGGAGAGGAGACTTGTATATTGTTGATTTCTCTACAGGACCGCAACCAGCCATGTGCCTATTTGCAAAAGCTTCAGAAGGCTGGCTATGGCATCGACGACTTGGTCATGCAGGCATGAGGAATTTGCACACGCTTGCGAAGAAGAACCATCTCATTGGCATTGAGAATGTCAAAATCCTCAAGGATCACTTGTGTGGAGCTTGTGAAGCTGGAAAGATGACCAAGGCTAAGCATCCAGCAAAGACTACACTACTCGGCCATTTGAATTGCTTCATATGGATCTCTTCGGTCCTAACCATTACTCAGCAGTCACAAATGACGCATCTCTCTATGGCTTTGTTATTGTTGATGATTACTCTCGTTACACATGGGTACATATTGTCACTTACAAACATGAAGTGCAGGAAGTCTTCAAACGATTTTCCTCGAGGGCTTCAACCAACTTTGGTGTGAAGATCAAGCACATCAGAAGTGACAATGGAACTGAGTTCAAGAATTCTGGTCTTGATGACTATCTTGATGAACTTGGTATTACTCATGAGTTATCTGCTCCTTATACTCCTCAGTAGAATGGCGTCGTGGAGCGCAAGAATAGAACTCTTGTTGAGATGGCTCGCACTATGCTTGATGAGTACAAGACGCCTCTTCACTTCTGGATTGAGGCAATTTATACTGCGTGCCACATCATCAACAGGGTATATCTTCACAAATTCTTCAAGAAGACTGCCTATCAACTCCTCACTGACAAGAAACCCAATGTGAGTTTTTCAAAGTCTTCGGTGCTAAATGTTGGATTAGAGATCCTCATCACAATGCTAAATTTGCACCGAAAGCACATGAAGGTTTTATGCTTGGTTACGGAAAGTACTCGCACACCTACAGAGTCTTCAACAACGTTCTTCACAAGGTTGTTGAAACTGTAGATGTGCGGTTCGATGAAACTAATGGCTCGCAAAGAGAGCACCTACCTTCTATGATAGATGAACCAGCACCTGAGGAATCTATCAAGTTCAAGGCTACTGAGGATGTCATTCCTACCGAAGAATCTGCTGAAGAATTCATTCCAGAACGTGAAGAACGTCGAGCTAATGCACCTAAAGAAAATGCTGAAGAAAATGGTGCTGAAGAAAATGCTGATCAAATTCCTCGACGACAACCAACTCATCCTCGCGTTGCAAAAGAAGTGCAAGTTGAAAAGATCATCGATGACATTGAAGCACCAGGTCCTCTCACACGCTCAAAAGCTTCACATTTATCTGACTTTTGTGGGCACTATGCTTTTGTCTCTATCACAGAGCCCACTAAGGTAGATGAAGCATTTCTGGAGCTTGAGTGGATTCAGGTCATGCAAGAAGAATTACATCAATTCGAACTCAACAACGTCTGGGAACTGGTTAAACGTCCAGATCCTCGCAAGCACAATATCATTGGCACAAAGTGGATCTACCGCAACAAGCAAGATGAAAATGGCCTTGTGGTGAGGAATAAGGCACGGCTTGTAGCCTGCTCAAGGCTACACACAGGTTGAAGGAATTGATTTCGATGAAACTTTTGCACCTGTTGCTAGACTTGAAGCTATTCACATATTACTTGCTTATGCTAACCATCATGATATCACTTTATATCAAATGGATGTGAAAAGTGCATTCCTCAATGGTAAGCTTGAGGAAGAAGTATATGTTGCTCAACCCCCAGGTTTTGAAGATCCAAAGCATCCTGACAAAGTCTTCAGACTCAATAAGGCCCTCTATGGCCTCAAGCAGGCCCCTCGGGCATGGTATGATACTTTGAAGGAATTCCTCATGAAGAAAGGCTTCAAACCCGGTTCCCTCGACCCTACTCTTTTCACTAAATCTTATGATGGTGAATTGTTTGTGTGCCAAATATATGTTGATGATATTATCTTTGGCTGTACTGACCAACGTTATAGTGATGAATTTGCCTATATGATGAGTGAAGAATATCAAATGTCCATGATGGGAGAGTTGAAATTCTTCTTAGGTCTTCAAATTCGTCAACAGCGCAATGGCATATTCATATCTAAGGAGAAATACCTCAAGGATGTACTGAGGAAATTTGGCATGCAAGATTGCAAAGGGGTCAAAATTCTGATGCCCACAAATGGCCATCTGTGCACTGATGAAAATGGTATTGACTTCGATCAAAAGGTATACCACTCCATGATTGGTTCTTTATTGTATTTATGTGCATCTAGGCCAGATATTATGCTTAGTGTTTGCATGTGTGCCCGATTTCAAGCTACACCGAAAGAATCACACCATAAGGCTGTGAAACATATTCTTCGATATCTAGCTCACACACCAACACTTGGACTATGGTACCCCAAGGGCTCGGCTTTTGATCTCATTGGATATTCTGACTCTGACTATGCTGGTGATCGTGTGGACCGCAAGTCAACATCTGGTACATGTCATTTCCTCGGACGATCTTTGGTCTGTTGGTCCTCGAAGAAACAGAACTGCGTATCACTGTCTACTGCTGAAGCTGAGTACATTGCTGCTAGTTCTTGCTGTGCTCAATTGCTGTGGATGAAGCAAACTCTCAAGGACTACGACGTCAACGTGAATAATGTGCCTCTCTTCTGTGACAATGAGAGTGCCATCAAGATTGCTCACAGCCCAGTTCAACACTCGAAGACAAAGCACATTCAGATTCGTCATCATTTTCTTCGCGATCATGTGTTGAAGGGCGACATTTCTATTGAGCATGTGAAGACTGAAGAACAGCTAGCCGATATCTTCACAATGCCCTTGGATGAGAAGAGATTTAGCAAGTTGCGGTGTGAGCTAAATATCCTCGAATGTTCTTTGAAAAGGACACTCATCCTAACACTTATGCAAAATTGATGACTTAGATGTGGAACACATGAAGAAACGTTTTTCTTCAATCAATGAAGAATAATACTATAAGTGTGAAGAAATTAACGAAGAATTTGATTCTCAGAACCCTACGACAATTGTACGCAGTGTCTGAGATCATCATTCTTATACGGTGGGTCACGCCACCACCAAAAGTTGAAAATCTTCAATTTGAGTTTTTCCTCAGTTTTGAAATTCCTCAGTTGTTCAAATTCTTCAACTTTGCAAAATCTTCACTGTTTCCGTCGTTTTTCTTCATTGGCTATATATATATATATATGAGTTTATGTCCTCTACAGCATTTACTTATTGCTAATTCTTCAAGTTGCTATTTCTACTAAGTGAATGTGATCGGACCCTTCCCCCTCTCTGCTATACTCAACCCAATCTATTCACAAATTCTTCATGTGCGTTCTATTTGAAACTCGTTCAAAATCTTCACTGTGTCCTTGTCAGCTGAAGAATTTGCGAACGGAAATTTTAACTTATCTTATCCAAATTTTCGGCTTTGCCGCTCAAACCGTTCCGCATCCCACGAAATACTTATCTATTCACCCACGATCTAACACGATCTCCACTTCTCAGTACGTGGGTGACACATGTCAAGCGAATGAGAAGGGTCAGGGGCATGTTCGTCCAATTTCTTCGGGCGAACAATTTTTCACCGTGGCTATAAATACCCCCTCTCCCCTTCCTCACTTCCTTTACTCTGCTCGACTCTCTCCAGCTCGAGCTTCTCAAACCCTAGCGCCGCTGCTACTTCATCGTCGCCGGTGAGGAAGAGCTTCACTGCCTCGACCTCGTCGCCGTCATACTCGCGCCGGCCGCGGAAATCTTCACTCCGCCGCCGCCATAGCCGTCTTCCTCCGCCGAGTTAGGGCATGGAAGATCTACACAGACGAACTTCACTTCTCCACCTCACAGTTCGTCGTGTTCTTCGTCCAGGGTAATTAAAGGTTTCTTTTACTGCCCTCTTTGATTCAAATGATTTCTACAAAATCTTCAAAGGTGTTTTTTTAATTCTTCACACACTAAACACCTCACATGTCATCTGTTCTTGATTCGTTTCTCTAAGCATCATTTTTCTTCAAGATTCCTCAATTGTGTGGATCTTCGATCTATACAACTCTAGAACCTAAGACAAAGAACGCTTAGTGAAATTCTTCAAGACTCATCTGGTCAAAATCCTCAAACTAGTTCTTTTTTAAAAACCTTCTGAGAACGCATATGACCTCTCCAAATTCCTCGCAACTATACTCTGTTCACAGGTACTCATGTCTGCTGTTGAATCACTAGGTTCTCATCAACTTAACTCATTTGCAGCGTTCCTCGAAGAAAAGTTGCATACTTCTTCAGAGAACTCAATTGTTCAAATTCCTCATCTGAAGAAAATGGCTGATGGAAAGAAGCCACGGAAAGGAGGAAAGAGGCCTGAGATCAACACTGCATTTGAAATCCCTGAGGACATCTATGTTGGGTACTGCACACCCCCTGAGGAAGATAAAAATCAGCGCAAGGTGCGCATTCAGAAGATAGAGAGGAGATGGGCAAGAGAGTGGAGGGAGTACAGGTATGTGACTCCCAAGTACATGAAGAAATTCGCACTCAATCCTCCATGCTCAAGACCTCCGTTGGCACCTGGCCAAGAAGCTGATCTCACCAGCCTCAAGCGTGGTGAAGATTATCTTGAAGAATGGGCCAAGCGCCAAGCCAAGTTGGCCAAACAAGCAAAAGATGCAGTGAGGAAATTCAACGAGGACTCTGCTGCTGCTGCTGCCTCTGCTGAGGCCTCTGCTGTCAAGCCGAAGAAATCCATGGCAAAGAAGCCTGCGCGTAAGCCAAGTGCTTCACCGTCAATGTCCTCACGACCAATTCCTCACGCTGCTCCTGCCCCTCCAAAGTCCTCAGCTGCTCGGACCAAATCCTCAGCACCTGTGCATCTTGCCACGTGCCAAAGGACTACAGGCATCTCTATTGCCTCAGGAGCTTCAGCTAGTTCCTCAGCTGCACCAAATTCTTCAACAGGACCCTCTTTGCTGAAGACAAAGACCACTGCTAGACGAGGCTCTCACCCAAGTCCTCACAAGAAGCAGGTCGCCTTCCAAGTGCCGTCTGAAGAAGACGAAGCTGATGATGAAGAACTTGCTGAAATCATCAGAGATAGGCAAGTCAGGGCCGCTAGAGCCAAGGGCACAAATGTGCCTCTGCTTTTGGATCCAAAGTTGATCCTCGATTACATTGATCTCTGGCACAAGGACCCAAACACCCCTATGCCTGACTTCAAGCTGATTCCTGGCCAAAGTCATATGCTGACTGCCTTCATCCAAGAAGAAAAATGGAAATTTGAGAAGGCCAGGCAGCTCAAGAAAGCACAGTACAGGAAGGAGAAATTCCTGAAGAACAACGTTATCTCTATGACAACTGATGAACTTGTGAAGATCCAGTCTGAAATCAAAGTCCTCAGCGATGATTTCAATGCTTACTATGCTGATTGGAAAGGAGCCAAGGTCAGGTTTGTTAAACTGACTAAGATGTTCACCTCAAATGTTGCAGCCCCATCGCAACAAGAAATTCCCCAGGCTGAAGCATCTGCTCAGCAAACTGAAGAACATGCCAGCACCGCTGATGACAATCAGGCTGCTGAAGAAAATGTGAGTTCCAGGGCTGATGACTGCATTCCAGCCGCTGAAATTGCCAGGGCATCCACTAGTGGTGCGCCTGAAGAAAATGAAGAGGTCAGGGCAACTGCATCAGTTGTGTCTGAAGAAAATCAACCACATTCCTCTGCTCCTCCTGCGCTTACTCCAACTCCAATCCTTCCATCTGCATCAGATGTGAAGAAGACCAAGGCTGCAGAGCGTGCAGCAGTGAAGAAAAGGAAAGCATCAGCTCCTTCAGATTCTTCAGCACCGAAGAAGATGAAGAAATTGACAAGCTCATTTACTAATCCAATTGATGTTGTTCCTGTTTCCTCCATGCCATCAAAGGAAATCATCCCTTTTGATGAAGAATATGTGATCCCTAGCGGATTTGATGAAGAAAATCCTTCTGCTGCTTCGTTAGAGCAGATGGATGAAGAAATTGAAGTGGATAAAATCCCTTCAACCCCCACAGTTTCCTCGCCTATGCCTCAGTTTACTGCTGAAGAGGCCGGCGTTGAAGAAATGGAAGATGAAGATGTGGACATTGGCTGTGCCACACCAGTGATGAATGATGACTTTTGGGAAAGTCAGCACCCCAACTCTCCACTCTTCACACCATCGCAACAAATTCCTCAGTCCCCAGCAACTACAGTTCAAATGGGATCTGATGAAGCTCATGAAGAAATTCCAGCCACTAGAGCTGAAGAAAATGAAAATGAAGAATTGAAGACTCAGGCTGCCACTGAAGAGGAATCAGAAATTCCTCAGCCTGAAGAACCTGAGATTGCGATTCCTGAGGTTGTAATGCAACTGACTGACACTCCTCTGCCCAAACCAAAGGATCCATTCTCAAGGAAGCAAAAATTCAAGGCTAATGATTTCTTCGGCGAGCACGTATTCTTCACTGATTACAACCCCTATGACTCTGCTCGCATTAGGAAGAGGCATTTCTGGACTGCCAGCCAGGCAAATTTTTATTCCTCAGTGCTGTTCAACAAAGACAAAGTCTTCGATCATGAGCACATTCCTCACGTGGATATGGAATCTCTGTCGTGCTTCGGGCCAGTCCTCAGTGTTCTTTACGACGCTGGACTGTTAAATTTCTGCACTGATATATGTGATTGGAATGAAGAGCTCATTCTTCAATTTTATGCAACTCTGCACATCACCGGAGACTCTGAAGATGTGAATTCATGGGTGCTAGACTGGATGTCTAAAAATACTCACTACAAGGCACCAGCTACTGAATTGCTTCGTGCTATGCCTCTCAGTCCTCCCCTTGAAGCTGCTCGTTGCGTCTACAGTGAACCTGAGCTTACAGATCACTATATGCAAGTGCTGATGAAGCCTTTGAAGCCAGGTCAGGCCCAAAGAACAAAATTCCTTGTGAAGGAATTGTTATATGTGCCTCGGACTATCTATCGCATTCTGACGAAGACATTGAGTCCTATCAAGGGCCACAACTCGAATGAAGAAGAAGTCGTTGGCATCATGAAGAATCTGCTTTTTAATATCATTCATGCCGTTCCCATCAACTTCCATGATTTCTTCATGAGGACTCTGGCCAATGTCGCAATGTCACCATTTGAGTTGAAGCCTTATGCTCCGTGGATCATGAGATTCATCAGAACAAGGTCTTCACTCAACTACAAAGCTGATACACTGAACCATTGCAGCTACTTGCCCCCGATTGAAGTCCTCAAACGGACATTTTCCTCAGCTGATGAAAAGGGCAAGGCTACTGCTGTCATTGATGAAGGCATTCGTCCATTGGATGGTCAATTTCGCAAGGCTGCATCCTACTCCACCAATGATGACTCTTCCACCCATGACTCTGCCGCCAACGCAACCAAGCCAAATCCTCAAGGCACAGCTCCCAGGGTGATGACTGACCGTGAGCTTCTCCTCAGTCTTCACCAGAAGGTTGATCGCAATCATAAATGGGTCAAGCGTCAGTTTGGTTCAATTCTTCACAACATGACTGCTACCCACAATGCAGTGAAGAAAAACCATTACTACCTTCATGAAACCCTCAACCGCACCTGGGTTGTTCTGTCACACATTTATAGCGCAGAAGATCTGAAGAAAATGGGTCTCCAGGAGGACTTTGACTGGTCTGCACCTCCACCGAAGAAATACAAGAAGGTCAAGGTTCCGTCCTTGGTGGCCAGCTCCTATTCTTCATCGCGCGACACCGATGAACATGAAGACTTGGACGACACTGCGGCAGGCCCTACTACAACAAACGACCCCAACAACGCTGGCGCTCCTTCATCAACTTGATATTCTTCAGGGGCGTTAGTCCTCATTTTCGAACCTTTTGGTCATTCGATGACAAAGGGGGAGAAATTTGAGTTAGTCTTCAAGCGGGTCTATCTTTTATGGGCGTTTCTTTTCTAAGTTACAACTCTCGTTCTTCTGATGACTTTGTTGGATCGAGTTGTAAACTTAAAACTCTATGGTGGCCTGATACTTTTGTTGTTTCTTCTGCATGCTTGTTCCTCGTTAATGTTATTGCACGCATGCTGAATTACATCAGTCACCATATTTCATCATGCATTTCAAATTCTTCATATATTATGTCAAATGCATGTATGAATTACAAGATATAGGGGGAGATCTCCATGATTTTACTCTTCAAGTGTGCATTGCTTCAAAAGCAAATTCCTCACTATGCACATCTTCAGGGGGAGTTCTTCTATATCTTGCAATCAAATTCCTCAATATCAGTATTTACACTTCATATGTTCATCCCCGTTGAAAACTTAACCTATATTGTCATCAATCACCAAAAGGGGGGAGATTGTAAGTGCATCTAGTGCCCCTTAGTGATTTTGGTGTATTGAAGACTTATAGGTTAAGGGACTAATGTGTTTATGAGTGTACACAGGTCTATAAGTCTATGAGGAGTTTGATATTTACAGAGAAAGTCGACCCCTAAAAATGAAGTTCTTCGACTGAAGACTTTGGATTTCTGAAGACTTTCTGAAGACTTTGAATGTGAACAAATTGGTGTGACCTTGAAGACTTGGTATTCATTTGAGGAACATGAAGTGTGAAGACTTTTGTTTTCATAGTTTCATTTTCTCTTTCTTGAGTCATAGGAAACACCATACTGTTAAAGGGGGTCGAGGAAATACTAAGGAAAAAATTTCATGTGATGCTCAACTCAAAATCCTACACCTACCAATCCCTTCGAGTGAAGCCATTGGAAATCTCATACAGTTCAGTCATATTCTTCAGTGACAGAGACGAAGTTCTTCTGGTCTCTGAGGAATTTGTTCTGACTGAGGAGTTAGGAATTCGCCAGTGCGGATTGCCTACACAGTGAGGAACATGATAGCCCTGAGGAATTTGATACTCAAATTTCCGACCGTTGTTGTGCTATGCGCCAGCTGTCCCAAAATATCTACCCACCTAACGGTCATATCATTGAAGGGCATTTATGTCTTATCATGTCGGCCTGCTCCCTAGGCTATAAATAGCTGCCCCCTACAACCACTAGCTGGTTGGCTGCTCCAAGAGAAACTGGCACTTGTCATTTGAAGAGCATCCCATCCTCCGAGGACTTTGAGCGAAAATCATCAAGTGAGGAAAAACCCAAACCCAAACACCTACAAACCCAAAGTGATTGAGCATCATTGAAGAGATTGATCATGCGTGGATCCGACGCTTGTTACCTTTGAAGACTGTGCTTCTTCCAGACGGTTAGGCGTCATGGTCTAGAGCATCCAAGAGGAAATTGTGGATCGCCGAGTGACCGAGTTTGTGAAGGTTCGGAAGTCACCTGAAGACTTACCACGAGTGATTGGGCGAGGTCTGTGTGACCTTAGCTCAAGGGGAATACGGTGAGGACTAGGTGTCCTGGACTGTGTGTTCAGGACTGGGTGTCCGGGACTGTGTGTCCTCAGGTTTAAATACCTAGCCGCCCTAACCAGATGTACAACTGAGACAGCAGTTGGAACTGGTCTACCAAATCATTGTCTTCACCCCCAACTGGTTCTATGTCCTCAACTCTTTCATTTCCTCATTACGGTGTTGTGTGCTTGTCATATCTGTGTTTGAAGACTTTGACTGAAGACTTTCTCAATTTTCTCAGTTCAATTTCTTCAGTCTGTTTGTCTTCATCCTGTGCTATCCTGTGTTTACGCTTCTGTACTCTGTGATTGTCTTCATTTCATCATGATGACCATGCTTGTGTTCTGCTATGCATACTTTTGAGTACTTATTCCGCTGCAAGTAGTTCTTCGCTAAGGAATTTCCTCACTGGCAAATTCCTTAGTGAAGAATTCATAAAAATCGCCTATTCACCCCCCCTAGTCGATATAACGCACTTTCATATATGCAGGAGACATGCCTTGTCCTTCGTTCATGTTTGATTTTCTTGCTACCCGATAGGTCGGCCTCCTGTCTAGTTGTCACCGTTGGTGGCCGTTCCTTCCGTTTTGAGACCGTGGTTCTGACCGTGTGTGGTGCGTCCTGCCTTGCCATGTGCCCTTGCTAGCTCCTCTGGTTGCTTGTGGTGGCGATTGGCGCGAGCCATCTCCTCGCCTGTGGCGAAGACGTTTGCTATCTTCATGAGGGAGGCCATGTCGGGCAGTTGACCTTGCACCCTCTTTCTGCTGATCTTGTGCCTTAGCATGGGGTCCAGCGCTCTGTTGACGAATGCTTCGATTGTCGTGCCGTCGAAGATGTTTGGTATTGTGTTTTTCTTCCTGAGCCATCGGGCGATGAAGTCGCGTAGTGGTTCATGTGCTCCTTGTGTTATATTGTATAGGTCTACCAGGCTTCCTAGACGATGGTACGTCCTTTCGAAGTTGTCGAGGAACTCATACTCAAAATCTGCCCAGCTGTGGATGGAGTTCGGTGGGAGCCCGTTCAGCCATGACTGTGCTGATCCTGGAAGGCATAGCGGGACATGGCGGAGGCATTTCCGATGTCACCGTGTGCTACCTCTATGGGTGTTAGGTAGTCACTGAGCCAGAGGTCGGGTTTTGTATCGCCCGAATATATTTCGACCGCATGCACAATAAAAGGCTGAGGGAATTGGCGTGTGATGACCTCGCTCCATGGCACGGGCTCGTAAGTGGTCGCGAAGATCTGGGAAGAACCCAAAGCGTTCGTGAACCGACCCCTCTTGACTTCTTGCCTTCGTGGCTTGTATTGTGTGTCTGAGGTCGTTGGCGCCTAGCGTGTCGGCGTACCTCTCGAAACGCTTGCGTGCGTCCCGGCCTTCTGGTGCCGGCTCCTTATTAGGCGATTTTGAGGCGTCCTCTGTACTGTGCATTTGCTTTTCTTGGAGCTCAGTCGTCCTGTGCACGGCTTTGATGAGGTCAGCGAGGATTCCAGGGTCCGCTGGTGCGGCTCCGAGCTTGTTGACCAACAGGACCGCTTCTTGTATGCTATGAGCCGCTGCGGGGAGCTCTCTGGACCTGTTTTCGTCAATGGCTTCCTCGTTGTCTTCCCATCCGTCGGCCTCTGAGATTTGTTGACGACCTCCGCGTCGTCCTTGCCTGGTGCTGTGTATCATTGCTTGTCTTTGTTCTATGGTTTAGATCATCTCCAACAGCCGCGCCAAACTAGCGCCGCGCCGCAAAATTGCCCGTTTTAGCGCGCGCGCAACCGGTATAGTTGCTCCAGCGGGCGCGCAAAAACAGCGTGCGCGGCATATGTAGTTCAGCGCGCGGGCCAAAACTCAATCGCGCGCCGCTTATTTGCTGCGCCCGCTCCCGCGCGCTAGACTCTCGCGCGCTCGCTCGCAACTCCCACCCCCCATCCAGTCGTGCCGCCGCCGCCGACCGCGCCACCCGGCGACCGTTCCGGCGCTTCCCGGGCCTATCCCCGCCCCGCGGCGACCTCTCCGCCCCCCCCCCCCCTCTAGTCCCGCCGCCCCTCGCGCGCGTCCATCCTCCGACGAACAGCGCCCGCGCGCTCGCTGCCGCTCGGCGCCCGCAAGGTGTTCGACAAAACGCCTAGAAGGTATGTATTGCTCAAAAGCCATGAATTTCGTGCATGTTGATTGTAGTTTTTATAGCATAGTATTGAACATTGTAGATGAGTTCGTCGTATGATTCTTCCGAAGAAGAATTTGATATGGAAGAGGAGGAGGATCTTGCAATGATCCTAGCTATGCATATCAATAAAAAACCGAAGCACGGTGGTTCGGTTATGGGTCGGCAGAAAATTTGGAGGGATAGGATCGATGCCCACAACAGATTGATCAGGCATTATTTTGCGGAGAATCCCACATACCCCGAGTCGTATTTTCGTCGCCGGTTTAGGATGAGCACCGAGTTGTTCAGGCGCATTGCAGAGAAACTAGCGAGCCATGACCGCTTTTTTCAGCAAAGGAGGAATGCTGCCAGAGAGCTCGGGCATAGCACTTTTCAGAAGGTGACAGCCGCTTTGCGTATGTTGGCATATAGTATACCGGCTGATCTAGTTGATGATCACTTGGCTATGGGTGAGAGCCAAGCCATCATGTGTGTCAAGCGCTTCGCAATCGGAATTGTGCAAGTGTTTGGCGAGGAGTATTTGAGATCTCCCAATGCTGAAGACGCCGCAAGGCTATTGGCGATAAACAAAGCTCGCGGCTTTCCTGGCATGCTTGGCTCAATAGATTGCATGCATTGGAGTTGGAAGAATTGTCCAAAGGCATGGCATGGGCAATTCCACGGCCAAAAAAAGGGTTCCACTATAATCCTTGAAGCGGTGGCCGATCAAGAGACTTGGATTTGGCATGCATTCTTTGGAATGCCTGGATCTTTGAATGACATCAATGTTGTCAACCGGTCACCACTGATGAATAAGATTGCAAATGATGAGTTGCCACCGGTGCAGTTTGTAGCAAATGGCCGTACATACAACTATGGCTATTATCTAGCGGACGGCATCTATCCAAAGTGGCAAAACTTTGTCAAGCCGTTGAAAAAGCCAGAAGGTAAGAAAAATCTTGATTTCCACAATGCTCAGGCAGCGGCTAGAAAAGATGTGGAGAGAGCTTTTGGGATTTTGCAAGCCCAATTTGCTATTGTGAGAGGACCGGCTAGATTTTGGATCAGAAAATGCTTTGGTACATCATGCATGCTTGTGTGATCATGCATAACATGATCATCGAGAATGAGCGTAGCCAAGATGTAGACTACTCTCGGTATGAGCTCTTGGGATATCCCGTGCGAGTGCGACGGAGGGCTGAAAGGGTGGCCCGTTTTGTTGCCTCCTATCATGCCATTCGACGTCCCGCGGCGCATAATGATCTTCAGAAGAATCTCATTGAGGAGTGGTGGGCATGGAATGGACGACAAAGAGCATCATGATTTGTGCGTTCGATATTGTATTATTGAACTATTTGTTGTGTTTATTGCACTATTTGTTGTATTGAACGATAAACTGTTTGTTTGAGTTGTAATAACGAAATTGAACTATTTATTTTGATTTATTTTTGTTTGTGTTTGATCTTTTTGCTTCTATTTTGGAATGCATATGTTGTTTGTGCGAGAGTCGCGCGCGCTGCATTTTTGCGCGCTGCTGGAGCGGCGTGCGCGCTGCTTTTTAGCGCGGCTGCTGGAGCCAGCGCTGCGCGCCGCGCCAAACCAGACAATGGGCGCGCGGCAAAGCAGTTTTTGCGCGCGGCGCGTTCGGCGCGTGTTGAAGATGCTCTTATTGTGATAGCACGTGTTGTGCGGCCCCGGACGTAAGGATCTCGTGGAGCCCGTTCTCCAGGGATTTGGTTGAGCTCCCTTCTTGAACAATTGGGTTTATTATTTTTGTGTACTTTTCCGGTGCCACGGTCGTGGTGGTAGAGTACGGCATGCTGTCTTTTCCCTCGACCTCCGCTTCTGCGAACATCACTTTGTGTAGCGAGATTGGCTATGGGATGTATGGTTCGACCCCCGCCCTGCGTCTCCCGCTGAACACAGGATTTCGAGGTATTTTGTTGTTCGTTGTGATCTTCATATTTCGGAGACTTGATCTTAGCTGGTGAAGTCGTGGTGTTTTCGGCCTCGGCCTCTTCTGGTGAGGTCGGCTCGCCATTTGCATTGCCTCCTCATGGTCAGATAATGACAGTAGGTCTTCCGGGTCGACGCTGCAATCTGCGATCGTTTCATCAAGGAAAGAGTCTTCGGGCGCGTGGTCGTTGTGGCACTTGTTGCACACCATGGCCACAAGCTGTACGTTCTTCCGGAGGCGTTGGTGGAGCTCATTCTGGTATGCAGCCCCCGAGTTCCTTAGTCCGAACAGGAAGCAAGCGGCGAGATCGGTCACCGAGGCAGCCGAGATCGGGAGGGCGCCGCGTCCTCTGGGTTGGACTGGTGGCAGGCATAATCGGAGGTCGCCGCATGTGTTGGTGACGAGGGTGACGTTACTGATGTGGATGATGCGTGTGCGACAAACCGGTAGGCTGACGTCGACTCGGCCCACAACGTTCGTGGTGAACGTTAGGGAGCCGAAGGTTAGGCTCTCCGCCGGCGGTAGGCCACCAGAAGTGGAAAAAGATCGTGCATACACTCATCCCTATGAACACATACACGCACACCCTATCCCTATGAGCATCCCCGAAAGACTGAGCCGGCATATCATCTTGAAATTTACGAAGTAACCGTAGGCATCTCGTCGGCGGCGAGAACGTCTCCTCCCACTGAATGAGCATCGCCGGAAATCCTGAAATAAATCCAGAAATAAATGCGAGCACCAGGATTTGAACCTTGATGGGCTGGGGATACCACAGTCCCTCTAACCGTGGAAAAAGATCTATCCATGATCGGTCTCCAGCCGGCACAGCCCGTGCCTGCGCGCCAACAGATCGGTCTCCAGCCAGGACCGCTTGTAACGGGTCAACTAGACGGGCCCGATAAGAGAAACCAGACGAAAAAAATAAACACATGAATCTTGACGCGCAGATTGCACGACAAAGAAAACGGATGAAAGCGAATTGTTTTCATCCGTATGTAAAATAGCAAAACCGAAGCTTAGAGCAACTCCAACAGCGCGACCCAAACGGAAGCGTCCTTTGTCCGCTTTTTGTCCGTTTGGGTCGGCCTAGCGGACACCTATGTCCGCTTTCGCATTTGGGTTGGCGCTCGCGCCCAACGCTAGACCGACCCATTTTTAAGTTCGCACGCGAAAAAATAAATAACACATTTTTTTAAAATTTAAAACGGTAGTTAAACATAAATGCCAGCCACAAAGGCCGGCAAGAGTCCACAATTCCACATTACATTAATTAAAAACATTTAATAAAACTTAAAATGAGGGGGAAGTGCGCTACCCTAGGCGTTCTCGTCGTCAGCGTCGGGGCCAGTGAGGTCGACGAGCGTCAGCGCCGGGCCAGCCCAGGGGAACGCCGTCTCCCAGGCTGTGGCGACGTCCTCGGCGTCGGCTTGACCGCCGTCGGCTGGGCAGTGCGGTCCCGACGCTCCTCCTCCTCCGCCTTGCGACGCTCCTCCTCCGCGTCGCGCTCCCACTTCTCCAGGCGCTCGCCCTCACGGTGCTCCTCCGCGAGCTAGCGCGTCCGCCACTGCTCGAGGTAGAGCTTCTCCTATGCCGGTGTCGCCCCAAGCCAGATGGGTGGCGCGCTGACCTACTCGCGCACCACTCCTTGCCAGGTGTACCGCTGGGGCGCTGGCATAGGGGACGGCGCCGACTCGGGCTTGACGGGGGACAGAGGCATCAGCTGCAGCACGACGCAGTCGCCGGAAGCGGAGAGTGCGATGGCCTCCGACTGGCGCACCTGGTACACCGCCTCCTCCCCCTCCTCCATGCGCCGCTCGTCCTCTTCGCTTTCCTGCATGGCAACCGCCAGCGTTGACTAGTAAGCGGTCTCCTCCTCCAGGTCCTCGTCGCGCACGACGGGGGGGGGGGGGGGGGGGGGGCGGCGGGGTGCCAGCCCGCACATGCTGGACGCCGCACGGGCGCTGCTCCTCGTGCTCGAGGGCGAACCAGACCTCCCAATCGGGAGAATCTGCTGCGTAGACGCGATCGCGCTGCTTCGGCGTAAGCATCTCCCGCTGGCCCGCACCTCCTCCGCGTGCGCCCGTGCCGTCGGCGGCACCGCCGACACTAGGATCCTATCTGGATCCAAATGCCAGTCATGTGGCAGGGTCACGTCAGGGTACGGGAGGGGGATGCAGTGTTCCCAGTGCCACCTCGCCTGGTGCATTGGGACGCGTATCCGCTGCTTCGTCGGGCGGGCAGATGCCAGCGGAGGCGGGGGGGGGGGGGGGGGGGGGGTGGGAGGGGATTGCCAGCTCGCGCGAAGGGGATGACGCGGGGCCTTGCCCTTGTTCTTGCCGGCGAAGAAGCGCATGGTGGCGCGCGGTAGGTTAGGGTAGTCGCCGGCGGGGGAGCAACAAGGTGGCTAGATGGGGACGGGAGGCTGGAAGAGGATGATGCCGGCCCCCACATCCCCTACCCGCACGCTCGGATTAAAAAAGGACGCCCGTTCTCGCTGACGCGTGGGCCCGTGATCTGTGCTCGTCTTTAATAAAGATGCGTGAGGTAGTTGATCGGCCGCCATGTGGGGACGCAGCGGACATCGAGCGGAGACGTTTTAGGAATGGGTCCACGCGAACATGCATGAAGCAGACACATTTCAAGCCCAAATATGGTCGGAAATGGGTCCACGCGAACATGAAGCAGACGCGTTTTAGGAATGGTCGACACGTCCTCGGCAACCTAAACATAAACAGACGAAATGGGTCGCTGCGTTGGAGTTGCTCTTGATTCCTTCTTCTAGCGTGTGGATATTTCTTATCCTTTGTCTTCTTCACTATATCATCGAAGGCGCGCGTTGCCGCGCCCATCCATTTTTGTAATAGAATGGTAGGAAATGTAGTAAGTACACATAAAACATGGGAGTTAAATTTGCATAAAGTTACACATATATTTGTTGGTTACCAAAGAGCAGAATTTAATGAGTCCGAGGGGAAATAATGCGGTGCTAGGTGACCATAGAACATGCAAACACAAAATATTGAGAATAATTCCCTAAAATAATCTTACAAACACAAAAGATATGTGCTGAAACTTTAAGGACAAAATACAAATTACCAATAGGGAAGAAGTTTCTCAATATATCGCAAGGCATCATGGATACAGTCAATATTAGATAATGTTGTGCAGGTATGTCAACATTAAAAGCTTGTATTTGCTCTCATTCGAGACATCAAGTACATGCAAAGTTGTTTGTAAAAATACTATAACCTGCAGTAGTAGAAGAATGCCTAACCAGTGAACTATGGAACAGCAGGTTGACTCTCATCCAATCAAAAATATATGCATTGTGAAGTCACACTGTATAAGCTATCTTCCATGCAAAATATAAATTACCAACATTAAAATTAACAGCCTCTTCATTTGGATGGCAATCTAAGTACAATGCTCTGGAACACTGTTTTTATCCGATACATTGCAAATATTCATGGAGTCAATCAAATAGGAAAGTAACAAGCTTCTAGAAACAAACGGTCCAATTAATTATGGAACAGATATTGGTAGAATCAAGTGGTTAACACACTGCGAACCATTGCGGATATCCATAATAGAATTTTAGAACTTGCTTCAGTAATTTACCCTCTCTAAATTTATATTGTCTAAGAACTGTGTATTATATCCATTCAGAAATTTGTAAAAAATGGTAATTTATATTGTCTAAGTCTTGATTTAGAATACATATCATCTAAGAACTGTTGATTACATCCATTGAGAAATTTTTGAAGAATGGTAACTCCAACAAACTACACTAGAGAAACTCTCTCACTCGCCTTCATACCAGCAGAAGAATAGCAATCAACACAAGGAGCAGACATTATCCAAGGTTATCATAATTAAGGTCACCGAATTATCTCTAACATGAATAATGGCAAATGATGTTGAGCACACGTGTAACTCTGTAACTTTTCTGTTCCCTTATTTTGAAGCCTTGCCTCATACCTCTATTCTGACGAAGAATGCCAAGTATGAACATCACTCACTGCATGGATTCAAAACAGCAACATCAAATTAACACCTGCCTTCACCTTTTTCAAGTGGCATAAGGGTATGATTGTAAAAGTATATATATCCTGTAAATTACATTTCTTACTTATGCGAGCAATCAATTTTTTCATGTATTATAAATCCTAACTTACAACTATACCATCATACACCCGTAGTGATAATGGGATGAATTGTGTTCTGTCACCTTGACCCAACACGCGGTAGACATTCTTGATCTGCCCACAAAAGCAACTTGGTGCATCAACAATGATATAAAAAATCCGATGTGGATCACATAACTAATATTGTAATCTCCATAAGCATTTCCAAATTGTAAACTATTGTTTCTCGTGATGAACAAAGAGACCATTTCCCTATTGCATACAAAGGGCAGTACTGAAGCACCTTTTTTACACAAGAACAAAATAGAGATTCAACTACTGATAAAATGAGAAATTTAGCAATGAATATTAAGTAGGAAAACTACAGTTCAAAGCTTTGGTTCCGTATTGTGGCTTCTTAATACAACAAAGTATATAACATCAGGTGGTGAGAAAAAAAATTCTTATGAGTCCGTACAAAACATACCCCACCAATGAAATAATGTAGAAATCAGTACCTCACCTTCCAAATCCGTCAAGCTAGAAAATATAGAGTAGGTAAAAATATCAACCACCCAAATTTTGGTTAGCTTCGGATATAAAAGTAGGATAATGAGCAATAGAATGTTAAATAGAATGTTAAATAGAAAAAGTTCTTGTCATGTTCTAGTGCCTCTACAGACTGCTAAAGATCGATGTCATGCCAATTTTGCCTGTTGGAGCTTGTTAGTTTGGATTTAGCATGGTGGCACTTCGGAATGGGCACTGAAATTACTAATATTGCAGTATACTTTTGAACATGCCAAAGCAATTATGTTTCAATTTTGTTTATAAAGCTTTGAACTTTTTGCTATTAAAAATAGAATGTCACATTGTAGTCATTTGCACTTTCAACAAGGATGATGTGGGCATTCAAACGTAATACTCTCTGGCAAAAAACATTAAAGTAGAAATCAGTGCCTCGCCTTACAACCCAGCAGAACCAGGCCAATCCATCACAACGGAGCTTGAATCCATCAAGCTGGAGAACTTGCATTCATTTTTTTTAGTAGAGAGAACATCATGAATAAAAATAGTGTAAATATGGTGTCAATCCATGATGTTGGCTTGGACAAAATTTCAATCGATATACATAAAAGAAAGAACAGCAAGCACATACCACTCATTTAATAGTAGCCCAAGAACAACCACATGGAAAATGTCGGAATGAGAGTCAATCCAATCTCGAGAATAGACACTTGACTGCAAGCCATCAAAATCAGATCAAGGCAAGACAAATCTTAGCACATGCAATGCATACATCGAGAATACGAATTGTCAGGGAGGCGTGGACCTTGTATTACCCACAAATTGATTATCCTGGTACTCCTCGAGCGGCATGTCACGGTGTGCCTGCAACTGGTCAGCGAGGCTGACTGAAGAACACCGTGACGTGTGCCGGATCCGCCCCCTCCATTGCTCTTCGGAACACCTTCAGCGCCCACTGCGGGTTGTGCACGGAGTAGCATCGTGTCAGCTCCGCCGGGAAAATCTGCATCACGTCATGCCCACATCATCATTGTCTCTCTCCAGTTTCACCGGGCAAGTTGTCGGGCGTCCCTGCTCCGGTTGCTCTTGCCGGCGACGGTGTCGGGAGGATTCGCCTAGCTCGCGAGAGATGTTGGGGAGGGGAGGATCCGTCGTCACGGGCGAGAGGATCGGCGCGGTTGGCCACGAGGCGGGCGAGGCGGGCGAGGGACGCGGAGGCATAGGCGGCGACATCGGCGCCGTCGTGGGCGGCGGCGGGGAGAGGAGGGGGCAGCCTGAGCAGCGAAGGAAGGGAGGGAGATGCCGTCGTGTAAGGCTGAACCGGGCTTAGCCTTGGGCCGAGCAGGAGACGTGGCCCAATTGTGACTTCAGGCCCAGTTCGCGGCGAACAGCGTTTACTTTAGATCTGACGGCCATTAACGTTTAACAAACGAAATCAAACGGCCAGAAATGCCTAATTCATGAGAGGACAGGGATCAGGTGCTCTGTCACGGTTTACTCGGCGCGCATGAGCAATTTCTGGGATCTACATAGATGATTAGCGATTAGCTGTAAATTCCTTTGCTCATGACCGAAAAATAGCATGGGTAGTTAAACCACAGCGCCTAAGGCGTTGTTTGGATAAGGGGAACATACAGATCGGGATCTCCATAAGCCAGAAAAACGGCCTAACCGTACAAAATCTTGTTTGGCTCCTCCAACTAACCCATGCATATAGGAAACACGTTTCACAAAAGCCCAAAATTCCAGGTTTGTGGGAAAACGAGTATTAGTCGTTTTTCCACAAACGCGATTAACAAATACAGATCGCAACTGACCATCTCCGCCTCCGCCCTTCCTAAACAACCACATTGGCGCCAATTTTTCTTTCTGCGACTCACCTCCCGCCTTTTTCCATTGCCTATATAACAGGATTTTGTTGGCCGCATGGTGCGTTCCACACACAGATCGCACAGGCTGGCTGCGATCCCCGGCCACAGGCACTGGATGGAATACATCGCCTTTGGATCTGAACTTGGCCATCTTCAATAGGACTGCACACCTCCATCGAGCTCTTGTTATCATCATCATCTTCCGGTCTTCAATCAGGATTCGTGGCTTCACCCGTCCTACATGGTAAGATAAACTATCTAGAGTTACAAAATTCTGCAGTACGAATTGTTTTTGTAAGTACGTTCATGCTACTGTTCATTGAATTAATTCTATTGGCAGCGAACCCTATTTTCCATACAACCCCTGATAATTTTATTTAGGCAATTCCTAGATTATACAAGATCCAATAACCTGGTAATTCCTAAATATGAATTTATGGTACATACGAGAATCAGGGTGCTCTATAAATGCACCATACATATTAAAATAATCCAACACCGAACCACAATAATATTGTCAATTAGTGTATATATCCAAGTGCAGTAGTTAGTTTTTCATCAGAAGGATACAGTTTAAATCACAGTATAAGGATAATTTTGCATAAGTATCAATCATATCTATCCATATTATATAGTGTATGGTAAGAGCTATGAAGTAAGCAAATGAAGATCAGAATACCTTGTGATGTCCAATGTGAAGTTGACGGCAATAAGTGGGGAAACCTAGCCCAGCTTCATAGTAAATGAACTTCATGCTTGAGATCTTGGCTGCAACCCAGCAAAGTAACGGGTCAGGGAACATCCCATTAGGCGAACATGCGACAAAAATTGAAGTGTCCAGTCACACTTTGAACAAAAGATTAGTTCACTCCTAGACTCCCATTTGTGTACAGGGACCACAGGATTACCCCTCAAAAGATCGAAATATTAGTGACCACAGGGTGCTCTATATGGAACGAACCTTTGGTGTTCTGAAAGCTCGTTTTCCAATTCTAAGTAGGAAAGGAGGAATTCCTTATCCATATAGAACCCAAGTTAAAATTGTTATGGCTTGTTGCATCATCCACAACTTCATAAGGAAGGTTAATGAGCCTGATGAGTTGTTTGAGCTTTATGAGCATGGGGAAACACAAGAAAATGTTGACCATGGTGATCAACAAGTTCGTGGGCAAGCAAGAGAAGATGACCGAGTTGCTGGTGAGAGAGTTCGTGCTGGCATCGCTCAATAATTGTGGACTAATCATCAACGACGTGTGAACCGACAACAACAAGATGATTAAACACCGTAATATTTGATTTCCATCTTTAATTAGAGATGTATTTGAATAATTATTGTTAGAACTTTAAATTTCTTTATATGTTCATGAACTCCCCATTTTTTTATAGGCTTATGAACTCTCTCTCTCCCTCTCTCTATCTACGGCTACATGATGAAATGTTATTTTTCACCAATCTATTCAGCAAATGAAGCAACAAATAAACTACTTCAAATGGGTGTGTTCTTATGTAACATATGAGTGTTCCCGTCCTACCTACGCACCAGATTCTACAATGTACCAAGTGCAAAGCTTGTCAGCTTTCACTGCTACAAACGCACCTGAAACTTCTTGTTTTTAGAAAGACCATGAACCTTGCCCGTTCTAACTTTGCTTTCTACAGTAGCACTCTCCTCCAAAGTTCCATTATACAAATTCCAGTATATGTAGCTAATTGTTAAGGCCTGTTACTTATGAAGTATTTTTCTGTCGGCAAGTGCATGATACAGACCATGAAAGAAAGATAATTATAGCTCCTCTCGGCAAGTGCATGGTAGACCATGTTAACTACAGAGTTTGCAAAAAGAAAAATCAAACATACCTGCTCCTCTGAATCGCCGTCCTCGAGCTTGTTCTCTGCATCCGCTGTTACTCATGGTCATGCTGGTCAGGGAGCGGGGGCTACAGCTGCCTGCTGCCGCCGGCGCCCCACAGATCTAGTGGTAAAACGGGCTGGTTACAGTGCAGCCTGCACCGCCGGCATTCTAGGGAGGCAGGCATGTGCGTTGAGCTGAAGCAGCACTGCTCGACGGATAGAGCTGGCTGACGGCCGACGAAGCACAGTAGGCCTTAGCGACCTAGCCGTCCAGGGGAGGGGAGGCGGGCAGCGGCGTCAGGGAGTCCAGCAGCAACCGGCGTGGCCGGAGGCGCGCACTAGCCGGTGTCCTCGCGGGGATTCATCCACGGCCGAGAGCAGGGGAGTACCGGTGTCAGCGAGCGGAGGAGGAATCGGAGGGGACCAGCAAGACGACAGACTTGGAAGACGCCATGGCTGATTTGGGGAAAGTGAGAGTGAGTCACGGGAGGAGAAAAGGAAACAGCCCACTGGAGGGTATCCAAACAAGGTACATGACCGACCAGTTTTTCTGTTTTCCTATCCAAACGTAACTTTTTATAAACTCGTTATTTACAAAACGTAACGTAAAACGGGGTTTCCTAAAAATCAGCTAAAAACTCGTTTTCTATAATCCTAACGCTAATCACCGCTATCCAAACAACGCCCAAGGGCATCTCCAACGCTAGGAGCCGGCGCTAGGATAGAAATCCTGACCGATTAGCGGTTATACCCTCAAATTCTGGAGTCACCCGTGGCATCGGCCCAATATTTGGTGCCGGGCGCTTGGCCCTTTTTTCTCTCATGGGAAGGTAGCATTTAGTGCAACAGCAGCCAGTTATTAGCGCCTTAATTAGCGCCCAGCGTTGCGTAGGACGGGCGCTTATATTATTCTTTAATTTTATGTATTTATTCTTTTGTCTATAAGCGTCTAAGTAAGCGCCCTGCATTGAACGTGCCCTAATTACTCACGCAATTATGACGCATTACTCCCCCGGTCAATAATCAAGCTGTCACCGTGCATGCATTAGCTGCGTACAGGCTGCTTTTCTGTTTCTCACCCCCTAATTAACCCAGCAGTTAATGCATTGCGCCTTAATACCATCTGTTTCTAAAAATATATTTTTAGAGATTTCTATATGAATTACATATGGATGTATATAGACGTATTTTAGAGTGTAGGTTCACTCATTTTATTTCGTATGTAGTTTATATGATTTTTTAAATATGTTTAGAAACAGAGGATGTACTATATAAGATCAGGCCCTTGAGTCAAAGACTCAAAGTGCAGCATCACCTTCACCACACTGCGCCTTAGCTCAACACACGAGACCTCTCCATGGAGCAGTGGGTGTACTACCTCTGCCTTCTCTTGGCTCTCCTCCTTCCTCTCCTTCTCTTCAAGCTCAACAGGAAACACAGCGGCGGCAATAGCGGCGTGCGTCTGCCACCCGGTCCGTGGCGGTTACCGCTCATCGGCAGTCTTCATCACCTCGCCGGCAACCCGCTCATGCACCGTGTCACGGCCGACCTCGCTCACCGGCTCGACGCGCCTCTCATGTACCTCAAGCTCGGCAAGGTGCCGGTGATGGTGGCCACGTCCCCGGAGGCTGCCCGTGAGACCATGCGGACACACGACATCGTCTTCGCTACGCGGCCGTTGAGCCCCACGTTGAAGATCATGAACTCTGAAGGGCTGGTATTCGCTCCCTATGGCGCCTTGTGGCGCCAGCTTCGCAAGATTTGCATCCTGGAGCTTCTCAGTGTGCGCCGCGTGCAGTCGTTCCGCCACATCCGGGAGGATGAGGTCTGCCGACTCGTGGCCGCCATCACGGCGACGCCGCCCATGAAGCTCGTGAACGTGAGTGAGCGAATTGCCATCCTCATCAACGATTCGGCGGTACGCGCCATGATCGGGGAAAGATTCAGGAGGCGTGAGGAGTTCTTGCAGACACTCGAGGATGGTGTCAAGATCGCCAGCGGGTTCAGCCTTGGCGATCTGTTCCCGTCGTCGTGGCTCGCGATATTCATCAGCGACACGACACGGCGGGCTGAGGAGTACCACCAGAAGAGCTTCGAGCTCATGGAGTACGCGATCAAGCAACACGAGGAGCAGAGGGCAACCACCGCCTCGGCGAGCGGTGCCGTGGAGGAAGGAGAGGACCTAGTGGATGCGCTCTTGAGGATACGCAAGGAAGGTGGCCTCGACGTGCCCCTTACCATGGGAATGATCAAAGCAGTTATACTTGTAAGTGCAACAATTTCTTAGCTTCTGCCTTCCCTCTTCTAGCAGTTATACTTTGGCCACATAGTTTCGTAAGAAATATGTCATATTTTTTAAAATTGGAATGATTTGGAGATTAATCACGAGTCACAACGCCACCTCGCAGTTGATGCAGTATTAAACAAAACTAGTTATACATTTTTTGATAGTTCATTTCGTGATTGATTCTGTTTATTATCAATATGTTGTTGTCAATGTTAAAATTGTTTCATAATTTGAGTCAAACCAAAACAATTGACCAACATATAATAAAAAAGTTCATGTATTTAAAAATGATGGAGTAGTTACAGCAAAACAAAAAGGGTCAAGTATTTCGAAACGAGAGAGTAGCTAGCAAGACACAAGTGTCTCTTAATTCATTTTGTTTTTTCTTGACTTCACACAGAATCAAAGAATTGTTAAACGTTATACTCGATATTATTCGAGGATTTGCTACTGGATATCTCACTGCATATGGGTGACAATCCAAAACTGCCTAGAATACATAGCAATTCCAAATTTCATCAAATCGGTAAATTGCAGGATCTGTTTGGTGCCGGAAGCGAGACATCAGCAATCACTCTTCAATGGGCCATGTCAGAGCTCATGAGGTCCCCAAATGTGATGCGGAAGGCACAAGCCGAAGTACGCAAGAACCTGCAAGGAAAGCCGAAGGTGACCGAGGATGACTTGATCAATCTCAAGTACCTCAGACTCGTCATCAAGGAGACAATGAGGCTGCATCCAGCTGCACCATTGCTTCTCCCTAGGGAGGCAAGTGAGCCTTGCAAAATCCTCGGGTATGATGTCCCCGAGGGCACCACGATGTTGGTGAACGCATGGGCAATCGGAAGAGACCCTAGGCACTGGGAAGACCCTGAGGAGTTCAAACCAGAGAGATTTGAATCTGGCATGGTTGATTTCAAAGGAACAGACTTTGAGTACATACCATTTGGGGCAGGTCGAAGGATGTGCCCTGGAATGATGTTTGCGCAAGCTAGCATCGAGATTGTACTGGCCGCACTTCTCTACCACTTCGACTGGGAGCTCCTGGGAGGGGTGAGACCAGATGAGCTGGACATGACAGAGGAGATGGGCCTCACCGTCCGACGGAAGAACAACCTGTACCTGCACGCTGTGGTTCGTGTGCCCCCAGTTTAATTTGCACTTGCATTAATATGTGACGACAGAATCCTAAGTATGAGTGCCTTCTATTTCTTTGTCTAGTGCGAAGACTTATTAAGAAGTATTGTTAATTACTACATCGCTGCAAGTTAAGCGTTGAGTTATGTGTCGAAGTATGGCGCGCGTTGCTGCGCCCATCAATTTTCTCAATCAAATGATAGGAATTTTTACAAATATTTGGAGCCATGATCACTACCCAGGTCTAAACCAATAAATAAATCTGTGGTGGTTCAAATCACAACACGACACCTATAATTCACCGAATTCATACATATTAACCAGAAACAGTACTCAAGATGCCAGTCTAATTAACATATTGTCAAACATACATGTAGCAAGTATCGACTTAAAGTGTGTAACGAAACAACTGTAGTATAACTTCACTTTAAATAGAAAAGATGGCTAATTAGTGAATTAAACTTGAGACCACCTTTGGCAACGTAATCAAATCCTCCATCTCTTAATTCAAATGCCTCATATATTCCAAAAAATCAATTTAGAAAAGGGAAGGAAAAAGAAAGGTCATAGATTAAAAAGGCTATCGCTCTTGCCTATGCCGGCACACCATCTCTATTACCCTAGCTTCGACAGTGGCTGTAGCATAAACAATAAGAACTGGACTTAGCACACACATAAAAATACAGGGCTTGTAAATCCTAGAGCATAAAACAAAAATAGTTTCTCAATACTTAAAATTATTGGACAAGGCAAACAAAGACTTATGATGAATTCATACCAATAATTTTGTTACTACGGATCTATGATTTTTGGAGTAGTACTTCGAGCACAGAATATCTTACACGATCGCCAGCGAGGATGCATAACCGGGCTTGTTCTCTTCAGTGTCGTCGTATACCTTAAGATCCATCCGGTAATTGGATCTATTCTTCATGCCCCATATATCACCATGTTATTTGTTTAAGAAAGTAATAAATCTTATCCAACAACAACATGTCTCACTTCATCTATCCTTGTGCTTCATCTATGGACAAGTGATGAGGACTAATAAAAAGAAAGTTCTAGCAGACCTTACATATTTATGAATTCTAATGAACAAAATTTACGTTCACATTAAATAATGCACACAAAGTCAAAGTTTTCTCGTAAAACTGAGTTAAATTAACAGCTACATATTTGCATAATGTTGATCTATATGCTCAGAAGTGCAACTGGTGAAATAGAAGAACCGATAAGTTCAAGATCCCAGGAATAACCTGGTCTACACAAAGTGTTAGATAAAATTTTCAGCAACAAGTGACTAACTAAATAAGGATTTTTCTGTGCACTATCAAAGAAGTGATCAAACACCATTTGAGCAACATGAATGTTTGTACGTAGAAAAGGAAATTGCAATTCGCTAGTCGTTGCAGATTTTCCAGTTGTAATGTTGTAGTCTTATAAGATGCTCTGCACATAAAAAACTGTGAATTATTAATTACAACACCTTGTCAGAAATGAAGCTCACTCAAACAAATGATGCAAAACAAAACTCCCAAATGAAATGTGATCCAGTATCTATACTTGACAAAAGGGAAACGATCTCTAATCTAGTATCATTTCCTGACATAGAAGAAACTTGTGTGGTGAAAGGAAAACAAGACGTTCGCTCCATGGAAGAAAGCCTATACGTACACCTGTAGCAGCAATACCAGAAACGACAGAAAAGTAGTTTCTGATTGTCCATGGCATATGAGGAAGGAAATCATGATGGTAAACACTCCCCATGATCTTGAGCCAACACATTTTCTACCTGATATATGGTAAGTTTCAAATGAACATCAGTTGAAGAATGAACTATGGAGGTTAATTGCATCAGTATAGTGAGTCAATGGTGTACCCCTCACACAGGGAAATTATTAAAGACCATTTAGCACAATAGTTCATCCTGTCCATTGTATCAAACACATGACATGTAAACTGTTAAGGAAATCAATGCCTGGAATGTTTTAAGAAACAAGGGATATGATAACTTAACCGGGAAGAGAGTTTGGTTGAGAAAATGAGCCTGCTGGAAGCATCGTGCCCTGCCCGTTGTCCGACTTGTAGACGCTAGGTTCGCGACTACTGGGAACCTAGTCGTCGCCCTCGCAGCAGCGGAGTTGGACGGTTCAGTGCCATCCTTGCAGTGGCCCTCCTCCTCGTACCCGTCGGCCCCAGGAGGCGCCGGGATCCAGGCCGTGCGCGGGCGGCGTTGAACGGGCTTGGGGCCGGCGTGGTGGTGCATGCATACTCGCGGAGGATTCGAGGGCTTCTTCCGGGTGCGCATGGCGACGCAGTCGATGGTAGGACAACGACTTGCAGTCGTCTGCACGGCAATCTCGCTTAGGCGCATGTTGAGACGGCGACGCAGGGAGGAAGGTGGAGAGCGAAGTGGGCGGCCGCGGGGCCCTCGGGCAGCAGTGCCGCCGTTGTGTCTCTTCAAACAGCAGCAACTCCGACGGGTGGAGGAGATGGAGATCGTCATGTGTGGCGCCGCCGCGGGAGAGAGTGAAACTGAAACTTGTGGAACCGGAGGAAATACTTAACGCCGATCGTGGCCGTCCGTCCGGGATCATACGTTAATTTGTGTGGACTAACGAGAAGGCTTCGATTCGGCTTCGGGAATAGCAGCCCCTCAGGACATCCGGCCCAGGAGCAGCCCACGCTCGAGGGCAGACGCATTAGACGACCGAGGATGTTCTGGGCAAGAAATCTGACGGTCGAAAGGCGAAGTGCTGAGATGGCTCGCTTTAGGTACGGTTACACTGTCCTTAATATAGTCAACAACAAAGTAGCTCTTTCCACCGCAATGTCAGAGCTTGGTGGCCGATAGACGTACTATACCCTATGAAGCACCGATACGGTGAGATCGATACGGCGATACGAGTACGGCGATACGGGATACGGCAATTTCTAGAAACATCAATACGGAAATACGGCGAGTATATATAAATAATAATTTCTAAAATGACAAGTAATAAAGACAAAACATAATAGATGTGTGAGATGAAATCAAAATACTGCCTCATTGGTTGCCTGATTTCCTCCATGCCTCTTTTCAAGTCCTAAATGATCATCCAGGTGCTCAACTCATCATGGTGTATGCAAAATACAAAATACATCATATTAATATATACTTCCTTGTTCTGAATTTCCAGGTTCAAACAAGTTCCAATTCTGAATTATCAATGGCCATAGACAAACAATGCAGAAGCACCAAGCAGCCAGCCAACTAGCCAAGCATCATCGACCCGTCTGTAACAAGAACAGGGAGCCAAAAATCATTCAAGAAAAAAAACATGAATGGATAGATCAACTGGCAGAGAGCAGCAGAGTTCGCCGGATCTATCTTATCTCGTTCTTGCTGGTGACTGGCGATGGTGCCGGAGAAGATTCTAGTCAACCGAGGCGGCAGCGAGGCAGTTCTAGGCGACGCCGGCGAGCCACTCCAGGCAGCGAGTGACTACAGCGAGTCCAGGCCGGCGGCTTGCTCGTGCAAGCGCCCGCCGTGCGAATGAACAAAAGACAAGGAGGGCAAATACTTAGGGTTAGCCATGGGCCTTCTACTGGGCTTGCCGTGTCGCTCCCGTATTGTAGAAGCTACACAGGACGTATCGACGTTTTTTCTTTTCTTTTTAAATCGGAAAACAGGGGAGCAACTAGTTAACGAGCGCTCCTTCGGAGCGCTCGTAACGAGCGGTTCGGGAGCACTCCGCGCGTGACAAGTGTCGCGCGCGGAGAGCTCCCGCGAGGGAAAACCAGCTGGCGCGGTTGGTTCCCGGTTTTCCCTTTTCGGTTTGTGGTTTCATGAGTTTTGCAGTTTGACCCTCGAACTATCAGAATTTTCCGTTTTCCATTTCCGCACGATAACACAAAGAAAATACCAGTTCGCGCGGTTGGTTCCGTGTTTCCCTTTCTCGTTTTCCTTTTTGTTCCCATTATATTTCTGGGTAATGGAGATTTATGGGGTAGTAACGGGCGGGACTACCAACACTATCAAATGTGACCTTTCAAGTAAGGAAAAAACAACAACTTTTTAATGTAAAACGACAGTCTTCAGAATCGTTCAATCGTGTGAATTCTGTATAGGCACAGGTGTACACTAGCAGAGGCACGGGCGTATAACTTTACTAAATTGAATAACAGCGCCTCCGGCGCGAGGGAACCTCCTGTTCGCCTTCGGCTCGTTTAATTTTCATAAACATCTTGAAGGGGGGCATAGGTCGAAGTGTGTATTGGTCGTGCAGCGTGCTGGTTCGTGCGACGTTTCTGGTTCGTGCGTCGCGTTGTCCGTCGTGGTGTGACACGGCGCCTCCGGCGCGAGGGAACCTCCTGCTCGCCTTCGGCTCGTTTAATTTTCATAAACATCTTGAAGGGGGGCATAGGTCGAAGTGTGTGTTGGTCGTGCAGCGTGCTGGTTTGTGCGGCGTGCTGGTTCGTGCGGCGCGTTGTCCATCGTGGTGTGACACGGCGCCTCCGGCGCGAGGGAACCTCCTGCTCGCCTTCGGCTCGTTTAATTTTCATAAACATCTTGAAGGGGGGCATAGGTCGAAGTGTGTGTTCGTTGTGCAGCGTGCTGGTTCGTGCGGCGCATTGTCCGTCGTGGTGTGACACGGCGCCTCCGGCGCGAGGGAACCTCCTGCTCGCCTTTGGCTCGTTTAATTTTTATACAGGAGGTTGTGCAAAAGGCAAGTTACTTTGTTTCGAAAGACACGGGTTTCAAGCATGTGCAGTCACGTCTGCTTAAGAGCTAAGCTTTGTTGAGGATCTATAGGTTTGTGCGTGCTTGCACATGTGTGCATCCTACGAAGGCATTGGTATGTTGCCTCTGGAGGCACGGGTTTGAAGCATGTGCAGTCACGTGTGCGTAGGAGCTAGCCACGGTTGAGGCGCTCTTGGTATGTGTGTGTGTGGATATTGCCCGGAGGCATGGTGACCCAGGCTTTGGTGGCACAGGGGCATGTCTCCTCTGGAGGCACGGGAGGCTGGTCTCTAGAGTCACGCGTAAGGGTTCATTTTGGGAATCATTGATGTCGTACAAATAAGAAGAGGCATTGTTGTTTATAGTTTACTGGCACTCTCTGATGATGTAAGAGGCACTGTTGTCGAAATAGTTCTCTTTTCAACATGAACACGCAATTTCTAACTACATTACATACAAATGTGAGTTACTGATAAACTGTTTTGTCACGTCTTGATAGAATTAGCCTCGCGGGCTAAATCAAAAGTTTTAGTCTTCATTCTTGCTGAAGATCTTGCTAATCTCGTCACCCATTTCACTAGCTTTGACTTCATTCATCTCGCTACTTAAGAGAATGTACATTGCCTCTGCCCTCCAGTCTTCGACCTCATCCTGTGAAATTTTGCCGAGAAGAGAAGTATATTATTAGAGTTGGTGCATAAAAGTTGTTTATAAGTAAATATATATAGACTTACTGTCAAATCTTCCAGGTCTTCGACAAACTTTTCACCATTGTAGAGGAATGCAAGCTTTAAAACAGCAAATGGTGATTCGCCCTTTTCTACCACTGGAACATCTTGCACGGTATGAATCTGCCATCTTGTTTTCTTTGGATTCATTGTTTGTTCAAGTATGGTGTTGAAGACTTCTTTAATCCTAGGTACCTGGGAATTGCATTTTGTAATTGTTTTAATACTGCAACTTGTAAAACTGAAAAAAAATGTTATGTATAAAATGCTTACGATTGCCGACTTATGAGCGTGATATTCCTGAAATTGTGTTTCTCTTTCTTTTTGAGCATCTTCATGTTTCTGAAGAACTTGACATGCTTCATCTGTATCCAATTTATCCACATCTATCTTATCTTTCTCAAATTCCTCTGGAGTCGCTTTTCGAGGAACAATAATGTGAACTTTGTGTTTGTATTTGTCCAGCACATATAGTACGTAGCGGTCATGCTTCTCCATTGGAATAAATATCTGTGTACAAAATACTTGTTGGTTTCCTGACAGTTTAATATAAAGTAATTTGATAGAACGCATATTTTGTGATTTTGTCGCGGAGGAAGGGGATGTTACCATGTTTGCTGTTGAGAGCTTTTTCCGTTGATTTTCTTTGAGATACATGGGAACTAGCTGATTCTTTGTTTTTTGCAATTCACTTTTAAATTTTGCAACAGTAGTTTTGTCTTTATTTAATTTCAGTATATGCTGCAAACAATAATTACGATGAAAAAACTGTTAGAAAAAAGAGCTGTGTAACAATATAAAAAGAGTAGGTGTTGCAATATAGACAAGATTTTGCTTTTTAAAGGTTTACCTCTGCAAAGTTTGGGCCTAATATTACTCTGTCACTCTCTTTTGAATCTTGTCTGCTTTCCCAGATTTCTGCTATGTCATCGAGCACCCTCTTTTCCATATGATGTGGTATGTTCGTCTATGCTGGTCTTGGACCAAATACTACCTTCAGTTGGGCTCCAGTAAGTTGCGCGCTTTCACTGTCCCTACGGATGCGCCTAAATATAGTTTTGCTGCGACAAGGAGATAAAATAATTTTGGAGGTCACGGTTAGTGAGAAACAGATTTTTACATTATTTTTCGCCGTTGTCCAAGTATTTTGAGGTGCAATAGAAAACAACTCACTTTTTGTATTCCTCCTGCCAGCTGTCGCTCATGACTAGTTGGAAGAGGTCGGACGCCTCCTTTGTCTGTTGGAAGCAATGAGAATGTTTTGGGTATGGACTGGTGCTTCGTCTTTTTTTCCTTTTTGTTTCATCTGTTTCTGTCAGCGGAAGCAGATATGTAATATGTACCCGTGATACGAAAGACATTGGTCAACCATGGGATGGGTAGGTCATTACAAAAAAAAGATAACCAGAAATGATTTTCTTACCTTTGTTGGTGGAAAAGAAGTTTGAAGTTTCTGGTTAGAATTCTTTGATTCTTACAGGTAGTTGCTCGCACTTTACTTGGTTTGTTTCACCAATTATGGCTGTAAAAAGGAACTCTGGTTTCCACTCGGCATCTACGTTGCTTTGCTGCATGGAGGTCATCGGATATTTTTTTTCTTTCATGAGATAATTGAAGTATTCAAGTAGTGATGCTTCAAAAAATTAAAATTGTTGCTCTCGTACTATTCACTTACATCGAAATCCTCATCATCTTTTATGAGATCAATGCCATTCCAGTATTTTGCAAATTGAACCATGAAGTGTTCGCATCGGGTACCCTGCTGTTTTGGCACACAAACTCTGTTAGGTGTTTCTGCTATCCTCGACCAGTTCGGTTCGCTGTTGGCTCGTAGTTCCGCTTCGCCGTAATGCTTCTTCATGAGTGCGTACATCCTTTTAATCTGTGATTACGGTTTGGTTTTATTGTTGGGTTTTGCCATTAATAAAGGGAATGCAGGAATTGGAGAACCAATTAGAAAACCAAGGTTGAATTGACGTACCAGTTCAGGGTGATCCTTATGGTGTGTTTTCCATGTATTTTTTCCTCCTCCGTGTGTGTAATTCAGTGAGTCAAGTATGTCGATGGAGCTCGTGTACTTGTTGAGCACGTACAGTGTGAAGTGTTTAGCTGTGTTGTGAGGTATCATAATCTGCGGTGTTTGGAGACAGAGTGAGTTAAAGTTCATTCTTGTCAGGAGAATTAAATGACATGTAACTGTGCAATCTGTAGGAAGAATGAATTATGTTTGTATATTTCTATTAACTTACCAGTTTTTTCTTTAAAAGTTCCTTCCCTGTTACAAGGGGTGCAAACTGTTTCAATGCTTCGTCCTCATTGAATTCTGCTAGTCCTTCTTCTTCTCCAGTTTTAACACCGAGCACGATCTGCGACCAAAAAGTTTTCTACTTTTTAGTTCAATCTTTGTAATCACTAAAATGATGCAAGTGTTTTTGTCAAATTGGACTTCATACGTTTGCAAATTCTGCGGGAAGTATGGCTTTATCGGTTGTGTTGTATTGTTGCTGCACTGTCCATTCTTTGAACAATGTGTTTGCGATGGAGCCCTCCATCTGCCCATGATCTCCTTTCTGTAGCTATTCCATTATTTGTTTTCCTGTAATCCAATCGGGTCGCTTCGAGCTAATATATACGTTTAGACTGCAAGCAGAAAAAGTTTATACATTAGTTAGGTTGGTTTAAAAAGGGGCAACATTTCTTTTTTTTTTGTTGTGCCAAGAGAAAGTACTTACTCTCCGCATTCGTCCTGTCCTTCTTTGCTGAATAGGTATTCATGAAGTGCTCTGGCTTTGTTCATAAATTTGAAATCTCCTGGGACAAAAGTAGGAATCATGATTTTTCCATGGAGCCTGCTTGAAGGCTTTACCGGCCTCTTCTTGACCGAGATTTTCTTGTCTGAGTTGTTCTTAGATGATTGCCCGATTGAATGTTCTCCTGATTCTTGCTGCAAGCTTGTCAGATACGGCGTGGAATTTTTGTTGAACTCAAAGTCTTCCTGATAAATCATTGTTGTTTTGATTTCATCGAATGTCTGGCCCATCTGTTTAAGCATACTGTATTGCATCAGTTGGTCCGGGTCAAGGCTTAAAAGAAATTCATCAACATCTTCATGCTTTTTCATTATTTTGTGTTTTAGGAAGTCTAAAGAGATGGTGCTGGAGGTGCCTTGCTGATTGCTTGTCGAGTCTGTTTCTTCTTGAAGAAGAACAGGTTGTTTTTTCTGCTCGGAAACCTATTCTTGTGTATTTGGTACGTCGTTGCTTCTGTCATCCTCTTTTAAATCAGTTCCTGTTTGTTCAAGTTGCTCTGTGCTCGGGATATTGCTGTTAATATTTTGCTCGTTTGTTTCCTCTTCAGCATGGTGTGGTATCTTGTCGTCTGATGGTGGTTGATCTGGTTCTATTGGTGGATCCTTTTCTTCGTGGTCTGTGCAAGATTCTTGGGTGACGGCGTGGCTGCTGACATCCATAACCTCTTTGTGTTTACTGGATATATCAATAACTTCATGCTCTTTTGTGGTTGTCGCATGCATAATATGTTCTTTTGGCTCGGGATTTGGTGGGAACTCTTGTAGTATGCAACATTCTGTCTGTTGCATTTCTTTGTCTCCCATATCGACTTCATACTTCAGCATATCTGTTAGAATCAAAAAATAATAATTAAAAAAATTATTACTTCTTCTAGTGTGACAAAATTGCAAGGTTTAGTTTCTGAAAAGACTAACCTGTTGTACACTTGATTAATGACAGTTTGGTATTCCCTCTGTGTTGACTGATTAGTTGATATAGAATTTTTTTCCTCAACTCTGGTACTTGTTCTGGCTCTAAGGTTGTTGTTGTTCCATCATTGGAGTAGTGCTTCAGGTTCATGTACATATTGAATGCGCAGTCCATTCTGCATGTAGAGGAATGGTACTAGTAAGATTGTTGCATTCAAGAAACGGAATGAAGAAAATGTTGGAGCAATGGTACTGGTAATTGTTGCATTGAAAAGACGAAAGAACAGAATTATTTTAGTAATTGTAGTAGTGAATCATGCATTGAAAAAAAGAAAGAAGTGAAATGTTGGAAGTGCTCACATGTCTTCTCCTTGAAGTGGCACCTGCAGTTTGACCCTTTTGAAATGGTCGATGCTTTTTTGTGAAAGCTGTAGCTCTGTGCTTACGTGCTTCCAGATTTTCATTAATTTGCTGATTACATTGTTGAAGAGTTCTATTGTGCCTGGATATGCAGTTGAAGAGTCAAGGAGTTCAAAGCGCTGTTTTTGCATGTTAACTGTAATGGTGAAGTAATGACATATAGTTTCATCTTGCTCAAACCCGCGCAACGAACATGGTAGAAGGAACCGCAAAACACAAAATAAAAAGAAACATTTGGAAATCTTCTTATATTTAGAAACGTGAAATAAAAAGAGAACTTTGCATAACATATACGCAAGCTGATCTGCTTACCATGTTATAATCTTGCAGTTTTTCTTCTTCTTACATGTTGAAAAATGATCTAAGCCTGGCAGGTAGTAATTTTTTTCTAATGTGTTCTTGATCATTATTTTTGTAGCACATTGGATCTTCGTCGTCGGCTTCCTTTATCGAGTGCTGCTTGTTTTGTCACAGATACACAAAGGGAATTTGTCAGTTCAGTTATAGGGGAAGTTTATCTATTTATAAAGTCATATTTATTGTTTTAAACGTGATTCTTTTGCAGTGATCTTTACTTACAGTGTTGCTTAACGACAGAATCTTTCTCCCTGTGCCATTGGGTTGTTTTCTCAAGATTGTTAGCATGGTCTCGATTGCTTCGGTGCGTACTGATTTACCGACCTTGAAGCTTTCGGTGACATGGCCTAGATTGACATCAAACTTGTCCGTTGTAATGAGAAGCTCATCCCTGCAAAGTGTATTTAGAAAAATGTTTTAGTTTACACATGATACAGTCAAAATGATCGTGTGTAAGAATGTGTTTTGTGTTAGTTGCATGAACTTACATTTCTCTCTGTGTCCATGGCTTGCATACAGCGTTGTACAGGTCTTCGATGGCTTTGTTGACGGAATCACTATTTTTGCCCCCTTTCTCCACTGTGCCTGCGATGATTTTGAATTTAATGTAAATAATTCCAAGTCACAAGATAGCAATTAAGTTTCTATTGTCTTGCCTACTTCGATGCTAGAAGATATGTCTTGTCCAGTGTTGTTCCTTTCTTGTTCTCCTTCTGCTTCTTGTGGCATGTTATGTTCTTTTTTTTGCATTGTACCCTTTTGTTTAGTTTCTGCTCCATCCTCATTTGAGTCGTCTGTGCTTTTCTTAGCATCATGTTTTTCCTTATCAACCGTCATGTCTTGCTGGTGGTCTTTTTTGTCTTGTTTTTCGGTCTCGACCTGGTTGGCACTGACCTCTCTGCCAGGGGAATTGGCATCGTACGACGGTGTAGGGTTTTCTTCGATAGTTTTTGGTTCTTTCTCTAGAACAATATGTGTGTTTGCTTCATTGGTTGTATCTCCGTGGTCGCCTTCTTCGTGTTTCTGCGTTATCATTGAAAAAGCATTGAAATAATTTAACTTGCTACTTTATTTTAATTATAGCAGCTGTTATGGGAAAATAGCGAAGCGTTCGGTGCGTGCTTTGAGCTATTTTGATTGTGATTAACTCGTAATTTTGTGGAAACATTTTGTGCAACTTCACCTGTTGAGCTGTCGTTGGTGATGCTGACTGTTCCACCCGTTCTCTGTTGAGTGTAGTTTCTTGGGGATCCTCATGTTCTTTCTTTTGGTGTTCATCGTCACTGTCATGGTTTTTGTCTTGCAGCTGTTCAATCATAAAGGTGGCTAAGTTTGAGTGCATTTGAGTTCTCATGGAATTACTTTATATTTTCGTAGAATCAGCTTATGTAACTTTACCTCCTCAATCCTTGCTGCTTCTGTTGTCTCTGCTACTGTTCTCGTTGCTGCTGCTGACTGTTGTGCTTGTTCTTCGTTGAGTGGAGGTTCTTGGGCATCTTCTTGTTCTTTCTTTTGTAGTTCATCGCCGCTGCCGTCGTTTTTGTCTTGTAGCTTTTGAAACAAACAGGTGGCTAAGTGGTAGTGCATTTGAGGTTGCACATAGCTATTTTATACTTTCATAGGATCAGCTTATGTAACTTTACCTTTTCAGTCATTGTCGCTGCTGCCGTCTCTGCTGCGTGTTTTTCGGTGAGTGAATATTTTGGGGCTTGGTCTTCTGTGACGTTGATGTCTGCCGTTTGAAGAACATGTTGCCCTTCTTCAGTGCCCTCCTTTTGCTCATTGGTCTCCTCTCTTTGCGATGCAGGAAAGTAGTGAAATGTCAAATGCGTGTTTTTGAACTATAAGATCGTGAAGAGGTATTATGTGTTTTCACCTCTGTATTTGTTGTTGTTACTGCTGATTGTTCTACGTGTTCTTCGTCGAGTGGTGGTTTTGGGTCCTTCTCTTGCTCTTTATTTTGCTGTTCATCGTCACTGACCTTGTTTTTTTTCTTGCAGCTGTTCAAACATAGAGGTGGCAAAGTGAGAGTGCATTGGAGTGAATACAGATGTGGTAGGTTGGAGTTTATTTGATTGTGCAGGCAGCAATTTTATAATTTCATAGTTGCAGGTTTCGTAACTTTACCTTTTCAATCGTTGACGCTGCCGCTGTCTCTGGTACCTGTTGTTTGGTGAGTGAATTTTTTGTGGCTTGGTCTTCAGTGGCATTATTGTCTACCATTTGAAGAACATGTTCGGGTTGTTCATTGGGCTCCTCTGGTTGTGTTTGATGGTCTTGATTGTTAGTGCTCTCTTGAGCTTCTTGTGCCTGCACCAACACAAAAAATATTTAAGAAATGGGTGCATCTCTGACTGTTCAGTTACAATTTTTTTATAAGACCTCTTTCTCTGGAGTTGCAGGACTGTCTACTGCTGGAACTACGGCTTCTCCTTGTCTTGTGTTGTCCTCTTGTTTTTCTTGTTCAATGTATATGCCAGTGCTTTCGCTTGCTTCCTCTTCCTGTTTAATAAAAATTGAAATTATGGATTGAACTTCATTTGTGTCTGAGCTTTGTAACCTCACCTCTTCAGATGTTGTTGTTTGAAGTTCTGTGTGTTTTCGAGTTTCCTTTGGTTGTGCTACTTCTTGATCTTTGAGATCAACGTACTCGTTTGTTTCTTGCATTTGTTCAAAGAAAAGGGTGAGACATCCCTTATAATACTTGTATTGCGGTGGCGGGGTGTATTAGGTAGTTCAGACATCATAAATGTTTTGAAAAGGGGTTGTTGTTGTTGAGTTTTTACCTCTGTGTTGATGACTGGGTTATTCGTGCCTGCATCGACTATTTCTTTGTCAGGTATAACAGTCTCTAGTTTCTCATCGGCTGGGATGTCTTGGGCTTTCTCCTTTGTACTCGTGATGGTGATCTGCAATGTTGTGGCACTGGAAATCTCTTGTACACAAACTTCCTGTTCTGTGACGCCTTCGTCTGTTTGAGGTTCACTATGGGGTTCAATTTCAACACGGGTTGTCTCTTGGTCTTGCAGTGCTTGTGATACCTGGAGATCAAACAATATGAGTTTGCGGTTCACTTTCTTTCCTGCCATTATGAGTTTCCGGTGTGGGGTGTAGTGGGCTGTTGAAGTTTACCTCCTCTTCGTTGTTTTCTTCTTCTTTGTCGTTTGTTATGCTAATGGTTGATTGTGGGTCAGCCTCTTGCATTTGGTTGGCGGTACTGCTGACTTGATTGTTCTCCAGCTGAGCCTATATTTTGTTGGAGGTTTGTCAGTTAACTTATAACTCTATCCAGTTTTGAAAGGAAAAATGGATGTTCATACTGACCTCTTCACTGGTTCTGACGTCGATCGTATCTTGTGCTTGTGTTAGGGTAGTTGTTGTTGTAGCATTATCTGTTGTGAGGTTGCTTTGTTTGTTGCGTTCATTCTTGTTTTTGGGGTTGTTGACACCATCCTGCTGTTGGAGTTCATCTTGGCCTGGCGTGCTATTGGTACGTTCCTGAAAGCATTGAGACAACTCTTTTCAGTTGAGGTATGAAAACAGGGGTTTGCTTTAGGGTGCGGATGGCACCATGCATTATTATTTATTTACCTGTTTTTGCCGCTTTATCTTCTTCTTGTCAATGCCCATGTCCCTTGATTTTGTTCTTCTCTTCCTCTCTTTGTCTTCTCCTTCTTTCTTTTTTTCTCCTTTCTCTTGGTTCTGTTGTGGCTATGATTTCATTCGTGCGGTTGGCATCGACTAGTCTACTTGAGGTTGCTGGATCTGCTTGCTCTAGTGTCTGCAGGGTCGCATTGTGTGTCAGGTACCTTGTGCAAACTATGTCCAGAAATTCTCTGAGTTGTTCTAAAGAATCCATCAGGGCCATTGTTTGTTGCACGACTGAGTTCTTGTTTTTTTCATTGAATCTCTCTTCTTTTTTGTTGCATTGGTGTTCAGGTCTGGTGGTTACTGCGGGTAACTGTTCTGCTTCATGGAGCACTTTTTCCAACAATTTATTTATCCTTTGGAATCTTTCTTTTGGTCCTGTGCTGATGCTTTTGTTTGGTTCCCTGCTTCCACTGGTGCCGACACGTGGTTCGCGCCGGCGTTTGGGTGGAGGCGGTAGCAGTTTGGTCGTGTGCTGGTGTTGCTGTTGTTTACGATGTTCTCCTGCTATCTGGTGAATTGAAGACGATGTTGATGCTGTGCTGGCATAGAAGATCCTCTCTGCTGTTCCTTTCCATGTCTGCATTGTTTCGGTGGAATGGAGTTGATTAGAATGGAAACCGTTTTCAAAAAGGGAAGGACTGATTTATGTACAACAGAGCTATACCTGTATCTTGCCAAGTTCATAGTCATCTGGTCGTGCTTTTCCGTCCCTTTTCATGTCTGCTCTAGCTATTTTCGCTAGGTCACTCTCTTTGAGATGGATTGCTCGTGGTAATGAGGTCTTGTCCATTGTCTTTGCAATCTTCCGCATTTCTTTTGTGTCGGTTGGCAGCAGCAGGGAGTCGAGGTACATGATTACTGGTCCCTGTGCCAAACCATTTATATGCTTTTTGTTCTTTTCTTCCTGAGGCAACATCCTGTGATTCTGCCATATCTTGGCTCCTTCCTTAATACTTTCGACGATTACCTCGCAGAAATCCATCTTTGCCATTTTTGGATAGTCCATGTCCTTGACCATTATAGCTTGTCGGGCGAAGATAGCGGCGCTTGACCCGCAGACAACGTTGTGGGAAAAAATAAGGAAAAATATTTTAACTGATTTCCTGTTTGACTGTTCGTCATCTAGTTCCACCAATCTTTTTAGCTCCATGAACAGTTCTTTTGGCGTGAAATTTGTATGTTTGAAGCCAAGGTCTGGCATCAGTTCTTTCATTCAAGTTGGGCTCTTCGCTGGCCTTGGTGCTTACTTTTCCGTGCCGTTTGGGTATCCAAACACCTTGTGTATAGCTTCCTTGGTAATCTTGATTTTTTTGTCTTCGGTACCACCATCGAAGGTTATTGCCATGCTTTCTGTGTCCAGGTTGTCGTAGATGTGTGATGCAAGCGGTCTGTAGATGGAGCCCAATATTTTGCAGTTCTCTATGCTGCCAAATCCTGCCGTCCTAATATCTTGCTTGTGACGGTCTTTAAGTAAATTCCATGCTTTCTTGACATAAGCGAATGCTGCCCCTGCCTTGATTTGGCATTTCTCTTCGTTTGTTTCTTGCTGTTCTTCATCAACTGTTGGTGCTGCCAATTCTTTTCCGCTTGTCTTTCTCCTCTTTCTGTCCTTCTGGCCTGATTTGGGCTGTTTCAGAAGGAAAAAAGAAAGGGTTTTGTTAGAAAGGAACGTTAGATCCTGAGTGCTGAATAGTGGTATTCAAAATTAGTACATAAGTGTGTTTTTACATCGTCGTCATGTTCTGCATCACTGTCGTGCTCTTCGGCATCATCGCCGTCTGTAGGAATGAAATCTGCATCATGTTGTCTGTCATCGTCGTCATCATTGGTATCTGAACCTTTGCTGTTGGTATCGTCTTGTTCTTTTTCTACCCTTTGTCATTTGTTTTTCTTCTTGCGTTCACCTTGTTTCTTCATGGCGGTTGCTGTTGTTGGCGGGAGTACCATTAGAGGTAATGGCTGATGTTGCAAGGTACTAGTGTCGACGATGTTTTCAGCATTGTCCTTTAGCTTTTGCCTTTTTGCTCCAGGAGTAAAAATAGTGATGGTATCTGATTTTCTCTTTTTTTTGCTTGTTGCTAGATGTTTAATCCTGTTGAGCCTGGTGTAAGTTACCATTTCCGCCACAGGTGGTTTATTCCTCATGTTTTGTTCTGTGTCCTTTTCTGACGAATGAGGAGACATGCTGTGTGTTTCTACGCTTTCAATATCACCATCTTCGTGTCCTGCATAATGACCAGGTAACAAAAAAGGATATTCTTTTGTCCGAAAATAATTGATACACATTTAAAATATATATCTTCCACGATTATGCATAAGGAGTGTGAAACTCCCAAAGGGGATTTTTAGTTTTCTTTTTTTTGGGTTAAGAAAGGTTATTACTACTGTTACCGATTGAGCTAATCAGGGGGATGGAAAAAATATTAATTATGGTTATGAGTGCAGCTGGGGAAGTGAAGTTAGGGTGAAGCATTTTCTGAGACAAAAATGCACTCTGCAGGTGATATTTCATAATGGGAGGAATATCATCAATGAGAGTTGAAGATTTATTGGGTAAGTCAAACTGTTTTTGAATTAAAATAAGATAGTGTGCGAACATTTTTAATGTTTTCTATAAAGAAATATATAAAAAGTGGCAGGTAGTTTTATTTGTAGACATAGTTAAGTTATTGTTGTCAAGGATAGCAGTTAAGTTATTAATGTCTCAATATAGTTTTTTGTAGATAGACAGTGGACACTTTTGCTCAAACCTTTGACAGGAGCTTGCTGGATTGCATGCTCTTCAGCAGGGTCTTCGTCAGTATTTTGCTGGGTTTTAGCTTCTTCGTGAGGATTTCTCATTGCTGCATAAAAAATGGGCAGGTGTTAGAAGCAGAGTCGAGTGTCATAGAAAAAAAAACCTGCGTGGTGTGAAAACAAATTTGTATGGATAGAGAGGCACGGGTTGTTTTACCCTAGAAGCATAGGGTACACCTATTCTTTGTTCACGGTTTTTCACACCAGAGGCACTTAATTTGAAAAATGGTTACATTGAAGGGACAAGGGATGTAGAAAATCTCGTATGGTTATCAGGTTTGGCCTCTCAAGATGCTTGCGGGGTTTGGATCTATCGACGTATTCTAGTTAGTGATGTTTCAGGTTTAGTACCTTTGAGCACATATCGTATGGCGAAAATTCCAGGGCGGAGAGCAGTAGCATTTCTATTAAATCTCATCTCTGTGCTAGTTCAATTTGTTAGGCAAATTGATTTAGGTTATTGGAAAACTCCTTGGTAGCGGTGGCTAGGGTTGCTGTTCCTGGAAGTGGAAAAATCACTACGATCTACCCGGTGGAATGGAGTGGGATAGAATGATAATTACCTTCAATTACTTGTGCGGTGTTCTTCGCTTCCATCCGCTTATTGTGTCGTTGCTCTTTTTTTGTTGCGATTTCCGCCGCCGCTGTTGAAGTCCTCGCCGTCGGTCGCCGCAGCCGGCGGGGTTATTGGTGTTGTCGCGGGCAGTGTGTGGCTATGTGTATGTCGGATTGGAGGGTGGTTGGCGAACGCGGTGGCGGTTGTCCAGTGACTCGAACTCGAACTCGATTTCGAATTTGTGTTTGTGTGCAGAAGGAAGGAGGAGAGCGTGCGGAAGTGATGAAGGTTTCGAGATTTACTTTGCGGAAGGGGAAGCAAGCTAGTAGAAGAGGGAGGGAGAGATGGAAACCATCGAACCATCTCTAATCTTCAACCGTCCTTTTGAGCATCAAGATTCGTTATGCTTGGCTTGGGTTTTTTGTGTGCTACAGTATTATTATTTTTAGTGTTGAGACTAGTAGTGCTGAAGTGGAGCCTCTCTACAGGCATGTGGATGTAGGCACATGAGGCACGGAAGTGCAGGTTCTACAGGCACATAGATGCAGGCACAGGAGGCACGGAAGTGCAGGTTCTACAGGCACATAGATGCAGGCACAGGAGGCACGAAAGTGTAGGTTCTATAGGCAGTTAGAGAACCACGGGACAGGCAAGTGTCGCGTGAGGCATGTGGATGTAAGCATCGGAGGCACGGAAATGAAGCCAACTCAGGCATGGACATGCTGCTTCTCGAGGCACGGGTATCAACCCTGTGGATGTACAAGAGTGCGGTGGCAGAGGCATGTGTTAGAATGCTCGGTTAAAGAGGCATGGTTGTGAAGTCTCAGGAGCGACGCGGGCGTGGCAGTGGGACCTTGTAAGAGTCATGACGCATGTTATGTTAGGCATGTGAGGCACGTGGGTGCAGGCACGGAAGGCAGAAAAGGTGAATCCACAACATGCACGTACGTGTGTTTTCTCACGTCACGGGTGTGCACTCTCTGGATGCACAAAAGTGTGGCGGCAGAGGCACGGGTCCGACTACTCGATTATAGAACCACGGTTGTGAAGTCATGTGGTTGTGGCACTACGGGGCATGTAAGAGTCTCGGCAAGTGTCACGTTGCGCACGTGGGTGCAGGTACGTAAGGTACAGAAATGAAGGCACCACAGGCACGTACGAGCACTCTCTGGATGCACAAAAAGTGTGGTGGCAGAGGCATGGGTCCGAGTACTCGGTTAGAGAACCACGGTTGTGAAGTCACGTGGGTGTGGCACTATGGGGCACGTAAGAGTCGCGGCAAGTGTCACGTTGCGCACGTGGATGTAGGCACAAGAGGCACGACATTCAAGGCAACGCAGGCACGGAGTTGCGGCTTCTTGAGGCACGAGGTATCAACCGTGCGGATGCAAAAAGAGTGCAGTGGCAGACGCACATGTCAGGATGCTTGGTTACAGAGGCATGGTTGTGAAGTCTCAGGAGCCACGCATGTCACGTTGCGCACGTGGGTGCAGGTACGTGTAGGCACAGAAATGAAGGCACCACAGGCACGTACGTGCACTCTCTGGATGCACAAAAAGTGTGGTGGCAGAGGCATGGGTCCGAATACTCGGTTAGAGAACCACTGTTGTGAAGTCACGTGGGTGTGGCACTACGGGGCACGTAAGAGTCTCGGCAAGTGTCACGTTGTGTGGCGTGGATGTAGGCACGTGGATGTAGGCACAGGAGGCACGGCATTCAAGGCAACACAGGCACGTACTTGCGGCTTCTCGAGGCACGGGGTATCAACCGTGAGGATGCAAAAAGAGTGTAGTGGTAGACGCATGTGTCAGAATGCTTCGTTACAGAGGCACGGTTGTGAAGTCTCAGGAGCCACGCATGTCACGTTGCGCACGTGGGTGCAGGTACGTAAGGCACAGAAATGAAGGCACCACAGGCACGTGCGTGCACGCTTTGGATGCACAAAAGTGTGGCGGCAGAGGCATGGGTCCGACTACTCGGTTAGAGAACCACGGTTGTGAAGTCACGTGGGTGTGGCACTACGGGGCACGTAAGAGTCTCGGCAAGTGTCACATGAGGCACGTGGGTGCAGGGACGTAAGGCACAGAAATGAAGGCACCACGGTTGTGAAGTCACGTGGTAGTGCTGAAGTGGAGCCTCTCTACAGACATGTGGATGAAGGCACACGAGGCACTGAAGTGCAGGTTCTACAGGCACGTAGATGCAGGCACAGGAGGCACGGAAGTGTGGGTTCTACAAGCAGTTAGAGAACCACGGGACAGGCAAGTGTCGTGTGAGGCACGTGGATGTAAGCATCGGAGGCACGGAAATGAAGCGAACAGATGCACATACATGCTGCTTCTCGAGGCACGGGTATCAACCCTGTGGATGTACAAGAGTGCGGTGGCAGAGGCATGTGTTAGAATGCTCGGTTAAAGAGGAACGGTTGTGAAGTCTCAGGAGTGACGCGGGTGTGGCAGTGGGACCATGTAAGAGTCATGGCGCATGTTACGTTAGGCACGTGAGGCACGTGGGTGCAGGCACGGAAGGCAGAAAAGGTGAATCCACAACAGGCACGTACGTCTATTTTCTCAAGTCACGGGTGTGCACTCTCTGGATGCACAAAAGTGTGGTAGCAGAGGCATGGGTCCGACTACTCGGTCAGAGAACCACTGTTGTGAAGTGACGTGGGCGTGGCACGACGGGCCCCATAGGAGTCACGGCAAGTTTCACGCGAGGCATGTGGATGTAGGCACATGAGGCAGGGCATTGAAGGCACAGGAGGCACGGATGCAGGTACAGGAGGCACTGTAGTAAAAACACTGCAGTGACGGACATGAGGCACTTAACTTGAAAATAGTTACAATCAAGGGACAACGGGCAGAGAAAATCTGGTGTAATTACCAAGTTTGAGCTCTCAGTATGCTCGCAGTATTTGAATCGTTTGAGGTATTCTAGTTAGTGATGTGGCAGGTATAGTACTTTTAAGCACATATCGTGTGGTGAAAATTCCGCAGCGGGGAGCAGTAGCGTTTCTATTAAATCTCGTGTGTACGGTACTTCAACTTTTTAGACAAGTTGATTTTGGATAGTGCAAAACTCGGCTTTTGTGGTAGCTAGGGTTGCTGTCCCTGGAAATGGCCAAATCACTATGATCCACCTCGAGGAATGCAATGGGATATATTGGTATTTACCTTCGATTGCTTGTGTTCGGCTTCTCGCCTCCATTGGTCTATTCTGTTTGTTCGTCTTTTTTTGTTGTGATCTCCGCCGGCGGTGTTGAATTCCTCGCTTCGTCGCTGTCGGGTGGGTACTTTGTGTTGTTGGGCGCACCGTTTGACGGTGTGTATCTCGAAGTGGGAGGGTGGTTGGTGAAGCGCGGTGGCAGTTGTTTTGTGAGGGGAACTCTACTTCAAATTTGGGCCCGTGTACTGAACCTAGGAGGAGACCTTGTGTGTGTGCGGAATGTTTCGAGATTTGCTGTGGAAGAGAGGAAGCAAGAGAGTAGTGGAGGTGGGAGAGATGGAAATGATGGAACCGTCTGTAATCTTTGACGGTCTGATTTTAGCATCAAGATTCATGCCGCCTGGCTTTGTTTTTTTTGTTCGCTATAGCATCTTAATAGACGTGTGAGGCACGGAACATCAGGCTCTACAGGCACCGACGTTGGAATTATAGAGGCACTGGTATCAACTTTGTGGATGCACAAATGTGTGGTGGCAGGGGCATGCATCCGAAGACTTACTCAGAGAGTCATGGTTGTGAAGTCTTTAGAGTTACGAGCGTGTGTCACCACGGGCACCTGAGAGTGATGCGTCGGGAAGTGTGGTAGTAGAGGCATCGGTGCGAATAGTACTCAGAGAGTATCAGTTGTGGGTCCACATGTGTGAAGTCTGTGCAGCATTGGTCGTGTGGTAGTAGCGGCGTGCGTCGGGAAAGGTGCGAGCAGTTCAACATAGTACGTTCTTAGTATCTAAATGGAGTGCACACTATCTAAGCGTGCCAGTGCAGTATGTGCTTAAATGGTTTATGCAAAAACATTTGTTAAGTGCTTAATCGGACGCTTTGACCGTTGCTTTTTCCCAGCAACCGCGAGCACTGCCACTCGGCGGTTTCCCCCACGCACAGCAACGGTGAGCGCATGTCTACCGCCCTCACTACCATGACGAGGCCGCGTCCAACCGCCTCCTCCATGACCCAAACCTTGCCACAAAAGGGCAACTGCGCTTCCATAGCCGCTCAATTCCGGAAACACTATTGCCGCTCCATCTCAACTAGCAACTCCTTGCAATCTCTGTGTCAAGGCCGCCGTCACTGGAGGAGCGTAATGGCGGAGGAACCATCTGCCAAGCGTCCCTGTGGTGAGACATCCGACCAGAGCACCGAGGTCGACGACGTTCAGGTCCCCGGTCAGAAGCACGACTACAAAAGGCACCTCACGGAGGTTGACATCCATGGCAAGGAGAAGCTGGATGTCGTATGCACCAGCAATCCTGACGAAGCCGACAAGATGATCAGCAGGATCCTGAAGAGGGTCTGCGGCTTGTACCCTCAGTACATCGGCGTTGATGTCGAGTATACCAGGGAAGACGAACCTCCGCAGAGGGCAGCGGTTCTGCAGTTATGCGTGGAGGAACTCTGTCTAGTATACCACATCACCGCGTCAACAAAATGGTGAACCATCCTACAGTTTCAACCTCTCCATGCTTCTGTTTAATTAGCTATTCACCCTGAAATTTGATTAAATTGGTTTATTGACTTGATGTATCAGTGAAGTTTCTGAAGTAGATGCAGCAGAATAGATTTTGAACTTGATTATGTTCTAGTGTAGTTCAGTTTCTTGAATTGATGTGTTAACGTGGCTAAGAAGTAGATAGGTCATTGATTCAAGTGTAAATACCAAAAATAAAAATAACATGTTGTGCTTGTATTTTATTTCTGAACTTTGCATAGCAGTTTCTGAAATTTTTTCGTCCATGAATTATACGTACTATATAAGCATGTACTTGATGGATACCTGATGGATCCATCTTAAATGTGTCATCCCCCTTGCAGGCCCAAGAGCCTGCGCCCGTTCCTGAAGGAGGACATGTTCTACACCTTTGCCGGCTTCAGTATTGAAGGTGATAAAGAGATGCTGCAAAGATCTGGTTTGGAGATCAACCCCGACAAGTACATCGACATCCAGTGCAAATGGAGTGTTCCGTTCAAGGGAAGAAAGAGGTACCACTCTTTGGATGATGTTGCAGGGAGCGTGATCCACCCATTCTACAAACAGATGAAGGATAAGATTGACAGGGTTGAACACCATAAACTGTGGGGGATCAGCCCACTGCCAAATTACCTCATCGAGTATGCAGCGATAGATGCGTACGCCACCTACGAGTCGTGGAAGAGTTTTGAAAACATAAGAGAAGGTCTGGAGAGTGCAAAAGAGGCAGAGAAGAATTATGACGATCCTTACTATGGCTACTAGTGATGAGGAAATCATAGAAAACTGGTCGTGGAGTTGCTTGTGTTTCTGCTTGTCCTTTCTATTGTTTCAGGTTCGTAGTTTACTTCTGTTAGAACGAAGCAGTTTCTAATGTCATATGTATCAGGTTAAACAAGTTTGCTTATGTCAAGTTTGTAGTTTGTTTATGTGATTGAACAAGTTATTTAGCTTGCTAAGTACTATGTTTATTCAGCAATCATGTGGTTTTGAAGTAGTAATGTTGCTTTTTACTCTAAAAACAACAAAATACAAAGCAGTCTTTGGACGCCAAGTACAGTTTAGTTGTGCACACAAGCGCGGCTTCTTGAGGAGTGGCAGGAGTGGCATGGGTCTAAATACGCAGTTAGAGAGGCACAGGTTTGCAGTCTCTAGAGCCACCGGCGTGTGTTACTACAGGGGCCGGAGGCACGGAATTGAAGTCTCTACAGAAATGAAGGCATCACAAGCATCCAGAGGCACGTGGACGGAGTAGCAGAGGTGAGCTCCGAATACATAGTTACAGGGTCACGGTTTGGAAGTGTGCAGAGCCAAGGGTGTGCGACACCATGGGGCATGTAAGAGTCATGGAAAGTGTCATGTGAGAGAGGCACCTGGCTGCAGGTATGCAAGGCACGGGATTGCGACTTCTCGATGCAATAGTGTGGTGGCAGAGGCATGTGTCGGAATGCTCGGCTAGAGATGCACTGTTGTGATGTTTGTGAAGAGACACGGGCGTGGTACCGCGACCATGTAAGAGTCGCGGGGAGTGACACGTTGGGAACGTGGATGCATGCACGGAAGGGACGGACGTGAAGACGCAAGAGGCACGGAAGTGGGGTTTTTGTCGTTGCGAACAACTATCAATCCTGTGGATGTTCAAAAGTGTGGTACCAGAGGCATGCTTCCGAATACGCAGTTAGGGAGTCACGATTGTGAAGCCTCTAGAGAGTCACGCGTGTCTGGCATCACGGGCATGGAGTGGTATGGGGCTTTGAGAGGCATCACTGGCCCTCAACCCTCTGGATGCATGGTTGTGTGGTAGGAGAGGCTTGCTTGCTAATACTGAGGTAGGGAGGCACCATTGTGGATGCATGATACGTCTCCAATGTATCTATAATTTTTTATTGTTCCATGCTATATTATATTCTGTTTTGGATGTTTAATGGGCTTTATTATACACTTTTATATCATTTTTGGGACTAACCTATTAACCGGAGGCCCAGCCCAAATTGCTGTTTTTTTGCCTATTTCAGTGTTTCAAAGGAAAAGGATATCAAATGGAGTCCAAACGGAATGAAACCTTCGGGAACGTGATTTTCGGAACAAACGTGATCCAGAGGACTTGGAGTCTACGTAAAGCAATCAACAAGGAAGGCACGAGGCAGGGGGCGCGCCCTCCAACCTCGTGGGCCCCTCGTTGCTCCACCGACGTACTTCTTCCTCCTATATATACCCATATATCCTGGAAACATCAGATACGGAGCAAAAACCCTATTTCCACCACCTCAACCTTCTGTACCCGTGAGATCCCATCTTGGGGCCTTTTCCGGCGCTCCGCCGGAGGGGGCATTGATCACGGAGGGCTTCTACATCAACACCATAGCCTCTCCGATGATGTGTGAGTAGTTTACCTCAGACCTTCGGGTCCATAGTTATTAGCTAGATGGCTTCTTCTCTCTCTTTGGATCTCAATACAAAGTTCTCCTCGATCTTCTTGGAGATCTATTCGATGTAATCTTCTTTTGCAGTGTGTTTGTCGAGATCCGATGAATTGTGGGTTTATGATCAAGATTATCTATGAACAATATTTGAATCTCCTCTGAATTCTTTTATGTATGATTGGTTATCTTTGCAAGTCTCTTCGAATTATCAGTTTGGTTTGGCCTACTAGATTGATCTTTCTTGCAATGGGAGAAGTGCTTAGCTTTGGGTTCAATCTTGCGGTGCTCGATCCCAGTGACAGAAGGGGAAACGACATGTATTGTATTGTTGCCATCGAGGATAAAAAGATGGGGTTTATATCATATTGCATGAGTTTATCCCTCTACATCATGTCATCTTACTTAAAGCATTACTTTGTTCTTATGAACTTAATACTCTAGATGCATGCTGGATAGCGGTCGATGTGTGGAGTAATAGTAGTAGATGCAGAATCGTTTCGGTCTACTTGTCACGGATGTGATGCCTATATACATGATCATATACCTAGATATTCTCATAACTATGCTCAGTTCTATCAATTGCTTGACAGTAATTCGTTTACCCACCGTAATACTTATGCTCTTGAGAGAAGCCACTAGTGAAACCTATGGCCCCGGGGTCTATTTTCCATCATATTAATCTCCCATCAACAAGCTATTTTTGGCGCCGTTTATTTTGCTTTCTTTACTTTTACTCTTTATCATAAAAATACCAAAAATATTATCTTATCATATCTATCAGATCTAACTCTCGTAAGTGACCGTGAAGGGATTGACAACCCCTTTATCGCGTTGGTTGCGAGGTTCTTATTTGTTTGTGTAGGTGCGTGGGACTCGAGCGTGGTCTCCTACTGGATTGATACCTTGGTTCTCAAAAACTGAGGGAAATACTTACGCTACTTTACTGCATCACCCTTTCCTCTTCAAGGGAAAACCAACGCAGTGCTCAAGACGTAGCAATGCATAGGTGTGAGGTCTCTAACGGTGCGAGTGGGTGGCACCACATGCATTTGTTTGAATACTCATTTAGAGAGTCACGTCTGTACTCACGCCAGATGCATGATGTAGGTTGGTGGCATTCGGCAGCACATGGTTGCAGAGAGGGGGGATGTTTGTGAAACATCAAAGTCACCGGCGGTCACGCGTGAGGAGTATGTAGAGTCACGGCGCCTCGACGTGACGCACGTATGTCTAGGGACGGACTTGGGGCTTTATAGGGCATGGTCATCAACCGCCTGGATTGATAGTGGTGAAGTGTCTAGGGGCACCGGCTTGTGTTCAAATGCTTGGGTTACTGAAGAATCAAGGAACTACATCAATAAAAAGAGTCTGTTGCTTCATTATCACAGTATGATGTGCAGTTAAACCGTTTTCTGATGTTTCGATGGAGCTAGGCTCGTTCGCTTATCAACAACTTTTTATTCCCTGATGTCGTCGTAGATCTTTCTAATATGATCGCCCATTTCACTGGGTTCGATTGTATTCTGGTCGCTAAATAGTAGCCTGCACAGTTGTTGTGCTTTCCATTGTTCCGTGCCATCCTTTAAAAAGTTTAGTGAAAAACAAGGAGAAAAAACACATCAGAATTAGGTCATGCAGTTGTATGATATCTAGCAGATTTATTGCGAGTTTTAAGCGAAAACTTACGTCGAAATTATCTATCTCTTCGATGAAGTGGTTGCCATCAAAGAGATGCGCTAACCTTAGAACAGCAAATGGGGTTTCACCTTTGGAACGCCCTGTAAAAATTGAACTTCCCATCTAGTCTTTTCCTTTTCGAATTTTTCACCGAGTAATATTTCGTATACTTCTTTAAACCTGGGCACCTAGGAATTGCATTTTGTTTTTGTTTTAGCGAGACATGTAGTGTAATTTGTAAAACTGAAAGATGGTGTTATTTACAATTCTTACCAGTTTGTCTTTATGGTTGTGGTATTTGTTATGCTCCTTTTCTTTGTTGGCTTCGTTGATTTCCATGTCAGCAATTTGCTTACTTAGTTTGCCATCATGCATGCGGTGAACATGTTGATTTTTCAGGTATTCTTGCCTCTTCAATTCTTCAAGAGAGGTTTCTTCAGGCTCGATGATTTGAAGCTTCCTTCTATATTTGTCGAGCACGAATAGTGTGTATCGGTCTTCCTTTTCAAATGGCATGAATACCTGCGGTACAAAAGTTTTATTGTTAGAGGAGAGTTTAGAATATAGTATTTTGTTTGAAATGCTTATTTTTATTTTGTTGTATGGAAAACGCTATTACCATTTTTACTGTTTTGAGCTTGTTTGATTGACATTTCTTAAGGAACAAAGGAACCAAGATATCCTTCTCTCGTGTGAAATCATCTCTGAAGTTCTCCATAGATTTTCTTTTATCCTTTAAACCCAGAATATTCTGCAGGCAACAAATAAAAAACCATAAAAACGAATTAGAAAAAATAGATCGGTACCAAGAGATTAAACAATCGTTGCAAAAAGATGAGTTTATATGATCATTGTGGTTTTTTTTAAATTTACCTCTGCAAAGCTTGGGCCTAATAATAGTCTATGTCTTTTGTGTATAGTTTGGTTGCTTTCCTCCCATGCTTCTGCTAACTCATCGAGCACCTTCTTTTCCATTCCTTGACTTTTTTCTTGTTTGCAGGCCCAAATATTTCCTTTAGGTTTGATCCAGTGAGAGTTGTGATGTTGCTCTGTGGTTGATCTCTCGAGAATACTACTTGTCTGCTTACAGGAAAAACAGTAGAAGAAAATTTTGTTGAGAAAGTCATTAACAAGCAAGCTGATAAACAGGAATTCAAGGTTCTTTCTAGTTTCTGTCTTATTTGTGTGATTGCCGCCTAACTTTAACTAATTTCAGTTGCAAAAGGAACCAAGTCACCTTTTGAATTTGTCCTACAATGTGTCACTCATGACTATGTCGTAGAGCTCGTTCGCCTTACGCACGTGTTTAAACGAATGCCGGTGTTGCGGGTATTTGTTGGTGCTCCCTGATTGATGCTGGTTTTTTTCGTCTCGCTCTGTCAAAACAGATAAAAAATTATGGCTGTTGTTTCTAAAAGATATATTTGAAGCTCCTGTCATGTTGACTGATGGTAAAAATGAAAATAGTTATATTACCTTTCATGGGTGGAAAAAGGTTTATAGTCTCTGGTTTGAAAACTTTGATTTTTTTCAGGAAGTCGATGGTGCTTTATTTGGTTGGTTTTACCGAATATGAGTGTGAATACGTACTCTGGTTTCCATTCGGCATCCACCTTGCTGGGCTGCAGGCATGTCAAAATGTATGGTTTATAGTTACGTGTTGTACGCCATTGTGAATAAACTAATTGCGGTAATAAAGAAATCAAGTAATTTGACGTGTATGTACTGGTAACTTAATGAAAATCCTCTTTGTCCTTGACCAGTTCTTTCCCATTCCAGTATTTCGCAAATTGGGCCGTGAAGTGTCCGCATTGTGTTCCTTCTTGCTTTGGTGTGCTGACCCTGTGAGGCCTTTCTACTATCCTTCCCCAGTCTGGTTCATTCTTGTGTTTTAGTTGGTGGTACTTGTTCATCAGCACGAACATCCTTCTCATCTGTGATTGCATTTTGGTTTTGTTGTTTGGGTGCGGCATTGAGAAAAGTAAGAGTATCATACTATCACGAGGAAAAGAATAAATCAATGTACAAAAAGTACGTACCAGTTCTGCTCGATGCGCATGGTGTTTACTCCAAGACAAATCGGCGTAGTTTACATAGTTCAGTGAGTCAAGGATGTCGATGCTATCTCTGTACTTGTTCATTACATAGAGCATGTAGTGGATGTCTGTGTGATGAGGTATCATGATCTACGTTGAGAGAGGAGCTCGTTGTTGATGTAAAAGTTGAATTTCATTAAATTGTTGAAGCTCAAGGAGAATAAGTCATGTGTCCAGTAATAGTTATGAACTTACCATCTTCGAATGCAGGGTGTTTTTACCTCCCACGAGTTATTCAAATGCTTGTAGTGCATCGTCCTCGTTGAATTCTGATAGCTCTCCTCTATTATAATTGAGACCGAGCACCATCTTCAAGAAAGAGAGTGTGTGGTTTTAGTTAAATATTCTACCATAGTAATGACTATGGTGTTTTTGTGGGTCAGGTATGCATACATTTGCGAATTCTGCAGGGAGTACAGTTGTGACATCTGGGTTGAACTGTTCCTGTTCTGTCCATTCGTCCAGTAACGCGTTTAGCATGGAGCCCTCCATTTGTGTATCTCCTTACACTGCTTGTTCCATGAAGGATTTTCCTGAAATGTAGCCTTCACGCTTTAAGCTTTTATATAGCTGTTCTCTGCAAGCAAGGAGGGTTTAGAAGTAGGTGAGTGAATGGTTAGTTGGATGTTAGAGAATGTGCAGCTCTCTGTAATCGTTTCCATGGAACAAGGAGAATCTGCTTACCTTCCGCATTCTTTCTGTCCTTGTCGGCTCATCAGATATCTGTAGAGTTGCATGGCCGTTTCTTTGTAAATGAAATCTCCTGGAACAAGTGGTGCAGCATTGACTTTCTCAATTTCCTTGCTTGCTCACTTGAATGGCCTCTTAGTCGAGATTATGTTTGCTGAGCTGATCTCATATGATTGAATTGTCGAGGGTTTTGGGGAACTTGTCTGCACTCTTGCAAGATGCCTTGCCTTTTTCTTGTTGTGACCTAACTGCGCCTGCTCGTTAAGATGCCCAGGTGTTGGTGTTTCCTTTTGTGTGTTGTTGTTTTTGATGCTCGGTTCTACTGAGACTACAACATCACGTTTCCTCTTTTGAAGTATCTTTTCTACTAAATCCTTCTCTTTCTGCTTCTTTTCTTCTTGTGCATGTTTTGCCTCGGGTGATGTTCCTGATATGCGATCTTCGCCAACAGGGTTCATGTTCTGTTTGGAAAGCTGTTGTTGGCGAGGTGGTATGCTCTTTGTCCTGTTATCCACTTCTAAAGGCGAGCGTGTTATGCCTTCGGTGTTTTTATCTAGGGGTGGTCTGTCTGGTTCTATCGGTGGATCTTTCCGTTCGTCTTCCTTTTGTAAATCAGTGTCTGGCTGCGCGTGTTGTTCCCTCTGTAAACCAGCATTTGTATGGCATGTTCTTCCGTGAGTGCTTCTTCAGACACCTTGGTGGTATCCTCGCTGCTCACATGATAATCTTCTTTCTCCTCATCGCTGCTTGTGTCATTAATGTCAATAACTTTTATCTCTTGAGCACTCGTCCCAATGTGCTCGGGAGTTGGAGGAATCTCTTCTGTAATTATGTCACAATGTATTCGTTGTATTTCACTGTCTTCCATATCGACCTCAGAGTTCAGCATATCTATTAAAATGAAAAATAAAAACTTATTGGTGTGTCTCTGGAAATTAGATAAGTAGAATTTTACTTTGTTGTCTTTAGAAAGAGAAACCTGTGGTGTAGTTGATTAATGACAGTGCGGCCGTATCTCTGTATTGGTTGATTATTTGATAGAGAATTTTCTTCCTCAACTCTGGGACTTGTTCTTCTGTTAGTAACACTATTTCTCCACCGTCGGTGTAGTGCTTTGCGTTCATGAACATATAGAACGCACAGTCGAGTCTGCAGGTAGAAGGATGATTGGTTATTGTCGCTGTCCAAAGATGGTTGGGCAGTTTAGGTGAAGTTGTCCTAACGTCCTATGTTTTTTATGGATTGCACTAATAATTGTTACAATGAGTAAGGAAGAGGAGAAAGGTTTGTAGTGCTTATGTTTCTCCCTGAAGTGGCACCTGCATTTTGACCTTTTCGAAATGTTCAATACTACTTGGAGACAATTGGAGCAATTTGCTTATTTGCTTCCATATCCTCTTTACTTTGCTTGTTACTGTGTTGAAGTAATCCATTGTGCCTGGATATTCATCTAGTAAAGAGTCAAGGAGTTCAAAGCGCTCTTTTTTCATGTTAATTGTAACAACGAAGTAGTGGCCCACATGTCCTTGTTGAACAGGCCCGCCTATGCAAACTGGTAGAAAGAACTGCAAAATGCAAAATAAATAAATAAGGGATCCTTCTTGGATTTAGTCATGATTTGTTGATCATTAGACGGAATTGTAGTGCCGAGATTGTATCTCTTATCTGTAACATGAGATGTGCTTACCATGTCGAAATCTTGTAGTTGCTCTCCTTCTTCCACATCAAGGAATCTTTTAAGCCTTTTAGGCATTGTCTTGTCTCTGACGTGTGCTTCGTCTTTATTTTTCAACTCCAATGGATCTTCATGGTTGGCCATGCGTATTGATGCCTGCTTGTTTTGTCACATGTGCGTAAAAGAAATTTGTAAATTCATTTGTACAGAAAGGTTGATTGATCGATAGAGTGATATTCATTGTTGAAACTTGAGCTTTACTTACGGTGTTGTATATTGATAGAATCTTTCTCTTTGTGCGCCTGAGTTGCTTTTTCAACATTTGTAGCATGACTGCCATGGTTTTGCTGTGCACTGTCTCTCCAATGTCGAAGCTTTGTGCCATGTGGCTGACCGTTACTGTTGACGTCTCTGTATTTATTAAAATCTCGTGCCTGCAACATATATATATATATTTATAGATATACATATAAAATGTTTAAGGGAGGAAATCATTGGAAGAAAATAATTCTTTGGTGGTAACATGAACTTACCCTTTGTCCTTATTCGCTGTCATGACGTTGTTGTACAGTTGTTCGATCCCTTCATCTTTTGTGCCTTCTTCGATGGCTAGGTTTTGTACGATCAACGGTTCACGTTCTATTTGAGTGCCATCCTGGGTTACCGTCGTGTTTGTGGCGGTAACATCTTTTACAGCACAATGTTTGTTGTCTGATGGTGCGGCCTTTTCCTTGTTGTTGTCTGACTCTCTCTCTCTCTGGAATATTTGCTGCATGGTTTTCCAATGCACTGTGGCCCTTTGCTTCTTTGCTTGTGTCTGTGTGCGTGTCTTGTTGAGGTTTCTGTGTTATCGTGCAAAAGCGTGGTTAAAAAATAATTAAATATGCTTGTTATTTACATTGTAGTTTAGTGTCCGTTCCCTAAGAAAAATACTCAAATGTTTAGTGTGTCTTTGAACTTTTTTATTGTAGCTTCACCTTTTCAATCGTTTCCACCTGTGCTGCCTCTTCGACCTTTCCTTCGGTGAGTGGAGGTTTTTGGACCTCCTCTGGATCTTTTTCGTTTTGTTCATCCGTGGTGTCGTCGTTTTTGTCCTGTGGCTGTTGAGACATTGAGGTAGGTAAATGAGATTGCATTTGTGTCTTCGTTCACTCAAATTTCTAATTTCCTTAAAAGCGGCTTATCTCACTTCACCTTTTCGATCTTTTGCGTCGACGTTGCCATCCCTGTTATTTCTTGCCCGGAGAGCGAAGGTTTTCTGGTTTGGTCTACGGCGGTTACGCTGTCTGTTATTGGAAGAACATCTTCCGCTTGTTCCATTCCCTTGTGTTGTTGTGTTTGTTGGTCTTGAATATTGGTGCTCTCCTCTGTTTCTTGCATCTGTCAGAATGCAAAAAGTAATTAAAATGTGTCTGTGTTTCTTTCTGTGGATGCATTTTTTATATGCTATAGAAAGAGGTTTTGTAGCTTGACCTCTACATTCAATCTCTCTGCTGCCGTGCTTGTCACTTCTTCTTTGTCTTCTGGAGTTTTTGTACATTGTCGAGCGGTAGCAGCACTTTCTATCGCTTCTTGAGGCACATCTTCTGCTTCATTTGTTTCTTTCTTCTGTTCAATCAAAAAATGTAAATAAAGTTTGGACTTCATCTGTGCATGCATAACTTTTTTGTTTTAATGTTGTAGGAGCAGGTACGTGTAGCTTTACCTCTTTGGTCTTTGATGCTGGTGGCATCTCTTCTCGGTTGTGTTTGTCATGTGAAGACTGCTCTTTGATCGGCGTACTGGGTACCATTTGAGTTACCATTTGCCCTTGTTTGTTGGTTTGTTCCGTTTGTACTCCTTGTTGTTCTTTGGCATGACCGTCCTCATTTGTTTCCTGCGTTTCATGAAAAAGGAAAAGCATGATTCATTGCTTGTAATTCTTGTTTTACTGTGACAGGTTGTAATGGGCAGTACATTTCTTATAAATTTTGGAAAAATGGTTCTTGTTGAATTTTACCTTTGCGCCGGTGGTTGGGATATCCGTTTTGAAGGAAATATGCCCTAGAGGTAATAATAAAGTTATTATTTATTTCCTTATATCATGATAAATGTTTATTATTCATGCTAGAATTGTATTAACCGTAAACATAATACTTGTGTGAATACATAGACAAACAGAGTGTCACTAGTATGCCTCTACTTGACTAGCTCGTTGATCAAAGATGGTTATGTTTCCTAGCCATTGACATGAGTTGTCATTTGATTAATGGGATCACATCATTAGGAGAATGATGTGATTGACTTGACCCATTCCGTTAGCTTAGCACTCGATCGTTTAGTATTCTGCTATTGCTTTCTTCATGACTTATACATGTTCCTATGACTATGAGATTACGCAACTCCCGTTTACCGGAGGAACACTTTGTGTTCTACCAAACGTCACAACGTAACTGGGTGATTATAAAGGTGCTCTATAGGTGTCTCTGAAGGTACTTGTTGGGTTGGCGTATTTCAAGATTAGGATTTGTCACTCCGATTGTCGGAGAGGTATCTCTGGGCCCACTCGGTAATGCACATCACTATAAGCCTTGCAAGCATTGCAACTAATGAGTTAGTTGCGGGATGATGTATTACGGAACGAGTAAAGAGACTTGCCGGTAACGAGATTGAACTAGGTATTAAGATACCGACGATCGAATCTCGGGCAAGTAACAAACCGATGACAAAGGGAACAACGTATGTTCTTATGCGGTTTGACCGATACTTCGTAGAATATGTAGGAGCCAATATGAGCATCCAGGTTCCGCTATTGGTTATTGAGCGGAGACGTGTCTCGGTCATGTCTACATAGTTCTTGAACCCGTAGGTTCCGCACGCTTAAAGTTCGATGACGGTTATATTATGAGTTTATATGTTTTGATGTACCGAAGGTAGTTTGGAGTCCCGGATGTGATCACGGACATGACGAGGAGTCTCGAAATGGTCGAGACATAAAGATTGATATATTGGAAGCCTATATTTGGATATCGGAAGTGTTCCGGGTGAAATCGGGATTTTACTGGAGTACCGGGGGTTACCGGAACCCCCCCGGGGGTTTAATGGGCCAAGATGGGCCTTAGTGGAGAAGAGGAGGGGCGGCCAGGGCAGGCCGCGCGCCCCCTCCCCCTCTAGTCCGAATTGGACAAGGAGGGGGGGGGCGACGCCTCCCTTTCCTTCCTCTCTCCCTCCTCCTTCCCCCTTCTCCTACTCCAACTAGGAAAGGAGGGAGTCCTACTCCCGGTGGGAGTAGGACTCCTCCCTGGCACGCCTCCTCCTGGTCGGCCGCCTCTCCCCCCTTGCTCGTTTATATACGAGGGCAGGGGGCACCTGTAGACACAACAATTGATCTCTTGATCTCTTAGCCGTGTGCGGTGCCCCCCTCCACCATAATCCACCTCGATAATATCGTAGCGGTGCTTAGGCGAAGCCCTGCGTCGGTAGAACATCATCATCGTCACCACGCCGTCGTGCTGACGAAACTCTCCCTCAAAGCTCAGCTGGATCGGAGTTCGAGGGACGTCATCGAGCTGAACGTGTGCTGAACTCGGAGGTGCCGTACGTTCGGTACTTGATCGGTCGGATCGTGAAGACGTACGACTACATCCACCGCGTTGTGCTAACGCTTCTGCTTTCGGTCTACGAGGGTACGTGGACACACTCTCCCCTCTCGTTGCTATGCATCACCATGATCTTGCGTGTGCGTAGGAATTTTTTTGAAATTACTACGTTCCCCAACAGTGGCATCCGAGCCTGGTTTTATGCGAAGATGTTATATGCACGAGTAGAACACAAGTGAGTTGTGGGCGATACAAGTCATACTGCTTACTAGCATGTCGCACTTTGGTTCGGCGGTATTGTTGGATGAAGCGGCCCGGACCGACATTACGCGTACGCTTACGCGAGACTGGTTTTACCGTCGTGCTTTGCACACAGGTGACTAGCGGGTGTCAGTTTCTCCAACTTTAGTTGAACCGAGTGTGGCTACGCCCGGTCCTTGAGAAGGTTAAAACAACACTAACTTGATGAACTATCGTTGTGGTTTTGATGCGTAGGTAAGAACGGTTCTTGCTCAGCCCGTAGTAGCCACGTAAAACTTGCAACAACAAAGTAGAGGACGTCTAACTTGTTTTTGCAGGGCATGTTGTGATGTGATATGGTCAAGGCATGATGCTATATTTTATTGTATGAGATGATCATGTTTTGTAACTGAGTTATCGGCAACTGGCAGGAGCCATATGGTTGTCGCTTTATTGTATGCAATGCAATCGCCCTGTAATGCTTTACTTTATCACTAAGCGGTAGCGATAGTCGTAGAAGCATAAGTTGGCGAGACGACAACGATGCTACGATGGAGATCAAGGTGTCGCGCCGGTGACGATGGTGATCATGATGGTGCTTCGGAGATGGAGATCACAAGCACAAGATGATGATGGCCATATCGTATCACTTATATTGATTGCATGTGATGTTTATCTTTTATGCATCTTATCTTGCTTTGATTGAAGGTAGCATTATAAGATGATCTCTCACTAAATTATCAAGGTATAAGTGTTCTCCTTGAGTATGCACCATTGCGAAAGTTCTTCGTGCTGAGACACCACGTGATGATCGGGTGTGATAGGCTCTACGTTCAAATACAACGGGTACAAAACAGTTGCACACGCGGAATACTCAGGTTAAACTTGACGAGCCTAACATATGCAGATATGGCCTCGGAACACTGAGACCGAAAGGTCGAGCGTGAATCATATAGTAGATATGATCAACATAGTGATGTTCACCATTGAAACTACTCCATCTCACGTGATGATCGGACATGGTTTAGTTGATTTGGATCACGTGATCACTTAGAGGATTAGAGGGATGTCTATGTAAGTGGGAGTTCTTAAGTAATATGATTAATTGAACTTAAATTTATCATGAACTTAGTACCTGATAGTATTTTGCTTGTCTATGTTGATTGTAGATAGATGGCCCGTGCTATTGTTCCGTTGAATTTTAATGCGTTCCTTGAGAAAGCAAAGTTGAAAGATGATGGTAGCAATTATACGGACTGGGTCCGTAACTTGAGGATTATCCTCATTGCTGCACAGAAGAATTACGTCCTGGAAGCACCGCTAGGTGCCAAACCTGCTGCAGGAGCAACACCAGATGTTATGAATGTCTGGCGGAGCAAAGCTGATGACTACTCGATAGTTCAGTGTGCCATGCTTTACGGCTTAGAACCGGGACTTCAACGACATTTTGAACGTCATGGAGCATATGAGATGTTCTAGGAGTTGAAGTTAATATTTCAAGCAAATGCCCGGATTGAGAGATATGAAGTCTCCAATAAGTTCTGCAGCTATAAGATGGAGGAGTATAGTTCTGTCAGTGAGCATATACTCAGAATGTCTGGGTATAACAATCACTTGATTCAACTGGGAGTTAATCTTCTGGGTGATAGCGTCATTGACAGAATTCTTCAATCACTGCCACCAAGCTACAAGAGCTTCGTGATGAACTATAACATGCAAGGGATGGATAAGACGATTCCCGAGCTCTTCGCAATGCTAAAAGCTGCGGAGGTAGAAATCAAGAAGGAGCATCAAGTGTTGATGGTAAACAAGACCACCTGTTTCAAGAAAAAGGGCAAAGGGAAGAAGAAGGGAACTTCAAGAAGAACAGCAAACAAGTTGCTGCTCAGGAGAAGAAACCCAAGTCTGGACCTAAGCCTGAGACTGAGTGCTTCTTCTACAAACAGACTAGTCACTGGAAGCGGAACTGCCCCAAGTATTTGGCGGATAAGAAGGATGGCAATGTGAACAAAGGTATATGTGATATACATGTTATTGATTGTACCTTACTAATGCTCGCAGTAGCACCTGGGTATTTGATACTGGTTGTGTTGCTAATATTTGCAACTCGAAACAGGGACTACGGATTAAGCGAAGATTGGCTAAGGACGAGGTGACAATGCGCGTGGGAAATGGTTCCAAAGTCGATGTGATCGCAGTTGGCACGCTAATTCTACATCTACCTTCGGGATTAGTTTTAGACCTGAATAATTGTTATTTGGTGCCAGCGTTGAGCATGAACATTATATCTGGATCTTGTTTGATGCGAGACGGTTATTCATTTAAATCAGAGAATAATGGTTGTTCTATTTATATGAGTAATATCTTTTATGGTCATGCACCTTTGAAGAGTGGTCTATTTTTGTTGAATCTCGATAGTAGTGATACACGTATTCATAATATTGAAGCCAAAAGATACAGAGTTGATAATGATGTTGGGGATCGTAGCAGAAATTAAAATTTTCTACGCATCACCAAGATCAATCTATGGAGTTTACTAGCAACGAGAGGGGAGGAGTGCATCTACATACCCTTGTAGATCGTGAGCGAAAGCGTTCAAGAGAACGGGGTTGATGGAGTCGTACTCGTCGTGATCCAAATCATCGATGATCCAAGCGCCAAACGGACGGCACCTCCGCGTTCAACACACGTACGGTTGGGAGAGACGTCTCCTCCTTCTTGATCCAGCAAGGGGGAAGGAGAGGTTGATGGAGATCCAGCAGCACGACGGCGTGGTGGTGGAAGCAGCGGGGATCTCGGCAGGGCTTCGCCAAGCTCAGCGAGAGGGAGAGGTGTTACGGGGGAAAGAGGGAGGCGCAAGGGGCTTGGGTGCGCAGCCCTCCCTCCCCCTCTTTATATAGGGGCCCTGAGGGGGGCGTCGGCCCCTAGAGATCCAATCTCAAGGGGGGGGGGGGCGGCGGCCAAGGGGGGAACTTGCCCCCCAAGTCAGGTGGGGCGCCCCCCACCCCCAGGGTTTCCAACCCTAGGCGCAGGGGAAGGCCCATGGGGGGCGCACCAGCCCACCAGGGGCTGGTTCCCTTCCCACTTCAGCCCATGGGGCCCTCCGGGATAGTTGGCCCCACCCGGTGGACCCCCGGGACCCTTCCGGTGGTCCCGGTACAATATCGGTGACCCCCGAAACTTTCCCGGTGGCCGAAACTGGACTTCCTATATACAAATCTTTACCTCCGGACCATTCCGGAACTCCTCGTGATGTCCGGGATCTCATTCGGGACTCCGAACAACTTTCGGGTTACCGCATACTAATATCTCTACAACCCTAGCGTCACCGAACCTTAAGTGTGTAGACCCTACGGGTTCGGGAGACACGCAGACATGACCGAGACGACTATCCGGTCAATAACCAACAGCGGGATCTGGATACCCATGTTGGCTCCCACATGCTCCTCGATGATCTCATCGGATGAACCACGATGTCGAGGATTCAAGTAATCCCGTATACAATTCCCTTTGTAAATCGGTACGTTACTTGCCCGAGATTCGATCGTCGGTATCCCAATACCTCGTTCAATCTCGTTACCGGAAAGTCACTTTACTCGTACCGTAATGCATGATCCCGTGACCAACCACTTGGTCACATTGAGCTCATTATGATGATGCATTACCGAGTGGGCCCAGAGATACCTCTCCGTCATACGGAGTGACAAATCCCAGTCTCGATCCGAGCCAACCCAACAGACACTTTCGGAGATACCTGTAGTGCACCTTTATAGCCACCCAGTTACGTTGTGACGTTTGGTACACCCAAAGCATTCCTACGGTATCCGGGAGTTGCACGATCTCATGGTCTAAGGAAATGATACTTGACATTAGAAAAGCTTCAGCAAACGAACTACACGATCTAGTGCTATGCTTAGGATTGGGTCTTGTCCATCACATCATTCTCCTAATGATGTGATCCCGTTATCAATGACATCCAATGTCCATGGTCAGGAAACCGTAACCATCTATTGATTAACGAGCTAGTCAACTAGAGGCTCACTAGGGACATGTTATGGTCTATGTGTTCACACATGTATTACGATTTCCGGATAACACAATTATGGCATGAACAATAGAAAATTATCATGAACAAGGAAATATAATAATAATCATTTTATTATTGCCTCTAGGGCATATTTCCAACAGTCTCCCACTTGCACTAGAGTCAATAATCTAGTTACATTGTGATGAATCGTACACCCATAGAGTTCTGGTGTTGATCATGTTTTGCCCGTGGAAGAGGTTTAGTCAACGGATCTGCGACATTCAAATTCGTATGTACTTTATAGATATCTATGTCTCCATTTTGAACATTTTCACGAATGGAGTTGAAGCAACGCTTGATGTGCCTGGTCTTCTTGTGGAACCTGGGCTCCTTGGCAAGGGCAATAGCTCCAGTGTTGCCACAGAAGAGAGTCATCGGCCCCGATGCATTGGGAATAACTCCTAGGTCGGCAATGAACTCCTTCATCCAGATTGCTTCATGTGCTGCCTCCGAGGCTGCCATGTACTCCGCTTCACATGTAGATCCCGCCACGACGCTTTGCTTGCAACTGCACCAGCTGACTGCCCCACCATTCAAAATATACACGTATCCGGTTTGTGACTTAGAGTCATCCAGATCTGTGTCAAAGCTAGCATCGACGTAACCCTTTACGACGAGCTCTTCGTCACCTCCATAAACGAGAAACATATCCTTAGTCCTTTTCAGGTACTTCAGGATGTTCTTGACCGCTGTCCAGTGTTCCATGCCGGGATTACTTTGGTACCTTCCTACCAAACTTACGGCAAGGTTTACATCAGGTCTGGTACACAGCATGGCATACATAATAGACCCTATGGCCGAGGCATAGGGGACGACACTCATCTTTTCTCTATCTTCTGCCGTGGTCGGGCATTGAGCCGTGCTCAATTTCACATCTTGCAATACAGGCAAGAACCCCTTCTTGGACTGATCCATATTGAACTTCTTCAATATCTTGTCAAGGTATGTGCTTTGTGAAAGACCTATGAGGCGTCTCGATCTATCTCTATAGATCTTGATGCCTAATATGTAAGCAGCTTCTCCAAGGTCCTTCATTGAAAAACACTTATTCAAGTAGGCCTTTATGCTTTCCAAGAATTCTATATCATTTCCCATCAATAGTATGTCATCCACATATAATACGAGAAATGCTACAAAGCTCCCACTCACTTTCTTGTAAACACATGCTTCTCCATAAGTCTGTGTAAACCCAAATGCTTTGATCATCTCATCAAAGCGAATGTTCCAACTCCGAGATGCCTGCACCAGCCCATAGATTGAGCGCTGGAGCTTGCATACCTTGTCAGCATTCTTAGGATCGACAAAACCTTCCGGCTGCATCATATACAATTCTTCCTTAAGGAAGCCATTAAGGAATGCCATTTTGACGTCCATTTTCCATATTTCATAATAGTAGAATGCGGCAATTGCTAACATGATTCGGACGGACTTCAGCTTCGCTACGGGTGAGAAGGTCTCATCGTAGTCAACTCCTTGAACTTGTCGATAACCCTTAGTGATGAGTCGAGCTTTATAGATGGTAACATTTCCATCCGCGTCCGTCTTCTTCTTAAAGATCCATTTATTTTCTATCGCTCGCCGATCATCGGGCAAGTCTGGCAAAGTCCATACTTTGCTTTCATACATGGATCCTATCTCAGATTGCATGGCTTCAAGCCATTTGTTGGAATCTGGGCCCACCATTGCTTCTTCATAGTTCGAAGGTTCACCGTTGTCCAACAACATGATTTCCAGGACAGGGTTGCCGTACCACTCTGGTGCGGAACGTGTCCTTGTGGACCTACGAAGTTCAGTGGTAACTTGATCATGATCGTCATCATTAACTTCCTCTCTAGTCGGTGCAGGCACCATAGAAACATTTTCTTGTGCCGCGCTACTTTCTGGTTCGAGAGGGGTCATCTCATCAAGTTCCACTTTCCTCCCACTTAATTCTTTCGAGAGAAACTCTTTCTCCAGAAAGGACCAGTTCTTGGCAACGAAGATCTTGCCTTCGGATCTGAGGTAGAAGGTATACCCAATGGTTTCCTTAGGGTATCCTATGAAGACGCATTTTTCTGACTTGGGTTCGAGCTTTTCAGGTTGAAGTTTCTTGACATAAGCATCGCATCCCCAAACTTTCAGAAACGACAGCTTAGGTTTCTTTCCAAACCATAATTCATATGGTGTCGTCTCAACGGATTTCGATGGAGCCCTATTTAAAGTGAATGCGGCAGTCTCTAAAGCATAACCCCAAAATGATAGCGGTAGATCGGTAAGAGACATCATAGATCGTACCATATCCAATAGAGTGCGATTACGACGTTCGGACACACCATTACGCTGAGGTGTTCCAGGCGGCGTGAGTTGTGAAACAATTCCACATTTCCTTAAGTGTGTGCCAAATTCGTGACTCAAATATTCCCCTCCACGATCTGATCGTAAGAACTTTATTTTCCTGTCACGTTGATTTTCAACCTCACTCTGGAATTCCTTGAACTTTTCAAAGGTCTCAGACTTGTGTTTCATTAAGTAGACATACCCATATCTACTCAAGTCATCAGTCAGGGTTATAACATAACGATAGCCACCGCAAGCCTCAACGCTCATTGGACCGCACACATCAGTATGTATGATTTCCAATAAGTTGGTTACTCGCTCCATTGTTCCGGAGAACGGAGTCTTGGTCATTTTTTCCCATGAGGCATGGTTCGCACGTGTCAAATGATTCATAATCAAGAGACTCCAAAAGTCCATCTGCATGGAGTTTCTTCATGCGTTCGACACCAATGTGAAGAAGGTGGCAGTACCACAAGTATGTGGGACTATCATTATCAACCTTACATTTCTTGGCATTCACACTATGAATATGTGTAACATTACGTTCGAGATTCATTAAGAATAAACCATTGACCAGCGGGGCATGACCATAAAACATATCTCTCATATAAATAGAACAACCATTATTCTCGGATTTAAATGAGTAGCCATCTCGCATTAAACGAGATCCAGATACAATGTTCATGCTCAAAGCTGGCACTAAATAACAATTATTGAGGTTTAAAACTAATCCCGTGGGTAAATGTAGAGGTAGCGTGCCGACGGCGATCACATCGACCTTGGAACCATTCCCGACGCGCATCGTCACCTCGTCCTTCGCCAGTCCCGCTTATTCCGCAGCTCCTGCTTTGAGTTACAAATATGAGCAACCGCACCGGTATCAAATACCCAGGAGCTACTACGAGCGCTGGTTAGGTACACATCAATAACATGTATATCACATATACCTTTGGTATTGTCGGCCTTCTTATCCGCTAAGTACTTGGGGCAGTTCCGCTTCCAGTGACCGTTTCCCTTGCAATAAAAGCACTCAGTCTCAGGCTTGGGTCCATTCTTTGTCTTCTTCCCGGCAGCTTGCTCCGGGCGCGGCAACTCCCTTGCCGTCTTTCTTGAATTTCTTCTTACCCTTGCCTTTCTTGAACTTAGTGGTTTTATTCACCATCAACACTTGATGTTCCTTTTTGATCTCCACCTCCGCTGATTTCAGCATTGAATATACCTCAGGAATGGTCTTTTCCATCCCCTGCATATTGAAGTTCATCACAAAGCTCTTGTAGCTAGGTGGGAGCGACTGAAGGATTATGTCAACGACCGCGTCATCCGGGAGATTAACTCCCAGCTGAGACAAACGGTTGTGCAACCCAGACATTTTGAGTATGTGTTCGCTGACGGAACTATTCTCCTCCATCTTACAACTGTAGAACTTGTCGGAGACTTCATATCTCTCGACCCGGGCATGAGCTTGGAAAACCATTTTCAGCTCTTGGAACATCTCATATGCTCCGTGCTGCTCAAAACGCTTTTGGAGCCCCGGTTCTAAGCTGTAAAGCATGCCGCACTGAACCAGGGAGTAATCATCACTACGTGATTGCCAGGCATTCAGAACGTCTTGAGTTGCTGGGAAAACAGGTGCATCACCTAGCGGTGCTTCAAGGACATATGCTTTCTTGGCAGCTATGAGGATAATCCTCAGGTTACGGACCCAGTCCGTGTAGTTGCTACCATCGTCTTTCAGCTTGGTTTTCTCTAGGAACGCGTTGAAGTTGAGGGCAACATTAGCGTGGGCCATTTGATCTACAAGACATATTGTAAAGGTTTTTAGACTAAGTTCATGATAATTAAGTTCATCTAATCAAATTATTAACGAACTCCCACTCAGACAGACATCCCTCTAGTCATCTAAGTGATACATGATCCGAGTCAACTAGGCCGTGTCCGATCATCACGTGAGACGGACTAGTCATCATCGGTGAACATCTTCATGTTGATCATATCTGCTATACGACTCATGTTCGACCTTTCGGTCTCTTGTGTTCCGAGGCCATGTCTGTACATGCTAGGCTCGTCAAGTCAACCTAAGTGTATTGCGTGTGTAAATCTGGCTTACACCCGTTGTATGCGAACGTTAGAACCTATCACACCCGATCATCACGTGGTGCTCCAGGACAACGAACCTTCGCAACGGTGCACAGTTAGGGGGAACACTTTCTTGAAATTTTAGCGAGGGATCATCTTATTTATGCTACCGTCGTTCTAAGCAAATAAGATGTAAAACATGATAAACATCACATGCAATCAAATAGTGACATGATATGGCCAATATCATTTCGCTCCTTTTGATCTCCATCTTCGGGGCGCCATGTTCATCATCGTCACCGGCACGACACCATGATCTCCATCATCGTGTCTTCATGAAGTTGTCTCGCCAATTATTACTTCTACTACTATGGCTAACGGTTAGCAATAAAGTAAAGTAATTACATGACGTTTCAGTTGACACGCAGGTCATAAATAAATTAAGACAACTCCTAGGCTCCTGCCGGTTGTCCATCGACATGCAAGTCGTGATTCCTATTACAAGAACATGATCATTCTCATACATCACATATATCATTCATCACATCCTTCTGGCCATATCACATCACATGACACTTGCTGCAAAAACAAGTTAGACGTCCTCTAATTGTTGTTGCAAACTTTTACGTGGCTGCTATAGGTTTCTAGCAAGAACGATTCTTACCTACGCCAAAACCACAACGTGATATGCCAATTTCTATTTACCCTTCATAAGGACCCTTTTCATCGAATCCGATCCGACTAAAGTGGGAGAGACAGACACTCGCTAGCCACCTTATGCAACTAGTGCATGTCAGTCGGTGGAACCTGTCTCACGTAAGCGTACGTGTAAGGTCGGTCCGGGCCGCTTCATCCCACGATGCCGCCGAATCAAGATAAGACTAGTAACGGCAAGTAAATTGACAAAATCAACGCCCACAACAACTTGTGTTCTACTCGTGCATAGAAACTACGCATAGACCTAGCTCATGATGCCACTGTTGGGGATCGTAGCAGAAATTAAAATTTTCTACGCATCACCAAGATCAATCTATGGAGTTTACTAGCAACGAGAGGGGAGGAGTGCATCTACATACCCTTGTAGATCGCGAGCGGAAGCGTTCAAGAGAACGGGGTTGATGGAGTCGTACTCGTCGTGATCCAAATCACCGATGATCCAAGCGCCGAACGGACGGCACCTCCGCGTTCAACACACGTACGGTTGGGAGAGACGTCTCCTCCTTCTTGATCCAGCAAGGGGGAAGGAGAGGTTGATGGAGATCCAGCAGCACGACGGCGTGGTGGTGGAAGCAGCGGGGATCTCGGCAGGGCTTCGCCAAGCTCAGCGAGAGGGAGAGGTGTTACGGGGGAAAGAGGGAGGCGCAAGGGGCTTGGGTGCGCAGCCCTCCCTCCCCCCTCTTTATATAGGGGCCCTGAGGGGGGCGTCGGCCCCTAGAGATCCAATCTCAAGGGGGGGCGGCGGCCAAGGGGGGAACTTGCCCCCCAAGTCAGGTGGGGCGCCCCCCACCCCCAGGGTTTCCAACCCTAGGCGCAGGGGAAGGCCCATGGGGGGCGCACCAGCCCACCAAGGGCTGGTTCCCTTCCCACTTCAGCCCATGGGGCCCTCCGGGATAGGTGGCCCCACCCGGTGGACCCCCGGGACCCTTCCGGTGGTCCCGGTACAATACCGGTGACCCCCAAAACTTTCCCGGTGGCCGAAACTGGACTTCCTATATACAAATCTTTACCTCCGGACCATTCCGGAACTCCTCGTGATGTCCGGGATCTCATTCGGGACTCCGAACAACTTTCGGGTTACCGCATACTAATATCTCTACAACCCTAGCGTCACCGAACCTTAAGTGTGTAGACCCTACGGGTTCGGGAGACACGCAGACATGACCGAGACGACTATCCGGTCAATAACCAACAGCGGGATCTGGATACCCATGTTGGCTCCCACATGCTCCTCGATGATCTCATCGGATGAACCACGATGTCGAGGATTCAAGTAATCCCGTATACAATTCCCTTTGTAAATCGGTACGTTACTTGCCCGAGATTCGATCGTCGGTATCCCAATACCTCGTTCAATCTCGTTACCGGCAAGTCACTTTACTCGTACCGTAATGCATGATCCCGTGACCAACCACTTGGTCACATTGAGCTCATTATGATGATGCATTACCAAGTGGGCCCAGAGATACCTCTCCGTCATACGGAGTGACAAATCCCAGTCTCGATCTGAGCCAACCCAACAGACACTTTCGGAGATACCTGTAGTGCACCTTTATAGCCACCCAGTTACGTTGTGACGTTTGGTACACCCAAAGCATTCCTACGGTATCCGGGAGTTGCACGATCTCATGGTCTAAGGAAATGATACTTGACATTAGAAAAGCTTCAGCAAACGAACTACACGATCTAGTGCTATGCTTAGGATTGGGTCTTGTCCATCACATCATTCTCCTAATGATGTGATCCCCTTATCAATGACATCCAATGTCCATGGTCAGGAAACCATAACCATCTATTGATTAACGAGCTAGTCAACTACAGGCTCACTAGGGACATGTTATGGTCTATGTGTTCACACATGTATTACGATTTCCGGATAACACAATTATAGCATGAACAATAGACAATTATCATGAACAAGGAAATATAATAATAATCATTTTATTATTGCCTCTAGGGCATATTTCCAACAAATGATAATGCAACTTATTTGTGGCACTGCCGTTTAGGTCATATTGGTGTAAAGCGCATGAAGAAACTCCATACTGATGGACTTTTGGAACCACTTGATTATGAATCACTTGGTACTTGCGAACCGTGCCTCATGGGCAAGATGACTAAAACGCCGTTCTCTGGAACTATGGAGCGAGCAACAGATTTGTTGGAAATCATACATACAGATGTATGTGGTCCGATGAATGTTGAGGCTCGCGGCGGGTATCGTTATTTTCTCACCTTCACAGAGGATTTAAGCAGATATGGGTATAACTACTTAATGAAACATAAGTCTAAAACATTTGAAAAGTTCAAAGAATTTCAGAGTGAAGTGGAAAATCATCGTAACAAGAAAATAAAGTTTCTACGATTTGATCGTGGAGGAGAATATTTGAGTTACGAGTTTGGTCTTCATTTAAAACAATGCGGAATAGTTTCGCAACTCACGCCACCCAGAACACCACAACGTAATGGTGTGTCCGAACATCGTAATCGTACTTTACTAGATATGGTGCGATCTATGATGTCTCTTACTGATTTACCGCTATCTTTTTGGGGTTATGCTTTAGAGATGGCTGCATTCACGTTAAATAGGGCACCATCAAAATCCGTTGAGACGACGCCTTATGAACTGTGGTTTGGCAAGAAACCAAAGTTGTCGTTTCTTAAAGTTTGGGGCTGCGATGCTTATGTGAAGAAGCTTCAACCTGATAAGCTCGAACCCAAATCAGAGAAATGTGTCTTCATAGGATACCCAAAGGAAACTGTTGGGTACACCTTCTATCACAGATCTGAAGGCAAGACTTTTGTTGCTAAATTTGGATCCTTTCTAGAGAAGGAGTTTCTCTCGAAAGAAGTGAGTGGGAGGAAAGTAGAACTTGATGAGGTAACTGTACCTGCTCCCTTATTGGAAAGTAGTTCATCACAAAAACCGGTTCCTGTGACACCTACACCAATTAGTGAGGAAGTTAATGATGATGATCCTGAAACTTCAGATCAAGTTGTTACTGAACCTGGTAGGTCAACCAGAGTAAGATCCGCACCAGAGTGGTACGGTAATCCTGTTCTGGAAGTTATGTTACTAGACCATGACGAACCTACGAACTATGAAGAAGCGATGGTGAGCCCAGATTCCGCAAAATGGCTTGAGGCCATGAAATCTGAGATGGGATCCATGTATGAGAACAAAGTGTGGACTTTGGTTGACTTGCCCGTTGATCGGCAAGCCATTGTGAATAAATGGATCTTCAAGAAGAAGACTGACGCTGACGGTAATGTTACTGTCTATAAAGCTCGACTTGTTGCAAAAGGTTTTCGACAAGTTCAAGGGATTGACTACGATGAGACTTTCTCACCCGTAGCGATGCTTAAGTCTGTCCGAATCATGTTAGCAATTGCCGCATTTTATGATTATGAAATTTGGCAAATGGATGTAAAAACTGCATTCCTGAATGGATTTCTGGAAGAAGAGTTGTATATGATGCAACCGGAAGGTTTTGTCGATCCAAAGGGAGCTAACAAAGTGTGCAAGCTCCAGCGATCCATTTATGGACTGGTGCAAGCCTCTCTGAGTTGGAATAAACGCTTTGATAGTGTGATCAAAGCACATGGTTTTATACAGACTTTTGGAGAAGCCTGTATTTACAAGAAAGTGAGTGGGAGCTCTGTAGCATTTCTGATATTATATGTGGATGACATATTGCTGATTGGAAATGATATAGAATTTCTGGATAGCATAAAGAGATACTTGAATAAGAGTTTTTCAATGAAGGACCTTGGTGAAGCTGCTTATATATTGGGCATCAAGATCTATAGAGATAGATCAAGGCACTTAATTGGACTTTAACAAAGCACATACCTTGACAAAGTTTTGAAGAAGTTCAAAATGGATCAAGCAAAGAAAGGGTTCTTGCCTATGTTACAAGGTGTGAAGTTGAGTAAGACTCAATGCCCGACCACTTCAGAAGATAGAGAGAAGATGGAAGATGTTCCCTATGCTTCAGCCATAGGCTCTATCATGTATGCAATGTTGTGTACCAGACCTGATGTGTGCCTTGCTATAAGTTTAGCAGGGAGGTACCAAAGTAATCCAGGAGTGGATCACTGGACAACGGTCAAGAACATCCTGAAATACCTGAAAAGGACTAAGGATATGTTTCTCGTTTATGGAGGTGACAAAGAGCTAGTCGTAAATGGTTACGTCGATGCAAGCTTTGACACTGATCCGGACGATTCTAAATCGCAAACCGGATACGTATTTACATTGAACGGTGGAGCTGTAAGTTGGTGCAGTTCTAAACAAAGCGTTGTGGCGGGATCTACGTGTGAAGCGGAGTACATAGCTGCTTCACAAGCAGAAAATGAAGGACTCTGGATGAAGGAGTTCATATCCGATCTAGGTGTCATACCTAGTGCATCGGGTCCAATGAAAATCTTTTGTGACAATACTGGTGCAATTGCCTTGGCAAAGGAATCCAGATTTCACAAGAGAACCAAGCACATCAAGAGACGCTTCAGCTCCATCCGGGATCAAGTCCAGGTGGGAGACATTGAAATTTGCAAGATACATACGGATCTGAATGTTGCACACCCGTTGACTAAGCCTCTTCCACGAGCAAAACATGATCAGCACCAAGGCTCCATGGGTGTTAGAATCATTACCATGTAATCTAGATTATTGACTCTAGTGCAAGTGGGAGACTGAAGGAAATATGCCCTGGAGGCAATAATAAAGTTATTATTTCCTTATGTCATGATAAATGTTTATTATTCATGCTAGAATTGTATTAACCGGAAACATAATACTTGTGTGAATACATAGACAAACAGAGTGTCACTAGTATGCCTCTACTTGACTAGCTCGTTGATCAAAGATGGTTATGTTTCCTAGCCATTGACATGAGTTGTCATTTGATTAACGGGATCACATCATTAGGAGAATTATGTGATTGACTTGACCCATTCCGTTAGCTTAGCACTCGATCGTTTAGTATTCTGCTATTGCTTTCTTCATGACTTATACATGTTCCTATGACTATGAGACTATGCAACTCCCGTTTTACCGGAGGAACACTTTGTGTGCTACCAAACGTCACAACGTAATTGGGTGATTATAAAGGTGCTCTACAGGTGTCTCCGAAGGTACTTGCTGGGTTGGCGTATTTCGAGATTAGGATTTGTCACTCTGATTGTCGGAGAGGTATCTCTAGGCCCACTCGGTAATGCACATCACTATAAGCCTTGCAAGCATTGCAACTAATGAGTTAGTTGCGGGATGATGTATTACGGAACGAGTAAAGAGACTTGCCGGTAACAAGATTGAACTAGGTATTAAGATATCGACGATCGAATCTCGGGCAAGTAACATACCGATGACAAAGGGAACAACGTATGTTGTTATGCGGTTTGACCGATAAAGATCTTCGTAGAATATGTAGGAGCCAATATGAGCATCCAGGTTCCGCTATTGGTTATTGACCGGAGACGTGTCTCGGTCATGTCTACATAGTTCTCGAACCCGTAGGGTCCGCATGCTTGAAGTTCGATGACGGTTAAATTATGAGTTTATATGTTTTGATGTACTGAAGGTAGTTCGGAGTCCCGGATGTGATCACAGACATGACGAGGAGTCTCGAAATGGTCAAGACATAAAGATTGATATATTGGAATCTTATATTTGGATATCGGAAGTGTTCTGGGTGAAACCGGGATTTTACCGAAGTACCGGGGGTTTAATGGGCCAAGATGGGCCTTAGTGGAGAAGAGGAGGGGCGGCCAGGGTAGGCCACGCGCCCCCTCCCCCTCTAGTCTGAATTGGACAAGGAGGGGGTGCCGCCCCGTTTCCTTCCTCTCTCCCTCCTCCTTTCCCCTTCTCCTACTCCAACTAGGAAAGGAGGGAGTCCTACTCCCGGTGGGAGTAGGACTCCTCCCTGGCGGGCCTCCTCCAAACCGGCCGCCTCTCCCCCCTTGCTCCTTTATATACGGGGGCAGGGGGGCACCTCTAGACACAACAATTGATCTCTTGATCTCTTAGCCGTGTGCAGTGCCCCCCTCCACCATAATCCACCTCGATAATATCGTAGCGGTGCTTAGGCGAAGCCCTGCGGTGGTAGAACATCATCATCGTCACCACGCCGTTGTGCAGACGGGACTCTCCCTCAAAGCTTGGCTGGATCGGAGTTCGAGGGACGTCATCGAGCTGAACGTGTGCTGAACTCGGAGGTGCCATACGTTCGGTACTTGATCGGTCGGATCGTGAAGACGTACGACTACATCAACCGCGTTGTGCTAATGCTTCCGCTTTCAGTCTATGAGGGTACGTGGACACACTCTCCCCTCTCGTTGCTATGCATCACCATGATCTTGGGTGTGCGTAGGAATTTTTTTTGAAATTACTACGTTCCCCAACACGTTTGTGCGTCCACTTTTTCTTTGCTTTGTATACCAGCCTTGTGTGTGTCACTAGGTTGAGTGTGTGAGGCTTTCTCCCCTGTATCGGTCATCTGGAATGCTCTTGTGCTGAAAAGCTCTTCTCTATCAACTTTCTGTTTTGCATGGGCATCGTCATCCCTTTGCTATGCTTGTAATACCTGATAGATGAAACAATATGAGTTGACGGTATTTGGGCAAAGTGGGTTTGGAAGTTTTACCTCTTCTTTGTTGCTTTCTTCTTGTTTTTATGCCGTGCTGTTAACGGTCGATGCTAGATCAGTCAGTGCCTCGTTTGCGGGACCGTTGATATGATACTTGTCCGACTGAGTGTATATTTTGTTGCAGATTTGTCAGTTAACTCAAAACCGTTTCTAGTTTAGAGAGAAGAGACTTTTTAGAAAGAAGAGACTGATTTTTTATACTCACGTCTTTGTTGCCTCCGATCCTGTTCGTCTCTTGTACTGCTCCTGTTGACGCTCTTGAGGGAGCATTATCTGTTGTTGGCTTGCTTGTTCTATTGCTTCCATCGTCTTGCTCTATGTTCTTGATGACATGCTGCTGTTGGCCTTTATGTTTCGGTGGCGTTCTATTGCCGTGTACCGGACAGAATCGAAGACATATTTTTTAAGTTCAAGTTTGAAAGCATCACTTTCGAGTCACATGGATGATGTATTTGTTCTCATTTACCTGTTTCTCATGTTGATTCTCTGCTTCTGCAGCTACTTTTCTACCTTGTTCTTGCTGTCCTTCGGGACTTGCTGTGTTGGTTGATATGTGCTCTTTGCTTTGCTCTTTTTGCATCTTATTATGTTCTTTTGTCTCCCTCTGGCTAATTCTCAAGGTCTGTGTTCTTGATTTTGTTAATCTTTTCTTCCCTTCATGTTTGTTTTGTTGGTCTTGTTCTTCCTTCTTTCTTTTTCTCCTCCCCCTGCTTCTCCTGCGGCTACGACTTCTTTCGTGTGGTTGCCATCTACTAGTGCAGCTGTGGCTCCTGCGTCTGCTCGATCCTGCAACTTCAGCGTCGTCTCTTCTGGTAAGCTCACTCTACAAACTATGTCCTAAAATTCTCTAAGTTGTTCGAAATAATCCATCAGGGCAATTGTTTGTTGCACCACTGTCTTCATTTTTTCATCTAATTTCTCCTCTTTTTCGCTGCATTGGTGTCCATCCCTGGTCGTTATTCCGGGTATCTGTTTTGTTTCGTCGAGTACTTGTTTCAACATTTCTTCTATCCTTCCGAATTTTAAATCTGATCCTGTGCTGGTGCCTGTGACGGGTTCCTTGCTTCCACTCGTGCTGACATGTGCTTCGTCCTGGTGCTTGGTTGGAGGTGGTAGTAGTTTGGTCGTCTGCTGGTGCTCCTGTTGTTGTGCTGGTATCATTTGTATTGAATACGAAGGTGTTGCTGTGCTGGCATAGAAGATCCTCTCTGTTGTCCCTTTCCATGTCCGCATTGTTTCGGCAGAATGGAATTGGTTAGACTGGAAACCGTTTTTATAAGGGATAATGCATATATATTCAATAGGGCTATACCTTTATCTTGCCAAATTCATAGTCATCTGGTCGTTCTTTTCCGTCCCTTTTCATGTTTGCTCTAGCTATTTTCTTTAGGTCACTCTCTTTGAGGTTGTTTGCTCGTGGTAATGATGTCTTGTCCATTGTCTTGGCAATCTTCCGCATTTTTTTGTGTCGGTCGGCAGCAGCAGGGAGTCGAGGTACATTATTACTGGTCCCTGTGCCAAACCATTGAGATGCTTTTTGTTCTTTTCTTCCTGAGGCAACAACCTGTGCTTCTGCCATATCTTGGCTCCTTCCTTAATACTTTCGACGATTACCTCGCAGAAATCCATCTTTGCCATTTCTGGATAGTCCAAGTCCTTGACCATAATGGCTTGTTTGCTGAAGGTAGGGGAGGTTGTTCCACAGACAACGTTGTGGAAAAAAATAAGGAAAAATATTTTAACCGATTTCCTGTTTGATTGTTCGTCATCTACTTTCACCAATTTTTATAATTCTTTAAACAGATCGTCATGATGGAAATCCATTTTCTTGAGGCCAAGTTCTGTGAACAGTTCGCTCATTGTATCGGTGGAAATCCGTGGCCTTGGTGCTGACTTTTGCATACCGTTTGGGTATCCAAACACCTTGTGGATGCCTTCCTTTGTTATCTTGATTTCTTTCTGCTGACCAGCTTCACCGAATGTTATTGTCATGCTTTCTGTGTCCAGGTTGTCGTAGATGTGTGCTGCAAGCGGTTTGAAGATGGAGCGCTTTATTTGGCATTTCTCTATGCTTCCAAACCCGGCCATCCTAACATCTTGCCAGTGACGTTCTTCGAGTAAGTTCCATGCTCTATTGACCTGATCAAATGCTGCTCCTGCCTTGATTTCGCATTTGTCCTTATTCGTTGTTGCCTCCTGTTCATCATCCGTTGGTGCTGCCAATTCTTTCCCACTTGTCTTTCTCCTCTTTGTGCGCTTCTGTCTTGGTTTTACCTGTGTAGAAAAAGAGGGTTTTGTTATAGAGGATGGTTTGGTTTTCATGGGTGAAAAGCGGTAGCAAAAATCTGTAGAGAAAATGTGTTTTACATCATCGTTGATGTCCTATGCGGCGCCACCGTTGTCCCCTGCGGCGTCATCGCCCTCTGTACGAATGAAATCATCGTCATGTTTTGTGCCATCGTCATCGTCGGCAGCATCACGCTCTGACTCTTTGCTGGCATCATCCTCGTCTTCTTCCAACCGTTGTCTTTTGTTTTTCTTCTTGGTTTTAGTTAGTTCATTCTCGACGCCTGTAACTGCTGGCGGGAGCACCATTAGAGGACTTGGCTGCTGCTGCTGCTGCAAGGTAGCACAGTCGCTGATGAGTTGAGTTTTGTCCTTTCTCTTTTGTCTTTTTGCTCTAGGAGGAACGACAGTCTTGGTTTCTGATGGCCTCTCTTTTCTGCTACTTGTCACTTGCTTTTTGTTGCCCTCCCTGCTGGAAGCTAGTGCTGGCACTTGCTCGGGTGCTTCGTTGTCCATGTTCTGCTTCGTTCTTTTTTCTGACGGGTCAGGAGAGATGAGTGGTTGTTCTGGAGATGCACTATTAAGGTCAGACAAAACCGTTTCAATATCTCCTCCTACGTCACCTGCACGATGATTATGTAACAAAAGGATTACGTAGCAACATCGAAATAAATGGGATATAGTTTTAAAACTATGTCTTCCATGACTGCACAAAAAGAATCTGAAACTTAATCTACATAGATTCATAAGATAGCCCTTTTCTTTCATTTCCTGACCTAAAAAAGCGATCAATCCATTGTTTTCTTGTTATATCAAGTCTTCCTCCTAACTCTTGGTTTGGCCAGTCAGTGATAGAAATTAGGGTCAGGTGTGAGCAGTATGGCTGCTGTCAAGTCCATATCAGTGAGGGGAAGTCTTTTTCTATAGGAAAAAATACAGTACAAATGATATTCTGTAAATTGGAGCAATAATTGTAAGGTTTAGAGGGTAAGATAAAATGCTCTCGAATGAATAATAATACACATAGTGTGTGAAAAATTTCATCGAAGTGTAATTTCCCAGTATTGTGTGGACGTTAGTGGTTAACTTACTGCTGCTGCTACATAGTTTTTGTTATATGGATTGTGTGAGCCTTTTATAGTACCTTGCTGCACGGCAGGCTGTTCCGCAGGTACCCTATTTTCCTTATTACCATTCCTTGCTGCATAAAAATTCCCAGGCGTTACCAGCAGTAGAAGCATAATTTAATTTCACAGCAAAAAGAGGAGATGCATCCCGTGGACAAAAAAACGGCATTGTCGGAGAGGCACTGGTTGTTTCACGCTATAAGCACACAGCTAGATCTATTATTGGAGCACGGATGTTAATACGAGAGAGGCACATAATTTGAAACAGATACAATCAACGGATATATATAATCTCCTGTAAATACCAGGTTTTGAATTTAAGGATGCTCTGATGGTTTGAATCTAGAGCGGTGTCGTAGATAATTCTGGGATGCACAATACATTTTAGGCAAATATCTTGCGAGCAGATTTCTGTGGCTGGTAGGGGTAGCATCCTATTGCACGTGTGTCTACCTTATTTCAGTTTTGCTATAAAAGTCTAGACAGACTTTTTGGAAACACGGTTTTGTGTGGCGGTTAGGGTTCATGTCCGTCAAAAAGGGGGGAAATCGCTTTGATCGACCTGTGATAATGGAATGTAATGGATTAATATTTTTTTACGTTTGATTGCTTGTGAGGGATTCGTCGCATCCATCGGCTGTTTTTGTCTTTGCTCTCTGTTGGTACCTTCGCCGCGAGCACGGGTCGTCGCCGTCAGTCGCCGCCGCCGCCGGGAGAGGTTTTTGATGCTTTCGCGGGCACCGACCGACTGTCTGTATCTCGAAGTGGATGGCGGCTGGTGGGTGAGGCGAACGCGATTTGGATTTTTGGTTGGTCTGCTGGATTGGACAATGGGGGCAGAAGGAGAGAGGAGGGTGTTCAAGAGAGGGGAACTGGTGAAGTGTTCAAGATTTTCAGTGCGAAAGCAAAAGCAAGAAAGTAGTGGAGGGAGAGAGGGAAATGGTCGAACCGTCCCAAATCTTCGACCGTCCGTTTGGACATCAAGATTGGTGTAACTTTCTGTGGGCTTCGATGGGCTTGTTTTTTTCCTTGCTTGCTCAACTGCCGGAGTGTTTTTTTTCTTTTAGTGTGGTGACATCCACGGGGGCATGGTTTGGTGTTACCCAGAGTCACGTTCGTGCCTGCGTGTGTTACAGACGTTTTCTATGACGTTCCACGGTGAGGCGCATGGAAGCGAGGCCACCAGCGCTCACCCTCCTATGAAAAAAGGCGAAGCGTCTTGAATCTTCGACCGTCCGTTTGGACATCAAGATTGGTGCAACTTTCTATGTACTTCGATGAGCTTTTTTTTGCTTGCCTTCTTAACTGTTAGTTTGTGGGATGTTAGCATTTTTTTTATTTTAGTGTTGTTGTGTGATCCACAGGGGCATGGTTTGGCGTTACTCAGAGTTACGTTCATGGTTCTTTGTGTTCCAAATGATTCCGCTCGCCAGTTCATTTGGAGAGGCATGGACATGAACTCAAGGGAAACATGTTAATGCATTGGTCAGAGTCTCGTTACCATGGGTGTATGCTTTTGGTATTTCCAAATGATTGCACTCACTCATTCTCTTGGAAAGGAATGGGCGTGAATCCGGCGGAGGCAAGTTTTCTTATTAGCCAGAGTCACGTTTCTTCACGCTTGTGTTACATGCATTTTCTCTGGCGAGTCACTGTGAGGTGCGTGGAAGTGAAGCCGAGTTGGCACTGTGTTACTAATGCAAACAGGCACACTCCTAACGGTGTGTAGGGAAATGTTTTCCTTGTCAACTCGTTCCTTTGTTGTGGAGAGTTGCGGTGGTGCGTTCTAGGGAGGCACTGTTTGTTATTAGCGAGAGTCACGTTTCATGGTTCTTTGTGTTCCAACTGATTCCGCTCGCCAGTTCATTTGGAGAGGCATGGACATGAACTCAAGGGAAGCATGTTAACGCATTGGTCAGGGTCTCGTTACCACGGGTGTATGCTTTTGGTATTTCCAAATGATTCCGCTCACTCGTTCTCTTGGAGAGGAATGGACGTGAATTCGGCGGAGGCAAGTCTTCCTATTAGCCAGAGTCACGTTTGTCCACGCGTGTTACGTGCATTTTCTCTGGCGAGTCACTGTGAGGTGCGTGGAAGTGAAGTCGAGTTGGCACTGTGTTACTAATGCAACAGGCACACTCCTGACGCTGTGTATGGAAATGTTTTCCTTGTCAACTCGTTCCTTTGTTGTGGAGAGTCGCGGTGGTGCGTTCCAGGGAGGCACTGTTTGTTATTAGAGAGCGTCACGTTCGTGCCTGTGTGTGTTACGGACGTTTTCACTAAGGTGTCACCTGGAGACGCGTGCAAGTTAATTCGCGGATATAGTAAGATTTTGATACAAATATCATTTCAAAACAAAAAATGGCAATGGATAATGGTATGAATTCGACAGTAAGTTCTCTGGAATACAGACAGACGTACATAGTAAGTTAACTGTGTTTGAGATGTTTTTTGTTGAATATATACGGACCATTAGAAAGAAGTTGAGTGGTTGTAGTGTGGACGAACGCACGGGGAGACGAAATGATAGTACTGGTGTTTCCCAGGCGTGCGGAGTTCGAGGTATTTAAGAGAGATTGTGAGAATTCGAGGCGTCGGTTACTCCGTTTGGCCGTCTGACCGGTGTGCATATGTTATAAAAAGGTACCTACTCATGGAACACTCCACGTCCACAATTCTCCAGAGACAGGGACCTCTTTCTTGCTGGTAGCTCCTTGCTTGCGCCACGGCCGGTAAGAGGGGTTCTGGGTGTTCAAGCAACCAGGCAGCGAGGACAAAAGCCGTGGAAAGAAGGGAGAGGTGCCGCCGCTATGCTGTAGCGGTGGCAGGGATATCCTGCCCTGTTGCCCGGGTGTCGAACAATCTCTCGCGTGGAGGCGATTCCTCCCACAAGCGCATTCGCCATGGAGACGATCTCGGCAAGATGGCAGTACAGAATTCCTTAGCCAGCGACGACGTGCTCGATGAGCTAATTAAGCAGCAGCAGTTCATCGCTCACTTGGAGAAGTTGGTGCAGCAGAGCAATGCCTCTGTGGAGAAGTCCACTGGTCTCATATTTTGATCTCTGTGTGAGAATGAGAAGCTTCTCAACGAGCTCTGCTTGAAGAATCTGTATGAGCAGAGCCATGCATTGGTGCAGAAGCTATTGGGCGAAGCGGGGCAGCTTATGGATGAGAAGGCTGAGGTCCTCGTCAAGTACAAGATCTTGGTTGAGGATTCGTATGCTGCTGTGAAGGAAGGTCATGAGGCGACGAAGAAGAAGGAGATCGAGGATTCGCTCGCCCACCAGAGAGCTTGGAGCGTGTTTTTTCGTTGCGTTGGGGCATGCGGCCTTTTGTACTGCCATGAATCTGTAAGGCATTTATGCGTTGCATTGTCGTTGTGTTGTTTCGTTCATTGGTACATGTCGATGAGTAGGCTCTGGGCATGGATGTCGCGTGTTAGCAGTAGGAGCACGGTTGTGCTTCCACCAGGGGCACTTCGTGTGTAGTTGTGGTCCAAATGATTCCGGTTGCTTGTTCACACAGATAGGCACGGGAGTCGAGTCTTTTAAGGCACGTTTTTTATTAGGCGGAGTCACGTTAGTGTGTGGGTGTGTTTACAGATGTTTCTCTGAGAGGATACACTGTAAGAGGCACGGAAGTGTAGTCATACGAGCCACGTTTTTAATACGAGTTGGCGTTCCTTGCTTGTTAGGCGCACATACGCGTGGATGTAGAAGACACGTTTTTCAAGCAAAGAACGCACATCACGATGCCACGTTTTTCAAGCAAAACACGGACCTGAAGTCCGTATAGCCACGGTTCTGTACTAAGTAGCGTCATGACTTGTACTCATAAACGCGTGGACTTTTGTGGCTCTCTGCGATATTTCAGGTCACAGCCACTGGCGTGCGGCCCACAAAGGCATGGTGCGGTTTTATACAAAGTCACACTCGCCCGTGTTTCTGTTTCGAATGCTTCTGTCGACTCGTTCAGACGGAGAGGCACGGTCGGTCAGCCCACGGAGGCATAGGGTTGCATTACGCACAGTCACGTTTGTTTCTTTAATTGGGGTAACCCAGCGGAATGGGTTCAGATGCGAACACTCACTGTCGAAGCTGTTTTTAAAAGCTTCTTTCCTTGTTTTCAAAAGCACAGTCACGGTTGTTTATTGATGTTACGTGTATTAGTCGATAAAGGCGTGGACTCGATCTGATGGAGAGGCATAGGCATGGTGTGGTATTATATAGAGTCATGCTCGTCTGTTTTTGTGTTCAGAATAATTCCGTCGACTCGATCAGATGGAGAGGCACGGGCGTTTATCGCACAAAGGCACAGTTTGGTTCGGGGTGAACATTGACTGTTTACTCTGTGAGGCACGAATGGCTTGTTCGAGAGACACTGCTGTTGTATATTCTTTGCACGGTCGTGGTTCCGAGGAAGTCACGGCGTGGTACTGTGAAGAGCCGCGTTATGTTGTCTTCGTGTTCCAAATCATTCCGTTGAATCGTTCGCAAGGGCAGGCGCATCCGTGCAGCCAAGAGAGGCACGGTTATGCGTTACACAGAGTCACATTCGTGCATTGATTGCAGAAACCCCACCGTTCGACGGGCGTCTCCTCGGATTTGGTGTGAATGCCACGTGGTGCCGCTCTAGAAACCCAATGGTCCGACGGGCGTCTCCTCCGGTGATGCCACTCTGGCTCGTGGTCTGAGAGGAAGCTCCGGCTATTTAAGGCGGATGGACGGAGTCTCGAAACCCTAGCCACAATCTACTCCTTCCTTTGCCCGCCGCCAGGCCTTCCATTCCTCTTCCTCCTCTGTATTCTCTGACCATCTCCGCCATGGCTGATCAGAAAGGGACTACCCCGCCGTCGTGCTCTATCGCGGGAGTAGATCCCGGCTGGTGAGGGTTCCTCGGCTGTAAGTTCACGCTGTCTCTGCTTCTCCTTCATTCGTTTTTTCTTTCTTTGTACTACTTGATTTAGTTTGTGAAACATGAATTATTGTGGTCAGCTGACTCCTAATTTGATGCGGGTGTGTCTTGTTGATACCGATTTACAGTCAATTGGAGCTTGGGTTAGGTTGCATCGTTGTCTTCAACAGAACTCCCCTGCTGTAGAATTGGGGAGCAGTTGTGGCTCGAGAAAGAAGAAGGGAATGGTGAGCGGGGCGGCGACGGGAATGGTGCGCTTGTTTCAGTTGCAGAGGCTAACAAAACGTGCGACGAGCTGGTGGAGATCTGATGACCCACAAGTATACGGGATCTATCGTCGTCCTTTCGATAAGTAAGAGTGTCGAACCCAACGAGGAGCAGAAGGAAATGATAAGCGGTTTTCAGCAAGGTATTCTCTGCAAGCACTGAAATTATAGGTAACAAATAGTTTTGTGATAAGATAATTTGTAACGAGCAACAAGTAACAAAAGTAAATAAAGCGCAGCAAGGTGGCCCAATTCTTTTTGTAGCAAAGGACAAGCCTGGACAAACTCTTATATAGAGAAAAGCGCTCCCGAGGACACATGGGAATTATCGTCAAGCTAGTTTTCACCACGTTCATATGATTCGCGTTCGGTACTTTGATAATTTGATATGTGGGTGGACCGGTGCTTGGGTGCTGTCCTTACTTGGACAAGCATCCCACTGATGATTAACTCCTATTGCAAGCATCCGCAACTACAAAAGAAGTATTAAGGTAAACCTAACTATAGCATGAAACATATGGATCCAAATCAGCCCCTTACGAAGCAACGCATAAACTAGGGTTTAAGCTTCTGTCACTCTAGCAACCCATCATCTACTTATTACTTCCCAATGCCTTTCTCTAGGCCCAAATAATGGTGAAGTGTCATGTAGTCGACGTTCACATAACACCACTAGAGGAGAGACAACATACATCTCATCAAAATATCGAACGAATACCAAATTCACATGACTACTAATAGCGAGACTTCTCCCATGTCCTCAGGAACAAACATAACTACTCACAAAGCATATTCATGTTCATAATCAGAGGAGTATTAATATGCATAAAGGATCTGAACATATGATCTTCCACCAAATAAACCAACTAGCATCAACTACAAGGAGTAATCAACACTACTAGCAACCTACAGGTACCAATCCCAGGCTTGGAGACAAGAATTGGATACAAGAGATGAACTAGGGTTTGAGAGGAGATGGTGCTGGTGAAGATGTTGATGGAGATTAGCCCTCTCCCGATGAGAGGAGCGTTGGTGATGACGATGGCGATGATTTCCCCCTCCCGGAGGGAAGTGTCCCCGGCAGAACAGCTCTGCCGGAGCCCTAGATTGGTTCCGCCAAGGTTCCGCCTCGTGGCGGCGGAGTCTCGTCCCGAAAGCTTGCTTATGATTTTCTTCGGACGAAAGACTTCATATAGCAGAAGATGGGCACCGGAGGGCCAACAGGGGGCCCACAAGGCAGGGGGCGCACCCAGGGGGGTAGGGCGCGCCCCCACCCTCGTGGCCAGGGTGTGGGCCCCCTCTGGTATTTCTTCCGCTCAATATTTTTTATTATTTCCAAAAACAACTTTCGTGGAGTTTCAGGACTTTTGGAGTTGTGCAGAATAGGTCTCTAATATTTGCTCCTTTTCCAGCCCAGAATTCCAGCTGCCGGCATTCTCCCTCCTTATGTAAACCTTGTAAAATAAGAGAGAATAGGCATAAGTATTGTGACATAATGTGTAATAACAGCCCATAATGCAATAAATATCGATATAAAAGCATGATGCAAAATGGACGTATCAACTCCCCAAGCTTAGACCTCGCTTGTCCTCAAGCGGAAGTCGATAACGATAAATATGTCCACATTTTTAGAGGTAGAGGCGTCGATAAAATAAAATACGGACATGAGGGCATCATGGTTAATCTTATAACAGCAACATATATGGATATTGTCATATGATTTCTTATGCTCAAGTAATAATCTATCCACAATGCAAAGTATGAATCAGAAACTTTATTGAGAACTAACAAACTATAATCTCAGTCATTGAAGCAATTGCAATTTATCATAACATCAGAAAGAGTCTATGTCAGAGCTTTTTAGCAAGTCCACATACTCAACTATCATTTAGTCTTTCACAATTGCTAACACTCACGCAATACTTGTGGTTACGGAGTTTTAATCGGACACAGAGAAAGATAGGGGCTTATAGTTTCGCCTCCCAACCTCTTACCTCAAGGGTAATGTCAACAATAATAGTTCATGCTAACCTACATCCAATTAGATATATATATATATATATATATATATATATATATATAGTGTTACTATTCATCACCCAGGATGCAGAATAAGTTATTCTTCACCCGAGGTAATCTTACGATCACTTCCTAAATAAATTACGTTTAGAATATAAATAGTTACATGCACATTAATTCAATATGTAAAATTTGGTCTAAAAAAAGTTATAAGATCAGAAAAATCACATTTTATGTATGTTTTACAATATGTTTTTACATTTGTAATTTTATGTAACATAAAATATTTTTTACGGCGAGTACATATTTTCTTACGTTCTTTTTTTATGTATGAAATAAGACAAAATTTACAAAACGTAAAAATACGATGCATTGATGTCAAAATAGAGAGGGGTGAAGAATAACTATTCCTCACCCAGGGTGACGAATAGGATCTTTCCAACATCCTGTGCTTGCCAAAGGATAAAATGTAAAAAGGAAAGGTGAAGATCACCATGACTCTTGCATAAGGTAGAAGATAATAATAAAAGATAGGCCCTTCGCAGAGGGAAGCAGAGGTTGCCATGCGCTTTCAGGGTTGGATGCACAAAATCTTAATGCGAAAGAACGTCACTTTATATTGCCACTTGTGATATAGACCTTTATTATGCAGTCCGTCGCTTTTATTTCTTCCACATCACAAGATCGTATAAAGCTTATTTCCTCCACACCAATCAACCATACATATTTAGAGAGCAATTTTTATTGCTTGCACCGATGACAACTTACTTGAAGGATCTTACTCAATCCATAGGTAGATATGGTGGACTCTCATGGTAAAACTGGTTTAAGGGTATTTGGAAGCACAAGTAGTATCTCCACTTGGTGCAAAGAATTTGGCTAGCATGAGGGGGAAAGTCAAGCTCAACATGTTGGATGATTCATGACAATATACTTTATCTTAGATATAAGAAAACATAACCCATTACGTTGTTTCCTTGTCCAACATCAACTCTTTAGCATGTCATATTTTAATGAGTGCTCCCAATGGTAAAAGATGTCCAAGATAGTATATTTATATATGAAACCTCTCTTTCTTTATTACTTCCTATTAATTGCAACGATGACCAAAACTATGTTTGTCAACTCTCAACAACTTTTAATCATCATACTCTTTCTATGTGAAGTCATTACTCTCCATAAGATCAATATGATCTCTTGGTTTCTTTTTATTCTTTTTCTCTTTTCTTTTATTCCCTCAAGATCATAGAATGATAATCAAGCCCTTGACTCAACACTAATCTTTATTATATAACTCATGAACTCGATTACATAAAGGGATCATAAGGCAAAACTCAAAACTAAATTATACCATAAACTTTATTCTACTTTATCAAGATACTACTAAAAGGATCGAGCTAAGAAAAACGGTAAAGATAGAGATGTGATGGTGATACGATACCGGGGCACCTCCCCCAAGCTTGGGAGTTGCCAAGGGGAGTGCCCATACCCATATGATTATATCTCTTTTGCTGGTGAAGAAGATGGTGGAGTTGTTGATGATGTGGGCTTGTCGTCCATCTTCCAAGGCATAGGCTCACCATCATAGAAGGATGATCGAGTCTCCGGGATCCTCAAATCTGTAGCCAAACTCATCCTCTTGAATCTATATTCATACTCACAGTTTTGGTTTTGCAGGTCATAGATTTGGGCTTGGAGGTGCTCGATCTTCTCGTGAAGCTTGAAGATGGTCTCTCCAATGTTCTTGGCATCCAGCTTGTGGTTGTTGGTGAACTCCGCGATCATCATGTGGTTGGCGTTGAGTCCACATTCCACTATCCCCTGGCACTTGAAAACTTGTTGCTCCATTGCTTCGAGCCTCGTCTCCACGCTTCCAGTCCTCCTTGGTCCCTCAGCATCGCGCATGTGCAGCAACCCATCACGCATCTCAATGGTTTGAGGGTGTTGTAGCACCTCCACGAGATAGGGGTTGATGACCCTCTCGAAGAACTTGTCCTTGGGGGCGCTTGGAGATGTCATGGTGATCTAGATCTGTCAGAAAAATAGCTCGAAACGAAAACAGAGGATACTTGCGTGATACAGGAGTCAAAACCTTCGGGAGATTATATAATTAATTTTACCGACCAAAATACGTATCGTGCAAGAAAACGGAGTCCGGAGAGTGCACGAGGTGCCCACAAGGCAGGGGGCGCGCCCTGGGGGGTAGGGCGTGCCCTCCACCCTCGTGAAGGCCTCGTGTCCTTTCCGGACTGCTTCTTATTTTTCTATTTTTTTAAATATTCCAAAACGGAGAAAAGTTGCCATTAGAACTGTTTTGGAGTCGGTTTACTTACCGTACCACATACCTATTCCTTTTCGGAGTCTCAAACGTTCTGGAAAGTGTCCCTTATGTATTCCTCCGGGGTTACGGTTTCAATAACATTAGTTTCAACATTTATGGTATTACCTGAGATATAATGTTTGATTCTTTGACCGTTCACCACCTTCGGATTTGTGCCCTCGAAGTTGTTGATTTTTATGGCACCGGAACGATAGACCTCCTCGATAACGTAAGGACCTTCCCATTTAGAGAGAAGTTTTCCTGCAAAAAATCTTAAACGAGAGTTGTATAATAATACATAATCACCCACATTAAACTCACGCTTTTGTATCCTTTTGTCATGCCATCTTTTAACCTTTTCTTTAAACAATTTGGCGTTTTCATAGGCTTGGGTTCTCCATTCATCAAGTGAGCTAATGTCAAATAACCTTTTCTCACCGGCAAGTTTGAAATCATAATTGAGCTCTTTAATAGCCCAGTAAGCCTTATGTTCTAGTTCGAGAGGCAAGTGACATGCTTTTCCATAAACCATTTTATACGGAGACATACCCATAGGGTTTTTGTAACATCCCAAAATTTTCCAAATTTTGGAATGTTAATAATAAGTTATGATTGAGTGAGTTGTTGTGGTAGTCACGTAAATTAGAAACTTTTTCGAACTTGTAAAAAAAATCAAATTGGATTTCTTTGTTTTGGACTCGTAAGAAATATTCAGAACCACCTTCAGATTTATGGAGTGAGAATAAAATGACTTTCTCAAAAAAATGGTGGACGAATATTTTGTAAAGGAGTTATTTGAAATTTGGAGTACCATTTGAAATTGGGTCTTATCTGGAGTTTCATTTTTAAATTCAGAACTTTTATGGAGTTTACAAAAAAAATGTTCTGGATTCATTTGAATGTGTTTGAGTACTAATTACCAAAAACTATTAGCAAACGGAAATAAGTAAAGTCTAAAACAATCCAAGACCTACTGGGCTCACCCATTCTTTTATCTCGCTATTTTACGCACGCGCGCACGAGCAAACTGCCCAGTGTGGCGCATCTAGCTGGAGTCAGCCCATCTTTTTCCTAACTGTTTTTTTTCCTTTCCCTTGGGCCTATTTTCTCCCACTAAAGCCATCCCGAAGTGAAAGTCCACGCACTAGTGGTCGTCTTCCTCCTCTGTTCTGTATGTCAACATGAACAGAACCTGCAGAACCTCCACATTCATGACTTTCACCTCTTCCTCTCCCTTTAGTGCTAACCACAGACATCCTTTCGACTTTTCACCAACACGAAAATTAAAGAGGAATGTCAGGAGAACTCATTCAGGAAATTAAAACTCAACTTCGTTGCTTTAATTGAACGAACGGATCCGTGAAATGTTCCTGCACAATCAGCCATTAAAGGCCACGGTGAGCTCCCTTGATCTCCCCGTATCGACCGCCTCTTCCCCTATAAATAGGACCCCGGAAAGCACAACATATCTCACCATCCCTAAGCCAGAAACCCCTCTCTGTATCGCTCTCCTACGCGAGCAATTGCTCGCCGGAGTTCAACAATAGCATCAAAGTACGACGAGGATTCCGTCGCGACCGAGGTACCCCAAACCCCAACTCCTCCACCTTTCTCTTCCCCTTGTTGATGCGCATCTTATGGACCCTGTTTTCTTTTGAAAACTCGCAGCCGGAGCACGAGTTCTTCGTTCTCCGCTTTGGGCCGTAGTTGCGCCCAACTCCGGCGACATCTAGCAGCCACCTGAAGGCGAACCAGGAGCCGACGTCGTGTTCTGGAGACTCACCCCGACTTCCTCTCCCTCGTTGCCGGAGATCACCGCATCACCTCAAGTCCGAGCCGTCGCTGCCGGCCATCTCCATCTCCGGTGAGGCCAGCCCTCTTTCTCTGTTAAAAAAATGAAACAGTATTAGCCTATAGAATTCTGTCATGTGGCGACTCTTTTTCTTACCCCGTTTCTTTTCCAGAAAATTAGCCCAACTTAGAAAAATCACATCTTTTAAACCGCTTATCCAAATTTGACAAATAAGATATCCCTGGATAGCTGCTGACCTCTAGTTTATATAAAAATTATAAATCTCATTTTTGCTCAAATTAAAATTTAGTTTTGATTTAAATACGAATTTGAGTAATTTTGATATATCTTTTTTTCTGTAAACCATATAAAAATGTTTTATATATGGAAGTTGGACCTTAGGACCTAACCTTTCTGTTGGACTGATGGATTAGTTTTCCAACATAGTTTAGATGCTGTTTTATCATCAACACCTTGGTTTGACCTTCTTGGATCATCATTTAATAACTTAGCTAAAATAAAATTTGAGTATAGGGTAAAACTCTTAGATTGATCCCTAGGGAACCTCTCTGGACATTTGATATCACCACAAAACTTTGAAGTTACAAGATTAAGGATTTAATCCTTTTATCTTGAAACTTATGCCACGCCAGTTTTATTTAACCCAAGTCAAATATTCCGAATAATCTCATGATAGAATTTGTTGTAAGAACTTGTCTCACAACCCATCTTCTATATCAAACCAAGATCTTCACTTAGTATCATTTCCAACCCTAGAATATTACTATGTCATATTTTCTTCCAAGACCACACCTGATTCTATATCAACCCTAACCGTGCCCTAGAAATTATAATAGTGGCAATCGAATAATTTGTGTTGTTATGTGGATTTTCATTTGGATGTTATTTGTGTGTTGAATGCTTGCTTGAATCATTGTTATGTGAATGTGGATATGCCGAGTGTCTTACTTGAGTTATTTATCGCGTTAGATTGCGACGAGTGCGAAGGTGAATTCTACGAGGAGGTAGAACCTTGTGACTACGAAACTGAAGGCAAGTTGCAAATTGATCATGCTTTGACCTATATTTTCATACTATGCATAACTCTTTAAATTTTAATACTATGCATGTTTTATAAAAGTTTTGCAAAGTATTATATTTAGCTAGAGCCATAGGTTCAAGATTCATCATTGGCCACGCTTGCACAAAATGGGTGGGATGAAAACCAAACTTGTTTTAAACTTTAAACTTGCTCTCTTTGGAGCAAAGTTTTGAGAAAATATTTTTAAAACAAAATTATATTGTTTACTTCTACTCCCTGGGCGGGATGGTATGACGGGAGCGTCTACAAGTGATTCCGCCCATCAGGGTCTTGCAGTGAATGCGCCAGACTGGGGTCTTGCACACAGGTTTTTGGTGGGGACCGCCGTCCAGGGGAATGAGATCTTTCAAGTACAGTTTGATGTAGCTTCCAGTACAACCACATGCTACTATGGGCTCTGGCTTAGCTTAGTACTAACGGGAAACCCTTACCTCAGGACCGCCATCGGAGAGGGGCTTTCATTGCCTAAGTTGCGGGGGGCTTGGGTATAGGGGGCTGTTACGGAAAGGCTTCGTCACAATCTCCTCCTAGTCATACACCCAAGTGTGTAATGATAAACGGGGTTGGTTGTGTCATGTGGGGAACGTGTACGACCTCTGCAGAGGGTTAAACCTAATCGATTAGCCGTGCCCCCGGTTACGGGCATTTTTTAGCAACTGAAGACTCGGACTGAAGAAGAATCTCCCCTCTCTTTTCTAAACATCTGTTTTAAGGGTTAAAGTTGAGGAATGAGCATAGTGAATGTGTTTCACTTCAACCTTATGTATGTTTTAAACTATTTCTTTGGAGAATGAGCACTGGTGCGTATATCCAAGTGTCTCACTCCTACCTTTTATACTAAAAACTATTTCTATTTCAAAAGAAGTTTACAAAATTTAGTATAGGAGAAAATTGGCTTTATGCAAAGGAAACCTCCACCAATACCTACCCTGCATATATAATCTGTTATACTTTCCTTTGCAACTTGCGAGTACATTCCACGTACCCATCTGCACCTGTCATGTGCAGATCTCGACAGATTAAGAGACGATAGGGTTATGGTCTACACTCAACGAGCCCAGTGGCGTTGATGGAGCCTAACTTAGTGACTACGTATAATTCCGCTGTATTATCTGCCAGCTTGAGCTGTGCCTAAGGTATAAATTATATATATATATATATATATATATATATATATATATATATATATATATATATATATATATCTGGATCTACCGTTGTAGTAGAATGATGTATGTCTTACTGATATTCATTTTTGTTACTGTGTGTGCTAGCTATGATCCAGGGATAGCACAGTAAGCACAGAGACTTGGATTCTGCCAAAACCGGGTCGTTACAGTTTTTATATGCAGTTCTATAGGCCCATAATGCATCATCAAGTTTCTTGGAGCAATTCTTTCTATATCTATTAACAGTCTTTTGCAAAATTAATTTGAGTTCTCTATTACTCAATTCTACTTGACCACTAGACTGTGGATGATAAGGAGATGCAATTCTATGATTAACATCATACTTAGCAAGCATTTTACGGAAAGCACCATGAATACAATGTGAACCACCATCAGTCATTAAATAACTAGGGACTCCAAACCTTGGAAAAATAACTTCTTTAAGCATTTTAATAGAAGTGTTATGATCAGCACTACTAGTTGGAATAGCTTCTACCCACTTAGTAACATAATCAACAACAACTAAAATATGTGTATACCCATTAGAGGAAGGAAAAGGTCCCATATAATCAAAGCCCCAAACATCAAATGGTTCAATAACAAGTGAATAATTCATAGGCATTTCTTGACGTCTACTGATGTTACCAATTCTTTGACATTCATCACAAGATAAGACAAACTTACGAGCATCTTGAAGAGAGTAGGCCAATAAAAACCAGATTGCAATACGTTATGTGCAGTTCTATCTCCAGCGTGGTGTCCTCCATAAGCCTCGAAGTGACACTTGCGTAGGATCTGTTCCTGTTCATGCTCAGGTACACAACGTCTAATAAGACCATCTACTCCTTCTTTCTAAAGATGTGGGTCATCCCAAAAGTAATGTCTCAAATCATAGAAAAACTTTTTCTTTTGCTGGTATGTGAAACTAGGTGGTATAAATTTAGCAACAATGTAATTAGCATAATCAGCATACCATGGAGCAATATGAGCAGCATTTATGACATTTAATTGTTCATCAGGAAAGCTATCATCAATAGGTAGTGGTTCATCAAGCACATTTTCTAACCTAGACAAGTTATCTGCAACGGGGTTCTCAGCTCCCTTTCTATCAATAATATGCAAATCAAATTCTTGTAGCAAGAGAACCCATCTAATAAGTCTAGGTTTAGCATCTTTCTTTTCCATAAGATATTTAATATCAGCATGATCAGTGTGAATAGTTACTTTAGAATCAACAATATAAGGTCTGAACTTATCACAAGCAAATACAACAGCTAAGAACTCTTTTTCAGTAGTAGCATAATTTCTCTCGGCATTGTCTAGAGTTTTACTAGCATATTGAATAACATTTAATTTCTTATCAACTCTTTGCCCTAGAACAACACCTACAGCATAATCACTAGCATCACACATAATTTCAAAGGGTAAATTCCAATCAGGTGGCTGAACAATAGGTGCAGAGATCAATGCTTTCTTAAGTATTTCAAATGCTTCTACACAATCATCATCAAAGACAAATGGTATATCTTTTTGTAATAGATTAGCAGAGGCCGAGAAATTTTTGAAAAGTCCTTAATGAACCTCCTATAGAAACCGACATGACCAAGGAAACTTCCTATACCTTTGATGTCCTTGGGACATGTCATCTTTTCAATAGCATCAACTTTAGCTTTATCAGCTTCAATGCCCCTTTCAGAAATTTTATGCCCCAAGACAATGCCTTCATTAACCATAAAGTGGCACTTCTCCCAATTCAAGACAAGATTAGTTTCTTCACATATCTGCAAAACTCGATCAAGGTTGCTCAAGCAATCATCCAAAGAGGATCCATAAACGGAGAAATCATCCATGAAAACCTCACAAATCTTTTCACAAAAGTCAGAGAATATAGCCATCATGCATCTTTGAAAGGTAGCAGGTGCATTACATAAACCAAAAGGCATACGTCTATAAGAAAAAGTACCGAAAGGGCAAGTAAATGTGGTCTTTGCTTGATCATCAGCTGACACAGGTATTTGAGAGAAACCAGAATAACCATCTAGAAAGCAAAAATGTGTATGTTTGGATAATCTTTCTAGCATTTGATCGATAAAAGGTAAGGGGTAATGGTCTTTTTTAGTAGCTTTATTTAATTTACGGAAATCAATTACCATCCTATAACCTATAATAATTCTTTGCGGAATCAATTCATCTTTATCATTAGGAACGACAGTAATACCTCCCTTCTTAGGGACACAATGGACAAGACTTACCCACTGACTATCAGCAACGGGATAGATTATACCTGCCTCAAGGAGCTTTAGTATTTCCTTTCTTACCACTTCTTTCATTTTAGGATTCAGCCGTCATTGATGATCAATAACTGGTTTGGCATCTTTCTCCAATTTTATTTTGTGCTGACATAGAGTGGGACTAATGCCCTTAAGATCATCAAGAGTATATCCAATAGCAGCATGGTGCTTCTTCAGAGTTTTCAATAATTTTTCTTCCTCCTTCTCTGAAAGGTTAGCACTGATAATAACATGATATATCTTCTTTTCATCAAGGTAAGCATATTTAAGAGTATCAGGCAATGGTTTAAGCTCAAACACGGGATCACCCTTGGGTGGAGGAGGATCCCCTAAGATTTCAACAGGCAAGTTGTGTTTCAGAATAGGACCCTGTTTAAAGAACACTTCATCTATTTCCCTTCTTTCATTCATAAACATATCATTTTCATGGTCTAGCAAATATTGTTCTAAAGGATCATTAGGAGGTACGGCAATAGAAGCAAGACCAATAATTTCATCTTTACTAGGCGATTCCTCTTGACGGTGTTGTCTACGAAATTAGAGAAATTAAACTCATGAGACATATCACCTAGACCAATAGTAACAACATCCTTTTCGCAGTCTATCTTAGCATTAACAGTGTTTAAGAAGGGTCTACCAAATATAATGGGACAAAAGCTATCTTGTGGGGAACCAAGAACAAGAAAATCAGCAGGATATTTAGTTTTCCCACACAAGACTTCAACATCTCTAACAATCCCAATTGGTGAAATAGTATCTCTATTGGCAAGTTTAATTGTGACATCAATATCTTCTAACTCAGCAGGTGCAATATCATGCATAATTTCTTTGTATAAGTCAATAGGTATTGCACTAGCAATAGCACCCATGTCACATAAGCCATGATAAAAATGATCTCCTATTTTAACAGAAATAACATGCATGCCTACCACAGGTCTATGTTTATCTTTAGCACAAGGTTTAGCAATTCTAGCAGTTTCATCACAGAAATAAATAATATGCCCATCAATATTATCAGCCAAGAGATCTTTAACCATAGCAATATTAGGTTCAACTTTAACTTTCTCAGGAGGTGTATAAGTTCTAATATTGCTTTTACGAACCATAGTTTAAGCTTTAGCATGATCCTTTATCCTAACAGGAAAAGGTGGTTTGTCAACATAAGCAGTAGGAACAATAGGATCATTATAAGTGATTGTCTTTTCTTCAACTTTAATAGGTGCAGCTACTTTTACTTCTATGGGAGGATGATATTTAAACCACTTCTCCTTGGGGAGATCAACATGAGTAGCAAAAGATTCACAAAAGGAAGCTACTATATCAGAGTCAAGTCCATATTTAGTGCTAAATTTACGGAAAACATCAGTATCCATAAAAGATTTAACTCAATCAAACTTAGGTGTCATACCTGACTCCTTACCTTCATCAAGATTCCAATCTTCAGCGTTGCGTTTAATTCTTTCCAATAAATCCCATTTAAATTCAATAGTCTTCATCATAAAAGAGCCAGCACAAGAAGTATCGAGCATGGTGCGATTGTTATCAGAAAGCCGAGCATAAAATTTTTGAATAATCATTTCTCTTGAGAGCTCATGATTGGGGCATGAATATAACATTGATTTAAGCCTCCCCCAAGCTTGAGCGATGCTTTCTCCTTCGCGAGGCCAAAAATTATATATATAATTGCAATCACGATGAACAAGATGCATAGGATAAAACTTCTGATGAAATTCCAATTTCAATCGTTTGTAGTTCCATGACCCCATATCATCACATAGCCTATACCATGTCAATGCATCTCCCTTCAAAGATAAAGGGAAGACCTTCTTCTTGATAACGTCATCGGGCATACCTACAAGCTTAAATAATCCACAAACTTCATCCACATATATTAGGTGCTCATCAGGATGTAATGTTCCATCTCCTGCAAAAGGATTAGCTAGCAGTTTTTCTACCATACCCGAAGGAATTTCAAAGTAGACATTTTCATTTTTAGTAGGTTCAGTAGGTTGAGGAGCAAATATTTTCTCTACTGGTCGGGGTGAAGATAACCCGAACAAGCCCCTCAGAGGATTACTTTCCATAGTAACAAGTGACAGTAAATTTCAGCACACTATATAAATTTTTCCTACCAAATTCCACCTACCAAAGGCGCTTCACTCCCCGGCAACGGCGCCAGAAAAGAGTCTTGATGACCCACAAGTATAGGGGATCTATCGTAGTCCTTTCAATAAGTAAGAGTGTCGAACCCAACGTGGAGCAGAAGGAAATGATAAGCGGTTTTCATCAAGGTATTCTCTGCAAGCACTGAAATTATAGGTAACAGATAGTTTTGTGAGGATAATTTGTAACAAGCAACAAGTAACAAAAGTAAATAAAGTGCAGCAAGGTGGCCCAATCCTTTTTGTAGCAAAGGACAAGCCTGGACAAACTCTTATATAGAGAAAAGCGCTCCCGAGGACACATGGGAATTATCGTCAAGCTAGTTTTCACCACGTTCATATGATTCGCGTTCGGTACTTTGATAATTTGATATGTGGGTGGACCGGTGCTTGGGTGCTGTCCTTACTTGGACAAGCATCCCACTTATGATTAACTCCTATTGCAAGCATCCGCAACTACAAAAGAAGTATTAAGGTAAACCTAACCATAGCATGAAACATATGGATCCAAATCAGCCCCTTACGAAGCAACGCATAAACTAGGGTTTAAGCTTCTGTCACTCTAGCAACCCATCATCTACTTATTACTTCCCAATGCCTTCCTCTAGGCCCAAATAATGGTGAAGTGTCATGTAGTCGACGTTCACATAACACCACTAGAGGAGAGACAACAAACATCTCATCAAAATATCGAACGAATACCAAATTCACATGACTACTAATAGCGAGACTTCTCCCATGTCCTCAGGAACAAATGTAACTACTCACAAAGCATATTCATGTTCATAATCAGAGGAGTATTAATATGCATAAAGGATCTGAACATATGATCTTCCACCAAATAAACCAACTAGCATCAACTACAAGGAGTAATCAACACTACTAGCAACCTACAGGTACCAATCCCAGGCTTGGAGACAAGAATTGGATACAAGAGATGAACTTGGGTTCGAGAGGAGATGGTGCTGGTGAAGATGTTGATGGATATTAGCCCTCTCCCGATGAGAGGACCGTTGGTGATGATGATGGCGATGATTTCCCCCTCCCGGAGGGAAGTGTCCCCGGCAAAACAGCTCTGCCGGAGCCCTAGATTGGTTCCGTCAAGGTTCCGCCTCGTGGCGGCGGAGTCTCGTCCCGAAAGCTTGCTTATGATTTTTCTTCGGACGAAAGACTTCATATAGCAGAAGATGGGCACCGAAGGGCCAACAGGGGGCCCACGAGGCAGGGGGCGCGCCAAGGGGGGTAGGGCGCGCCCCCACTCTCGTGGCCAGGGTGTGGGACCCCTCTGGTATTTCTTCCGCTCAGTATTTTTTATTATTTCCAAAAACAACTTTCGTGGAGTTTCAGGACTTTTGGAGTTGTGCAGAATAGGTCTCTAATATTTTCTCCTTTTCCAGCCCAGAATTCCAGCTGCCGGCATTCTCCCTCCTTATGTAAACCTTGTAAAATAAGAGAGAATAGGCATAAGTATTGTGACATAATGTGTAATAACAGCCCATAATGCAATAAATACAGGTATAAAAGCATGATGCAAAATGGACGTATCAAGATCATCCAGGAAGCATGGGAAGATTTGGAGAAGGCGAATGCCAGGATTGTATAAATTATGGTTGAGAAGAACAATCTCCTTGAAGAGCACGTCCGGTCGTTGCAGGAATCGGTCGCAGCTGTGAAGCGACGTGATGAGAATGTGAAGGCGCTGAAGAAGGAGATTGCTGAACTGCGCGGGGAGCAAACCAGCAAGAAGGTCGGTGGAGGCTAGGTATACAGCATCGTCCCTGGCTGTTGTGTTCATCTGGTGTTGTTAAGCAGTGGACTAGAGTTTCTTACCTTGTCTTGTGAAATTTCGTTGTAGCTATTTTGTTAACAAAATGTATTTTGGTTCGAGTATTATTTTAATTAGGCGCCGTTACTTATGAAGCACGGGACGTGAAGTCTCTGCAGCCACGGTTGTGAACCTAGTATTGTAATGACTTGTGTACTGATGAAGGCGTGTATGTTCGTGGCTTTTCTGTGTTGCAGTGTTTCGGGTCACAGACATCGGCTTGTATCCCACAAATTCATTCGCCTGTATTTGTATTCGAAATGATTCCGCTGACTTGTTCAGAAGAAGAGGCAAGAACATGAATGCCATGAGGGCATGGTTTGGTCTGTCGGAGAGTCACGTTTCGTATGTTTATTATGGAAACAAAGCGGAATGGGTTTAGATGTTAATGCTAAATGTTTACTTTGCGAGTGGCCGGTTCGAGAGTCGAGGTGTTTAAAAGCGCAATTTTCTTGTTTTTAAAAGCCACGGCTCTGAGCTGAGTTGTGTGGCGCTTCTTTTATTAGAAGCACGGGCGTGAAGTGAATACAGCCACGGTTCTGTACCACGTAGCGACATGACTTGTGCACTGACGATGGCGTGGACGTTCGTGGCAATGTTAAGGGTCACAAGCACGGGCGTGAAGCACTAAAAGGCATGCTGCCATATAATATAGAGTCAAGCTCCCGTGTGTTTGTGTTCCTAATGATTCCGTCGACTCGATCAGACCCAGCGGAATTTTGGTTCAACACACAAAGGCACCGTCAGGTTCGTTCTTTAATTGGGGAGACCCAGCGGAATTGGTTCAGATGTGAACACCCACTGTTTACTCTGTGAGGCACGGAATGGCCTATTCGAGAGACGCTGGTGTGGTATATTCTTCACACGGTCATGGGTCCTAGGAAGGCACGACTTGGTATTGTGTAGAGTGACGTTAGTTTGTCTTGGTGTTCATGATGGCGTGGTTTTATATAGAGTCACGTTTGCCTGTATTTGTGTTCAAAATGATTCCGTTGACTCGTTCAGAAGAAGAGGCACGTACATGAATGCCATGAGGGCATGGCTGGGTCTGTCGGAGAGTCACGTTTCATAAGTGTATTATTGAAACAAAGCGGAATGGGTTTAGATGTTAACGCTAAATGTTTACTCTGCGAGTGGCCGGTTCGAGAGTCGAGGTGTTTAAAAGTATAATTTCCTTGTTTTTAAAAGCCACGGCTCTGTGCTGAGTTGCGTGGCGCTTCTTTTATTAGAAGCACGGGCGTGAAGTGAATACAGCCACAGTTCTGTACCAGGTAGCGACATGACTTGTGCACTAACGATGGCGTGGACGTTCGTGGCAGTGTTAAGGGTCACAGGCACGGGCGTGAAGCGCTAAAAGGCATGCTGTCGTATAATATAGAGTCACGCTCCCGTGTGTTTGTGTTCTGAATGATTCCATCGACTCGAACAGACGGAGAGGCATGGACGTTCAGCGCACAAAGGCACCGTCAGGTTCGTTCTTTAATTGGGGAGACCCAGTGGAATTGGTTCAGATGTGAACACCCACTGTTTACTCTGTGAGGCACGGAATGGCCTATTCGAGAGACGCTGGTGTGGTATATTCTTCGCACGGTCATGGGTCCCAGGAAGGCACGACTTGGTATTGTGTAGAGTGACGTTAGTTTGTCTTGGTGTTCATGATGGCGTGGTTTTATATAGAGTCACGTTCACCTGTATTTGTGTTTGAAATTATTCCGTTGACTCGTTCAGAAGAAGAGGCACGGACATGAATGCCATGAGGACATGGTTGGGTCTGTCGGAGAGTCACGTTTCGTAAGTTTATTATTGAAACACAGCGGAATGGGTTTAGATGTTAACGCTAAATATTTAATTTGCAAGTGGCCGGTTCGAGAGTTGAGGTGTTTAAAAGCGTAATTTCCTTGTTTTTAAAAGCCACGGCTCTGTGCTGCATTGTGTGGCGCTTCTTTTATTAGAAGCACGGGCGTGAAGTGAATACAGCCACGGTTCTGTACCAGGTAGCGACATGACTTGTTCACTGACGATGGCGTGGACGTTCGTGGCAGTGGTAAGGGTCACAGGCACAGGCGTGAAGCGCTAAAAGGCATGCTATTGCATAATATAGAGTCACGCTCCCGTGTGTTTGTGTTCCGAATGATTCCGCCGACTCGATCAGACGGAGAGGCACGGGCGTTCAGCGCACAGAGGCACCGTCAGGTTCATTCTTTAATTGGGGAGACCCAGCGGAATTGGTTCAGATGTGAACACCCACTGTTTACTCTGTGAGGCACGGAATGGCCTATTCGAGAGACGCTGGTGTGGTATATTTTTCGCACGGTCATGGGTCCTAGGAAGGCACGGCGTGGTATTGTGTAGAGTGACGTTAGTTTGTTTTGGTGTTCCAGATGGCATGGTTTTATATAGAGTCACGTTCGCTTGTATTTGTGTTCGAAATGATTCCGTTGACTCGTTCAGAAGAAGAGGCACGGACATCAATGCCATGAGGGTATGGTTGGGTCTGTCGGAGAGTCACGTTTCGTAAGTTTATTATTGAAACAAAGAGGAATGGGTTTAGATGTTAACGCTAAATGTTTACTTTGCGAGTGGCCGGTTCAAGAGTCGAGGTGTTTAAAAGCGTAATTTCCTTGTTTTTAAAAGCCACGCCTCTGTGCTGAGTTGCGTGGCGCTTCTTTTATTAGAAGCACGGGCGTGAAGTGAATACAACCACGGTTCTGTACCAGGTAGCGACATGACTTGTGCACTGACGATGGCGTGGACTTTCATGGCAGTGTTAAGGGTCACAGGCACGGGCGTGAAGCGCTAAAAGGCATGCTGCCATATAATATAGAGTCACACTCCCGTGTGTTTGTGTTCCGAATGATTCCGTCGACTCGATCAGATGGAGAGGCACGGGCGTTCAGCGCACAAAGGCATGACCAGGTTCGTTCTTTAATTGGGGAGACCCAGCAGAATTGGTTCAGATGTTAACACCCACTGTTTACTCTGTGTGGCACGAAATGGCCTATTCGAGAGACGCTGGTGTGGTATATTCTTCGCACGGTCATGGGTCCCAGGAAGCCACGGCGTGGTATTGTGTAGAGTGACGTTAGTTTGTCTTGGTGTTCCAGATGGCGTGGTTTTATATAGAGTCACGTTCGCCTGTATTTGTGTTCGAAATGATTCCGTTGACTCATTCAGAAGAAGAGGCACGGACATGAATGCCATGAGGGCATGGTTGGGTCTGCCGGAGAGTCACGTTTCGTAAGTTTATTATTGAAACAAAGCGGAATGGGTTTAGATGTTAACGCTAAATGTTTACTTTGCGAGTGGCCGGTTCGAGAGTCGAGGTGTTTAAAAGCGTAATTTCCTTGTTTTTAAAAGCCATGGTTCTGTGCTGAGTTGCGTGGCGCTTATTTTACTAGAAGCACGGGCGTGAAGTGAATACATCCACGGTTTTGTACCAGGTAGCGACATGACTTGTGCACTGACGATGGCGTGGACGTTCGTGGCAGTGTTAAGGGTCACAGGCACGGGCATGAAGCGCTAAAAGGCATGCTGCCGTATAATATAGAGTCACGCTCCCGTGTGTTTGTGTTTCGAATGATTCCGTCGACTCGATCAGACGGAGAGGCACGGGCGTTCAGCCCACAAAGGTTCTTTAATTGGGGAGACCCAGCGTAATTGGTTCAGATGTGAACACCCACTGTTTACTCTGTGAGGCACGGAATGGACTATTCGATAGACGCTGGTGTTGTATATTCTTCGCACGGTCATGGGTGCCAGGAAGGCACGGCGTGGTATTATGTAGAGTGACGTTAGTTTGTCTTAGTGTTCCAAATGATTCTGTTGAATCGTTCGCACTGAAAGGCACAACTATGAAGCCAGGAGAGGCACGGTTATGCGTTACATAGAGTCACATTCATGCGTTGATTGCAGAAACCCCACCGTTCGACGAGCGTCTCCTCGTATTCGGTGTGAACGTCGCGTGGACGCCGCTCCAGAAACCCAAGGTCCGACGGGCGTTTCCTCCGGTGACGCCGCTCTGGAGGAGGTGGGGGTATTTAATAGAGTGAACGCCATGTGTCGGCGCTGCGGAATCCAAAAGGACCGACGACCGTCTCATCCGTTGGCGAAGTGAACGCCGCGTGTCACCGTTTCGGCTCCTCGCCCGAGGTCAAGGAGCAGTTATTTAAGCCAAGCGGTGTCCACCACCACTAGACATCATCCTGCTTCTCCCTCTTTCGCTGGCAATCCTAGGAAATCATCCATCTTCCTGTTTTCATTTGTGACAGCCCCCGCCATGGTTCGGCACAAGAAAACTACTTACGCTGCTTACTCCCGAGCGCCGCTTCCAGTTGCAGGAGGACATCCGTTCGAGGCGCGCCGCTCGGGTCGCAGCGGGCATGTCTCCGGACTCACCGGGGCCGGAGGAGATTGGGGAGGTGGAGGAAGTGGAGGGGGATGCGTCGGAGCTCATGCAAGGAGTTGATCCAGTGGGGGAGATGTGATGGAGGAAGAGGAGGGGGGTGATCCAGTGGGGGGAGATGTGATGGAGGAAGAGGAGGGGGTGATCCAGTGGGGGGAGATGTGATGGAGGAAGAGGAGGGGGTGACGAGGATGACGAGGACGACGAGGAAGGCGTGGACGAGGATGACGAGGACGACGACGACGAGGAAGGCATGGACGAGGATGACGAGGACGACGAGAAGGGGGATGACGAGGATGACGAGGACGACGAGGAGGGGGGTGATGAGGATGACGAGGACGATGAGGAGGCTGGTGACGAGGAAGACGAGGACGAGGAGGAGTGGGGTGACGAGGAAGACGAGGCGGAGTTCTATCTCGGTGAGGCGGCCTTGATGGCGGAGCAGACCGCTATCCTGGAGTTGATCCAATATGAGGCGTATGTGGAGTCCAACCGGCGGTTCCTCCGAGAAGAATAGGCGAAGACCGATGTGCTCTTCGACGAGTTGGATGCAGAGCAGGAGGCGAAGGCGGAGGCCGACGATGTCGATGTCAGAATGGAGATAGTGGACATCTCCGACGACGGGGAGTAGTGTAGTTTTGTTAGTAGGTATTTGCTTTGCATGGTTTTTATGCTTTCCATGTTTTGTATGCATGTAAAGGTTGAACAATGTCAAGCAATCGTCGATGTCAGAATGGAGACAGTTTTGTTTCCATGTCAAGCAATCGTGTTTTGTTCTTAAGTAGTAGTACTACCCCGTCCCAAAATAAATGTGTCAACTTTGTAGTAACTTCGTACCAGGCAGTACAATTCACATTGTACTGGTTAGTACAAGGTTGAGCCAATTAATTTGTGACGGAAGGTGTATGTTTTATTACAAATTGCAGTTTCAAGTGCCATATTTGGGTCGGAAGGCGTATGTTTTATTACATTGTATTTTTTTATATTGCAGTTTCAAGTACAAAATAAACGTCTCAACTGGGGCACATATTTGATTCTAGAGATTTCAGTGTGGTTAGATTTGAATATGGTTTCAACATGGTTAGATTCCAGAGAGGCACTCAACAACATGCGCAAAAAAGCCACAGATGTGCTTCTGAGAAGCACCGTCTTGCATGGTTTTACCGCAAGATGGGATTCGACATTTATCCAGGACATTCCGGGTTTTATAAGTGTAGAAGGAATTGTTTTTCACTTATATGTTGTGCGGCAGAGGCACGGCTATTACTTTTGTGAGAGGCATGAATGTGCCGACGGAACGAGCACGGTCACGTATGAAATAGGTGCAAGGTGGTCCCTAATGTCTCCTTAATGTATCATCTATACACTTCACTTTTACAAGCACGATCATCGTTCTTGTCAAGGCACGGAGGTGAAGGATGGAGCCTATGCCTCTGCGATAGTCACGTCCCATATTAAGAAGGCAGCAAATCTTCATAGACCCGATACGTCGGAAGCTGGCCGTAAGGCACGCTCCTGCCTCTACGTTTTCGATGACGTCACGTTTAGTGCCAGCGGGGTGGACGTAATGCTCGGTTTTCTGATGTTTTTGTTGTCAGCAACTTGCTTAACATGTTACGCACGATAGAGGTACGGTTTTACCCGACGTAGAGGCACGCATGTAACGAACTGGAGGCACGGACGTGATTCTAAGGGAGGTACGGACGTGAAAGGATCATGATGCAAGGACGTGAAGGTGTGCCTCTGCTTTAAATAAGCTTTCATTGACATGTTTTCATTGTGGGGGGCATGGACTATGAGCTCCATGTGTTTTCGAAGGCATTTGGCCTCATTAATGAACTTATCAGAGAGAAGGTGAAGCTTTGGGTTGACGTCGAGAATGTTGCGTAAAACGACGTGAAGCCAAGTTACGCACGGTCCCCTTGGTATCAGAGGCACATAAGTGCCTATGTGGTGCACTGGAAATAAACTTGTCCAAAAGACATGTAAACTGCAAGCAAACTACAAGGTTAACTGCGACACAAGCAAACCTAAATTTATAACAAGCAAAGGGCAGTCTTCACAGAAAGCAAATCACATGAGAAATCTAGAATGGCATGAGCAATCTTCTAGATACTTTTCTTGGCCGGGACCACCTGCTTCAGTAGTCGTAGTCGCCACAGGACCTAGCGCGCTTCCTGGTCTGCTCCTTGTCGAGTTTTGCCTGGCGGAGCCCTTCCTGGATGATGGTGAGGCGACTCCATATCTCGTACGCAGCGTAAGCGTCCTTTGCCGCGTACTCGATGTGCCTCATGGACAGAGGCATGCACGCCCAGCGGCTGCGTTCTGCGTTGGTGAGCTCTACGTCATGGACAAGGATGCCTGAGACGTCCCCAAGGGAGTCCAGAGGCTTGGTAGCTGTAGGCACCCTCCATTCCTTCTGGATGTCGACGAAGTGGGCGATCTCCAGTCCGACGCGGCTGAGCATCTCTATGTCGCCGTCGACGGAGAAGCCAACAAACGTGTACCTGGGGTCGGCGAGGAAGTTGTCGAACTTGGTGCAGTTCTTGTCGGCCGCACTCAGTTGGAAGAGCAGCAACGGATGATCCTTGCCGACGGAGAGCTGGACGAGGGCAAGTTTCTGATGTTCTCCATGGTCGTTGGTGTACTTCACATCAACTCCGACGATCTTGTGGCGCTTGAACTGGAGGTGTCGCTCGTACTGCTCGATGGTGGTCGCCGCCTTGTGCAAGTCGTTGGTGTGGATCACGTGCAACTTGGTGTTGCCGTGGGCCTGCACCTCCATGAATTCCCTGGTGAATCCCATGGCCTGGAGCAGTTCATCCTCCTGCAACCTGGTATTTCGTGGGGAACAATGAGTGGGAACGCAATGGCGATTTCTGTTGTTTGTGTGTGAGAAGGCCGCGGCGGAAGTCTAAATTTAAGGGCGGGGAAGCGGCAAAAGGAGTGCACGATCTCACTGTCGATGCGGTTGTGCACATCGTGGGTTCTGGATCGTGGTTTCGTCTCCCTGTCGATGCGGTTGTGCACATCCTGGGTTTTTGATCGTGATTTTTCTTAAAAAGAAAATAAAACAAATTCAGCAGTTATGTTTTTAACAGCTCCAACAACTCGGGGAGAAGATCATTGTCTTTCGTTGTTTGCTGTCAAATGTCAATTTTTACAATTTATCTCGTGAGGCATGCAGGGGCAGTATGTAGAGGCATGCGTCTCTAACCAAGAGAAGCATGCTTGAAGTGGCTATGTAGAGACACACGGGCGTTATACATTCACTGGGAGTGGCAATTATTTTCAGTGATACATTCGCTGGGAGGAGCAGTGCTGTGTTTTTCAGAGGCACTGTTGTGTGTCCGTGTTGCAACTGACGCTACGAGATGGACAGAAAGAACGAGAAGCAACGAGAGGCGTGGACATGCAGCTGCGAGAAGAACTTATACAACTAGAGGTGCAACGAGAGTCACCGATACGATGCTACGTGAGGCACGGACATGAAGCTACGTGATTGCACGTACATCAATTTGTTCTGTCGTGCTACGCGAGGCACGGGCACAAACATATAGCCGTGCACTCAGCTACATGCGCAAAAGCCACAGATGTGTTTCTGAGAAGCACCAGTCTCAATGGTTTTACCGCAACATGGGATTCGACATTTATCCAGGGCATTCCGGGTTTTACAAGTGTAGGAAGAATCGTCTTACACTTATATGTTCTGTGGCAGAGGCACGGCTATTACTTCTGTGACGAAGGAATGAGCGTCGAATGTACGTAACATGAGGATTGACAATAGGCGTCCGTTACTGTTTTTCCAGAATGTTTTTCAATTAACTGTGAGAGGCATGAATGTGCCGACGGAACAGGCACAGTCATGTCTGAAATAGTTGCAAGGTGGTCCCTAAGGTGTCCTGAATGTATCACCTATACGCTTCACTGTTACAAGCACGGTCGTTATTCTTGTCGAGGCACGGCCTTGAGAGACATGAATGTGCAGACGCAACAGTCACGGTCATGTCTGAAATAGTTGCAAGGACGAGATGGGCAGAAACAACGAGAATCAACGAGGCACGTGGGCATGTAACTGCGAGATGCACTTATACAGCAAGAAGCACAGGTACGATGCTATGTGAGGCACGGACATGAAGCTATGTGATTGCACGTACGTCAATCCGTGCCCGTGTTCTGTCAAATGTTTTAAGTGACACTTTGTAAAGGCATGGATGTTTAAGGTGACAGAGCCATAGGGGAAGGCACTAGTTTTTTAGGAGAAGTGCTGTGCGGTAGACAGAGGTGTATGTTTGAGCTCATCGCAAGAAACTACTTGGCATCACGCTATTTTGCGGAGCACCATAGTGAAAATTATGTATACTACTGACGTGGGGAGCTAGCAATGTCACTAAACTATTCAGAAACATACTTCACCACAGCCATTCATCCTCCATTATTAGTCAGCGAATCCTTTTATTATTATCAGAGATAAATAAAGTAACCCACGTAAGTGTTTCACCTTCTTTGACCGGGAATTTTCACCACCGTCCTCTTGGACATAATTATATGCTCAGTTACATACCATGACATGACTAGATAACAAAACTGGTGTGTACAACCTGTTCAAAAACCAGACATAAATTACTGAACTGTGATATAGGAAGTATAGCCACCGGCAACGCTCTATCAGGAAAGGTCGTTGATTATCATCCACAGCAGCTTCATGTTTCCCAAAGTTGGCCACCGCTTTTCAATTGTGACAAGGACAATTGAACCAACCCTTAGCTGAGCTTCCCAGGCAAAATCTGAAAAACCGGTCACCTCCATTCTGCCGTTGGTTCGTATGGAGTACGTTGTGCTCATGTCTATTGCATCATACACCTCTGTTAGGCTGATTCCACCATTTTGAGGTAGATATCCTAGGTTCATCTTTAGAAGCCTCACAATGGCAGACGAGATTCTCTGCAGATTGTACCGATATTACTAGATAAAATCAATGTACAAGGACATAAAACATCGAAAACAGCAAACAAGACCATGGCAGTGGATCAAAACAAATATTCAATGACTAACCAGACGACCATTTATGACATTGGTGACGTTTAGACGCTGAACAAAGGGTATTGTGGGGGAAGTCGTCAGACTCAAACACATAGTATATCATCTGTCCAAATTTTCTGTATGAGAGGTTTACGCCTCGACCAAACACTGTTTTCCCAATGTACTCCCTCTTCAAATCATTTAGAAAATCAAGAGCTGCATGGAAAAAAAATAACTCATTTTCAAACGAATTTGTTTAAACAAATGAACTCGCTATTAAAGTTTAAAAGGGATGGTTAAATTCAATGCATGTGATCAAGTTGGGATGATAATCAACAGAATTGCATAAAATGTTTTGAAAATAACTTCGACTGTAAGTATGACATTCATTTAGTGGACAGAGGTAGGAGCACCAAAGTATGCTGATAAACGTAGTTGATAAAATAGGATGGAAGTTGGTGCACTAACCTAGTGATGGTTTGGGAAGGGGCATGTGACCTCCTCGAGAATCACTGAGTCTCAGATCTATCTCAATGGACAGACTCCCAGTATCCAGGTTTATGATGATTAGATCTCGATAACGAAGATCGTAGTCACTAATTAACTTTTCCCAGCCAGGTCAATGAATTTTAGACCGGTTAGGTTCATCGGTGATGCATATCTCATATGACAGATCCTCGTTGGTGATCAGTACTGGATTCCTTTGTTTTCCTTCTTCTTGAAATGCTTCCTCTTTCCACTGATAGATTGAAGAAGTGACTTGCTGCCTGCAATAGCATGGCACATACTGCGCAAGAAAAAAAATCTTCAGACCGGCAAGAAGGAATCCTTGAATACCGACATGTATAACCAAGACAGATAGCGCTTATCATATATGTACCAATTGTTTTCAACAGGTTGCTATTTGATAAAACAAGGTACATCAAAAATTGAAAACATATCGTTAAATGCTTAAATGTAGGCATTCCATTCCAACAATATGGTAGAAACTTTTATTTCCTCCATCAGAAAGATATAGTAGTTGGTACTAACTGATGGGCAGCATGGGGTGCCAAACATTTCTCCTTACTAGGCATGTCTTGAAGTATCGAGGAAGATCCACTGTTATCGCGCTGTGAAGAACGCCTGACTCCAGTCCAGGGCAAACAAAGTTGGTACGTATATCACAGCACATGGTTTCCCATGTAATACGTTGCAAAACAACGTTTACATGAAATTATTAACACAAGGAAAATTATATTATCTTGAAAAACTATTCGGCTAAACCGGCATTCTACATAAATAGTCGTTCACAAACAATTTCCTAAAAAGACATGTGCACAACTTTTGATTAGAAGGTGAACAGTACATATGGGATATGTAATAACAAAGGAAATATGAATTTAATTAAATCAGTATTTTATTTTCCAAAAATGGTTGCTTAATTCATCACAATTCTGTATTGACTATTTTTAGAGCAGTTCACAATCTTGGTTGTCAATGTCAATCAGTGAAAGGATTTGTGCTGCTTGGTTTTAAAAGCAGCTTTAGCAAATGTATATTTCAAGACAAGACAAGCAAAAAGGAGAAACAATAGTCTATCATCAGGCAGCTCAAAGGAGTGTTTGTAACATTAAAATTATATGTAAATTCGTCAGAGCTGCACCCAGCAACAACGTCATCCGCAACCATACGCCAACGTCGCCGACGCCAACCACCGGAACATGTGTGGCTAGGTGGTATTTGAAACAGGTGATCCATCAATGTTAACCTTGCCTCCAACGAACAGGACCCCAAACGCTATCCTCAAGCACAGACACCGACTCCCAGTCAACAGCACCCCAAACGCTGACCTCCAGCACCCTGTGGCCGGTTAAGCAATAGAGCTCAACGTCTGGCCACTCCCTTGGACTTCCGGCCACCGCCGTTGTTTGCAAGACCTAACGGGCTTCAATTGAAACTACCAACCTCCCTCGGCGAAGTTCATCGCTCACCTGGGACTTGGACGCCGCAGGTAGCTGCAGCTCGTAGCGTTCTCAAGCACAAACGCCACTCCCAATCAACTCCACCCCTAAGAGGCACGGGTCGTGTACAGGTTCGGCTTCGTACTGCACGGATTTGGTTTAGATCACAACGAATTTCCAGGAAATTCCTAGCATAACAGCGTAGATGCGTCGCTTTGAAACACGAAGAGACGAAACCAACAGAGAGGAAAATGGATCGTAGCGAAAAATTCATATAGAAATTAAGAGAAAATGGACTAACCCTAGATCTAGAGGGAGAATCGAGAGAGAAGAGACGATGAACTCTACAGCGGGTGAGTGGGAGGGGGCGGTCTGGGTTGGCACAAAACAGAACAGACAGTTATAATACGCGCCTGTTCACTGACATGGGGCTACTGTACAGCAGCAAAGACAAGACTATTGGCTTATTAGGAGCATAGAGGCACGCACTGACGGCCCCAACACGCACGGACTTACATGCACATAAGGCACGGCTTTGTTTCTGTTTTCCAAATTTTCTCAGTGACGCGTTCATTGAGACAGGTTGTGCACGTCCATGACACACGACCATGCTTCTGTTTTCCGAAGTATTTTTCCCTAGCACGGTCTCTCGGAGGGACAGGGACGTGAAGCCACAATGCGCATCGTCCTGTAAGGATAAGAATGAGACGCACGGAAAGGCCTCTGTATTCTAAATGTTCTCGGTGACGTGTTCATTGACAGACGCGCAGTCATTAAGCAGTTGGCGCACGGTTGTACGTGTGCACGACGCATGAACGTCTTTTGTGTTCTCCTAGTTGTTTTCGCATGACACGGCCACTCTGCTAGATAGGGGAGTGAAGCCACGGTGTGCACAGTTCTCCAAGGAGAAAATGCACCGAAGTGCCTCTATTTTCGTAACATGTTAAGTTGCTTGTTCACTCAGCTAGGCACGGGTGTACGTTTAAATGACGCAAGACCGTGCTACTGTTTTCCGAATTGTTCATTTCTGACACGGTCTCTCGGAGGGACACGGTGTCTGCAATTAAAAGGGGCACGTAATCTTTCGCTTTGACGAATTCTTCGGATGCATGAGTTTTGTTCAATATGATAATGAGAATGGAAACCCAGCATCTAAAAAGTGATTGGAGGTTCGTTGCTGACCTTAAGTCATTATCACAGCATTCCAAATGTTTTCAGTGATGCGTTCACACAGACGTATGATTTTCACAACCTCTTGATGCACGTTCGTTTCCTGTGGGGTGCACGGACGTCCTTCGGAGAGGCGCGGTTGCAGCAGTTGCAGGTTTGCAGTGGACGCATGTTGCTTTTAAAAGACAGAATTTCATGCCAAGCAACTGAGATAAACAAGAGGATACTAGTTTGATTTTTGAGCATCTGTGTGAGCTGATTTCTTTTATCATTGGGTCCAGAAACATATGATCGATATTGAAAACAGAAAGCATGTACGTAATTGATATCATAAACGTTCATATCCCTAATTTTAAAAATATGAGCTTACTGCCTCAAGAAAAAAAAACTTACAGACGGTACGGTGCAAAACGAGTGAGAATTGTTTGACCATGTTTACACAATGCACTCATTCAATATAGCAAGTACATCTCTCCAGACCTGTTTTCAGCATCCACAGTTGAATGGATCTGGCAAATCCAGATATTCAGCACCTGTGTTTTTTAAATCCATGTGCATATGCTTGCAAGTTGTTGTTAATTTAAGCTTGGCACAATTAGAAGCCCTTTTGTCCATCTGCAGTACCTCTTCTTGCCGTTTGTAAAATTCATGAGTGAAATCTCTGCGCAGGCCAAACTTAAGCCTGATTGACAGTAGCATCCTAGCATTGAGAATAAAGAATGTCACAAATTCAGTGTTTGCATATGTGACTTCATAGTCTTTCAGCGTTAATGTCCTCAAACAAATGTCATGATTATTGAGAAACACCCGCTGCTTTTGGCGCCATTCATTTGTTATACCTCTTTGATCCCATCCTCCCCCCTAAACACACATGAAGAGCAAACTGAGCAGTTAGTGCCAGTATATTATGTATATTGTGCGTGGGCTTTCAACGTGTGTGAAATCATCACCTCAATAATCTCAAATCTTTGAAAGCATCACCTAAGGTTTCACACTTATAACTAAGCCAAGGTCGTAAAAAAGGAATCGAGAGCTCAAACTTTTCTCTCTCTAGGCCGGATAAAACAGTAGGCACTCAGATGGTCTTTTCACGAGATTTCTTTTATGAGAAATTCAAGGTAGCAACGTGTATGCATGTGATTTTGCCTATATAGAAAGAGCACACACATGCACTCAGAAATCTTACACATCATGCCGACATCATCATATTAATTGCTAAATGGGCATTTGAGAAAATGTTATACGACCTCCGTCCTGGTTTATTAGCCCGCTTCGTATTTTGTGCCAAACTTTAACCTTAGATTTAACTAATAAAATGTTGGTGCATGTTATAAAAAATAATATCATTGGAAACTATGTTCAAATACGAATGCAAGCATTGAAAGCATCACAGCAAGTCAACAATCCCATCCAGATTAAAGCATGTCTGTGAGATAAACAAGGTCTTGACAGAATCCAGCACCGCGTGTAGGCTACTTATGCAGAGACCCTTCATTGAGCACATAACGTGATATTATTAGCTCGTGGATGTGAATCTCAAGTGCTTTTGAATAACGCAGGTCAAAGTAGCATGCAGAGGCAGTACCTGAATAACTGTAGACCCAATGACGATATTTGTTTCGTTGGGTAATTCAGAAATTTTTCCCAGTGTGTTCAACACAGGCGCGGACAAAACTGTTATTTGTAGTTGTGCATCTACAGAATCATGTAGCAGTCTCCGGAGGGAAGGGGCATCCTCAATGATCAGTTTTCCTCTGTCGGAACGAATGCCAATGCTTACAAGCCTAGCTGAGTTTATTCGTAGACAGCAGACTTTCTTATTGCAAACAAGCAGCAGGCACTGCAGGGCAGGGCAACCGTGGTGGATGAACTTCCGCAAGGAGACATCCGATATATAAACCTCCACCAGCGCAAGTCTCCTGAGTAGTGGGAGGCAAAGCATTTCTACTAGATTGTCTTCTAGTTTGCACATGGCGAAGGTGACGGTGTGGAGAGACGAGCGAAATCTAGAGATGGATGCCGGTGGCGACGACGTAGAAGAAGGGATTCTGCGTGCTCGCCTGGGCCCTGGGTAGAAGAAATTTGGGAATATATGATAGAACTCTAAAACCTGGAGTTGGTCCAGATTCCGAGACAGGAACAACTCATCAACACCACAAGGTTGGCACTGGAGGTAGCTTGTCGGGATGCAGAGGCGGCGAATCAGGCCCTCGTGATCGAAGAGGATAGATACAGGAAGACTGAAGCCATCGGCGACAGATTCTCCGCGGCAGTTGCAACTAAGATGTCGGCATTGAGTTCTGATGTATGTTTCCTGGATGATTTGCTTGCCCGGGAGAACGCGGATGATTGGGCAACAGATTTTTTCCAGAGATCTGGTAGAACGAGTATCAAGGATCACACGAAAGTCGAGATCGAGTGGTGCGGTGCGCCATATGCGGCGCCACCGAGATGCGAGCACTTGTGTGCGCATGCCTTCCTTTATGGGCAGACGAGAGATGATCTCGCCGAGGATGGCGTCCGGGAGATCGCTGATGCGGTCCGGACCAGACTCAACATGGTTCTCAGATCCAGTGGGCGGGCCACAGCCGCTCCTCTTAACGAGCTTAGAGGGCACGGGTATAGCCGCAAACCTCGTCTTCTTGTTGCTAGAGGCACGCTTCTTCATCTCCATTGCCGAGCTCGTGCCGCCTCCGTTGCAGCTCTCTGTGCGGTGGATCTGGGAAGAGGGTTAGGGTTTTACGATCCACAAAGACGACAATATATATACGTACCTAATCTAGAAGATTTTGACAGACGTGGTGGAATAGTCACGGCGTCGACAGACGTGGGTCTTCATGAGGCACGGGTATCAATATACGTACCTAATCTAGAAGATTTCAACAGACATGGTGGAATAGTCACGGCATCGACAGACGTGCGTCTTCACGAGGCATGGGTATCAATTGTCCAGATACACAGAAGTTTGGTGGGAGAGGCATGTGTTCGAATACTCAGTTAGAGACGCACAGTTATGCGGTCTGTAGAGACACGGGGGTGTGGCGCCATGACACGGGGGCAAGTGTCATGTGAGGCACGTGCGTGTAGGCGGTGGAGGCACCTAATTGAAGTCTATACAAGCACGGACCTCGTTGAAGCCTCCACAGAGCCAGCTATCAACTCCCTGGATGCACAAAAGTGTGGTGGCAGAGGCATGGCTGCGAACACTCAGTTGAAAAGACACGTTTGTGAAGTCTCTGGATCCACGGGAGTGTGTCTCCAGGGGAGCGTAAAAGCCACGGCTCATGGCACGTGAGGCACAAGGGTGCAGGCCCCAGAGGCACCAAAGTCTATCCTCTACAGGCACGTACGATTGTCAACCCTCTGAATGCACAAAATTACGGTGGCAGAGGCATGGATCCGAATACTCAGCTATGGAGGCACGGGTGTGTACTCTCTGCAACCACAAGGGTCACGGCAAGTTTCATGTGAGGCACGTGTATTAAAACATCGGAGGCACGGAAATGAAGCCTCTTAGGCACGAGTGTCAACCCAATGGATGCACAAAAGTGTGGTGGGAGAGGCATGGGTGAGAATGCTCTGCTGGAGAGACACCGTTGTGAGCTCTCGGACCTGCGGGCGTCTGGTTCAACGGGAACCTAACAGTCACGGCTTATGTCATGTCAGGGACGTAGATGCAGGCGCCGGAGGCACTATTGGGGAGCCACTACACGCATCGGCTTGGCGTTTCTCCAGGCCTGGCTCGACATAAACCCTATCTGGGTGCAGAAAAGTGTGCGCAGAAGGCGCCGAAGTAAGGCCTCTACATGCACGTGTACCAACCTTCTTGATACTCAGTTAGCAAAGCACGATTGCGAAGTTTCTAGACAAAGTCTAACCTTAAGACGAAGAACAGCCATCATGTCACGAGACACACGGTTTTATTGGCCTATGAATCACGGACTTGCTTCGGTATTGGAAAGGTTCCCACTGACGAGTTCATTATCAGTGGGAACACGGTACTATACTAACAAAGAGTCAGTGTCGTGACGGTAAAATACTCAGAATCTTTCCACTGAAACATTCAATGTGCCTGAAGGCACGGACGTCCCGTAACACGGAGCACGAGTTTACAACCAGTACATCCACCGGCTAACAGGTCGTGTAAATACACTACGAACATCTTGTTCGCTCTAGCAACAATTATATTTATTGTACAGACTTCAATTATACGCTGGAGGCACGGGTATCAACTGTCCAGATACACAGAAGTTTGGTGGGAGAGGCATGTGTCCGAATACTCAGTTAGAGATGCACGATTGTGCGGTCTGTAGAGACACGGGGGTGTGGCGCCACGACATGGGGGCAAGTGTCATGTGAGGCACGTGCGTGCAGGCGGTGGAGCACCTAATTGAAGTCTGTTCACGCACAAACCTCGTTGAAGCCTCCATAGAGCCAGCTATCAACTCCCTGGATGCACAAAAGTGTGGTGGCAGAGGCATGGCTGCGAACACTCAGTTGAATAGACACGTTTGTGAAGTCTCTGGATCCACGGCAGTGTGTCTCCAGGGGAACGTAAAAGCCATGGCTCGTGGCACGTGAGGCACAAGGGTGCAGGCCCCGGAGGCACCAAAGTCTATCCTCTACAGGCACGTACGATTGTCAACCCTCTGAATGCACAAAATTACGGTGGCAGAGGCATGGATCCGAATACTCAGCTATGGAGGCACGGGTGTGTACTCTCTGCAACCACAAGGGTCACGACAAGTGTCATGTGAGGCACGTGTATTGAAACACCGGAGGCACGGAAATGAAGCCTCTTAGGCACGAGTGTCAACCCAATGGATGCACAAAAGTGTGGTGGCAGAGGCATGGATGAGAATGCTCTGCTGGAGAGACACCGTTGTGAGCTCTCTGGACCCGCGGGCATCTGGTTGCACGGGCACCTAACAGTCACGGCTTATGTCACGTCAGGAACATAGATGCAGGCGCCGGAGGCACTGTTGGGGAGCCACTAGACGCACCGGCGTGGCGTTTCTCCAGGCCTGGCTCGGCATAAACCCTCTCTGGGTGTAGAAAAGTGTGTGCAGAAGGCGCCTAAGTAAGGCCTCTACATGCACGTGTACCAACCTTCTTGATACTCAGTTAGCAAAGCATGATTGTGAAGTTTCTAGACAAAGTCTGACCTTAAGACGAAGAACAGCCGTCATGTTACGAGACACACAGTTTTATTGGCCTACGAATCACGGACTTGCTTCGGTATTAGAAAGGTTCCCACTGACGAGTTCATTATCTGTGGGAACATGGTACTATACTAACAAAGAGTCAGTGTCATGACGGTAAAATACTCAGAATCTTTCCGCTGAAACATTCAATGTGCCTGAAGGCACAGACGTTTGCATAGTTACAACACTTTCGTTTGCACAGTTACAACACTTTCTAATCAAGGATTGTTATGGCAAGCTTAGAGACGGTACAAGATATTACAAGGGTTGTCTGTTCATGTTCAGACAAAACGCACGTTCAAAAGTGCGCAACAACATGTAACCCTGCAAGCTTGAACAACTTACTCCAGCTCTGTGTTCAGCAGTCACAGCTGAATGGGTCTGTCAAATCCAAGTATTCTACACGCGTGAGTTTTAAATAAAAGAACCGGTGCTTGCACGCTCCTGATAATATAAGGCGAGCACGTTCAGAAGCCTTTTGTGCCACAGAAGATCCTTTTGATGCTTTTCGTAAAATTCTTCCGTGAAGTCTTGGTGGAAGCGATAGTTAAGCCTCATGGTCTCAAGCTTGCTTGCACTCAGAACAAAGAATCTCACAAATTCAATGTTTACCAAGCAGGGTTCATAGTCATCCATCGTTACGGTCTTCAAACAAAAGTCTTCTCGTTTGACAAACGGTCGGTGCTTACGACGCCATGTATTTGTTTCTCCATAACAGAGTCCTCCCTAGATGTACATGAAGAATGAAAATACTTAAGCTCTAAAAATAGAGATTCTGTCGAAATAGCACATGAATGATTAATTCTATTACCTCGTCCTGGTAAAGTATTTATTGGATCTTTTGTAGATACGGGTGTATGTAATACTAAAACATGTCTAGCCACGGGTGTATCAATATACAGACGAATGTAAGACAAGCTTTTTAAGACATACAATAGAAGTAGTACAATATGCATGTTATGGGCTTTCAATGGGTGTGAGAATCATCACCTCGATAAACAAGTTCTCAAGGCTTCGAAAGCATTGCATCAGGGAAACAGCCACGTCCACTTCAAAACACATCTTCATGAGCAAAGTCTTGACCGTTTGAAGCACTGTTGACAGGCTGACTGCCGGCAAACCCTGCATGGTGCACGCACAACGATTTTAGAAATTGAACAAAAGGTTCTATTACATGAAATTTCTTTACTCGGACAAATGCAGCTGAAAACTAGGTACCTGGATAATTGTAGGGTTACGCGTGACCTTGGATTCAGAGAAAAAATCATGGAATTTGCCCACAGTCTCCAATTTAGGTGCAGACATGACAGTTATCTGCAAGTTGCTGCTGAGAATATCATTAAGCAACTGCTGAAGTGACGGGGCCTCCTCTATAACAAGTTCGCCATGTCCACAGCGAATTCCAATGCTTACAAGGTTACGTGAGTTTATTCTTATGCAACGGCTTTCCATATTCCAAGTAAGCAGTAAGCACTTGAGTGCGGGGCAACTAGAGTGGATGATGCTTTCAAGCGAGATGTCTGATATACCAACGTCCACAAGTGAATGTCTCTTGAGCAGTGGTAGTTTAAGAGCCTGAACGTAACTGTCTGGTATTTGGCAAAGAGCAAAGCTGGCGGTGTGTAGGGAGGATGCAAACCTAGAGAAGGACGCCGGTGCAAAAGGCGCAGATGATGGGTGTGTCAGTGGTCGTACGACACACTCTCTCACAAAATCTGGGAACATGTAATAGAACTCGAGCACCTGGAGATTGTTCAGTTTCGATGATTCCAGCCAGGCGTCGACGGCGGAGGGTCTGGACTGGAGGTAGCATGCCGGTATGCAGAGATGGTGAACTGCGCCCCCATGGGCGGAGAGGATGGCTTCCGGAAGGGTCATATCGTCAGTGCCAGATTTGTGAGGGCACCGAGTTCTGAAGTGCCTTTCGCGGGCGAGCTCCTAGGTAGGAGGCGCTACGGAGATTTTCTCGATACGAACAGTTTCTAGAGGCTTAAAAAGATGAGCGGCAGGGATCTCACGGTAGTCGAGATTCAGAGGAGTGGTGGGCCATAAAGGACGCCACCGACGAGCGAGGATTCAAGTACGGATGCTATCCAGGATGGGGAGACGAGAGATGATCTCACCTAGGATGACATCCGGGAGATCTCTAATGCGGTCCAGACGAGTTTTTTTTCTCGTGCTCCTCAGATTCGGTGGGCGGACCCTCACCGGTCCCCGCCGGTACCGCCAAACACCCAGAGGAATGCGTCGTCGGTGGCACGAGCCTTGCCCTCTTGGTACTAGGAGCATCGGACTCCATCTAGGAGCGACGGGTGCGGTGGATCTGGAAAGACGGTTTGGAGGACGGAGGTGTTGCAACAACACCGTTTATCAAAAAAAGTAGTATTTTTTAACTGATCTCATTGCGAGAACAGTGACATCGGACAGTGGCAACAAGTCGGACTCCATGCCTCCACTTGATTCACGCACATGCCTCTCCGAGCAGCGTGTCACTACAAACATACTGAACACGGACGCACGATCGCAGCTCTTCTTTTTGACATGGGACGCACGACCGCAAGTCTTCTTCCTAATATGGGACCGTGCCTCCGCTTGCTCGACCAACGTGCCTATCTGAGTACACAACTCAGCTGAAATAATGACAACTTGGAGGCATGACCTTCTCCTCTTATACTATATGACCGTGCCTTCACTAACTTCACGGTTGTGCCTCTCTTACTGCACAAAGTCAGCTAAGTTAATCAAAGCACAGAGGCATGACCATGAGTCTTCTTAACACAGGACTGAACCTACACTAGGTTCAAGTGCCTCTCTGAGCAAACATGTCAAAGGAAACATGTCGAACCGAGAGACACACCCACAACAACAACAACAACAACAACACCAACGACGACGACGACGACAACCATGTTTAGGATTGCATCTGCTTTCAGTACCATAGTCTGAATAAGAATTTGAACTGATAAGTTCTATTAGGTATGTACTATGAGGATTTCAACTGCACTCATAGTTTGAAATAACACACATACGATACTTAACTTAATACCATAGTAGTTAAAATTTTATGGTGTAATGACATCCCTCCATCACCGTACATATCTCGCGTCATGCCGTTTTTTTGTAAAGACCGGTGATCACAAGTGAGAGCGAGTCCTCCCCGCGCACAGTATGCCACTGGATACTGATGAGTACAACGCAATCAACTGTCAGCCTGGCTGCATCTGCAAAAGCAGAAATCCCGGTGATCGCCATCCTTCCATCTTTGTGTATACAGTAGGTGCCAGGCAAATCAAGGTTGCTGAAAATTTGAACAAGCCTGATGCTGCCCTTGAGAGGCAAATATCCAAGCTTCTTCCTAAGATCATTGGTAATAATAGCTGGGATTTTCTGTACAATAACAAATTATTCTGGCATTAGATTACGAAGACACGCATGTTGATTGTGGTTTAGAGAAAGAAACAACGACGTACCAAACGGTCTGCGTGAACGTTGGTGAAACATAGACAGTGCACAAAGGTAATGGCAGGGATGTGTTTAGCATTTAGGACTAGTTTAATCATGCAAGCCATATCGATATACGAAAGTTTTACGCCCCGGGTGTAGACTGTCTCGTCTATGTAGCTCCTTTCCGATAAACTGAGGCCTTCAAGGGCTAAATAAATACAACCATGTATTAGCCACTATGTGTGAAGCAATGAATAGATCGTTTTAAAAGGGAAATTATAGTTTTAAACTACATTGTGAGTACAAAGAAAGATTTAATACATTATATCACAGAGATTAAGCACATAAATATCAACGGCATGCCACAGTAAAATTATAATAGATAAATGTTAAACCAGAACAAATATTGATAAGCGATCAGAACATACCAACGGAAGGTTTCGGAAACGCTTTGTGACCTCCTCGAGATTCACTGAACATCAAGTCAATGGGAAAGAAGAAATCTTCTGCTTGCAAATCCAATTTTATAATATCATCGTAAAACAGATCATAGTCATGTATCAACTTTTCCCATCCAGGTCCATGAAACTTAGACCTGTGGTTACCATCTGTAAACTCAATCTTGTAAGACAATTCCTCAGTAGTGCCGAACACAAGGTCAAAATCTTCGTCTTCAAAACCATCCTCGAAAGCTTCATCTTTCCATAAAGAGATCAAAGAAAGGACCTGGTTCCGGTAGTAGCATGGGACATACTGCATAAAAGTAAAATTAAGACAAAGGTATATAAATGTTTTACTGATTTTCAGAAAAAAAAATGCATGAAAGTGTTTTTTTCCTTGAAATTTCTTGGCTTTCAGGCACGGACACAGGCGCCATCTATGACATTTAATTAAACCTATACAAAACAATTGAGCTTCTAATTACATCAAGGCCTATAAAATAAAAACAAGAATGTGCAGTATAGTTCGTTCCAAAGGAATACGTGTGGTTCCTGACTGCAGAATAAAGATAACTGCAACAAATACAGTGACGAAGGTTTTTTACTGGCCACGTGATTGGTAGTAAAACTTACCAGGCATGACTCATAACAACGAGGCAAAGACACAATCAAGAAAGATTAGGCAACATCAGATTCAACACCGGGACACTTGAGGTTCCTGCAAACACCACACGCCATGTTTGTCTGTGAGATGTGACAATATATAAGACTCGGGTTCATTAATTATTAAAGAAAAATTTATTTCAACACTCCGCTAATGGTACAAAGAATTAAAGGACTATAAATCACTGATACACGCTTGTTTCAGTAAGTAAGATAGAGCGGAGCGAATGCTGATATGGTGATATCCCTTGATGTTAGTGTCTCTGTAAAAAATGAAAAAACACGCACAGACCTCCTCAAATCTACAAGCTTGCAGCGAACTAGCTAAAAAAATCAACTGTTGTCCTCCAAGATTATTCCGCTATAGAACCTCTTACAAGGGGTAAGATATTACCACAAAAACTAAAATTAAAAGGGTAACATACAGCAAGAATCCAACTAACAAAACACAGTGCGCAACGAGTAAGTATTAAGCAGAGGGGAATTTTTTTACTGTATTTCAGAGCAAGTGGGCGAATCGTAGATCCATCTGTGTGGACTATAGAGTGAGGAAGACGAAGCAAGAAAGACGGAAAGAACCAGACAAGAAGGGGAGTAGAAGAGCAAGTGACTCGGGAGAGAAGACGCACAGAACGATGTATTTATGGAGTAATTATGGAGAGGGAGGTAATTTTGTGTACTCGCTCACCAAAGCTGAAACTACTAACAATAGTAAATGGCTCCTTGCCATCCCAGCGCAAAGAAAAAGGGGGCGGGGAGGGGGGTGGGGGTTGGTGGGTCTGGCGAGTATGTGGAGTATTTGGTCGAGCCGGACCATGTCGAAGTCCCTCGCTTTCATTTCCCCTCTCGCTCTCTCACTATATCTCTTCCCCTCTCTCTCTCTCTCCCTCCCTCACTCTCTCTCTCTCTCTCTCTCTCTCTCTCTCTCTTCTCAAATTCGATGCCGCCTACGGCACCGCATCTTCTCACATCCTCCGGGACATGTCGACACAAAAGTTCAGACAAGAGGGGAGGAAGGAAGGATTGAACTTCCTTGAGCTGGATTTTGATTTCTATGTAGGTGATTTCCTGCTACATGCGGAGCGTTGAACTGGGGTTTGTTTTACCAAGAAGAGATCTGAGCTCTAAACATTCATGTGTCCTTGTAGGAGAACCCTGATACCATCGAAGACCATGATTTCTATGGCAAAGAGCTCGGCCGTCCTCTCTACTGCGTTCTCCATGATACCAAGCCTCTCAGGTGTGTGGCCTTTGAAGGAAGTGACACGGGGAGGAGGTTCTACGGCTGTGCTGTGAAAGTTAGTCACTTTCGAAAATTTGAGCTACTTTCTTGTTGAATCAAACTGTTTGGATATAGGACATGTAGTCTTCCAAATAAGACTGATTTCTTCTTGTGTTTTCCGGTTGATTGTAGGAAACATTGTGTTAGTCATTTTACTTTACATAAAAGGTAAAGGTCACTACTTATTTTACATCACTGAACACAAAAGAAGTGATCTAGACACTCTAATGTTTGTTTACAAATGGGACTTCTGTTTAATGGTCAGTATATTCTTCCAAAAAAACTCTCTAAATAAGTTGACTGCAGAGGTAGCTCTAGATTAATTCAAGCTGGCTTAAAAGAGACTAAGTACAACTATGAAATAACTCCGCGGACAGGGTGGGCGAAGTAGCATAATTAGTGATGTGGGTACCTAACCATTGACGTGCCACATTGCACAAACACGGTACATAGTTAGTTGAACGAGGTTATAAACCAAGTATATGTGAACTTTATTATATCCCAGAGCTTGTGCAACAGTGTATTAATAGTCTCTGTTCATTTTGTTCCTTTTTGTTTGCAGAGAGGCGTGAACTGTGGAGTCGTCGAATGGGTTGACCACCCATGGCCTATCATTATGCAGAGGTGCCTACTCAAGCTCTGGGGGATGTTGCATGAGAGCAATGATGATAGGCAAGCAAAGGATGAAGAGATAAGCAGGCTTAAAATGGATATTGAATAAGTGAACCTTAAGCTCGAGAATCTTGTTGCAGCTGCGGAAAGAACTAATGTTACTACCATGAAGATTGATAGGCAGAAGAAATAGATGGGTATCATTGATAAAGACGTCAAGCGCATTCAGAGGTCTCTCACAAGTGCCATTCAGAATCTTAAGGACGAGAGGGGTGAGATTAAGCTGGAAAGGGATTTTCTGAAGGAGGAGGTGCATAAGCTGAAGGAGAATAGAAAGAAGATGCAAAGCGTCATCTGTGATATTTTGGGGCAAGGGTTTGCGAACACTGATGACCTCCTGATGATCAAGGCAATCCTCGAAGATTAACAATTGCCTTCTTTTGAAACGTTGCAAGGGATACTCGTCTAGTATAAGTTTATTCTTGGACATGGTTACTTGACTAAAGGCATGGTTACTTGGCTAAAGTCATGTATCTCATTTTTCGCAATCTTCTAGAGGGTGTGTGATGGTCTACGCACATCAAATATTGATCTCCTGAATATTTTATATTTCAAAGAAACATGCTGCTAGCGAGGCACATCCGGCAATATTTCATCTTGGATCGTTCCACGAGACATGGGTTACTATAATCTAGCAAGGCACAGATGTCGCTTTGGCAGATATAGGGAACCATGCCTCTGGTAACGTGGCACTGACTTGTCAAAGGCACAGTCCTATGTCAGACAGGAGCACGCACTAGCGCTGACACACATAAAATCTACAATCTACAGAGTCGCGCTTACTCCTGAAGCCGACGCACGTCTGTGCCTCCGTGACTCGATTGTTTGTACTCGGACGTAAACTCTTTCACGGACATGCGTTTTCACGAAAGGCACGTACAGTCTGAGGTCGCCGGGAGCACGGTTTGAGATTAAGCACAGCCACGGCCATGTGTGTGTGTGCAAGGAGGCAGTGTCGTCCGGTCACTGCAGACGCACTGGTTTACATGCACTAGATGCACGTTCATTGCAGAACAGGCAAGGCACTGCCTCTTCTCTTCCAAATGTTTTTGTTCCCTGGTCGACTACCGCACACGAATGTTTTTGTAGCATCACGATAGAATGACATAAAACTATCAGAAGAGCAGGTGCATAGCACAAAAGCATTGTTATAACAAGCTTACAAAAGAGTGCAAAGGGCGAGTGGATTGTTTGGCCATGTTTAGACATAACACAGTCTCGGATTGGCGCAACAACATCCAACTGTACTAGCTTGAGGAACTAACTACAGCCCTGTGTCCAGCAGGCACAAGTGAACGGATCTGACAAATCCAGGCATTCAACACGCCTGTGTTTCAAATCCAAGCATAGATGATTGCAGCATGCTGATAACTTGAGATGGGCGCGTTTGGAAGGTTTATTCTCCCACAGGAACAACTTCCGTTGTTGTTCGTAAAATTCTTGCGTGAAGTCGGAGGGAAAGCGAAACTTAATCCTCATGGTCTCTAGCTTCGTTGCATTCAGAATAAAGAACCTCACAAACTCAGTGTTCTTCCTGCTTTTTTCATAATCTTCCAGTGTTACTGTCTTTAAATGAATGATGTGTTCTTTGAGAAACGCACGATGCTTGCGACGCCAAATATTTCTTGCACCATCAGGAACGAATCCTCCCTGAAAACGCATAAAGGTTGAAAGATACTCAAGATCTATGGAAGGACAAAATGAACGATAAATTCCATGACCCCCATCCCAATCAGTTCGTCGAACATTTCCCTAGATACAGATGTATGTATAATAATAATAAAAACATGCCTAGACATAGGGTGTATCCATTGCAAACAAAATGTAAGACAAGCTTTTTGAGATGCAAGGAGTGCTGCACTATGCACGGTATGAGCTTTTCATTAGGCGTGAGAATCATCACCTCAACAAACAAGTTCTCCAGATTTGGAAGGCACTTAAGCAAGTGAACGACCAGGTCCACTTTATAAGTCATGGCCAAAAACAAGGTTTTGACAGATTGCCGCATTGTAGATAGGCTGACCGTCGCCAAACCCTTCGCATAACATAGAAAATAAAACATAAAATTATAAGAAAAAAGGTTGGATGACATGAAACTACTTTCTCAAGGAAATGCAGCTAGAATTATTGTGAAATGTCAGTACCATAAGACCTGTGGAGCCAAGCGAGATCCTGAATTTGCCCAATGTCTCTAGTGTAGGTGCAGAGACGATGAATACCTCCATGTTATTGCTCTGGAGATCGTGGATCAACCTTTGAAGTGAGGGGGCATCCTCGATGATGAATTTTCCTTTCTCAACACGGATGCCGATGCTTACAAGGTTAGGGGAATTTATTGTGATCTGATGTCTTTCTCTATTGCAAACAAGCAGCAGGCACTCGAGTGCAGGGCAACTAGAGTTGATCATGCTTTGCAACGAGAAGTCTGATATATCAACCTCAACAAGCGAAAGTCTCTTGACCAGTGGTAGTTCAAGTACCTCTACATAATGGTCTGGTATCTGGCAACACGTGAAGCCGACAGTGCGCAGAGAACAGGAAAACCGAAAGACGGACTTTGGTAGTGAGGGCGTAGATGAAGAGCATGTGTGTGATAGTTTGACAGTTTTTTTCACGAATCGTGGAAACAGGTAGTAAAACTCAAGCACCTGGAGATTGTTCAATCTGGGGGACTCAAGCCAGGCGTGGACAGTAGAGGGTCTGCATTGGAGGTAGCACGCCGGTATACAAAGGCGGAGAACTGCGCCCACATGGCTGGAGAGGATGGACTCTGGAAGGCACGAACCATCACCAGGAACTGTTTTTCCCTGATGCCAAGTTCTGATGTATCGTATGCGAGCAAGCTCCTCGTTGTAGGCAGAGGCCCTACTGATGATCTCGATATGAACTATTTCTAGGGTGTTAAAAAGACGAGCGACAGGGCTCTCACGGTAGTCCAGATTCAGAGGAGCGGTCGGCCAAACAGGGCGCCAATGACGTGCGAGCATTCGAGTGCGGATCCCCTACCTAGTGGAGAGACGGGAAATGACCTCATCGAGGATGGCGTCCGGGAGGTCGCTGATGCAGTCCGGACCAGACTGCTCTTCCTGATCCTCAAAATCAGTAGGCGCACCCTCGCCGCTTCCAACCGCTACCGCCAAACCACCAGAGGACGGCGTCGCCGGTGGTGCGAGCCTCGCCCTCTTGGTGCATGGCGCACCGGAGTGGATCTCCATCTTCGTGTCCATTCCTTGGTTCGCGCCGCCTGCGAGCGCCACTATATGTGGCGTGGATCTGGAAAGATGGCTAAGCGTAACTGGGGACGGGAGGGAAGGGGAGAAGAGTGGAGGGATCCATTCAGGATCGACAAGAACAAATGATCGAACTCCTCTCTTTGCATTAGATGAAGTGCTATATATAGCACTAGAACAGGCGTTTCAGGGGGCGTCGGTTCGGACGGAACCGACGCGATTGCAGAAAGCAACCACCGTTACAAGCGGGAATTAATCCCTTAACTACCATGTTAATTAATCTTAACAGGATCGAAGGGGCGGTTGGAGAACAAGTATATTATTAATGTTGATATTATTTCCCCCGCAAAATAATAAATATTGAAATTATTTCTTTCCTGTTTGAGGAAGGAAACGAGGCAAAGCCTTTTAGAATACGGGAGCACTGCCCTGCATGCAATAGAGGCACACTCGTCGATCGGAGTAGCAAGAGCAGATTGTACATACACCATGCTTCTCTGCAGTGCAACATTACTGTCATTAAGTGCTGTAGAGTGACAGCCGACTGTCTGTGTTACAATTGTTTTCGTTGTAAGATTTTAACTCAAATGCACAAGGGCGACTTTCTATGTTTAGTAGCGTCACGGTCCTTTACGCATGAAGGCGACTTTATGTGTGTTAGTGTTTCAGGTCACAGGCACGGTTGTCAAGCCCACAAACGCATTGACCTATTATTATCCAGAGTCACGTTCGTGTCTCTTTGTGTTCAAAATGATTCCGTTGACTCTATCACCAGGAGAGGAACGGTCGGGAGGCCTAGGAAGGCATGCTTTTAAAAGCACGGGTGTGAAGTCTCTGCAGCCAAGGTTCTTTAGCTAACACGGTATTTCGGTGTCTGGCTAAACGGTCTTTTGCTCAAGCCCGACATTTCAATAGCTAAACGGGCGTGAAGTCTCTGCAGCCACGGTTATGTACGTATGTGACTTTCTGTGTTTCAGGGATAAGGGTCACAGGCACGGGTGTCAAATCCAAAAAGGCATCATGTGGTATTATATAGAGTCATGTTCGCTTGTGTCTATTTTCCGAATGATTCCGTCAACTCGTTTAGATGGAGAGGCACGGACGAGAAGCCCTTCGAGGCATACTTTAGTATTAGGCAGAGTCACATTCATCCGTTTATTGCGCAAGCCGTACATTTCATTAGCTAAACGGACTTGAAGTCTCTCCAGCCACGGTTATGTACGTTTGTGACTTTCTGTGTTTCAGTGATAAGGGTGACAGGCACGGGCGTCAAATCCACAAAGGCATCGTGTGGTATTATATAGAGTCATGTTCGCTTGTGTCTATTTTGCCGAATGATTCCGTCGACTCGTTTAGACGGAGAGGCACGAACAAGATGGAGGCATACTTTACTATTAGGCAGAGTCACGTTCATGCGTTTATTGCGCAAACCCAACATGAGATAGACAGTTAGGTTAGGTCTTCACTATGCATGTACAAAAAACAGAAGAGCTTAGTAGAGGAGGAGGAGAAGATCTCAGAAAAAAATACAAGGACGAGGCATAGTGTAGGGACATAATTGCAGATGCCAGCGTTGTCGCGCCTTTTTTAAAAGCACGAGCTTGAAGTCTCTGCAGCCACGGTTATGTACATTCGTGACTTGTGGCCGTGTACGTACGTGGCTTTATGTGTTTCAGTGATTAGGGTCACAAGCACGGGCGTCAAATCCACAAAGGAATCGTATGGTATTATATAGAGTCATGTTCGCTTGTGTTTGTGTTCCGAATGATTCAGTCTACTCGTTTAGACGGAGAGGCACGGACGAGAAGCCCATTGTGACGCCCCCGATTCAATCGTACACTAATCATACACGCAAACGTGTACGATCACGATCAGGGACTCACGGGAAGATATCACAACACAACTCTAAAAATAAAATAAGTCATACAAGCATCATAATACAAGCCAGGGCCTCGAGGGCTCGAATACAAGTGCTCGATCATAGACGAGTCCGCGGAAGCAACAATATCTGAGTACAGACATAAGTTAAACAAGTTTGCCTTAAGAAGGCTAGCACAAACTGGGATACAGATCAAAACAGGCGCATGCCTCCTGCCTGGGATCCCCCTAAACTACTCCTGGTCGTCGTCAGCGGCCTGCACGTAGTAGTAGGCATCTCCGGTGTAGTAGGAGTCGTCGTCGACGGTGGCGTCTGGCTCCTGGGCTCCGACATCTGGTTGCGACAACCAGGTAGAAGGGGAAGGGGGAAAAGAGGAAGAAAAGCAACCGTGAGTACTCATCCAAAGTACTCGCAAGCAAGGAGCTACACTACATATGCATGGGTATATGTGTAAAGGGCCATATCGGTGGACTGAACTGCAGAATGCCACAATAAGAGGGGGATAGCTAGTCCTGTCGAAGACTACGCTTTCGGCAGCCTCCATCTTGCAGCATGTAGAAGAGAGTAGATGGTAAGTTCACCAAGTAGCATCGCATAGCATAATCCTACCCGGCGATCCCCTCCTCGTCGCCTTGTTAGAGAGCGATCACCGGGTTATATCTGGCACTTGGAAGGGTGTGTTTTATTAAGTATCCAGTTCTAGTTGTCATAAGGTCAAGGTACAACTCCAAGTCGTCCTGTTACCGAGGATCACGACTATTCGAATAGATAAACTTCCCTGCAGGGGTGCACCACATAACCCAACACACTCGATCCCATTTGGCCGGACACACTTTCCTGGGTCATGCCCGGCCTCGGAAGATCGACACGTCGCAGCCCTACCTAGGCACAACAGAGAGGTCAGCATGCCGGTCTAAATCCTATGCGCGCAAGGGTCTGGGCCCATCGCCCATTGCACACCTGCACGTTGCGTACGCGGCCGGAGAGCAGACCTACCAACCTCCATTTCAAAGGAAGTTGCGTTACGCAGTCCAACCCGGCGCGCGCCGCCCAGTCGCTGACGTCATGAAGGCTTCAGCTGATACCACGACGTCGAGTGCCCATAACTTTCCCACGTAGTTGGTTAGTGCGTATAGGCCAGTGGCCAGACTCAGATCAAATACCAAGATCTCGTTAAGCGTGTTAAGTATCCACGAACGCCGACCAGGGCCAGGCCCACCTCTCTCCTAGGTGGTCTCAACCTGCCCTATTGCTCCGCCACAAAGTAACAGTCGGGGGCCGTCGGGAACCCAGGCCCACCTCTACCAGGATGGAGCCACCTGCCCCTTCAGCCCCCATCTCTGAACAGTATCATAAGTAATGTAACAGTATAAAGTATATAGTATATGCCCGTGATCACCTCCCGAGTGATCACGGCCCAGTAGTATAGCATGGCAGACGGACAAGAGTGTAGGGCCACTAATGGAACACTAGCATCCTATACTAAGCAGTAGGATAGCAGGTAAGGGTAACAACTGTAGCAACAATGACATGCTATGCATCAGAATAGGATTAACCGAAAGCAGTAACATGCTACACTACTCTAATGCAAGCAGTAGAGAGAAGAATAGGCAATATCTGGTGATCACGGGGGGGGGGGCTTGCCTGGTTGCTCTGGCAAGAAGGAGGGGTCGTCAACAGCATAGTTGGACGGGGCACCAGCAGTGGCGTCGGTCTCGTAGTCTACCGGAGAGAAGAGGGGGAAGAAACAACGAATACAATGCAAATAGATGCATAACGATGCATGACAAAGCAAACAACGGTGTTAGGTGTGCCCTAACGCGGTAAGGGGTGATACCGGCGAAGGGGGGAAACATCCGGGAAAGTATCCCCAGTGTTTCGCGTTTTCGGACAAATGACCCGGAGGGGGAAATTTGCGGGTTCGCTATGCTAGGGACGTGTGGCGGACGAACGGGCTGCGTATTCGGATTCGTCTCGTCGTTCTGAGCAATTTTCATGTAGAAAGTATTTTCATCCGGGTTACAGATTATTTTATATTAATTTTTAAAGATTTAAATCATTTTTAGAATTAACAGAATTTATTTAATTAGAAAATGTAATTATGACGTCAGCATGATGTCAGGGTGATGTCAGCAGTCAACCGTCTGTTAACTAGGTCAACAGACGTGTGGATCCCGTTCGTCATTGACAGAGTTTAACTAATCAGAGTTAAGTAGCTTAACTACGTGATGAGGTTAGTTAATCAAAGTTAATTAAGTTAATTAATTTAGTTAATTAATTAATTAACATTATTATTATTATTTTAATCACCTTTTTTTTTATAAAAACGTTCTTTGGGCATGGGGCCCTCATGTCATTGGCCCATGGCCTTAGCGGGTGCGGGCGAACGGGCTATGGGCGGGCGCCCGAACGGGCGCATGCCCGAGGGGCGTTGGGCGCCGGCGTGGAGCAGCGGTAGCAGGCGAGGGACGGTGCCGGCGGCGGTCAGGGTGACGGCCGGCAGTGGCAACAGCAGTAGCAGGCGACGGCGGCATGACAGAGCGGAGCGGGGCGGGGGGGGGGCTGCAGCAGCAGAAGTGGGCGGAGGCGCAGGGCTCCGGTGCTGGCGGGGCTAGCAGGGGCGCGAAGGCAGAGCTGGCGAGGCCATGGCCCGCGCGTGGCTAGAGGCCACGGTCGGGGCTCCGTTGCGGCGGAGGCGCACGGGGCCGCAGCAAGGGGAGCAGCACTCGGGCAGGAGCAGCGTGGCACGACGGGTTTACTGCGGGGCCGGCGACAAGTGGGCGCGGCGAAGGTGGCCAGCGCGACGGCGGCGGGCACGACAGCAAGGGGCAGAGAGGAAGAGAGGCTGAGGGCCTCACCGTGGATCCGTAGGGTCAAGGCAGCGGGGCTCGGGGAGGAGTCGGGGAGGCGGGATAGGTAGCTCCGGGCGGCGTCGGGCGATGGCGGTAGGCGACGGTTCCTCGGCGCGGGCACGCCGGTGAGGTGGGGCTCCGGCGCGGCAAGGGGTCGGGCGCGGGGGCGGCTCCGGGACGGCGTGGCGGCGGCGGGGTGGTGCCGGTGCGATGGCGCCGGGGACGCGTCGGGGGAGGGCGTCGGGCTCGATCCAGATCAAGCGAGAGGGGAGGGGGCAGGGGGAGTGGGGATCGTGGGGTTCGGATTAGGTTAGGTTTCGACTGGGGGGGGTTATAGGCCAGGGAGGGGAAGCTGGGCCGGCCTGGCAACTTCGGCCATTTGGGCCAAGTGGCCCACGGGGTTTCAACCTGTTGTTTTATTTTATTTTATTTTTATTTATTCTTTCCTGTATTATTTTAGTTTCACATTGCTATAGTTTAGATAAAATACAAAACTAGTTCCTAATTTAGTTTCACAAATATGTCACTGCCCCATTAGTTCGCGCAATTAAATAAATTAGCTTAATATTTTATTAATTGAAAAAGGCATTTAATTATCTGTTTCTGCTACTGTTTTATTTATTTCATAATACTTAAACATTTTGTGAAAGTGTGGTTACTTCACCAAAATAATGTATGGATTATTCTTCGCAAACCGAACATTTTAGTTTAACGTTTGAAGACTTTTGATGTTTGCCATTAACTCAAATTTGAATTTGAATCGTTTTGAACTAAGGCGAGATTAGCAACAGTAACAGAGGTGACGTGGCATCATTAGCGGAGTTTTACTGTAGCCTAATTATCCGGGCATCACAATTCTCCTCCACTACAAGAAATCTCGTCCCGAGATTTAAGAGGGGAAGTAAGGGGGAAAGATCTGGTTACGGATTTCTAACGAATCCTCTCGGTCTTGGTTGCTCGTCTCGAAGAGGTCAATCCATTACGTTGATGTCTTCATTCCACTGCTTCAGGTCATCATTATGAAGTCGTAATCCTTCCTTCGGGGGTTCCTTCGTACTTACGAATAGGTAACAGGGCAGATCGACAATGACAGAATGCTATAAGGGTAATAATCTGGGATTAACCCATGAATGAGCATATGAGAACCTCTCGAGTTGAACAATTAAAACACATCGAGAGTAAAGTTCGAAGGTACAATAAGAAGTTTCAAGCAGCCAGGCAATCGTTCAATGCCCAGACAGAAGGTGAAAGGGGTTCAGAGCAACGAGAACATGTATTGCGTCTGATACCAGAACAGATCACTAGGCAGGTGGCCCGTGAATTACATATGAAGTCAAGCGCGAGGAATAACTTTGACAACAGGGTGTACAGAAGAGTCAGGTTTCGATCCTGTGGAACTATGGGTTATGGGCCCACCATGTGAGTTAACGATAGGAAGGGCGGTGACGTCTTGGATGACCATGTAGGCAAGACATGTCAGCGGAGATCCTGTCAGTTATGTCGGCAACTACGTCGGTACCAAGGGCGAGGGACGAAGAGAACCATCTTCCTGCTCGTGGAACGAGGCGGACCAATAGGCAAAGTTCTCGTCCATCGGTGGTTACCGGAATGTCATCAACAATAGTAACAGGGTCTTACTGACAGAGTTGTACACCGAGGTGTTTACATAGGCAGTGAATTATTACTACTTAGATTATATAGATCACAAGAAAGGTCAAACAAACCAATGGAAAGGAAAATGTGATCATCGGTTAAACAGAACAATGGAAAGGAAAAATGTGATTAAACACATATTTCAGGGGTATATCCTTCCCAAAGACAAGCAGAGCATGATATCCATGACATGATATAACATGGAAAACCCTTTTAGGAAAGGGGAGAGAAATATCATGACATTACCCATACAACGGTGCTTGGATAATTTGATAAAGAAAATTTAGCATTGTGCTTCAAATGTTCTTATTGAAATTCGGAGTACCACATACATGCTTCGAGATAGCGTTGACATGGTCTTTAAGCAAAGGTCAGACTTTGGATACACAAAGGATCCATCAGGAACAACTCATAGAATAAGTCTTACAATTTCCTCATGGAAGAATGGTTAACCTTGCCAAAATGGAACTATAACAACAGGCCCTTCGGCCAGGTGTGCTAGGCATGACATCACCTTACCGGGTCATATAAGACCAACGTTATAACTCTTGGATATATGTTCCAACCATCATATCTGACCGAGATTTAGATCTGATTGGTGTCTACCTCAGACTCAGGATGTCTGAGAAGAAAGGTACAACACAAATTGACGGAATGACATTGCAATATTCTCGGGAAATGAACTATGGAAGCGAGTTCTGAAACAAGAGTTCATCAGTAAACCAAGGAGATGAGGAGCAGGTGACTGATGGACTCAATGACAATTCATCGATATTTCCAAAGGATGGATTTCCACAATTAGGCGAACAAAGTAACATATTGGACATGTCGAAGTATATAACAAAGTATGTTTCGAGGAGAACATACTTGAGTGAATCATTGATCGAAACATGCACCTAGAAGATGGACTAAGTAGCACGGTCGATGTTAGAATGGTGAGTCAATAATCAACACATGAAGAAAGAAACTTATCGTTCGTAACTTCCAAGCAATAGGGTTACTAGAAGTTTGAATTCACACATCATAGTTCATTTGTCGGCATTCCGGTTATAAATAACACGGGGACCAAGAAGGAATGATGATGGTGAGAAGTATCACTTGTATTAAGAGTTCTCAAGAGGTGGTGAAATTTCCCACGACATCTTGTCATAAAAGGTGGTAAGATTCCAAGGTAAAGAAGAACAAATGCTGGATAGCAAGGAACTCAAGGTATAACACTAAACACAATCAAGTTTGTGTTGGAAGGAAGGCAATAAAGTGGCCGATGATAACACAAATCATCGAGGGCAAGGATGGTATTTCCCATCATGAATTCGATTGATATCCTGGAAGAGCTCGTAAGGTTGATGATGATCACGACACATTTGTCGAGAGATTTCATGAAGATGTAATCAACCAGCGACGACATCAAGTCAAAGGAATGATGAAGAGAAAGGTTATTGGAACCATGGGTACGACACAACTCGAAATCAAGCTTGTTGTTCAAGGCAAAATGATATGATGAGGAAAATCGACGTAAGCTTAGCTCATCGTCGAAAATTGTGCTCCGGAAAGAAGGACCAGGTAGCACAGTTAAAATTTAGCACGATAAGGATATAGCCAATCAGGATAGGAATGACTTGAAGGATTATTAAACACATAAGCAACGAAATTTACTAAGAGTTATCGTATCGGAGCTCGGGATCGATTCACTTATCGATGTTCTCGATTGACGACAACCCAGAACCCATGAAAAATTGGAACCAGTGAGAAATAATAGCTGACGAAGACTCATAATATGCAACATAGTTCTTAGATATTCTCAAGATACCAGAGGGTAATACTCGATGGTAGATCAAGGTAGAGGTTGGACTGGTGTATTGACTTGCAAAAGACAAGTACTTTAACTTGTCTGAGAAATGGGATCAAAGAGAAAATATGGTCGGAACCACGATTGCAAAAGGCCAGATCCGAGATATAAGATGAACTTATACCAAAGGAATAATTAATTTAAGAGAAGCTTCAATGATAAGATCTACATCATGTCCATGGGCATGAACACAAAGTTCAAGGTCGACTCCCACTTCTTCAATGCATAACCTTTCATTCACTGCTCGTATTTTGAAAATGACATTAGTTGTTGAAAGTTTTTTACCTGGTGCAATACCAGATAAGTATGACCCGTGAAATCTTTCGGGTTCACACGGATTAGGGAAGGCATAGGTTCAACCCATCAGGGCATCTTAGGAACATATACCACAAACTTCGGAGTAAATAATACAAGCTCGAAAGTAGAGCATTGTTCAAAAGCAGATGATACAATTTACGAAAGGCATTATATACCCATGGAAAGGCTCACAAGGTTATTCAATATGAAGGACACTGTCGGATAAAATCCACAAAGGAACCGATGGTCCACAAGGGATCTGATGTGAGCATCGGTACTCAACCAGAGGAGGAAGAATGCAAGGAGATCTGATTATAGAAACATCTGACTAATTCAAAGTTCAAATGCAAAAGAATTATGATTTCCAAATCAGGGATCAGAAGCAACACTCTGATCAAGGATGGATAAGTTGAGTAGGCTTAGGGATACAATCGATGGCAATTTGACTGGTCAAGATCCAGCTCATGTTTAAAATGACGTCTGAGCCGAAAGGATGAATTCTAGGATCTGGTTAAGGATTGCAACATTCGCAACATATTGAATCAAGGGACCCAAGATGATAAAGGCAAAGGACATCCATGAATATTGCTAGTCATTTGGAATTAACCAAAATGCTGGCAGACAAGCATTTCAAGAGCCATAGGCTAATGAGGATTCTCGAAAGATCGCATAGTATTTTGAAGAATTTTGTGAAACACATGAACAACTAGGGATGAGCGGATACTCGGTAAGAGCGAGGAATTATCCGTAGGGGTATTCATGTGGCAAAGAACTGCAAGGCAGTAGGCACAAAGTATTCTTGAAACAATAGAGAGAATTTCGATGTATCTTGTAATAATAAGATCAATGGGAAGCATTGTATGAATGGCGAGTATATGTGGTTATCCATAGGGGTTTATCGATGGAGGGGAATTGCAAAAGCGACGCCATAAAGTCTCAAGAGAACATCGGAGAGCATCTTCGGATTCTTCTGGTGCAGCAGACGATCACCTGTAATAAGGGGCTCTTCGGGAGAAAGTATTATCGAGAACCTAGAGTCAGAGTTAGTAAAATTGTTTAACCCGAATAGAAGAGATGTCAGAGTCCTAGAGTATAGGTCGAGGACTAAAAGATCCTACTACCACCCAATGGCGACGTGTGCCCGTAAGACACACAGCCATGTTAGTAAAACTTTTGCAATGTCTAGACTCGACTTCGGCCAAGGAGTTGGAAAGGGGGATTCCTACAGGCAGTCAGCTCCGATACCAACTTGTGACGCCCCCGATTCAATCATACACTAATCATACACGCAAACGTGTACGATCAAGATCAGGGACTCACGGGAAGATATCACAACACAACTAAAAAAATAAAATAAGTCATACAAGCATCATAATACAAGCCAGGGGCCTCGAGGGCTCAAATACAAGTGCTCGACCATAGACGAGTCAGCGGAAGCAACAATATCTGAGTACAGACATAAGTTAAACAAGTTTGCCTTAAGAAGGCTAGCACAAACTGGGATACAGATCGAAAGAGGCGCATGCCTCCTGCCTGGGATCCTCCTAAACTACTCCTGGTCGTCGTCAGCGGCCTGCACGTAGTAGTAGGCATCTCCGGTGTAGTAGGAGTCATCGTCGACGGTGGCGTCTGGCTCCTGGGCTCCGGCATCTGGTTGCGACAACCAGGTAGAAGGGAAAGGGGGAAAAGTGGAAGAAAAGCAACCGTGAGTACTCATCCAAAGTACTCGCAAGCAAGGAGCTACACTACATATGCAAGGGTATATGTGTAAAGGGCCATATCGGTGGACTGAACTGCAGAATGCCAGAATAAGAGGGGGATAGCTAGTCTTGTCGAAGACTACGCTTCCGGCAGCCTCCATCTTGCAGCATGTAGAAGAGAGTAGATGGTAAGTTCACCAAGTAGCATCGCATAGCATAATCCTACCCGGCGATCCCCTCCTCGTCGCCCTGTTAGAGAGCGATCACCGGGTTATATCTGGCACTTGGAAGGGTGTGTTTTATTAAGTATCCGGTTCTAGTTGTCATAAGGTCAAGGTACAACTCCAAGTCGTCCTGTTACCGAGGATCACGGCTATTCGAATAGATAAACTTCCCTGCAGGGGTGCACCACATAACCCAACACGCTCGATCCCATTTGGCCAGGCACACTTTCCTGGGTCATGCCCGGCCTTGAAAGATCAACACGTCGCAACCCTACCTAGGCACAACAGAGAGGTCAGCACGCCGGTCTAAATCCGATAAGCGCAGGGGTCTGGGCCCATCGCCCATTTTACACCTGCACGTTGCGTACGCGGCCGGAGAGCAGACCTAGCAACCTCCATTTCAAAGGAAGTTGCGTTACGCGGTCCAACCCGGCGCACGCCGCTCAGTCGCTGACGTCACGAAGGCTTCGGCTGATACCACGACGTCGAGTGCGCATATCTTTCCCGCGTAGTTGGTTTGCGCGTATAGGCCAGTGGCTAGACTCAGATCAAATACCAAGATCTCGTTAAGCGTGTTAAGTATCCACGAACGCCGACCAGGGCCAGGCCCACCTCTCTCCTAGGTGGTCTCAACCTGCCCTATCGCTCCGCCACAAAGTAACAGTCGGGGGCCGTCGGGAACCCAGGCCCACCTCTACCGGGATGGAGCCACCTGCCCCTTCAGCCCCCATCTCCGAACAGTATCATAAGTAATGTAATAATATAAAGTATATAGTATATGCCCGTGATCACCTCCCGAGTGATCACGGCCCAGTAGTATAGCATGGCAGACGGACAAGAGTGTAGGGCCACTAATGGAACACTAGCATCCTATACTAAGCAGTAGGATAGCAGGTAAGGGTAACAACTGTAGCAACAATGACAGGCTATGCATCAGAATAGGATTAACCGAAAGCAGTAACATGCTACACTACTCTAATGCAAGCAGTAGAGAGAAGAATAGGCGATATCTGGTGATCAAGGGGGGGGCTTGCCTGGTTGCTCTGGCAAGAAGGAGGGGTCGTCAACAGCATAGTCGGACGGGGCACCAGCAGCGGCATCGGTCTCGTAGTCTACCGGAGAGAAGAGGGGGAAGAAACAATGAATACACTGTAAACAGATGCATAACGATGCATGACAAAGCAAACAGCGGTGTTAGGTGTGCCCTAACGCGGTAAGGGGTGATATCGGCGAAGGGTGGAAACATCCGGGAAAGTATCCCCGGTGTTTCGCGTTTTCGGACAGATGACCCGGAGGGGGAAAGTTGCGGTTTCGCTATGCTAGGGACGCGTGGCGGACGAACGGGCTGCGTATCCGGTTTCGTCTCGTCGTTCTGAGCAATTTTTATGTAGAAAGTATTTTCATCCGGGTTACGGATTATTTTATATTAATTTTTAAAGATTTAAATCATTTTTAGAATTAACAGAATTTATTTAATTAGAAAATGTAATTATGACGTCAGCATGATGTCAGGGTGATGTCAGCAATCAACCGTCTGTTAACTAGGTCAACAGACGTGTGGGTCCCGTTCGTCATTGATAGAGTTTAACTAATCAGAGTTAAATAGCTTAACTACGTGATTAGGTTAGTTAATCAAAGTTAATTAAGTTAATTAATTTAGTTTTTTTAATTAATTAATTAACATTATTATTATTATTATTTTAATCCCCTTTTTTTAATAAAAACGTTCTCTGGGCATGGGGCCCTCATGTCATTGGCCCATGGCCTTAGCAGGTGCGGGCGATCGGGCTATGGGCGGGCGCCCGAACGGGCGCGTGCCCGAGGGGCGTTGGGCGCCGGCGTGGAGCAGCGGTAGCAGGCGAGGGGAGGCGCCGGCGGCGGTCGGGGCGACGGCCGGCAGTGGCAGCAGCTGCTGCAACAGCAGCAGTAGTAGCAGGCGACGGCGGCATGACGGAGCGGCGCGGGGCGGGGGGGTTGGGGAGCTGCAGTAGCAGAAGTGGGCGGAGGCGCGGGGCTCCGGTGGTGGCGGGGCTAGCAGGGGCGCGAAGGCAGAGCTGGCGAGGCCATGGCCCGCGCGTGGCCAGCGGCCACGGTCGGGGCTCCGGTGCGGCGGAGGCGCACAGGGCCGCAGCAAGGGGAGCAGCACTCGGGCGGGAGCAGCGTGGCACGCCGGGTTGACTGCGGGGCCGGCGACGAGCGGGCGCGGCGGGCACGGCAGCATGGGGCAGAGAGGAAGAGAGGCCGGGGGCCTCACCGCGGATCCGTAGGGTCAAGGCAGCGGGGCTCGGGGAAGAGTCGGGGAGGCGGGATCCGGCGACGGGGCGGCAACTCGACAGCGAGGTAGCTCCGGGCGGCGTCGGGCGATGGCGGTAGGCGACGGTTCCTCGGCGCGGGCACGCCGGCGAGGTGGGGCTTCGGCGCGGCAAGGGGTCGGGCGCGGGGGCGGCTCCGGGACGGCGTGGTGGCGGCGGGGTGGTGCCGGTGCGATGGCGCCGGGGACGCGTCGGGGGCGGGCGTCGGGCTCGATCCAGATCGAGCGAGGGGGGGGGCAGGGGGAGTGGGGATCGTGGGGTTCGGATTAGGTTAGGGTTCGACTGGGAGGGTTATAGGCCAGGGAGGGGAAGCTGGGCTGGCCTGGCAACTTCGGCCATTTGGGCCAAGTGGCCCACGGGGTTTCAACCTGTTGTTTTATTTTATTTTATTTTAGTTTCACATTGCTATAGTTTAGATAAAATACAAAACTAGTTCCTAATTTAGTTTCACAAATATGTCACTGCCCCATTAGTTCACGCAATTAAATAAATTAGCTTAATATTTTATTAATTGAAAAAGGCATTTAATTATCTGTTTCTGCTGCTATTTTATTTATTTCAGAATACTTAAACATTTTGTAAAAGTGTGGTTACTTCACCAAAATAATGTAGGGATTATTCTTCGCAAACCGAACATTTTAGTTTTAACGTTTGAAAACTTTTGATGTTTCCATTAACTCAAATTTGAATTTGAATCGTTTTGAACTGACGCGAGATTAGCAACAGTAACGGAGGTGACGTGGCATCATTAGCGGAGTTTTACTGTAGCCTAATTATCCGAGCGTCACACCCATGGAGGCATACTTTAGTATTAGGCAGGGTCACATTCATGCGTTTATTGCCCAAATCGAACAGAATTGGGTTCTGATATGAACACTCACTGTTTACTTTGTGAGGCAATGAGTGGCAGATTTGAGAGACGTTGTTTTTGAAAGCACGGGCGTGAAGTCTCTACAGTCACCGTTCTGTAACAAGTAGCGACATGTCTTGTGTACTCAAGAAGGCATGGTCGTGGCTTTCCGTGTTACAGTGTTTGTCACGTAAAAGACACACGGTCAAGGAGGAGAAGCACTACTCTACCTCCAACACAGGCACGGTTATACATGCATTGTGTGAATGATAGAAACATACGAGAGGTATGGCTGTACATGCAACACACGCACGGTTATACATACATCATGCTTCCCTCTATTCCAAAAAACAATCTACTTTGTGTCTTTTTATCATGGTGCCACACAGCATTTTATAGTTCCCGCGACCGTACAAAGGCACAGAACTTCACATTTGACACAGCGGTAGATCAGAATAACGATGACAGTGCCTTCTCAAAAATGGAGAGGCCACTCACTCACTATGACATGTTGTAGCACCAATACAAGAAGATATAAAACTAGATTCGTTTTAGCAGTCAGGAGCTCCTTTATGTCTGCACACAGCACACACAAAAAACAATCCTACGCACGGTCCGAAGAGTACAACGGTTGTTTGATAATGTTTACACAGAACCATCGCTCAAAACATCACAACAACAGATAACTCCACAAGCTTGAACAACTAACACCGCACCTGATATCAGCATCCACACCTGAATGGATCCGTCAAATCCAGATAGTCACGGTCCTCTTTTTTAAATCCGGACCAACACAACTGCAACTTGATGCGCATTTGGAAGCCTTTTTGTGCCACTTCAGAACCCTTTGTTGCTCTTTGTAAAATACTCCCGTGAACTCCTCAGGAGGGGAGATAAACTTAATGCTGATGGACTCCAGATCCTTCGCACTCAGAACAAAGAACGTCGCAAATTCAATGTAACTCTGCGAGGAAACATAATCTCCAAGCGTTACTCTCTTCACACAAATGTCGTGATGTTTGAGAAATTGCGGGTGCTTAAGACGCCATTTGTTTTTTTCACCATGAAGAATCAACCGTCCCTAAAAACACACATGAAAGGTTGAAAATACTTAGCGTATATAAAAAGACATATGGAGCATCGAAAAACCAAATGAAACAATTAATTCTACCAGCTCCGTAACAAGAACTTTGACATTGACTTGCCTAGATATGGATGTATCCAATAGTAAATCATGTGTAGATACTGGTGCATCCGTTCCAGCCAAATTTAAGACGAGCATTTTGAAAATGGAAGGAGTACTACAATATGCATATTTCTGAAGATCATCACCTCGACAAACAATTTCTTGAGTTTTGGAAAAATTTGCAACAAGCAAATGACGAGATCCACTTTATATTCCATGTAGATAAGCAAGGTCTTGACAGATTGCCGCATTGTTGTTAGACTAACGGCCTCCAAATGCTTCATGAAAATTAACAGAAGATGGATCATAAAATTAATATAATAAAGTTTGGATGGCATGAAACTTGTTTCCTCTCAAAGAAAATACAGTTCGGAAGATTGTGAAAACTCAGTACCGCAAGACATGTGAGACCATACGCATCTATGCATTTATCCAGTTCAGGTGTAGAGACACGGGTTACCTCCAAGTCCTCACCCTGCATGAAGCAAAGAACATAGATCATCAAATTAGTAGAACAAACATCGGAACAAGTGCAGCTGTGTTCCAGTATCATGGAAAGTCAGTACCTCACAGCGTGTGAAGGGAGACACGAAAATGAATTCACCTAGCGTCTCTAGTTTAGGTACAGAGACAACGGTTATCAACGAGTCGCCAACCTGAATATCGTGGATCAATCGTTGAAGCAAAGGGGCATCCTCAATAATGAGTTCGCCGTGTGCACAACGAACGCCGATGCTTACTAGGTTACGAGACTCAATTGTGATGCGACCAACTCCTCTACTGCAAACAAGCAGCAGGGACTCGAGTGCAGGGCAACTAGAGTGGATCATGCTTTGCAGCGAGACGTCTGATATATCAACTTCCACAAGCGACAGTCTTTTCACCAATGATAGCTTAAGCGTCCCTACATAATTGTCTGGTATTTGGCAAAGAGCAAAGGCGAGGGTGTGCAAAGAGGAGGAAAACCGAAACACGGACTCCGGTGCTGAGGGCCTAGATGAAGTCCATACATGCAGTGGTGTGACCTCTTGCATCACGAATTCTGGGAACATATAGTAGAACTCAAGAACCTGGAGATTGTTCAGCTTCCAGGATTGGAGCCAGGCATCAACGATGGAGGGCCTGCACTGTAGGTAGCACACCGGGATAGAGAGGCGGCTAACCGAGCACTGGTGGGCGGACATGATGCATTCCGGAAGACTGGCAACATCAGCGAAAGATTTTCGAGAGCGCTGAGTTCCGAAATAGCATTTACGGACGCGCTCATCGGTGAAGACGGACACCCTAGACGTGGTCTCAATATGAACTATTTCTCCATCGTTAAAAAGACCACCGACGGAAATCTCGCGGCAGTCGAGATTCAGAGGAGCGATGGGCCATAAAGGATGCCAGCGATGTGCGAGGATTCGAGTACGGATGCCCTCCCTGATGGGGAGACGAGAGATGATCTCACCTAGGACGGCGTCGGGGAGATCGCTGATGCGATCCGCACGACATCCCTCTTCTTCTTCCTCGGATCGAGAGGGAGCACGGTCGCCGCTTCCATCCCCTCCGACGACCAGCACACCCCCAGAAGGCGGCGTCGCCGGCGGTGCCACTTTCGACCTCTTGGTGCTACGAGCAGCGCATTCCATCTCCACCTCCATTCCTGGGGTGGCGCCGCCCACGACCAGTGCTCAGTGAGGTGGATCTGGAGAAATGAATTACAGCCTGTCAATCCATGAAATGACTTAAATACCCATGACGGGGAGCGGAATGGTCCAGATTAATTACCTCTTTTTTTCTTTTGACGGGAGGGTCCGGGTTAATTACTACTCGTAACAAGTAAATGGTAGATGGCTGCTTGAAACATTAAATTGAGCCACGGCTTTGATGGTACGAGATGCACTGTTGTACTCGCAGACCAAGCACGAGCGTGACCCTCTGTGTTTTAATTATTTACGGCACATATTCAATAGAAGAATCTGTTTGACGCCAGAAGCACGATTCTACAGTCATCTTGCCTCTGCGAGTAGCAAAATTTTCCACGGGCACGTTCACAATTAAGTCACTAGAAGATTCAAGGATGTGCCTCTGTTTTGCACATGATTCTGCTGAAATGCTCACGGACAAAACCAATGAAGCATGGCAGAGGCACGGCTTGTCACGTACCAGACACACGGTCCTGCCTTCGGCATTGTAACGCACTGTTCTACATGCCACACAGGCACGACCGTGATTCCCCGTGCTTCAGTAGCATGTAAAGACGTGATTCTCTCACATGAAATGTTGTGAACCTACTGCCAGGCACTATATCCATTTTTGAAACAGAAACACAAACACAATCGTGACCCATTGTTTTTGAAATCTTTGTATCACAAACACAACCGTGACCCGTTGTAATAGCTTCAATTATATTCGTAAGCAAATGGTCATTAAGTCCTGGAGAGTGACGAGCGACTGTCCGTGTTAAAATTGTTTTCGTTGCAAGATTTTAACTCAAATGCACAAGGGCGACTTTCTATGTTTAGTAGCGTCACGGTCCTTTACGCATCAAGGAGACTTTCTGTGTGTCAGTGTTTCAGGTCACATGCACGGTTGTCAAGCCCATAAACGCATTGACCTGTTATTATCCAGAGTCACGTTCATGTCTCTTTGTGTTCCAAATGATTCCGTTGACTCTATCACCAGGAGAGGCACGGTATGGAGGCCCAGAGAGGCATGCTTGCCTTTTACGCAGGGTCACGTTCGTGCTTTTATAGCGGTAACCCGCGGCAGCCGCCTCATCTTTGATTTAGTGTTTCGGGTCATAGGCACGGGCATGAAGCTTCAGCTAACGAGTTATTTGGAGAGGCACGGCCATCACATCACACGTGACTGCGTGTTCCAGATGATTTTAGTCGCTCGCTCTATTCACAAAAGGTAATCCAAACTTACAGACAATGCACAAAAACATGAAAACTTGATAGTTTTTTGAGCTTGTGAGTTGCTACACGGCTGAACAACACAAAAACAAGTTCCTGACAACCTTACAGACAGTGCATAAAGTACAAGCTAGAAATCCAAACTGGAAAGCACGCAGCAACACCTATCTCTGACAGCCGGATAACCGTTTTCAACATTCACAGGTCAATGGATCCGGCAAATCCATTATTGGATACTGGTTTGTCCAGATGTGTACTTTTAAATCCAAGTTCATATGCCTACAATACCCTAACAATATAAGACGAGCACGTCTAGAAGCCTTGTTGCCGCATTGAAGCACCTCTTCTTGATGTTCATAAAATCTATCGGCGTTTTGGGAACGGGGGTCCCCAGACTTGCCTGCCTGCGGCCCGCGGCGTGGCTAAGCCAGCAGGCCGTACGGCCCATCTTCATCAACAAGGCATCCAAGACCCTCGCGAGGGTCCAAGCTTCGTGAGGCGGACGACGCAAGACGTCCTCAGGAGTGGCCTAGCCAGGCAGGCTCACGAGGAGCGGAGATATCAAGGCAGGGCAAAATCTCACGAGGCTCTCGTGACGTGAGCCATGACGATCGACACCAGGCGGGCGCCAGGCGGGTGCCAGGCGGGCGCCAGCGCGCGCAGCGTCCTTGTTTCCTCTTTGGTGCTAAGGAGGCCAACGCAGGCGAGGAGTACCGAGGCATCAGGCAAAGGTTGCTATATCGGTGCAACGAGACCAAGACCAGAAGGACGGCGAGACGGAGGTCATCGTGGAGCCCAAGATGGCGTCACCACCAGAGCCTTTGCAGGCGAAGACCACTTTTGTCAGGATAGCTTGTACTAGCTGTCCCCCTTCAAATTTGCCCGCCGTTGTTGGCTCCCTTCCCGCTCAATATTTGGGAAGAGGACCAGGGCCTATATAAGTAGAGCTAGCCACCACAGTAAGGCATCGAGCAGTTCACCCAGCTCTCACCCGCTAAGACATCAAGCACAAGAACACCTCAACCTCAGGAGGCTGTTCTTCCCTCTGTACTGTTCATCATCAGCCCAAGAGGCAATCCACCACCACCACACTGGAGTAGGGTATTACACCACAACGGTGGCCCAAACCAGTATAAATCCTGCATCTCTTTGTGTCGTGAGTTCATCGAGTTCGTCCGCCACCGCAGGCTCCGGCATGCTCCCAATGCTCTACACACCCACCATCTGCAACGTGGCTGTCACCAAGACCCTCATCGATGGCGGTGCTGGCCTCGACTTGCTCTCCGTAGAAGCCTTCAGCCTTCTTCACGTGCGCTCGAGCGGCTCAACCTCAGCAAGCCCTTTTCAGGAGTGGGTGGTGGGGCCGCCCACTCCCTGGAGAAGACAGCCTTCCTGACACCATGTGGGGTGTACTGCTACACCTGCATGCCCTTCAGGCTGCGCAACGCGGGCGCGACCTTTCAGCGGTTGATGCACATCGCCCTGGGGCGGCAGCTCGGGAGAAACACAGAGGCCTACGTCGATGACATAGTGGTAAAGTCTCGCGAGGCGAGGACATTGATTCAAGACTTGGAGGAGACCTTCGAGAGCCTGCGCCAAGTGAACTTGAGGCTTAACCCGGAGAAGTGCGTGTTCGGCGTCCCCTCCGACAAGCTGCTGGGTTTCCTCGTATCCCACAGAGGGATCGAGGCGAACCCAGAGAGGATCAAGGCCATCGAGGACATGAGCCCACCACAGACCCTCAAAGAGATGCAGAAGCTAGCATGGCGGGTGACCGTGTTAGGGCGTTTCATCTCCAAACTGGGAGAGCGCGCCTTGCCCTTCTTCAAGCTCATGAAGAAGAAGGGGCCGTTCGAGTGGACCCCAGAGGCCGACCAGGCCTTCCAAGACCTCAAGAAATACCTCACCAGCCCCCCGGTGATGGTGGCACCACGGCCTCTCGAGCCTCTGGTACACTACCTTGCCGCCACCCCGTACTCCGCCAGCGCGGCGCTGGTGGTGGTTTGGGAGGAGCGCCAGGCCAAGGGTGCGCCGCGCCAAGCCGGAGATGGAGTGACGCAGGGTCAGGAAGGCGCAGCAAAGGCATCAGCGGTGGAAGACCAAACTCAGCAGGGCAACATCGTAGAAGCTCCTGAGGACAGTCAGGCCCCAGGAACCCCTCCACCTCAGGATATGTCCCGATCTCTGCAGGGCACGAGCCTCGACAGTATGCCAGCCCTCGTTGAACACCCGGTCTACTTCATCAGCACCGTACTGCGGGACGCGAGGTCACGCTACCCCATGCCCCAGAAACTCCTGCTCGCACTCTTGGTGGCATCACGCAAGCTGCGACACTACTTCCAGGGTCACCCCATCAAGGTCGTCTCAGCCTACCCATTGGAGAGGGTGCTCAGGAGCCCTAACTCAGCTGGAAGGGTCGCTGAGTGGAACATCGAGTTGCAGGCCTTCCAGTTGGAGTTCAGCACTACCAGGGTCATCAAATGGGCTGCGCTCGCTGACTTTGTGGCAGAATGGACGGACGCCCCGGCACTTGAGGATGGAGAAGACCGGTCCACCTCCCCAGGGAGAGAGGCTCCGGACGGCTGGGTCATGTACTTCGATGGCGCCTTCGCGCTCCAGGGCGCGGGGGCTGGAGCGGTGCTCATCTCGCCCACTCAGGACAAGCTCTACTACGCCATACAACTCTGCTTTCAGCATGGTGAGAAGGTCTCCAACAACATCGCAGAATATGAAGGCCTCATAGCTGGATTGAAGGCTGCGGCAGCTCTAGGTGTGAAGCGCCTTACCGTCAGAGGTGACTCGCAACTCCTCGTCAACTTCTCCAACAAGGTGTACGAGTCGAAGGACGAGCATATGGAGGCCTACCTCGCGGGGGTGGGAAAGATGGAAAAATAGTTCTCGGGCGTTGAGCTGCAGCACGTGCCCCGGGGCACCAACAAGGAAGCCGACGATATCGCCAGGAGAGCATCCAAGCGGCAACCTCAAGAGCCCGGTGTCTTTGAGGAGCGACTCTTCAAGCCATCAGCTACGCCACCTCTTTCAAGCACGACTCAGCCTCGGGAGGAGCTCCCACAGCCTCCGGCCACGGGAGCCCCAGCCTGTGGCCCGACCTCAGGAGCTCGGTTGCTCTTGGCGCTCGAGCCCCAGGAGGAATGCTGGACCAAGGAATTCAATGAGTACCTGACGCACGGGACGCTGCCGGAGAAGGAAGAGGATGTGGAGCACGTGGCCCGGCAAGCCACGGCATACTGTATCCGAGACGGCGAGTTATACAGGAAACGTCCGAACGATGTCACGCTGCGCTGCATCTCCAGTGATCAAGGAAGGGAGTTGCTGACTGACATACACGGCGGGGACTGTGGGCACCACTCGTCGTCACGGACCCTCGTCGGCAAGGTGTTCCGCAGTGGATTCTACTGGCCTACAACACTCAACGACGCAGCCGAGCTGGTGAAGTCCTGCGAAGCTTGCCAATTCCACGCCAAGCAAATCCATCAGCCTGCTCAGGGCCTCCAAACCATCCCGCTCACATGGCTGTCCGAGGTCTGGGGGCTGGACATCTTAGGCCCATTCCCTCGAGCGCCAGGGGGCTACCGCTATCTCTATGTTGCCATCGACAAGTTCACCAAGTGGGCGGAAGTGGAAGCTGTCCATACCATCCCAGCCGGCTCAGCTGTCAAGTTCATCAAGGGCCTCGTGAGCCTCTTCGGAGTCCCCAACCGCATCATCACAGATAATGGCTCGCAGTTTACTAGTAACCTTTTCAAAACCTATTGTGCTAACCTTGGAATGCGGATCTGCTACGCTTCGGTAGCGCACCCCGGGAGCAATGGCCAGGCCGAACGCGCCAACGCGGAGGTCCTGTGGGGCCTCAAGACCAGGACCTTCAAGAAGAAGCTGGAGGCCTACGACAGGGGCTGGCACGATGAGCTCCAGTCTGTGTTGTGGTCCATCCGCACCACCGCCACCAAGCCGACGGGCGAGACTCCATTTTTCCTCGTCTACGGGGCTGAAGCAGTCCTTCCTCACGAGGTCAAGCATCGCTCCGCACGGGTCCTGGCGTTCGACAAAACGCAGCAGGACGCCACACGGGGGATGGATCTCGTGCTGGGGGAGGAACGCCATCGCGAAGCTGCATTAAGGGCGGCAAGGTACCAACAAGCGCTGAGGCGATACCACTGCCGCAACGTCCGCTCCAGGACGCTCGAGGTGGGCGTCCTCGTCCTGAGGCGGGTCCTCTCCAGGGAAGGGCTGCATAAGCTTTTACCAATGTGGGAGGGCGCGTTCAAGGTCGTCCACATCTCCAGGCCTGGCGCCTTGCGCCTGGAGACACAAGATGGGGTACCTATCCAAAACTCCTGGAACATCCAGCACCTCCGAAAGTTCTACCCATGAAGCAAGGCCCGGAGCCTGTGAAGAAAGGCCCAGAGCCTGTGAAGAAGGCCCGGTGCCTGTGAAGAATCGCCGCCCGTGACACTCTCATGTAATAATGAGTTGGGGCTGTACACGCCCCGGAGTCTCAGGAGCGCCGGCCTTAGGCCCTGGGGCTCCCGCCCACGCCTAGTGGCAGCACTTAGCTCCGCGCTGGTGAGAAGACTTGAAGACTAGATTAGGTGTCGGACGCGGCTTTTCATTTGCTTTCCGTAGTTGGCTCGCTTTTCCTTAATCAAAGTTTGCTTTTGGTGTTCCTTGCTGATTTGATTCCCTCGCCTCTTACCGCATTTTCCGGCTCTGGTTTTGCTCGTGTTCTCTCTCTTGCATACCTCGCGAGGGGGCTAGGCAGGTGCCCTCGCGAGCATTTTTCTCCTCTCTGCCTTCTCGCGAGCCACCCTCGTTCGAGCCCAAAAGCTGGCGCACCTCTCCTAGTCCGTGCCCCTCGGGTACCGCGATACAAAGCGCCAGATCAGGGCCAGGAGGACGGCAAATCTTTTAGCGCACTTCCTAACGAGTTTTTGCAGTACCTGAGCGAATGCAGGCCACCAAGGCAAGATGGACACAAGGAAATAAGCGCCTCGTAAGGAAGAGGGTGTCCTGAACACACCAGGTTAAGTTATCTTTGCGCAAAATAACAACACGGCACGGGAATAATGCGCATAATGCAATAACCAAGGAACCATAGTTCGATACACACCCCTCTGGGCCCATACTGGTTTCATTTTTTGATGCAGAAAAAAGCAAAACAAAGCGGCGTTGCGGCGATCCGCGGAGGCAGGCCCCTAGCGACGCCCCGAGCCTAGCCAGACCCTTCCTCACGCTTCACGGAGACGCGGCGACGAGATGACCCGCTGCCGCCTTCGAAGCGGGTGCGGCGGTGCGGCGGCTGGTCGTAGCCACCACTGCTGGAGCTGTCGCCGTAGGAAGAGCCGCCGTAGCTTGAAGAGACATGGTCGCCGCCGAGGGCATGCTCGCCTTCATCCTCGTCGCGACCGTCACCAAGGCCGAGCACCTCCTCACCGTCGTTCGTCTCGGGGCAGCACCCCGCGCGGCGACCATCTTCCCCAAACACCCTCACATAGAGGGTCGATCCACCATCGTACTTGAAGTGGAGGGTGCACCGCCTTCCCAGGCCGCGCGCGCAGGCGAACGTCTGCCAGACGCGGGCCAGGGCTATGTTGCCCGCGGCGGAAGTCTCGACCGCGACCCAAGAGGCCTTGCTGCAGCAACCATCCGCCTGCAACCAGAGTCCGCCTGGACCAGGGGCCGGCAGTTCGTCGACGAAGAAGCGCGGGAGCTGGAGCCAGTTGCCGCCGGGTTCTCCGACCAGACGACGAACTCCGGCGACACCTCCGCTGAATGGAAGCGCGGACGGGGAGGCCGCGCCACCATAGCACGTCTCCCCTCGTCAACTGGACCGCCATGACTAGGACGACCCCCTCCGCGTGCCGTGGCGCCGCCTCGACGGTGGGCCACGGCGGGGGACGCGGCGTGCTTGCGCGGACGGCCGTGCCCGCGCTTTGGTGCCGGGGAGCCGGGTCCCTCGCGAGGGGCCTTTCCTTCACGGTGGCGGAGAACTTCCTTCGTGGCGCCATTGGTGGCACTGCAAGCAATGGAGCGAGGAAGAAGAAGCAAACAAGCGAGGAAGAGATGGGCGACGGGGGCTCCGCCCTCTCCCGATTTATAGCAAGAGAAGGCCAACCGGCGCCTCCCATGATCGCAGGTAATGATGGTTTTCCTTGCATGTCGCAGGGACTTGTCAAGTCGAGCAGTTGCCGAGGCAGCGTGGGGAAGCGGAGACGCCCACGTCCAATCAACCGCCACGCGTCAACCGAGACCGCAGGCTTTTGGGGCCCGCGGTGCTCCGTACTTGACCCTTGGCTTCGCCGCGAAGCCAAGCCCGAGCGCACCTTGGGCCCGGGGGCTACTGTCAGCGTTCTGGCAACGGGGGTCCCCAGACATGCCTGCCTGCGGCCCACATAGAGTCATGCTCGCCTGTGACTCGATCAGACAGAGATGCATGGGCGTCTAGCCCACGGAACTGAACCTTTGTCTCACGCACAGCCACGGGCGTTTACTCTGTGAGGCACGGAAATTGCCTATATGAGAGACACTGTTTTTAAAAGTTTATTTCCTTGTATTTAAAAGCACAGACGTGAAATCCATACAGACACGGTTCCGTACTGAGTTGCGTCACGCTTGTTTCTTGACAAAGGCATCAACGTTCGTGGCTACCTGTGTTTCAGTGTCAAGGGTCACAAGCACGGGCATACAGCCCTCAAAGGCATGGCGTGCTATTATATAGAGTCACGCACAAAGGTTTTCTGATTGTATTCCGAATGAGTCGGTGGACTCGGTCAAAAGAAGAGGCACGGACGTCAAGCCCACGGAGGCACAGTTCATTCTTACCCGAAGTCACGTTTGTGCGTTTATTACAGAAACCTAATAGAATCGGGCGACTGTCCTTGTTACAATTGTTTTGGTTGTAAGATTTTAACTCAAATGCACGAAAGCGACTTTATGTGTTTAGTAGCGTCACGGTCCTTTACGCATGAAGGCGACTTTCTGTGTGTCAGTGTTTCAGGTCACAGGCACGGTTATCAAGCCAACAAACGCATGACCTGTAATTATCCAGAGTCACCTTCGTGTCTCTTTGTGTTCCAAATGCATCCGTTGACTCTATAACCAGGAGAGGCACGGTCGAGATGCCCAGGGAGGCATGCTTGTGTTTTACGCGGGGCCATGTTCGTGCGTTGATTGCGGAAACCCAATGTTTCGATGGGTGTCTCCTCATATTCGGGTGTGAACGTCACGTGGCGCCGCTCCGAAAACCCAAGGGTCCAACGGGCGTCCCCTCCGACGACGCCGCTCTGGCTCGTCACCCGAGGCCAGGCTCCGGCTATTTAAGCCGGACAGTCTCGAAACCCTAGACACACCCTCTTCCTTGGTCTTTTCAAATCCACGCCACATATAGAGGCGCTCGCAGGCGGCGCGATCCCAGCAACGGAGACGGAGATGGAGGTCCACTCCGGTGCCCCGAGCACCAAGAGGGCGAGGCTCGCGCCACCGGCGGCCTTCCTCTGGTGGTTTGGCGATAGCGGCTGGAAGCGACGAGGGTGCGCCTACTGGATCCGAGGATCAAGAAGAGCAGTCTGGTCCGGACCGCATCAGCAACCTCCCGGACGCCGTACTCGGTGAGATCATCTCCCGTCTCTCCACTAAGGAAGGCATCCGCACTCAAATCCTCGCATGTCGGTGGCGCCCTGTTTGGCGCACCGCTCCTCTGAGTCTGGAATGCCATGAGATCCCTGCCCCACATCTTTTTAACCCTCTAGATCAAGTACATTTCGAGTTGATCACCGCGAACTCCGCCACACCGGAGGAACTCATCCGCGTAAGATGCACTGGAACTTTTTTGAGGAGAACATGTCGGTGAAGATGATTCGTATGATGATTCGTACATTCCAGAGGCCATACCTCTCCGGCCGTCAAAGTGCAATTCACCGCCTCTGCATTCCGGCGTCCTACCTCCACTGCAGGCACTCCACAGTCGACGCCTGGCTTCAATCCCCAAGACTGAACAATCTCCAGGTGCTCAAGTTTTACTACCTGTTCCCACCATGTTTGAGACAACATGACATATTGCCATTCTCACGCCCTTCGCTGATGCCATCACCACCGGCATTCAACCCCCAGATTTCCTCCTCTCTCCAAACCGCCGCTTTTGCTCTTTGCAAGTTACCAGACAATTATGTACGGGCGCTTAAACTACCACTGCTCAGGAGACTCTCGCTAGTAGATGTTGATGTATCAGACGTCTCATTACAAAGCATCATCAGCTCTACTTCTCCTACACTTGAGTCTCTGCTGCTTGTTTGGACAGTCAGGCACCATTGCATCAGAATAAACTCACCTAACCTTATAAGCATTGGCATTTCTGGTTACTATGGGAAAGTTGTTATAGAGGATGCCTCGTCACTTCAACGGTTGCTTTGTGATGGTCATAGCAAGAACTTGCGGATAGTTATCACATCTGCACCTAAACTGCAGGTCATGGGCAAATTATCTGATATTTTCTGTGAATCCAGCATCGCAAATGATCGTATAATTATTCAGGTACTGACTTTCAACTATACTTTCACCTCCATTCGTTGGTATAAACAAGTTCCATGTAATCCAACCTTTATTCTACTAATATTATGTTTTATTCTACAAGAAGTGTTTGCCGACAGTCAGCACATCCATAGCGGTTCATTCTATCAAGATGTTGTCTATCAGCATGGATTATGACCTACATGCAGTCTTTGCCTTGGTGGAACACTTCCGAGGCTTGGAGAACTTGTATATCGAGGAGATGCTTCTCACACAAAATTGTGAACACATACCATGCATGGTGTAGAACTCCATTCATCAAAAAAACGTCACTTACATTTGTATGTAATAGACAAAGCTGTATATAGTCATGGACCAGTATTAGGAACATATGGGTGTAGACAAAACTAAAAAAATAGCTTTTATCACAACAGAGGCTATAGAATTATTCCTTCACTTGCTCTCCCAACAGAATCACTCTTTATGGAGCTTAACCTTTTCAAATCTTCATGTTTATGTAGGGAAGAGCCTCTAATGAAGAAAGTCTTACGAACGACTGTTCTTGTAAGCACCATCACGACGTTCGTTTGAAGTCACTGACGCTGGAAAGCTATGTACAATGCGACAAAAGCATTCAATTTGTGACATTCTTTATTCTCAGCGCAGCACAGCTGCAGACTATCAGGATGAAGTTTCTTCTTCAAGAAGACTTCACAGAACAATTCTACAAACAACAACAAGAGGTGCTTCAGTGGGACAAAAAGGCTTGTAAACATGCTTGCCTTAGGTTGTCGCCAAGTTGCAACCACGGGAACTTGGATCTAAGGCACGCATGCGTTGAGCACCTGGATTTAAAGGATCCATTCACTTGTAAGTGCTGAAAACAGTGCTGGAGTGAGATGTTGCCGCCATTTTCCGGTTTGGGATTTACGTAGGTGTGGTGAAACAATGCCCATACCTTTTTGCTCAATCTGTAACCTTGCCAACAGCAAACGCGGTATTTCGGTCTCTAGCTAAACGGTCTTTTGCTCAAGCCGTACATTTCAATAGTTAAACAGGCTTGAAGTCTCTGTAGCCACGGTTATGTACGTTTGTGAATTTCTGTGTTTCGGTGATAAGGGTCACAGGCACGGGAGTCAAATCCACAAAGGCATCATGTAGTATTATATAGAGTCGTGTTCACTTGTGTCTGTTTACCGAATGATTTCGTGGACTCGTTTAGACGGAGAGGCACGGACGACAAGCCCATGGAGGCATACTTTAGTATTAGGCAGAGTCACGTTCATGCGTTTATTGCGCAAACCGCACATTTCATTAGCTAAACGGACCTCAAGTCTCTACAGACACGGCTATGTATGTTTGTGACTTTCTGTGTTTCAGTGATAAGGGTCACAGGCACAGGCGTCAAATCCGCAAAGGCGTCGTGTGGTATTATATAGTCATGTTTGCTTGTATGTGTTTCCCGAATGATTCCGTCGACTAGTTCAGATGGAGAGGCACGGACGAGAAGCCCATGGAGGCATACTTTAGTATTAGGCAGAGTCACGTTCATGCGTTTATTGTGCAAGCCGTACATTTCATTAGCTACACGGACTTCAGGTCTCTGCAGCCACGGCTGGCTATGTATGTTTGTGACTTCCTGTGTTTCCGTGATAAGGGTCACAGGCACGGGCGTCAAATAAGCAAAGGCATCGTGTGGTATTATATAGTCATGTTCGCTTGTGTCTGTTGTCCGAATGATTCCGTCGATTCGTTTAGACAGAGAGGCACGGGCGAGAAGCCCATGGAGGCATACTTTAGTATTAGGCAGAGTCACGTTCATGCGTTTATTGCGCAAGCCGTACATTTCATTAGCTACACAGACTTCAAGTCTCTGCAGCCATGGCTGGCTATGAACGTTTGTGACTTTCTGTGTTTTAGTGATAAGGGTCACAGGCACGGGCGTCAAATAAGCAAAGGCATCGTGTGGTATTATATAGTCATGTTCGCTTTTGTCTGTTTTCCGAATGATTCCATCGACTCGTTTAGACGGAGAGGCACGGACGAGAAGCCCATGGAGGCATACTTTAGTATTAGGCAGAGTCACGTTCATGCGTTTATTGCGCAAACCGAACAAAATTGGGTTCTGATATGAACACTCGCTGTTTACTTTGTGAGGCAATGAGTGGCAGATTAGAGAGACGCTGTTTTTGAAGCGCTCAAAAAGCATGGTCGATGATATTACATAGAGCCATGCTCACGGAGATAGACGGGAGTTTAGCCCACAGAGCTGAACCTTTGTCTTACGCACAGCCACGGGTGTTTACTCTGTGAGGCACGGAATGGCCTATGTGAGGGACACAGTTTTTAAAAGCTCATTTCCTTGTATTTAAAAGCACGGACGTGAACTCCCTATGGACACGGTTCCATATTGAGTTGTGTCACACTTCTTTCTTGATGTTACGTATACTATTCGATATAAAAGGCATGGACGTTCGTGGCTGCCTGTGTTTCATTGTTAAGGGTCACAAGCACGGACATAAAGCCCTTGAAGGCATGGCATGCTATTATGCAGAGTAACCCACAAAGGTTTTCTGCTTGTATTCCGAATGACTCGGTGGACTCGGTCAGAAGGATAGGCACGCACGTGACTGCCACAGAGACATGGTTTGTTCGTACCCGGAGTCACGTTTGTGCGTTTATTACGGAAACCTAACAGAATAGTGTTCAGATGTCAACACTTTCCGTCAGAGCAAAGGTGAGGCACGTAATGGCCAATTGGAGAGACATAAAGAGGCACACGTTTATTTGCGCATTTCCACATGACTGGTGACTACGACATAAAGTAGCATAAACATAAAAAGACATGAAGGTAGATTGATTTCATCAGTTGGAAGCTCCTTCGTGGCTGCACACAGCACAAAGACAAACAAAGCCCACAGACATTGCAGAGAGTACAACGGTTGTTTGACAAGATTTACACAAAACGCGAACACAAAAAATTCACAACAACAAATAAGTCCCAAGAATGGCCAACCAACTCAAGAACTATTTTCAGCATGCACATCTGAATGGATCCGTCAAATCCAGATATTCGACACTTCTGCTTTCCAATTTCAGAAAAGCGTGCCTGCAACTTGATGATAACCTAAGACGAGCACATTTAGAAGCCTTTTTGGCCCACTTGAGAACCCTTTGATGCTCTCTGTAAAATGCTTCCGTGAACTCTGCAGGAAGCGAGCGAAACTTAATGCTGATGGTGTCAAGCTCCTTTGCACTCAGAACAAAGAACCTTGCAAATTCAATGTTACTCGGGAAGGTATCATAATCTTCCAGTGTTATTGTCTTCGGGCAAATGTCGTGATGTTTGAGAAACTGCCCGTGCTTAACATGCCATTTGTTTTTTTCACCATGACGAATGCATCCTCCCTAAAAATATACATGAAAGCAACAAATACCTGTCATGTATAAAAAGAGATATCCCATCAAAAGAACGACTGCAACAATTAATTCTACCAACTCCGTCCCGAAAAGCTTGTCATACACTTCTCAAGATACGCGTGTAACGATTACAGTCAAATGTAACACAAGCTTTTTTGAGACGGAAGGAGTACTACAGTATGAACGTTTATGAAGATAATCACCTGGACAAACAAGTTCTGTAGATTTGGAAACAACTGCAACAAAAGAACAACCAAGTCGACTATATAAGGCATGAGGATAAATAAGGTCTTAATAGAATGCCGCAATCGTGTTAGCCCGAATGCCCCCAAACCCTTCATGAAAATTAACAGAAGATGGATCACAAAACTAATATAAGAAAGGTTGGATCACATGAAACTTGTTTGCAGCTGCAAGTCTTAGGAAAACTCAGTACCGCAAGGCATGACACACCCCAAGCATCCGTGAATTTATCTAGTACAGTTGCAGAGACACCGATTTTCACCAAGTCCTCCATCTCCGTGAAGCATAAAACATAGATCATCAGATTAAATAGAAACAAAGACCCGAACAAGTACAGCTGAAAGTATCGTGGAAAGTCAGTACCTCAATATATTTACCGACTTTCACAAACACAAGTTGACCCAGCGTCTCCAGTTTAGGTGCAGAGACGACGGTTATCACCGAGTCGTCGACTTGAATATCGTGGATCAACCGTCGAAGCAAAGGGGCATCCTCAATAATGAGTTTGCCGTGTGCACAACGAACGCCAATGCTTACAAGGTTAGACAAGTTTATTGTGATCCGACGACCTCCTCTACTGCAAACAAGCAACAGAGACTCAAGTGCAGGGCAACTAGAGTGGATTATGCTTTCCAGCGAGACATCTGATATATCAACCTCCACAAGCGAGAGTCTTTTCAGCAGTGGTATCTTAAGCATCCCTACGTAATTGTCTGGTATTTGGCAAAGTGCAAAGGCGAGCGTGTGCAGTGAGGAGGAAAACCGAAACACGAACTCGGGAGCTGAGGGCGTACATGAATTGCATACATCCAGTAGTGTGACCTCTTTCGTCGGGAATCCTGGGAAGAGGTAGTAGAACTCAAGAACCTGGATACTGTTCAGCTTACAGGATCCGAGCCAGGCATCAACGGTGGAGGGTCTGCACTGCAGGTAGCACGCCGGGATAGAGAGGCGGCTAACCGAGCGAGCATGACTAGATAGGATGCATTCCGGAACACTGACAACATCAGCAAAACATTCTATAGAGCGCCGAGTTCCGGAATAGCATTTACAGACGCGCTCGTCGGTGAAGGCGGACATCCTAGACGTGGTCTCGATATGAACTGTTTCTCCATCGTTAAAAAGGCGTGGGACAGGGATCTCGCGGCAGTTGAGATTCAGAGGGCCGATGAGCCACAAAGGACACTAGCAACGTGCGAGGATTCGAGTACGGATGCCCTCCTTGATGGGAAGACGAGAGATGATCTCACCTAGAACGGCGTCGGCGAGATTGCTGATGCGGTCTGCACGACATCCCTCTTCTTGCTCCTCGGATCGAGAGGGAGCATGGTCGCCGCTTCCCTCCGCTCCGACGACCAGCACACCACCAGAAGGCGGCGTCGCCGGTGGCGCCACTCTCGACCTCTTGATGCGACGAGCAGCGCTTTCCATCTCCACCTCCGTTGCTGGGGTGGCGTCGCCCATGACTAGTGCTCATTGAGGTGGATCTGGAGAAATGGATTACATCTTGTCGACCCACGAAATGACTTAAATACCCACCACGGGGAGCGGAGGGGTCCACATTAATTACCTCTTTTTATTTTTGGAGCGAGGGTCCGGGTTAATTACTAATCGTAACAAGTAAATGGTAGATGGCTGCTTGAAACATTAAATAGAGCCACGGCTTTCAAGGTACGAAATGCACGGTTGGACACGCAGACCAGGCACGGCCGTGCCCCTCTATGTTTTAATTATTTACTGCACACATTCAATAAAAGAATCTGTTCGGCACCGGAAATACGGTTCTACAGTCATCTTGCCTCTGCGAGCGGCAAAATTTTCCACGGGCACGTTGACAATTAAGTCACTAGAAGATTCAAGGCCGTGGCTTTGCTTTGCAGATGATTCTGCTGAAACGCTCATGGACAAAACCAAGGAAGCGAAGTGATGGCAGAGGCATGGCTTGTCACGTACCAGACACACGGTCCTGCCTTCGGCATTGTAACGCACTGTTCTAAATGCCACACGGGCACAGCCGTGATTCCACGTGCTTCAGTAGCATGTAAAGACGTGATTCTCTCACAGGAAACGCCGTGAACCTACTGCCAGGCACTATATCCATTTGTGAAACAGAAATGCAAACACAACCGTGACCTGTTGTGTTTGAAATCTTTGCATCATAGAAGCACGGCGTGAAGGCACATGAGGTACGGTTGGACACGCATCACAAGCACGGTTATGTGCTCTATATTTCAATTACTTACAGACAAGCATTGATTGCAGAAGAACGGCCATGAGAACACGCGATTCTGTAATTGCTTCAATTATGTTAGTAAACAAATGGTCATTAAGTCCTACAGAGTGACGAGCGACTGTCTGTGTTACAATTGTTTTGTTGGGAGATTTTAACTCAAATGCACAAAGGCGACTTTCTGTGTTTAGTAGCGTCACGGTCCTTTACACATGAAGGCGACTTTATGTGTGTCAGTGTTTCAGGTCACAGGCACGCTTGTCAAGCCCACAAACGCATTGACCTGTTATTATATAGAGTCACGTTCGTGTCTCTTTGTGTTCCAAATGATTTCGTTGACTCTATCACTAGGAGAGGCACGGTCGGGAGGCCTAGGAAGGCATGCTTGCGTTTTACACGGAGCCACGCTTGTGCGTTTATCGCGGAAACCCAACGGCTCGACGGGCGTCTCCTCGTATTCGGGTGTGCACGCCACGTGGCGCTGCCCCGAAAACCCAAGGGTCCGACGGGCGTCTCCTCTGGTGGCTCTGGCTCTTCGCCCGAGGCTAGGCTCTGGCTATTTAAGCCGGACGGGGTCTCGAAACCCTAGCCACACACTCATCCCCCTCTGCCCGCCGCCAGACCATCCATTCCTCTTGCTGCTCTCCATCCTAACCCTCTCCGCCATGGCTGGGCAGGAGGAGACTACTGCGGAACCCAGTGTCTAGACACTGCAAGAGATCCAGGCCGGCGAGGGTTCCTCATCTGTAAGTTCACTCTGCTTCCGCTTCATTCGTTTTTCCTTTCCTTCGGCTACTTTATTTAGTTGTGAAACGTGAATAAGCCAGACGGAGTCTCGAAACCTAGCCACATCCCCTTCCTCCTTTTGTCCGCCTCCAGGCAATGCAGTCATCTTGCTATTCTCTATCCTGACACTCTCAGCCACGGCTGTGCAGAAGGAGACTACTCCAAAGCACCGTGTCCAGTCACAAGAGGTGATCTCGGCTGGCGAGGCTTGCTCATCTGTAAGTTCGCTCTGCTTCGGCTTCATTCGTTTTTTCTTTCTCTCGGCTACTTGATTTAGTTGTGAAACATGGATCATTGTGGTGAGCTTCATCCTAATGTTGATGAGGGTGCGTCCTGCCATCAATCTGACACCTTCTCCTTTGTCCAGCTGAAGAACATGTTCAATACTGTGAGAGACATTGTGAAGATATCCATGAAGTTGAACGACGAGAAAAAACCATCATTGCACATCTTATGGATGAGAAGGCGCAACTCGAACTTTAGCGCGATAAGCTGAAGCTGGAATCATACGTTATGAAAAAACAGATCGAGGAACTTCGCGCTGAGCAACCAAAAAAGAAGTCTCGCCAGACTAAGTAGACAGCAGCGACCCTGATCCTCGTATCGGAAGCTATTAAGCAGTGCACTAAAAGTTTCTTATTTTGTCTTGCATTACCTCATGTCGTTAGTAACTTTGATAACAAATCTGTTTTGCTTTCCTAGGTCACGTTCATTCCAAGTTTATGGGTACAGATGTGAACATTAACGTAATGGCCAGTTCGAGAGACGCTGTTTTTAAAAGCACGGACGTGAAATCTCTGCAGCCAAGGTCCTTTGAACCAACTAGACTCATGTCTTGTGCACTGATGAAGGCGTCGACGTTCCTGCCTTTCTTTGTTTCAGTTTAAAACGATTCTGACACTGCTTCTCTTACGCACAGCCACGGGTGTTTACTCTGTGAGGCACGGAATGGCCTATATGTGAGAGACGCTGTTTTTAAAAGCTTATTTTCCTTGTATTTAAAAAGCACGGGTGTGAACTCCATATGGACACGGTTCTGTACTGAGTTGCGTCACGCTTCTTTCTTGATTCTACGTATATTATTCGATAAAGGCGTGGCGTCGACATTCGTGGCTGTCTGTGTGAAGTCTCTACAGCCACGGTGCGTGAAGTCTCTATAGCCACGGTTCTGTACCAAGTAGCGTCATGACCTGTGCACTCAAAGCCATGGTGCGGTATTATATAGAGTCACGCTTGCCTGTATTTGTGTTCCGAATGATTCCGTCGACTCGATCAGACTGAGAAGCAGGGGCGTTAAGCCCACAGAGGCAAAGCTTATTTTTACGCAAAGTCACATTCGTTCTTTAATTGGGGGAACCCAGTGGAATAGGTTCAGATGTGAACACTCACTGTTTACTCTGTAAGGCACGAAATGGCCAATTCGCAAGACACTATTTTTAAAAGCTTATTACCTTGTAATTAAAAGCACGGACATGAACTCTCTATGGACACAATTGCGTACTGAGTTGGGTCACGCTTTTTTCTTGATGTTACGTATATTATTTGATAGAAGCATGGAGGTTCGTCGTTGTATGTGTCACAATGTTAAGGTTCACAGGCACGGGCGTACAACCCTCAAAGGCATGGTATTGTATTATATAGAGTCACGCTCGCCTGTCTTTGTGTTCCGAATGATTCCGTCCACTCGATCAGATGAAGAAGCACGGTCGTTAAGCCCACAAAGGCAAATCTTTGTCTTACGCACAGTCACGTTCGTTCTTTAATTGCGGAGACCCAATGGAATTGGTTCAGATGTGAACACCCACTGTTTAATCTTTGAGGCACAGAATGGCCTATTCGAGAGACGCTGGTCAGGTATATTGCTCGCACGGTCGTGAGTCCCAGAAAGTCACGGCGTGCCATTGTGTAGAATCACGTTAGTTTGTCTACGTGTTCCAAATGATTCCGTTGAACCGTCCGCGAGCACAGGCACAGCCGTGAAGCCCAGACAGGCATGGTTATGCTTTACACAGAGTCACATTCGTGCCTTTATTGGGGAAACCCAACGGTTCGACGGGCATCTCCTCGGATTTGGCTGTGAACGCCACATGCCGTTGCTCCAAAAACCCAGTGGTCCGACGGGCGTCTCCTCTGGTGACACCGCTCTGGCTCGTCGCCCGAGGAGAAGCTCTGACTATTTAAGTCGGACGATGTCTCGAAACCCTAGCCACATCCTACTCCTCCCTTTGTCCGCCGCCAGGCCATCCACTCCTCTTGGTGTTCTCCATCCCGACCATCTCCGCCATGGTTGGGCAGAAGGAGACTACTCCGGAGTGTCGTGTCCAAACATGGGAGGAGATCCCGACTGGCGGTGGTTCCTCATCTGTAAGTTCAATTTGCTTCTGCTTCATTCGTTTTTCCTTTCTTTCGGGTGTGTCTTGCTGATACTGATTTATAGTCAATTGGAGCTAGGGTTAGGCTGCCTCACGGTCTTCAACAGTCAATTCATTTTTTTCTTTCTCATATTTTGATGAGGGTGTGTCTCGCTGATGCTGATTTTCAGTCAATTGGAGCTAGGGTTAGGCTGTGTCACGAACTCCTACAGAACTCCCTAGCCATATAGTTAAGGAGCAGCTCTGGGTCGAGAAAAAGGAAGGGAGCGGTGAGCGGGGTGCCGCCAGGAAGATCTAAGAGCTCCCACCCCGACGGTCAATTATTTGGGCCATTCTTTTGGGTCTTAGTTTAGCAGGATAATCCAGTGGACATCATCAACTTCTGGAAGAAGTAGTACGAGCGCGAAAAGACCGAGAATCATGAGTTGTTGAAGGTCGTTGAGGGCTGCAGGGAGTTCCGCGAGGAGAGCCATCGTGAGATAGCGATGCTGGAGAAGAATCTCTACTGCTGGAAGGAGCTGTACGATGAGAGCAAAGCCAGCATCGTAGATCTTAGGTATGAGAAGGCGAAGCTCCTCATTAAGCGCGACCGTATGGTGAATGAATCAGAGAGTTTGAGAATGGAGATCGAGGAACTACGCACCCAACAACATAACGAAAAGTCTCTAGGAACTAAGTCACACAAGCAGTTTAATCTCGGAGACGATCAGCCTAAGACCTCCGTCTTTGACCAGATGAATAAGATGCTCGACCACATCATTGCCTTAATTAAAAAGAATGACGCGGTTGACATCATCAAGTCCTCGAAGAGGCATTACGAACTGGAGGTGGCTGCGAATGGTGAGCTGTTGAGGGTCATCGAGCACTGGAGGAAGCTCTATAAGGAGAGCAAAGCTTCCGTCGCAGATCTTATGAATGAGAAGGAGACGCTCATCATTGAGCGCGACCGGCTGATGGAGCAATCAGAGGGTATGAAAAAGGGAGACTGAGGGACTGCACGCCCACCAAACGAACAAGCAGTCTCTGGGGACTAGGTAGATAGCAGTGACCCTGATCGTTGTACCTGAAGCAATTAAGCAGTGGACTAGAAGTTTCTTATTTTGTGTTGGGAAATTTCATTGTCAGTAAATTTGTTAACAAATGTATTTTGGTTTCTAGGTTCGTTGTAATGAGGCAATGTTTTTTTTAGGGAAGGCCATCATGGCTAGCTTTATTGATAATACATAAAGATACATCGTCAACGAGCCTGCTCACCAGACAATCTAGAGGCTCGTCAGTCCAACTCGAAGGCAATGTTAGTTCGCACTTGATTGAAGCACGGACATGAAATCCATACGGACACGATTCCGTACTGAGTTGCGTCACGCTTCTTTCTTCATTCTACATATATTATTCGATAAAGGCGTGGCGTCGACATTCGTGGCTGTCTGTGTTTCATTGTTAAGGGTCACAAGCACGAGCATATAGCCTTCAAAGGAATGGCGTACTATTATAGAGTCACGCACAAAGGTTTTCTGTTCGTATTGCGAATGAGTCGGTGGACTCGGTCAGAATGAGACACACGCACCTGACGCCCATGGAGGCATGGTGTTTTCTTACCGCAGAGTCACGTATGTGCATTTATTACGGAAACCTAACCGAATCGGGTTTAGATGTCAACACATTCTGTTTACTCTGTGAGGCACGTAACGGCCAATTCGAGAGACAGAAAGAGGCACACGTTTATTGACACAATTCCACATGACTGGCGACTATGACATAAAGTAGCATAAACATAAAAAGACATGAAGGTTGACTGATTTCATCAGTTGGAAGCTCCTTCGTGGCTGCACACACCACAAAAACAAACAAAGCCTACAGACAGTGCATAGAGAAAAACAGTTGTTTGACAAGTTTACACAAAACGCGAATTCATAAAGTTCACGACAACAAATAACTCTCAAGAACATGAGCAACCATCTCAAGACCTATTTTTCAGCATGCACATCTGAAATGGATCCATCAAATCCAGATATTCAACACTCCTATCTCTTAAACACTGACGCACGTGGGTGCAACTTGGTGATAATCGAAGATGAGCGTGTTTAGAAGCCTTTTTGTGCCACTTCAGAACCCTTTGTTGCTCTTCGTAAAATACTTCAGTGAACTCCGGGGGAGGTTAGGCAAACTTAATGTTGATGCTCTCTAGATCCTTTTCACATAGAACAAAGAACGTCGCAATTTCTTCGTTACCCCGACAAGGAATATAATCTTCCAGCGCTACTGTCCTCAGACAAATGTTGTGATGTTTGAGAAACTGCCGGTACCTACGACACCATATGTTTTTTTCACAATGACACCTCAGCCGTCCCTAAAATACGAACAGTGCTCAGTGAGGTGGATCTGGAAAAATGGATTATGTCCTGTCGACCCACGAAACGACTTAAATACCGAGGGGCACAGGAGGGGTACAGATTAATTACCTCTCCTTTATTTTTTTCTGTAAATGGTAGATGCCTGCTTGAAACATTAAGTAAAGTCATGGCTTTGATTATACAAGATGCATTGTTGAACACGCAAACCAGGCACGGGCGAGCCCCTCTGAGTTTTAATTTTTTACGGCACACATACATTAAAAGAATCTGTTCCGCGCCGGAAATACGGTTCTACAATCATATTGTCAATGGAATTTGATTCAGATATATTCATATTCATATTGATTCAGAGAAGCACAGAAAGATCCGGAGTAGCATACATAGAGATATTCATAAATAATTTCATAGTAACACATAGTACCATACACATTGATTCTCATTCAGATCCTACAAAGAACACCACTTATACATAGATAGGAAGATAGATAGATACATAGGAAAAACAGATCAGTCATAACGCTAGAAGAAACGATCCCACTTTGCCCGAGTACCTGGATGAGGAGCCATGACTGCTCTTCTCCTCGCCCAAGCTCCAAAATCAGGATCAGGATCCATCTCTAGGGTTTGATGTGGGTGGCGGCTGATGGAGTGGCTGGGAAAGGGTGGCCAGTGTGGGGAGGCGTTTATATCGACACTGGTGAAGGGACGCAATGACCCATTCCAAAGACATTGTTCTTAAAAGCACGGGCGTGAACTCTCTACAGCCACGGTTCTGTATCAAGTAACCTCATGACTTGTGGACTCACGATAGCGTGGATGTTCGTGGCTGCCTGACGTTCTGTGTTTCAGTGTTTCGGCTCACAGGCACGTGTGGAAATCCCACAAAGGCATGGTGTGGTATTATATAGAGTCATGTTCGCTTGGGTTTGTGTTCCGAAGGATTCCGTCGACTCGTTCAGACGGACATGCACGGACGTGAACCCGTGGAATCATGGTGTGGTATTACATAGAGTCACGTTCGTCCGTTTACTGTAGAAACATAACAAAATTGGATTCAGATGTGAACCCTCACTGTTTACTTTGTGAGGCAATGAATGGCCGATCCGAGAGACACTGTCCTTAAAAGCACAGGCAAGAACTCTCTGCAACCACGGTTCTGTACCAAGGAGCCACTGTCAAACGCATGGAAGTCAAGCAGCGAGGGCCACACTTTTAGTAGTAGAAAAGCACTTTATTAGTTGGCGTTGCTCCTTTGCTACGTGCACAGTAAAGTGGCTCTAGAAGGCACGTTATTCAAGCAGAGAACGAACATCACGATGCCACGACAAGGTGAAAATCATGGTTGTGAGTCTGCAGTGTCATGGCTAGAATCCTCGAGACGTATTTGGGTGTGGCCTGTTGAGTAGAAACTCGGTTGTGCGGTCACCAGAGGCACTACGTAACGCCCCGCGAAACAGGTTTGGTTAACCGTTGTGGTGGCTGTCTATGCTTTCAGCTCTTTTCATCTCTCCTGTGTCGCAGCAGAGATGCATGGTTGTATTCTTACACCATCCAACTTCATAAAGAAACCGGTGCAAAAATTTACAAGTAAACCTATCGCCCTTATATTATTTTCTCAGCTGAGTAATAAAAATACCTAAACAAGCAAAATCTGTTCTGCTTAAATTTGTTTTGTTTCTACAACTGCACCAAATAAATTTACAAGCCGTTTTTTATAACCACAGTACGAGGAGCAGAAATAGTGCAGCGGCTCAAATGCAGCTCCATCAGTGCAAGGCTCAACTGCAGCTCCTCAGTGTGTATGGCAGGTACATACAAGAAGCACCGCTCTACCTGCAACACAGGCACGGTTGTGCATGCATTGTGTGCATGACAGGTACATAAGACAGGCACTGTCGTACATACAACATAGGACGGTTACACATACAGCATGCATCTCTCCACTAAAAAATTAAATCTACTTTATGTCTCTTAACCTTGGTGCCATAGCATTTTATGGTCCTTCGGCCCGTGCAAAGCCGCAAAACCACACATTTCCTTCATGGCTGCACACAACACAAAAACAGACAAGCCTACACACGGTGCAAAGACTGCAACGGTCGTCTGATAAAGTTCACATAAAACCCAAGCTCAAAAGAACGCAACAACAAAATAACTCCATACACCTGGACAACTAACACAAGGCCTGATTTCAGCATCCACATGTGAACGGAACCGTCAAATACAGGTATTCAACACTCTTCTTCCTTAAAAGCGGACGCGCGTGGCTGCAACTTGATGATAATCTAAGACGTGCATGTTTAGAAGCCCTTCTATGCCACTCCAGAACCCTTTGTTGCTTTTCATAAAATACTTCTGTGAACTCTGCAGGAGGGGAGGTAAACTTAATGGTGATGGTCTCCAGATCCTTTGCATTAAGAACAAAGAACGTCGCAAATTCAGTGTAACTCCCGGAGCAAACATAATCTTCCAGCGATACTGTCTTCAGACAAACGTCGTGATGTTTGAGAAACTGTCGGTGCTTAAGACGCCATTTGTTTTTTTTCACCATGACAAAGCAACGATCCCTAAAATATAAATGATAGGTTGAAAATACTTAGCGTCTATAAAAGGAGATACAGACCATCGAAAAACCAAATGAAACAATTAGTTCTACCCCCTCCGTAACAAGAAGTTAGACATAGACTTGTCTATATATGGATGTATCCAACAATAAATCATCTGTAGATACGGGTGCATCAATTCCAGTCAAAATTAAGACAAGCATTTTGCAATGGAACGAGTACTACAGTATGCACATTTCTGAAGATCATCACCTGGACAAACAAGTTCTCTAGTTTTGGAAAGCATTGCAGCAATTCAACGACGATGTCCACCTTATAATAATACATGAAGATAAGCAAGGTCCTGACAGATTGACGCATTGTTGTTAGACTGACTGCCTTCAAACCCTTGTTGAAAATTAACAGAAGATGGATCACAAAACTAATAGAATAAAGGTTGGATGAAATAAAACTTGCTTCCTCACAAGCAAAGTGAAGCTGGAAGTATCGTGAAAACTCAATACCCCAAGACACGTGAGACGACATGGATACAGTTCAGACGCAGAGACACCGGTTACCTCCAAGTCCTGACCCTGCATGAAGAATAGAACATAGACCATCAAATTAATAGAACAAACATCGGAACAAGTGTAGCTCTATTCCAGTATGAAGCAAAGTCAGTACCTCAAGACACGTTGAGGGAGACACAAACACGAATTCACCCAACGTCTCCAGTTTAGGTGCAGAAACAACGGTTATCGAACAGTCATCGACCAGACAATCAACAATCAACCCTCGAAGCGAAGGGGCATCCTCAATAATGAGTTCTCCGTGTGGACAACAAATGCCAATGCTTACAAGGTTAGACGAGTTTATTGTGATGCGATGACCTCCTCTATTGCAAACAGGCAGGAGAGACTCAAGTGCAGGGCAACTAGAGTGGATTATGCTTTGCAGCGAGACGTCTGATATATCAACCTCCACAAGCGAGAGTCTTTTCACCAGTGGTAGCTTAAGCGTCCCTACGTAATTGTATGGTAATTGGCAAAGAGCAAAGCCGACGGTGTGGAGTGAGGAGGAAAACCGAAACACGGACTCCGGTGCCGAGGGCGTAGTTGAAGTGCATAGATCCAGTAGTGTTACCTCTTGTGTCAGAAATAATGGGAAGAGGTAGTAGAACTCAAGAACCTGGATATTAGCTTCTAGGATCGGAGCCAGGCATCAACGGTGGAGGGCCTGTGATACGTCTCCAACGTATCTATAATTTATGAAGTATTCATGCTATTATATTATCCATCTTAGATGTTCTATATGCATTTATATGCTATTTTATATGATTTCTGGGACTAACCTATTAACCTAGAGCCCAGTGCCAGTTTCTATTTTCTCCTTGTTTTTGAGTTTTGCAGAAAAGGAATACCAAACGGAGTCCAATTGACGTGCCAATTTTTGATGTTTTTTATGGACCAAAAGAAGACCACGCAGCATCAGAGTTGGGCTAGAAGAGTCCCGGGCTGCCCACGAGGGTGGGGGAAGTGCCCACCCCCTAGGCGCGTGGGCCTGCCTCATGGACAGCTCGGGCACCTCATTGACGTGAGACCGACGCCAAAAATTCCTATAAATACAGAAACCTCGGAAAATTAACCTAGATCGGGAGTTCCGCCACCAGAAGCCTCTGTAGCCACGAGAAATCAATCTAGGCCCTCTCCGGCACCCTGCCGGAGGGGGCCATCATCAACGGTGGCCATGGAGGAGTATCCCGGAGAGGCCATCATCGCCATGAAGGCCAAGGATCAGAGGGAGAACCTTTCCCCATCTAGGTGGGGGAGGCCATGGAGGAGGAAGCACAAGGGGGAGAGCCTCTCCTCCTCTCTCTTGGTGGCACCGGAGAGGCATTGAGAGGGGAATCATCACCGCGGTGATCATCTTCATCAACATCACCATCATCATCACCATCCTCATCCCTTTTACGCTGTCCACTCTCCCGCACCCCGCTGTAATCCCTACTTGAACATGGTGCTTTATGCCACATATTATGATCCAATGATGTGTTGCCATCATATGATGTTTTGAGTAGATATCTTTTGTCTTTGGGTTGATTGATGATCTAGATTGGTATGAGTTGTATGTTTTACTTTGGTGCTCTCCTATGGGGCCCTCCGTGTCGTGCAAGCGTGAGGGATCCCCGCTGTAGGGTGTTGCAATACGTTTATGATTCGCTTATAGTGGGTTGCGTGAGTGACTGAAACACAAACCCGAGTAAGGGGGTTGTTGCGTATGGGAATAAAGAGGACTTGATGCTTTAATGCTATGGTTGGGTTTTACCTTAATGATCTTTAGTAGTTGCGGATGCTTGCTAGAGTTCCAATCATAAGTGCATATGATCCAAGTAGAGAAATTATGTTAGCTTATGCCTCTCCCTCATATGAAACTGCAATAGTGATTACCGGTCTTGTTAACAATTGCCTAGGACAATTACGCACACCGATCCACCATTATTCCACACTCGCTATTTATAATATTTGGTAATATATTCTAACTTTATGATAACAACACCTATTTTCATATTTTAGCTCTCCGATATCATACAAAGTTATCCACTTCATACCCACAACGTAGTTTTATTTCTCGTTGCTAGTTGGAAGCAAACGTTCGGTGTACGTAGAGTCGTATCAGTGGCAGATAGGGCTTGAGAGAATATTGATCTTACCTTTAGCTCCTTGTGGGTTCGACACTCCATACTTATCACTTCCACCTTTGGAAATTGCTACGATGTTTCCTTGCACTTGGGGATTATCAAGCTCTTTTCTGGCGCCGTTGCCGGGGAGCAATAGCGTGGGGTTGATATTCTCGTGTGTGCTTGTTTGCTTTCTCCACTAAGTAGATTTTGTTTTTCCTTTTTGTTTCTGTTTAGTTGTGGGTGAAACATACAAAAAAAATTAAAAGAATGAAAATTCCAAAAAAATTACTTGCCTATCATGCCTAAAAAGTTTTTCAAAAAAGAGAAGTGATTGGAAAGTTATGCATTGAAGAAGTGAGGGTCGACCTTGAGCACTTGTGTTCATGCTCACGGAAGTAGAATTTTTCATGGTAGTTTCTCTGTAAATAATTATCCCCTTGTTTATATCCATTGTATTACAAAAATAATGTGCCAAGCTTTGGTTTTAGGATGATTAGATTGCTTGTTTACTATGTGCAGAACAAAAACAGAAACTTTGGCTGTAGCGCGCGATTTTAATTTTTTTACTGGAAAGTCAAATGGGTCTGAAACTTTTTTCACATTACTTGTGTACAAATTTTTCAAATTTTCAAACTTATTTCATAATTTTTGGAGTTAGAGAAGTTTACTAAACTTCCAGATTACTACAGACTGTCCTGTTTTTGACAGATTCTGTTTTTCGCGTGTTGTTTGCTTATTTTGATGAATCTATGGCTAGTATCGGAGGGTATGAACCATAGAGAAGTTGGAATACATTAGGTTTAACACCAATATAAATAAATAATAAGTTTGCAACAGTACCTAAAGGTAGTGATTTGCTTTATTACACTAACGGATCTCACAAAGTTTTTTGTTAAGTTTTTGTGGATGAAGTGTTCGAAGGACGAGGAGTTACCGATGTGAGAAGAATAAAGAGAGGAAAGAGTTGAAGATTGGGGATGCCAAAGGCACCCCAAGTAAATATTTCAAGTATACTCAAGCATCTAAGCTTGGGGATGCCCCGGTTGGCATCCCATCTTTCTTCTTCAACAATTATCGGTATACCTCGGTTTTTGTTTTGTTCACATGACTTGTGTCCCTTGTGTTTTTCTTTTTCTTTAAGAACCATGCTAGTATGAGATAGCCCTTCATCAATTTATAGAATACTTCATGTGCTTCACTTATATCTTTTAAGAACGATCTTATAGAATTGCTCTTTGTGCTTCACTTAAATCTTTTGAGTATGGTTTTATAGAATGCTTCGTGTGCTTCACTTATACATTTTGAGCTTGGATATTGGTTAGTCTATATTAATCGTAGAATGATCCATGAACTTCACTTATATCTTTTGGAGTATGAATTATACTATCATCTAAAGCGGGTTTGGAAAAGTGTCAACTTTAGGGACTAGTGATCCCGCTATTCCGAATGAGAAGAATTTTGCTTATGAGGAGAGTAGAAAAATCTCTATGCTTGTAGATCATGAAAAGAATGCTTTATGTAATGGTTATATTGTTGACTTCATTCATGATGCTCCTGAAAATTATTATGAGGGAGGAATATATGCTTGTAGGAGTTGCAATAATATCAAGTTTCCTCTCTATGTGCTTAAAGTTTTGAAGTTATACTTGTTTTGCCTTCCTATGCTAGTTGATTCTTGTTCCCATAAATTGTGTGCTCACAAAATCCCTAGGCATAGGAAGTTGGTTAGATTAAAATGTCCTAGTCATATTCTTCATGATGCTCTCTTTATGTTTCAATTCCTATCTTTTATGTGAGCATCATTGAAATCTTCATGCCTAGCTAAAAGGCATTAAAGAAAAGCGCTTGTTGGGAGACAACCCAATATTTATCCTTACTGTTTTTGTGTCTTCGCATGATTAATATACTATAGTAATCATGTTTTATAGCTTTTGTTTCAATAAAGTTCCAAGTAAGACCATTGGGATGACTTGGGTGAAAGTTAATGTGATCTTGCTGTAAAAACAGAAACTTTGCGCTCACGAGATTAGCTATCATTTTTAACAGAAGAGTGATTTTGAGTTGATTCTTTTTGCATAAGATTAATCGACAAATTCCTCACGCCAAACAATTTATTTCATAATTTTTGGAGTAGTATAAGTATTGTTTCTGTTCAGATCATTACATACTGTTCTGTTTCTGACAGATTCTGTTTTCATTGCATAGTTTGCTTGTTTTCTAGTTTCTATGGCTTATATTTCTCAATATAGATTGTAGAAATGATATGGTACAGTAGACATTGTGTGCGAACAATTATGAACCTTGTCTTAGACAGTACCAAAGTGAATGGTTTACCCTTTATCATACTAACCTATCTCACGAAGTTCTGTTAAGTTTTGTGTGACTGAAGTTTTCAAGCTTTGGGTGAGATATCGATATGAGGAGAATAAGAAGTGGAAAGACCCTAAGCTTGGGGGTGCCCAAGGCACCACAAGGTAATATTTAAGGAAGACTTAAGCGCCTAAGCTTGGGGATGCCCCGGAAGGCATCCCCTCTTTCGTCTTCAAAACTCTCGGTATACCTTACTCGGAGCTATATTTTCATTCGTCACATGATATGTGTTTTGCTTGGAGCGTGTTTTCAATTTTACTTGCTGTTTGAATAAAATCATTGGATTTGAAATATTGAATGAAAAAGAATCCTCCCTTGGCTAGTTAAATATTTTACTACTCAGTGATCTTCACTTGTATCTTTTTGGAGTAGTTTGTCAATAACTCACGTGCTTCACGTATATCCTATGAGTAAAAGGTTGAATGAATTGAATTTCATAAATATGAATTTATATATGTTTCATATGCTTATAACATGGGGAGTAATGACTTCACACATAATAAGTATAGGTAGTAAACTCATTGAAAGTTAGCAAACATAGAATTGGTCACTTGAACAATTCATGAAAGAATATTGAAGGAAGAGAGATTTCACATATAAATATACTATCTTGGACATCTTTTGTAATTGTGAGCACTCATTAAAATATGACATGCTAAAAGGTTGATGTTGGACAAGGAAGATGACGTGATGGGTTATGTTTTCTTATATCCAAAATAAAGTATATTGTCTTGGATCATCCAACATGTTGAGCCTGCTTTTCCCTCTCATGCTAGCAAAATTCTTTGCACCAAGTAGAGATACTACTTGTGCTTCCAAACATCCCTTAAAACAAGTTTTTCCATGAGAGTCCACCATACCTACCTATGGATTGAGTAAGATCCTTAAAGTAAGTTTTCATCGGTGCATGCAATAAAAATTGCCCTCTAAATATGTATGATCTATTAATGTGGAGAAAATAATCTTTATACGATCTTGTGATGTGGAAGAAATAAAAGAGACGGACTGCATAATAAAGGTCCATATCACAAGTGGAAATATAAAGTGACGTTCTTTTGCATTAAGATTTTGTGCATCCAACCTTAAAATCGCATGACAACCTCTGCTTCCCTCTGCGAAGGGCCTATCTTTTACTTCTATCTTCTACCTTATGCAAGAGTCATGGTGATCTTCACCTTTTCTTTTTACATTTTATCCTTTGGCAAGCACATTGTGTTGGAAAGATCCTGAAATATATATCCAATTGGTTGTAAGTTATCATGAACTATTATTGTTGACATTACCCTTGAGGTAAAAGGTTGGGAGGCGAATCTATAAGCCCCTATCTTTCTCTGTGTCTGATTAAAACTTTGAACCCATAAATATCGCGTGAGTGTTAGCAATTGTGAAAGATTAAATGATAGTTGAGTATGTGGAGTTTGCTGAATCAAAGCTCTGACATAGACCCTTCCTGAAAATAAGATGAATTGCAATTGTTTGATGACTGAGAATATTTTTTGTTAGTTTTCAAGAAAGTTTATGATCTATACTTTAACATGTGAATAGCTTGTTACTTGATCATGAAAAGTTTTATGAGATGAGCTACTGTTATGACATATAATGATGCTAGAAAAAGTGATTGGAATTATCATTGATCAAACTTAAGCACTTGCTAGCATTCACACTTCATAAATTATTTCTTTTATCATTTACCTACTCAAGGACGGGCAGGAATTAAGCTTGGGGATGCTGATACGTCTCCAACGTATCTATAATTTATGAAGTATTCATGCTATTATATTATCCATCTTAGATGTTTTATATGCATTTATATGATTTTTGGGACTAACCTATTAACCTAGAGCCCAGTGCCAGTTTCTGTTTTCTCCTTGTTTTTGAGTTTTGCAGAAAAGGAATACCAAACGGAGTCCAATTGACGTGCCAATTTTTGATGATTTTTTATGGGCCAAAAGAACACCACGGAGCATCGGAGTTGGGCCAGAAGAGTCCCGGGCTGCCCACGAGGGTGGGGGGCGTGTCGGCCTGCCTCGTGGACAGCTCGGGCACCTCCTTGACGTGAGACCGACGCCAAAAATTCCTATAAATACAGAAACCTCGGAAAATTAACCTAGATCGGGAGTTCCGCCGCCAGAAGCCTCTGTAGCCACGAGAAATCAATCTAGGCCCTCTCCGGCACCCTGCCGGAGGGGGCCATCATCACCGGTGGCCATGGAGGAGTATCCCGGAGAGGCCATCATCGCCATGAAGGCCAAGGATCAGAGGGAGAACCTTTCCCCATCTAGGGGGGAGGCCATGGAGGAGGAAGCACAAGGGGGAGAACCTCTCCTCCTCTCTCTTGGTGGCACCGGAGTGCCATTGAGAGGGGAATCATCGCCGCGGTGATCGTCTTCATCAACATCACCATCATCATCACCATCCTCATCTCTTTTACGCGGTCCACTCTCCCGCACCCCGCTGTAATCCCTACTTGAACATGGTGCTTTATGCCACATATTATGATCCAATGATGTGTTGCCATCCTATGATGTTTTGAGTAGATATCTTTTGTCTTTTGGTTGATTGATGATCTAGATTGGTATGAGTTGTATGTTTTACTTTGGTGCTGTCCTATGGTGCCCTCCGTGTCGCGCAAGCGTGAGGGATCCCCGCTGTAGGGTGTTGCAATACGTTTATGATTTGCTTATAGTGGGTTGCGTGAGTGACTGAAACACAAACCCGAGTAAGGGGGTTGTTGCGTATGGGAATAAAGAGGACTTGATGCTTTAATGCTATGGTTGGGTTTTACCTTAATGATCTTTAGTTGTTGCGGATGCTTGCTAGAGTTCCAATCATAAGTGCATATGATCCAAGTAGAGAAAGTATGTTAGCTTATGCCTCTCCCTCATATGAAACTGCAATAGTGATTACCGGTCTTGTTAACAATTGCCTAGGACAATTCCGCACACCGATCCACCATTATTCCACATCGCTATTTATAATATTTAGTAATATATTCTAACTTTATGATAACAGCACCTACTTTCATATTTTAGCTCTCCGATATCATACAAAGTTATCCACTTCATACCCACAACGTAGTTTTATTTCTCATTGCTAGTTGGAAGCAAACGTTCGGTGTATGTAGAGTCGTATCAGTGGTAGATAGGGCTTGAGAGAATATTGATCTTACCTTTAGCTCCTTGTGGGTTCGACACTCCATACTTATCACTTCCACCTTTGGAAATTGCTACGATGATTCCTTGCACTTGGGGATTATCAGCCTGCACTGTAGGTAGCACGCCGGGATAGAGAGGCGGCTAACCGCCCACGACCAGTGCTCACCGAGGTGGATTTGGAGAAATGGATTACATCATGTCGACCCATGAAACGACTTAAATACCCATAGCGGGGAGCGGAGGGGTCCAGATTAATTACCTCTTTTTTTGACGCGAGGGTCCGGGTTAATTACTATACTCGTAGCAAGTAAATGGTAGGTGGTTGCTTGAAACATTAAATAGATCAAGGTACGAGATGCACGGTTGAACACGCATACCAGGCACGGGCGTGCCCCTCCGTGTTTTAATTATTTACCGCACACATTACTCTGAAGAATCTGTTCGACGCCGGTAACACGGTTCTACACTCATCTTGCCTTTGTAAGCTGCAAAATTTTCCACGGGCACGTTGACAATTAAGTAACTATAAAGACCGTTTAAAAGTTAAGTAGATTCAAGTTCGTGCCTCTGCCTTGCAGATGATTCTGCCGAAACACTCACAGACAAAAGCAAGCAAGTGAAGTGATGGCAGAGCCACGGTTTGTTAGGAACCACACACACGATCATGCCTTCGTAGGAAAGTTATACGAGACACACTGTTCTACCTGTCACACAGGCACAACCATGGCGGACGCACGGTTTGCCACGTACCACACAACGGTCGTGAAGTGATACAACACGCACTGTTCTACATGCCACACAGGCACGCCCGTGATTCCACGTGCTTCAGTAGCATGTAAAGACGTGATTATACAAGATGCAGACCAGGCACGGGTGTGCCCGTCCGTGTTTTAATTTTTTACGGCACACATACATTAAAGGAATTTGTTCCATGCCGGAAGCACAGTTCTATAATCATCTTGTCTCTGTGAGCTGCAAAATTTTCAATATGAAGTCTATGGAATTTGATTCAGAGATATTCATATTCACATTGATTTACAGAAGCACAGAAAGATCCGGAGTAGCATACATATAGATATTCATAAATAATTTCATAGTAGCACATAGTACCATATACACATTGATTCTCATTCAGATCTTACAAAGAACACCACTTATACATAGATAGGAAGATAGATAGATAGATAAAGAAAACAGATCAGACATAACGCTGGAAGAAACGATCCCACTTTGCCCGAGTAGCTGGATGAGGAGCCATGACTGCTCTTCTCCTCGCCCAAGCAACAATCGGCATGAAGCTCCTTCTGCTTCCATCACGGAAAACAAGCTCGAGCTCTTCATCGCTGCACTTGCACAACACCTTATCGAAGAGCCGGCGGTAGTACTCTTGCTCCTGCTCATCCTGGGTAGCCACCTCTTCCCTCTTCCTGCGCCTCCTCCTCCTGCTCCTCCTTTTGCCGTGCTGCTGGAGGCCTCAACTCCACGCCCTCTCCCTCCTCCTGTGTTACATCTCCCATATCAGGATCAGGATCCATCTCTAGGGTTTGATGTGGGTGGCGGCTGATGGAGTGGCTGGGAAAGGGTGACCGATGTGGGGAGGTGTTTATATTGACACTGGTGGAGGGACGCAATGACCCATTCGAGAGACGCTGTTCTTAAAAGCATGGTCATGAACTCTCTACAGCCACGGTTCTGTACCAGGTAGCCGCATGACTTGTGGACTCACGCTGGTGTGGACGGTCGTGGCTGCCTGTGTTTGAATGTTAACGGTCACATGCATGGTGTGGTATTATATAGAGTCACGCTCGCCTGTGTTTGTGTTCCGAATGATTCCGTCGACTCGATCAGATGGAGAGGCACGGGCGTTAAGCCCACAAAGGCACAGTTTGGTATTACCTAAAATCACGTTCATTTCTTTAATTGTGGATCAGTGGAATGGTTTCAGATGTCAACACTCGCTGTTTACTCGGTGAGGCACATAATGGCCTGTTCGAGAGACGGTGCCGTGGTATATTCTTCGCACGGTCGTGACTCCCAGGAAGTCAGGGCGTGATATCGTGAAGAGTCACGTTATGTTGTCTTCGTCTTCCAAATGATTCCGTTGAACCGTCCACAAGGGCAGGCACATCCGTGCAGCCCGGAGAGACATGATTATGTTTTGCGCACAGTTCGAAGGCCGTTTTTATAACCACAGTACGAGGAGCAGAAACAGTGCAAGGGCTCGATTGCAGCTGCATCAGTGCAAGGCTCAACTGCAGCTCCTTAGTGCGTATGGCAGGTACATACGAGAAGCACTGCTCTAACTGCAACACATGCATGGTTGTGCATGCATTGTGTGCATGATAGGTACATACGAGAGGCACTGTCGTACATCAACATAGGCACAATTACACATACATGGCGCATCTCTCCACTAAAAAAAATCTACTTTATGTCTTTTAACCTTGGTGCCACAGCATTTTATAGTTCTTTGGGCCGTACAAAGCTGCAAAACCCCACATTTTACACAACAGTAGATAAAAGTACGAACGGCCGTGCCACTATTACCGAAAATGGAGAGGTCGCTCGTTAACTACAGACAAAGAGGCACACGTTTTCTCGCACATTTCCACAGGTCCGGGAACCATGACATGTTGTAGTATCAACTCAAAAAAACACAAAACTAGGTAGATTTTAGCAGTTGGGAGCTCCTTCATGGCCGCACGCAACACAAAAACAGACAAGCGTACACACAGTGCAAAGACTACAACGGTTGTCTGATAAAGTCCACATAAAACCCAAGCTCAAAAGAACGCAACAACCAATAACTCCAAAAACCTGAACAACTAACACCAGACCTGCTTTCAGCATCCACACCTGAACGGAACAATCAAATCCAGGTATTCAACACTCCTGTTTCTTAAAAGCGGATGCACGTCGCTGCAACTTGATGTTCATCTAAGACGAGCGCGTTTAGAAGCCCTTCGATGCCACTCCAGAACCCTTTGTTGCTCTTCGTAAAATACTCCCGTGAACTCTGCGGGAGGGGAGATAAACTTAATGGTGATGGTCTCCAGATCCTTTGCACTCAGAACAAAGAACGTCGCAAATTCAACGTAACTTCCGGAGCGAACATAATGTTCCAGCGATACTGTCTTTAGACAAACGTCGTGATGTTTGAGAAACTGCCGGTGCTTAAGATGCCATTTGTTTTTTTTTCACCACGACAAAACAACCCTCCCTAAAAATAAGCATGAAAGGTTGAAAATACTTAACATCTATAAAAAGAGATACAGACCATCAAAAAACCAAATGAAACAATTAGTTCTACCACCTCCGTAACAAAATGTTTCATATAGACTTGTCTAGATATGGATGTATCCAGCAATAAATCATGTGTACATACGGGTGCATCAACTCCAATCAAAATTAAGAAAAGCATTTTGAAATGGAACGAGTGCTACAGTATGCATAGTTCTGAAGATCATCACCTCGACAAACAAGTTCACCAGTTTTGGAAAACATTGCAGCAATTCAACGAAGATGTCCACTTTATAAAACATGTAGATAAGCAAGGTCTTGACAGATTGACGCATTGTTGTTAGACTGACTGCCTCCAAACCCTTCATGAAAATTAACAGAAGATAGATCACAAAACTAATAGAATAAAGGTTGGAATAAATAAAACTTGTTTCCTCACAAACAAATTAAACCTAGAAGTATCGTGAAAAATCAATACCTCAAGACACGTGAGACGACATGGATACCGTTCAGGCGCAGAGACACCGGTTACCTCCAAGTCCTGACCCTGCATGAAGAATAGAACATAGATAATCAAATTAATAGAACAAACATCGGAACAAGTGCAGCTCTGTTCCTGTATCAAGGAAAGTCAGTACCTCAAGACACGTCAAGGCAGACACGAACATGAATTCACCCAACATCTCCAGTTTAGGTGCAGAGAAAACGGTTATCGAATTGTCGTCGACCAGACAATCAACAATCAACTGTCGAAGCAAAGGGGCATCCTCAATAATGAGTTCTCTGTGTGGACAACAAATGCCAATGCTTACAAGGTTAGACGAGTTTATTGTGAGGCAACGACCTCCTCTATTGCAAACAAGCAGGAGAGACTCAAGTGCAGGGCAACTAGAGTGGATTATGCTTTGCAGCGAGGCGTATGATATATCAACTTCCACAAGCGAGAGTCTCTTCACTAGTGGTAGCTTAAGCGTCCCTACGTAATTGCCTGGTATTTGGCAAAGAGCAAAGGCGAGGGTGTGGAGAGAGGAGGAAAACCGAAACACAGACTCCGGTGCCGAGGGCGTAGATGAAGTGCATAGATCCAGTAGTGTTACCTCTTGCTTCAGAAATCCTGGGAAGAGGTAGTAGAACTCAAGAACCTGGATATTGTTCAGCTTCGAGGATCGGAGCCAGGCATCAACGGTGGAGGGTCTGCACTGTAGATAGCACGTCGGGATAGAGAGGCGGCTAACCGAGCCAGCATGGCCGGACAGAATGGATTCTGGAAGACTGACAACATTATCGATAGGATATCGACAGAGCCGCGTTCCAGAATAGCATTTGGGGACGTGCTCCTTGGTGAAGGCGGACAGCTGAGATATGGTCTCGATATGAACTGTTTCTCCATCGTTAAAAAGACGAAAGACAAATATCTCACGACAGTCGAGATTTAGAGGAGCGGTGGGCCATAAAGGACGCCACCGACGAGCGAGGATTCGACTACGGATGCCCTCCTTGATGGGGAGATGAGAGATGATCTCACCTAGGACGGCGTCGGCGAGATTGCTGATGCGGTCCGCACGACATCCCTCTTCTTCCTCCTTGGGTCGAGAGGGAGCACGGTCGCCGCTTCCACCCCCTCCGACGACCAGCACACCACCAGAAGGTGGCGTCGCCGGTGGCGCCACTCTCGACCTCTTGGTGCTACGAGCAGCGCATTCCATCTCCACCTCCATTGCTGGGGTGGCGCCGCCCACGACCAGTGCTCACTGAGGTGGATCTGGATAAATGGATTACAACCTGTAAACCCACAAAATGACTTAAATAACCATGGTGGGCACCGGAGGGGTCCACATTAATTATTTCTTTTTTTTTTGGAGCGAGGGTCTGGGTTAATTACTACTCGTAACAAGTAAAAGGTAGGTGGCTGCTTGAAACATTAAATAGAGCCACGGCTTTCAAGGTACGAGATGCACAGTTGAAGACGCAGACCAGTCACGGCCGTGCCCCTCCGTGTTTTAATTATTTATGGCACTCATTCAATAGAAGAATCCGTTCGACGCCGGAAAGACGATTCTACAGTCATCTTGCCTCTGCGAGCGGCAAAATTTTCCACGGGCACGTTGACAATTAAGTAACTATAAAGACCATTTCAAAGATAAGGAGATTCAATGCCGTGCCTCTTCCTTGCAGATGATTCTGCCGAAAAGCTCACAGACAAAAGCAAGCAAATGAAGCGATGGCAGAGCCACGGTTTGTCAGCAACCACACACACGATCATGCATTCATAGGAAAGTGATACGAGGCGCACTGTTCTACCTGTCACACAGGCACGACCATGGCAAACGCACGGTTTGCCACGTACCACACAACGGTCGTGAAGTGATATGACGCGCACTGTTCTACATGCCACACAGGCACGCCCGTGATACCACGTGCTTCAGTAGCACGTAAAGACGTGATTCTCTCACAAGAAACACCGTGAACCTACTGCCAGGCACTATATCCATTTGTGAAACAGAAAAACAAACACAACCGTGACCTGTTGTGTTTGGAATCTTTGCATCACAGAAGCACGGCGTGAAGGCACATGAGGCACGGTTGCACACGCATCGCAAGCACGGTTATGTGATCTATATTTCAATTACTTATAGACATACATTCATAAGAGAAAAACAGGCGTGAGAACAGGCGAGGCATCGTTACCACGAAAGCCACGGTTATGCGGCCCCAGAAGCGCGACCCAAATTCTGTGCTTAAAAATGTTTTCGTTCCATAACGGCGGGCGTGACCATGCAACCGTGAGAGTCACGGTTGAACACTCACCAGTGGCATGGCCGTGGCTGCCTGTGCCCTTCGGTTATTTTTATCTCTCTGTCATGCAGCAGAGAAGCATGCGTGTATGCTTACAACATCCACGTTCAGAAACCGACGCGGCTGCGGAAAATAACAAGGAAACCTCTGCCTCTGATATTTTTCTCCGTGGAGTAAAAATACATAAAGAAGCAAAAGCTGTTCTTATTTAAATTTGTTTTGTTTCTATAACTGCAGCAAATTAACTTAAGCCGTTCTTATAACCACAGCATGCGAAAATAAACAATCGACACCCGCCCGCCCTCCTCACCAACCGCTTGCTATTTCATCACTCCACGAGCGGCCTTGTTTTTGAATGTTCATCGATCCATTCTTCCTTCTCCACCCTTGTGCAACCCCACCCTTGTGCGTAGCTATTCAACCTATTTACCTGTAAAATTAATATACATACATAAAAACAAATCGAAAGATTGCGGTCATCACTGTTTTTTTGCTTACGTCCTGTTTAAGCTGCATTATTACCTTTTAATTTTTCTATTTGTACTGTTCTCCGGTACCAAAAAGTCTCCACTCAGATATTTCCTTTCTGGAAATGGACTGCGCAGATTTCGTGCCTTGTCCCGGGCTTCCCTGCACGCATTCTGTGTGCCTGGCTTGTGTGATGTTCGATTCTGGTGTAGATGCAAGACTTTGGTAAATGCTCCCTCTTGTCAGTGGGGTCGTTGGAGTTGCTGGCGTCTGACGTCTTCCTCCTGGGCTTGGAGTGCATTGTCCTGAGCCGTTTGATGTCCTCGATGGTGTTGTTGGCCATTTCATTGACCTTGCCCTCTTCTCCTGCTGCGATTTCCTCTTCTCCTCTTCAATCCTCATCCTCTCCTGGACTTTTGGGTTATCCGGGCAGTTTGTTTTCCTGTGACCCTTTACTCCACAATGGCCGCACTTGGATGCGGCTTATTTACCTTTTCCTTTCTTCTCAGAACCAGCTTTGATTCGATCTCCTTTTTTTGTGCCCTTTGAGCCACTCATGGGAGGGTTCTTGAGAGTTTCGGCAAGAATGTTTGTGTCTGGTTCCTCAGCAAGTGCCGCCATGACTTTTATTTTCATATCTACCGTACACTCACGCAGCACACTGTATGCCTTCTCTTTTCTGCAAGCATTTGAACAGATATCCGACAACTTAGCGTAAGTGAGGCCGAATCTCATAGTTTCATCGTCTTGTGCGGTCATGCTATCACCTTGACTTGTAGACAGAACTTTCAGACTCTCTGATAGATTCATGGTCCATCTGGGGATGATGAAGGATTTTGGAAGTTGATCGATCATGCCTGTTTGGTCCATCACCTTAAGCACATGGCAGCGGTGAATGCCATCCCTACTCATTTTCTTGCAGCTGCAACTGTATATTTCTTTTTGCTCATCCACATCTACCCTGAACTCAGGCCTGTCAAATTCCTCGCCCGGATATGGTTTCCACACTTTTTCTCCAGGCCCAGTAATCTTTTTGAAAAAATACTGCCTCCCCTTTGCCAGGTCAGAGCACTTGAGGTAAGTCCGGTTCCGTAGCTCCAGCTGCAATTTCCTGAAAATTTCATTCGTGTATACTTCACTTGCTTGTCTTTCAATCGGAAAACCCGTCTCTAGTGATGGCACCTTCTCTTCTATTCGGTGTCTTTTCTTGTCAAGCGTCGCGAGGCAATTTTGCTGAATCATGTGATACACATCAACAAACCTTTTTATAGTGTCCCTGTGGTTGACGTAATTCTTCCACATCGAATTCGTGCTCTCACCGCGAGTGGTTGTTGACGAGAAAGGATAGAAGCAGTCCTTGAAGTAGGACGGCACCCAGAAATTTCGGAGTTCCCATAGCGTGTTTAGGTGTTTGTTGCCTTCCGCCTTGTGCACAGAAATTGCTGCTTTCCAGGTACGCTCAAACTCATCTTGATCTAGTGAGTTTTTGACGATTTGAAATAAATCATTAGACATCCCTGGGTGCTGCGCAAACACTGCTGCGTTATTTTCCTTCAGGTTCTTCCTAATATGCCACCAGCAGAACCTGTGCCTCGCTCTCGGAAGAGCTTCCTTTATTGCAGTCTTCATCGCCTGGTCCTGGTCTGTTATTATGTATTTCGGCTCTTTTCCTCCCATTGCCTCAACAAACATGCATAGGAGCCACTTGAATGACCCTATTTTCTCATCCTTCAAAAGGCCTACTCCAAACAGGACGGTCGACCCATGGTTGTCAACACCTATAATTGGTGCAAATGGCAAGCCATATATATTCGTAGAGAATGTCGTGTCAAAAGACACGAAATCTCCATATAGCTCATAATTTATCTTGCACAAGGAGTCTGTCCAGAACAGGCTCCGCACTACATTGTTCTCTGTCTCTTCAACATGGTGGAATCCCGGCCTCCGCCTCTGCATATGGCAAATAGTTTCATGGTGTCCTCGATATCAGTGCCGCCCTCTTCAGCCCTGTCCCGGCATGCAATGTTGCTTATGTCAATCGTGTCGAACATAATTTCTTGCCTCGGTTTCCCGATGGCAGTAAAAATCTGCATAACCTTCCTTGGTTCTAACCTCGCCTTCTGCAGCACTTGTATAAAGAATTTCTCCTAAGGTGTCATCTTCTTATAGCATCTCATGAACTTTAGCATCCAATCGGATGGGTGAAGTTGGTGGTTGTGCTCTAGGCGCACGTTCTTCACATACCATTTCCTCCTATCTGTATCCCTCTGGGCTATTATTTGGACTGGGCAGCTTGTCCGGATCAAGCAGTTGCTCCTTCTCTCCTTAACATGTCTCTCAGTTGTTTTATTCTGCCCTTCCTTGGTGCACTGAAACACCTGCTTGTCAAGCTGCTAATCATATGTCGATCTTCTGCTCGTCGATCGCTTGGCAGCAAAGCCAACCCTTCTTGCATATCTGCAGAAAAAGAAAAGCACTCATCCAATGATCCGAATACCATACCACCCTCTGGTCCGAGCACTTCGGTGACCTCATGAATTGTTGGGTATATGCCTTCTTTGAACATGTCGTCCATTTCTTTCTCTACAATGGTCAGCGGTGCCATGATGATTCTGTCTACCGTGTCTTCGTTCGTCTGATCGCATTCACTTCTAACGACATCAGTTTCATCGCCAGCCACAGGTCGACTTACAGCGGAGCTGCTGCTGCTCTGTTGTTTGTCACACGCAGCAGCGTCGTTTCTGCAGCACGGTCAAATCCATAAATGAGTCTGCTTCTCCACTGTCGCATTGTGCAATGCTGCTCCTTGTTTCTCTGGCACTCGTGCAACCAAGGGACTGTGCTGCTTCTACCATGCAATCCGTGTTGGCGCTGTACGCTACTTGCTGCTGTGAACGTTGCGTTCCCTTCGAAATGGATGGAGAACTATGATATTTCTTTGCCTCATCTGTTATCCCCTCCGCCAAATCCTGAACACATGGCACGAAACAGAATTAGACGTCCAGAGCAGCATATGCATTTTTTTAATTTCTAAACAAAAGATTTATATGACTCATCAGGGCTCATCTGGTATACCAAAACCAGACCCGTGCCTCTTCACCAAGTATAAGCGGTACACCAGAGGCACTGTTCACATTATACCCAACAGCACGAATGTGACCATGCTACACACAAATCTGGACAAGAGGCACAGCTGTGCTTCTGTTTACACCATACAATCGGAGAGGCACAACAACATCCTATACAAAAGAACAACTACACATACAGCCGTACCAGACGGACAGCCATCCTCCTATTTTTCACTTTACCCTGTTCTTCCATAAAACTGTCTGTGTGTTGAATTGAAAAAGCATAGTTCTGACATCACCTTTGTTTTCCCATGTCTCTCTTGTCCAACAAATCTTGGCGACAACCTCCATGCATTGGTGATTTCGCTGACGACAACAAAAGCATAGATCCTTTGGAAGGACCCCTCATGTTGAACGCCACAGGTGATCCTTTCAAAGGACCTTGCCTTATGTTTTCATTGAACCGTGGACTACTGCGATACTTGCTTCCTTGCTCGTACACCTGCATGTGCAAGATACTATGATTTAAATATACCAGGCGAAAACAAAGAAAAAATTGCTCACAAAAAAATATACATTTGCTTTAAATGTTGTTGCACGTTCATATTTGCTGTCACTTGTATTGCTTTCTGGTGCTGCTGTACGATAAAGTTTATTCCTCCTATGTTTGATTTTGTCGTTGGGCTCTACTTGCTTGTGCAAACCATACCGAATCCTTGAACACCAATGCTTTTGTTGCCAATGATCCTTCTGCTTGCATCAAAGGAAATTTTGCTACCTTGTACCTCTTCATTATGACCGCCTTCAAATGCTGGGCCGTCACAACGCCTGCTCTGCGCCTTTGTGGACATCTGTGTCTTGAAACCACAAAATAATTAGAGGCACATGCGAGTATTACGAAGAATTAGCACGTAAAACTTCCACGTACGTTCAAAACCAATGTTTGAAGTTTTCGTCGTTACCTGCACAATCTGCTTAGTAGAGTCTCTACTGCTTAAAATGCTCCTCTTCGCAGGTGTTTGTTGCACACCATGCTCCTAGTTGGCACATTTGCCAAGAACTTGTATCTCACTCTTGACTCCAATTATTCCAGCCTGCATGGCATGTGCGTGTTTGACAACATCTGCATCCTTGATCTTCTTCTCGTTTTGTAGTAATTTTTTTTCTTCCACCTCTCAGTACTCAACTGCAGAGTAGATGCACAGGATAAATAGATATTACAACATTCATCCAGTATATATTAATCATTTTTGTTGTTGTTAATGATCTACTATTCGGTGTTCTCAGTGGTGGCACCTTGACAGCAAACGTCCCAGAAATAAAAGACCAAACGCTAATGTTCAACTGCCTTACTATTACATGCCTCCGATAATCCTTGCCGATGTCATTCAAAGACCGACCGTCCCTGTTGTCCTGACCAGATGACGCACTCCTGAACATCTGCCCGAAAAAGAGACGTAATAAATATAAAGGTTATAAACCTGCAGTATCAGTGTTGAAACTTTTCGAAGTTGATCTCAATCTTTCTTACTAACCTTTTACACTTACCACGCAACAGAGATATATTTTTAGTTCTATATAATTGAGATATATAAATATATACATATATTAATTTTTAATGAAACTGCAACCTCAACCAAAGTTAGATCCTCTGATGCTAGTTTGCTAGTGCAACACTTAACACAAAGATAACCATGAAACCTAACAAAAGTAACAAGCTCGTATTACAAGGACGAGAGTACACAAAACAAAAAACAAACTCAAATCAGAGCTACAGTGTAAAACTAAACAATTTTATTCTATGAATCCCGACCACAACAAATTCATCAACGAATTGAATCTTGTGTATCAGGAATCGCCACGCAAAGGTGCGTTGATAATTTTTCTACTAACCTTTGATTGCCGAATCTTATGCGCTGATTGTTCGGAACTCACACCTTTCTAAATTGTGGGGGGGTCTTCTACCCTGCAGTTTGTCAGCGATCTCCTTCAATGATTTTGAATCTGAGAGAGAGAGAAAAGAGAAAGAGAGAGGGAGAGAGAGAAACAAAGAGAGAGGCTACTTTGATTTTTTGCATGCAGGAGAAGAATAACCTGATAGGTGGGGTGAGTTTTGCGACGCATGAGAGATGCACATGTTTTTTCAGCGTGACGAGATGTGGTAGCACTACAAAAAAAGACACATCCGTGACATTTTGGGCCGAACGAAAAAAAATTCCGTCATACATATGACACTTCTATGACGATAATTGTGACAAAACCCGGTATCATCATAGATGTGGTGGGCTCCTACTTCTATGACAAAAAATCATGACAGAAAATGGGCTTTTCGTCCTGGGTGGGCTGGAGATGCAGCTGCATGACATTCTTTGGGCCGTCAATGACGGAAAAAACCGTGGTAGAAGCGAGGGCGAGGAAAATTTCGGGGAGTTCCTGGTTACGTTGGGAGGTCGGGGGTCGAGCGATGCGCGTTTCTCTCGTACACGTACGTGCGTGTGTGCGAGGCGCTGGCTCTAACCGAACCCGAGCGAGGCGTTGGGCTCTAACTGAACCCGAGCGATTGCACTGCAGGCTAGGAGTTACTAAACCCGAGCGATCGATCGATGGCTGTTAACTGAACCCGGTCGAGCGATTCCTTCGCTACTGCTACTAACTGAAGCCGATCGATGCTGCCTCTGGGATGAACAGTGAGCGTTGCGGGGGAGGGGGGTGGATGAACAGTGAGCAGTGGCGTTGCCTCTGGATGAACAGGACCCCGTGGTGTGGTGGAGGGCTGGATGAACAGTAGACGGTGGAGGGGCGCCCGTGGAGGGGTGGTTGAACAGGACCCCGTGGTGTGGAGGGCTGGATGAACAGTAGATGGTGGAGGGGTGCCCGTGGAGGGGTGGTTGAACAGTAGCCGGTGGAGTAGCGCGCGGTGGAGGCTGGATGAACAGGAGCCCGTGGAGGCTGGAGGAGGTCGACGGTGGAGATGAACAGTATCCCGTGGTGTCCCGTTTTGCGGTACGCCACACCCCTCCCGATGAACAGGACCCCCGTTTCGACCGTAGGAGGTCCATTTCGTCCGTTTTGCGGTACGCCACACCCCTCCCTATCAACAGGACCCTCGTTTCGACCGTAGGAGGTCCGTTTCGTCCATTTTGCGATACGCCACACCCCTCCCGATCAACAGGACCCCCGTTTCGACCATAGGAGGTCTGTTTCCTCCGTTTTGCGGTACGCCACACCCCTCCCGATCAACAGGACCCCGTTCCGAACGTAGGAGGTCCGTTTCCTCCGTTGTGCGGTACGCCAGGCCTCGTTTCCATCGCCTGTTCCGTCCAAGCCCTCCCGATGAACACGACCATGCATTCCGTTCTGACCCAGCCGGTTGGCTCCCACGCGTTCCATTGCCTCCCGATGAACACGACACATTCCGTTGCCTCCCCATGAACACGATGCATTCCGTTGCCTCCCCATGAACACGACGACGACGCTGTTTCTCCGTTCCGACCCAGCCATGTACACGAGCCCTGGCCGTACGTATGCGCGAGTAGGCGTTCGAGACCCCGCCCGTATGTACACATACGTGGTCGTATTTTCTTTCTTGCACCCTGGCCGCTGTACGTACGTGTGCATGCTATGTGCGCGCCTCCACTACGACACGTACGCGCCTCTACTACGTAACGTGCGCGCCTCTACATCCACCAGTACATATGTACGTACACGTTCGCGACCAGAATGACAACGCTACATACGCTTCGACCAGGTGGGTCCTGACTGTCAGGCACTTCCTTGCCTGCGAAGATGTAGCTGGTGGGTCCCAGCAGTCAGGGGGCGAATCGTTTTTTTTTTGCCCGGACGCACTTCCTTGCATGCAAAGATGTAGCTGGTGGGTCCCAGCTGTCAGGGGGAAATGTTTTTTTAGCGAAATACAGTGGCCCATCCGGTGGGTCCCAGCTGTCAGGTGGAGGAATCATTATTTTCCGCGTAATAAGGAGGCACTTCCTTGCTGCGGCCGTGGACCCAGCTGTTAGCCTCTCCACGTACAGTCCACGTCCGATGGAAGTCGTCCCTTGACCACATTGACCACGCCGCGCCGAGAGCACCAGGGCGGTGGACGACGGCGAGGCCTAGGAAGGGGACGACGGGGAGCCGGGGAAGACGCGGCAGTGGAAGCCTGCGTGGAGAGGAGTACGAGGGTTCACTGGTTCGGCTGCGGTGTGAGGCTGTCGTCGCCGCGGGGCCTGGCCAGCGGTGGGAATAGTAGGGGGCGGTGAGGCCTCCGCGGCAGCACAGCCGGCCACGGGAGGCAGGAGCATGCGGCACGACTGGCGCTGCTTTGGGCGGCTGGAGCAAGAAGACCAGAGGTTGAAGAAGCACTACAGCCGTTGGATGGACATCGTACGGTCACTGGAGCTAGAATCATTCATATTGACTAAAGTTGACAAAGGCCCCCGTCCCGGTCAACTTAGTAGGCCCACAAGTCAGCCTCCCACCATGGTGGGTCCTAGCTAGCAGGGGGTATTCATTTTTTTTGTGCGTAATAAGGAGGCACTTCCTTGCATGCGAAGATATAGTTGGTGGGTTCGAGCTGTCAGCGGCGGTAAAGTTTTTTTCGCGAAATATAGAGGCCCTTTCGGTGGGTCCCTGATGTCAGGTGGAGGAATCATTATTTTGCGCGTAATAAGGAGGCATTTCCTTGCGTGCGGCCGTGGACCCAGCTGTCGGCTTCTCCACGTACAGTCCACTTCAGATGCATGTCGGTCGTTGACCACGTTGACCAGGCCGCGCCGAGAGCACTAGGGCGGTGGACGACGGCGAGGCCTAGGAAGGGAATGACACGGAGGCAGGGAAGACTCGGCAGTTGTTTCCCACGCGGAGGGGAGTACGACTGTACGAGGGTTTACTGGTTCGTTTGCCGTCGCCGGAGAATAACAGCAGGTGTGGGTGAGTAGAGGGATGGCTAGGCCAGCGATGGGAGTACGGTGGGGCGGTGAGGCCTGCGCGGCATTAGAGCCGGCCGCGGGGAGGAGGGAGCAGGCAGTCCCACCAGCGCTTGTTTGAGCAGCTGGAGCAGGAAGAGCAGAGATTGAAGAAGCACGACAGCCGTTGGATGGCCATCCAACAGTCACTGCTTGTGCGTCAACCTTTTTTTAGCAAAGCCTCAAATCTATGGAAAACAGCATACAGCCCATCTGCCATTATTTCTAATAATTTACAGCCCATTTGCTAATTATTAAGGTTTTTTTTGGAGCCCATATTCTTTTTGTTAGCATTACAGCCCATATTGTGGCCACGGTTAAAAAATTATACGAAATTTTGCATATTTCGGTGCGGTCCGAACTGTTTTTAATCCCGAAATTTCGACTCACATTCAAACTGATTTTAAAAATAAATGTATATCAATATAAAATCCAACAAATTCTCCACGCATAAAAATTAATGTAATTTAAAATCTCGAAATGAAAAAAAAGATATTTGAAACTAATTGTCGGTTTGATGTGTTTTAAAAATGTACGGCCCACTTCTCATTACTGATGGGCCATTTTCTCGGCCAGCCGAATGAAAGCTCTCCTCGTCTTGAAAGATTTGCAGCCCAACAGGCCTGACAAAGCGACTTACTTGGCAAATCACAAAAAAACTGGGCTGTGGCCGTGGACCCAGCTGTCAGCCTCTCCACGTACAGTACTCTTCCGATGGAAGTCATTCCTTGACCATGTTGACCACGCCGCGCGGAGAGCACCACGGCGGTGGACGACGGCGAGGCCTAGGAAGGGGACGACGCGGAGCCGGGGAAGACGCGGCAGTGGAAGCCCGCGCGGAGAGAAGTACGAGGGTTCACTGGTTCGGCTGCGGTGTGAGGCTGCCATCGCCGCAGGGCCTGGCCAGCGGTGGGAATAGTAGGGGGCGGTGAGGCCTCCGCGGCAGCACAGCCGGCCACAGGAGGCAGGAGCATGCGGCACGACCGGCGCTGCTTTGGGCGGCTGGAGCAAGAAGACCAGAGGTTGAAGAAGCACTACGGCCGTTGGATGGACATCGTACGGTCACTGGAGCTAGAATCATTCATATTGACTAAAGTTGACAAAGGCCCCTGTCCCAGTCAACTTAGTAGGCCCACAAGTCAGCCTCCCACCATGGTGGGTCCCAGCTAGCAGGGGGAGTATTCATTTTTTGTGCGTAATAAGGAGGCACTTCCTTGCGTGTGAAGATATAGCTGGTGGGTCCGAGCTGTCAGCGGCGCTAACGTTTTTTTCGCGAAATACTGAGGCCCTTTTGGTGGGTCCCTGATGTCAGGTGGAGGAATCATTATTTTGCGCATAATAAGGAGGCATTTCCTTGCGTGCGGCCGTGGACCCAGCTGTCGGCCTCTCCACGTACAGTCCACTTCAGATGCATGTCGGTCGTTGACCACGTTGACTAGGCTGCGCCGAGAGCACCAGGGCAATGGACGACGGCGAGGCCTAGGAAGGGAACGACACGGAGGTAGGGAAGACTCGGCAGTTGTTTCCCACGCGGAGGGGAGTACGACTGTACGAGGGTTTACTGGTTCGTCTGCCGTCGCCGGAGAATAACAGCAGGTGTGGGTGAGTAGAGGGATGGCTAGGCCAGCAATGGGAGTACAGTGGGGCGGTGAGGCCTGCGCGGCATCAGAGCCGGCCGCGGGGAGGAGGGAGCAGGCCTAGACAGGGCATCCCAAAACCACGTCCAACACTTGCCAAAACTTCGTCCCTCGTTTCTCTGTGTTTCGCACACTCGACATTGTGTGGGCATTTTGACTGTGCATCATATGAAGATGTGCTATGCATGAATGTTGATCAGCATGATGTTAACTCGCTGGTAGTTCCATTTTCGACCATGAATAAAACTTCCTACATGATGTTAACCCTGTTTGAAAAGGCCGTGTTAAAATAAATGCTCTGCCTCTGAAAGTTGCAGTTTCTTATCTGAAACTGAACTTGCAGTTTCTTATCTGAAACTGAACTTGCAGTTTCTTATCTGAAACTGAAACTTGCAGTTTCTTCTCTGAGAATCACATTGTCTACACTTTTATACTCCTATGAAACTACATTTTTGTAAGTGCTAAAAATAGATCTCTAGAATTCATAAAATACTTCATATGCTCAATACTGCAAATCTGAAATTCAAAAGACATTCATATCTGAAAGTACTCTCAAAATACACAACACAAAACACAATTCACAACCTGCAAATACTGACAACCCTAAGCTCCTCCTGACAATTCACAACCTGCCCGACTATTGGGCTGGGGGGCAGCCCCCTCCTATTCCTCGGCGGCAGACAGCCGCCCCGTGAGACGATGTGAACGGCGAGGGAGACGATGGCAGGGAAGCATCGTCGGGCCAACTGCTTTTCTCCTCTTGTAGTTGGGTTCGGTCGACGAAGACTCCATCGGCTCACTCTGGCAGGACACCCTCACAAACGCCACCCTGTAGATGCTCGATCCTTCAATCTCTGGTGGATGCTCCATCTAGGATCGATACTCCCACCACCGCTCCCTCACGATCGGATTCGTTGAATCTGTTTGCTCCATGGCCCAGAGGAGCAGCTCTATGTACTCCGGCGCGACTCCCTCCGGGAGTATCGCCGCATTTTCGCTCTGTTGCAGATATTTGGCCATGGATGTCGCCGTCGCCGCTAGTTGGTCCTTGTTGTCAAACCAAGACTGTATCTCCAACATCCTAGCTAGCTTCACAGGGTCGCCGTCTGTGATCCTCACGTATCGGTTGTACTCCTCCATCGATCTACTTCTCCACAGCACCTTCACTCGCTGGCAGTGGTTTTTGATTGGAAGAGGAGAGGAGCAGCGCTGGTTTTGGATTAGAACGGGAGAGGAGCGATGCTGGTTTTGGACTGGAACAAGAGAGGAGGGGCGGTGGTTTTGAAATGGAAGAGGAGAGGAGCGGCGCTGCATTTAGATTGGAACAGGAGAGGAGCGGCGGTGGTTTAAGAGGAGAAGAGCGGAAGAGCGGCGCTGGTCTTGGAAGTATTTTTTTTGTTGTTTTGCGTATTTTGGGTCAAAGTTTGACCACGTACTATATTTGACAAGCAAAATGTGAATGCATGTCACCAAAAATTGTATCGTTTGGTTCGTATCTGAATGTACTTTCAAATTATATTATTTTTGCAACATATAACATATATTTTATGTGCGAAATCATGGTCAATTATGACCCAGAATAAAAGGGAGACTAGTTAATGTGGGGTCGCTTTCTTAATTGAAGGGTAAATTGATTTTGATTTTGATCCAGTCACAGCGCGCCGGCCCTCTCGTCCAATCCTAAATCGCTGCCGCATGCTCCTCTCCCTCTTCTCCATTGCAAAACCACCTCCTCTCCTCTCCATCATCTCCATTCCAAAACCACCGTCTCGCCTCTCCCTCTTCTGATCTTCTCCATTGCAAAACCACCTCCTCTCCTCTCCATCATCTCCATTCCAAAACCACCGTCTCGCCTCTCCCTCTTCTGATCTTCTCCATTGCAAAACCACCTCCTCTCCTCTCCATCATCTCCATTCCAAAACCACCGTCTCGCCTCTCCCTCTTCTGATCTTCTCCATTGCAAAACCACCTCCTCTCCTCTCCATCATCTCCATTCCAAAACCACCGTCTCGCCTCTCCCTCTTCTCTATTGCAAGACCACCGTCTCTCCTCCCATCTTCCAAAGCTAGCACCGGACCACTCAGAAGGACATCTATGGAGAGGATGCAGCAGCGAATCAAGCAGATCGCCGACGGTGACCCAGGCAAAGTTAGCCAGGTTGAAGGAGATCCTTAGTTGGTTTGACAATGAGTGGGAGATTTCAAGGACGGTGCGGGCCATGTGGCAATGTATGTGAAAGAGCGAGACGGCGGCGATGTACATGTACTCCTCGGCGGCAGTCACACCGCAGTCCTCCGAGTTCATCGAGTATCTCCTCTGGGCGATGGAGCAGAAAGATTCGCCCGAGGCCACAGTCAGACGGAGGTGGTGGGCGTACAGGTCGAAGGTCGAGCACCCAGAGGATAATGAATCGATCGAGTATGGTGTGCCGTTCGTGAGGGTGCAGAGCCAGCCGGAGCCACAGGACTATTCGTTCTCCCACCGCAAGAGGAGGTCGGATGGCGCGACGTCGCTTCCCCGCCGTTCTCTACGGTTCCCTCGATGCTCGCCTCGTTTCAACGGCGGCGGTAGGGTTTAAGGTAAGCTTCGCACTAACCTAATCTTCCACCTGCTCATGCTTACAATCAGTGTGACAGCTAATGAAAATCATGCTTACAATCAGTCTCCGAGTACTATGCCAATCACCCTAAAATAGCTCTGGACCTTTGGGTCAAAGTTGTGACACAGTGTACAAATAAAGAAAAATAGATTGGTGCTTCTTTCAGAAAAGAGTACTCCCTAGAAAACTGCCAATATAAGCTACTAGTATTTGGTTAGATGATTTGCTGCCGAGAAAGATCCGTCCACAGAGAGCGCCACACATCCCACTGGTGGTGGTGGATGCCAATGCGTGCATGCAGCATGGTTGGTGTCGGTAATTTTTACTTGGCACACCTCGCACTCTGCATATATGCCGGTTCCATACGTACATTTGTGCAGTTTCACCAAAATGCAGCTGAATAACCCTGTTTGCACAGATAATGAAAAAGCATGATTACATTATAGTGGCACTAGTTGATGAAACACACAAAATAAATAGAAGAAAATATTGCGATAGTATCATAGTATGCCATGTTGCGAGGGCGAGATGGGCCCTGCGACGCCTCATACGGTACGCCTCATACTGGACATCGTCCCAAGTCTCCCAGATACACCTTCTACCAGTGATGAACATCATTGTACAGCGGTAGTACAAGGAGGCGCCTTGAGACATTCAAATCTCTATTTTTGTACATATCAACTAAAATTAAGCACCCGAGTTTGCAGAAATGCTTAAACATTAACAATGGGACTAGTTGATGAAACATACATTAACAAAGAGAAGCACGTTCTTTATCTACATTGGAAATGAAATGATAGAGATGACACTCGCTCTATTTTAACTGTATTATTACTTCATTTTATCAGTGACACTAGGGTCGAGCAGGTGACAAACGAGGTGTACCATGCGTCACAAGGATGGAGGCCGGGGGTGCTTAGACTGGGATGCTGAAGCTGGCTCTTTCAGTCACCAACATGGATGATTCAATTCATGGGACCTTTTGGTGCAGTTCGCCTAAAATGAAGCAATGTCCCGTGAGCTAGCAGCTTCTTCTTCATTTTTTTAAGAAAAGGGCTCCAGCCCCGGTTCCATTTCCATCAGAAAACGAAACCCACAGAGCTTATTCTTCATTAGTTGCAATAAAATTGAGCAACATCAAGGTTGGTTGTGAAGCTCCTGGAATGCTCAACTATAAATTGGATATCATTTGTGCAGTTCAACTAAGATCGAGCGTGAAATGTATATCTCTGTTTGCACAAAAAAGGTGGAAAGGAGGGTGACTAACAAGTGATGAAACATGCATCAAATGAAAAGAAGCATGGTCCTTATCTGAATGGCAATCCTACAAGGACAGTGGCAATTCTAAAGCACTGGCATTGCTAGATATTAGTGTGGGCATTAGGATTAACTATGACAAACGTTAAATACGACATTACTTTGGGCACGGGGGAGTAGGCGGACCAGGACAGTTGCATTTCTAACGAAAAGAACCAACTTATCTTAATGGGAAATTTTAGCAGGACATGTAAAGAAGTGCCATTGATTCATATTACTGGAGGCATTACATTGAAAACAACATTGGTTTAACGTGTCTTTACTTTTAACAGTGCGAGTACTACATTTTACCAGTGGCATTACATAAGAGTGGCTCGGGGCAACAAACATCAAAACAGGATATCTGGGTTGGTCCCATTTTTGTTCGGTATAGCCACCTTATACTGTGTGAGGCTAGCAAATCTAGTGCTGGACTTACTCTGTTGACTTGTCCCCCAGTCCCCACTTTCTTTCCTTTTTCAACCAATAGATCGGGTTTATATTGAGTTTGTACTGCGTTTCCCTTTATTTCCCTATTAGACCTAGAGACCAGTTGGATAGCCAGTCTCTGCTACTTTTCGCCCCCATTATTTCCTCTTTCGACCAAGTCCTAGATTCAGGTAACAAATCCTCCCCCACCCCCACCCCCTTTCTTCCTTGTTTGAACCAAGTAGTACTAGATTTGAGTGCATGAACTAGTTTTACCTCTTAAACGTAAAAAAAAAAGGTGGTTTTCGAACAGCCAATCGATCCTATCTACGAGGGGGCCTGAGAAATAGTAAAAGATACAAATGCAGCGACGTCAGGAGCTCGGGAAGTAGAGCAAGGCCGGTTTCGAAGGAAGTTATACCTGATGGTCACCGGGATGTCGCTAGGTGGGCGGCGGGAGGCCGGATCTGCCCACACTACGGCAGCGAGGAAGATGGGGTCGGAGGCCCTCCCTCGCCAGCGGTGCTTGGGAGAAAACGGCAAGGCAGGCTGATCGGGACGCGCCCAACAGTGGGTAAGAGCCGTCGCCAAGGACGACCGCGTGAACGTTGCACCTTCTCACCTTCCCCGGCGGAGAGGATCCGGCTAGATCTGTGACCAGCGGTGAGCAGAGAGAGAGTGTGTGTGGCCACCGCTGTCGTGTTTAGATCTGGAGAGGCCGAGACAGTGTGAAGAGAGCAACACTAGCAAGCAAGCGCAGAGGCTCCTGCCTATATAGTGGAGTAGTACTAGTTTTGTTTTGTCTACCGGAGCCGGCTTGACCTCGTCAATGACTGTCGAGAAGTCTTCATGCACGTGGCTCGGAGGCGCAGTTATCGTCATTTTGATCTGAAGCGCCGGATTATAACATATAACACGAAAAAATGCCACATGACAAGAAATCATAACCTCACTGCCCAAAGGAGACAACATGAAGCCCGACGGACAAACTAGACGAGGAACAAAGCTCAAATTAAAGATAAACTCGTAGAAAAGGGGTCCATCGATAGATGTCCTAATTAACATAGCCGGCTTGACATAGATGGCAGCCGAGTAGTCACTGTTCGTGCATGTGCCCCCAATGACTAGCCCAACTCAGTTGTCGCTGTTTAACCCTCGCAGTGATCCGAAGCACATGACACCTAATTTTGCGAGATGACAAGAAACCTTTTTTTAGATTTCTCACCACAACTATAGCCATGTACAACACAGCCTGCACGATATGTAGACGATACCAATCCAGGCGTGTTTGCTGGAGTCTGGTCACATGCATGGACGAACTGATCTTCCGTGTCTTGCAGGGATCGTCCAGGAACCAACGTAGTACAACACTTCTCTAGTACTATCGCTCGTCTCCCTCTTCTATTAAGTCACCCGACTTGCGGGGCCGGGGAGTGTGCCTATGGTCGGTTCTCAATTGCCGTCCCACATGTGTGTGCAAACACAATATGACGCGCGTTCCATTCGGAGAGCAGCGTGCTAGACCTACCGACCGTCTGGGGTGCGATGCGAACGCGACGGGCGTGCTGTATACTCCGTACATGTGTACCGCCATTTTCTAGACGCTTTGCTCCATGGTGCGGGCGCAATCCATGGATACAAAATTAGTATACTGTATACTATTTAAAAGTCGAGGGCGGGGCTTTTCCTGCACGGTAGGTGGGGAAGTTCCGCCTAGTCGGTTCGACAGAGACGCGAGAAGACGAGGGATGGGAATGGCTCAGCCCACATGCATCATTTGATGAAAGCACTCCAGCGAGTTACTGCTGGACAGGTGGGGCCCCGTGATTTGACTTGCCATTATCATTTTAACTGCGGCGCTACGACCGGCGTGAGTCTCCCGATTCCTGACCACCTCCATACAGGTGCCTCTCCCAATGCTCCACCATGTAGTAGAGGCTGGCTCTTGCATGAGAGCCCACTTCTCCACTTTTTCCTTGCCTCTCTTTCCTCCACATATGCAAAAATGCCATGTAAAGCGCACTATTGTACTTACTTTTACTTGCTCCTACAGGTGCTTAAGCTTGCCACATAGGCATAAAGTCTGATGTGGCAAGTTAATCAAGAAGAGAGAGACTAGTTTGGTGACCCAAGGAAGAAACGGTGCTAAGCGCGTGTACCTAGGTGAAAAGACAATTTTGAGTCTATAGCTAATTAAATGAAGCAAACTTAGCAACACCATTTCATTGGAAGAGGTCACTCCTTGGCAAATGCAATAAATACTAGTACTCCTTGTGTCCCATAATATAAGAACGTTTTTGGCACTACACTAGTGTCAAAAACGTTCTTATATTATGGGACGGAGTGAGTATGAAGAAAGAGATAGAGAGGAGTAAAAAAATTACACTTATAGCCAACCTTGTTGTAGTATGAGTGACTAAGTGATGACTATGTATGACATGCCAACATCAGATAGCCTAACGCACCGTGTTAAATCTCCAAGGGCGCGACCGCGCGAGCGACGCGACGGTCGTGGTAGGCGCGACCATGATACGGGCTGCTGGCAGCCCTTGGATCTGAGATCAAACGGTCGCATGCTAAGTTGCTGAAAATTTGCAGAATAACCCTCCAGGATAGGATATTCACCATAGGTCTAGAATCACGCCATGCAACCGTTCGATCTCAGATCCAAGGGCTCTCGGAAGCCCGTGTCATGGGAGAATGGAAAGCCACTACCCTGCCGTTCGCACGCTGGCAGTTCGCTCCTACTCGTCCCCGCACGTCCTTCAATACTACGTCGGTTCGCTCCTAGTCGTCCCGTCCATTCACATTACGGCAGTTCCACTAATCCTAACCCTCCTCCCAAATCCATGGCATCCCAAATCTCCACGATCGGCGGTGAGTACAAGGTTAGAACCATCACCGGCGATGAGTTTGACGTCATCTACACCCGTTCTTCCGCGACGGTGAAAGGATGCCTTTCTCGCTTCAGACGCATGTTCGAATACTCAGATGATGAGTGGATCGCTGGGCTAGATGTTGAGTACACCACAGTCCTGGGACGAGAGAAGGATCTAAAGGACGAAGAGAGGAAGAAGCCCGCCGTGATCCAGGTTTGCGTGCATGACTTATGCTTGGTCTACCACATATGCCATGCCGACGTTGAGTGCCAGGATTTTAAGGACTTCCTCGAGTGCAACCTAGTGAAATTCGTTACTGTAGACTTTGCTAACGACAAAGAAGTCCTGCGTCGGATAGGCCTCGTTGTAGGCAACACCTTCGACCTCCAGAAGAATCGGCTGGTGTCCTCTCGTCAGCCTTCAATGCTGACCCTGGCAGGAGCCATGGTTCATCCTTCGTACGGTAAACTGGAGAAACCTCCATACACGTTTCATCGTCATGCATGGCAGCGGAATGTACTAGATATAGACCCCATCCACTACGCTGCAATGGATGGCTACCTTTGCTTCAATATCTACAAGGGTAGGATGAAGAGCAACAGCCAAGTGTGCGGTTCAAGCAAAGAAGTATCGGCCAAGAGGAAGAGGGACAAGGACGAAGTCGAGGACATGGACGAGGACTCCGAGTAAGGTGGCAGTGTCGTTGCTCATGGTGGTTCTAATGCAGTGTCTACTGGAATAGTTGCAAAGTTTAATTTCATGTGTGCTTAATTTAATTTGAGGGGTGTGTTGTGCTGAGCCCCCAGCAGAACTATGTTATGTTTCTTCTCGTTACTTTAACTCTTCAGTACGTACATACTAGTATTTCTTACATTTCATCTTTTAGTTGTTATAGTACTACCACTCATTTCTTCACATTATATACGTACAATATATATGGCCAACATCATATAGCCAGCAGTTTAGTTGTCAAAGAATTTCAGGGTGCTTAGTTTTGTCAAAGAATTCCAGGATGTTTAGAGGGTGCTTGGATCCAAGGGACTTATTTTAGTCTGGCTAAAAATAGTCTCTTTAAGAGGCTAAAGTTCCAAGCACCCCTGACTAAAGAGGGGCTAAAACTAGTCTTGAGACTAAATTTTTTTAGTCAGGGGTACCCCTACTAAAATGTGGATTAGTCCTCTCTCTACTCATTTAACTCCTCTCCTTTAACACAGGCGAGTTCTGGATTGGAGGGTTTGGAGGATAATAAATGCTCATTAACTTGATTTTAGCCTTTTTAGTATTTGGATCCAAGCATGGGTGAGGCTAGCATGTTTTAGTCCCACTACTTTTAGTCATGGGACTACAACGTATCCAATCACTCTCTTAGTTTTATTTGAGGGGTGGGTTGGGCTGGACACCATTATTGTGACTAGCCTTTTTAATAGTACTATATGCATAATTTGGCGACGAGCGCTCTCTATATGTACCACCTTTTTTTAATTTCAAGTTTTGCTACATGGCGCAATCCATCGATACTACTGCTGTACAAAAGTATACATTTTTTAAAAGGCTAGAGGGCGGGGCAGTCTAGCTTGGTCGGTTTCACGAGAGGCGAGGGCCTTTGTGATTTGACGACTCATTACTGCTGGAAGGCGGGGCCTTGTGATTTGACTGCTCGTATAAATGCACCGACGACCTGATCGAGGAGGAGCAAAGAACCGTGCGGTATACTCAAGTTTTCCACTGGAGTAGTACTACGACGGAGGAGCACGAAACACGGCAGCCCAGTGCCATATGGCGATAAAAAATGATCTAATTTGCTAGTCATCTCATTGTTAGCATTGTTCTATTCATTCCCTCAAAAAACATTGTTCTATTCATGCCTCGCAGAGAACGTGACACGTGCGGCGAAACACCCGAAGCAAAAGATGAAACACAGGAGCAAAAGAAGAAGGAAGATTATCACCCCAAATGATCTAATTCGCCGCGGAGTCGTAACTGCTTCTTCATCGCCTCCATGACCTCCATCTCCTTGCGCGTCTCCTCCGCCATCTTCTTCATTCTGTCCATGATGCGGGATTTCTCGACGTGAGCCTTCATCATCTGTTCCACGGCCGCATTACGTACCTTGACAGTAGCCGGGTGCTCGATGCGGAGCTTCGCCAACTCCTCCTTCTGTTCCATGACGAGGGCCTGCAGCATCTTCATCGAGGAACTACTATTCTCATGCAGCTTCTTCCAGCCGGCGTTCTTCTCCTTCAACAGGTTGATCTCGTGGCAGAGCTTCGCCTTGTCCTCCTGAAGTCGCAGGATTTCGCCGGTCGCCTTCTTCTCTGAGGCAATGCTCTTCTTCGGCAGCATCACCAAGCCGGCGGTCAACTCCCCCTGCTGATTGAGCTCAGCGGGCATGTCGTCGAGGCTCTCCTTCAGCAACTCCATCAAGCCTTGGATGAACTCCTTCTGCTTATTGAGCTGATCGGGCATTCCATCGAGGGATAACGACTCCAGCTCCGCCGGCTCGGCATGTTCGCCTCCGCGGCTAGGGCGCTCCTGGGAGCCATCGCCTGCCCGTGAGAGATCTTTCAAGGTCTCTGCGTGGCGGCGAGCCCTCTCTTTTTTTCCACAGCCTTGGTTGCCGCTCCCTTGTGACGAGTAGTTCTCGACCTAGAGCTCTGCTCACCGGCCATGGCAACGACGGACGAAGAAGAAGCACTTATGAGGAGGAAAGGTAGAGTAATTTTCGGTTAGGTAGTTCCCTTTTTTATAACCTAAGTACTAGCACTAGTACTAATACCTGCATAGTGGGAACACGTTCAGGTTTGGTACGTACTAGTAGGTGTGAGCAGGCTTTCGAATGTGATGGGAACAAGGTAAAGATTAATTGATGGTTTTGGTTTCGAGGCCCGAAACGGCTCCCGACGAGTTTAGCGGAACATAAATTTCAAGTACTACACTGCTCAAATGCGTAAGTATTATGTTACTGTCAAAAATTGGCACAAAATACGAAGGAGACCAATGGAAGTACTACTAGCAACCCACAATTTAACTACTCGCATGCGCGCAGTGGAGTAATAATGTCTTTCTTCCGCCCTCACGTCCACTCAATTTGAATGCGCTGTATTAATTGACCATCAATGAAGTGAACGACTTTACACGCGTCAAATTATCACATGGGGTGGATCTTGGTACAAAATTGCGTCCGCCCGTGTACCCGCGTATGCGTGCGAGGGAATGAGTGTGTGCGTGGCGTGCGTGCACATCTTCGCTTCGTGCATGTACCGCCAGTATGGCTCAGGGAGGACGAGTACATTCTTCTGGAACCAGCAGCACGTCACTGTGATCAATCCACGCAAGGAGGTCGCGACAATGCCTCCACATGTGCCACGTGGCTTCATGAACTGTAAGAGAGACACTGTGTAGCGTGCCATTGGTATTCTAATTTACGTGTTTTGCACATACTCGAAGTACTAGTAAGGTACACGTGCATTGCACGCATCAGATTTTGCAACCAAATTATGAATAAATACCACACTATAGCATGTAAGCTCTGAGTCATATATGCCCGATGTAGCCCTTCATTTAATTCTTATAGTTCATCTCATTCAAAATCAATTAGTTTTTATAAAAAAGCTAAGAACGCGGGAATAGGAAAAACATGGGATTATAGTGGAGTATCGTCTTGAATCCTACAGGATTGTACGAGTGTTTGATTGTGCATAGAAAAAACGCAGAATTCTTTCAAAGAGGTTTGAGTGGATGGGATGTTTCCTATGAAATCTAGTGCAAATGAATCATATGGAAAAATTCCTATGGTTTACAATCCTACGAATCAAACAACCAAGATAGGAAAAATTCCTAATGATTAGAATCCTCCAAAATTCCTTTGAGAATCCTTTGAATCAAAGAAGCCCTTAATCTATTTTATGATTCATGGAATTGTGCGTTGTAAAGCATAAAGTAAAAACAAATAATGGCAATTCAACTAGAAAAAAAGTTTGGGCAGTTATGATACGGAAGATTCTAGAACAAAAGAGAACCACTGTTGTTTTGAGGTTTGTGCATTATGCTTAAGTTCAACCATGGAGTCTGCTAGATTGTACATGTGGCAAAATCCGGTGGGGGGCTAGAAGGTGGTACGAGGGGCCGAGTGGAAGGAGACTATGAAGGAATGCACAAGTGCGAGATCGATATTTAGAGAGAGGGGGCGAACACGTGCGCTATTGCGCGCAGTGGCAGAGCCATGAAAAATAAATGAGCTAGGGGGCCAAGCATTGCTAATCCTTTACGAGGAGGGTCAATTCATGAACTTAAACCATTTTTAGCAGCAATTGTCTAATGATCACATTCATATTAGCCTCGATATATAGTGATGTTAGGGGGGAGGGGGGCAGGGCCCTTACTGCCCCCTGTCTTCGCCATTGTGCACGGGTCTGAGAGATGAAGCGGAAGGCATGGATGATGAGAGGGGGACGTTGGATATATAATTAATGTGGGTGTATTAGCTATATATGTTAATCCTATATAGAGAGGTATAGATTGATCGATGTGGACGTGGGAAAGAGGGTGAGACCTCACTGGATATATCGATTGATCGGTTTGTGTGGAAAACTATGAAAGACCTAGCTATATACACACATACATAGAGGAACATCGATCGTTGCGCATGCACGCGTGAGAGATAAAGAATGCCTGATATGATGGAGAGGGGGATGTGTGTGGGTGTGTGCCTTCATGGGAGACCGACCTGAAGAAAAAGATTGTATGCGTGCGATGGATAATGTCGACTGGTAGTGTGTGTGCATGCATGCACGAGAGAAAGTTAGTGGTACAATTATAAAGAGAAGACTACTGTGTGGGTGTAAAAGAATAGGTGAGGTCATAATCAATGTAAAGTTGAATTCAAATATTTGAATAAGAGATCCTGATGTTTGAAACCCATGCATGCATGAATATAACGGAGATCTGCGCGGTGTGGTTTGGAAACGAGCATGTTGTAATGTATACACATTGAACAAGGTCAAACTGATTTGAATTTGAGATACCGATGGCAGACATCATTTGGCCACGTCGCATCCGTGCATGGACACACTATTCTAATTGGAGATGATGGGCGGCTTTCGCATCACATATCTATATCTATACCCCTATATATATATATATATATATATATTATATTTTACATTTTTTTATATTGTGTGCGGGTAACTTTAACTTTGAAAGATGGTCGTTGGATGAGGCGAATCCGATGGTCCAAAGATGGCAAATTTGAGCACTACTGGCCGTTGGAAATCATCTAGATTCCACCAGATTTCGCCACATGTATAATCTAGAAGACTCCATGGTTGATCTTAAGCATAATGCACAAACATCAAAACACAAGCACTTCTTATTTGTTCTAGAATCTTCCGTATCAGAATTGCCCAAATGTTTTTCTACATGATTTGCCATTATTTGTTTTTACTTTATGTCTTACGACGCACAATTCCATGAATCTTAAAATAGGTTAGCTTTCTTATAAAAACTAGATGATTTTGAATGAAATGAACTATAAGAATTAAGCGAACATCTACATCATGCATATATGACTCAAAGCATGCATGCTATAATGTGGTATTTATTCATAATTTGGTTGCCAAATCTCATGCGTGCAATGCACATGTACCTTACTCTAGTCTAAATGGTGTTTGTGTGTGTGTTGTGTGTGTTGAGGTGCAAATTGTCTTTTTTTGGGTACACGTTAAGCTTGTTCTTCCGAAATTTCAAGCCGCGCCTTGTTATGCCAAAAATTCAAGCTAGCGTCTCTGTCTATCGTGCTGCGAAACTCCCGCCTCTTCAACCCGCGCCTTGTTAGCCCGAAATATTTAAGATATATCTTTGTCTCGTTGTGCTCCGAAAACTCCCTCCATCTCAACTCGCACCTTGCTATTCCGAAATTACAACGCACGCGAAAACTCCCACCTCCTGTGAAATCCCGACACGCGAAATGCCCGTGGTACCCCTGAACCGAAAGAACCGCCTCAAATCGGTGGGGGTACTTTTGTAACTTACCCCACATTTCGGACAAGCGCGTCTCTAAGCCATGGTTCCCCACTGCCATCCCATCCGCCCACCCATTCGTACACCGAGGCCGCGAAAACCCGTGATGAAACCCCACACCCTGCTCCGTCCGCCACCCAGCCGGAGCCTCTTCCCCAACGACATCGTCCAGAGCAACACCTCGACGTCCCTCATCCACCGTACTGGATGAGGATCCGTCGTCGATCTCATCGTCCCGCCGGTTCAGCCACCCCGTCCTCCACCTCCAAGGAGCTGCCCCGATGTTCCCCTCGTCTTTCATGCCACCGCCATTCCCACACCGCCGTGTTCACCTGCACCACCGGAAGAGCATCATCATCACCGTTTCCTCGGATGAAGCTGCGGCCTAATCGGCGCCACCAAAGAGGTTGTACACTAATCGCCGCCTTTTCTTCTTGATTCGATCTCACGGTGCTGCCGGCGCTCGGTCCCGAGCCGACACGGCGCGGCTCCATCCACGGTGGCGTCGCCGGCCACTTCCTCCACGGCGTCGCTCCCTCGGCGGCAACGTCCACATCAGTAGGAGCTGCTGCTACTTTAGCTCTCGCTCGCGCTGCTGCCCTGCTCTTGCTCTCGGTCCCCTGCCTGCTCTGCTCTTGCTATTGCTCTTGCTCGCGCTGCCGCTCTCACTCTTGCTCTTGCTTGTGATGCTGCTCTAATTTAGCTACACTTCAGTCGACTGAATCAACTTTTGGGTCAGTCGATTTTCAGGGGGTGGGGGGCTCGCCGGGGTGAAGGAAGAACCAGCCGCAGCGGGAAGGGGGGCTCGCCGGAGAGGTACCCCACTATCTATCTTCGGGTTCAGGATGGGGGTGGTGGTCGCCGGCGGTGGCGGGGCGTTGGCGGGGCGGTGGCGTGGGGATCTCCGGAGAAAAAGCTCAGCACGGGGGGGCCTAGAGGGATGGCCGGGGCGGCGGCGGACCGGCGGTGGGGAGTGTTTTCGGGGCGGGCGGGGCGGCGGGGGGCTGCTGTTTGGCCGGTGGTGGCTGGCGGCTCAGGGGGGTGGAGGTTGAAGATGAACCGCAGGCCCTTGATTTCGTATCCAACGGCTGCAAAATCGACTGACCAGAGATGAAAAAGCCAGTCGACCGACGTGTAGCCTCACCTTGCTAGTGCGTTCAGTTTCAACAGCAAAATTCAGTTTCGACAACAAAATTCAGTTTCGACAGTTAAGTTCAGTTTCGACAGTTAAATTCAGTTTCGACAGTTAAGTTCAGAGATGAGCGGCTGATGTATTTTACATCTAGCACTTTGTGGTTATGTATTTTACGTCATGTATTGGAGATGCTATTAGAATTCCACTCAGGTTAACGTTGTTCGTTGTCTCTCTTGTCCTGCTTCAGCCTCGGCGTCGTACAACTCACCGGAGCAGCTCCAACGACGAAACCCTCCATCACAGCGGAGCTGTACCTCGGGCTCCATCTCCAGACGCCTAAGATGTTCTTCCCCTCCTCCGACAGCCAAGTCAGCCGGAGCATCCTCACCGGCTAACCCAATCACGCTGAGATCGACATGGCTTCGCCAAAGAGGTTGTACACTTGTTGCATCTCTTTTTACTCTACATGTTATATATATTGTCCACTGAGCACTCGTAGTAACGGGAAATACGATTATTTTATCCTACTATATGACAAGCAGTGAGGTACCAGGCAACTTAGCTATCCGTGATGGACTCTCTTGAACGCCATCATTATTTATCTATGCACGTTTGAGCTGTGCATTTGTCGATGGGCCTGGGAGTTGAGCTAGTATGGCAGTGGCCTGGGTCCAAAGTAATAGAAGTAGCACAAAAACTTTTTTTTAGTGTAGGATTTTCCTTGCTCAAGCCTGCCTACTAGAATCGCGAGTGCTTGAAAGGAAAAGTGAATGAAAAACATCGGAATTGGAAAGTTTCCTATGGTACTACTTTTCATGAATTTGGTGCAAAGGAATGGAGCAAAGGAAAATTGTAGGATTTGTTCCTTTAGTGTCTCCTTGAAAGAAAAACCGTAGGAATTCTAATTTCCACTTCTCCTCCTTTTCATATTCCTATTCATCAAGCACAAGACTAAGAGATAGTAGCATAATAGCATTATAACCGTACATTTTCTTGTGGTTTGACTTAATCTCACCATGCTTTTTTGCATCCTGTGATCTTCCAATTGTTGTGAATCAAACACCCAGATTGGCAGAAATCATGTGTTTTTAAATTCTCTGTTTTGCACGTGCATTCCTATCCTATTCCTGTCTATTTCCTATCCCTGCATTGTTAGAATCCTCAAATTCAAACAAGCCCTTACTCAATTACTTCTGTTACAGATATGTGTGAAAGAAAACCTTGTGTGGTTTGTCCTGCTCCTGCGGCGCTGTGTTCCACCCTAGCTCAGCTGCTCCAACGACGGAAGGGTTCACCACAGCAGGGATCCGCTCTCCAGACTGTCTTTCGCTGCCTCAGATCTTCTTCCCCGCCGCCGGCAGCCACGGCAACTGCATTACCATCATCAACTGAGCAGATGACCTTGAGGACTACACAGGTCCGCAAGAGAGGTCGCACTCTTCCGTGTCTGCTTACGTTATGCGTCGCTTAATATGATGACATGCTAAATTATCGTCGTGTTCACCTATTAGACTCCGAGTCAGGTCCAAACTAATGCTGAAACTTGAGTTTTTAAATGGTTGTGGGGTACATATTGGGGCAGCAATCAGTACTATCTGTCTACTATCTGGTTAATCTCCGGTGTCTACTATGAGTTTCATGTTGGGTGCAAACAAACATTAAAGGAGCCATTATCTATATTTTTTAACTAAAGCTATTATCTGCCTGTTATCATTGGTTTTGGGTCTATCCACAGTTTGCTACCATCACTCTGGATTTGTGCATGCACTCCTTACATAATCTCACTATGTTTTATTCCTATGCATGCCAGTTATTGACACAATGGAACTGATCATGTAGAGCAAAAGAGACGAGCCTTGCGTGGCAATAAAATTTCATGCAGACGTCGTTCCATGGTGGGCGCAAAGGCATCCCCCCTCCACCCATTTCGGATCGTAATCAAGAGGAAGATAACTGTTCTGAGGGGGATTCAGAAGGACAAGACCACTCCTATTTACCCCATGAGGTCTTCGCTCTAACTTGGCATGCTGATGTTGGTAATATCATGCATATGGTGCCTTGCATTGCTTACTGTATACATTAAAGATGTCATCTGCTTAGTTTAGACATGCTTTGTGTCAATGCCATCGTATATGTGAATCATGCAATGCCATCTTGTCTAGCCAGGCATCATATATGTGAATTTTGCAATGCCACCCTGGTTAGCCAGTCATCTTATATGTGAATTATATCATGCCATCATTTTTTTATTACGTGTTAAATTTGTCAACAATTTTAGTACATTCAATTACTCTTCCTGTGCATCAGCCATTCGGCACGGTCATGGAAAAATCTGGAGTGGAAACAAGGTCTTCAGAGCAGACAATGCTATCTGACGAAGCGCGTGTCTTGCTGGTTACCGATAGCTCCTCAGAGGAGGATTCAGAGACAGATGACCAGTCATATTCCCCCCCCCCGAGGTGCATGCCCTAACTTGGCAGGGTTATGTTGCTCATATCATGCGTATGGTATCTTGCATTGCTATGTCATTTGCTTAGTTTAGACATGCTTTGTGTGAATGCCACCTGTTTAGTGTCTAATTACCATATATGTGAATTATGCAATGTCATCTTGTTGCAAGACATTATATATGTGAATTATGCAATGTTATCTTGTTGCAAGGCATTATGTATGTGAATTATGCAATGCCATGCTGTTTAGGCAAGCGTCATATATGTGAATTATATCATGCCGTCCTTTTTTTGTATTTCTCATTGCTTTTGTCGACAATGTTTGTATATTCAACTGCTCTTCCTGTGCATCGGCCATTTGAATTGGTGATGGAGAAATCTAGAGTGAAAACAAGGTCTTCAGAGCAGACAATGCTACCTGCTGAAGCAGATATCTTGCTGGTTACAGATAGCTCTTCAGAGGAGGATTCAGAGGCAGATGACCAGTCCTATTATCCCCCTGAGGTGTATGCTCAAACTTGGCAGGGTTGTATTACTCATATAATGCATATGTTGTATTGCAATGCTTAGTTTTTACATCATATACACAATATTGAATGCCATCTCCTTGGTTGACACATCATATATGTGATTGCCCTCTGCTCACTTCCTTAGTATATAAATCATATATTTGAATTATGTCATGCCATGATGTTTACATAGATAGCATGTATCTGAATTATGGCATGCCAACCCATTTTCTAAAGACATAATATAGTTATATCATCTCATCATGTTCACATAGTCATCATATTTTAAATTATGTCATTCTATCCGTGAATTATATCATGCCATCATGTTTCCATCGACGGCATGTTTGTGATTTATGGCATGCCAACCACTTTAATAGACACATCGTATAGTTATATCATGTCATCCTGTTTACATAGTCATCATATTTTGAAGTATGTCATTCTATCCTGTTTAGTTAGCCATCATACATGTGAAATTGTGTCATGCTATCCTGTTTAATTAGCCATCATATATGTGAAATTATGTCCTGCTATTCTGTTTCCTTAGACAACATAAATGTGAATTATTTCATGCCCTGTTTTCTTCCCTACTATCCATTGCACCTGTCTATCTTACAATGTCTGTACATTCAATTACTTTTCTTGTTTATCAGCCATTTCAATTGGAGGGAGTGATGGCAGTATCTGTGGGAGTAAAAACACGGTCTTCAGAAAAGATCGTGCTACCTGTCGATGTAGATAGAACCACGGTTGTACTTGCCCAAGAACCAGCCCCACCACACATAACCCACACTCATGCAGATTGTACCCCTACCCAGTTGGACAGAGAACCAGCTACACCCCTTCTAACCCCAACCCCAGCAGATAGACACCCAGTTCCCGTTGACACAGCACCGTCTCCACCACAGAGCACCCAAACACGAGCAGTTCGTAAGGCAACTGCAGTGCCCAAATCACGAGGACCACCACTCCGAACCCGAAGTCAACGCTTAAAGCAGAAGAAGAATTGTTCTCAGGTCAGGTTCCGTAGCTATGGTTCATACTACTTTGCTCTTGCATCACTGTATTTACTGATACCAACTAATTTCAAATTTGAAGGATGCAATTGAAACTCCAATGGCGTAACAGGTATGTTTTAAACCTGTTTCTTCAACGTGTTTGGCTGTTTGCTGTTGTAACTTGCTCTATGTTGATTTCAGTTTCAATTGAATAAACAGTTATGTTCTCATGCCATGCACATTACAAGTGTTGTTATTGCTGTGTAGTTTCCCACACTTACATTCTGTCTATGCTGCTTTGTCTTAAATAGATATGATTCGAACTGTATCTATCTTGATTTGGCAACATAAACTAGAATGATATAGACCATACAGTGACCATACTACATAGATATATGTTTGTTTCATGCTGTTATCCTGTCCACCTTACTACTGAACTGGTTTACCAAAATGAGTTTCATATACTACATTGTAAACCTGAGATGTGTTTGTTTGTTTCTCTTTTAGAACGCGGATAAAATATTGGAGAAGAGTACCCTGTTATGCAATGGTAAAGGAAGTAATGCAGATAAGGTTCAAGATAGTGAGACATCCCTGTTGGTCTCCAAGAAAGCTGATAAAAACTATATTGAAGACACTGAGACAACCCCAAAGTCCTGTCTTGATGTAGTGTTCGAGTTACTGGCTACCACTGCTGGCACCAGCTCTTCGAACTCGTTACCTGAATCAGTTCGGCTTCTTGAGTCTCAACTTCAAGTTGAAAGACATCGATCAGATGTTATGCGACAGGAAGCCGAAGGACTGAGGAAGTCCCTACAGAATTCAGATGCATACTTTCTGGTGCAACAGCAAGCGCTGGAGGACTTAAGCGCCAAACAAGAGAAAGTTAATAAGCTTGCTAAGCATCTTGCCAGCATTATGGGTACCCAGGATATTGTTTCTTGAGCTCTTCTGAAGTGGTTTCAGTTCTGGACTTGTTTTGCTGCGGCGTTTATATGCTGTTGTGTTCCCTATATTTGCACTGGTGGCGAACTTTGATGCCCAGTGGATGTAATATGTGTAATAGCCGTGATAGCCTAGTGTAAGTTGCTTGCTTATTTATTTCCTTGTTGTCCTGTTTATTTGTTTGCTTCTAGTCAGTGTAGTTCTTTTTCTGTGGTTTGCCAGTGGCTGCAATAACCTATTTTTTAAAACTAGGCCACAATAACCATGGGCTAATATTTACTGTAGTGACACTGGGCCTCCTACGGACCGTAGAAACAGTGGGCCTTCTATGGGCCGTAGAAACAATGGGCCTTCTATGGGCCGTATCATCAATGGGCCTTATACGGGCCGTATGATCGATTGGCCAAACATGGGCCAAACAGACCGCATTCTGGCCGTAAGCACATAGACCGCATTCTATGGGCCGACCATAACGGGCCATCGTTAATAGGCCGTATTTGATGACGCTATGAAAACGGCCCAACGTATTAACGGACCACAAACGGGCCGACTGTAACCACGGGCTGAATTTGGCCCACAAGCAGAAAATGACAGTAACGGGCCATAAGTAAACGAATGCTGGAAAATAGCCCAAGAATAAATGGGCTCTGAGAAGGCCGAAAGATAACATGGGCTGGAAACGGCCCAACGGAATAACGGGCCATTAATGGGTATAAAGTGATACACTGTTCTTTACGGGCCAGTTTCACCACGTGCCGTTAATGGGTGTAAAGTGATACACTGTTCATTACGGGCCAGTTTCACCACGGGCCGTTAATAGGCCAAGAGTTACATAGGGCCTCATATGGGCCGAAAGACGTCATGGGCCATACATGGGCCAGAAGTGAAAACGGGCTGGAATCATATTGCATGGCCGAGATGACGCTACTGGGCCTAATTCGAATAGGGCGTAACATGCCTTGGGTTAGCGGGCTGTAAATGGGCTATATGCGAACAGGCCATTAACAGGCTTTCCATGGGCCGGCCCGCCACCTTTTGACCAAGTCAAACGGGCCGGCCTTTTCACAGGAATGGGCCTCTGTTGGGCCGTGCCACGTGTTGACGTATCATAGGCGCCTTATGTCCAATGAGTGGATGACATCTGTCCCAGCGATGAGCCGACACGTGTTTCCTCCAGCCAATGATGATTTTACACGGGGAAAATCCCCATTGGTCGGGGCTGTTAACGGGTTATCGGATCCAAAACCCGACCCGATAGCTTAACGACGTTCCGTTACGGTGGATGCCACGTGTCGGTCACCCTTGACGAAAGCACTTCTGTGACGTGCGATTTATCGTCATGGAAGTGGACACTTCCGTGATGATAATTTTGATAATGTCATGGAACACTTCTACGACAGCACAGGTATGACTATCTTGATTCTGTCATAAATTTGTCATGGATGTACATGCATGACAAAAAACGCGACCTACTGTGACAAACACGTATCATCACGGAAGTGTATTTTTTTTGTAGTGTAGGTCGACTTCACTTGACCGTCGACGAGACTGACAAGTGGACTCTCAGCTACTAATTCCTCTAAGTCTCTCACTAACTTGTGGGGTCGGCCTTATATGAGTCCTACGAGGAGTACCTCCGTCTGGGGTGAGAAAATGTGGTAGGTGGACTTCAAACTCATACTGACATGTGGGCTCTCAAATAGTTCCTCTAAGTACTTGACTAACTTGTGGGGTCGTTGATACGTCTCCAATGTATCTATAACTTTTGATTGTTCCATGCTATTATATTATTTGTTTTGGATGTTTATGGGCTTTATTTTACACTTTTATATTATTTTTGGGACTAACCTATTAACCCAGAGCCCAGTGCCAGTTCCTGTTTTTCCCTTGTTTCAGTGTTTCGAAGAAAAGGAATATCAAACGGAGTCCAAACGGAATAAAACCTTCGGGAGAGTTATTTTTGGAACGGAAGCAATCTAGAAGACTTGGAGTATACGTAAGGGAAGCAACAAGGAAGGCACGAGGCAAGGGGGCGCGCCCACCCCCTGGGCGCGCCCTCCACCCTCGTGGGCCCCTCGTGGCTCCCCTGACGTATTTCTTTCGCCTATATATGTCCATATACCCTAAAAACATCGGGGAACAGAATAGATCGGGAGTTCCTTCGCCGCAAGCCTCTGTAGCTACCAAAAACCAATCGGGACCCTGTTTCGGCACCCTGCCGGAGGGGGGATCCCTCACCGGTGGCCGTCTTCATCATCCCGGCGCTCTCCATGATGAGGAGGGAGTAGTTCACCCTCGAGGTTGAGGGTATGTACCAGTAGCTATGTGTTTGATCTCTCTCTCGTGTTCTTGATTTGGCACGATCTTGATGTATCGCGAGCTTTGCTATTATAGTTGGATCTTACGATGTTTCTCCCCCTCTACTCTCTTGTAATGGATTGAGTTTTCCCTTTGAAGTTATCTTATCGGATTGAGTCTTTAAGGATTTGAGAACACTTGATGTATGTCTTGCCGTGCTTATCTGTGGTGACAATGGGATATCACGTGATCCACTCGATGTATGTTTTGGTGATCAACTTGCAGGTTCCTCCCATGAACCTATGCATAGGGGTTGGCACATGTTTTCGTCTTGACTCTCTGGTAGAAACTTTGGGGCACTCTTTGAGGTTCTATGTGTTGGTTGAATAGATGAATCTGAGATTGTGTGATGCATATCGTATAATCATACCCACGGATACTTGAGGTGACAATGGAGTATCTAGGTGACATTAGGGTTTTGGTTGATTTGTGTCTTAAGGTGTTATTCTAGTACGAACTCTATGATAGATTGAACGGAAAGAATAGCTTCATGTTATTTTACTACGGACTCTTGAATAGATCGATCAGAAAGAATAACTTTGAGGTGGTTTCGTACCCTACCATAATCTCTTCGTTTGTTCCCCGCTATTAGTGACTTTGGAGTGACTCTTTGTTGCATGTTGAGGGATAGTTATATGATCCAATTATGTTATTATTGTTGAGAGAACTTGCACTAGTGAAAGTATGAACCCTAGGCCTTGTTTCCTAGCATTGCATTACCGTTTACGCTCACTTTTACCACTTGCTACCTTGCTGTCTTTATATTTTCAGATTACAAAAACCTATATCTACCATCCATATTGCACTTGTATCACCATCTCTTCGCCGAACTAGTGCACCTATACAATTTACCATTGTATTGGGTGTGTTGGGGACACAAGAGACCCTTTGTTATTTGGTTGCAGGGTTGTTTGAGAGAGACCGTCTTCATCCTACGCCTCCCACGGATTGATAAACCTTAGGTCATCCACTTGAGGGAAATTTGCTACTGTCCTACAAACCTCTGCAATTGGAGACCCAACAACGTCTACAAGAAGAAGGTTGCGTAGTACACATCAAGCTCTTTCTGGCGCCGTTGCCGGGGAGGCGAGGAAAGCACCCCATCAACGAAGCTCTTTTCTGGCGCCGTTGCCGGGGAGGTGCGTGCTTGAAGGTATATCTTTAGATCTTGCAATCGAATCTTTTAGTTTCTTGTTTTATCACTAGTTTAGTTTATAAAAGAAAACTACCAAAAAATGGAATTAAGGGTGCCTCATATGCTTCATCTTTTTAATGTCTTTCGTGAAAATGATGGGAAGGAAAATTGTGCTCAAGTACTAGAAGAAGAATTACATAGAATGCTTGGCATAAAATATGTGAATGATGAGAATGATTGCAATGTTGTTAGTATGAATTCTTTGAATACCCATGATGCTAATAATATGCAAAGCCACAAGCTTGGGGATGCTATGTTTGATGAAGATGATATGTTTAGTCCCCCAAGTTTTGATGAGCAAATTTATTATGATGAAAGCATGCCTCCTATTTATGATGATTATTGTGATGACACGTATGCTATAAAGAATAAAGATAACCATGAAAATTGTCATCATGATTTTAATTTTCAATTGGATTATGCTTCACATGATAGTTATTTTGTTGAGTTTACTCCCACTGTTCCGAATGACAAGAAATTTGCTTATGTGGAGAGTAATAAAAATTATATGCATGTAGATCATGAAAAGAATGCTTTATGTGATGGTTATATGGTTGAATTCATTCATGATGCTACTGAAAATTATTATGAGAGAGGATCATATGCTTTATGAATTGCAATAATATCAAGTTTCCTCTCTATGTGCTTAAAGTTTTGAAGTTATGCTTGTTTTGCCTTCCTATGCTAGTTGATTATTGTTTCCATAAGTTGTTTGCCCACAAAATCCCTATGCATAGGAAGTGGGTTAGACTTAAATGTGTTATTCATATGCTTCATGATGCTCTCTTTATGTTTCAATTCTTACCTTTTATGTGAGCATCATTGAAATCATCATGCCTAGCTAGGGGCGTTAAACGTTAGCGCTTGTTGGGAGGCAACCCAATTTTTATTTGTGTTCTTTCTTTTTGGTTCTGTTTAGTAATAAATATTTGATCTAGCGTCTGGTTATATGTGGTTTTATGTTTTAATTAGTGTTTGTGCCAAGTAAGACCTATAGGATCTTCTTGGATGATAGTTATTTGATCTTGCTGAAAATTCCAGAAACTTTCTGTTCACGAAAACAATTGTTTAAAATAACCAGAACGTGATAAAATACTGATTCCAATTGCAGAAGATCAATAATAAAATTATCTAGGTCGTCCTATTTTGGTAGAATTGTTTGAGTTCCAGAAGTTTGCGTTAGTTACAGATTACTACAGACTGTTCTGTTTTTGACAGATTCTGTTTTTCGTGTGTTGTTTGCTTATTTTGATGAATCTATGGCTAGTAAAATAGTTTATAAACCATAGAGAAGTTGGAATACAGTAGATTTAACACCAATACAAATAAAGAATGAGTTCATTACAGTACCTTGAAGTGGTGTTTTGTTTTCTTTCGCTAACGGAGCTCACGAGATTTTCTGTTAAGTTTTGTGTTGTGAAGTTTTCATGTTTTGGGTAAAGATTCGATGGACTATGGAATAAGGAGTGGCAAGAGCCTAAGCTTGGGGATGCCCAAGGCACCCCAAGGTAATATTCAAGGATAACCAAGCGTCTAAGCTTGGGGATGCCCCGGAAGGCATCCCCTCTTTCGTCTTCGTTCATCGGTAACTTTACTTGGACCTATATTTTTATTCACCACATGATATCTGTTTTGCTTGGAGCGTCATTTTATTTTCTTTTGTTTTGCTTGCTGTTTGAATAAAATATCAAGATCTGAAATTCTTAAATGTTAGAGAGTCTTCGCATAGTTGCATAATTATTTGACTACTCATTGATCTTCACTTATATCTTTCGGAGTAGTTTGTCGTTTGCTCTAGTGCTTCACTTATATCTTTTAGAGCACGGCGGTGGTTTTATTTTGAAGAAATAGCTGAACTATCATGCTTTACTTATATTATTTTGAGAGTCCTAAACAGCATGGTAAGTTGCTTTGGTTATGAATTTAGTCCTAATATGATGGGCATCCAAGAGGGATATAATAAAAACTTTCATATAAGTGCATTGAATACTATGAGAAGTTTGATTCCTTATGATTGTTTTGAGATATGAGGATGGTGATATTAGAGCCATGCTAGTGGAGTAGTTGTGAATTTGAGAAATACTTGTGTTAAAGTTTGTGATTCCTGTAGCATGCACGTATGGTGAACCGTTATGTGATGAAGTCGGAGCATGATTTATTTATTGATTGTCTTCCTTATGAGTGGCGGTCGGGGACGCGCGATGGTCTTTTCCAACCAATCTATCCCTCTAGGAGCATGCGCGTAGTACTTTGTTTCGATAACTTGTAGATTTTTGCAATAAGTATATGAGTTCTTTATGACTAATGTTGAGTCCATGGATTATACGCACTCTCACCCTTCCACCATTGCTAGCCTCTCTAATACCGGGCACCTTTCGCCGGTATCATACGCCCACCATATATCTTCCTCAAAACAGCCACCATACCTACCTATTATGGCATTTCCATAGCCATTCCGAGATATATTGCCATGCAACTTTCCACCGTTCCGTTTATTATGACACGCTCCATCATTGTCATATTGCTTTGCATGATCATGTAGTTGACATTGTATTTGTGGCAAAGCCACCATTCATAATTATTTCATACATGTCACTCATGAGTCATTGCACATCCCGGTACACTGCCGGAGGCATTCATAGAGTCATATTTTGTTCTAAGTATCGAGTTGTAATTCTTGAGTTGTAAGTAAATAAAAGTGTGATGATCATCATTATTAGAGCATTGTCCCAGTGAGGAAAGGATGATGGAGACTATGATTCCCCCACAAGTCAGGATGAGACTCCAGACTAAAAAAAAGAGGCCATAAAAACAGAGAGAAGGCCCAAAAAAGAGACAAAAGGAGAGAAGGGACAATGCTACTATCCTTTTACCACACTTGTGCTTCAAAGTAGCACCATGATCTTCATGATAGAGAGTCTCCTATGTTGTCACTTTCATATACTAGTGGGAATTTTTCATTATAGAACTTGGCTCGTATATTCCAATGATGGGCTTCCTCAAAATGCTCTAGGTCTTCGTGAGCAAGCGAGTTGGATGCACATGTTGGGGAACGTAGTAGAAATTCAAAATTTTCTATGCATCACCAAGATCAATCTATGGAGTAATCTAGCAACGAGGGGAAGGGGAGTGCATCTACATACCCTTGTAGATCGCGAGCGGAAGCGTTCAAGAGAACGGGGTTGATGGAGTCGTACTCGTCGTGATCCAAATCACCGATGATCCTAGCGCCGAACGGACGGCACCTCCGCGTTCAACACACGTACGGAGCAGCGACATCTCCTCCTTCTTGATCCAGCAAAGGGGGGGGAGAGGTTGATGGAGATCCAGCAGCACGACGGCGTGGTGGTGGAAGTAGCGGGATTCCAACAGGGCTTCGCCAAGCGCTGCGGGAGGAGGGAGGTGTGTCACGGGAGGGAGAGGGAGGCGCCAGGGCTTGGGTTGCTGCTGCCCTCCCTCCCCCCCACTATATATAGGGCCAAGGGAGAGGGGGGCGCAGCCTTGGCCCTTCCTCCAAGGAAGGGTGCGGCCAGGGAGGAGTCCATCCTCCCCAAGGCACCTCGGAGGTGCCTTCCCCCTTTAGGACTCTCCCTTTATCTTATCTCTTGCCGCATGGGCCTCTTGGGGCTGGTTCCCTTGGCCCATATAGGCCAAGGTGCACCCCCCCACAGCCCATGTGGCCCCCCCGAGGCTGGTGCACCCCTTGGTGGACCCCCGGACCCCTTTCGGCACTCCCGGTACAATACCGATAAAGTGCGGAACTTTTCCGGCGACCAAAACAAGACTTCCCATATATAAAATCTTTGCCTCCGGACCATTCCGGAACTCCTCGTGACGTCTGGGATCTCATCCGAGACTCCGAACAACTTTCGGGTTACCGCATACTAATATCTCTATAACCCTAGCGTCACTGAACCTTAAGTGTGTAGACCCTACCGGTTCGGGAGACATGCAGACATGACCGAGACGACTCTCCGGTCAATAACCAACAGCGGGATCTGGATACCCATGTTGGCTCCCACATGCTCCTCGATGATCTCATCGGATGAACCACGATGTCGAGGATTCAATCAATCCCGTACCCAATTCCCTTTGTCAATCGGTATGGTACTTGCCCGAGATTCGATCGTCGGTATCCCGATACCTTGTTCAATCTCGTTACCGGCAAGTCTCTTTACTCGTTCCGTAACTCACATCATCCCGTGATCAACTCCTTGGTTACATTGTGCACATTATGATGATGTCCTACCGAGTGGGCCCAGAGATACCTCTTCGTTTACACGGAGCGACAAATCCCAGTCTTGATTCGTGCCAACCCAACAGACACTTTCGGAGATACCTGTAGTGCACCTTTATAGCCACCCAGTTACGTTGTGACGTTTGGTACACCCAAAGCATTCCTACGGTATCCGGGAGTTGCACAATCTCATGGTCTAAGGAACTGATACTTGACATTAGAAAAGCTCTGAGCAAACGAACTACACGATCTTGTGCTAGGCTTAGGATTGGGTCTTGTCCATCACATCATTCTCCTAATGATGTGATCCCGTTATCAACGACATCCAATGTCCATGGTCAGGAAACCGTAACCATCTATTGATCAACGAGCTAGTCAACTAGAGGCTTACTAGGGACATGGTGTTGTCTATGTATCCACACATGTATCTGAGTTTCCTATCAATACAATTCTAGCATGGATAATAAACGATTATCATGAACAAGGAAATATAATAATAACCTATTTATTATTGCCTCTAGGGCATATTTCCAACAGTCTCCCACTTGCACTAGAGTCAATAATCTAGTTCACATCACCATGTGATTAACATTGACAGGTCACATCACCATGTGACCAACATCCAAAGAGTTTACTAGAGTCAACAATCTAGTTCACATCACTATGTGATTAACACTCAATGAGTTCTGGTTTGATCATGTTATGCTTGTGAGAGAGGTTATTAATCAACGGGTTTGAACCTTTCAGATCTGTGTGTGCTTTACGAATATCTATGTAATCTTGTGGATGCTACCACGCGCTATTTGGAGCCATTTCAAATAATTGCTCTACTATACGAATCCGGTTTACTACTCAGAGTCATCCGGATTAGGGTCAAAGTTCGCATCGACGTAACCTTTACAACGAACTCCTTTTCACCTCCATAATCGAGAAAATTCTTTAGTCCACTAGATGCTAAGGATAAGTTCGACCACGGTCACGTGATCCATTCCCGGATCACTATTGTACCCCTTGACCTACTCATGGCAAGGCACACTTCATGTGCGGTACACAGCATAGCATACTGTAGAGCCTACGTCTAAAGCATAGGGGACGACCTTCGTCCTTTCTCTCTCTTCTGCTGTGGTCAGGTTTTGAGTCTTACTCAATACTCACACCTTGTAATACAGCCAAGAACTCCTTCTTTGCTAATCTATTTTGAACTCTTTCAAAATCATGTCAAGGTGTGCGTTCTTTGAAAGTATCATCGGGCGTCTTGATCTATCTCTATAGATCTTGATGCCCAATATGTAAGCAGCTTTTATCCAGGTCTTCCTTTGAAAAACTCCTTTCAAACAACCCTTTATGCTTTCCAGAAATTTTACATCATTTTGGATAAGCAATATGTCATTCACATATACTTATCAGAAATGTTGTAGCGCTCCCACTCACTTTATTGTAAATACAAGTTTCTAACAAACTTTGTATAAACCCAAAAACTTTGATCACTCCATCAAAGCGTATATTCTGACTCCGAGATGCTTGCTCTAATCCATGGAAGGATCGCTGGAGCTAGCATACCTTTTAGCATCCTTAGGATCGACAAAACCTTTCTGATTGTATCACATACAACCTTTCCTTACGAAAACTGGTAAGGAAACTTGTTTTGACATCCATCTGCCAGATTTCATAAATGCAGCTAATGCTAACATGATTCCGACGGACTTAAGCATCGCTATGGATGAGAAAATCTCATCGTAGTCAACTCCTTGAACTTGTGAAAATACTCTTTGCCACAAGTCGAGCTTCATAGACGGTAACATTACCGTCCACGTCCGTCTTCTTCTCAAAGATCCATTTATCTCGGATTTCATGGCTTCTAACCATTTATCGGAATATGGGCCCACCATCGCTTCTCCATAGCTCATAGGTTCATTGTTGTCCAACAACATGACTTCCAAGACAGGATCACGTACTACTCTGAAGTATTACGCATCCTCGTTGTCCTACGAGGTTTGGTAGTGACTTGATCCGAAGTTTCATGATCACCATCATAAGCTTCCACTTCAATTGGTGTAGGTGCCACAGGAACAACTTCGTGTGCCCTGCTACACACTAGTTGAAGTGACGGTTCAATAACCTTATCAAGTCTCCACCATCCTCCACTCAATTCTTTCGAGAGAAACTTTTCCTCGAGAAAGGACCTGTTTCTAGAAGCAATTACTTTTGCTTCCAGATCTGAAATAGGAGGTATACCCAACTGTTTTGGGTATTCTATGAAGATGCATTTATCCGCTTTGGGTTCGAGCTTATCAGCCTGAAACTTTTTCACATAAGCGTCGCAGCCCCAAACTTTTAAGAAATGACAACTTAGGTTTCTCTAAACGGTGTCGTCTCAACGGAATTGCGTGGTGCCCCTTTTAAAGTGAATGCGGTTATCTCTAATGCCTAACCCATAAACGATAGTGGTAATTCGATAAGATACATCATGGTATGCACCATATCCAATAGGGTGCAGTTATGATGTTCGGACACACCATCACACTATGGTGTTCCAGGCGGTATTAATTGTGAAACACTTTCCACAATGTCTTAATTGTGTGCTAAACTCGTAACTCAGATATCTCTATGATCATATCATAGACATTTTATCCTCTTGTCACGACGATCTTCAACTTCACTCTGAAATTACTTGAACCTTTCAATAATTCAGACTTGTGTTTCATCAAGTAAATATTCTCAGCATCTACTCAAATCATCTGTGAAGTAAGAACATAACGATATCCACTGCATGCCTCAGCATTCATTGGACTGCATACATAAAAATGTATTACTTCCAATAAATTGCTCTCTTGTTCCATCTTACTGAAAACGAGGCCTTTCAGTCATCTTGCCCATGTGGTATGATTTGCATGTCTCAAGTGATTCAAAATCAAGTGAGTACAAACGATCCATCTGCATGGAGTTTCTTCATGCATATATACCAATAGACATGGTTCACATGTCTCAATCTTTTCAAAAACGAGTGAGTCCAAAGATCCATCTACATGGAGCTTCTTCATGCGTTCTACACCAATATGACTCAAGTGGCAGTGCCACAAGTATGTGGTACTATCATTACTATTTTATATCTTTTGGCACGAACATGTGTATCACTGCGATCGAGATTCATTTTAGGTGCAAGACCATTGAAGGTATTATCCAAATAAACAGAGTAACCATTATTCTCCTTAAATGAATAACCGTATTGCGATAAACATAATCCAATCATGCTCAACGCAAACACCAAATCTCGATGGTAGAGGGAGCATGCGATGCTTGATCACATCAACCTTGGAAACACTTCCAACACATATCGTCATCTCACCTTTAGCTAGTCTCCGTTTATTCCGCAGCTTTTATTTCGAGTTACTAACACTTAGCAACCGAACCGGTATCTAATACCCTGGTGCTGCTAGGAGTACTAGTAAAGTACACATTCATATAATGTATATCCAATATACTTCTGTCGACCTTGTCTGCCTTCTCATCTACCAAGTATCTAGGGTAGTTCGGCTTCAGTGACCGTTCCCCTCATTACAGAAGCACTTAGTCTCGGGTTTGGGTTCAACCTTGTGATTCTTCACTAGAGCAGCAAATGACTTGCTGTTTCATGAAGTATCCCTTTTACCCTTGCCCTTCTAGAAACTAGTGGTTTTACTAACCATCAACAATTGATGCTCCTTCTTGATTTCTACTTTCGCGGTGTCAAACATCGCGAATAGCTCAAGGATCATCATATCTATCCCTGATATGTTATAGTTCATCACGAAGCTCTACTAGCTTGGTGGCAGTGACTATGGAGAACCATCACTATCTCATCTGGGAGATTAACTCCCACTCGATTCAAGTGATTGTAGTACTCAGACAATCTGAGCACATGCTCAACGATTGAGCTTTTCTCCCTTAGTTTGCAGGCTTAAGAAACTTGCCAGAGGTCTCATACCTCTTGACGTGGGCACTAGTCTGAAATCCCAATTCCAGTCTTCGGAACATCTCATATGTTCTGCGACGTTTCAAAAAACGTCTCTTGTGCCACAATTCTAAACCGTTAGCATTACGCACTGAACTATCACGTAGTCATCAAAACGTGTATGTCAGATGTTTCGTACGACGCTGAGGTTCAGCACACCGAGCGGTGCATTAAGGACATAAGCCTTCTGTGCAGCAATGAGGACAATCCTCAGTTTACGGACCCAGTCCGCATAATTGCTACTACCAACTTTCAACTAAATTTTCTCTAGGAACATATCTTAAACAGTAGAACTAAAGCGCAAGCTATGACATAATTTGCAAAGACCTTTTTGACTATGTTCATGATAATGAAGTTCATCTGATTATTGAACTCCCACTCAGATAGACATCCCTCTAGTCATCTAAGTGATACATGATCCGAGTCAAACTAGGCCGTGTCCGATCATCACGTGATACGGACTAGTCATCATCGGTGAACATCTCCATGTTGATCGTATCTGCTATACGACTCATGTTCGACCTTTCGATCTCTTGTGTTCCGAGGCCATGTCTGTACATGCTAGGCTCGTCAAGTCAACCTAAGTGTTTCGCATGTGTTCCGAGGCCATGTCTGTACATGCTAGGCTCGTCAACACCCGTTGTATTCGAACGTTAGAATCTATCACACCCGATCATCACGTGGTGCTTCGAAACAACGAACCTTCGCAACGGTGCACAGTTAGGGGGAACACGTCTCTTGAAATTTTAGTGAGGGATCATCTTACTTACTACCGTCGTTCTAAGCAAATAAGATGCATAACATGATAAACATCACATGCAATCAAATAGTGACATGATATGGCCAATATCATTTTGCTCCTTTGATCTCCATCTTCGGGGCACCATGATCATCTTCGTCACCGGCATGACACCATGATCTCCATCATCATGATCTCCATCATCATGTCTGCATGAAGTTGTCACGCCAACGATTACTTCTACTTCTATGGCTAACGCGCTTAGCAATAAAGTAAAGTAATTTACATGGCGTTATTCAATGACACGCAGGTCATACAAAAAAATAAAGACAACTCCTATGGCTCCTGCCGGTTGTCATACTCATCGACATGCAAGTCGTGATTCCTATTACAGGAATATGATCAATCTCATACATCACATATATCATTCATCACATCTTCTGGCCATATCACATCACATAGCACATGCTGCAAAAACAAGTTAGACGTCCTCTAATTGTTGTTGCAAGTTTTTACGTGGCTTGTATAGGTTTCTAGCAAGAACGTTTCTTACCTACGTAAAACCACAACGTGATTTGCCAATTTCTATTTACCCTTCATAAGGACCCTTTTCATTGAATCCGTTCCGACTAAAGTGGGAGAGACAGACACCCGCTAGCCACCTTATGCAACTAGTGCATGTCAGTCGGTGGAACCTGTCTCACGTAAGCATACATGTAAGGTCGGTCCGGGCCGCTTCATCCCACAATGCCGCCGAAACAAGATAAGACTAGTAGCGGCAAGAAGAATTGGCAACATCTACGCCCACAACTGCTTTGTGTTCTACTCGTGCATAGAAACTATGCATAGACCTAGCTCTGATACCACTGTTGGGGAACGTAGCAGAAATTCAAAATTTTCTACGCATCACCAAGATCAATCTATGGAGTAATCTAGCAACGAGGGGAAGGGGAGTGCATCTACATACCCTTGTAGATCGTGAGCGGAAGCGTTCAAGAGAACGGGGTTGATGGAGTCGTACTCGTCGTGATCCAAATCACCGATGATCCTAGCGCCAAACGGACGGCACCTCCGCGTTCAACACACGTACGGAGCAGCGACGTCTCCTCCTTCTTGATCCAGCAAGGGGGGAGGAGAGGTTGATGGAGATCCAGCAGCACGACGGCGTGGTGGTGGAAGTAGCGGGATTCCAACAGGGCTTCGCCAAGCGCTGCGGGAGGAGGGAGGTGTGTCACGGGAGGGAGAGGGAGGCGCCAGGGCTTGGGTTGCTGCTGCCCTCCCTCCCCCCACTATATATAGGGCCAAGGGAGAGGGGGGCGCAGCCTTGGCCCTTCCTCCAAGGAAGGGTGCGGCCAGGGAGGAGTCCATCCTCCCCAAGGCACCTCGGAGGTGCCTTCCCCCTTTAGGACTCTCCCTTTATCTTATCTCTTGCCGCATGGGCCTCTTGGGGCTGGTTCCCTTGGCCCATATAGGCCAAGGCGCACCCCCCACAGCCCATGTGGCCCCCCCGAGGCTGGTGCACCCCTTGGTGGACCCCCGGACCCCTTTCGGCACTCCCGGTACAATACCGATAAAGTGCGGAACTTTTCCGGCGACCAAAACAAGACTTCCCATATATAAATCTTTACCTCCGGACCATTCCGGAACTCCTCGTGACGTCTGGGATCTCATCCGAGACTCCGAACAACTTTTGGGTTACCGCATACTAATATCTCTATAACCCTAGCGTCACTGAACCTTAAGTGTGTAGACCCTACCGGTTCGGGAGACATGCAGACATGACCGAGACGACTCTCCGGTCAATAACCAACAGCGGGATCTGGATACCCATGTTGGCTCCCACATGCTCCTCGATGATCTCATCGGATGAACCACGATGTCGAGGATTCAATCAATCCCGTACCCAATTCCCTTTGTCAATCGGTATGGTACTTGCCCGAGATTCGATCGTCGGTATCCCGATACCTTGTTCAATCTTGTTACCGGCAAGTCTCTTTACTCGTTCCGTAACTCACATCATCCCGTGATCAACTCCTTGGTTACATTGTGCACATTATGATGATGTCCTACCGAGTGGGCCCAGAGATACCTCTTCGTTTACACGGAGCGACAAATCCCAGTCTCGATTCGTGCCAACCCAACAGACACTTTCGGAGATACCTGTAGTGCACCTTTATAGCCACCCAGTTACGTTGTGACGTTTGGTACACCCAAAGCATTCCTACGGTATCCGGGAGTTGCACAATCTCATGGTCTAAGGAACTGATACTTGACATTAGAAAAGCTCTGAGCAAACGAACTACACGATCTTGTGCTAGGCTTAGGATTGGGTCTTGTCCATCACATCATTCTCCTAATGATGTGATCCCGTTATCAACGACATCCAATGTCCATGGTCAGGAAACCGTAACCATCTATTGATCAACGAGCTAGTCAACTAGAGGCTTACTAGGGACATGGTGTTGTCTATGTATCCACACATGTATCTGAGTTTCCTATCAATACAATTCTAGCATGGATAATAAACGATTATCATGAATAAGGAAATATAATAATAACCTATTTATTATTGCCTCTAGGGCATATTTCCAACAGCACACCCACTTAGTTTCTTTTGTTGAGCTTCCATACACTTATAGCTCTAGTGCATCCGTTGCATGGCAATCCCTACTCACTCACATTGATATCTATTGATGGGCATCTCCATAGCCCGTTGATACGCCTAGTTGATGTGAGACTATCTTCTCCTTTTTGCCTTCTCCACAACCACCATTCTATTCCACCTATAGTGCTATATCCATGGCTCACGCTCATGTATTGCGTGAAGATTGAAAAAGTTTGGGAACATCAAAAGTATTAAACAATTGCTTGGCTTGTCATTAGGGTTGTGCATGATTTAAATATTTTGTGTGATGAAGATAGAGCATAGCCAGACTATATGATTTTGTAGGGATAACTTTCTTTGGCCATGTTATTTTGAGAAGACATGATTGCTTTGTTATTATGCTTGAAGTATTATTGTTTTCATGTAAATATTAAACTTTTGTTTTGAATCTTATGGATCTGAATATTCTTGCCACAATAAAGAAGATAACATGGATAAATATGTTAGGTAGCATTCCACATCAAAAATTCTGTTTTTATCATTTACCTACTCGAGGACGAGCAGGAATTAAGCTTGGGGATGCTGATACGTCTCGAACGTATCTATAATTTTTAATTGTTCCATGCTATTATATTATCTGTTTTGGATGTTTATGGGCTTTATTTTACACTTTTATATTATTTTTGGGACTAACCTATTAACCCTGAGCCCAGTGCCAGTTCCTGTTTTTTCCCTTGTTTCAGTGTTTCGAAGAAAAGGAATATCAAATGGAGTCCAAACAGAATGAAACCTTCGGGAGAGTTATTTTTGGAACGGAAGCAGTCCAGAAGACTTGGAGTATACGTAAGGGAAGCAACGAGGCAGGGGGCGCGCCCACCCCCCTGGGCGCGCCCTCCACCCTCGTGGGCCCCTCGTGGCTCCCCTGACATATTTCTTTCGCCTATATATGTCCATATACCCTAAAAACATCGGGGAACAGAATAGATTGGGAGTTCCGCCGCTGCAAGCCTCTGTAGCCACCAAAAACCAATCGGGACCCTGTTCCGGCACCCTGTCGGAGGGGGGATCCCTCACCGGTGGCCATCTTCATCATCCCGGCGCTCTCCATGACGAGGAGGGAGTAGTTCACCCTCGGGGCTGAGGGTATGTACCAGTAGCTATGTGTTTGATCTCTCTCTCTCTCTCGTGTTCTTGATTTGGCACGATCTTGATGTATCGTGAGCTTTGCTATTATAGTTGGATCTTATGATGTTTCTCCCCCTCTACTCTCTTGTAATGGATTGAGTTTTCCCTTTGAAGTTATCTTATCGGATTGAGTCTTTAAGGATTTGAGAACACTTGATGTATGTCTTTCCGTGCTTATCTGTGGTGACAATGGGATATCACGTGATCCACTTGATGTATGTTTTGGTGATCAACTTGCGGGTTCTGCCCATGAACCTATGCATAGGGGTCGGCACACGTTTTCGTCTTGACTCTCCGGTAGAAACTTTGGGGCACTCTTTGAGGTTCTATGTGTTGGTTGAATAGATGAATCTTAGATTGTGTGATGCATATCATATAATCATACCCACGGATACTTGAGGTGACAATGGACTCTTGAATAGATGACATTAGGGTTTTGGTTGATTTGTGTCTTAAGGTGTTATTCTAGTACGAACTCTATGATAGATTGAACGGAAAGAATAACTTCGTGTTATTTTACTACGGACTCTTGAATAGATCAATCAGAAATAATAACTTTGAGGTGGTTCCGTACCCTACCATAATCTCTTCGTTTGTTCCCCGCTATTACTGACTTTGGAGTGACTCTTTGTTGCATGTTGAGGGATAGTTATATGATCCAATTATGTTATTATTGTTGAGAGAACTTGCACTAGTGAAAGTATGAACCCTAGGCCTTGTTTTCTAGCATTGCATTACCGTTTACGCTCACTTTTACCACTTGCTACCTTGCTGTCTTTATATTTTCAGATTACAAAAACCTATATCTACCATCCATATTGCACTTGTATCACCATCTCTTCGCCGAACTAGTGCACCTATACAATTCACCATTATGTTGGGTGTGTTGGGGACACAAGAGACTCTTTGTTATTTGGTTGCAGGGTTGTTTGAGAGAGACCATCTTCATCCTACGCCTCCCACGGATTGATAAACCTTAGGTCATCCACTTGAGGGAAATTTGCTACTGTCCTACAAACCTCTGCACTTGGAGGCCCAACAACGTCTACAAGAAGAAGGTTGCGTAGTAGACATCAGTCGTCCGCAGATGAGTTCCAGATCTCTCTCCATCTAGCGTCGCTGGCGACAGGCGAGGCATATTCTAGCTCTACAAAGGAAAACCTACAGTCTTGTCCTGAACCTCCACAGCGCTCGCTCGTCACTGAAAAATTATCGGTCCCCTTCACCTCGCTCGCCGTGGATCTACTGTTCAGGTAATCCATTGCTTCCTCGCCATGATTATGCCACCAATTCAACGATTGAAAAAATAAAATTCCGGTGATAGCAATTCCGCTGGCTGGGTACACATCGCATGTGCGCAACACAATAGGTGGGGCGCGATTTAAATATCCGTTCCGGATCCAATTACTTTCAGTTGGTCCGTGCTCAAACTGCTGCGCCGTGTTAACGGGATAAGGGCTATGGATTTAAAATTAAGACTCACCTGACAACACTTTAATCCTGCCAACTGCATGTTTGTGCCGTGGTTTTGCTAAGTTGAGTTATATCTCCAGCCATGCAAAACTTAAGCACTCTCGTGACCATAGATTATATTAGTTGCAGAGCTCAATGAGACTGTAGTCAAAATTCACTATCGTGATCCCTAACACGAGGTCACAGCTCAAATGACTGTATAGATCCGCAATTTATAGCAGGGATCCAAAGGAATTACGTTCGTTTTTGCAAAACAGTTACTAACTCAGAGTTAGAATCCGCCTTAGCTAACCAAGCTGTTGATGATGGTCTCACATGGACTGCTAACAACAATCTTACGCAGCTGACCTGGTAACGATGATGTCTCATGACCTCTTATGTAGAGATCGATGAGATGGACTCCACCCCACAGCTGTCGGAGACTCAGTCTTAGTCTGTCAATGGCACAGAGATTGTCACGCAAGATTTCATGGTTCATGACCAACTGGAGGCAGAGAGACTAAGGATCGAGTTAAAATGTGCAGCACACAAAAAGCTTGTTGAGGAGTACAGGAGAAAGAAGCAGCTTGCTACCTCGAACTAGGTGTTTTTTTCATGCATCTTGCATGTGTCGTTGAAATTTCTTTGGAAATCAATGCCTCTCATTCTAGCTGCATTTTTAATCACGGCTTAAATATTTGTGTCTGTTTTGCTGACTCGGTGTTTATATGTAAGCTTCTCCCAGAGAAGCATGTGGTTCAACAATACATTTGTTAAAGGTCATTTCTTATATTTGTCCACAGAGCTGTTACAATGGGTGAATATGAAGAAGATTTCAGCACAAAACTAAGCTTGCAGAAATTCATTGATGTCTGTGAAAAGCTAACAGAACCACAAAAGTAGCTTCTCAGAGATATTGGTTTTGGATACATTGTCGATCTGTGCTGCCGCGAGCTTCCAAGGTGTTTCGTCCGCTGGCTTGTCCACTATTTTGATTGCCCTTCCAAGTGTTTCATACTGCCTAGTGGATACAGATTCCTTATCAACTCATACACCGTGCACCGGATCCTAGGAATTCAATGGGCGGCCAGATTATCCCTAGAAAATGCTCAGAAGCTTTCAGATGTCAGGTTAAGTCTGAGACTCGATGTGCGGGCACGCTCCAAACATCAGAGAGTTAACTGATCTCATAACCCCGGAGCTGACAGGAGAAGTGTTTCAGCGGGTTTTCGTGATGTTTGCAACAGCGGTATTTCTGTGCCCAACGACATATGATTGCGTTAGCCCCGACTACTTAGCCGCACTAGAAGGACCAGCAAGTAACATGTCATCATATGATTGGTCCAATGCTGTCATAGAGAAATTGGTGGCATCACTGCAGACCTTCAAGGACAAAGGATTCACAGGCGCCCTTTGTGGCTGCCTCCTGATTCCAGTGGTTCGTTCATTAACTTGTACATTTCTTTATACCCACAAGCAGCTACAAGAACATGATTCATTTTTACTTCTTAACCCCTTGCAGATAACGTATTTTGAGTACCTGGATACGAACATAATGGAACTGAAATCTGACACTCCTGCAAGCCTTGCCATATGGGACACAGAGGCCATTAAAAATTATGCTAACAGAGACAGCCTGTCAACAGAGGACGAAATTTTTGGGAAACACACGGTGAGTCAACTTTTCATCATTTCCCTTTGGTGAAGTTTTCGACCCAACATAATGACTTAGCTGCCATGTATTAATTTGACTTGATCGTCATTGTTTCCTTCCGCATGGCAGCTGAAAGACATTAGGCGCACGCCTTTCCAACCACCGCCTGGCTTTCAGGCGCCATTTTTCCAAATGAGTCCCAGACTAGAGACCTACATAGAAGAATGTGTGCCTCAAGAAAAACTTTGTTCCGTAAGTGATTTCCAGATTCTACACTTGATTTTATGTTTGAAATGAAGTTCCCTAAGTTTTTACAAAACAAATACATGTCCTCCCTACATTAGCTAATGTGTGCTGCCATGATGCTTTATACCTCCACTTCACTGCAGCGGGTTACAAATACTTCACAAAGTAGGTTACAAGTGTTCATCCAGACAGTTTCCTATAGTACGTTAGTTGTGCTTTTGTGTTAAAACTAGCAGTGCTTCCTATAGTACATTGGCTGTGCTTTTGTGTTAAAACTAGAAGTGATTCCTATAGTACGTTAGTTGTGCCTTTGTGTTAAATATAGAAGTGCTTCCTATAGTACGTTAGCTGTGCTTTTGTGTTAAAACTAGAAGTGCTTCCTATAGTACGTTAGATGTGCCTTTGTGTTAAATATACAAGTGCTTCCTATAGTACGTTAGCTGTGCTTTTGTGTTAAAACTAAAAGTGCTTCCTATAATACGTTAGCTGTGCTTTTGTGTTAAAACTAGCAGTGCTTCCTATAGTACATTTGCTGTGCTTTGTATTAAAACTAGAAGTGCTTCCTGTAGTACGTTAGTTGTGCCTTTGTGTTAAATATAGAAGTGCTCCCTATAGTACGTTAGCTATGCTTTTGTGTTAAAACTAGATGTGCTTCCTATAGTACGTTAACTGTGCCTTTGTGTTAAATATAGAAGTGCTTCCTATAGTACGTTAGCTATGCTTTTGTGTTAAATATAGCACTGCTTCCCCTGCGGCGGTAGGTCAACCATGCTTCGTCCAGTACGTCGGGTGTGCTCTTTCAAGGAATGCGTTGACCATGACTCATGGGCTTTGTTAGCCGCGCTTCCCACAGCACATCATGTGTCCTTCTGCGCACATTATTCCATGCCTTTTCTGCAATTCTTGACAGAACGTACAGTAGGTCACAAGATATTTTTCATTTTCGGTATTAATAACTTTTTTTCATTTTCGGTACTAATAATGTATGATGTTTTTTTTCAACTCCAGGCCAAGGTGAAAATTGCCAAAGTTATCAATGAAATGTACACAGAACTTTTCTCACGGTTTCAACCAGTCATCGAGCAGAAATTGGAGAAGCTCCTTTCACTTGGTAGGGATCTTAGTGCAAAAGAAACCAATACCTGCGATCAGGGCGTTTATTGTAACTTGCAACAGGACAACTCGAATGAAAAAGAAACTTTTTCATCACTCCCTTCAACATATTCTACGCTTCCAAGTTCTAGCACGGCAAGCAGTCAAAGTTCTTCCAGCAGTGGCTCGACCAGTGTCCTTCACGCCACATCATACTCCCTGGAAAATTTAAAGGGTTGCTGCGATACCCCTGACCCAGACTCCCAGAATCCGTACAATAAAGAGCAGTCCCAAATTTATCTATCTTCACGCCTAAGATCATCAACTCAGATTAAGTTGCTACTGGAGGTAAACAGGATCGACCACAACAAAGAGGACATTGATGAACAAGCCAAGATTCATATGGACAAAGTGCATAACCATCTGCACAACTGCCTTGATGGCTTGCCGGTTCATCAGCCCTTCGTGCCAACATCAGAGATGCTGGAGAGCGGGGCAATTATAATGACAGGTGAAAATTCGTCTGAGTGTTCTGTACCGGCTGAAACCCAAAATTCTGCTCGAGGATTTGCAGACCACAACTCTCTGACAAACCCACTGGAAAAACTCTTGGAGGAAATAGCAAAACCTACTGCAACAGAAACATCGGCCTCGCACTCTGCGGTTGACAAACAATTACTGACTGGTCCAATCTCAACCGATACACTTGGATCACCTGTTTATCACATTGGGAAAACGTCACCAACTACTGCATGGTCCAGCGGTTCTGATGGCGCTCACAACAACTCTTCAACCAACACAAAGAGCCTCACTGTATCCCAACCTGCACAAAAGTCAAACAATGTCACTGGACAACGTTCTTCTTCGCTGCCAGAAGCTAAGGTCCATCTTGTTTCAACTTTGAGTGATGAGAAGAACATTGCTGAAACAGAACGCACAAGAGCTACTTCCTCCCTTGCTCCACAGTAGAAGTCCCCAGTGATTCTGCCAGCGGTTCTGGCTCAGTACTGGACACGGGAAAAGCAATTCCATCCACTAGTGATGCTCCACTGGTTGCTGCCACATCTGTCGATGCGGAAGACAATAACATTGCAGAAGAACATGAACAATGTACGAAGCAACAACGTATTGATCCCATAGACAGCGTCCCTATTACCACAAGCGCACATCCGCCAGAACCGGAAGCACAAATGGCAGCTCACAAGAGGTCCTTACAGCAGTCAGAAGATCCAGGTAACAAGAGTACAGCGCCTCCTAAGAAAAGAGTTAGGATACTAGAGCCTCCACATAATTCAACAGAAACTGCAAACAACCAGTCTCTACATGCTGACAACCGCAGAGGCCTCCTTGATTGTGGATTCATTGATGATGATCAAATATGGTCTGACCCATCTATCTATGAACAGCTTGACAGAGTCATTGAACAAAAAAAGAAGCAACCCTTTCATAACCAAGTAGCATCCCAACAATGCCAACCTAATACTGTCTCGCACTTGGCCAAGAATTCAAGCTCGTCAGCGAGATGTTCCCTTTCTAACTATTCAGAGCCACCTATACCCAGCAGATCAGGATCAATGTTAGGCGGTAGCCACCCCACACAGGCTTTTGATACGTTATACTCTACAAGTTTAACTCAAACTGTCTTGTCCCAAAGTTTACCAGCAACTCCCTTGTCCCAACACTACAACCAACCAGCTCCTAGTATCAAAAACCACTTCCACAGACATCCTGGTGCTCAAAATGACGGAGGTTCAAACAGCAGCCAGCGCTCACCTTATACGATGAACAACCAAAGTCACAAGCAGTACCAGGAACAAACCCCTGTCGGTAACGCCCACTACCCCCAACACAATGATGCTCAGAATAACAGCACTACACGATGCCAACAACGCCAACCTCAAGAGCAGAACCATCAGCAACCACACAGAGGCGAGTCTAATGGGCAAAGTTACAGTGCCTTGCAACAACAGTTCAACAGCATGCAGTATCCCGGCCATCCTCTGCAGCATTTTCCAACAGATATTCCTTCGAGCTCAACCGATGATCCAACTGTCAGAACATTAGAACTGCGCATGCAACACCAACCACAAGGCCTAATGTTCCAAAGAAACAACAATTATAATGAGGGTCATCTGCAACTTAGTAATAGTCAATTGAACTCCGGTGGTCATGTCTTCCAGCCTCATCAACATCATTCTCAGCTAGAACAGACTCGATTCACTGACCAAGGGAATGACCATCAAGATCACTGCCAACTTTTGGAAATAAGAGATTCCACAAACGAGGAGAAAGAAGTGTATGAAACAATCGTCGACAATACGCCAGGTGTCAGGCAAAATGATAGGTAATGAATTCATTGTTCCTGTTACACTAAAGTCTTGGTCCCTTCGTTTACTAATGCAATGTATTCTGCCTGAAGCTATCATATTCAAGTGTTTCGGCTCGATTCTTCTACTATTGTAATTGAATACTAATCATTTCCTCTTATGTTAAATAAGAAAATTATACGATTTAAAAATCATTTTTTTTTGCAGCAAGAGGATATTCTTCGTCGATCGACGTTGGGCCGATCATCGAACTTTAGGTTTGTCAATGAAGGTATACGGATATATCAACTCATTCGTGGTCGACGCTTACTCAACGTTGCTGATGAAAGAACAATTCTACGGACAGCCAACACTTGTGCACAAGCATATAATGTACATGGACGCTTCTGTAAGTTCTTGCTTCTCATAAATAATAATAACAAAACACATTTACTACTACTACCACACTGAGTGAAACAGCTTCAATTTTCTGCAGGATAAATTTCAAGTTCTAGGAGCAAGCATTGAACTACTCAAGGAACACACTGTGGAAAAAAACTATTGGGTACAGGCTGCCCAACAAATGTAACATCGTGAGTTCACCCTACTCACTCTATCTGCCCAGTGTTCGTCTTCGATTCTACCAGTTTTTCTCGTTACAATGATATTATTCCCTGTTAATTGTTTTAGGTCTTAATACATGTGAGAAAAGAACCACATTTTATCTACCTCATCATCGTGAATCTTGCAATGCGTCGCTCCGAAATTATGTGTCCTTATATCAATTGCGACCGTATAAAGGAACACTCGGACATTGTCATTGAAAACTTCAAGAGAGCTTACCATTCTGCTTACAACAACCATCCTCACACCAGTGCCTCTTTTCTTGTCAAACCTATGCAGAGTGTATGCAACTCAGACAGAGAGTGAGTTTCTTTTAACTGTAGCTCTACCTCATTTAAACCATGCATTTTTTTGTTCCACTACACATCCCATATCTACTATTCACCTTCTAATCACTAACACTAATGCCCTCAATTTTCAGGGATGACAGTGCTATTTACACCATGCATTTGATGCCGCTCATTAATTTGAATAATAATTCATTTTTTATCAATAATGTAAGTTCACTCTCATTGACAACACATCAACATACGTTCATCCAAGCCAATTGAACATTATGTTTTACAATAAATTTTATCAGTTTGCATGGTTATGTGTTTGTAGATCCATGTGAAACCGATGAGAGAGAACAACTAACTTACAAAATGATAGCATCCAACTACAACACGGGCCATGTATTTGAGGCACTGAGCATCGTCCTCGACAAAGACAATATCCGGCGCGAAAGAAGAAGAGTTGGAAGAAGATGACTACTGCTTAAATGTGCCTTAATTTAGCTGGAGCCATCCGAACATTATTTCAGCCATATCGACTCATGTAATCACAACAATGTTTCAGCTATTTTTGTGTCAGTCCAAGATATCTGCTATGGATCCCATTAAACACAGTTGTGCGTTCAAATGGTCAAGTCTTAAATTCCTGAACAGCAAACATTATAAATAAGAATCATAGTTTTTCCAAAAGTTCTAAACATGATATTCAAGACATCACTTCCTTGCACTAGAACACCACTCACTTCGAGTAGACATAATAAAAGAAACAACTGGAACACAGAGGAAAAACACTATCGATTCGTAAGCATCTGATGAAGGAGCTAAATGACTCACCTCCAGTAATGTTGCTAAATGACTCACCTCCAGTAATGCGGGTCGCGGAGGCACTGTCGTGCCTCTTATCCATGTAGAACGTGCCTCTCTTACCACGAACAACTAAGCTGACACACACAAGTGCGCCACCAGTTAACACAGGACCGTCCCCTCTTGATAGCTTAACACCGGTCCCTCTCCAAGCCAATGAGTCATGGAAGCACAACCGTGACTCAAGTTAACGAAAGAAAAATCATCCTCTGTGATAGACGACTAAACTGAAAAAAATACCAAAACAGAAGAACGACCGTGACTTCAACTATAAAAGGTCCGTGACCTCACAAGTTTCACTGACGAGTCTCTCTCAGCAAATAAGTGAAAGCAAACGTTTCGAAAGAAAGGCACGACCGTGCCTTTAAATAACATCATAGACGTGCCTCTCCAAGCGAACGTGTCAGAGGAAGCATTTGCGAACGACAGACAGAACTCTAACTCAACATAACATACGACATGCCTCCACTAACTAGACAGACGTGACTTCACTAGCAGAGTAACTAGAAATATTACAGAACATACAACAATGACAGTGACTCATACTAACAGAACGCAGTGCCTCTCCAAATTTAGTACCCAAAGGAAGGATAACGCCTCTGCCAAACATACGACAATGCATCCAATAACTTCACGGCCATGCCTTTCAAAATCAAAGTACCACCACAATAATTGGAACACAGAAACGCAACCTTCGCTAACACAATACTCCCACAACAAGTATCACACTGGATTACCGTCCCTAAAATAGACGACATATATTGAAACAGACAACATAGTGAGAAAATCTGAAGAATCTTAAACACACTCAAGCCCTGCATAAAAACATTTCAAACACACAACCACAACCATATATTCGATATAAAAACAACCGTGCCAAACACAGTACGAACACAAAGTGAAAGTAACGCTCCTACCTGTCAGTGTGACCATATTGAGAGAAGAATTGAAGCAGCTAGCAAACTAATAACAACAGAGCGTGCCTTGCCTAAAACAAAAACAATGCCTCCCTGAGCAGATGACTGTGCGCTGCCTAGATTCACGAAACTGCACATCTGAAGTGCTCCTCTTAATACATCTCATCTTATACCAACACGTAGCAAAAAATCATAGAGGAAAATATTCTTGAAGGCACCCAATCAAGAAAAACATAATGGAACGAAAATAAACTTAAATTTCCAAACTAGTCAACTCCATCCGGTTCAAAATAAAACCACCACAATTACAAATTCATCAGTTGATGTAATATTACCCCATACAATAACTATCAAATAACCAATTCATCACACAATCCATCTTGCCAGCACTTCCACCTGGACTACTCCTCAGAAACGTCCTCACCATCTGAGATCAGGAAGACAGCGACGATGCAGGATTTCCCTCATCGACAGAAACCGGCGGTATAGCTCATAGCTCACATACCCTTCCTAAAGGAAAAGCAAATGAAAACATGAATATACAAAAAAACGTATTGTTATTGCAACAAAGGCAGAAACTAACGAAAATGAAATCTTCACTTACAATAGCTCCATATTTTAGGTGATCAAAAGTAAGTGGCTTCCAATCCCAGTAGTGACGAAGAAGTTCTGGAAAAGATGACTCCAGCTTCGAATAATATTCGTCAATGATGCTCCTGCTAAGTCCTCCATGGAGTCCCTTTCTTCGCCGCCTTTTATCATGAACTTCTCTTGGATGTCGATGTGGTACCCTTCTGGAATTCTGATGAAATCTTGAAAAAGAGCATCTCTAATATTCCTGACGCCCACACTAGAGAAAGTTATACCTCTATTCTCAAGGAAATCCTTCAGGGCAGGGCACTCCGTCCTGGCCTTGCAGAAGTGATAGACCAAAACATGATTCCGCATAGCCAGTTGCATGGCGGCGACTTTTCTACGCCCGTAACAATCCTTTCGTGTGAACTCCATGCCGAGACCAACAAACTTGTACTTCTCCTTGCGCAACTAGTCCTCGTACAAGGCACTGATCTCCTCCACCTTGCCAGGCTCGTTGGTGTACCACACGTCGAGCTTCGTGTTACCATCGGCAACTATCGAATGGTACTCGGTGGTGTTCAAAAAGTCGTCCATGGCAGCGAGCAGCAAGGTGCCAATGGAGATTCCTGAGACCCTGCGACAAGGTTGGGAGTGATGAGGAGGGCAGGAACTGCCTGATGTTCTATCGCTACAATATGACGTGGAGACCTCACAAACACGGCCAGTATTTAACCTTGGCAAGGGACGTTTGAGTTACCATGCGCATTAACGTGTGAACTAGGAACAGCGAATAGACGGTTGTGCTTCCGCAGCTCGTGGAACCATGCACTTCGTAAAGTCACGGCTGTGCACAAATATTTGATGTCGTGGAGAAATCGAGGAGCCTCTAACTTTATTTTACGGTAACTGACACACTGAATAGTCACATCGAACAGCCGCCACATCGGTCATCAATTCCTCCTTTGAACAAAGACCACCGACGGAAGAATCCAATGAAGCAAACGAACAGCCTGCCGTACACCTTAGATCTGAAGGCCAAAACTCATCCGTGCCTCATCTAGCTAGATTCACAACATCTGTCCCTCGATAGTTAAGGCTGGTTTAACGTGAGGCCCAGGTATGCAGGCACAAGACGCACATACGTGTCTATTCCACAGGCACGGGCGTACAACTTTTCGAGACCTCGGTCGGTATCACCACAGGCACGTAGAGATACAGGCAGCAACTCGCCGGAAACACGTGAATGCAGGCAACAAAGGCACGGAAACTTGGCCTCCACAGGCACGGATACGGCCTTTCAATTGACGTTCTCGAGCCACGGCTACACACCCTCTGCGTACAGACATGGAATTGCGGCTTCTCCGACGCACAAGCACGGTTTTGGAATTGGCATTCTCGAGGCACAGCTACAAATCCTCTGGATGCAAAAAAGAGAGGTGGCAGAGGCATCGGTGAGAACACTCTGTTCGAGAGGCACGGTTGCGAACTCTCAAGAGGGACAGCCATGTGACACCGCAGACACATATAGTCATGGCGTGTATCACGTGAGATACATCAAATACAAGCAGCAAATCAACGGGAGAAGTCAAAGAGCCACAGTTTTAAAGTCTCCGGAGGCACAAGCATGCAGAAGCACAGGCACGACGAGTCACAGCCACCGCATCCCCTCACGGACGGGCGTCTGGCACCACAGGCACGTAGAGTCACAGCCAGCGTGTCTCCTATGACAAGCGAATGCAGGCACAGGAGGCACAGAACTGAAGCGTATACAGGCACGGAATTGCGGCTTCTCGGCGCACAGGTACGGCTTTGGAATTGGCATTCTCGAGGCACGGGTACAAACCACCTGGATGCACAAAAGAGTGGTGGTAGAGGCAAGGTTGTGTAGTGTGAAGAGAAACTGCCGTGTGACACCAGCACATAGAGACATCGTGTGTGTCACGTCAGGCACATGAATAGCGGAAAAGAAGCCACGGGAGTGAAGCCTCCACAGACACGGATGCCGGGCTTCTAGCGGCATGGTCCCGAAGAACAGAAAGACAGGAAACTGAAATGTTGTCTCGTATGTTACCAGACGTGCCTCTCTTGTGCGAATGTGTAAAACACAACAATACAAACACAAACAAACGGCGCTGAATATAAGCCAAACAAAAAACACGCTTATCCCAAACAATACATATATGCGTCCCCTCACGGACGGGCGTCTGGCAGCAGAGGCACGTAGAGTCACAGCCAGCATGACGCCCGAGACACGCAAATGCACGTACAGGAGACACGGAATTGAAGCGTATACAGGCACGGAATTGAAGCGTATACAGGCACGGAATTGCAGCTTCTCGGAGTTCTAGAGGCACGGGTAGAAACCACCTGGATGCACAAAAGAGTGGTGGCAAAGGCACGGTTGTGTAGTGTCAAGAGGAACTGCCGTGTGACACCAGCACGTACAGACATGGCGTGTGTCATGTGAGGTACATGCATAGATGGAAAGAAGCCATGGAAGTGAAGCCTCAACAGACACGGATGTCCGCATTCTCGAGGCACGATCCTGAAGCACACAAAGACAGGAAACTGAAATGTTGCCTCGTACGTTAGCAGTCGTGCCTCTCTTGTGCGAACGTGTAAAATACAACAATACAAACACAAACAAACGGCACTGAATATAAGCCAAACACAAAGCACGCTTCTCCCAAACAATACATATGCGCCACTTCAACAAGTTCTCTAAATGTACATGAACTCGCGCAAACGTCAACAATGAACTTGTAACATGAAAAAACATAAGAAATTATATTCACATAACACGAGACAAGCCAAACATGATGCTGTGAAAATAAAAAATAAAAACCAAAATCCCAAAATGGTACTCCATATGTTTGAACTAAAAGTACTCATTAATTATACAAAAAAAGAAATGAAAGTCTTCCAGGAGTCCATTCTGCTCAGAAACGTCCACACAAACATCCACCGTGACCATTCTACTCAGTTGGAGTTCTGCTCAGAAACATCAACGGCGTCTGCGGTCGGGAAGACAACGAGGATGCATCATGTCCTTCATCGACAGAACTCGGCGGTAGAGCTTGTAGCTCACATACCCATCCTAAAACAAAAAGCGGATGAGAATGAAGATATACGTAAAGGGGAAAAAGTACTATTGTTGCAATAAAACAAATATATAAAGACAGAAAATCATAAAAAACAAAATTTTCACTTACAATTGCCGCATATTTCAGGTGTTCAAGGAAAAGTGGCTTCCATTACCAGTAGTCATGCAGACCTTGTGGAAAAGACGACTTCATACTCAAGTAAGATTTGTTTATGACTGCTCCTGCCAAATCTGCCATGGAATCCCTTAGATTGCCTCCTTTGATCATGAGCTCCTCTTGAAGGTCGATGTGACACTCTCTTGGGATTTTGAGGAAACTGTTTGCGAGAACATCCCTATCGTTCCTAACGTCGACACTAGCGAAAATTGTACCTTTGTTCCGAAGGAAATCCTTCAGAGCAGTGTACTCCGTCCTGGCCTTGCACAAGTGATAGACAAGAACATGCTTGCGCATCGCCAGTTGCATGACGGCGACTTTTCTACTACGATCAAAATAATCCTCTTGTGTGTACTCCAGATCAAGACCAACAAACTTGTACCTGTCCTCACACAGCCATTCCTCATAAAGAGAGAGAATCTCCTCCACCTTGTAGGGCTCATTGGTGTACAACACCTCGAGCTTGGTATTACCATCGGCATCTATAAAGAGACGCTTAGTAGTGTTCCTGAAGTCGTCCATGGAAACGAGGGTGAGACGACAATGGAGTTTGACTGTGCTTCTCGTACGAGGCGAGGATGATGGGAGCTACCTGCACTTCTCTGGAGAGAATAAGACACGATAACCTCCCAGAATAGACCACTACTTAACCTTGGGGAGAGACGACTCAGTTACCATGCGCCCATTAAATTGCATCGGGAACGGTGAATGGACGGTTGTGCTTCTGCAGCTTGTGAAACCATGCACTTCAAAAGTCACGGATGCCACGCTGTAATCGAGGAGCCCCTAGATTAACTCTAGCACGGTATCTGGCACAATGAATACTAACAATAAATAGCCATCCCATCGGTCACCAGCACATCTTTTGACCGAGAGAACAATGCGAGGAGGCAAACGAGATGACCCTGTCGTACAAATACTACACTGGGAGTGAACCAAAATAGAAGCACGGTTCGGCCAGCACAAAAGCCACACGCGTGCCTCCACTTTGCTTAAAGACAAACCTCAGTGATATCAACGGACCTGCATCTATGTCTGCGTACCACCAAAAACATTGCCAAAACAAAAGCACGTCCATGCTTCTGACATACAGATAACCGTGGGCTATCATACATATTCCCGCCTGAACCTAACGTACATAAAAACAGTGGCTCCCTGGGTCAACGACTGCCTGAAAAAAAATTGCAATAGCAGAGTCACAAACCGTGACTCCATTTCAGATGCAAAAGTGCCTCTCATTAGGAACCATCATGCCTCTCGTCAATTTGCCTCCCCCGACGTATCGACCATGCCTCTCCTGCTACAACGACCGTGCATCTAATAACATCATCACTATTCCTCTCCTAAAGACAGACCCAACCATATCTGATTAAACATGTGATTAAAAATATATTAAAACACAGAAGCACGAGTATGCTTTTCAGCATGTATAACCGTGCCTCACAAAAAGTATGTGAGGCAGGATAGGCACGTAGAAGACTCCGCTGGGAGGCAGCACAGCTGGACAACTACAATGGGAGGCAGCTGGACGAGTCAAACGTCTCGTGTCCATAACACCTCGGAATGCACGCACACCATCTACAACCAGCATTCATTCCATTTCGCAGAATAAAAAATAAAACAAGAAGCACTCATTACTACTCTTGCGCTCTTCCGTCTCCTTTATATTTCAATAAGCTCCGACTCCCTCAGCCACATCACAACTCATTTGCCTTCTCCGTCGCCTGCTTCTAGGGTTCGTGCTTCTTCCCCGCACACAATCTGATTTCAAACAAGTTATTGTAGAGTTTTTATTGGGTCTCTCGGTTAATTTCTAAGCCCTGCTTCTCTCGTAGATTGCTGGCCGTGGGTGCTTGCCCTAAGCTTCCCATCACAACCCATCTGCCTTATACGTCCGCCTACTTCTAGGGTTCGTGCTTCCTCCCCACACACTGTCTCATTTCAAACAAGTTATTGTAGAGTTTTTATTGGGTCTCTCGATTAACTTCTAAGCCGTGCTTCTCTCGTAGATTTGCTACCCGTGCGTGCTTGCCCTAAGCTTCCCCTACCCCAGTCTCCGTTCGTCGACGCTCGTTCTTCTTCTCTCCTAGGTAAAAAGCATATGCATAAGCAGCATGCTCCGATCCGTATTTATGTTTTACATTTAGGTTTTTCATTTGATAGTTATTGAAGCATAAGATCCGGTACAACGACTTCATTCTCTAAAGGAATATAAAAACCATTTGAAAATCTAAACAAGTGTTCTAAACTCTGTCATACTGCTTTTCTGGAAGGAGTAGATGAGAAGATTTCTAGTAAACTTTTAGTTGTTTTCTGCCTTCGTACGAATATTTTTAATATGGCTAACATACTTGTTCTGAATTATTTAGGTATGATTTGCCCTACCTGCCGCCAACCAGGCGGCCCTTGCGAACCACACCCTGAAGTTCTCCAGCAGTTTGAGGTTATTCTTGATGAAAATTGTTGGAGCCGCATGGTTAGTAAGCATTACTAACATATTAGTTGCTTACAACACAGTACAAATCGTCACTGTTACTCATACCCCCTTGCACCTACACTAGGTTCCCCTGCTATCACTTCTTCGCACCTGTCTTGTGTTTTCATTTTCCATTAGTTTGCCTGCCATGCCTTGATTACTATAGTGCATCTTCAATTCTAATTAAAATTAGTCAACATATGCCAAAAATCTGTATCCATTAATTTATAATACCATTATGTTGTTATCTGTAATTCTTATCAAAAATTCGTATCCAATTTAAGAAAACTTTTAACATTAATAATACGCGAGTTCAAATTTATACTTACAAGTTGTTATTTTTACTATCTTTTCCAGTATGTACCTTGTAATGTCAGAGCTTTTCTCGCTAAATACATTGACGAGAGGAAGAAAGAAGCAAGAAAATTGCGTAAAGAGAAGGTAGAGCCAGCCCTACTTACACATGAAGGAAGGTCTTACAATGCTTTGTTTAAGCATAGGGCGAACTACACAAAGTTCTGCGGTGGTGAGTGGAACATCTTTGCGTATGATTATGAACTTCATGCTGGAGACCGCATAGAATTTGAACTACTAGACGAGGGTCTCAATCTCGAAATACAAACATATCGGGATGACAAAAGGCTGCTTCCATTACCCCACGTTGGTAGGTATTTTCATGCATCGAACTGAATAATATTAACCCCGTGTTGCATAAAACTTTATCTAACTTTAAAATCTTGTTCTTTTTCTAGCTCTCGACGATCTTTCTTCTGACGATTTCGACCATGTTCACTCTGTGTCTACTCTAAGGATACTGAGCTTACCTACGACTAGACAAGATTCTTTCTACAACGCCTTTTCGGAGATACTTTCATCCGTTGTCGTCCATTTGTCCACGTCTTGACTCCCACCAACACCAAAGACTACGTCATGGTTGGTTACAACTGTCCTTGTTAAAATACCAAACGTATTTTGCTCATATGTAAAATAAACAATACTGACGTAATCTTGCTTATATGTAAAATTATAAAGAACCTATTTATTCAAACCTAAAACAACAAAACTTTTGTTGTTCTCTCAACATGTTGTTTTATCTGTTTACACACAAACCTGAACATGCCAGGAATTATATTACTTTCAATATGGAATTTCTTAATGTTTGCGCATTCACCATATTCAGCCATTCTTTTATTTATTGTCCAAGTGGCAAATCAACAGTTTTAATTTCTATTTAATTTCGATTTCTTCTAGAAAATTCCAAGGAGCGTTGTCTCGACACTGAAGAGATGGGTGGACATGCCAACCAATGGCAGGGTGACCCTTGAAGCTCCTGATGAACCTACCCATGTCATCACTCCTTCGTCGTACTACATCTGCAAAAACGACAGCAGGATGGTAATAGAAAAGTCTTCTTTCAGAGACTTCATATCAGCTGCATCCTTTGTTGAAAAGAACGTTGTCCTAATCACATTCAAAGAGCGCCATGACCCTTCTGTGTCCATCATCATTCAGCGCATTCTGTAGATTCCGTCGGAACCAGCACCTAAAATGGAAGCAAACAGTGTATCTCCTAGGATGTTCAGCGCTCGTTTCATGATGATGCCTCCCAGGAGCAAAACACTAGTTACTATAAGTTTGCTGGTTAGGATGGTAGAGTAATGTAACTATTATGAACCATGTGCTTGCTTGAACTATCGGAATGATCTTTTGGAACTTATGTAGCTCTTACGGACCCTCAACTCGCTGTTTCAACCATCGGAATGATCCTTCGCAACAAATGTTGTTTGAACTATCGGAATGATTCATTGGAAAAAATGTAGTTCTAATCCTTTGGAAAGTTCACAATTCAAAAAACCAAAAAACAGAAAGAATCATTTTCAAAAATCAAACGAAACAAGAATCAGTTTTTGATTCAAAACCTATAGCAATGCCATGTTATAAAACTTATTCACACCATCTACTGAAACATATCTCAATTAAAAACCAAACAAGACTCCATTTTCAAGTACAAACTATGTTTACTTCACCAACTTTTCATAAACACACAGTTGTGCATCGAATAACATAACAACAGTGCCTCCCTCACCAAGGAAGGTTGTTAAACGAAAAATCGTTTTCACAACAAAGGCACGACCATGCATCTGCTGAGTGTTCTACCATTTACACGACTACTGTAGCAACCCGACCTCAGACGGTCAAGTCTCTGTGCATAAGTGGCATCCCTGGATCGGTAATGCTGACACACACAGTACTCGAAGGATTTATAATAGGGTAGCAATCACACACTTATTACATCGGTAGTCTCCAAAGAGAACTTATTACAATAAAATATGGCTTAAGGCCATCTAAATAAGATAACAGTGGAAGGCTTGGAAGATAAAGTGAGTCCATCAACTCCAACGGCATAACTGAGTGCACGACAATGACCTAGCGCACCTTACTCTTCGTCTGAAAAGTCTGCAACATGACACGTTGCAATCCGATAACGGGTCAGCACATGGAATATGCTGGCATAGTAACACAATAGAGCAATGAACAGATAAATGCTATCACTACATGCATATATGGTTGGTGGAGGCTCTACGGTTAATATGTTTTTGCGAAAAGCCAATGTTTTCCTACAACAAAGGAATATATTTTTATTTAACAATCATGGTAGTTGAACAACATTGAGAAGGTTCCTCCAACTCAATCCCATTTAAAAGTAATTAACAACCCAACAAATTTAAATTAGAGTGACGAGATCCATGCGATAATCCAAGTACTAGATACTCAAGATGCCCATAACCGGGGACACGGCTAACCATGATTAGTTTGTACACTCTGCAGAGGTTTGCGCACTTTTCCCCACAAGACTCGATCTCCTCCGTTGGATTTCTCGCACTACATGGTGTTTGAGAAACGGATGACAGAGACACAGTCTTTCAGAAACATTAACTCTTTACTCTGGGTGGACAGTTACACCTACTTTCCCCTACATCTGCTAGCCTACCACTGAAAAAGGTCATGCAACATACTCAACTATGCTAGAGCCCATAATAGCTTGTGGCTGCACACGGAAGTTTCTAGCATGAATAATCTTATGATCCCTTTGAGACTGGGTGGCGGACCATAGGATGATCACACGGGTACTCCGGGATATCCTAGGACAACACTGGATTCTCCATGTGCCCAAACCAACAATCCACCCAGATGTGTATTAAAGTAGCCACCTTAAGTTAACCATTAATTAACAATCTCACATCTGTCATGGATTCACTCACCCAAACCACGTCTACGAGCATAGCATAGTAACATAAGCATTACGTAGAAGTAACTCCCAGGGTTTGATAATAAACAGGACAATAGGTTCTACCTCATCATCTACTTCCCAACACCCACAAGTTAATCACATCCTAACCATGCAATGTTTGAGGATTGAAACTAATGCATAAAAACTGGGTAATAAAGGGGTATGATCAATTTGTTACTTGCCTTGCTGACGATTCGCAAAACCTAGTGACTCGTAGTAGCACGCTTCACACTCCGGGAATTCTATCGCAAACAAACAATAGCATACTTAAGCACTCAAGCATAGATGCACGGGTAAAACTCAAATAAGAAGATCTAACCAAAAAGTTCAACTGAAGAACTTCGGTTTGCAAAAAGAATCAAATCAAACGGAGCAACGAAACTCAAACTACAAAAGAAACAAGATCCGTTTACTAATCTGGACCGAAGTCAAATTTTACAATACCAAAATCTTGTTCAAGTTGGTTAAACAGGAAGATAACTTCGAGATGAAGATCTAGGCACTTGTTTCACCTGATTTGGATAAACGAGCGAAAAGATATACTAGATCGAAGATCAGGGCAGAAATCGCGATTGAAAATAATCACGGAAAAACCTTGGAAAAAGAAACGAGACGAACAGGCTAACGAACGAACGTTCGCTGCCTGCGGTTAACTCACGAACAGCGTTCGTTAAAACGAACGTTCGCTATATAACTAAACCGCGAAAAACCGAACGAACCAATAAAAAAATGAATCTAGGGTTTCAAAAAAAATGAACGGTTAACCGAAAAAAAACGACGAACGGCGACGGCGGCGTCGGCTACCTCCGGCAAGGCTCCGGCGGGGCCGCGCGGTGTCGGGGCTCCGGCGGCGGCGAGGGGCGACTGCGGCGGCGTCGGATGACGGCGGCTCAGGACGGCGGGTGGCGGCGGCGGCTTGCGGCGGCGGGGCGCGCAGGCGGCGGGGGCGTCTGGTGGCGGGGTGGTGGGTGGCGGAGAGGGCGGCGGCGACGGGGTACTTATAGGAGGGGTCGGGGCGAGGCCGACTTGGGGAAGGGGCGGCGCGGCGGCGGTGCGCAGGCGGACTCCAGCGAGTCTGTCTCGCGCACGGGAGGGGAGGCAGCGGCGCTAGGCGGGCCGGCCTGCTCGGCTGGGCTCCGGCCCAGCCGGGCGGGAATTTTTTTTTAAACAGATTTTGCCGGAAGAATCCTGATAAATAAAATAAAACTCTAAAAATTCCAAAACAAATTTTCACCGTCTAAATAAAATATTTAGAACAGGATGAACATTTTCTTGGCCTAAAATGCAAATTTTAAAATATGCATATTTTTTTCTAATTCAAATAAAATTGCAATAAAATTCCAAATAAAATGTTTAATTGATTTTAATATTTTCCCTCCAATATTTCATTTATTTTCGAGAAGTCATATTATCTCCTCTCATATAGTTTAATATGAAATATTTTCGGAGAGAAAAATAATTGAAACCAAAGTGATCCTTGTTTCGATATTTGATAAAATTCAAATATGGAAAACGTGAAATCCCTAACTCTCTCCGTGGGTCCTTGAGTTGCTTAGAATTTCGAGGATCGCAAAACGTAAAGCAATAAAATATGATATGCATGTATGACCTATGTATAACATTCCAAATTGAAAATTCAGGATGTTACAAACCTACACCCCTTAAGATGAATCTCGCCCTCGAGATTCGGGTTGGCTAGAAAATAGGTGTGGGTGGTCTTTGCGTAGATCATCCTCTCGTTCCCAGGTGGCTTCATCCTCGGTATGGTGGCCCCACTGAACTTTGCAAAACTTTATAACCTTGTTGCACGTGACTCGGCTGGCAAACTCGAGAATCCTGACAAGTTTCTCCTCATAAGTCAAATCACTGTCACACTGAATTGCTTCCAGGGGCACTGTATTTCTCAGAGGAATATCGGCCATCTCAGCATGACACTTCTTCAACTGAGAAACGTGAAACACATCATGAACTCCTGACAGTCCTTCGGGTAACTCCAACTTGTAGGCCACTTCTCCCATACGTTCCAAAACTCGGTATGGTCCTACAAATCTCGGGGCTAACTTTCCCTTAACTCAAAAACGTTTAACTCCTCGCAGAGGTGACACACGAAGATATGATCTATCTTCGAATTCATAGACTACCTCCTTGCGTTTCGTGTCTGCATAACTCTTCTGTCTGGACTGAGCTACCTTCAGTCTGTCTCGAATTAGCTTAACCTTCTCTTCTGACTCTTTGATGAAATCTGGTCCAAACAAGTGACGGTCTCCAACTTCATCCCACATTAACGGTGTTCGGCATCTTCTTCCATACAGGGCTTCGAACGGTGCCATCTTCAAACTGGCCTGGTAACTATTATTGTATGAGAACTCTGCGTATGGCAAATTATCATCCCAACTAGATCCATAGTCTAGCGCACAAGCTCTCAACATGTCCTCCAGAATCTGATAGACTCTCTCAATCTGTCCATCTGTCTGCGGATGAAAGGATGTACTGAACTCTAGCCTGGTTCCCAAAGTTTGGTGCAGTTGGTGCCAAAACTTTGAAGTAAACTGTGTTCCTCTATCTGATACGATGGTCCTCAGAACTCCATGCAGACATACGATCCTGGTCATGTATATCTTGGCCAACTTCGCACTTGTATAGGTGGTTTTCACTGGGATAAAGTGAGCCACTTTGGTCAAGCGATCCACTACTACCCAGATAGAGTCATATCCCGATCGGGTCCTGGGTAATCCGGTGATAAAATCCATGCCAAGCTTATCCCACTTCCATTTTGGTATCGGCATAGGCTGCAGTAGTCCTGCTAGCTTCTGATGTTCTGCCTTCACTCTCTGACATACATCACACACTGCTACATACTCGGCAATATCCTTCTTCATACCAGTCCACCAGAAACGCTCCTTCAAATCCAAATACATTTTAGTGTTTTCGGGGTGCATCGAGTATGGCGAGTCATGAGCTTCCTGTAGTATCAACTTCCTGATCTCTGCACTATTAGGCACATAAACACGATCCTCAAACCACAAGGTGTCGTGCTCATCTTCACGAAAACCTTTGGCCTTTCCTTTGCTCATCCTCTCCTTTATCTCGGCAATTTCCTTGTCATCCTTCTGAGCTTCACGAATCTTTCCCAACAATGTAGACTGAACTTCCATCGCTGCAACAAAACCTCTAGGAACAATCTCCAACGAAGCTCCCTGAGATCCTCGGCTAACTCCTTTGGCAACCCTCCTGTTAGGAGAGTATTAACATAATTCTTCCGGCTCAAAGCGTCTGCTACGACATTGGCCTTTCCTGGATGATAATGCAGCTTCATGTCATAATCCTTTATAAGCTCCAACCATCTCCTCTACCTGAGGTTCAGCTCCTTCTGTGTGAAAATCTACTTCAAACTCTTATGATCCGTGTACACATCACAACGCTTTCCAATAAGAAAGTGTCTCCAGGTCTTGAGTGCATGCACTACGGCTGCTAACTCCAAATCATGAGTGGCGTAATTTAACTCATGTGGTCGAAGTTGACGTGAGGCATATGAAACAACTCTTCCATCTTGCATAAGTACTCCTCCAAGTCCTAAGCGAGAGGCGTCGCAATACACTTGGAATTCCTTGCGTATATCTGGCAGAATCAGCACTGGGGCTGTAGTCAGACGTTTCTTCAACTCCTGAAAACTGGCCTCACATTCTTCTGTCCATTTGAACTTAGTGTCCTTCTTCAACAACTCCGTCATGGGCTTCACAATTTTAGAGAAATTCTCGATAAATCTCCGATAATATCCTGCGAGTCCAAGAAAACTGCGGATCTCTCCAACTGAGGTGGGTGATAGCCAATCGGTGACTGACTTAACCTTGGTGGGGTCTACTGCTATACCTTCTCCTGATATAACATGTCCAAGGAATCCAACTTCCTTCAACCAAAACTCACATTTGCTGAACTTGGCATACGACTGATGTTCCCTGAGCTTCTCGAGAACTAAACGCAAATGCTCCTTGTGCTCCTCTTCATTCTTTGAGTATACCAAGATATCATCAATGAACACCACAACAAACTTATCCAAGAATTCCATCAACACCTTATTCATCATACTCATGAAATAGGCAGGGGCATTAGTCAATCCAAATGACATAACCGTATACTCGTAAAGCCCGTACCGTGTGGTGAAAGCTGTCTTAGGTATATCTTTTTCTCGAATCTTCAACTGGTGGTATCCTGATCGCAGATCGATCTTCGAAAACACTTTAGCTCCTTGCAGCTGGTCAAACAAATCATTGATCATCGGCAGTGGGTACTTGTTCTTGATCGTCACTTCATTCAGCGCACGATAGTCGACAACCATCCTCAACAATCGATCCTTCTTCTCAACCAAGAGCACTGGGGCTCCCCATGGTGATGAATTTCGTCGGATGTAACATTTCTCCAATAACTCCTTAATCTGTTTCTTGATCTCTTCCAGATCATTCGTGGGCATCCGGTATGGTCTCTTTGATATAGGCCTGATGCCTGGCAACAGCTCTATCAAAAACTCGATGTCTCGATCTGGTGGCATGCCTGGTAGTTCCTCTGGAAACACATCCGGGTAATCCTTCACAACTGGCACTTCCTCCTGAACAACTCCTGAGAGGGAATTTACTTGGGTTCTCCTTGGCGCATGCCTGGATACATACCTGATCCTTTTTCCCTCCGGAGAGGTGAGTAGAATTGACTTGCTGGCGCAATCGATGTTTCCTCCATACATCGACAGCCAATCCATTCCTAGTATCACATCCAAACCTTGCGACTCCAGAATTATCAAGTCGGAGGGGAAAACATGACTACCTATGGTTAATGGCATCTGAAAACATCCACTGCTTGCCATATACTCAGCTCCGGGTCAGGTTACTAGCATAGGTGTCCTAAGAACTTTAGTGGGCAACTTATACTTATCCACAAATCCCCTTGATATGTATGAATGCGATGCACCCGTATCAAAAAGTACGATAGCGGTAGAAGACTTAACCAAAAACTTACCGATAACTGCGTCTGGCTGCTCTTCAACCTCCTCCACGCTTACGTGGTTCACTTGTCCCCTGCTGGAAGGGTTGGGATTCTTCCTAGAGCTTCCATTGCCATTACCATTCTTCGCCTCAGGGCACTCCGTGGCATAATGTCCAGTCTTCCCGCACTTGAAACAAGTAATGTGACTTAGGTCCTTCTTGGCGGGTGTGGCTGGATTGGAGCGGTTCTGATTGCTGCTTGCTCCATTCCCATTCCCATTCTTGGGGCCATTGTGATTATGAGAACCACCTCCATTGTGAGCATGGCCTCCATGGTTATGGGTATATCCTCCCGAGTTTGGGGCAAAGCGAGGCTTCTGCTGAGCTCCTGAATTGTACTTCCCTTGTCCAAACTTCCTCTTGCGGCTCTCAATCTGCTGCTGCTTCCCCTCAATCATAAGGGCCTTGTCTACCAACTCCTGGTAGTTGTTAAATGTTGCCACCATTAACTGCATGCTCATCTCATCATTCAGCCCTTCCATAAACTTCTCCTGCTTCACGGCATCTGTGGCCACATCATCTGGAGCATAGCGAGATAACTTGCTAAACTCATCCACGTACTGCCCCACAGTACGGTTCCCCTGGCGTAAGTTGCGAAACTCATGCTTCTTCATGCTCATAGCTCTAGCTGAGACGTGGGCTGTGCGGAATGCTTGCTGAAACTGCTCCCAAGTGACATTGGCTATAGGAAAAGTGGCTGTGTAATTCTCCCACCATGAGGCTGCTGGTCCATACAATTGATGTGCGGCAAAATGCACCTTCTCAGCATCTGTGCAACCTGCGGTGGTCAACTCCCTTCCAATCCTGCGTAGCCAGTCATCAGCAACTATTGGCTCGGTGCTACTGGAAAACACCGGCGGCTGCAACCTCAGAAAACAGGCCAAGTTGTCAACTGGAGGTGGTGGTGGCGGTGGGTTGTTGTTGTTGTTGCCTTGGTTCTGAACTAACAACTGCATCAAGGCATTCTGCTGCTGGATCAACTGAGTGAGCTCCGGTGGGAAGACAAATCCGGGGTCACGTCTCGGAGGCATCTGATGGGTTTAGAGGGAAGAGGTTAGAATAGAATGAGGTCTAGTGAGAAAGCACTACCCATATGAACATGAGACAAACACAATCATATCATATCACTCAATGAATCAAGCAAGGGCATACAATCGATCTAACTATCGTTACAGTGCTCGGACTATACTATGTACATGGGGGATACTACTGATCATATGGTGGTCTACTAGAAATTTTGATGGGTGGAAGACTCCATGACATCTGCTCTAGCTTCGTCTTCATAGTCATCATCACTGCTGTCGGGGTCGAAGTCGGTGTCGTCGATGATGATGTAGTCCTCAGAACGAATGTCATCAGGATGGTCGTCATCTCCTCCTGGCGCGGGATCTCCCATGAATACTCCGAGCTTCCTTATCAGGTCGTCATTCTTCTCCACTAGTGTTGCGATTTCCTCCTCGTATCCGTCGCGTGTAGACTTGAGTTCCTCTTCTAGCTCCATGTTCCTGGTCATCGCCTTCTTCAAATCTATCATGCTAGCGCACATTTGGTTCTCCTGGCATCGAATGTGCTGGTTTAACTCCTGGATGAATGCTGCAATGGACCTGTCCTTCCTGGTGCTGATCATCTCCCATTGCTCGTCTCGGCGCCCATATATCTGGTAGATAGTGTCCTTCAGCTCCTGTTTGTAGACTTCTCCAATACGTCCCATAGCAATGTGGGCTGCCATGCTCTTGCCTAGACTGCAGGATGGCGCATCAAAGGAAAACTCTATGGGCTCAGTGACTGGCGTGAATGTCCTTCCTGGAACTTGAACCCGAATCATCCAACGCTCCTCTTCTGGTAAAGTGGCGGTGTAGGTCCCGGTGAAACTTGGTATTCCAATGTTCAGGTACCTAGTGACTTCCTTCAAGTGTCGTCCAAAGGGTGTGTCTTCATCCGGTTGTGCAAACTTCTTCCTTGAGTCCGCCATCCTATAGAGTAGAAAATGGAGAGGAGTCAGAAATGAGTAGAGAAGAGTGACCTATGGCTTATCTTAGTGGTCGTGTCCTACATTCAGCGTGGGCTCTGATACCATCTTGTAACGACCCGACCTCAGACGGTCAAGTCTCTATGCATAAGTGTCATCCCTGGATCGGTAATGCTGACACACACAGTACTCGAAGGATTTATAACAGAGTAGCAATCACACACTTATTACATCGGTAGTCTCCAAAGAGAACTTATTACAATAAAATATGGCTCAAGGCCATCTAAATAACATAACAATGGAAGGCTTGGAAGATAAAGTGAGTCCATCAACTCCTGCGGCATAGCTGAGTGCACGACAACGACCTAGCGCACCTTACTCTTCGTCTGAAAAGTCTGCAACATGACACGTTGCAGCCCGATAACGGGTCAGCACATGGAATATGCTGCCATAGTAACACAATAGAGCAATGAACAGATAAATGCTATCACTACATGCATATATGGTTGGTGGAGGCTCTACGGTTAATATGTTCTTGCGAAAAGCCAATTTTTTCCTACAACAAAGGAGTATATTTTTATTTAACTATCATGGTAGTTGAACAACATTGAGAAGGTTCCTCCAACTCAATCCCAATTAAAAGTAATTAACAACCCAACAAATTTAAATTAGAGTGACGAGATCCATGCGATAATCCAAGTACTAGATACTCAAGATGTCCATAACTGGGGACACGGCTAACCATGATTAGTTTGTACACTTTGCAGAGGTTTGCGCACTTTTCCCCACAAGACTCGATCTCCTTCGTTGGATTTCTCGCACTACATGGTGTTTGAGAAATGGATGACCGAGACACAGTCTTTCAGAAACATTAACTCTTTACTCTGGGTGGACAGTTACACCTTTCCCCTACATCTGCTAGCCCACCACTGAAAAAGGTCATGCAACATACTCAACTATGCTAGAGCCCATAATAGCTTGTGGCTGCACACGGAAGTTTCTAGCATGAATAATCTTATGATCCCTTTGAGCCTGGGTGGCGGACCGTAGGATGATCACACGGGTACTCCGGGATATCCTAGGACAACACTAGATTCTCCAGGTGCCCAAACCAACAATCCACCCAGATGTGTATTAAAGTAGCCACCTTAAGTTAACCATTAATTAACAATCTCACATCTGTCATGGATTCACTCACCCAAACCACGTCTACGAGCATAGCATAGCAACATAAGCATAACGTAGAAGTAACTCCCAGGGTTTGACAATAAACAGGACAATAGGTTCTACCTCATCATCTACTTCCCAACACCCACAAGTTAATCACATCCTAACCATGCAATGTTTGAGGATTGAAACTAATGCATAAAAACTGGGTAATAAAGGGGTATGATCAATGTGTTACTTGCCTTGCCGACGATCTGCAAAACCTAGTGACTCGTAGTAGCACGCTTCGCACTCCGGGAATTCTATCGCAAACAAACAATAGCATACATAAGCACTCAAGCATAGATTCACGGGTAAAACTCAAATAAGAAGATCTAACCTGAAAGTTCAACTGAAGAACTCCGGTTTGCAAAAAGAATCAAATCAAACGGAGCAACGAAACTCAAACTACGAAAGAAACAAGATCCGTTTACTAATCTGGACCGAAGTCAAATTTTACAGTACCAAAATCTTGTTCAACTTGGTTAAACAGGAAGAGAACTTCGAGACGAAGATCTAGCGCTTGTCTCACCTGATTTGGATAAACGAGCGAAAATATATACTAGATCGAAGATTAGGGCAGAAATCGCGATTGAAAATAATCGCGGAAAAACCCTAGAAAAAGAAACGAGGCGAACAGGCTAACGAACGAACGTTCGCTGCCTGCGGTTAACTCACGAACAGCGTTCGTTAAAACGAACGTACGGATGAACATTCGCTATATAACTAAACCGTGAAAAACCGAACGAACCGATGAAACAAAATGAATCTAGGGTTTCAAAAAAACCGAACGGTTAACCGAAAAAAAACGACGAACGGCGGCAGCGGCGTCGGCTACCTCCGGCGGGGCGGGGCAGCGTCGGGGCTCTGGCGGCGGCAAGGGGCGACTGCGGCGGCGTCGGACGATGGCGGCGCGGGACGGCGGGCAGCAGCGGCGTGCGGCGGCGGGGCGCGGAGGCGGCAGCGGCGTCTGGTGGTGGGGTGGTGGGTGGCGGAGAGGGCGGCGGCGACGTGGTACTTATAGGAGGGGTTGGGGCGAGGTCGACTTGGGGAAGGGGCGGCGCAGCGGCGTGGCGCAGTCGTACTCCGGCGAGTCCGTCTCGCGCACGGGAGGGGAGGCGGCGGCGCTAGGCGGGCCGGCCTGCTCGGCTGGGCTCCGGCCAAGCCGGGCGGGAATTAAAAAAAACAGATTTCGCCAGAAGAATCCTAATAAATAAAATAAAAATCTAAAAATGTCAAAACAAATTTTCGCCGTCTAAATAAAATATTTAGAACAGGATGAACATTTTTGGCCTAAAATGCAAATTTTAAAATATGCATATTTGTTCTAATTCAAATAAAATTCCAAATAAAATGTTTAATTGATTTTAATATTTTGCCTCCAATATTTCATTTATTTTGGAGAAGTCATATTATCTCCTCTCATATAGTTTAATATGAAATATTTTCGGAGAGAAAAATAATTGAAACCAAAGTGATCCTTGTTTTGATATTTGATAAAATTCAGATATTGAAAACGTGAAGTCCCCAACTCTCTCCGTGGGTCCTTGAGTTGCTTAGAATTTTGAGGATCGCAAAACGAAAAACAATAAAATATGATATGTATGTATGAACTATGTATAACATTCCAAATTGAAATTTCGGGATGTTACAACTACTTTCACAGTCAAAGATGGAATACGCACATATGGATCACGCACGCAACACGCAACGAATTAAAAAAATCAATGAACAAGATAAGTGAAAATCTTAAAAAACAGATAAAACAAACGCCTGTTTCCGAAAATCTACGCCTGGAACCGCTGGATGACTACCAACTGCTCTTTGGTGGTTTCCTTTTTTGCACGACAAAGTAAAGATCCCTTTCACTTTTCCGACTCCATTTGCATCCTCTTCCTCGAAAGTTTCTCGCCGACCGCAGTTCACCACCGCACACCTCCAGCCATGGACGACGGGAAACTAACAACACTCATCGAACACATCACTACCCACGGTACAACCGTGCTGGAGGTGGTGTACACCAACGACCCAAGGACCGTGGAGCGGATCATCAAAAAGTACGAGGAATGGCTAAAGGAGGAGAAGAACAAGTTCGTCGGCCTCGACCTCGAGTACACACGTAAGAGCAGTTACATACGACAAGGGATCGCCGTCGTCCAACTTGCCATGCACGAGCATGTCCTTGTATACCACTACTGCAGGTCCGAGCGCTCCGAGGCGTTACTTGACTTCCTGCAACGAAAAGCGGTAACTTTCACTAGCGTCGACACCAGGAGCGACAAGACCATGCTTGCCCGTGCATGGATCAAAATTTCAGACGAGCACCATGTCGACATCCAGAGGCTATTCTGCATCAAGGGTGGTGGAGAAAGGGACTCCATGGGTGACCTTGCAGCGGCCATCATCGACCCCTCATACAAGAACATGAAGAAATCATTCCCAAAGGAGAAGCACCAGTTCTGGGAGTGGAAACCGCTTTCCCCGATACACCTTGAGTACGCAGCAAAGGACGGGTATGTTAGCTATGAGTTGTACCGAAGAATCCTAATCATCAAGAACGGGCTACGTCACCTCCACCAACAACCAATGAAAGAAAGACTCTGCCCACGTAAGAACAAAGACGAGGGATCTTCCAGTGGCTGGAAGCGCCGGAAGGGAAACAGTGGTTGGTAAATTGCGAGAAAATGGATGTCTACATTAAACTAGTAGGAACTACTATTATCATAATTTAGATTGAATGAACCTATGTTGTAAATATGTTTGTTGTTGCTCAAAAATGTTGTGTGTATTGTATTACTATTTTACGTTTGAACTTTGAACACAGTGGTGTGCTCATGTACAAATGCATACTACGTTTTGCATGTCTAAATGCAATTAGTAAGTTATGTCCCAGTATTGAGCAAGCATATATTGTATCCATGATTATAGAACGAGAGATATGTCGCACGATATTTTATTATAATTTTCATACTCAACCTTTACAAGATGCATCGTGCATTTACAAGAATATGTGATGGTATCGTTGTAAACTTTCAGTATAATGCTTATTAAACATTGGCGTGAGCAATTCATAAATAGTGCAGAAGAACATTCGGTACACAGACACAAGCGACAAGAACTTTGTTACTTTAACCACATTGAAAAAAATTAAAATCACACAACACAACCATTTCACATCAAACACCGCTCCGTCCATTCAGAACATCCTTGCTATTGCACACAGGCTCCTCTCCGTACACCAGTTCTGCACGGTACCACAAAACTACACTACCGTGTGCAACTGACCTATGTACAACCATGGCTCTCTAAGTGTCTACTCAACCCATGCATGTGGTGCCACGCACCCATGACCCTAGAGACTTCACACATGTGCATCCACAACCGAGCCCCTCTAACCAAATATTCGAACCGATGCCTCTACTGCCATACATTCGTGCCTCTAGAAACTTGACAGCAGCAAGAGGGTTCAAAACCGTGCCTCCATACAACCGTGCTTGTACTGACTTCACTTTCGTGCCTCTATTTGCTTGATCAACGTGCCTCACATGAAACCCACAGTAACTCTACGTGCTCCGCACGCGTGATCGCCAGTGCAACTTTGGTGCTGCACAGACGCTCCTCTCAGTATATCCGTGCCTCCACACAACCGTGTCTGTACTGACTACAATCCCGTGCCTCCGTTTGCTCAATCCACGTGCCTCACATAAAACCAACAGTAACTCTACGTGCTACACACACGTGCCTCTCGCATGAAACCCACAGTATCTCTACGTGTTTGGCACGCGTGATCGCCCATGCAACTTTGGTGCTGCACACACGTTCCTCTCAGTATACCCGTGCCTCCACACAACCGAGCCTGCACTGACTTCAATTCCGTGCCTCCGCTTGCTCAATGCACGTGCCTCACATGAAACCCACGATAACTATACGTGCTCCGCACGTGTGATCGCCCGTGCAACTTTGGTGCTGCACATACGCTCCTCTCAGTATACACGTGCCTCCACACAACCGTGCCTGTGCTAACTTCAATTACGTGCCTCCGTTTGCTCAATCCACGTGCCTCACATAAAAGAGATGCACAGCCATGCCTCAGAGTAAACAACACACGTGTCTCTACTGTATTTATAACTATGACCCCAATTAAATAACATCCGTCCAAAAAAACATCTTTAAAAGAGATGCACAGCCATACCGCTTCTACAAACGAACAACAGCAATGAACAGTTAGGTTCATATCGTTTCATATATCTAAATAACATTAAACCGTAGCATAGAATTTTAAACAAAATCCATTATGTTCAAAGGCTATAACTAACATCACTGCGGCAGAAGATTGAAGATAACAACAAGCCTCCCATCACGCTCTTTGAAAGTTATCAGCACCAAGTTGTTTACTTCAATAGATGATGCCTCGAGAAAATCACTGAAACCTTCCTGTTTGAACACCATTCTATTACCCAGGCCAATGAAGTAGGAGCAAGGAGTGCTCACAGATATATCATCATCACCAGATTCCAAAGTAACTTCAAGAGTTAAAACGCCAGTCCTAGGAAAAGTCACAAACCCCTTCAAACTCCTCACAACAATACCAGGAATAACCTGACAAAAAACATCAAGCTATCAGAAATAGAACAAAAATTCAAAACTATAAATAGAAGAGATAATAAAAATAAATAAATAAACAAAAACAAACAAAAAACAGTGGAAAAAAATCTGACCTTATGATGACCATTAACATTCATGGAATCAATCCTATGAACAAAAGGACAACGGGGTATGTAGTCATCATCAAAGAGTTGACACCTCATGAAATACATCTGCTGATAATTAAGAAAAACACCACGAGTGTAATAACAACTCCCAACAAGTTTCATCTCGGAGTCGCTCAAACCATCAAGAGCTACAAAATATAATTACACAGGCTCAAGGGAATAGAAAAATCATCATGTACAATAAAACAAGCTAAAAACTTCCTTAAAAATAAACCTTACCAACAGACGGTAAAGGAGACAACGCATCTCCACGACCAACACGATAAAAATCAATACCAATCCACGTTCCATAATGTTCAAGCCTAATGGTCATTATATCACGAGGACGAACACCATAATCATTGACCAATCGTTCCTAGGAAGGACCATGGAATTTTCTCCTCACCCGACCATGACTAAACAGAACACCATACAAATAACCCTCGTTGCACTAAAGAGGAAGATCAGTATCTTCGTCACCCCTCCTTATGGCTAAAGCCCTACACTCCTCGATGTAACGAGCAAGATGAGCTCTAACACTGCACGGAACATACTGCACAACAAATCAGAACGAGGATCATAATCAAAATCAAAACAGCATGTGCAGCACCAAAGGAAATAAGCGTGTGTGCCAAAAATTAAACAATTGTAAAATGATATTCTTACAACACGCCTCCAACAACGCCGATCCAGGACCACACTGAACCCATCTACAGAAGAATCAACAGAAGAACATGGACCACCAGGCATACGGCAAAAAGGACAGGCCATAACTGCAACAAACACAATGATTATCAAGAACTAATCCCACAAAACCCAGTTGAAACTTGACATCTGATAGTGTTGGTAGTCCCCACCCGTAACTACCCCATAAATCTCCATATCCCGGAAATATAATGGGAACAAAAAGAGAAACAAGAAAGGAAAACAGGGAACCCACGAAGGCAACCGGTAGGAAATGATGATATCGCGAACGGGGAAGCGCCGTCGACGCTAAAGAAGGACCACCGTAAGAGCAAGCAACAAGCGCGGCGGCCGGGACAGGGGCCGCCGTAACCACGCAACAAGAAAGGCGGCCGCGACGGGCAGAGACGACGGCAAAGAAAGAACAATGCGCGACGACGGTTCGCCCACACCAGAGAGAAACAGATCTCAAAACAGATCAAAATGTATTACAAAACATTAAAAGTATAAGGATTAAAGTGAAAAAAGAAAAAACCACAAAGGGAAACCGGAAAACAGAAATCACGGGAGAAGCGTGCGCGCGCTAAGTGTCGCGCGCGGAGCGTCTCGGAAAAGTCTCACGAACGCTCCGCACGTGACACTTGGCGTGCGGGGAGCGCTCTCCGACTAATCGTTGCGGGAAGCACTCCTCAATTAGTGATTTCGAGAAAACAGGATACTTCCTCGATACCCGTATCGTGCGTATCGCCGTATTGGCGACGTTCGGTACGCCGATACATCAATTTCTGCCGTATCAGTGGTACGTAGACTATACCTCTCCCGAGGGGGCATAAAGGTGTTCTGCCCGCGTGTCTCCATTCCACACGACCATGCCATCGCCGTCCTCCCCAATGGCGCCACTTTCCTGCCGTGACCTCTCCGCGCAGCTCTCCTCCCTCCCGCACCGCGCCACCGCCGCCACCACCACCCACACACAAATCTCCCTCCGACGAGCTCCAGCCCCGCGCGCACCACTCACCACCGCCAAAAGATTGCAGCTCCCCTCCGCGGCCACCAGGGACGACGCGCTCGCCTCCCTCGTCGGCCAGCTAGAGCAGAACCTCACCCAAGACGAGGAAGAGGACGACCTGTACCTTCCCGACGATGCCTCGTCCGCCCGGCGCCGCGCAGCACAGAAGCACCAGGACGAGCTGCCCGCGCGGTGGCGCGAGATCCACGGCAGCGACGACTGGGCGGGGCTTCTTGACCCGATGGACCCGCTGCTCCGCTCCGAGCTCATCCGCTACGGCGAGCTCGCGCAGGCCTGCTACGACGCCTTCGACTACGACCTGGCCTCCCGCTACTGCGGCAGCTGCAAGTACCCGCGGCGCGCCTTCTTCGAGCGGCTGGGCATGCCCGACGCGGCGCGGGGCTACGCCGTCACCCGCTACCTGTACGCCACGTCCAACTTCCGGTTCCCCAACTTCTTCTCCGGGAGGTCCCGCGCCGACGCCAAGCTCTGGAGCCAGCGCGCGAACTGGATCGGCTACGTGGCCGTGTCCACGGACGAGGAGTCCGCGCGGCTGGGCCGGCGCGACATCGCCATCGCGTGGCGCGGCACCATCACGCGGCTCGAGTGGGTGTCGGACCTCATGGACTACCTCCGGCCCGTGGCCGACGAGGGCATCCCGTGCCCGGACCCCGAGGTGAAGGTGGAGTCCGGCTTCGTGGACCTCTACACCGACAAGGACCCCTCCTGCCGCTTCTGCAAGTACTCCGCCCGCGAGCAGGTCCTGGTGGAGGTCCGCAAGCTCGTCGCCCACTACACCGCCCTCGGCGAGGACGTGAGCATCTCCGTCACCGGCCACAGCCTCGGCAGCTCCCTCGCCATCCTCAGCGCCTACGACATCGCCGAGTCCGCCGCCAACCTCTCCAACGGCAAGGTACGAACGGATAAGTTCTCCCGATGATTCAGTTCAGCGTCCATCTCCATGCATGCGCACGTACGAATGATTACGATGGGTGTGCAGAGGGCGGCGGTGTGCGTGTACTCCTTCTCGGGGCCGCGGGTGGGGAACGGGCGGTTCAGGGAGCGGTTCGAGGGGGAGCTCGGGGTGAAGGCGCTGCGGGTGACGAACGTGCACGACAACGTGCCGCGGATGCCGGGGATCTTCCTGAACGAGGGGGTGCCGGAGATGGTGCGGCGGGTGGCGGAGGGGCTGCGGATGCCGTGGTGCTACAGCCACGTTGGCGTGGAGCTCGCGCTCGACCACAAGCGGTCGCCGTTCCTCAAGGACACGCTCGACCCCGGCTGCTCCCACAACCTGGAGGCGCACCTGCACCTCCTCGACGGGTAAGTTATTGCACGTCCGCATCCATCACCTCCGTACCGTATACCTTTCCCGCTGTCTCATTTGCCGAAAGTAATCACCTCTCGGTCGCCGTCACCTCTGGCCCTCCGCACCTACCCATGGCGACTTGTGTGGAACGATGTGGTCTAGGAATCACGTACGTGGCCACTGAGTAAGTGTATTTAAAATGGTTATTACAAGGTGCGAACGCACAGCCAGTGTCAGTTTCTTGCCTCGCACTCTCGCTGTCCCCGAGTCCAATATGCCGGTGTGAAGACGTCTCTGATGACCCGCTTTTAAGTTTTAACTCGGGTGGTTGTAGCTGTACCCTGGAACTTATTGCATGTCATATCATATGTACTACGGGCGTCACCGCCGGCCGCAGTAGCGGGAGCATGCAGTCCTACGGGCGTCGGTTGGCAGCGCCGGGAAGAAAAGATTGTACATACTGGGATCATGGCTGTTGATGGTGATCTTAACTGTCCAAAAGATTAGCGTTGATATTTGATTTTCAAGTACCTGATGAATACTCCCTCTGTACCAAATAATCCCAAAACTCTTAGGCATCATGCATTAACTACTCATCTTGTTTCCTGTTTTTTGCAAAAAAAAACCATAAGTTACTAGCACAACATGCAGTGATCAATTCTCTGCATGTAATGGCATTAATTAGCAAATAAACATCAAATTCTCTCGTTTTTTTCCTTCTTAGTCGCGGTGCACATCTAAGAGCACGGCTAATAGAAGCGCCGGCTACTGGTTGTATACCAGCTTCATGTCAGCAGTAGCCTTCATAAAAGAAAACCCATGTAATAAAGAGCTGCTGGATGGTTAAAGTAATCAATGTTTGCGTGCATGGAAAACATTGTTGATTGGACGGTAAGACGCTTGGGCCAGAGAACGGCAGTGCTAGCGCTTACTCCGGTGGCTGCAAGCAGGCAAAACTTTCTCGCGTCTTGTGTTGTAGCGGGGCGATTGATGAAGTGCTCGCTACCTTCTCTCTTCTGCCTTAACTCTCCTGCTCAAAACTTTGCTGAGGTGAAATCGCTTATAGTCTGCTTAGTAGAACTATAAACTATTGTACTTGTTCTAAGATGACTAATGCACCGGTACTGAGGCAGTGGGCCGTACGTATATATCATTACTTGGTGTTGAATATGAGGGGGCTTCATGAAACATAAGCACAGATCACTTGGCCCAGTTTGATGGGTCAAACTAAGAAGTGTACAAACTTGCATTAGACACATGTGCACGTTTTTTCTGGTTAAGGTCATTATTTTTGGATCGGGACAGACGTGTGCCACGATATAATTCCTGCCATCCGTGTCACTGTGTGGGACAGATGCAGAGGTCATCCATGCCGAGCCGAGCCGTACATGGAGGAGCAGCAATCTACGAGTGATCTTGAGGAGATCTTTATTAGTTGGCTGACTGATCTCTAGCGAGACGCCAAGGCCATATGCTACTTGACTTGCACCAATAATTTGGTTAGCATGTTCACACGAATACTGACATTTCCTAACACCAATACGTATTGTATACTCCACTACAGTACTTGTCGTTGTGAGTACGCCGGCGGTACGTCCAAACCCATCGCGCCTTTCTACGTACAACCCATGTGATAACGGGCAAAAAGAAGAAAAAAACATGTGATATGTACTCAACTAATCTAAACACAATATGACAAGATCTATCTGCATTTTCTAAAGGGGTGTTGGGTCGTGTGATAGATGCGTCGAGTTTATCAAGAGGACCGGTGCGTAATGCCGAGATTAAATAATGGGTCAGGTCCATTGAAATACTCTTGTTGATCTGTTGTTGGCACCCATGGGCCTCATGCATCATGCATGGTGATGCATGGCACTATCTCTTGTTGTCGTGTTCCTAAAAAATCTCTTGTTGTCCAACGTTGTAGAAAAGGGGGTAAAGCCCGGTTTGATCAGTGATAGAAAGGAAAGTGCTTTAAGGAAAGTAATCTTTCGGTCAAGCTAGTAAGTACTAGGAGTAGTAGTGCATTTCCTCTGCATTAAGCCATGCACGCAATCTTTTATTTATCATTTCAAAGTTCATATCAGGCATAGCCACCCCAAAGGCAAAATAGAAAATATTGCAGGGAAATGAGCCTCATGCATCAGAAATCCAGGCCTACTAGTAGACCGTCACAGTTGAACAAATCCCAAGGGGCCATTTCCCATCAAAATAAAATTACACATGTGCACATTTCTTTTTTGTTAAGGTCCTTGTTAGGATCGGGACAGACGATATTATTCCAGCCACCTGTGTGGGACAGAAGCAGATCAGAATAGATCATCTACGCGCGGTGCGGTAGTGCGGTACATGGGCGATCACAATCATACGATCTTGATTAGTTGGCTGATTGATCTCCACGGAGACGCCAAGGACGTACACTACTTGACTTGCACCAATAATTCGAAGAACACCAACATTTCCTGGTGGGAAAATATGTGGCTGGAACGTTGGCGCGTACGTCGTATTTTGACAGCCCGCACCGTCTGATCACGTCACGCATGCAGGCTGCAGCAGATGTGCGCTCCACCGGCCCCTCCCGGTCACCGTGATGCCCTGGCTGACGTGAGGTGTTTACAGACGTCACGGTGTTTGCCCGTCGTGCCGTACTGGTGATTGCAGGACTAGTACGTATAGTTTTATGAGTAAGCTGGCGGTACGTCCAAACTGATCACGTCTGGCGTACTGCGAGTCTACGACCAACTTGTCATGCTAGCACGATACGACAAGTTCTATGTGCATTTTCTAAAGGGATGGCAGGTCGAGTGATAGATGCTTAAGAGTTTGTCAATAGGACCCGTGCGTAATGCCGAGACTTAACTATGCATCAGGTCCATTGAAATACTCATGGGCCACATGCTGTCATGGACAAGACAACCAAGCCAGAGGTGACAGTCGGAGTAAGCATCATACTACTGTCAGACGCAGTTGGTGTAACTACTCGCCAGTACAATACAACATGACACTATATAAGATCGATTCGCTCGTGTACTGCATGGGCCTTCGTGCCCGTTGCTTCGTTGTTAACGAAAAATACTAAGATCACCAACTGCTACGTAAATTTTGTACTCCTGTCTGTATGATTCGACCGATGCATGCTTTTGCTGCAGGTACCATGGCAGCGGGGAGCGGTTCGTGCTGGCGAGCGGGCGCGACCCGGCGCTGGTGAACAAGGCGTCCGACTTCCTCAAGGACCACCACTGCGTGCCCCCCTTCTGGCGCCAGGACGAGAACAAGGGCATGGTCCGCGCCCCCGACGGCCGCTGGATCCAGCCCGACCGCCGTGGCCACCTGGACGACGACCACCACCACGACGGTCACCACGTCGTCGACGGCGACCACCACGGCCACTTCCGCCTCTTCCGCCAGCCGTAGAAAACCAGCGCGCCGGCGAACGGTCATACGCAATGCCGAATGAGCTTAATTACCGTGATTTACAACCGACAACCGTCCGGCACGGCCGCACCGGCGCTCGACGGCGTTGCGTTAGTACTTGTGATTTGAGAAGCGCACTGTTTGATCGAAGTAAATTTGAAAAAAGAAACACATGTTTGGACCTAGGTGTTATCACATAGCCAAAGCCATCATCTCCGCTCCCCCCCACACCCCCGAACAGGCCCCCCAAGTCCTTTTTTTTATAGCCGGCGCTAAAAAACCGGCTCAGTTGCGCCCCCAGAAGCCCACTTATCGTCGGTTAGGGCCGAATTTGGTGCTAGCGGACCCAGGCCGAACCTGGCGCACTGGGGGGCGCCGGGGAAAACATTTTTGGCACGAAAGCCTGGTGGACCCGTTGAGTCAGCGACCAGGCGCGCTCGTCGTCCTCATCGCCCCGGTTTCCCACGGGGAATCAATGTCAGGGCTGCCACCGGTCGGCCTTCCATTGATTCTTCACGGGCGGCACAGTGAAGGCGCGTTGATGTCGCTTGAACTACGTCGGTATTTTTCCAAAGAGGAAGGGATGATGCAGCACAGCTACGGTAGGTATTTTCCTCAGTTATGAAACCAAGGTATCAATCCAGTGGGAGAACCAAGCAACACTATGTAAACGGTACCTGCACACAAAGAACAAATACTTGCAACCCGACACGTAAAAGGGGTTGTCAATCCCTCTCGGGTAACGGCGCCAGAAATTGGCAAGTTGACGGGAAAATATTTGTGATAGATTGATAGATGCAAATAAAATAACGGCAAATAAAATTCAGCGAGGTACTTTGGGTTTTTGATAATATAGATCCGAAAATAAAAGATGCAAATAAAGAAAAAAGGCTATTAGCAATGTAGATCTGAAAATATATGATGGGAAAATAGACCCGGGGGCCGTAGATTTCACTAGTGTCTTCTCTCAAGAAATAGCACATGGTAGGTAAACAAATTACTATTGGGCAGTTGATAGAACATCGAATAATTATGATGATATCCAGGCAATGATCATTATAGGCATCACGTCGAAAACTAGTAGACCGACTACTGCATGTATCTACTACTATTACTCCACACATCGACCGCTATCCAACATGCATCTAGTGTATTAATTTCATGGAGAAATAAAGTAATGCAATAAGTACGATCACATGATGTAGACGAGATCTATTTATATAGGAATAGCCCCCATCTTGTTATCCTTAATAGCAACGATACTGCAAGTCTTGCTGCCCCTTCTGTCACTGGGAAAGAACACCGCAAGATCGAACCCATCACAAAGCACCTCTTCCCATGACAAGAAAAATTGATCTAGTTGGCCTAACTAAACCAAAGATTCGAAGAATAAATACGAGGCTATAAATAATCTTGCATATAAGAAATCAAAGAAAACTCAGATAACTTTCATGGATATAGATCTCATCATAAACTCAAAGTTCATCGGATCCCAACAAACACACCGCAAAAAGAGTTAAATGAAATAGATCTCCAAAAGACCATTGTATTGAGAATAAAAAAGAGAGAACAAGCCATCTAGCTACTGCATACGGACCCGTAGGTCTATGATGAACACTCACGCATCATCGAAGAGGCACCAATGAGGATGATGAACCCCTTCGTGATGGTGTCTAGATTGGATCTCGTGGTTCTGGATTTTGCGGCGGTTGAAATTGTGTTTCGTCGACTCCCTTAGGGTTTCTGGAATATTTAGAAATTTATAGGGAGAAGAGGCCGTGCGGGGGGGGGGGGGGGGGGGGGGGTCATCGAGGTGGGCACAACCCCCTGGGCGCGCCTGGGCCTCCTGGCGCGCCCTGGTAGGTTATGCTTCCCTCGGGCCTCCCCTCTAGTACTTCTTTGGCCCAATGGATGACTTCTGGTCCAAAAAGTTTCGATGCGTTTGGACTCCGTTTGGTACTGATATTCTGCGAAGTAAAAAACAGCAACTGGCACTAGGCACTATGTCAATAGGTTAGTCCCGAAAAGTGATATAAAGTTGCTATAAAATAATTTTAAAACATCCAAGAATAATAATATAATAGCATGGAACAATAAAAAAGTATAGATACGTTGGAGACGTATCAGCATCCCCAAGCTTAATTCATGCTCGTCCTCAAGTAGGTAAATGATAAAAACGCAAATTTTGATGTGGAATGCTGCCTAACATGTTCATCACATATTCTTTTCTTTTGTAGCACGGATATTTGGACTTTTATATGGTTCAAAGCAATAGTCTAGTTTTGACATGAAGATTTAAGTACTCAAGCACATCAACAAGCAACCATGTCTTTCAAAATATCAATACTAAAGAAAGTTATCCCTAGCCCATCATGCTCAATCATTGATCAATTCATGAAACACACTCGCATATTAGCTACATCCAATGCTCAAGTATGATCATAGTGCCCCTTACTTGTTGCTTTATAAGAGAAGATGGAGACTCAAATAAAAATAAAAATTGCACAAAGTTAGCAGATAGGCCCTTCATAGAGGGAAGTAGAGATTTGTAGAGGTGCTAGACCTCAAAGCTTAAATTGAGAGAAAAAAATTGAGAAGCATACTTTTCCGTCAACGAAGACGACCAAGTAATTCCCAACACTTTCCATGCTAGATATGTCATAGGCGGTTCCCAAACAGAAAATAAAGTTTATTCCTTTTTCCACCATTCTTTCACAATCCATGGCTAGCCGTATCCACGAGTGCCTTCCATACCAACACTTTCCAAGGAATTTATTATTTGACAACATAAAGTAAATTTATTTTTCATTTCGGGACTGGGCATCCCTATTACCATCGTACTCTCGTGCAATGAGAAGTGAATAAACACTCATCATGAGAATAACACATCTAGCATGAAAAATATTTGGCCACCCCTTGCCGCTTATGAGCGATACTAGCACACAAAGGAAATTCATTTTGAAAATTAGAGATGGCACATACAAATTTGCTTAGAATGGCACGAAAATACCGCATATAGGTAGGTATGGTGGACTCATATGGCAAAACTGGGTTTAAGGATTTTGGATGCACAAGTAGTATTTCTACTTAGTACAAGTGGAGGCTAGCAAAAATATTGAGAAGCAACCAACCAAGAAACAAAAAATCACATAAGTGAGCATTAAGTAGAACTAACACCGAATAATGCACCACAAGTAGGATGTAATTTCATTGCATAACTATTGACTTTCGTGCTTGCATAGGGAATCACAAACCTTAACACCGGTATTCTTACTAAAGCATAATTACTCACCAACATGACTCACATATCACTATCATCATATCTCAAAACTATTACAAAGAATCAAGTTTATTTTGTCCGATGATCTTCGTGAAAGTTTTTATTATATTGACAAGCTTAAACAAATCTAAGTGAATAACATGAGCATAAAATTTTTCATCTCTCAAAATATTATAAGTGAAGCATGAGAGAATTTCTTTAAAATTTAATAACTCTCAAATAAATCTAAGTGAAGCATGAGAGCATTTCTTCAAAAAATATTAAAGTACACCGTGCTAAAAAAGATATAAGTGAAGCACTAGAGCAATTCCATAGCTCAAAAAATTTAAGTGAAGCATAAAGAGCAATTCTAACAAATCATAGCATAATTTTGGCTATCTCAAATAGGTGTGTCCAGCAAGGATACTTGTGACAAACTAAAAAGCAAAACCATCAAAGACTCATATAATACAAGACGCTCCAAGCAAAACTCATGATACGTGACGAATAAAAATATAGCTCCAAGTAAAATGCCGATGGTCGTTAGAAGAAAGAGGGGATGCCACTCGGGGCATCCCCAAGCTTAGTTGCTTGTTTATCCATGAATATTATCTTGGGGTACCATGGGGCACCCCCAAGCTTAGGCTCTTGCTACTCCTTATTCCTTCATCCATCGTGATCTCACCCAAAACTTGTAAACTTCAATCACACAAAACTTAACAAAACCTTCGTGAGATTCGTTAGTATAAGAAAGCAAATCACTACTCTAAGTACTGTTGAAAACCCATTCATATTTTATTATTGCATTACACCTACTGTATTCTAACTTTACCATGGCTTATACCCCCCGATACAATCCATAGATTCATCAGAATAAGCACACAATGCAACGAAAACAGAATCTGTCAAAAATAGAACAGTCTGTAGTAATCAAGGAACTTCGTATACTTCTGTAACTCCAAAAATTCTGAAAAATTAGGACAACGTGTGAAGTTTGTATATCAGTCTTGTGTAAAATTCAGAGCAAAAGCGTTTCCTGTGATTTTCTAAAATTCTGCTACTAGGCGCAAAAGTTTCTAGTTTTCAACAAGATCAAATCAACTATCACCCAACATGATCCCAAAGGCTTAGCTTGGCACAAAAACTAATTAAAACATAAAAACACAATTAAAACAGAGGCATATTGCCTTCTTTCATATCAATCACGGCACCTATAGTGCGGAAAAACGGTCTACCAAGTATAATTGGACAAGACGGACTGCAATCAATATCAAGAACAATAAAATCTATGGGCACATAGTTCCTATTTGCAAGAATAAGAACATCATTAATTCTTCGCAAAGGCTTTTTAATAGTGGAATCCGCCAAGTGCATATTAAGAGAACATTCTTCAATATCGGTAAGACCAAGCACATCACATAAAGATTTCAAAATTGTGGAAACACTAGCACCCAAGTCACCTAAAGCAAAACACTCATAATTTTTAATCTTGACTTTAATGGTAGGTTCCCATTCATTATGTAATTTTCTAGGAATTGAAACTTCTAATTCCAACTTTTCTTCTAAAGCTTTCATCATGGCATCTACGATATGTTTGGTAAAAGCTTTATTTTGTTCATAGGGATGAGGTGAATTTATCATGGATTTCAACAAAGAAATACATTCAATCAAAGATCAATTATCATAATTAAAGTCTTTGTAATCCAAAAGAGTGGGCACATCACTAGTTAAAGTTTTGACCTCTCCAAACCCACTTTTATCAAAATTTTCATCAAGATTTTCACCCTCCGAATTATCGGGATGCCCTCTAGCTATAGTTGACTCTTCTTCAGCCCCTTCATCAATTTTAATTTTACTAAACAAGGAATCAATAGAAGAAACACTAGATACTTTAAGATCTTCATCATTTTTATGAAAGCAATCACTAGAAAATGCCCTTTCTAAAAATTATCTTTTAGCTCTGAGCATAGTGGTTCTTTTCTTACTTTCATCCATAGAAACATACAAAGTCTTAATTGATTCATCAAACTTGGGTACAAAAAATTTCAACTTGAGATTTTCTACATCGTGAGAAATTCTATCAATGCTTCTAGACATATCATCAATTTTACTCAGCTTTTCTTCTGTCGTAGTATCGAAAACTTTTTTAGCATTGATAAATTCTTTAATATTATTATCAAGATCAGAGGGGTTCCTATTGTTATTGTTAGAAGAATTACCATAGGAATTACCATAATTATTAGAGGAATTTCCAGGAAAAGGCCTAGGATTAAAATTACCTCTATAAGCATTGTTATTGAAATTGTTTCACGAGACAAAATTCACATCTACGGGATCACTATTTTTATCAATCAAAGTAGACAAAGGCACATCATTAAAATCAATAGGAGCACTTTTATTAGCAACCAATTTCATAATAGCATCAACTTTTTCACTCAAAGTGCTAATTTCTTCAACCGAATTAACTTTTTTACTAGTAGGTGCTCTTTCAGTGTGCCATTGTGAATAATTTGCCATAATATTATTAAAAAAGTCAGTAGCTTCATGATACGTCTCCAATGTATCTATAATTTTTGATTGTTCCATGCTGTTATATTATCACTCTTGGATGTTTTACAATCATTTTATAATCATTTTATATCATTTTTTGCTACTAACCTATTGACATAGTGCCCAGTGCCAGTTGCTGTTTTCTGCTTGTTTTTACATCGCAGGAAATCAATACCAAATGGAGTCCAAATGCAACAAAACTTTTTGTGGAATTTTTATGGACCAGAAGACACCCAATGGGCTGGAGAAGCACCTGGGGGTTGCCCCGAGGGGGGCACAACCCACCAGGGTGCGCCTGGGCCCCCCAGGCGCGCCTAGGTGGGTTGTGCCCACCTCGGTGGCCTCCCGCACCGCCTCTTTGCTCTATAAATACCCAAATATTCCAGAAACCCTAGGGGAGTCGACGAAAATCAATTCCAGCTGCCGCAAGTTCCGGAACCACCAGATATAATTTAGACACCATCACGGAGGGGTTCATCATCCTCATTGGTGACTCTCCGATGATGCGTGAGTAGCTCATTGTAGACCTACGGGTCCGTAGTTAGTAGCTAGATGGCTTCCTCTCTCTCTCTTTTGATTCTCAATACAATGGTCTCTTGGAGATCCATATGATGTAACTCTTTTTGCGGTGTGTTTGTTGGGATCTGATGAACTTTGAGTTTATGATGAGATCTATGTTTTTATCCATGAAAGTTATTTGAGTCTTCTTTGATCTCTTATATGCATGATTGCTTATAACCTCGTATTTCTTCTCCGATATTTGGGTTTTGTTTGGCCAACTTGATCTATTTATCTTGCAATGGGAAGAGGTGCTTTGTGATGGGTTCTATCTTACGGTGCTTGATCCCAGTGACAGAAGGGAAATCGACACGTATGTATCGTTGCTATTAAGGATAACAAGATGGGGTCTATTTGTACATAAATAGATCTTGTATAAATCATTTCATAGTTCTTATTGCATTACTCCGTTTTTTTCATGAACTTAATACACTAGATGCATGCTGGATAGCGGTCGATATGTAGAGTAGTAGTAGTAGATGGAGGCAGGAATCGGTCTACTAATCTTGGACGTGATGCCTATATAATGATCATTGCCTGGATATTGACATGATTATTTGAAGTTCTATCAATTGCCCAACAGTAATTCGTTTACCCACAGTTTGTTATTTTTCTCGAGAGAAGCCACTAGTGAAATCTACGGCCCCCGGGTCTCTTCTTTATTATATTTGCCTTCATGATCTATTTTTATTTGCTTTTATTTTTAGATCTATTAAACCAAAAATACAAAAATACCTTGCTGCAATTTATTGTTATTTATTTTATCTCGCGTTCCCGCGAGATCTATTTATCCAATCTACTACAATTTTATCTATCTTTTTACCCGTGAGGGATTGACAACCCCTCTCTTACGTCGGGTTGCAAGTATTTATTCTTTGTGTGCAGGTACCGTTTACGTGGTGTTGCGTGGTTCTCCTACTGGTTCGATAACCTTGGTCTCATCACTGAGGGAAATACCTATCGTTGTTGTGCTGCATCATCCCTTCCTCTTTGGGAAAATACCGACGTAGTTCAAGCAAACATCAAAAGGAATTTCGGGCGCCGTTGCCGGGGAGACATCATCAACATCTACCAGGTTCCTAATAACAAATCTCATCTCCTTGCAATTTACATTATTTGTCATTTGCCTCTCATTATCCTCTCCCCCACTTCATAAAAAATTGCCGTTTTATTTGCCCTCTTTTTCGTTCACCGTTTTCCTGTTGGATCTATTCGTATTCTTGCTTTCTAGTCATAATGGCTAGCGTGACTACTCCTCCTTTGTCACTAGATTTTCAAGGTCTATACTTCGAGCAACGACAAGGAGAAAACTTGAAAGATGCTTGGTATAGGGTAATGGAATCCTATCGTGTTTGAACCTAAAGGGAGACGCAAAGTTTTGCTTCATAATTTTTACATAGGATTGGCTTTGCATCATAGACAACTCTTAGATTTTGGCGCTAAAGGGAATTTTATTGAGCTTGATGCTACTATGAAATTTTAGAAGGAATTCTAGGGGTTCCACCTCAAAAGAAGGGGTTTTATTTCACCCCAGAGGGAGTTCAAATTTTGGACAAACTTGGTGATTCGCACAAACATATGGTTGAATTGCAAAAGTATAATGAACCCCTCAAACATCTTAATAGTAGTATCAATCGCATGAATACTTTGATTACTCTTTGCAATAAGCGATTGGATGTTTTAGATCTCAAGATGGTATCTTTTCCTAAGAATTTAGGGAAGCGCAAAGTGTTGGGGAACTTAGCATGCAATTTCAAAACAATTCCTACGATCACGCAAGATCTTTCTAGGAGATGCATAGCAACGAGATGGGGAGAGTGTTTCCACGTACCCTCGTAGACCGAAAGCGGAAGCTTATATTGACGCGGTTGATGTAGTCGAATGTCTTCACGATCCTACCGATGCAAGTACCGAACGTACGACACCTCCGTGTTTAGCACACGTTTAGCTCGAGGGAACACACGTTTAGCTCGATGACGTCCCTCGAGATCTTGATCTAGTAGGGGGTCAAGGGAGAGTTCCGTCAGCACAACGACATGGTGACGGTGATGGTGATGTGATCCGTGCAGGGCTTCGCCTAAGCACTACGACGCTATGACCGGGGGAGTAAACTGTTGAGGGGGGCACCGCACACGGCTAAGAGAATTCTTGGTGTGCCTTTGGGGTGCCCCCTGCCCACGTATATAAAGGGGGGAGGAGAGAGGCCGGTGTCCAGGAGGGGCGCGCCATGGGGGGAGTCCTACTTGGACTCCTAGTCCAAGTAGGATTCGCCCCCCTCCCCCCTTTTCCTTTCTCCACCGGAGGGAAAAGGAAGGAGAGGGAGAGGGAAAGGGGGCGCTGCCCCCTCCTCCTTGTCCTATTCAGAATCCCTAGGAGGGGGGCGCGCGGCCACCCCCCACGGGATTCCCTCTCTCTCCCTTAGGCCCATGTTGGCCCAACACTTCCCCAGGGGGTTCCGATAGCCCCTCGGTACTCCGGTAAAATACCCGAATCACTCGGAACAATTTTGATGTCCGAATACAACCTTCCAATATATGAATCTTTACCTCTCGACCATTTCGAGACTCCTCGTAATGTCCGTGATCTCATCCGGGACTCTGAACAAACGTCGGTCACAAAAACACATAACTCATAATACAAATCGTCATCGAACGTTAAGCGTGCGGACCCTACGGGTTCGAGAACTATGTAGACATGACCGAGACACATCTCCGGTCAATAACCAATAGCGAAACCTGGATGCTCATATTGGTTCCTACATATTCTATGAAGATCTTTATCGGTCAAACCGTATAACAACATACGTCATTCCCTTTGTCATCGGTATGTTACTTGCCCGATATTCGATCGTCGGTATCCTCATACCTAGTTCAATATCGTTACCGGCAAGTCTCTTTACTCGTTCCGTAATGCATCATCCTGTAACTAACTCATTAGTCACATTGCTTGCAAGGCTTATAGTGATGTGCATTACCAAGAGGGCCCAGAGATACCTCTCCGATACACGGAGTGACAAATCACTGGTACGCGTCAGTCCTAAATAAATGGTTTTTAACCCCTTTCCGCGACGGCATTTGGAACCGTCGCCAAGTGAGTGTGTGCGATAGGGTGTCCTTCCATCACGACCCAGAAATTGTTGGGGATAGGCCCTCCTGGGACCTAGGCTAGGGCCGTGTGCGATCGGGCGAGGCATCGAAACCCAATCATTTCCGTAGGTATGTACATCCCACACAGTAATCCGAGAAAATCATTTCCGTAGGTATGTACATCCCACACGGTAATCCGAGAAAATCATTTCCGTAGGTATGTACATCCCACATGGTGAATCCCAGAAAAACATTTTCGTTCGTATGTATATCACACACAGTCAATCCAAGGAATACGTTTCCGTTCTTATGTACATCCCACACAGTCAATCCAAGGAAAACATTTCTATTCGTACGTACATCCCACACAGTTTTATGTGTAGGCTCATGTGTGAAAGGTGTAACTATCACACACGGTCTGCCTTGGTTAACTGTTTGCTTTTATCAACTATATCACACACGATTTGATGAAGAAAACTATGTGGCATTGGGCTATCCATCGCAAGCGCTTTTACTGCTAGAACCGTTTGCAAAGGTCCATGACACATTTAGCAGGTTTATTAGTTTACAATTAATAATTCCAGTATTACGCAAATTCACATTTCATATCGAACAGCTGTTTGCCAATTTCATATCAGGCACATAAATATATTATAACATCACAGTACGGTAGCTACATGAAAACATCACAGTACAACATATAGCTAGTTCAACTTCATAAGAACAATATATTCATTTCCCTAATCGAGATCATCCAGGCTTGTCTTATCCACCTCTGCTTCAGTTCTGTAAGAACCCGTTTTGCACGGGCCAACTGGGAAAGTGCCTCCTCCTTCGCCAACACCATCTTAGCATAGTCTAATTTAAAAAATCTGAGCTCAGTCTCCACCTTCAACTTTTTATCCCGCATCTTGAAATATGCTTCAGCGTTGACAAGACTTTCTCTAAGCCGTCGTGTGTTCTCTTCCTCATACATGCTCCAGAGCTTCGCTAGGCACATCTTCAAAGACTGTGGCCACTCTTGATCAACCCACTCCAAGTAAGAACACTTCCATTCATCCTATAATATTTAAAACTAGATTAGTATCAATTGTAGGGGAAATGGGTTTATAGCAACATAGAAAATCACCAATGCTTATTTTGAAAAACTGAGAAACATGTTAATTATGACATATCTTCTCAAAAAGATTAATGTGCAAATGAAATAATTGGTACTGAGACAACAACCAAATTCTGGAACATCAGAAGCTATAATTAACTACAACGACGCTACAAGTTCTTACTCATGTACGATAAATAACAAATTGAACATTTTATGAGGAAGGTAAATATAACTGCAACAACGTAGCGACAGTGTTTGGATGACAGCAAATTGATACTAACAGGTGTGTACATGCACAAATTTAGTAACATAGAACTAATAGCACTAAGGCCGTCACTATGTATGCCAAAACTAGGGTAAAGACAACTGTTGCTACATCTCGCAATGGTACCCTGCACTGGCGAGCCAATGCAGGGGGAAAAATATCAGGGACCCGGACTCCGGAGCACGTAGTTGCTCCGATGCCCAGTTCCTTCGTGCCATAAAGATTTAGTATTTTACTGCTTGGCTGCTCGGATGTGTGGACCAAAGATGGCTACACAAACTGCTAAAGCGGTGCCAAATAATTTTCTAATGGCACCGCTGATGAGATGGCAACAATTTAAGATAATAGGTACAAACTGTGACACTGTCTTAGGATGCGTTTGGTTGAAGGTGTGGTATGAATGGGCCATGACAGTGTCCGAATCACATCTAACAAATGATTTGTAACAACGAAAGAGGGTCTAACCTTCTCTGCACATGCCAGAAACATCCTCCCACTGTCCACAGAATCAAACACAACTAGCTTCACGCATGGAGATTGATGGTGACTACGAGCAGATAGATCTTCGGCCACCCCGCTCCATTCATTGCCACTGATGGTCCTAGGGAGCTACAAGAGGAAGAAATGACTCAAATCGACCGCCGGATAAAAATCCTTCATTCCAAGTCATAGCGCGCGAGAGAGAAGAGAGGCATACCCGGGTGGTGAAGGAGTAGTCACCGGAGGAGGAACTGCTGGAGGGGTCTTTGAAGAAGACCATGGTGACCCCGGCGGTAGGATGCGAGACGGCGAGAGCGAGGAAGTGGCTATAGCTAAGCAAGGAAGGAAGGAGGAAACAGGGGAAATGTGACTTGTGTTCGAGGAGAAAAGGGGGTGGGGAAGGGGGGAAGGGGGCGGGGGTAGATATTTTGGCGGTAGGCTAAAATTCTGGAAATGTGGAGGGAAACTTTGCGCGCGGTGCCGCCGGACCATTCACTTTGAACAATTGTGTGCATCACAAACGATTCTTCTGCTTTACGCGCATGGGATGAGTTTGATAATTCAAATTTTGGTCTCAAGGCATGGGCACATTCACTTTGAACGCGCGCGGTGCCGCTGGACCATTCCCTTTGAATGATTGTGTGCATCGCAAACGATTCTTCTGCTTTACGCACATGGGATGAGTTTGATAATTCAAATTTTGGTGGAAATTTCCCTGGGTACGTCATTGCATAATTTAACATCGCTTGCTAATTTGGGCACACAAAAGAGCGTACAGCAGACAGACCACACTTACTGAATCGAGCAATTTTAGTAATTAAACAGAGCCAGTTGACCTAAACATTCCTCTAACAAAAGACCAGCATTAAAAACAAAGCCTAAGTACGCATAATTTTAACAAATCCGCCGCCGCGCCGGCCTATGCTTAGCCGGTGTGAGATGAGACGTCGATGACTTGTCCTGGCGACATGCCGCCGTTGGTGGACTCCACATCCCCCCTGCTGAAGTCGACCTCGTCCTCGTCCTCGTCCTCGGCGCCACCCTCAAGGTTGTAGTACTCGTAGTAGTGGCTGCGCCAGAGCTCGCGTTGGTACTCCACCACCGATTCCTCGATGGACAGACTCTTCTCTACCTCGACCTCGGCCACGCGCAACTCCTCCTCCCGGCGCTCCTCGATCTCCGCCGCCTCCTGCATCTCCAGCTCCCGCTCGGCGACCTCATGAGGAAGCAGGTGCTCCATGGCCACCGCCGCCTTTTCAGACGTGGGTCGCATGCTGGAGTCCGAGGTGGCCTGGAATATCTTGGCGTGTGCATCCTCGATCTTGGCGTGGATGGCCTCGACCCAGGCCAGGGCGACATCAGCGGCACAGACGGCAGCTTGAGCGCTCTCGGCGTTTGCAGCCGCCGTCGCAGCAGCAGCTGCAGCTGTGTCGGCTGCTGCAGCTGCCCTGTTGGCTGCCGCAGACGCCCTCTCGGCGGAAGCGACCGCGCTCAATGCGGATGCGGCGACACTCTCGGCGTAGGCGGCCACGCTCTCGGCGCAGGCGGCGGCGCTCGGGGGGACGCGGCCATCGTACGGGCCTTCACGAAGCGTTTCCACGGCGTCATCTTTGCAAGAAGGGGGTGCGGGAATGGGGATCGGGATTCGTGGGTTGCCGGCACTAGTGCAGACGAGCCGGCGAAGCTTAAGGAGGGAGACTTAAATAGACCCAAATAGTTTCATCGCAAACGGTTCCTAGAAAACAACTGTGTGTGATGTTGTAGATATTTTTATTAGCTGTGAAAGACGAATTTGGAGTAAAGTGCCAACGGATGGTGTTTTAAATGAACGAGAAATTTTGTAGTACTAATACAACTGTCATGTCAAATTTTAGAAAATTTCAAGGGTCATTTGACCTTTTAAGACATTTAAGTGATTTTCTAACAATTTAATGACCGTAATTCAAATATGAACTACATCTACATGCAACGCCTAACCAAAACGGTTTGAAAAATCATATCTGTGTACTTGTGTGCGGGTAAATTCCACGTGCAGTAAATTAGAAGGAATTTTCAAACATATTGGTCTCACAACATGGACACATGCATACGTATGCATGGAGTGACATGGCATTTTAATTCCAAAAAGTAAAAAAATGATCCGAAAAACATGAAACCTTGCTTGATTTAATATCATGCCACCAAGATGATGTGGTAAAGAAATTGGCATGTTTGACGAACGTTTGGACACACACCCCTCACAAACCGGAGCAACTCGCTAGAAGGTTCGTGGTTCCGAGAGGGTGTTTGATGACGAACGGGAGATAGCTTCCTCTTACGGCCTTCAAATTTTTTCCTACGTTTAACATGCACTAATACAACTGTCATGTGAAAATTTCAAAAATTTCAGAGGTCATTTGACCTTTTTAAAGACATTTAAGTGATTTTCTAACCATTTAATGACCATAATTCAAATTTGAACTACATCTACATGCAACGCCTAACCATAACGGTTTGAAAAATCATATGTTTGTGTACTTGTGTACGAGTTAATTCCATGTGCAGTAAATTAGAAGGAATTTTCAAACATATTGGTCTCAAGGCATGGGCAAATGCATACATATGCATGGAGTGACATGGCATATTAATTCCAAAAAATAAAAAAATGATCAGAAAAAAATTAAACCTTGCTTGATTTAATGTCATGCCACCAAGATGATGTGGTAAAGAAGTTGGCTTGTTTGAAGAACGTTTGGACACACACCCCTCACAAACCGGAGCAACTCGCTAGAAGGTTCGTGGTTTCGAGAGGGAACAATGCATGTTTGATGACGAACGGGAGATAGCTTCCTCTTACGTCCTTCAAATTTTTTCCTACGTTTATCGTGCACTAATACAAGTGTCATGTGAAAATTTGGAAAATTTCAGGGGTCATTTGACCTTTTAAAGACATTTAAGTGATTTTTAACCATTTAATGACCGTAATTCAAATTTGAACTACATCTACATGCAACGCCTAACCATAACGGTTTAAAAAAACATATTTTTGTGTACTTGCTTGTGAGTTAATTCCATGTGCAGTAAATTAGAAGGAATTTTCAAACATATTGGTCTCAAGGCATGGGCACATGCATACCTATGCATGGAGTGACATGGCATTTTAATTCCAAAAAATAGAAAAAATGATCAGAAAAACATGAAACCTTGCTTGATTTAATGTCATGCCACAAGATGATGTGGTAAAGAAATTGGCATGTTTGACGAACGTTTGGACACACACCCCTCACAAACCGGAGCAACTCGCTAGAAGGTTCGTGGTTCCGAGAGGGAACAATGCATGTTTGATGACGAACGGGAGATAGCTTCCTCTTACGTCCTTCAAATTTTTTCCTACGTTTAACGTGCACTAATACAACTTTCATGTGAAAATCTGGAAAATTTGAGGGGTCATTTGATCTTTTAAAGACATTTAAGTGATTTTATAACCATTTAATGACCATAATTCAAATTTGAACTACATCTACATGCAACGCCTAATCAGAACGGTTCAAAAAATCATATGTTTGTGTACTTGTGTGCGAGTTAATTCCATCTGCAGTAAATTAGAAGGAATTTTCAAACATATTGGTCTCAAGGCATGGGCACATGCATACATATGCATGGAGTGACATGGCATTTTAATTCCAAAAAATAAAAACGATCAGAAAAACATGAAACCTTGCTTGATTTAATGTCATGCCATCAAGATGATGTGGTAAAGAAATTGGCATGTTTGACGAATGTTTGGACACACACCCCTCACAAAACGGAGCAACTCGCTAGAAGGTTCGTGGTTCCGAGAGGGAACAATGCATGTTTGATGACGAACGGGAGATGGCTTCCTCTTACGGCCTTCAATTTTTTTCCTACGTTTAACATGCACTAATACAACTGTCATGTGAAAATTTGGAAAATTTCAGGGTTCATTTAACCTTTTAAAGACATTTAAGTGATTTTCTAACCATTTAATGACCGTAATTCAAATTTGAACTACATCTACATGCAACGCCTAACCATAACGGTTTGAAAAATCATATGTTTGTGTACTTGTGTGCGAGTTAATTCCATCTGCAGTAAATTAGAAGGAATTTTCAAACATATTGGTCTCAAGGCATGGGCACATGCATACGTATGCATGGAGTGACATGGCATTTTAATTCCAAAAAATAAAAAAATGATCAGAAAAACATGAAACCTTGCTTGATTTAATGTCATGCCACCAAGATGATGTGGTAAAGAAATTGGCATGTTTGACGAACGTTTGGACACACACACCTCACAAACTGGAGCAACTCGCTAGAAGGTTTGTGATTCCGAGAGGGAACAATGCATGTTTGATGACGAACGGGAGATAGCTTCCTCTTACGTCCTTCAAATTTTTTCCTACGTTTAATGTGCAATAATACAACTGTCATGTGAAAATTTGGAAAAATTTAGGGGTCATTTGACCTTTTAAAGACACTTAAGTGATTTTATAACCATTTAATGACCGTAATTCAAATTTGAACTACATCTACATGCAACGCCTAACCATAACGGTTTGAAAAATCATATGTTTGTGTACTTGTGTGCGAGTTAATTCCATGTGCAGTAAATTAGAAGGAATTTTCAAACATATTGGTCTCAAGGCATGGGCACATGCATGGAGTGCCATGGCATTTAATTCCAAAAAAAATTTAAAAAATGACCAGAAAAAGATGAAACCTTGCTTGATTTAATGTCATGCCACCAAGATGATGTGGTAAAAAATTGTCCTGTTTGATGAAAGTTTGGACACACACCCCTCACAAACCAGAGCAAATCACTAGAAGGTTCGTGGTTCCAAGAGGGAACAATGCATGTTTGATGACGGACGGGAGATAGCTTCCTCTTACGGCCTTCAAATTTTTCCTACGTTTAATGTGCACTAATACAACTGTCATGTGAAAATTTGGAAAATTTCAAGGGTCATTTGACCTTATAAAGACATTTAAGTGATTTTCTAACCATTTAATGACCGTAATTCAAATTTGAACTACATCTACATGCAACGCCTAACCATAAAGGTTTGAAAAATCATATTTTTGTGTACTTGTGTGCGAGTTACAAAATCATCAGACGATATAAATATCTAGTGTTCAAAAAAGAAAATGTAAAGATCTGGCAAGACAACCGACCCCCACACGATTGGCACTCTATCTCGCGGCTCGAGGTTTGGTAGGTGATTGGCAGGGATCATTTATCATACATGGTTCTGTATTGGAAACCGTCAGCTATTATGTTCACACACGGATTGTGCTGCGGGAATCGTGTGTAATTCAAACTACAATACTCGTAAATTCCGGCGACCGGCGTGTGTACTGTCCCCATCGATCTAGATTCCGGCCTCCAATAAATACTACCTTGCTCACGTCGTCCCGCATGCATTCTCATCTACAGCCTCCCCTCGCTCGCCCTCTCTCTCTCTGTCTCTCTCAAATCTCTGCCATGGCGCCGCCAGTCTGTCCACGCGCCGACAAGGAGTCGCCGCCCCCCGAGGACGCTCACTCGATCAGCAGCGACGAGGACCCCTACGCGCCGCCTGACGAGGTTGCGCCGGACCCCCAACTTTGGATTGGTTTTGGGGCCAGTACAATCTTTGTCTATGGAAGTTGCTGTCGCCGGCTGAGAAAGCCAGGCAAGTGGCGTTCAAGAAGGAGATGGCGGAGGAGGAAGCCAGGTACCAGGTGGCCTGTGAAGCCTGTGATGCCGCCTGAAAAATGAGGTGGCGGAGCTTTGGGGGCAGGCACGTCATCGTGTCGAGGAGGTGTACGAAGACGGGTACTTCGCGAGGAAGGTCATAGGCGCTGGGCGCATCGTCGCTGCGTGGAGGTGGGCTGATAAGCTCCAGCGTGCCACCGACGAGGAGCTCCGGTGGGCGCCCAACAAAATGGCAAGATCGGCCGCGCGCGTCCGTCAGCAAGAGGCAGATCGGTACGTCAAGTGTTGCGAGGCGGAGGATTCGGAGTACTGCCTCCGCACTGGGAAGACGCCGCGCACCAGGGAGCTGCTGGCGAGGGGCTGCCAGAATACTGGCCCCAGGAGGGATTATGAGTTTTAGTATTGTTCGTTTTCAATTTTATGCATTGTACCTAGTAGTTAAGTATCATCATGTATATGTGATGATATTATATATATATATTTTGTGATGATCTAATGAACAATTAATATATATATATATTATGAATTCCATTTTCTATCTGTTTTTGTATACTAATTTGAACCTAGCTGTTATCATCCACATATACAGAATGGAAAACATATATACACACATTGACACAGAACATATAAGAATGGAAAACAGAGTACACACATTGAAACAGAGCAATACTATGATTGCTGTGAATACATAGCAATCCACGTCAAAATGACTTTTCAAAATAAAACGCGTCCATGAGACCATGACCAGCAGCCCTTGCCTAGGGTAGCTCTTGGCTCTGCCTGAACTCGTGCAGGCGTTCGTCCAAGCGGTCGACACGCTCACGGTACATTTGGAGCGTGATCTCGAGCTCCAAGTTGGCTATTTCATAGGAGATCACCAGCTCGAGGATGCGACGGCCATGTTCCTCTACTGCGCCCAGGTGGACACTTGGGCCAAGGAGGCGGTTGAGCCTATGGACCAGCGCGTTGGCATCCAGCGGGCCGCGGACAAGGCGAACGGCGGCACCCATGCGAACGACGCGGCGGACGTCCGGTGCAAGTACGGCATGGCCGGCCTCTGGTGCAAGTACGGCGCTGAGGGCCTCTGCCCACTCCTGGTGAGGAATGGGGGTACTGACGGGACGTGTACCCAGCTGCGACACCGTGTCAACAGCAGGCAAGCGCCGATGGATCCGCTCTTGCCATGCGGCGCGCCGCGCCTCTCGCTCTGCGGTGCTCCAACGGTCTCGATGTGCAGCGAGCCGCAGCCTATCAGCGCGGACGCGCCTAGCTTGCTCTGCGGCGCGCCATCGATCATGTTGTGCGGCGAGCTGCAGCCTGTCGTCGCTGACATGCCTATCTTGATCCGCAGCGCTCAAGCGCCATGCGCCAAAGGTCTGCTCAACCCTGGCGATGACGCGCATCATGGCGTCGTCCATCGCATTGCCGGGGAGCGCCTCGGCCTCGACGGGCTGTGGCACTTGCTCGTTTTCCTCGTCGACGAGGTTGATGGCAGAGGCGACGCTTTGGTGGGTTGGCATGCTTGGAAAAGGTGGATGTGCTACAGGTTGCGCTTGTCGCCTCCGTGCGTCGCGCACCCCCTATGCGCAATATAGTAGGGTGGCGGGAAACAGGTGAGGAAATGGCAGGAAACGGTGGCGTGTTCATAAAACACCATCAATTAATGGAAACTTAGCATAGAATAAGGAACATCGAGCTAGCACAAGAAGTAGATGATGATCAGATGAACACGGACCACACTAGGGAACCCGTTGGTGATGAATTCATCAATCCCAAACGGTTGAATACTAGCAAGCGTTTGCCCACAACACACACGGCTTATTCCATCACAAACAGGTCGGATGGATCAACTGTATGCCACATATCGCACATTGTCAAAAATTAATGCGGTAGACCTTCTTTAACATGTGTTAAAAAATAAAAAAAATAAAAAAGGACCTCGATGTTAAATTAGCTGAGGGAATGGGTCATGACCCATCCTATCAGTTAATTTAACATCAATACAACTTCCCATCCAGTCACCCATCTGATGGCTGCTCCAGCCTGAGCACACTTAACTTGATAGTTTTCTTATATGAGCTACTGGTGGAACAGCTAGTCCTTGCTGATAGGAATGCCTCTTCGCATCCTTATGGCGTATCCGGATGACCGCCCGTCCCACAATGGCCAATAGATGTTGTGTAGACAGAGCATATCACATACGTCTTATTAGAAGCAATTGATTATCGGTCTTCGCACACATTTCTGATTACAGACCTGTTTGCCGCGTATCACACACATCTTGTTATATTGAACCGTTTCTGTTCTCTTGCCTAATCACAAACAGTTCATCCGAGTGAACCATATGCTGTACATCGCACACACCTTGATTGGGCTGACCGTTTCTTTAGTGTTGCCTAATCACAACCAGTTCATCCAAGTGAACCGTATGTTGTACATCGCACACACCTTCATCTGGCTGCCCGTTTCTTTTGTTCCTCCTCATCGCAAACAGTTAATTGAGCTGAACCGTATGCCCTGCATCACACACGCGACTAGTATCTGAACCGTGTTTGATGCATCCTCCATCGCAAACGTTTTGCACCCTTTTTGACGGTTATTTTACACCACCATTTGCGATTATGGCATCGCACACAGTTTCATCGAAGGGTCTCTGATCATAGTGTCGCGTTAGCAGCATCCTGCAGTAGTGAATCCTAATCTTGATCTATGCCAACCCAACAAACACCTTCGGAGACACTTGTAGAGCATCTTTATAATCACCCAGATATGTTGTGACGTTTCATAGCACACAAGGTGTTCCTCCGGTATTCAAGAGTTGCATAATCTCATAGTTAGAGGAACATGTATAAGTCATGAAGAAAGCTATAGCAATAAAACTAAACGATCATTATACTAAGCTAACAGATGGGTCTTGTCCATCACATCATTCTCTAATGATGTGATCCCGTTCATCAAATGACAACACATGTCTATGGTCAGGAAACTTAACCATCTTTGATCAACGAGCTAGTCAAGTAGAGGCATACTAGGGGTACACTCTGTTTTGTCTATGTATTCACACATGTACTAAGTTTCCGGCTTATACAATTCTAGCATGAATAATAAAAATTTATCATGATATAAGGAAATATAAATAACAAATTTATTATTGCCTCTAGGGCATATTTCCTTCACAAAGAGCCTCCTGGGTTTGAGAAAGCCCTTACAAAAGTTGCCAAAACTATGAATGGCAACACTTAGATCCTTCATGTTAAGCCTTGCTAGGGGCGTAAAATGATAGCTCTTGTTGGGAGGCAACCCAATGAATAAAATTTATTTTTGTCTTTAGCTTTCTGTTCTTGAGTGTTTGCACAATTATGCTACTGTTATGATTGTGTTTTTTTGTTTTAATTAGTGTTTGTGCCAAGCAAAGCCTTTGGGATTATGTTGGGTGATAGTTGATTTGATCTTGTTGAAAAACAGAAACTTTTGCGCTTAGAAAAATAATTTTCATAAATCACAGAAACGTGCATTTGCTCAGAATTGTTTACACAAGCTTGACATACAAATTGCCCATGTTGTCCTAATTTTAAATTTTTTGGAGTTATAGAAGTATATGAAGTTCCCAGATTGCTACAGACTATTCTGTTTTTGACAGATTCTGTTTTCTTTGCGTTGTGTGCTTGTTTTGATGATTTTATGGTTTTCTTTGAAGAGTTTTTGCCATAGAAAAGTTGGAATAGATATAATGTAAGAATAAAATATGAATGGTTCTGCAACAGTACTTATAGTAGTGATTTGCTTTCTTATACTAACGGATCTCATGAAGGTTTTGTTGAGTTTTGCGTGATTTAAGTTTTCAAGTTTTGGGTGATATTACGATGGATGAAGTAATAAGGAGTTAGAAGAGCCTAATCTTGGGGATGCCCGTGGCATCCCAAGCTATTATCCAAAGAGAAGCAAGCAACTAAGCTTGGGGATGCCCGAGTGGCATCCCCTCTTTCTTCTAACGACCATCGGTATTTTACTCGAAGCTATATTTTTATTCGTCACATATTATGAGTTTTGCTTGGAGCGTCTTGTATGATATGAGTATTTGCTTGTTTTTCTTTTTGTTTTAAGTCATGAATCCTTGCTGGACACACCTATTTGAGAGAGCCAAAATTATGCTATGACTTGTTAGAATTGCTCTCTTTGCTTCACTTAAATCCTTTTGAGCTATGGAATTGCTCTAGTGCTTCACTTATAACTTTTTTAGCACGGTGTGCTTTGTTATTTTTGAAGAAATTCTCTCATGCTTCACTTAGATTTATTTGGGAGTTTGTAAAAAATTTAAGAAATTCTCTCTTGCTTCACTTAGATTATTTTGAGAGAAAGAAATATTATGCTCATGATCTTCACTTATATTTGTTTGAGCTTATTAAAAAAGCAACATATAAAACTAGTTCCAAAGTGATAGATATCCAAGCAGGATATAATAAAAACTTTCATGAAGATCATTGGACAAAATAAACTTGATTCTTTGTAATAGTTTTGAGATATGATGATGTGATATGTGAGCCATGTTGATGAGTAATTGTGCTTTAGTAAGAATATTGGTGTTAAGGTTTGTGATTCCCTATGCAAGCACGAAAGTCAATAGTTATGCAATGAAATTACATCCTACTTGTGGTGCATTATTCGGTGTTAGTTATGCTTAATGCTCGCTTATGAGATTTTTCGTTTCTTGGTTGGGCGCTTCTCAATCTTTTTGCTAGCCTTCATTTGCACTAAGTATGATCACTACTTGTGCATACAAAATACTTTAAACTAGTTTTGCCTTATGAGTCCACTATACCTACCTATATGCGGTATTTTCGTGCTGTTCTAAGCAAAATTTTATGTGCCATCTCTAATTTTCAAAATAAACTTCTCTTTTGTGTGCTCGTACCGCTCATGAAACGGTAGGGGTGGCTAATATATTTCCATGCTAGATGTGTTATTCTCATGATGAGTGTTTATTCACTTGTCATTGCACGAGAGTACGAAAAAGGTATTAGGGATGCCCAGTCCCGAAATGAAAAATGAATTTATTTTATGTTGTCAAATAATAAATTCCTTGGAAAGTGTTGGTATGGAAGGCACCCGTGAATACAGCTAGCCATGGAAAGTGAAAGTATGGTTGAAAAAGCAATAAACTTTATTTTCTGTTTGGGAACCGCCTATGATATATCTAGCATGGAAAGTATTGGGAACTACTCGATCATTTTCGTTGACAGGAAAAGCATGCCACCCAAAATGTTTTAACTCTATATTTTTCGCTTTGAGCTCTGGCACCTCTACAAATCCCTACTTCCGTCCGCAAAGGGCCTTTCTTTTACTTTATGCAATTCTTATTTTTTATTTGAGTCTCCATCTTCTCTTATAAAGCACCAACTAAGGGGCACTATGATCGTACTTGAGCATTGGGTGTAGCTAATATGCGAGTGTGTTTCATGAATGGATCAATGATTGAGCATAATGGGCTAGGGATAACTTGCTTTAGCGTTGATATTTTGAAAGACATGGTTGCTTGTTGATATGCTTCAGTATTAAAGTCCTCATGTCAAAACTAGACTATTGCTTTGAACCATATAAAAGTCCAAATGTCCATGCTACAAATAAAAGAATATGTGATGAACATGTTAGGCAGCATTCGACATCAAAAATTCTGTTTTTACCATTTACCTTCTCAAGAACGAGCAGGAATTAAGCTTGGGGACGCTGATACATCTCCAACGTATCTATAATTTTTTTATTGTTCCATGCTGTTATATTATCATTCTTGGATGTTTTACAATAATTTTATATCATTTTTTGGTACTAACCTATTGACATAGTGCCCAGTGCCAGTTGCTGTTTTCTGCTTGTTTTTTACATCGCAGGAAATCAATACCAAATGGAGTCCAAATGCAATGAAACTTTTTGTGGAATTTTTATGGACCAGAAGACACCCAATGGGCCATAGAAGCACTTGGGGGTGCCCCAAGGGGGGCACAACCCACCAGGGTGCTTGGGCCCCCAGGCGCGCACCTAGGTGGGTTGTGCCCACCTCGGTGGCCTCCCGCACCGCTCTTTGCTCTATAAATACCCCAATATTCTAGAAACCCGAGGGGAGTCGACGAAAATCAATTCCAGCCGCCGCAAGTTCCAGAACCACCAGATCCAATCTAGACACCATCACGGAGGGGTTCATCATCCTCATTGGTGCCTCTCCGATGATGCGTGATTAGTTCATTGTAGACCTACGGGTTTGTAGTTAGTATCTAGATGGCTTCCTCTCTCTCTTTTGATTCTCAATACAATGGTCTCTTGGAGATCCATATGATGTAACTTTTTGCGATGTGTTTGTTGGGATCTGATGAACTTTGAGTTTATGATCAGATCTATGTTTTTATCCATGAAAGTTATTTGAGTCTTCTTTGATCTCTTATATGCGTGATTGCTTATAGCCTCGTATTTCTTCTCCGATATTTGGGTTTTGTTTGGCCAACTTGATCTATTTATCTTACAATGGGAAGAGGTGCTTTGTGATGGGTTCGATCTTACGGTGCTTGATCCCAGTGACAGAAGGGGAACCGACACGTATGTATCGTTGCTATTGAGGATAACAAGATGGGGTCTATTTCTACATAAATAGATCTTGTCTACATCATGTCATTGTTCTTATTTCCTTACTCCGTTTTTTCATGAACTTAATACACTAGATGCATGCTGGATAGCGGTCGATGTGTGGAGTAATAGTAGTAGATGCAGGCAGGAGTCGGTCTACTAATCTTGGACATGATGCCTATATAATGGTCATTGCCTGGATATCGTCATGATTATTTGAAGTTCTATCAATTGCCCCAACCGTAATTCATTTACCCACCGTTTGCTATTTTTCTCGAGAGAAGCCACTAGTGAAATCTACGGGCCCTGGATCTCTTCTTTATTATATTTGCCTTCACGATCTATTTTTATTTGCTTTTATTTTCAGATCTATTAAACCAAAAATACAAAAAATACCTTGTTGCAATTTATTGTTATTTATTTTATCTCGCGTTCTCGCGAGATCTATTTATCCAATCTACTACAATTTTATCTATCTTTTTACCCGTGAGGGATTGACAACCCCTCTCTTATGTCGGGTTGCAAGTATTTGTTCTTTGTGTGTAGGAGCTGTTTACGTGGTGTTGCGTGGTTCTCCTACTGGTTCGATAACCTTGGTCTCATCACTGAGGGAAATACCTACCGTTTCCGTGCTGCATCATCCCTTCTGTTGGGGAACGTAGCAGGAAATTTCAAAAAAATTCCTACGGTCACGCAAGTTCTATCTAGGAGATGCATAGCAACGAGACGGGGAGAGTGAGTCCACGTACCCTCATAGACCGAAAGCGGAAGCGTTACATTACGCGGTTGATGTAGTCGAACGTCTTCACGATCCAACCAATCAAAGTACTGAACGTACGGCACCTCCGTGTTCAGCACGCGTTCAGCTTGATGACGTCCGTTGAGGTCTTGATCCAGTAGAGGGTTGAGGGAGAATTCCATCAACACAGCGGCGTGGTGACGGTGATGGTGATGTGATCCACGCAGGGCTTCGCCTAAGCACTACGACGCTATGACCGGAGGAGTAAACTATGGAGGGGGGCACCACACACGGCTAAGAGAATTATTGGTGTCCCTTTGGGGTGCCCCCTGCCCACGTATTTAAAGGGGGGAGGAGAGAGGCCACCGTCCAAGAGGGGCGCGCCATGGGGGGAGTCCTACTTGGACTCCTAGTCCAAGTAGGATTCAACCCCCCTTTTCCTTTCTCCACCGGAGGGAAAAGGAAGGAGAGGGAGAGGGAAAGGGAAGGGGGCGCCGCCCCCTCCTCCTTGTCCTATTCGGACTCCCTAGGATGGGGCGCACAGCCACCCCCCGCGGGCTTCCCTCTCTCTCCCTTAGGCCCATGTTGGCCCAACACTTCCCCGGGGCGTTCCGGTAACCCCTCGGTACTCCGGTAAAATACCCGAATCACTCGGAACCATTCCGATGTCCGAATACAACCTTCCAATATATGAATGTTTACCTCTCGACCATTTCGCGACTCCTTGTCATGTACTCATGTCCGTGATCTAACCCGGGACTCTGAACAAACTTCGGTCACCAAAACACATAACTCATAATACAAATCGTCATCGAACGTTAAGCGTGCGGACCCTATGGGTTTGAGAACTATGTAGACATGACTGAGACACATCTCTGGACAATAACCAATAGCGGAACCTGGATGCTCATATTGGTTCCTACATATTCCACGAAGATCTTTATCGGTCAAATCGCATAACAACATACGTCATTCCCTTTGTCATCGGTATGTTACTTTCCCGAGATTCGATCGTCGGTATCCTCATACCTAGTTCAATCTCGTTACCGGCAAGTCTCTTTACTCGTTCCGTAATGCATCATCCCATAACTAACTCATTAGTCAAATTGCTTGCAAGGCTTATAGTGATGTGCATTACCGAGAGGGCCCAGAGATACCTCTCCGGTACACGGAGTGACAAATACTAATCTTGATCTATGCCAACCCAACAAACACCTTCGGTGACACCTGTAGAGTATCTTTATAATCACCCAGTTACGTTATGACGTTTGATAGCACACAAGGTGTTCCTCCGGTATTCGGGAGTTGCATAATCTCATAGTAAGAGGAACATGTATAAGTCATGAAGAAAGCAATAGCAATAAAACTAAACGATCATTATGCTAAGCTAACGGATGGGTCTTGTCCATCAAATCATTCTCTAATGATGTGATCCCGTTCATCAAATGACAACACATGTCTATGGTCAGGAAACTTAACCATCTTTGATCAACGAGCTAGTCAAGTAGAGGCATACTAGGGACACTCTGTTTTGTCTATGTATTCACACATGTACTAAGTTTCCGGTTAATACAATTCTAGCATGAATAATAAACATTTATCATGATATAAGGAAATATAAATAACAACTTTATTATTGCCTCTAGGGCATATTTCCTTCACCTTCCTCTTTGGGGAAATACTGATGTAGTTCAAGCAAACATCACTTCACCCAAAGTAATTTCCAAAAAAGTACCACCTGCGGCGGAATCTAAAAGATTTCTAGAAACAAAGTTCGATCCTGGATAAAAAATTTGTATGGTCATCCAAAGATTTAACCATGAGTAGGACAATTTCATAGCATCAACTTCATTCTTTCCCAAGATTGTGCAACATGTTCATGCTCAAGTTGCTTAAAATTCATGATTTGAGTTCTAAGGGAAATAATTTTCGCGGGCGGAAAATACTTAGTAATAAAAGCATCTTTGCACTTATCCCAAGTGTCGGTGTAAAAAAGTAGGGGCTCTCCTTTTGACCCCTTTACTTGTGCACGGTAAGTCAGAGCCGCGCGCCGCGGCCACACTTAGCAGGGCAGAGGAGGGAAGCCGGAGAGAAGCCGAAACACAAGACAACCAAGGCAACACCAAGACCAGAAACGGAGGAGAGCAAGAGGGCGAGGTGGACTCCCTCGGCAAGATCCTTGCCGAGGCAGCCTCCGCAGCCCCGGCAAGAGCCTTGCCGAGGCAACTTGCCCGATGACAGTGGAGCAAGCCACCCTTGAGCCCACGGGCTCCAAGCCAACCAACTACATTGGAACCAAGGCTCGGGAGGCGCCTCTGTGGTGGCATGCAGATCTTCGTCAAGATCATAAACATGTGAGATCTGATGAGGACCCGAAGACGGCGACCCTCGGCAGGATCCTGGCTAAGGAAATCCACAAGACCCCCGGCAAGACCCTTGCCGGGGACGACTGGAACACCACGGCAAGACCCTTGCCGAGGGCATCAGTGGGGCCACTGCCAGGCCCGCGCCTACCAAGACTCCACCGCCGTCCCCAAGCAGCTGCTAGCTCAACCAGCTGGGCGGGCACCTGCGTGGCGACGGGCGGCCTCTACACCGACTCAGCAAGCACCTACGTGGTGGCATGCGACCCTTCGTGAAGGCTCCACCACCGCGCCAGCCCAGCAGCCAACCAACGTGGCACCGCAAGGCCTCGTCAGCTCGGGCGCGTGTCAAAGCCAGGTGAGGCGGCGACAGCTGGGACGTGCTTCCTTACCGTCCCCGATAAAGCAAGGGGGGCACGTCGGCAGTGCATTAAATGCGTTTGTCCGACGGTGCCAGAGGATAGACTCATCCACTGTACACCTTTCCACCTCCTGTGTGCCACTGCGGCGACCCCTTTGTGCCTATAAAAGGAGGCCCGAGGCGACCAGGAGGAGGATTCAGATCTTTTGGGCAAGTTACACCCCGCAGCTAGCTCAAGAACACAAGAACACTCTAATACATCCAGCAAAGCAGGACTAGGGTATTACGCACCTTCGCGGCCCGAATCTGGGTAAACGATCCATGTGCTTCCTGTCAGACCCGCTCTTTGCACAACCTCGGGCCCGCCAACCGTAGAAGGGATCCCAGTGACCCCATAGGTGTCATTTCCACCGACATCTTTGGTGCGCCAGGTAGGGGTGGCGCAGTCGGGGAAATCTGGTCTGATCGAAGCAGCGGCTTCATCGTGGCCGTTGTTCCAAGGAAGAAGATGACCAAGCATGACGGCACCGTCTGTGGATGCGGTGGGCGCCCTTGCAACGACAGAAAAGCTAAGTCATGTGAAACTTTGGGCAATTTATTTTTATATATATGGTTATTATCCTCGAAGGTCCTGCCCTATGTATGGAAAACCTGCACGCAAAGGGGCCCTTCCGCAATTGGCAACGCCCTTGTTCTGTTTCGAGTCCGCTCAACAGCTCAAGCGGCCGCGTCGAGAGTGGCAGGGTAGCCTTCCGCAATTGGCAACGCTCTCGATTCTGACTCGAGTCAAGCTCGACAGTTCGAGCGGCCGCGTTGAGAGCGGTAAGGTGGTTTGCTTGGCAGTAAGCACACCCGGCAGGCCATTGGGGACCCGTCCCCAATGTGCCGCCCTGGGTTTGTGCGCCGACAAGCCTACCCGGTTAACGTAGGGCGGACATACAAGGGAAGATCAGACAGGAAAATAACATGCATTGTATCAAAAGTACTGCGGAGTTATATTACATCAGTTGTTGCCGTGGTTCTAACTAAAGATAGAAATTGTCTTGGTCATGAACCTGCTGCGGCAATGAGAAATGGGGTGCCTAATCCGGTCCTGGCCCTCCACCCTCTGGATTCCATCGATGCGGCTGATGATGGGCTTGATACGCTCCTTGAGTGCCGCGATGTCCGCATCCTCTGGCAAGCTCTCCAGCGCGGCGCCGAAGTCGAGGTCAGGATTCCAGTGCGCCACCTTGGTGAGGACCTTGGTCATGGCACCCCGGCAAAGCCTCCGGGCCTCATCGGCCAGGGAGGCCGCCCGATTGGAGTGGAGCTGCTCCAGGGCCCCGAGGACGCCCTCGAAGAAGATGGTCAGCTTGGCGTTGGGGCTCACGTTGCGCTCTGGGGTATACCTAACGTTTGGCATCCCCATGGTAGCCAGCTGCGTGGTGATCCTGCCGGCGACGCCTTCGAGGCGCCCGATCCAGCGATTCTCACCCTCCACAAATTCTTTGTGGTTGGTGGTCTCATTCTTCCGCAGCTGCTTCTCGGTATCCAGGTCCTTGGCCAGGGTCCCCTCCCGGGCCTTGCCCTCCGACATCATCCCCTCGAGACCCTCCAGCTTCAGCTTGAGGTCTTTGATGGAGTTGTTGGCCTCGGAGAGCTGCCTAGCCCTGCTGAGGGCCGCGCCCTGTGCCTCAACCAGAGCGCTTTTGAGCGTGTCCTTCTCCCTAGACAGTTTCAGGACCTGGTCTTTCAGCCCGTTCCGCTCCACCTCCAGCTACTTCACCTTGTCGGCGTGAACCAGAGCCTGGGCATTGAGTGCCTCTCCGTGCCTCTGCTCCAGCTCCTGGGTCCGCTGGACGACAAGCTTCTCCATCTCCTCGTCCTTGCCGCGGAGAGTCGCAGCAAGCTTCTCCTCGCGGGCGGCAAGGTCCTCCTCCTGGGAGTTCAGCGCGGCCTGGTGCTGGGTTCGAGCGGCCTCGGCTTCGGCGGCCAGGTTCTTCGCCGTCTCTTGGGCCTTCCCAATGTCGGCCCGCTTCATGGTGAGCTCCACCTCGCGCTTGGCCAGCTCGCCCTGGGCGGTGTAACGCCCCGAGACCGACGCTCCAGAAGTCTTCCAGCTACCTTGTTGTCGCCGTGTGTTTTATTTTTGCTTGTTGCATTTCATTATCGCATCATTCGCTTGCATCGGCACTCCGTTGCCGTCATGTTTTTAAAACTTGCATCTGCTCGTAGTTGCCGCGTCCCCCCTTGCTTTCGTTGACCGTTTCGAGACCAACCACACTTGCAACGTTGCTCCTTGTTTTCTCTCTTGTCCTCTCCGGGGCCTTTTGTCAGACACTTTGTCTTTGTCGACCCCTCTCAGACCACCCCTCGCGCGCGTCCGAAAATTGTCCCGAATCCGACCCGGGTTGTTGTTACCGATGGGTCCGGATCATCCCCTAACATCTATAAAACATCCCCATTTTCTTGTTTGGACTCCCTAACCTATCTATTCTCGACCGCCCGATTATGATCGGACGGACCAGTTTAGCCCCTAACCAAAATCCATGCTATTTTAAACAGATCAAACCCTAGTCGCTAGTTGTCCCATCTACCCAGTCCCATCCGCGCCGCCGCCGCTCTCCTTCTCGGGATCCATCCCCACCTACCGCAGCCTCCAACCAGATCCCTGATTTTCCATGCAGCCGCCCGAGCATCTCGATCCCGAGTGGATCGAGCGCTTCGCCTCCAAGCCCTGTCTCCCCTGCTCATGCCCGAGCCTCACGTCGCCAAGGAGCACGAGCTCCCTTGCCTCGCTGCCATGCCAACCGGAGCAGCAGCTCAGCCGGTCATCCCCGTCGTTGCCGAACCTCGCCACCTCGCCGGAGCCCCAAGACGCCGCGTCAAGCTCCTCTGCTGCGTCGCCCGCCTGCGACCTCCTCTGCTCGGCCTCGCCGCTGTTCCGCCACCCCTAGCAAGCTCCGGTGACCAGCAGTCCCACCAGCGCCAAGTCCCTCGCCTCGCTGCCTCGTCGCCGCGGCAACAGCAGTAGTTCGCAAGCCCCGACACCGCTCCTCCTCTGCCCGAGCGCTCCTCTCCACGCCGGCATCCCCGTCCGAACCTCATCGCCGTCGAGCATCACCAGCAGGCCGTGCCCCTCGCCTCTGCCCTTCTCCTTCCTTCCTTCGTTTCCTCTTCTCAACTCCCTTGTTCTCTCCTACAACAGGTGTTCCTTGCGCCATGGAAGCCGCCAAGACCACCGTGCCAAGCTTCAAGTCCCACCGCCACTTCTTCGTCGTATCCGGACGGGACCGACCGGATTTGCTCCTCCTCCGCCGCCCTGACCTCGGATCCGGTGGTTCTCGCGCCGCCCTCGCGCGTCCCCGTAGCCAAGTCCGGCCGCGGCCGTTGCCCCTGCACCCCCTGCTTCTCGTCGCTCGCCGCCCCTCTGCGTTGACCGCGCTGGCCAGCTGCGTGGGCTGCCAGCAGCGCCAGGCCCAGCCCAGCACCCCTTCTTCCTCATCCCAGCCGCGCCTCCACCGACCTGGGCCTCAGCCCGTGGTGAGCGCCCCAGCGCCCAGCAGTTTCGGCCTGCTACGTTTTTTTTCCCCTGTTCTGTGAATTTCCTAATTTCCCGGGAATTGGCAGAATTGCAAAAAAAAAACCTAGAGTTCATGCATTTAATAACTCACAAGTGGTGCATCATATGTAAATAATTTAAACATGTAAAATGCTTAGAATTTCGTCTAGTTTCATATTTTGCAACTCTCATCCATGTTTAAAATGTTTATACTTGCTGTTTGTTTAAATTTGCTCAAATGCCATGCTAAAATGAATTATTTTCATAACTAATTAACCGTAACTCAGAATTTAATAAACTTTATATGTAAATGGGGTAGAAAATGCCTAGTTTAACATGGTGTACTTTATTTTGCTGTTTAACAACATTAAAATTGTGTTTAGGGCAGAACAGTACCAAATCTAAAATATGGACATGAGGATTTTCTGGAATTGTTGTTTCTTATTTTCGGCCTCATTTAAACTTGCCTACATAGTTAGTTTAGTTATGCTTCACCTCTTGCCACGTTAATCAACATTTAATATTGTTGGGTACATAAACGGGAGAGAACTAAATAATTGGTGTGGCGTTTTGTCAATATGCAACTCGTTGCATATTGAGCTCCACTTAACTTGTAGTATTGTTTGTTGCACTTTGCCATGCCATGCCTCATTAAACCGGACATGCATCATACTTGATTGTGCATCATGCCATGTTGATGTGATGGTTGTTTACTATGTTGTTTGTTTCTTTCTGGGTTGCTTCTCTCGTTAGCTTCGGTTTCGTTCCGGAGTTGTGAGGATTCGTTCGACTACGTCTGTTTGTCTTCTTCATGGACTCGTTCTTCTTCCTTGCGGGATCTCAGGCAAGATGACCATACCCTCGAAATCACTTCTATCTTTGCTTGCTAGTTGTTCGCTCTATTGCTATGCCGCGCTACCTACCACTTGCTATATCATGCCTCCCATATTGCCATGTCAAGCCTCTAACCCACCTTTCCTAGCAAACCGTTGTTTGGCTATGTTACCGCTTTTGCTCAGCCCCTCTTATAGCATTGCTAGTTGCAGGTGAAGATGAAGATTGCTCCTTGTTGGATTATGTTTATGTTGGGATATCACAATACCTCTTATATTATTAATGCATCTATATATTTGGTAAAGGGTGGAAGGCTCGGCCTTATGCCTGGTGTTTTTGTTCCACTCTTGCCACCCTAGTTTCCGTCATACCGGTGTTATGTTCCTTGATTTTGCGTTCCTTACGCGGTTGGGTGATTTATGGGACCCCCTTGACAGTTCGCTTTGAATAAAACTCCTCCAGCAAGGCCCAACCTTGGTTTTACATTTGCCTCACCTAGCCTTTTTCCCTTGGGAGTCGCGCTCTCGAGGGTCATCTTATTTTACCCCCCGGGCCAGTGCTCCTCGGAGTGTTGGTCCAAACTAGAGCCACTTGCAGCGCCACCTCGGGGAAACTTGAGGGCTGGTTTTTAGTTGTACGTAGTGTTCATCCGGTGTGTCCTGAGAACGAGGTAGTGCGACTCCTATCGGGATTGTCGACACATCGGGCGGCTTTGCTGGTCTTGTTTTACCATTGTCGAAATGTCTTATAAACCGGGATTCCGAGACTGATCGGGTCTTCCCAGGAGAAAGAATATCCTTCGTTGACCGTGAGAGCTTATAATGGGCTAAGTTGGGACACCCGTGCAGGGTATTATCTTTCGAAAGCCGTGCCCGCGGTTATGTGGCAGATGGGAATTTGTTAATGTCCGGTTGTAGAGAACTTGGCACTTGTCTTAATTAAAATACATCAACCGTGTGTGTAGCCGTGATGGTCTCTTTTCGGCGGAGTCCGGGAAGAGAACACGGCTTTTGGGTTATGTTTGACGTAAGTAGGAGTTCAGGATCACTTCTTGATCTTTACTAGTTGACGACCGTTCCGTTGCTCCTCTTCTCGCTCTTATTTGCGTATGTTAGCCACCATATATGCTTAGTGCGTGTTGCAGCTCCACCTCACTACCTTCTCCTACCCATAAGCTTAAATAGTCTTGATCTCGCGGGTGTGAGATTGCCGAGTCCTCGTGACTCACCAGATACTTCCAAACAGTTGCAGGTGCCGTTGATACCAGTGCAGGTGACGCAACCGAGCTCAAGTGGGAGTTCGACGAGGACCTTGGTCGTTACTATGTTTCGTTTCCTGATGATCAGTAGTGGGGCCCAGTTGGGACGATCGGGGATCTAGCATTTGGGGTTGTCTTCTTTTCTTTTGGTTCCGTAGTCGGACCTATGTGTGTACTCGGAATGATGTATGTTTAATTTATGTATTGTGTGAAGTGGCGATTGTAAGCCAACTCTTTATCCCATTCTTGTTCATTACATGGGATTGTGTGAAGATGACCCTTCTTGCGACAAAACCACAATGCGGTTATGCCTCTAAGTCGTGCCTCGACACGTGGGAGATATAGCCGCATCGTGGGCATTACAGGCGGCCTTCAGCTCCACCTCGCGGAACCAAGTTTACGTCTCGGCGACGCGTCCCTTGAGGTCCGCCTCCGCCTTGTCCACCGTTGCCATCCTGGACTTGGCCTTGTCCAGGCGGGTGCGGTGGAGCGCCTGGAGCTTCTGAAAGCTGGCGCCCATGGCTTGGAGAAGCCGCTCCTCCTGGGAACCGTCGCCACCGGCGCTCGGCTCATCAACAACCTTGAGCCCGGCGGCAGCAAGCACCTCCTCGTCGAACACCTCTCCCTTGATGGGTGCCCTGGAGCTCGACATCCCTGGGAGGTGGACGAAAAGGTCGTCGCTCACCCTCAGATACCTGCCGGAGCCAGAGGCGGCAGAGGAGGAAGGCTGGTCATCAACCACCTCCTCCTCGGTAGCGGCCTTGCCGGCCTCCCCGGCAGGCCCCTTACCGGCCTCCTCGGCAGCAGCCTTGCCAGGCTCCCCGGCAGACCCCTTGGCGGCGTCCTTAGTAGCGCCCTTGGCGGCCCCCTCGGCGGCGATCTTCTCAGCCTCCGCCGCGGCGGCCTTGGCGACATCCTCGATGACGGTGTCTATGTCCTCCTGGCCCGCCGAGGGAGGATCTGGATACTGAGAAGGGGATGAGGTGAAGCCAAGACCAAGATTCAAAAAGAAGAAGAAAGGGCAGGGATGAGAGGCGAATGATGTACCTGTGCCGGGCTAGCCCCTTTCTCGCCAACATCTGGCGCCGAGGTGGAGCCGCCGGCGCCCAAGTTCTCCTCCTCCTCTTCCATGTGCATGGGCTCGGTGCTTGACGCCCTTGCCGGGGACGCCCCTCGGGGTGACGTGGTCTATGGGGGCAGCGCGTCGGGGGGCCCCTCAGTGGCTCCTCCTGCTGCCGTCCTCCTCCTGCGATCTCGGCAAGGTCAGCGCCAGTGACTCATACCCCCCAACACACACATCGACAAGGGGCGAGTGGCAAACTTACGCTGGGGGCTGCTGTCCGGGCTACTCACCACCACCAGTGGCGCCCTCGAGGTGCCCGCCGGGGGCTGGCCGCCCACCGAGGACCTAGCCCTCTTCAACCTATGGTCCAGCGTCTCCACTTCCTTGCAAAAATGAAAACAATCCAAGATAAGCGACACAGTTTGAGGAGACGGAGATGACAAAAAGGGGGGAGGGAACAAGAAGCTTACTCCTCCTCCACCACCTCCTCTGCTGCCTTCCTCTTCCTCCTTGGACTGAGGGACCCGAAGTCAAAGATGACCTCCGCGTCGACGTTTGCCGGAGGAGGGGAAGAAGGTGGAGTCTGAGCGCGCTTAGACGAAGAAGAGGCAGATGCTTTCTTCTTCGCCACCGCGGCCTTCACCAACTTCTTCGCCGCCGCGACCCTCGTTTGGCGTGCAGACGTCTCCTGGGCATGCCGGGGTTGCACGGCCCTGCCGGGCCAAACCGGCTCGCCGGAGCTGTCCCGCCGCAGGACTCGCCCTCTCCCCGTGGCTGGAGGTTCGACGGCCTCGGCCTCCTCCTACTCCTCCTCCTCCTCCGACTCGTCGGGCGCATATTCAATGAGAGGGGCCCCGGTGCTGGCGCTGATGGCCTCTCCAGCGGATTCCGCCCACTGGGTGAGCTCCTTCTCCTCCGCGGCTGCTGCGACCTCGTCCTCCACGCCGCCAGCGCTGCCGGCCTGCCTGGCGAGCTCTGCCTCCGCCGCCCTGGCGGCGATATAGTCCAGCTCTGCCTAAGTGGTGTCCTGGATGAGCAGTGGCTCGTTGCGGACATACACCTCCGCCAAGTTATCAAAAAACTCCTGCACCTGCTCCTCCAGTGGCGCGGCCCAGTTTGGAACGGGACCGTGCGCGTTGCAGTCCGACATCATGACGATGATGCCGGTCTAGCGCGAGTTGTTGCTCAGCGGGACCACCCCCGCCGGCAACCCAAACAAGGGCCCCTTGACGACCTTGCCGGCCTTCGCAGCCTTGCCGGACCTCTCAGCCCAGCCGTCGCGGTTCATGTCGAGCGGAAAGATCCGCTAGCAGAAGTGAGCGTGCCCCATCATCGTGAAGTTGTGATTGAGGCCTGGGCGAAGCCTCATGATGTCAGCCGCGTTCTGGAAGAGCCAGGCCGGCCTCCCCTTGTTGTGCAGAGGAGCGATTCGGCGGCGGAGGAAATCCACCCCAATCATCTCAAGGGTAAGCCCGGCAACGGTGAGGCGGTGGATCCTGGTGGTGGCGATCTTGAGCTTGTCATCCTGGGCGTCGACATCGCCCCAGTCGTTCCTGCGAACCGGCGGCGCCTGGCGGACCCGGCAGAACTCCTATGGGTCATCCTCCTCAATCCAGCACCACTGGCCCCGCCACTCTTCCCACCTCTCCTTCTGGGCGCCCTCCGGGTACGTCCCTTTGGAACTTGGGATCCAGGTGACGCAACCAGAAATAGCGCCTCCCATCTGGATGCGAGGGTAAAAATAATGGCGGAAGAGTGATGATCCCAAGTATAGGGGATCTATTATAGTCCTTTCGATAAGTAAGAGTGTCGAACCCAACGAGGAGCAGAAGGAAATGATAAGCGGTTTTCAGCAAGGTATTCTCTGCAAGCACTGAAATTATCGGTAACAGATAGTTTTGTGATAAGGTAATTTGTAACGGGTAACAAGTAACAAGTGTAAATAAAGTGCAACAAGGTGGCCCAATCCTTTTAGTAGCAAAGGACAAGCCTGGACAAACTCTTATATAGAGAAAAGCGCTCCCGAGGACACATGGGAATTATCGTCAAGCTAGTTTTCATCACGTTCATATGATTCGCGTTCGGTACTTTGATAATTTGATATGTGGGTGGACCGGTGCTTGGGTGCTGTCCTTACTTGGACAAGCATCCCACTTATGATTAACTCCTATTGCAAGCATCTTCAACTACAAAAGAAGTATTAAGGTAAACCTAACCATAGCATGAAACATATGGATCCAAATCATCCCCTTACGAAGCAACGCATAAACTAGGGTTTAAGCTTCTGTCACTCTAGCAACCCATCATCTACTTATTACTTCCCAATGCCTTCCTCTAGGCCCAAACAATGGTGAAGTGTCATGTAGTCGACGTTCACATAACACCACTAGAGGAGAGACAACATACATCTCATCAAAATATCAAACGAATACCAAATTCACATGACTACTAATAGCAAGACTTCTCCCATGTCCTCAGGAACAAACGTAACTACTCACAAAGTATATTCATGTTCATAATCAGAGGAGTATTAATATGCATAATGGATCTGAACATATGATCTTCCACCAAATAAACCAACTAGCATCAACTACAAGGAGTAATCAACACTACTAACAACCTACAGGTACCAATCCGAGGCTCTGAGACGAGGATTGGATACAAGAGATGAACTAGGGTTTGAGAGGAGATGGTGCTGGTGAAGATGTTGATGGATATTGGCCCCCTCCCGATGAGAGGAGCGTTGGTGATGACGATGGCGATGATTTCCCCCTCCTGGAGGGATGTTTCCCCGGCAGAACAGCTCCGTCGGAGCCCTAGATTGGTTCCGCCTCGTGGCGGCGGAGTTTCTTCCCAAAAGCTTGCTTATGATTTTTTCTTGGACGAAAGACTTCATATAACATAAGATGGGCACCGGAGGGCCACCAGGGGGCCCACGAGGCAGGGGGCGCGCCCAGGGGGTAGGGCGCGCCTCCCACCCTCGTGGCCAGGGTGTGGCCCCCCTCTGGTATTTTCTTCGTCCAGTATTTTTTATTAATTCCAAAAATGACTTCCGTGAAGTTTCAGGACTTTTGGAGCTGTGCAGAATAGGTCTCTAATATTTGCTCCTTTTCCAGCCAAGAATTCCAGTTGCCGGCATTCTCCCCCTTCATGTAAACCTTGTAAAATAAGAGAGAATAGGCATAAGTATTGTGACATAACGTGTAATAACAGCCCATAATGCAATAAATAACGATATAAAAGCATGATGCAAAATGGACGTATCAACTCCCCCAAGCTTAGACCTCGCTTGTCCTCAAGCAGAAGCCGATAACAATAAATATGTCCACATGTTTAGAGGTAGAGGTGTCGATAAAATAAAATACAGAGATGAGGGCATCATGATTTTTCTTATAACAGCAACATATATGGATATTGTCATATGATTTCTTATGCTCAAGTAATAATCTATTCACAATGTCAAGTATGAATCAGAAACTTCATTGAGCACCAACAAACTATAATCTTAGTCATTGAAGCAATTAGAATTTATCATAATATCGGAAAGAGTCTATGTAAGAGCTTTTCAGCAAGTCCACATACTCAACTATCATTTAGTCTTTCACAATTGCTAACACTCACGCAATACTTGTGGTTACGGAGTTTTAATCGGACACAGGGAAAGATAGGGGCTTATAGTTTCACCTCCCAACCTTTTACCTCAAGGGTAATGTCAACAATAATGGTTCATGCTAACTTACATCCAATTGGATATATATCTATATATATATCAGGATCTTTCCAACACAAGGTGCTTGCCAAAGGATAAAATGTAAAAAGGAAAGGTGAAGATCACCATGACTCTTGCATAAGGGTAAGAGATAAAAGTAAAAGATAGGCCCTTCGCAGAGGGAAGCAGAGGTTGTCATGCGCTTTCATGGTTGGATGCACGAAATCTTAATTCAAAAGAACGTCACTTTATATTTCCACTTGTGATATGGACCTTTATTATGCAGTCCGTCGCTTTTATTTCTTCCACATCACAAGATCGTATAAAGCTTATTTTCTCCACACTAATAAATCATACACATTTAGAGAGCAATTTTTATTGCTTGCACCGATGACAACTTACTTGAAGGATCTTACTCAATCCATAGGTAGATATGGTGGACTCTTATGGCAAAACTGGGTTTAAGGATATTGGAAGCACAAGTAGTATCTCTACTTGGTGCAAAGAATTTGGCTAGCATGAGGGAGAAAGGCAAGCTCAACATGTTGGATGATCCATGACAATATACTTTATTTCAGATATAAGAAAACATAACCCATTACGTTGTCTTCCTTGTCCAACATCAACTCTTTAGCATGTCATATTTAAATGAGTGCTCACAATCATAAAAGATGTCCAAGATAGTATATTTATATGTGAAACCTCTCATTCTTTATTACTTCCTATTAATTGCAACGATGACCAAAGCTATGTTTGTCAACTCTCAACAACTTTTAATCATCATACTCTTTATATGTGAAGTCATTACTCTCCAAAAGATCAATATAATCTTTTTATTTCCTTTTATTCTTTTCTTTTATTCCCTCAAGATTCTAGCAAGACAATCAAGCCCTTGACTCAACACTAATCTTTATTATATATAGCTCACGGACTCGATTACATAGAAGGATCATAAGGCAAAACCCAAAACTAAATCATACTAAAATTTTATTCTACTAGATCAAGATATTACTTTTTTTTGAGCAAAATTGGATAGTGAGGGCACCCCCTCACTGACTTTGTATTAATTCATCACACCAGAAGTTACAAGGGGAGAGGTTACATGTCTGGAGAGAGAGAGAGGAATTCCTATACATCAAGGGTATAAGAGAGGTACAAGTGTTGCCAACAATAACCAAACATTACACAGCCGTTTTCAGATCGAACTGACCACGTGCTCAATAAACGGCCAAAGGGCCTCTTTCACTCGGTACTTCATCATTGCAAAATCATCTTGGAATCTCATCTTCCACCCCCTCCTTGTAGGGACAATCCCTCTGAAGTTTTTATTATTACGCTCTTTCCAGATGCTCCAGGCCGCCATGATGAAAGTTTCCATGAACATAGGCCGGGACCAGACGCTCCTGACCGCATGCAACTTTTGCAACCTGTTGCCATTCGCTGGCCACGTGATCTCCAACTCCCCCAGCACATTTTACTGAACTCACATTCGAAGAAGAGGTGCTCTACCGTTTCCTCTAGCTGGGTGGAGCATAGCAAACACGTGTAGTCATCGTCACGGAGCTTCATACCTTTCCTTTTCAGGAGATTGCGTGTGTTCAGCCTGTCTGCCAACAACAACCACGAGAAAACCTTCCATTTGTTGGTGCACTTTGATTTCCATATCCACTCGAAGGCTTTGTCCGCGACTTCATCACAAAAGCAGTGGGCGTAGTACTTACTGGACTGGAAGCCCTCGGAGCCCCAAACACATCTCCAGATATCCCTGGCATCTGTCAACTCCACATCGGCTAAGCTGTTTCGAAGATCCTGAAGTTCGCCCCTGGCTTGGATGGAAAGAGGGATATTAAAATTTTGGCCAAGGGTAGACACAGTTAGCAGATCATAGACATACACGTCCTCATTTTTGGAAAACGAGTAGATCCCGGGGTGGCTGTCCGAAAGGATATTACTGCGCCACATATCTTTCCAAAAAAGGAATGTAGCACCATCACCCACCTCCACCGTAGTGATCCCACGATAGATCGACGTTAACTGCATGATGTCGCGCCACCAGAAGGAGCCACAAGGGTCATTTGCATGCGGTATCGATCCCGCGTAGTAAGCCGACCAGATCAACTTGACCCAAGGCACGTCCAACCGATTGTAGAATTTGTGTAACATTTTTAGGAGCAAGCCTTGATTTTAGATCTTGAGGTAAATCACTCCCAGACCTCCCTTGTTCTTCGGGCGGAAAACTAGCTCCCATGCAGCCAGTGAGACGGCTTTTGTACCATCGTCCGAGCTTTTGGCCCATAGACAGTATCTCCGAAGTTTGTCAAGATGATCATGAACTTTAGGTGGGATTTTGATAGAGCACATGGCATATATCGTAAGAGAAGTTATCACTGAATTCACCAATGTGAGCTTTGAGCCGAGGTCCAGCAGGTTGGCAGCCGAGGAGAGCTTACGTTCTACCGACGTAACGAGGGGCATGAGATCAGCGACGGTTGGCCGTGTAGTGCCCATAGGCAGCCCGAGATATGTGAATGGCATGGATCCTATTGTGCAGCCGAACACCTGAGCAATCCTCGAGGTCGTTTCTGCTGTAACATTTGTAGTGATCAGTGTGGACTTTTGAAAATTAATGTGCAGCCCCACCGATCTGCATAGTCCTGGAGGATACCCTTGATCGTTTCTGCTTGGGAGATGTCCGCCGGCATCACGAGTATCGTATCATCGGCGTATTGGATCACCGGGTAGTCGTTATCAGGTACTGGGATGGGGAGTTGAAGGGTTCCGGCCCGATAAGCATCATTAATGGCAGCTTGCAGGATATCCGCCGCTAAGACAAAGATGAGCGGGGACAAAGGATCACCTTGTCGCACCCCTCGCAGGCAGAAAAACTGCCTCCCCGGGGTCCCATTGAGAAGGATCGATGATTTGGCCGTGGAAAATAGGCATTTAATCCAACCGAGCCAACGATCATCAACCCCATACACTTCATAATTTCTAACATGGGTGTGTGCTCAGTTGTGTCGAACGCCTTAGCGAAGTCAAGCTTCAGGACAGCTATCTCTCGCCCAGAGGATTGGCATTGATGTGTGAACTTGAATGCCCACGCTACACAATCCTGTATAGATCGGCCCCGTAGAAAGCCGTATTGATTACGGTGTATGATTTTGAGGATCACACGTTGCAGACGATTCGCTAGCAGCTTGGTCAATATCTTGAGATAGCAATTCAAGAGTGGTATCGGGCGACAGTCGTTGGCTGTCTCAGGAGATTGCGTTTTCGGGATGAGAGTGATAAAGCCAGTGTTCAAACTCTCAAGGTTAAGGTTACCTGCATGGAAATCGGAACAGGGCCGATAGAAATCCTCCTTGATTATATGCCAGCAGGATTTTATGAAACCACCAGTAAACCCATCGGGTTCGGGGGCACGGTCAGAGGGAAGCTCCCTGACAACCTGGTCGATCTCCGCATGAGTGAAAGTAACTGATAAAGCATGGATTCCTTTCACCTTTTTGATGATTCTCTTCAGATCAAAACGTATGTCAGTCTGGCTGGAGTGGCCCAGTCTTTCTTTGTACGTTTGGAAGAGTACAGCCTCCTTCCCCACATGATCATGGATGACCGAGTCATCAGGCAAGCGCAACGAGGCGATGTTGTTCCGTCTGAATCTCTCAGTGGCAGCTCTATGGAAGAACTTTGTGTTGCCATCACCGAACTTGAACTATCGGATGGTACATCATTTTTTCCAGTAGAGCTTTTTGCAGTCTAGGAGGTGGAGCAGATGCCGTTTCAGAATCCTCCTAAAGTTGGCTTCAGGGACAGATAGCCTTCTTCTTTCCTCTAACCCATCGATCTCAAGCAATTCTTTGTTACAGTTATCAATCAGGCTCGATAGCTTGGATATTTTCCTACTCCATTGCTTCAGATCATAACGTAGGGTTTTAAATTTCTTACACAAAACTGTGGCAGCATTGGGGGCATAGCATCTTTTGTTCCAAGATCGTTCAACAGTCTCAAAGAATTCGGGCTGTCCGATCCAAAAGTCCTCAAAACGAAAGATCTTGGTTTTTGGAATTTGGGATTGAATGCTAACATAGCAAGGGGCGTGGTCAGATGTGGGTTTACCCAGGGGCAGAACTACTGTGTTGGGGTATTTGACAGCCCAGTCGACAGATGTGAAATGCCAATCCAATTGTTCAAGAAATGGATTGTTTTGCATATTACTCCAGGTGTACAAACGCCCTTTGATTGGAAGCTCTACTAAGGATTGCCGTCTGATGAGTTCATTAAATAGCAGCATATCATTAGCGTCCCCTCCTCCCCTGTTACGATTGTCTGGTGCTCTGATGAAATTAAAGTCCCCGATGAGGAGCCAATCATCACCACGAGGAATGTCAATATCAAATAACCAGGAAGTAAACAGCGTCCTATTCCGTTCAGTACAAGGACCATACACATTGACGAGCGTCCAGGAATCAGCGGACTGCGTAGAAGTATGTCTCACGCCAAGAGTAAAAGATTCAGAAAACACCGGAACACCGGTGAAGACCGAACTCATCCACAACGTGATTAAGCCCCCCGAGGCCCCCACAGAGGGTACAAAAGCAAACATATCGATTTTTTTAGGGCAGAATAGTTTAACGAACGAAGCATCAAAATAAGTACGTTTAGTTTGTTGCAAACAAACGGCGGAGCAACCACTAATATCAATAGCATTACGGATTGCCAGATGTTTCTTCTCGGAGTTGATCCCGCGCACGTTCCAGCACAGGATATTCCACTGTTTATTGGGCGGCATACGGCTTAGTGCTTCTCAGGCTCCCTCCCTTGGTCAGCAGCCAAGAGCTTCTGAGCGGTGAGGTCATCAGATGGTACGCCACACATAACATTGCCCACATACTGCAGCAGGTGGATAGGAGTAGGAGGTGGCAGTTCTTCAGAGTTGTCAGCCACAGGGTTCAGTATGAGCTGGCTGCAAGGAGCAGTCACCTTAGAAGAGCAGGCGATCAAGGGCGCCCCCCTAGGCTTAACCTTGGATTGCACCTTCCTCGCATCAGTGATTTGGGCCACTTTGAAACCATCATACCTTGTTGATCTAGTACTGCGCCTTAGTCCAACCGTGTCAATCGGAGCTGACTCTCCCAAAATCTGGTTCTGAAAACAAGCAGCCCCAGTCCTGACAGTGGGAAGTTCAGTATCCTCCGCTGCAACTTCAGAGATGGAGAACACATTTGTACGGTGGGAGTTGCTGTAGACAAATTCAGAACCCATCATAGGAAGTTGAGTTGCAACGCCCACCCAGATATCCTCTGATATGAAAATAGGAATAGTGAGGCCGACGAGAGGATCATGCTGATAGACCAACTGGGCACTGGCTGCAAACCTTTCTTGAGTGATAGCAGCGCAGATTGCTTGGAAGAACGCCAGAGGGTTCAGTGGTAGAGTGCCACTAACCTGACTGTGGGCAGGTGTGTCCGATGTAGTAAGGCATCGAGTGAACCTGCCAAAAGAGATCAGCCAGAGAAACTCCAGAAAATCCATGCCTTCAACTGTCTGAACCTCAACCGTGTGTGAACCGCCCGTAGCTCGCACAAACTGTATACCAGAAGTTGGTCTACCATGGATCAGAGCATCAACAGCCTCTTCGATGTCCGAATACACAGACCACTCATCTTGCGGGTCATCAGTGATATTGCTCTCCTGCTCCACACCATCCATGAGGGATGGACCTATATATTGAAACAAGGTGCGGAAGCTGAAACCTCTGTATGGCGGTGGTGCAACCGGCCAAACACCCCAGCCATCTTGCTGTAACTCCTGCTGTGGTGGATTCTGCTGTTCCCAGGCGGCATCAATCTGTTGCTGCAATTGCTGTTGATGATCAAGGGCCCATTGTTGGGCAGCAGTCAGATGAGGCAGTTGAAACGGATGTGGGGAAGCATTCATTGGAGGGGCATCATCATTGCCAACAAGGCCGGGAATTGTGTCTCTGCCATTGAGGACATACACAGGCACCGACCAGGATCGTCCCATGCCAGGCAGAGTGACAATACGCTTAACCACAAGGCTGTGTGGCACCTGGGCGATGTTGCTGATGATTACTCGAACCAAAACACGTTCCTTATTCTGTCCCGGCCTATGCCAAATATCTAGCTTGCCGAAGCAGGAGACAACTTTGTTGATGTAATGATCAGTCTGATAGTCCATTGGAAAGGCTAAGAACAGAACCCAAGCTACATACTGAAAAGGACACTGCCGCATATTTTCTCCTTCATCGTGAGGCAGAAAGGTGAAAGTCATATCATCGTCAATAGGATCTAAATGATGTGGAATTTCTAGGATGAACTGATCTTTGAGAGCTATGTCCGCAAAAGCAACCATCCCCACCCCAATCGGATAAACAAATGAATCTGGTACTTCGAGATGGAAATCCTCAGTCATGATGCGGACTATCTCATTCAGAACTAGCTGGTTCTGATGATCAGGAATCGGAGGCGTGACGGTAACCAGAGCATACCTTTGATCAAGATATTACTAAAAGGAACGAACTAAGAAAAAGGTAAAGATAGGAGTGTGATGGTGATACGATACCGGGGCACCTCCCCAAGCTTGGCAGTTGCCAAGGGGAGTGCCCATACCCATGTGATTATATCTCTTTCTTCGGAGGTGATGATAATGGAGTTGTTGATGATGTAAATTATGCTTTCAGCTTCTTCATGTTGTAATTGAGAAGAGCAATTTCCTCCTTTAAATCATCAACCTCCGACTCCACCTTCAAGATCTTGTCACATAAATCTCCTTTGCTTTTCTGCCGAAAACGAGAAGGGATAGATCGATTGTTAGATAGTTTAGACCTTTTAGGAAGACTAGACTTCTTGAACTTCACGTGCATATCCCCAGGTTGAGGTAGAGGGACATCCTCCTCCTCCGAACTTGAATCATTGATCCTCATCAAATGAGCATCCTCCTCCTCATCCGTAGTTCGACCACAAGGACATAGATCCCCATAGGTCTTTGGGTCAGCAATGAGGTGTGAGACATAGCTCTCTCCGTCGGAATCCTAAGATGACATCTTGCTCCCAATCTGCTACAGAAACAGCTCGAAACAAAAACAGAGGATAATTGCATGATATGGTGGTCAAAACCTTCGAGAGATTATATAAAGAATTTTTACCGACCGAAAGAAGTATCGTGCAAGAAAACGGAGTCCGGAGAGCACACGAGGTGCCCACGAGGTAGGGGGTGCGCCCAGGGGGGTAGGGCGCGCCCTCCACCCTCGTGGAGGCCTCGTGACCTTCCGGGCTGCTTCTTATTTTCCTAATTTATTAAATATTCCAAAACGGATAAAAATTGCCATTAGAACTGTTTTGGAGTCAGTTTACTTACCGTACCACATACCTATTCCTTTTCGGAGTCTGAAACGTTCTGGAAAGTGTCTCTTATGTATTCCTCCGGGGTTACGATTTTGATAACATTAGTTTCAACATTTATAGGATTACTTGAGATATAATGTTTGATTCTTTGACCGTTCACCACCTTCGGATTTGTGCCTTCGAAGTTGTTGATTTTTATGGCTCCGGAACGATAGACCTCCTCGATAACTTAAGGACCTTCCCATTTAGAGAGAAGTTTTCTTGCAAAAAATCTTAAACCAGAGTTGAATAGCAACACATAATTACCTACATTAAACTCACGCTTTTGTATCCTTTTGTCATTCCATCTTTTAACTTTTTCTTTAAATAGTTTGGCATTCTCATAGGCTTGGGTTCTCCATTCATCAAGTGAGCTTATGTCAAATAGCCTCTTCTCACCGGCAAGTTTGAAATCATAGTTGAGCTCTTTAATGGCCCAATATGCCTTATGTTCTAATTCGAGAGGTAAGTGACATGCTTTTCCATAAACCATTTTATACGGAGACATACCCATAGGATTTTTATATGCAGTTCTATAGGCCCATAATGCATCATCAAGTTTCTTGGACCAATTCTTTCTAGATCTATTAACAGTCTTTTGCAAAATTAATTTGAGCTCTCTGTTACTCAATTCTACTTGACCACTAGACTGTGGGTGATAAGGAGATGCAATTCTATGATTAACATCACACTTGGCAAGCATTTTATGAAAGGCACCATGAATAAAATGTGAACCACCATCAGTCATTAAATATCTAGGGACTCCAAACCTAGGAAAAATAACTTCTTTAAGCATCTTAATAGAGGTGTTATGATCAGCACTACTAGTTGGAATAGCTTCTACCCACTTAGTAACGTAATCAACAACAACTAAAATATGTGTATACCCATTAGAGGAAGGAAAAGGTCCCATATAATCGAAGACCCAAACATCAAATGGTTCAATAACAAGTGAATAATTCATAGGCATTTCTTGACGTCTACTAATGTTACCAATTCTTTGGCATTCATCACAAGATAAGACAAACTTACGAGCATCCTTGAAGAGAGTAGGCCAATAAAAACCGGATTGCAATACCTTATGTGCAGTTCTATCTCCAGCGTGGTGTCCTCCATAAGCCTCGGAGTGACACTTGCATAGGATCTGTTCCTGTTCATGCTTAGGTACACAACGTCTAATAACACCATCTACTCCTTCTTTATAAAGATGTGGGTCATCCCAGAAGTAATGTCTTACATCATAGAAAAACTTTTTCTTTTGCTGGTATGTGAAACTAGGTGGGATAAATTTAGCAACAATGTAATTAGCATAATCAGCATACCATGGAGCAGTACGAGAAGTATTTATGACAGCTAATTGTTCATCAGGAAAGCTATCATCAATAGGTAGTGGGTCATCAAGAACATTCTCTAACCTAGACAAGTTGTCTGCAACGGGGTTCTCAGCTCCCTTTCTATCAATAATATGCAAATCAAATTCTTGTAGCAAGAGAACCCATCTAATAAGTCTAGGTTGAGCATCTTTCTTTTCCATAAGGTATTTAATAGAAGCATGATCAGTGTGAATAGTTACTTTAGAATCAACAATATAAGGTCTGAACTTATCACAAGCAAATACAACTGCTAAGAATTCTTTTTTAGTAGTAGCATAATTTCTCTGAGCACTGTCTAGAGTTTTACTAGCATATTGAATAACATTTAATTTCTTATCAACTCTTTCCCCTAGAACAGCACCTACAGCATAATCACTAGCATTGCACATAATTTCAAAGGGTAAATTCCAATCAGGAGGCTGAACAATAGGTGCAGAAATCAATGCTTTCTTATGTATTTCAAATGCTTCTACACAATCATCATCAAAGACAAAAGGTATATCTTTTTGTAATAGATTGGTCAGAGGCCGAGAAATTTTTGAGAAGTCCTTAATGAACCTCCTATAAAAACCGACATGACCAAGGAAACTTCTTATACCTTTGATGTCCTTGGGACACAACATCTTTTCAATAGCATCAACTTTAGCTTTATCAACTTCAATACCTCTTTCAGAAATTTTATGCCCCAAGACAATTCCTTCCTTAACCATAAAGTGGCACTTCTCCCAATTCAAGACAAGGTTAGTTTCTTCACATCTCTGCAAAACTCGATCAAGGTTGCTCAAGCAATCATCAAAAGAGGATCCATAAACGGAGAAATCGTCCATGAAAACCTCACAAATCTTTTCACAAAAATTAGAGAATATAGCCATCATGCATCTTTGAAAGGTAGCAGGTGCATTACATAAACCAAAAGGCATACGTCTATAAGCAAAAGTACCGAAAGGGCAAGTAAAGGTGGTCTTTGCTTGATTGTCAACTGAGACAGGTATTTGAGAGAAACCAGAATAACCATCTAGAAAGCGAAAATGTGTATGTTTGGATAATCTTTCTAGCATTTGATCAATGAAAGGCAAAGGGTAATGATCTTTTTTAGTAGCTTTATTTAATTTGCGGAAATCAATTACCATCCTATAACCTGTAATAATTCTTTGCGGAATCGATTCATCTTTATCATTAGGAACGATAGTAATACCTCCCTTCTTAGGGACACAATGGACATGACTTACCCACTGACTATCAGCAACGGGATAAATTATACCTGCCTCAAGGAGCTTTAGTATTTCCTTTCTTACCACTTCTTTCATCTTAGGATTTAACCGTCGTTGATGATCAATAACTGGTTTGGCATCTTTCTCCAAATTTATCTTGTGTTGACATAGAGTGGGACTAATGCCCTTAAGATCATCAAGAGTATATCCAGTAGCAGCACGGTGCTTCTTCAGAGTTTTCAAATTTTTTTCTTCTTCATGCTCTGAAAGGTTAGCACTAATAATAACAGGATATATCTTCTTTTCATCAAGATAAGCTTATTTAAGAGTATCAGGTAATGGTTTAAGCTCAAACACGGGATCACCCTTGGGTGGAGGAGGATCCCGTAGGATTTCAACAGGCAAGTTGTGTTTCAGAATAGGTCCCTGTTTAAAGAATACTTCATCTATTTCCCTTCTTTCATCATAAACATATCATTTTCATGGTCTAGAAAATATTGTTCTAAAGGATCATTAGGAGGCACAACAATAGAAGCAAGACCAATAATTTCATCCTTACTAGGCAATTCCTCATCACGGGGTTGTCTACGAAATTTAGAAAAATTAAACTCATGAGACATATCATCCAAACCAATAGTAACAACATCCTTTTCGCAGTCTATCTTAGCGTTGACAGTATTCAAGAAAGGTCTACCAAATATAATGGGACAAAAGCTATCTTGTGGGGAACCAAGAACAATAAAATCAGCAGGATATTTAACTTTCCCACACAAGACTTCAACATCTCTAACAATCCCGATCGGTGATATAGTATCTCTATTGGCAAGCTTAATGCTGACATCAATTTCTTCTAACTCAGCGGGTGCAATATCATGCATAATTTCTTTGTATAAAGAAATAGGTATTGCACTAGCACTAGCACCCATATCAAATAGCCATGATAACAATGATCTCCTATTTTAACAGAAATAACAGGCATGCCTACCACAGGTCTATGTTTATCTTTAGCACCCGGTTTAGCAATTCTAGCAGTCTCATCACAGAAGTAAATAACATGCCCATCAATATTTTTTTGACTATATACTGCAAGGCAACAGCCTCACAGTCCTTTATTAATAAAGAAAAGGAAAGTTACAAGTTTATAAGTTTACAAGGAAAGATATGAGATACTTACAAAAAAAGTCTATGAAAGGTTAGCTATCCAAGATAGTAAGCTATCTTTATATTTACAGCTAATTCTATGAGACAGAAGAGAAATGTCATGGATAAAGTTCCTCCTCCAAGCTCTAAAAGAAGGTTGCTCATTTCTGAAGATCTTCCCATTCCTTTGTGTCCAAATATTCCAAGTAGCAGTGAAGACAACCTCTGTGAAAAAAGGATGACCGAAATCCCTCCTAACTGATTGAGCCATCTCATATGTGGTTTGGTTCGGTTGAACAGACCAAGATATCCCAAGGTAGTTCCAAACCCTTGACTAAAGTTGCAAGCAAAGAAAAGATGAGCCCGATCCTCACGTTGTGCAAAGTTGCATAGCACACATGTGGCATCCTGCATGATCCAATGTCGGCGTTGCATCATATCCCTAGTGTTCAAATGATCCATTAAGAGAATCCAGCCAAACACCTTGAACTTGAGCGTGCATGCACACTTCCAAATCCATTTGAAGGTGGGGTCAACCACTAGGTGGGAGAAGCATGAGTCATAGTACATCTTTGACATAAAAGCCCTAGACTTCGAAGGCCATTTCCAAATGTCATTGCTCTCCCCATCCAGGTTGATCAAAGGCAGCAGGGCCTGGAGCTGTGAGAATTCAGCATAAGCCTCCTGTGACAGAGGCAGATGGAAGTGATCCAAGGCATCAGGCAGCTCCATAAACTCCTTGACAGTGGTTGCATCTGCAACTACAAATGAATGTAGCCTTGGGAAGCACTCATGTAATAGGACAACACAATTTCCCAGCTGCCAACGATCGAGCCAAAATAGCACTGTGTCGCCAACATGAACTTGTGGAACAGCGAGCTTGCAGAAATTGGTGTATAAACGCATGACGTCACGCCACCAAAAGGAGCCACAGGTCTGGGTGCTTTGAGGCGGCGACGATGCGTAATAAGTGTCCCAAATTAAAGTGACCCAAGGCACGTAAACCTTATTAAAGAACTTGAAGAGATGCTTTAGTAACAATGCCTCATTTTGAATGCCCAAATTAAGGACACCCGAACCACCGTATTTCTCAGGGCAGCAGACCATATCCCAAGCAGCCAATGATTGGCGTGGATTATCCGTGTTGCCTCTCCACACACATTGTCTCATGATTCGCTCTAATTGCTGCAAAATGCCCTTGGGAAGAGATAAGGTACACAAGAAATATATTGGCATGGAGCACAACACCGACTATAGAAGTTGCAGCCGGCTTCCTTGATTTAGCAAGCATGAGGAGGCAGATAAACATCGCTCGACGCGATCGACCAGAGGCAGCAGATCATAGATTGTAGCTCTATAAGTTCCCATTGGCAATCCTAGATACGTGAATGGCATGGACCCAACATCGCATCCGAGCAAGGAAGCCACCCTAGCACCTTCCTCGTCACTCATATCGATTGGAATGAGTGAGGATTTACTAAAGTTGACACGTAATCCTGTTGACGCGGCAAAAGTGTCAAGCATCTCCTTGAAAGCAATAAGCTGATCATCGATCGCAGGCAGGACAATTAAGGTGTCGTCGGCATATTGTACAATCGGGTAGTCGCTGGAGCTGGTTGGGATTAGCAGATTTTAAATTCCTGGAACACATCTCGTTGACGACAGATTGTAATAAATCAACCGCGATCACAAACAGCAATGGTGATAGGGGATCCCCTTGACGCACGCCCGTTCTGCAAACAAGATGATTGCCCGGCACACCATTGAGAAGCACAGAAGAAGATCCCGTAGACAATATGCTATTAATCCATCCAGTCCAACGGGAGTCAAAACCCTTGCATTGCAATATTATCAGCCAAGAGATCTTTAACCATAGCAATATTAGGTTCAACTTTAACTTGCTCAGGAGGTTTGTGTGTCCTAATATTACTTTTGTTGACTACAGTTGAAGCTTTAGCATGATCCTTCACTCTAACAGGGAAAGGTGGTTTCTCAGCATAAGCAGTAGGAACAATAGGATCATTATAAGTGATAGTCCTTTCTTCAACTTTAATAGGTTCAACTACTTTTACTTCTATGGGAGGATGATATTTAAACCACTTCTCCTTAGGGAGATCAACATGAGCAACAAAAGATTCACAAAAAGAAGCTACTATCTCAGAGTCAAGTCCATATTTAGTGCTAAATTTATGGAAAACATCAGTATCCATAAAAGATTTAACACAATCAAACTTAGGTGTTATACCTGACTCCTTACCTTCGTCGAGATCCCAATCTTCAGAGTTGCGTTTAATTCTTTCCAATAAATCCCATCTGAATTCAATAGTCTTCATCATAAAAGAACCAGTACAAGAAGTATCGAGCATGGAGCGATTGTTGTCAGAAAGCCGAGCATAAAATTTTTGAATAATCATTTCTCTTGAGAGCTCATGATTGGGGCATGAATATAACATTGACTTAAGCCTCCCCAAGCTTGAGCGATGCTTTCTCCTTTGCAAGGCCAAAAATTATATATATAATTACGATCACGATGAACAAGATGCATAGGATAAAACTTCTGATGAAATTCCAATTTCAATCATTTGTAGTTCCATTATCCCATATCATCACATAGCCTATGCCATGTCAATGCATCTCCCTTCAAAGATAAAGGGAAGACCTTCTTCTTGATAACATCATCGGGCATACCTGCAAGCTTAAATAATCCACAAACTTCATCCACATAGATTAAGTGTAAATCGGGATGCAATGTTCCATCTCCTGCAAAAGGATTAGCTAGCAGTTTCTCTATCAAACCCTAAGGAATTTCAAAGTAAACATTTTCAGTAGGTTCAGTAGGTTGAGGAGAAACTCTTTGCTCTACTGGTCGGGGTGAAGATACCCCTGTTGGGGATCGTAGCAGAAATTTAAAATTTTCTACGCATCACCAAGACCAATCTATGGAGTCATCTAGCAACGAGAGAGAGGAGTGCATCTACATACCCTTGTAGATCACGAGCGGAAGCGTTCAAGAGAACGGGGTTGATGGAGTCGTACTCGTCGTGATCCAAATCACCGATGACCGAGCGCCGAACGGACGGCACCTCCGCGTTCAACACACGTACGGAGCAGCGGCGTCTCCTCCTTCTTGATCCAGCAAGGGGGAAGGAGAGGTTGATGGAGATCCAGCAGCATGACGGCGTGGTGGTGGAAGTAGCGGGGATCTCGGCAGGGCTTCGCCAAGCTCAGCGAGAGGGAGAGGTGTCACGGGAGGGAGAGGGAGGCGCCAGGGGCTGTGGTGCGGCTGCCCTCCCTCCCCTCCACTATATATAGGGGCCCTGGGGGGGCGCCAGCCCTAGGAGATCTAATCTCCAGGGGGGGCGGCGGCCAAGGGGGTGGCTTCCCCCCAAGCCAAGTGGGGGGCGCCCCCACCCCTAGGGTTTCCAACCCTAGGCGCAGGGGAGGCCCAAGGGGGGGGGGCGCACCAGCCCACCAGGGGCTGGTTCCCCTCCCACTTCAGCCCATGGGGTCCTTCGGGATAGGTGGCCCCACCCGGTGGACCCCCGGGACCCTTCCGCTGGTCCCGGTACAATACCGGTGACCCCCGAAACTTTCCCGGTGGCCGAAACTGGACTTCCTATATATAATTCTTCACCTCCGGACCATTCCGGAACTCCTCGTGACGTCCGGGATCTCATCCGGGACTCCGAACACCTTTCAGATTTCCGCATACTAATATCTCTACAACCCTAGCGTCACCGAACCTTAAGTGTGTAGACCCTACGGGTTCGGGAGACATGCAGACATGACCGAGACGACTCTCCGGTCAATAACCAACGGCGGGATCTGGATACCCATGTTGGCTCCCACATGTTCCATGATGATCTCATCGGATGAATCACGATGTCGAGGATTCAATCAATCCCGTATACAATTCCCTTTGTCAATCGGTACGTTACTTGCCCGATATTCGATCGTCGGTATCCCAATACCTAGTTCAATCTCTATACCGGCAAGTCACTTTACTCGTACCGTAATGCATGATCCCGTGACCAACCACTTGGTCACTTTGAGCTCATTATGATGATGCATTACCGAGTGGGCCCAAAGATACCTCTCCGTCATACGGAGTGACAAATCCCAGTCTCGATCCGTGTCAACCCAACAGACACTTTCAGAGATACCTGTAGTGTACCTTTATAGTCACCCAGTTATGTTGTGACGTTTGGTACACCCAAAGCACTCCTACGGCATCCGGGAGTTACACGACCTCATGGTCTAAGGAAATGATACTTGACATTGGAAAAGCTCTAGCAAACGAACTACACGAACTTTTGTGCTATGCTTAGGATTGGGTCTTGTCCATCACATCATTCTCCTAATGATGTGATCCCGTTATCAATGACATCCAATGTCCATAGTCAGGAAACCATGACTATCTGTTGATCAACGAGCTAGTCAACTAGAGGCTCACTAGGGACATGTTGTGGTCTATGTATTCACACATGTATTACGATTTCCGGATAACACAATTATAGCATGAACAATAGACAATTATCATGAACAAAGAAATATAATAATAACCATTTTATTATTGCCTCTAGGGCATATTTCCAACAGTCTCCCACTTGCACTAGAGTCAATAATCTAGTTACATTGTGATGAATCGAACACCCATAGAGTTTTGGTGTTGATCATGTTTTGCTCTAGGGAGAGGTTTAGTCAACGGATCTACTACATTCAGGTCCGTATGTACTTTACAAATATCTATGTCTCCATTTTGAACATTTTCACGAATGGAGTTGAAGCGACGCTTGATATGCCTGGTCTTCTTGTGAAACCTGGGCTCCTTGGCAAGGGCAATAGCTCCAGTGTTGTCACAGAAGAGAGGCATCGGGCCCGACGCATTGGGAATCACCCCTAGGTCGGTAATGAACTCCTTCATCCAGATTGCTTCTTGTGCTGCCTCTGAGGCCACCATGTACTTCGCTTCACATGTAGATCCCGCCACAACGCTTTTCTGGCAACTGCACCAGCTTACTGCCCCGCCATTCATAATATACACGTATCTGGTTTGTGACTTAGAGTCATCCAGATCTGTGTCGAAGCTAGCATCGACGTAGCCCTTTACGACGAGCTCTTCGTCACCTCCATATACGAGAAACATATCCTTAGTCCTTTTCAGGTACTTCAGGATGTTCTTGACCGCTGTCCAGTGTTCCATGCCGGGATTACTTTGGTACCTTCCAACCAAACTTACGGCAAGGTTTACATCAGGTCTGGTCCACAGCATGGCATACATAATAGACCCTATGGCCGAGGCATAGGGGACGACACTCATCTTTTCTCTATCTTCTGCCGTGGTCAGGCATTGAGCCGTGCTCAATTGCACACCTTGCAATACAGGCAAGAACCCCTTCTTGGACTGATCCATATTGAACTTCTTCAATATCTTGTCAAGGTACGTACTTTGTGAAAGACCAATGAGGCGTCTTGATCTATCTCTATAGATCTTGATGCCTAATATATAAGCAGCTTCTCCAAGGTCCTTCATTGAAAAACACTTATTCAAGTAGGCCTTTATACTTTGCAAGAATTATATATGATTTCCCATCAATAGTATGTCATCCACATATAATATGAGAAATGCTACAGAGCTCCCACTCACTTTCTTGTAAACACAGGCTTCTCCATAAGTCTGTGTAAACCCAAACGCTTTGATCATCTCATCAAATCGAATGTTCCAACTCCGAGATCCTTGCACCAGCCCATAGATGGAGCGCTGGAGCTTGCATACCTTGTTAGCATTCTTAGGATCGACAAAACCTTCCGGCTGCATCATATACAATTCTTCCTTAAGAAAGCCGTTAAGGAATGTCGTTTTGACGTCCATTTGCCATATCTCATAATCATAGAATGCGGCAATTGCTAACATGATTCGGACGGACTTCAGCTTCGCTACGGGTGAGAATGTCTCATCGTAGTCAACCCCTTGAACTTGTCGATAACCCTTAGCGACAAGTCGAGCCTTATAGATGGTCACATTACCATCCGCGTCTGTCTTCTTCTTAAAGATCCATTTATTTTTTATGGCTCGCCGATCATCGGGCAAGTCAGTCAAAGTCCATACTTCGTTTTCATACATGGATCCTATCTCGGATTTCATGGCTTCTAGCCATTTGTCGGAATCTGGGCCCGCCATTGCTTCTTCATAGTTCGAAGGTTCACCGTTGTCCAACAACATGATTTCCAAGACAGGGTTGCCGTACCACTCTGGCGCGGAACGTGTCCTTGTGGACCTACGAAGTTCAGTAGGAGCTTGATCCGAAGTACCTTGATCATCATCATCATTAACTTCCTCTCTAGTCGGTGCATGCACCACAGGAACATTTTCCTGAGCTGCGCTACTTTCCGGTTCAAGAGGTAGTACTTCATCAAGTTCCACTTTCCTCCCACTTACTTCTTTCGAGAGAAAATCTTTCTCCAGAAAGGACCCGTTCTTGGCAACAAAGATCTTGCCTTCGGATCTGAGGTAGAAGGTATACCCAATGGTTTCCTTAGGGTATCCTATGAAGACGCATTTTTCCGACTTGGGTTCGAGCTTTTCAGGTTGAAGTTTTGTAACACCCACGACGCGGCTATATCTCCCACGTGTCGAGGCACGACTTAGAGGCATAACCGCATAGTGGTTTTGTCGCAAGAAGGGTCATCTTCACACAATCCCATGTAATGAACAAGAATGGGATAAAGAGTTGGCTTACAATCGCCACTTCACACAATACATAAATATAATTCATACATCATCCAAAATACAAACATATAGACCAACTACGGTCAAGATCCAGATGAAAATAAGATAACCCCAAATGCTAGATCCCCGATCGTCCCAACTGGGCTCCACTACTGATCATCAGGAAAAGACACATAGTAACGACCACGTTCCTCGTCGAACTCCCAGTTGAGATCGACCCCATCATCTGCACTGGCATCGTCGGCACCTGCAACTGTTTTGGTAGAATCTGTGAGTCACGAGGACTCAGCAATCTCACACCCGCGAGATCAAGACTATTTAAGCTTATAGGAAAGGATGGTGTAATGAGGTGGAGCTGCAGCGGCAATAAGCATATATGGTGGCTAACATACGCAAAAGAGAGCGAGAAGAGAAGCAACGGAGCGGTCGTTTTCTAGAAATGACCAAGAAGTGATCCTGAACTCCTACTTACGTCAATCATAACTCAAACTGTCATGGAACTGTCACGGCAGATGTCCTCGAGCTAGGACTTAGTCGTGGAGCCATCGCAGCTAGGAAGCTTGAAGGGGTTAATGCGGGACAAGGAACACGAGGGTTTATACTGGTTCGGCCCCTTACGGTGAAGGTAAAAGCCTACGTCCAGTTTGAGGTGGTATTGATTAGGGTTACGATCACCAGGGAGCTAAACTGCTATGCCCGGCTCTCGATGAGATTGTTCTTGTCCCTAAACCGCTGCCGGGTCATCCCCTTATATAGGGAGGCTGACGCCCAGCAGCTCTCAGAGTCCCGGCCGGCTCATAAGAGTGTCCGGCTCGGACTCTCAACTATTCTTGCCTTACACTACAAGTTCTACCATAATAATGATTGTAACTACGGGCCTTAAGCCACATCCGGGTCTTAAGCCCATCTTTGGCCCACCGTCTTCAAGATGGGCGCCGGGCTTCTGGTAATGACCATATGAGTAACCCGGCCCCTCCTGGCGGGTGACTCTAAGGTCTATATCCTCAACATTAGGCCCCAGATTGATTTGAGCCGGCTCATGTCAATCTTCAATTCTTTCGATAGAAAAAATCTCCGGCTTACCATTTGTGTGAAGGCCATAACCCGGCGTGACGTCATCCTCTGGACTCCGGATAATCCGCCGTGACGTCATCTTCCATTAAGCCCGTTGTTTACTCCGCCAGATCCGCAACGGATCTTTGCATTTACTGTCATCCCGAAAATCGAGGCGTTTCGTGAGGAGATAACCACGCCGTGGACTCCTTGATCCTCGCGCCCACTCATGAGCTTGCCTTATAAATAGGCCGGCCCGACGGGCCTCCAGCCACCTCTCTCTCCTTCGTCTTCTTCCTCGCGCCATTGCTCCCCTGCCCGAGGTCTGCTGCTGTCGCTGCCGCGGGTCTCCTCGTCGTCATCAACTCAGGCCGCTGCATCACCCTGATCTGACCAGAGATACGCGACGACTTCCGCGACTCACCAGCCTCTGTAAGCTTCTTCTGCCCTGCTAGAACAGATCTGCGGTAGGGTTCGAGTAGTTCATCCATGTTCTTCGCCATCGCCCGCAAGTTCTTCAGTAGTTTCATTTTTACTGCTCCTTTTTGATCTTAACCCGTATGGAACCACTACGGTAGATGTTTTAGCACCTATTTCAAACACAAGTAGACTTCTTTTCACTGCATAAAGACCTCATTCGAGCTCAAGAACTCCCCTGCGTCTGTATTTTAGGTCTAGAAAATTTTCTTTCACCCGACCATTTTGATCCAATTTTTTTACTGCGATGTGTGAAACCTGTTTTACCACACTTAGTAAAAAACTGCAATCATTGAATCTCGGCGGTTTACAGTTCCGGTTTAAAGAAACCACGCACCGTAGAACCTTCCGGCTTAAAGAAAATCATGCGCCACAAAAATTTCCGGCTTAGCTGTGATAAAGCCTGTAGACAATCAAATTGCTCTCAATCCCTCGGCGGCTTAAATAGCCCGATGCACTTAAATGTATACCATTAGTCCCCTTGTAAGCCGCCACCTTGATATTGAACTGTAGATTGCTTCCGGCTCATAATTAACCCGGACGTTTTTCCTTTTATCATAGACTGCCGACTTTCACCATGCCTCCCAAAGCTCCCAAAGCCTCCATTACTTGCAACTTGATGAGGTCCAATGTCACCAACGAGACCCTAGCGGATTTTGTTAAGTCTAGATATCTGCCCAAGAAGGACATCATGTCCTACCGTGCCCCTGACCCGTCAAAAGAGAGACCACAGCCCAAGGACGGGGAGGTAGTGATTTTTGCGGATCATATGAGCCGGGGCTTCGCACCGCCCGGCTCAAAGTTTTTTACAGATGTTCTAAACTTCTTCGATTTGCGGCCTCAAGATATAGGACCCAACTCAGTGTCCAACATCTGCAATTTCCAAGTCTTCTGCGAGGTTTACCTTGGAGAAGAACCTAGTCTGCTGCTCTTCAGAGAGCTTTTTTAATTGAACCGTCAGAATGAGTGCGCCAATGGGCCATGTCTGGAATTAGGTGGCATCTCCATCCAGCGGCGTAGGGACTGCCTTTTCCCTTACGCAGAGCCGCCCAGACACCCCAAGGACTGGAACCTGACGTGGTTTTACTGCCAAGACACGTCGCCGGCTGACGAGAGTCCATTGCCCGGCTTTCGCCCCTCGCGTCTGGAGCCGACTCACCCACTGTCAGACAAGCTGACCCAAGCGGAGCGCCAACCTCTGTTCCCCACCATCAACAAGATCAAGGCTCTCCTAGGCAATGGTCTGAATGGAATCGATCTGGTCCGGGTCTGGATATCATGGCGGGTGATCCCATTGAGCCGCCGCCCCGGCTTAATGTGCGAGTACACAGGACGAAAGGACGACCCTCAGAGACACAACCGCAACGATCTTCCTGAAGACGTTGCAGAGGAGATGACCAAGGCTCTCTTGAATGAGAGCCTGGTAGACTGCGGAAGGACCGGGTTAGCCCCCTTCTGCAAGACCAACCCAGCCCCAGCGGTAAGCCGCTGATCTAAACATCTTATCTGTACATGACTTTCATCTGAATTGTTTTAAGAAAACCTCATTGCATTTTTCAGGCTGATGATAAGTTCTGGCGGGTCAAATACGACCATGAGGCGGCCAAGAAGGCCAGGAAGGCGAAGAAAGCCGCCCCTCGCAAGAAAGGAAGCAGGCCTACTGCTTCAGAGCTGATGCAATTAAGCGACAGCTCCGAGTCAGAGGTAACCCCTGAGCCTTTAGGTCCTTACTGTATTTGTTGTTTGTTGCTGTCCGCCTTATCAATACTTGCTCATTGATAGGATGACACCGGCGCAAGTAACCCGGTGGTTGAAGAGGTAATGTCACTTTCCTCCAACTCGGAGCCCTTGCCAAAGCTGAAAGTCCGAAGGGTAACCCGGTAAGTAAGCTTTTCACATCCTTTAGCTTACCAAGATCCTCAATTTATTTTGAAGCGACAGGTTCATGAGAGCCGGCGTCACACCCGGACCAGCAAGGACACCGATCTCTCCTCCGGGTTACCTGACGCATCAAGGAAGCACCCAACTGAGGTTATTTCCCCCTTGTACCCTTTTCATCCGTTGGCGGGTGTTATACGTCAGCCACTCAATTCTTCTGACTCAAATTATCAGGAGACCTCCCCCTCTTCGGGCGACTCTATGCAGTCGAGTCTTCCGGCTTTCAAGACCGCGCCCGGGTAATGACAACCATCTCATATTATACTTGTCTGTACTTACCCTTTTTGTGCTTAACGTTTCTGTCCTTTCAGTGCCCAGGCAAAGCTCACTAAAAGAGCGAAGAAGACCAAGTCAGGCGGCGTGCCGGATTTACCTGAACCGGAGGTGACGCCTCAAGAACCGCCAGCCGCCTCCGCCCCCGAAGCCACCATTCCAACCGACAAGGCACCTGAGGCCGCTGCCCCAACTACCAAGGCAACTACAGAAGCTTCTGTTAACCCGGAGGCCTCCAGCTCGGCTCCACCAGTAGACGACCCGGACGTGGTAATCACCCGGACGGAGTTCGTTGAGCCGGGGAGACCTACCATGCTGGCCAAGTGCTCCGCTAAGGGGGAGTTGCTGCAGCCCCACCGGGTGAACCTGGACCTCTCCGACTACACCAACCTGAGCATTGGAGAGCTCGTCTCTGGCTACATCAGCCAAGTGCACAAGAGCCGGGACGCAGAGGTCGCCATGGTGAACCAGATCCAGCAAAAACCTGAGGTATCATTCTGTTGTCCTCTTACTTACTGCATAGTTACCTTTACCATGCTAGCCCCCAAGTCAACGACTTATGATTGAATATGTTGTAGACTTAGGTTCCGGCTTACTCCATTGAGCCGGCAGTTTGTAGATAGATACGTTCAATATGCATTAGCCCCCAAGTGCCAAGTGTCTTTGCTTGGAAAACGCTTGGGACTTATATAGTAACTGTTCATGCCATAACCCGGAAACTTATACAGGCTGCTGGCAAGAAGCTTGAGGCTGACCTTGCTAATGTCAAGAGCCGGCTGAAGATGCAAGAGATGGAGACCCGGAAGGCAAACGCCAAGTTCGTGTCCAGCATCGCCGCGCAAGAGAAGCTGAAGACAGAATTCGACGCTGAGCGGAAGGCATGGGACGAAGAAAAGGCCGCATTGGTGACCCGGGCTGAACAGGCGGAGAAGACTCTCTCCGAGAAGACCACCGAGCTCTCCGGCCTAAAGCGCCAGGTTTCCCAGATGGTGGCCGCCATCTTCGGTAAGTCGCCTCACCGGCTTTCATCAAGTTTAAAATGTTTATATCTCATAATTCATCCTTGTCGCCGGCTTATCTAATTCTGTTAAACAGGTCCCAGAAGTGCCAACCTCAACCAGAGCGTGGTCACCAAGCTGAAGGCCGTGTATACCCTGGTGGAGCAGCTCTACACCGGGTCACAGCGTGCCTTAGCTGTGGTGGCCTTATCCAACGAGGTGCCGACTCACTTGGCAGAAGTCCTTCGCCGGCTCGCTGTACTGCCTCAACGGATTCAAGAGCTGCGACGGGCCTCTGCAAGAGCCGGAGCAATCGCCGCGCTGAGCCGGGCCAAGGCATTCCTGCCGGAATTAGACCCGGCGGACATCGCCCTTGGCTATCCAAGCCTGAAGGAAGACGGCTCAGCTTTCGATCAGAAGGACTTCGCAGCTTGCGTGAAGGCTGTACGCCCGGTGGCCACCCTTATCGGGAACGACACAGATCTGACCAAGTACCAGCCGGGTTACAATGCGGAGAATCAGAGGATTCCAACCCCTCGCTATGAAGCCCTCAACTTGATCCCGCCGGCTCGTCAGCACACTTTCGCCCCGGAGATTGACCCGGCCGGGTTAATTGACGAGGAAGCCCAATTCGAAGCTCTCAGCGGCATCGACTGGAAGTCATCAACCTTCCAGGTCTTGGGATCAGCCGGAGGAGAAGATAGGAACGAGCCGGAGACTTCAACTCAGCAAGCATCGTAACTCGGCTGGCGGTTTACCAAACAATGCTCTACCCTTTTAGACTTGATGAGTTTTGTAATAGAGTAGATGCAACAGTTTATCTCTGCCGTGCCATCGTGCACGTATTGAATGCTAAAGTCTTTTGAAGTTGTCTCTTTGAAGTTTCTCCGGGTCATAATCAATCCTTTGTTTTTCTTAACCTCGAAATAGGTGCCCTTAATTATCCTGCATAGAAGGGCAAATCACAAGTCTCGAGGCGGCTTACCGCCCTGAGAATCAAAAAGTTTTAGACAACCCAAAATATGAATCAAAAAGAACTTGTCTTCAATGATATCCTGAATACAGCCGTAAAAACATACTTAACGGCCTGCAAGCATACTTCCGGTTTAGATAACCCGGATAAGAGGGTTGGTACCGCAACTCCGGTTTACCTGTCTTATAACACCCATTGCGTTCAGCCATACTGTAAACCAAAGTTAAGCCGGCAAAATGAGACCTGGCCGTACATACTTGGAAATAACCAGACGGAACTTTGCTATAAGGCAGAGGAACTTAGGGGCTTCCGGTTCGAATACGACCAGAGACCCGGCCCAAAGGGGTTAAGCTAAGATTCAGATACGATCATATAGCCCCCAGTGGGTGTGGCGATGCCAATCAAGAGGGTACTAACAACTATGTTCACTTTGGTTCGAATACGACCCATGTTTGAACAGGAAGCCCCCAAGTGATTTTAAGAATTGTTTAACGACGCTGATTCGAATAAGATCCACGTCGGTTCCCAAAGGGGTTAAACTATGATTCAAATATGATCAAAGAAAACCTCCCAATGAGCTCGGCACTTTGCCAATCAAATGGGTATCGACAACTATGTTCTCTTTGGTTCGAATACGACCCATGTTTGAACAGGAAGCCCCCAAGTGACCTTATTACCTTCGGCTAGATTCGAATACGATCATAAGCCGGATCCTCCTTCAAGTTATCACGTTAATCTTGCAATGGAAACAACACATGCACATTTGGAGGATAAAAAGGGACAGAGGTCCTGCTTTATTGCTTATCATAATATATACATGGCTGAAAGAAATATGTACATTATGAGAGCCGGTGGCTCAAGTGTAGTAAGGCCGAAGCTGAGCTATGTTCCACAGCCGACGGGTCTCTTCCTCCGACTTACGTGAATCTTTGTGTTACCGAATGTCAATGAGGTAATATGACCCGTTGCGCAAGTTCTTGCTGACCACAAAGGGCCCTTCCCAAGGCGGGGATAACTTGTGTGCATCTGTTTGATCCTGGATGAGCCGGAGCACGAGATCGCCTTCCTGGAAGACCCGGGATTTAACCCGGCGGCTATGATAACGGCGCAGGTCTTGTTGGTAAATCGCTGAACGGGCTGCTGCCACATCACGCTATTCGTCCAACAAATCAAGAGCATCTTGGCGCGCCTGTTCATTATCTGCCTCAACATAAGCCGCCACTCGAGGTGAGTCATGACGGATGTCACTGGGGAGGACTGCTTCTGCCCCGTAAACCATGAAGAAAGGCGTGAAGCCTGTAGATCTGTTAGGAGTAGTGTTGATGCTCCATAACCCGGAGGGCAACTCCTCCACCCAACAACCCGGCGTCCGTTGCAAAGGGACCAAAAGCTGGGGCTTGATGCCCTTCAGAATCTCCTGATTAGCTCTCTCAGCTTGACCATTGGATTGAGGATGAGCCACTGAGGAAACATCAAGCCGGATATGCTCTCGTTGACAAAACTCTTCCATGGCGCCTTTGGAGAGATTGGTGCCATTGTCAGTTATAATGCTGTGCGGAAAGCCAAAGCGGAAAATCACCTTTTTCATAAATTGAACCGCCATGGCTGCATCGCACTTGCTAACTGGCTCAGCTTCCACCCACTTTGTGAATTTGTCAACTGCCACCAAGAGGTGGGTCTTCTTATCTTTGGACCTCTTAACAGGCCCAACCATATCAAGCCCCCAGACCGCAAAGGGCCAAGTGATTGGGATCATCCTCAGCTCCTGAGCCAGCACGTGAGCCCGTCGTGAGAACCTCTGGCAACCATCACATTTACTGACCAAGTCCTCCGCATCAGCATGAGCCGTCAGCCAATAAAAACCATGGCGAAAAGCCTTGGCCACAAGAGACTTTGAACCGGCGTGATGGCCACAATCCCCTTCATGGATCTCACGCAAGATATCTTGACCTTCCTCAGGGGAGACACAACGCTGAAACGCCCCTGTAACACTGCGATGATACAACTCGCCATCGATAACGATCATTGACTTAGCCCGCCGGGTTACTTGCCTGGCCAAAGTTTCATCCTCAGGCAACTCGCCTCGGGTCATGTAAGCCAGATATGGCATTGTCCAGTCTGGTATGATATGGAGAGCCGCCACCAGTCGTGCCTCCGGGTCAGGGACAGCCAAGTCTTCCTCTGTAGGCAACTTAACAGAAGGGCTATACAGGACGTCCAGGAAAGTGTTAGGCGGCACCGGTTTTCGCTGAGAGCCCAGCCGGCTTAAAGCATCCGTCGCCTCGTTCTTCCTGCGATCAATGTGTTCCACTTGGTAACCCTGAAAGTGCCCAGCAATGGCATCAACCTCGCGGCGATAAGTCGCCATGAGAGGGTCCTTGGAATCCCACTTTCCTGATACTTGTTGAGCCACCAAGTCTGAGTCGCCGAAGCACCTTACCCGGCTTAAGCTCATCTCTTTAGCCATCGAAGACCATGGAGCAAGGCCTCGTACTCAGCCGCGTTGTTAGTGCAAGGAAACATCAACTGTAGCACATAATGGAACTTGTCACCCTTAGGGGAAGCCAATACAACTCCAGCCCCCGAGCCCTCCAACTGCCTGGACCCATCGAAGTGAATAGTCCAATATGTGTTATCCAGCTTTTGCTCGGGCACTTGTGACTCTGTCCAATCATTTATGAAATCCACCAGGGCCTGAGATTTAACAGCAGTGCGTGGCACATATTTGAGACCATGAGGTCCGAGCTCGATAGCCCACTTAGCCACTCTCCCTGTGGCCTCTCTGTTTTGAATGATATCACCAAGAGGGGCAGAACTGACCACAGTGATGGGATGACCCTGAAAATAATGCTTAAGTTTCCGGCTCGCCATGAACACACCATAAACAAGCTTCTGCCAATGCGGATATCGCTGCTTGGACTCAATGAGTACTTCGCTGACATAATAAACCGGCCGCTGAACCGGATGCTCCTTACCCTCCTGCTTGCGCTCCACCACCATAGCCACACTGACGGCTCGTGTGTTTGCCGCCACATATAATAATAAGGGCTCCTTATCAACCGGAGCAGCAAGGACTGGAGGCTCTGCCAGCTGCTTCTTCAAATCCTCAAAGGCAGTATTAGCTGCATCATTCCAGACAAAGTTATCAGTTTTCTTCATCAACTGATATAAAGGCATGGCCTTCTCACCCAAACGGCTTATGAACCGGCTTAAAGCAACGACGCGACCCGCCAAGCGCTGAACGTCATTTATACACGCCGGCTTAGCCAGGGAGGTGATGGCCTTGATCTTCTCCGGGTTAGCTTCAATGCCTCTGTCAGAAACCAAAAAACCCAAGAGTTTGCCTGCAGGAACACCAAAAACACACTTGGCCGGGTTAAGCATCATCTTGTAGACCCGGAGGTTATCAAAGGTCTCCCTTAAATCATCTATCAGGGTTTCCTCTTTTATGGACTTAACCACAATATCGCTGGTAAGTCGCCTGTGCACACTTGAGTCCAAAGGGCATAGACACATAGCAGAAGGCTCCAAAGGGAGTGATGAACGCCGTCTTCTCCTGGTCCTTAACTTCCATCTTAATCTGATGATATCCAGAATAAGCATCCAACAAACTTAAGCGTGCACATCCTGCCGTAGCATCAATGATTTGATCAATACGGGGGAGGGCAAAAGGATCAGCCGGACATGCCTTGTTTAAGTCCGTGTAGTCCACACACATCTGCCAGGTGCCGTTCTTCTTGAGTACGAGCACCGGGTTAGCCGACCACTCTGGGTGAAAGACTTCAACAATAAACCCAGCCGCCAAGAGCCGGGCCACCTCTTCACCAATAGCTTTCCGCCTCTCTTCATTAAACCGCCGAAGGAACTGCCTGACTGGCTTAAATTTCGGATCAACATTGAGAGTGTGCTCAGCGAGTTCTCTAGGTACACCTGGCATGTCAGAAGGTTTCCATGCGAAGATGTCCCTATTCTCACGGATGAACTCGATGAGCGCGCCTTCCTATTTTGGATCCAGATTGGCACTGATGCTAAATTGCTGAGATGAGTCTCCTGGAATGAAATCAACAAGTTTAGTCTCATCAGCTGACTTAAATTTCATCGCCGGCTCATGCTCCGTAGTCGGCTTTTTCAGAGAGGTCATATCAGTTGGGTCAACATTGTCCTTGTAAAACTTCAACTCCTCTGTTGCACAAACAGATTCTGCATAAGCTGCATCGCCTTCCTCACACTCCAGGGCCACTTTCCGGCTGCCGTGAACCGTAATGGTCCCGTTGTGACCCGACATCTTGAGCTGTAAGTACACATAACACGGCCGAGCCATGAACTTGGCGTAAGCCGGCCGCCCAAATATAGCATGGTACGGGCTTCTTATCTTAACCACCTCAAAGGTCAATTTCTCCACCCTGTAGTTGTTCTCATCTCCAAAGGCTACTTCCAATTCGATCTTGCCGACTGGATAAGCCGACTTACCAGGTACCACACCATGGAAGATAGTGTTTGACTGGCTGAGGTTTTTATCAACCAACCCCATACGGCGAAAGGTCTCATAATAGAGGATGTTGATGTTGCTGCCTCCATCCATGAGCACCTTTGTGAACTTATATCCTCCCACTTGAGGAGCCACCACTAAGGCCAGGTGGCCCGGGTTATCCACCCGGGGAGGGTGATCCTCCCTACTCCACACTATAGGCTGCTCAGACCACCGCAAGTAGCGTGGGACCGCCGGCTCAACAGCATTCACTACCCTCTTGTGAAGCTTCTGATCTCGCTTACACAGACTGGTGGTAAACACATGATACTGTCCACTGCTAAGCTGCTTTGGATTGGTCTGATAACCCCCCTGCTGCTGTTGATGACCCTGGCCAGACTGCTGATTAAAGCCCCCTTGATCGCTCTGAGGATTAGAATTTGAGCCGCCGCCCGGGCCATGAAATCCGCCGGCGCCTGAGCCGCCGCCCGGGCCATTGTAATTCTTGAAGGCCTTCATGATTGCACAATCCTTCCACAGATGAGTCGCTGGCTTCTCTCTAGAGCCATGCCTTGGACAAGGCTCATTCAACAGCTGCTCCAGCGTCGGACCTGACCCGCCGCCTCGGGGAGGGGGCCTCCCCTTACGTCGCTGGTTATTCCCTTGTGAGCTGGCGTTGGCCACAAACTCTAGGCTGCCGTCGGCCTTGCGCTTGCCTCCTCCTTGGTTCCCCGGGTTATGCTGAAGACCCTTGCCGTTGCCGTTCTTCTTTCCCTTCCCTGCCCTTTCATCATCTGAAGGGGGATCCTTGGTACCATCAGAATCGGCGTACTTAACAAGAGCCGCCATTAGGGTACCCATATCACTGCAGTCGCGCTTAAGCCGCCCGAGTTTCATCTTCAGGGGCACGAAACGACAATTCTGTTCCAGCATTAAGACTGCAGAGCCGGCATCCATCTTATCTGACGAGTGTATGATCTCCTTGACCCGGCGAACCCAATGCGTCGTGGATTCACCCTCCTGCTGCTTACAGTTAGTCAAATCCACAATTGACATCGACTGCCTGCAGGTATCCTTGAAGTTTTGGATGAACCGGGCTTTCAGCTCAGCCCAAGACCCGATGGAGTTCGGTGGTAGCCCTTTCAGCCAAGTGCGGGCAGTCCCATCCAACATCATGGTGAAGTACTTGGCCATTGCCGCCTCACTGACCTCCAGTAGTTCCATGGCCATCTCATAACTCTCAATCCAGGCTGCGGGTTGTAAGTCAGCTGTGTAATTAGGCACCTTCCTAGGGCCCTTGAAGTCCTTAGGTAGACGTTCATTACGGATAGCTGGCACTAAACAAGGGACACCCCCGGTCCTGGTAGGGATACCCACGTCGACGGAGGTCGTCGGATAAGCCGGGGGGGTCTGGTAAGCCGTTAATTGAGGCACTTGCTCCGCCTCTTGCCGCGCTCTGTCTTGGTCTGCTGCGTGAAAGGCTCCATTATGAGCCGGGTCGTGGCCAGGGGGCGGGTCATGGCATCGGACCTTACTTGAGCCGGTTGCTGAGACCATGTGCCGGCTGTAACTCGGGCTCTGGCCTGGACGAGGGGTCACCTGGGGAGGCCCCATCACTCGTGGCTGAATAGGGGCTCCAGATCCGGGCACTATGACCCCTGGCGGGTTACTAGACCCTGCTCCTGGCGTGTTGAAGAGGTTGCGTGGATCGTACACCGGAGGGAGTCGAGATTGGGTCTTTTGATGCCTCCTTCTCATGACCTCATTGGACGCGTTCTGATCCATCGTGAGTTGGAAGGACTGCGCCTGGATCAGCTGAGTTTGGGCATCGAGAGCCGCCCTCTCCGCAGCCAGCCTGATCCCTTCCGCTGCAAGATCCTCTTTAGCCTTCACTAGATCCAATTTTAACTGTGCCACCTCCGCATCGTGCTGAGCTTGATCTACCGGGTCAACCGTGGCGGTTAACAGGGCCGTCATCTTGTCCGTGAGATCCATCAGCACCTGAGCCGGAGAAGGCACCGGGTTTCCCGCTCCAGCAGCGGGGTTCTGAACAGGCTGCGCACCGGCCATAAAGATTCCAACCCGGCTTGGCGGCTCAAATAGGTCCGGAATACTGTCACCATCGGAACAACCCATGAGCCTGCCGTCTTGGAGTTGATACAACGAGTTTGACTCATCGGTGGCCGACTCGCCGTCAGAGCCGGCGGCCGTCTCATCACCAGATCCAGATCGATCAGAGAGTCCTCCATGGATACACCCCACAAAAGCATGCCTTAAGGCAGGCCGGGCCCGGGCGGGTCGTGCACGCTGAGCCACCTCGATGAGATCGGCGCAGAGATCCGGCTCAGGGCCCGGCTCACCAATCTTGCCAATGAAAACATGAATTCCGCCGAAGGGGACCCGGTACCCGTACTCAATTGAGCCGGCGTCGGGGCCCCAGTTTGCATCGTCGATGTAGAGCTTGCCGCAACGACTCTTGGTCATCCGGCCCACAGCGTATCCCTTGAGCCCTTCGAAGCTGCCCTTCAAGAACTCAAATCCACCGTGCACTGGCCCCACGGTGGGCGCCAACTGTCGTGGAACTGTCACGGCAGATGTCCTCGAGCTAGGACTTAGTCGTGGAGCCATCGCAGCTAGGAATCTTGAAGGGGTTAATGCGGGACAAGGAACACGAGGGTTTATACTGGTTCGGCCCCTTACGGTGAAGGTAAAAGCCTACGTCCAGTTTGAGGTGGTATTGATTAGGGTTACGATCACCAGGGAGCTAAACTGCTATGCCCGGCTCTCGATGAGATTGTTCTTGTCCCTAAACCGCTGCCGGGTCGTCCCCTTATATAGGGAGGCTGACGCCCAGCAGCTCTCAGAGTCCCGGCCGGCTCATAAGAGTGTCCGGCTCGGACTCTCAACTATTCTTGCCTTACACTACAAGTTCTACCATAATAATGATTGTAACTACGGGCCTTAAGCCACATCCGGGTCTTAAGCCCATCTTTGGCCCACCGTCTTCAAGATGGGCGCCGGGCTTCTGTTAATGACCATATGAGTAACCCGGCCCCTCCTGGCGGGTGACTCTAAGGTCTATATCCTCAACACAAACCGTGTTCACTTCCCGGACTCCGCCGAGAAGAGACCATCACGGCTACACACACAGTTGATGTATTTTAATTGGGTCAAGTGACAAGTTCTCTACAACCGGACATTAACAACTTCCCATCTGCCTCATAACCGCGGGCACGGCTGGTGTCCCAACTTAACCCATCATAAGCTCTCACGGTCAACGAAGGATAAACCTTCTCCCAGAAAGACCCGATCAGTCTCGGAATCCCGGTCTACAAGACATTTCGACAATGGTAAAACAAGACCAGCAAAGCCACCCGAATGTGCCGACAAATCCTGATAGGAGCTGCACATATCTCGTTCTCAGGGCACACCGGATGGGCAAGACGTCAGGTTGGCATAGACCCTGGTTGCCCAGGGGGCGCCGGACATCGCCCAGTTTGGGCCAGCACTCGAAGGAACACTGGTCCGGGGGTTTAAAATAAAGATGACCCTCGGGCTCGCGAAAACCCGGGGGGAAAGGCTTAGGTGGCAAATGGTAAAACCAAGGTTGGGCCTTGCTGGAGGAGTTTTATTCAAGGCGAACTGTCAAGGGGGTCCCATAAATCACCCGACCGTGTAAGTAACGCAAACTCAAGGAACATAATCCCGGTATATCAGTAGCTAGGGCGGCAAGAGTGGAACAAAACACCAGGCATAAGGCCGAGCCTTCCACCCTTTACCAAAATATATAGATGCATTAAATTAAATAGGAGATATTGTGATATCCCAACATATCCATGTTCCAACATGGAACAAAACTTCAACTTCACCTGCAACTAGCAACGCTATAAGAGGGGCTGAGCAAAAGCGGTAACTTAGCCAAACAACGGTTTGCTAGGAAAGGATGGTTAGAGGCTGACATGGCAAAATGGGAGACATGATATAGCATGTGATAGGTAGCGGAGCATGGCAATAGAGCGAACAACTAGCAAAGCAAAGATAGAAGTGATTTCGAGGGGTGGTCATCTTGCCTGCAAGGTTCTCAGAGTTGTCGAAATCTTGATCCTCGTAAGCGTACTCAACAGGTTCCTCGTTCACGAACTCGTCTCCCGGCTCTACCCAAGACAAGAACACAAACAAATGGAACCACAATCAACAACGAGGAATGCACAAGCAACATGATGCAAAACATGTATGATATGCGAGATATGATATGCGATGCATATGCGTGCTCCGGAAGGAAAATGATGAACAAGGCAGTAACTTGGCAAACCAAGCATGCCACTGGAAATATGAGATGATTTCGGTCGAAATCGATATAAAGATCACCGGAAACGGATGCACGGTTTGCAAATGGCAAGCAAAACAAGAATGACACGAATCTGCGATTAACAGCATGATAGCACTTAAAATGCAACAAGCAACAATGCTACAGCACCCCAACATAGCAACAAAGCATATGACAGTAATCTACAGAAGATGCTTGACAAAAGATGAACACTGAGCTACGGCTAGATCACAACATATCAAGCTCAAACAAGCATGGCAAAAGTGCAAAAGATAACAGGATCACAGACTTGGTGAAAAACTGGACATGGCAGAAAACAGCATCAGGTAGCAATGTTCAGAGCACGAAAACAACATACTACATGAACTTAATATAGCAAAACAAGGCATGGAAGTATTCTACTAAATGCACATGACAAAAGTCCCTTACTAACCATAAGCCAAAAGGGACCAGAAGATATGATGGCAAGCATGTGAACATAGCAAGTTTCGTTATCAGGTTACAGACTTAGCAGAAAACAGAGCATGGCAGAAACAATAATATGTAGGCCTCTTTGTGAGCTTGATGTACTCACTACAGAGAAATTAAAGACAAAACAAGCATACCTACAGCAAGATGGCATGTTTATGAAGCTAACCGTGGAAAGAGTATAAGCATAGCATGTTTGGATTAACTACAATAAGCTTGGCAAAATTGCATATCATGTTATGAATCTGCCAGAAATATTTTATAGCAAAAGGAGAGCAAGATTGACTCATGATATGGCACTCCATAATTGCAAACAAGGGCAGTAATGGATCAATTACAACTATAGCTACAAAAAATCCTTACTGAACATCTCCAAAATATGCATGGATCTCTCTGTAGCATCAAGTTTACATGGCAACAAAATAACAGCAGACAGACTTAGAGAAATCACCAAGTCCCTGAAATCAGAAACATTACGGGGCCTAGTTTGCATGCTTGTGCTAGTCACCACAGAGATCACAAAAATACATGGCATACACCCTTGGAAACATGGCATGGCATACAACAAAACACATGTAGAGCTCATGCCCATAAGATGCACAGATTAAATGATACAAAAATGACAAATCTCCAAGTTCTGATAAGAACCAGAGGAATAAGGCAACTAGCCCTCTTGCAACAGAGATTTGGGCATCAAGATGACCTCTAAAGAACATGGTGCAATTGAACAAAATGAAGAGCATCACGAGACGAACAATTTGACATATTACACGCTCGAAACAGAGCTATGCACAGTGAGTTATGGAGTTATGAACATGGGCACATAATAAGAAAATGCAAAAAACAGAAAAAAAAACAGGGCTCGGGAAGTCAACCTTGCTACAGTTCCAGATCCGATCGGATCGGGCCGACTCGGTGTTCGCCGGCGACGGGAGAGGAGAGGGAGGTGGTGGCCGGCCGGTGAGGATGGAGGGCGCGGCCGGAGAGGGGTCGGCGGGGCCGGGCGCGGCCGGACGGCGAGGGCCAGCCGGGCGGCGGCGGCGCTGTGCCGCGGCGAGGTGGCGGCGATGGCCGGCCGGCGGGCGACGGCGAGGGCGTGCGGCGACGAGGCGGCGGAGGTCGGCGGCGGGCGCGCGGGCCTGCGGGCCGGCGCGGTGGGGAGGCGGCGGCGACAGGTGGCGTGCGCTGACTGGCCCGGGCGGCGGCGCGGCTGTGTCCGGCCGGGGCGGACGTGTCTGGCGGCGCACGGGGATGAGGGTTAGGGTTAGTCTGCGTTTCGTTTTTCGGGGGAGATGCATATAAATAGGTAGAGGGAGCTAGGAGGCTCCAAATGAGGTGCGGTTTTCGCCCACACGATCGTGATCGAACGACCTAGAGCATGGAAGAGAGTTTGGTGGGTTTTGGGCTGGTTTAGAGGGGGGTTTTGCTGCACACACAAATGGACTTTGCGGATGCCCGGTTAACCGTTGGAGTACCAAACGACCTCCAATGGAACGAAACTTGACCGGTGGTCTCCGGGTGGTATATTAAGGCCACTTGACAAGCCTCGGTCCATTCCGAGAATGTTAGACACCCGCTCACGAAAGAAAACAAGAGGGATGCACCGGAGGAGATGGGAGCGCCGGATTGCAAAACGGACAACGGGGAAAATGCTCGGATGCATGAGACGAACACGTATGCAAATGCAATGCACATGATGACATGATAAGAAATGCATGACATGAACAAAATACAAAACGAAAAACAAAACCCGACCACGGAGGGAATATCATAGCACATAGCCGAAAATGGCAAGAGTCGGAGTTACAATTATGGAAAGTTACATCCGGGGTATTACAACACTCCACCACTACGAGAGGATCTCGTCCCGAGATCTAGGACTGAAAGAACTCCGGATATTCGGAACGGAGATGGTCCTCACGTTCCCAGGTGGCTTCCCGGTCGGAATGGTGCGACCACTTCACTTTCAGGAATTTGATTGACTTGTTGCGAGTCTTGCGCTCAGTTTCTTCAAGAATAGCAACGGGGTGCTCATGATAAGACAAATCTTCTTGGAGGTCAATATCTTCGAAGTTGATAGTGCGTTCAGGCGTCTTGAAGCACTTGCGGAGCTGTGACACGTGGAACACATCGTGCACGTTCGCGAAGTTGAAAGGAAGCTCAAGTTGATAGGCGAGGTCGCCTCTTTTACCAATGATCTTGAAAGGACCCACGTATCTAGGGGCAAGCTTCCCTTTGATACCGAAGCGACGAGTGCCTTTCATTGGAGAGACGCGGAGGTAGACATGGTCTCCGATCTCGAAAGCCAAATCACGGTGCTTACTATCATAGTAACTCTTCTGGTGCGATTGCGCGGCTTTGAGATTATAAAGGATGACTTTACACATTTCTTCAGCTTCAGTGATTAAGTCATTGCCAAGAAGTTGGCGTTCACCAGTCTCTGACCAATTGAGGGGAGTACGGCACTTTCTGCCATAGAGAATCTCGAATGGGGCCTTGCCCGAACTCGCTTGGAAGCTGTTGTTGTAGGAGAATTCAGCATATGGGAGACAATCTTCCCATTTCATGCCAAAGGAAATGACACAAGCCCTGAGCATATCTTCAAGAATTTGATTGACTCGCTCGACTTGGCCACTAGTTTGAGGATGGAAAGCTGTGCTGAAGCGAATGTTTGTGCCCATGGCCTTCTAGAAGGAGTCCCAGAACTTAGAGGTGAAGATGCTTCCACGATCTGAAGAAATCAATTGTGGAATGCCGTGCAAGGAGACAATTCTGGAGGTGTAAAGCTCTGTCAGCTGAGCTGCTGTGATGGATTCTTTGATTGGAAGGAAATGAGCCACTTTAGAAAGCTTGTCAATGACAACGAAGATAGCATCATTTCCGCGCTTGGACTTTGGAAAACCAGTCACAAACTCCATTTCGATATGATCAAACTTCCATTCTGGGATAGTAAGAGGTTGGAGGAGACCAGCTGGTCGTTGGTGTTCTGCTTTCACTCTTCGACAGACATCACATTCATTCACGAACTGAACAATTTCTCGCTTCATTCAAGTCCAGCAATACGACTGCTTGAGGTCATGATACATCTTCGTACTTCCAGGATGAATGGAAAGAAGTGAATTGTGCGCCTCGTTCATAATGAGTTTCCTTAGATCACCTTTAGGAACCACAATCCGGTCCTCGAAGAATAAAGTGTCTCTGTCATCAATGCGATAGCACTTGTATTTGGAAAGACCCTTGTCGATACCACGTTTCACCTTCTTCACCATGGCATCAAGGAGTTGTGCCTCACGAATTTGAGCTTCCAAAGTAGGAGAGACTATGAGGTTGGCAAGAAAGCCTTGAGGAACAACTTGGAGATTCAGCTTGCGGAAAGCTTCACAAAGATCCGGTTGGAAAGGCTTGAGAATTAAGCTGTTGCAATAAGCCTTCCTGCTTAAAGCATCTGCAATGACATTGGCCTTGCCTAGAGTATATTCAATACTCGGATTGTACTCTTGAATCATTTTGACCCATCGAGTCTGCCTGAGGTTGAGGTTGGGCTGAGTGAAGATGTACTTGAGACTCTTGTGATCGGTGAAAATGTCCACTTGTCTTCCCAACAAGAGATGTCTCCACGTTATTAATGCATGGACAACTACCGCCAACTCAAGATCGTGAGTGGGGTAGTTCTTCTCATTGGGCTTCAACTGACGAGAGGTATAGGCCACAACTTTCTTCTCTTGCATTAACATAGCACCGAGACCTTGGAGAGAAGCATCACAGAAAACTTCAAAAGGCTTGGATTCATCAGGAGGAGTCAAGACGGGAGCTGTGACTAGTTTCTCTTTGAGAGTGTTGAAAGCAACATCACACTCAGGAGACCAGACATACTTCACATGCTTCTGGAGGAGGTTGGAAAGAGGCTTTGCAATCTTGGAGAAATTCTCAACGAATCTTCGGCAATAGCTTGCAAGACCAAGAAAACTGCGGAGCTGCTTGACATTCTGAGGAGGTACCCAATTCACAATTGTGGACACCTTCTCGGGGTTAACAGCGATGCCCTTGGTAGAGATGATGTGACCAAGGAAAAGAACTTCATCGAGCCAAAACTCACATTTAGAGAACTTCGCATAGAATTGATACTCTCTAAGCTTGTCGAGCACCAATCGCAAATGTTTGGCATGATCCTGCTTATTCTTGGAGAAAACCAAGATATCATCGAGATACACCAGAACGAATTCATTGGTATAGGGGTTGAAGATGAAATTCATCATCCGAGAGAATACTGGAGGAGCATTGACAAGGCCGAAAGACACGACAGTATATTCATAAGAACCAAAGCTTGTTCTGAATGCTGTCTTGGGAATATCTTCTTCACGAATGCGAATCTGATGATAACCCATACGAAGGTCAAGCTTGGAGAATACTTTAGCACCTTTGAGTTTCTCAAATAGCTCATTGATGTTGGGAAGTGGATACTTGTTCTTGATTGTTTTCTTGTTCAATGGACGGTAGTCAACACAAAGTCGGTCTGTGCCATCCTTCTTCTTGACAAAAAGAACACCACAACCCCATGGAGAAGAACTCGGTCTGATCAAACCCAGACGCTCTTGTTCATCGAGCTGTTTCTTCAATTCCTTCAGCTCGTTAGGTCCAAGCTTGTATGGACGCTTGCAAACGGGTTCAGTGCCAGGCTCTAGTTCGATAACGAACTCAACTGGCCGATGAGGAGGCATACCCGGGAGCTCTTCTGGAAAGACATCTTGATACTCACAAACGACTGGAATTTGCGAGATGGCATTCAATTCGCCCTTCTCATTGAGAGCAAAAAACCGAATGGTTTCATCACGAGCGGCATAAATAATCACATCCTCAGAAGAGTGTGTCAATTGATTTTCCCTGGCAGCACAATCAAGTTGAGCCTTGTGCTTAGAAAGCCAGTCCATCCCGAGAATAAGATCAATATCCGAGTCACCAAGAACCATTGGAGAAGACGGAAATTTATAATTGCCCATCTTGATAGAAACATCGGAAGCCATCATTTTGGTATTCATGAATAATCTCGGAGAGGAAACCGCTATCGGCTTAGGCAGATCAACAGTATGCAAATTGTTCATGGATGCAAAAGGTCTTGATATGAAAGAAATAGATGCACCAGTATCAAACAAGACTTTTGCAGGAATATCATTAACAGGAAGATTACCCATTATCACATCAGTAGATTCCTCCGCTTGAGCTGCATTCATCATGTTCACCTTTGCAGACTTTGGATTATGCTTGACCACTGCATTGCTGGAAGATCTGACAGGAGGAGGAGGAGGAAGACGCCTTTAGTTGAAGCATTTGTTAGCATAGTGACCTTTCTGCTGACACTTGTTGCAAGTCACCTCTGAGAGTGGACGGTGATAAGGAGCATTGGACTTTGGAGCTTGATTCTGAGACTTGTTCTGATAGCCAGAGTTGGAAGAACCATGGCCACCTTTGTTCTTCTGCTGGTAAGGCTGACGAAACGGAGGAGGAGGAGGCAACCAGAGCTTCTGTTGCTTAGCTGTCACAAGTGAGGAAGAAGAAGACTGAACTGCGTCTCTGACTCTTTTCTTAGAAGCCTCACACTTGAGCTGAGCAGCCTCTTGCTTCAGTGCCATATTGTAGAATTGATCAAACTGAGTAGGCTCAACAAGAACGAGAGCTAACTGCAGATCCTCTTTAAGGCCACCTCTGAAGTGATAGATCATGCTCTTTTCATCAGGAACGTCTTGTTTAGCAAAGCGAGCAAGTTTCTGAAACTGAATGTTGTATTGATACACAGACATGTTGCCTTGCTTGAGATTGCAGAACTCCTCACGCTTGCTCTCAACAACACTTTGTGGAATGTGGTGCGCTTTGAAGTCCCGACAGAAGTCAGTCCAAGTGATCACACGACCTCCTCTGGAATCTTTGTATTGCTAAAACCAATCAGCAGCTTGGTCCTTGAGCTGGAAAGAAGCGAACTTGACATAGTCCTCAGGCCTGACATTGCTACATTCAAAATGCTTGTTGATGTCCACGAGCCAATCATCGGCATCCGTGGCCTCGGCACAGTAGCTGAAAGACTTGGGCTGATTAGCGAGAAACTGGTTGAGAGTAGCGAAGTTAGGCTGATTGTTGCCTTGACCTTGATTGCCTTGCCCTTGAGTACGTTCTTGCAAGAGTTGCAGAATCATCTGAGCATTGGCGTTGGTGGCTGCCATGATAGCTTGCCATGCCTCCGAAGGTGGAGGTGGTGGCGGAGGGTTCGACTGACTCCCTTCATTGCGATCCGGATTCTGACGCGTTGGCGGAGCCATCCTGAAGAGGGTGACATCCGTTAGCATCTTGATAGACAGATAGATAAGTAGAATCAACGGATAGAAATTGCAACATATAGTCTTCACAATAAACATTCGAACGAAGATGAACGAATGAATTCCGTAGTGAATCATCACACTTCCATGAATTGAGAAGCCACTTGAAAAGATATGGAAACAACATCTGACTTCGAAGCGACTCGAATACCATAATTCAAAATAAAACAAAGTATTGGCTTGCAGAATAAGCTGGAACAAACATATGATAGAGATTTCGTCCGAAGTTCTCGTGGTGGGGCCCACACGGGCTCAATCGTACAACACCATCATGTACAAGGCTGTGCACATGACATACGAAGCGTCCCCGAGTCGGCATAGCCAAGGACTCTTTAAGACACTACAAGACCACTGTAAAATCAACCGTGGAAAGGCGGACCACTAGACGTCGAACCCCAATCTCATATCATGCGTCTGTCGAAAAGATATCCTATGGCTACTTGAATTCCCACTTATAAACTCCCGACACTTTCTGGTTATGCAATCTGGTGTTGGGGATACAGGGGACACAAAATATATCACACAAACTAGCAATCCCTAGATCCAGCTGTATCCATCCGTCAACACATAACCAAGAAACCTTCGGAAATCGTTTACCTCAACCTTCGAAAAACATCCGTTATACAAGTTATGGCAATACTCCCGAACTCCCGCCCCAGTATTGGGTGGCGTCGAGGTGATCTCACCAACAACTGCATAAAAGAGATTTCGATGTCGGCGAAACTCAGGTATTCCAGAACTGCAACGATAAAATTGTGACGACAACACCTCGCAGCTCAACTCCCCGGGACACTGCCACAACCCCTAAATGTCAGGAGGCACCAAGAACAATGTTCTCGTCATAAAACCATCGGAACGATTCCAAGATACCCGCGTGATCCTAAAATTTTTTTAGTGAAATTTGAGGAGAGAATAGTCAAAACTTCTACGTCAGGAGACCTCACCAGAGCGACGGAGGGACTGAGGAGTAAAAAGAATCCTACTCTCCGATATATATAATCCTAAGACTCAAAACATTTTTGTTCTAGACTCAATAACGCCAGCGATTCGATCAAGCAGGGGGCTCCTAAGTCGGGGATGGCTCTGATTACCAACTTGTAACGCCCACGATGCGGCTATATCTCCCACGTGTCGAGGCACGACTTAGAGGCATAACCGCATAGTGGTTTTGTCGCAAGAAGGGTCATCTTCACACAATCCCATGTAATGAACAAGAATGGGATAAAGAGTTGGCTTACAATCGCCACTTCACACAATACATAAATATAATTCATACGTCATCCAAAATACAAACATATAGACCGACTACGGTCAAGATCCAGATGAAAATAAGATAACCCCAAATGCTAGATCCCCGATCGTCCCAACTGGGCTCCACTACTGATCATCAGGAAAAGACACATAGTAACGACCACGTTCCTCGTCGAACTCCCACTTGAGATCGACCCCATCATCTGCACTGGCATCATCGGCACCTGCAACTGTTTTGGTAGAATCTGTGAGTCACGAGGACTCAGCAATCTCAGACCCGCGAGATCAAGACTATTTAAGCTTATAGGAAAGGATGGTGTAATGAGGTGGAGCTGCAGCGGCAATAAGCATATATGGTGGCTAACATACGCAAAAGAGAGTGAGAAGAGAAGCAACGGAGCGGTCGTCTTCTAGAAATGACCAAGAAGTGATCCTGAACTCCTACTTACGTCAATCATAACTCAAACCGTGTTCACTTCCCGGACTCCGCCGAGAAGAGACCATCACGGCTACACACACAGTTGATGTATTTTAATTGGGTCAAGTGACAAGTTCTCTACGACCGGACATTAACAAATTCCCATCTGCCTCATAACCGCGGGCACGGCTTTCGAAAGATAATACCCTGCAGGGGTGTCCCAACTTAGCCCATCATAAGCTCTCACGGTCAACGAAGGATAAACCTTCTCCCGGAAAGACCCGATCAGTCTCGGAATCCCGGTCTACAAGACATTTCGACAATGGTAAAACAAGACCAGCAAAGCCACCCGAATGTGCCGACAAATCCCGATAGGAGTTGCACATATCTCGTTCTCAGGGCACACCGTATGGGCAAGATGTCGGGTTGGCATAGACCCTGGTTGCCCTGGGGGCGCCGGACATCGCCCAGTTTGGGACAGCACTCGAAGGAACACTGGTCCGGGGGTTTAAAATAAAGATGTCCCTCGGGCTCGCGAAAACCCGGGGAAAAGGCTTAGGTGGCAAATGGTAAAACCAAGGTTGGGCCTTGCTGGAGGAGTTTTATTCAAGGCGAACTGTCAAGGGGGTCCCATAAATCACCCGACCGTGTAAGGAACGCAAACTCAAGGAACATAATCCTGGTATATCAGTAGCTAGGGCGGCAAGAGTGGAACAAAACACCAGGCATAAGGCCGAGCCTTCCACCCTTTACCAAAATATATAGATGCATTAAATTAAATAGGAGATATTGTGATATCCCAACATATCCATGTTCCAACATGGAACAAAACTTCAACTTCACCTGCAACTAGCAACGCTATAAGAGGGGCTGAGCAAAAGCGGTAACTTAGCCAAACAACGGTTTGCTAGGAAAGGATGGTTAGAGGCTGACATGGCAAAATGGGAGACATGATATAGCATGTGATAGGTAGCGGAGCATGGCAATAGAGCGAACAACTAGCAAAGCAAAGATAGAAGTGATTTCGAGGGGTGGTCATCTTGCCTGCAAGGTTCTCAGAGTTGTCGAAATCTTGATCCTCGTAAGCGTACTCAACAGGTTCCTCGTTCACGAACTCGTCTCCCGGCTCTACCCAAGACAAGAACACAAACAAATGGAACCACAATCAACAACGAGGAATGCACAAGCAACATGATGCAAAACATGTATGATATGCGAGATATGATATGCGATGCATATGCGTGCTCCAGAAGGAAAATGATGAACAAGGCAGTAACTTGACAAACCAAGCATGCCACTGGAAAGATGAGATGATTTCGATCGAAATCGATATAAAGATCACCGGAAACGGATGCACGGTTTGCAAATGGCAAGCAAAACAAGAATGACACGAATCTACGATTAACAGCATGATAGCACTTAAAATGCAACAAGCAACAATGCTACAGCACCCCAACATAGCAACAAAGCATATGACAGTAATCTACAGGAGATGCTTGACAAAAGATGAACACTGAGCTACGGCTAGATCACAACATATCAAGCTCAAACAAGCATGGCAAAAGTGCAAAAGATAACAGGATCACAGACTTAGTGAAAAACTGGACATGGCAGAAAACAGCATCAGGTAGCAATGTTCAGAGCATGAAAACAACATGCTACATGAACTTAATATAGCAAAACAAGGCATGGAAGTATTCTACTAAATGCACATGACAAAAGTCCCTTACTGACCATAAGCCAAAAAGGACCAGAAGATATGATGGCAAGCATGTGAACATAGCAAGTTTTGTTATCAGGTTTCAGACTTAGCAGAAAACAGAGCATGGCAGAAACAATAACATGTAGGCCTCTTTGTGAGCTTGATGTACTCACTACAGAGCAATTCAAGACAAAAAAAGCATACCTACAGCAAGATGGCATGTTTATGAAGCTAAGCATGGAAAGAGTATAAGCATAGCATGTTTGGATCGACTACAATAAGCTTGACAAAATTGCATATCATGTTATGAATCTGCCAGAAATATTTTATAGCAAAAGGAGAGCAAGATTGACTCATGCTATGGCACTCCATAATTGCAAACAAGGGCAGGAATGGATCAATTACAACTATAGCTACAAAACATTCTTACTGAACATCTCCAAAATATGCATGGATCTCTCTGTAGCATCAAGTTTACATGGCAACAAAATAACAGCAGACAAAGACACTGAGAAATCACCAAGTCCCTGAAATCAGAAACATTACGGGGCCTAGTTTGCATGCTTGTGCTAGTCACCACAGAGATCACAAAAATACATTGCATACACCCTTGAAAAGATGGCATGGCATACAACAAAACACATGTAGAGCTCATGCCCATAAGATGCACAGATTAAATGATACAAAAATGACAAATCTCCAAGTTCTGATAAGAACCTGAGGAATACGGCAACTAGCCCTCTTGCAACAGAGATTTGGGCATCAAGATGACCTCTAAAGAACATGGTGCAATTGAACAAAATGAAGAGCATCACGAGACGAACAATTTGACATATTACACGCGCGAAATGGAGCTATGCACAGCGAGTTATGGAGTTATGAACATGGGCACATAATAAGAAAATGCAAAAAACAGAAGAAAAAAACAGGGCTCGGGAAGTCAACCTTGCTACAGTTCCAGATCCGATCGGATCGGGCCGACTCGGTGTTCGCCGGCGACGGGAGAGGAGAGGGAGGTGGTGGCCGGCCGGTGAGGAAGGAGCGCGGCCGGGCGCGGCCGGACGGCGAGGGCCAGCCGGGCGGCGGCGGCGCCGTGCCGCGGCGAGGTGGCGGCGATGGCCGGCCGGCGGGCGACGGCGAGGGCGTGCTGCGGCGAGGCGGCGGAGGTCGGCGGCGGGCGCGCGGGCCGGGAGGCAGGCGGCGGCGGCGCGGGCGCCTGAGCCCGGGAGGGCCCGCGGCGGGCCTGCGGGCCGGCGCGGTGGGGAGGCGGCGGCGACAGGTGGCGTGCGCTAACTGGCCCGGGCGGCGGCGCGGCTGTGTCCGGCCGGGGCGGACGTGTCCGGCGGTGCAAGGGGATAAGGGTTAGGGTTGGTCTGCGTTTCGTTTTTCGGGGGACATGCATATAAATAGGTAGAGGGAGCTAGGAGGCTCCAAATGAAGTGCGGTTTTTGCCCACACGATCGTGATCGAACGACCTAGAGCATGGAAGAGAGTTTGGTGGGTTTTGGGCTGGTTTAGAGGGGGGTTTTGCTGCACACACAAATAGACTTTGCGGATGCCCGGTTAACCGTTGGAGTACCAAACGACCTCCAAATGGAACGAAACTTGACCGGTGGTCTCTGGGTGGTATATTAAGGCCACTTGACAAGCCTCGGTCCATTCCGAGAATGTTAGACACCCGCTCACGAAAGAAAACAAGAGGGATGCACCGGAGGAGATGGGAGCGCCGGATTGCAAAACAGACAACGGGGAAAATGCTCGGATGCATGAGACGAACACGTATGCAAATGCAATGCACATGATGACATGAACAAAATGCAAAACAAAAAACAAAACCCGACCACGGAGGGAATATCATAGCACATAGCCGAAAATGGCAAGAGCCAGAGTTACAATTATGGAAAGTTACATCCGGGGTGTTACAAGTTTCTTGACATAAGCATCGCATCCCCAAACTTTTAGAAACGACAGCTTAGGTTTTTTCCCAAACCATAATTCATACGGTGTCGTCTCAACGGATTTCGATGGTGCCCTATTTAAAGTGAATGCGGCGGTCTCTAAAGCATAGCCCCAAAATGAGAGCGGTAGATCGGTAAGAGACATCATAGATTGCACCATATCCAATAGTGTGCGATTACGACGTTCGGACACACCATTTCGCTGAGGTGTTTCAGGCGGCGTGAGTTGTGAAACTATTCCACATTTCCTTGAGTGTGTGCCAAATTCGTGACTCAAATATTCTCCTCCACGATCTGATCGTAAGAATTTTATTTTCCTGTCACGTTGATTCTCAACCTCACTCTGAAATTCCTTGAACTTTTCAAAGGTCTAGACTTGTGTTTCATTAAGTAGACATACCCATATCTACTCAAGTCATCAGTGAGGGTGAGAACATAACGATAGCCACCGCGAGCCTCAACACTCATTGGACCGCACACATCAGTATGTATGATTTCCAATAAGTTGGTTGCTCTCTCCATTGTTCCGGAGAACGGAGTCTTGGTCATCTTACCCATGAGGCATGGTTCGCACGTGTCAAATGATTCGTAATCAAGAGACTCTAAAAGTCCATCAGCATGGAGCTTCTTCATGCGCTTGACACCAATGTGACCAAGACGGCAGTGCCACAAGTATGTGGGACTATCATTATCAACCTTACATCTTTTGGTACTCACACTATGAATATGTGTAACACTACGTTCGAGATTCATTAAGAATAAACCATTAACCAGCGGGGCATGACCATAAAACATATCTCTCATATAAATAGAACAACCATTATTCTCGGATTTAAATGAGTAGCCATCTCGAATTAAACGAGATCCTGATACAATGTTCATGCTCAAAGCTGGCACTAAATAACAATTATTGAGGTTTAAAACTAATCCCGTAGGTAAATGTAGAGGTAGCGTGCCGACGGCGATCACATCGACCTTGGAACCATTCCCGACGCGCATCGTCACCTCATCCTTCGCCAGTCTCCGCTTATTCCGCAGCTCCTGTTTTGAGTTACAAATATGAGCAACCGCATCGGTATCAAATACCCAGGAGCTACTACGAGTACTGGTAAGGTACACATCAATTACATGTATATCACATATACCTTTGGTGTTGCCGGCCTTCTTGTCCGCTAAGTATTTGGGGCAGTTCCGCTTCCAGTGACCACTTCCCTTGCAATAAAAGCACTCAGTCTCAGGCTTGGGTCCATTCTTTGGCTTCTTCCCGGCAACTGGCTTACCGGGCGCGGCAACTCCTTTGCCGTCCTTCTTGAAGTTCTTCTTACCCTTGCCTTTCTTGAACTTAGTGGTTTTATTCACCATCAACACTTGATGTTCCTTTTTGATCTCCACCTCCGCTGATTTCAGCATTGAATATACTTCAGGAATGGTCTTTTCCATCCCCTGCATATTGAAGTTCATCACAAAGCTCTTGTAGCTCGGTGGAAGCGACTGAAGGATTCTGTCATTGACCGCGTCATCCGGGAGATTAACTCCCAGCTGAGACAAGCGGTTGTGTAACCCAGACATTTTGAGTATGTGCTCACTGACAGAACTATTTTCCTCCATCTTACAACCGAAGAACTTGTCGGAGACTTCATATCTCTCGACCCGGGCATGAGCTTGGAAAACCATTTTCAGCTCTTCGAACATCTCATATGCTCCGTGTTGCTCAAAACGCTTTTGGAGCCCCGGTTCTAAGCTGTAAAGCATGCCGCACTGAACGAGGGAGTAATCATCAGCACGCTACTGCCAAGCGTTCATAACGTCTTGGTTCTCTGGGATGGGTGCGTCACCTAGCGGTGCTTCTAGGACATAATCTTTCTTGGCAGCTATGAGGATGATCCTCAGGTTCCGGACCCAGTCCGTATAGTTGCTGCCATCATCTTTCAGCTTGGTTTTCTCTAGGAACGCGTTGAAGTTGAGGGCAACATTAGCGTGGGCCATTTGATCTACAAGACATATTGTAAAGATTTTAGACTAAGTTCATGATAATTAAGTTCATTTAATCAAATTATTCAATGAACTCCCACTCAGATAGACATCCCTCTAGTCATCTAAGTGAAACATGATCCGAGTCAACTAGGCCGTGTCCGATCATCACGTGAGACGGACTAGTCAACATCGGTGAACATCTTCATGTTGATCGTATCTTCTATACGACTCATGCTCGACCTTTCGGTCTTCCGTGTTCCGAGGCCATGTCTGTACATGCTAGGCTCGTCAAGTCAACCTAAGTGTATTGCGTGTGTAAATCTGTCATACACCCATTGTATTCGAACGTTAGAATCTATCACACCCGATCATCACGTGGTGCTTCGAAACAACGAACCTTCGCAACGGCGCACAGTTAGGGGGAACACTTTCTTGAAATTATTGCGAGGGATCATCTTATTTAAGCTACCGTCGTTCTAAGCAAATAAGATGTAAAACATGATAAACATCACATGCAATCAAACAGTGACATGATATGGCCAATATCATTTTGCTCCTTTTGATCTCCATCTTCGGGGCGCCATGATCATCTTCGTCACCGGCATGACACCATGATCTCCATCATCGTGTCTTCATGAAGTTGTCACGCCAACGATTACTTCTAATTCTATGGCTAACATGTTTAGCAATAAAGTAAAGTAATTTACATGGCGTTATTCAATGACACGCAGGTCATACAAAAAATAAAGACAACTCCTATGGCTCCTGCCGGTTGTCATACTCATCGACATGCAAGTCGTGATTCCTATTACAAGAACATGATCAATCTCATACATCACATATATTTCATTCATCACATCCTTTTGGCCATATCACATCACAAGGCATATGCTGCAAAAACAAGTTAGACGTCCTCTAATTGTTGTTGCAAGTTTTTACGTGGCTGCTATAGGTTTCTTAGCAAGAACATTTCTTACCTACGCCAAAACCACAACGTGATATGCCAATTTGTATTTACCCTTCATAAGGACCCTTTTCATCGAATCCGTTCCGACTAAAGTAGGAGAGACAGACACCCGCTAGCCACCTTATGCAACTAGTGCATGTCAGTCGGTGGAACCTGTCTCACGTAAGCGTACGTGTAAGGTCGGTCCGGGCCGCTTCATCCCACGATGCTGCCGAAACAAGATAAGACTAGTAGTGGCAAGAAAATTGACAACATCTACGCCCACAAAAAGTTTGTGTTCTGCTCGTGCATAGAAACTACACATAGACCTAGCTCATGATGCCACTGTTGGGGATCGTAGCAGAAATTTAAAATTTTCTATGCATCACCAAGATCAATCTATGGAGTCATATAGCAACGAGAGAGAGGAGTGCATCTACATACCCTTGTAGATCGCGAGCGGAAGCGTTCAAGAGAACGGGGTTGATGGAGTCGTACTCGTCGTGATCCAAATCACCGATGACCGAGCGCCGAACGGACGGCACCTCCGCGTTCAACACACGTACGGAGCAGCGACGTCTCCTCCTTCTTGATCCAGCAAGGGGGAAGCAGAGGTTGATGGAGATCCAGCAGCACGACGGCGTGGTGGTGGAAGTAGCGGGGATCTCGGCAGGGCTTCGCCAAGCTCAGGGAGAGGGAGAGGTGTCACGGGAGGGAGAGGGAGGCGCCAGGGGCTGTGGTGCGGCTGCCCTCCCTCCCCTCCACTATATATAGGGGCCCTGGGGGGCGCCGGCCCTAGGAGATCTAATCTCCAGGGGCGGCGGCCAAGGGGTGGCTCCCCCCCCCCAAGCCAAGTGGGGGGCGCCCCCACCCCTAGGGTTTCCAACCCTAGGCGCAGTGGAGGCCCAAGGGGGGGCGCACCAGCCCACCAGGGGCTGGTTCCCCTCCCACTTCAGCCCATGGGGTCCTCCGGGATAGGTGGCCCCACCCGGTGGACACCCGGGACCCTTCCGGTGGTCCCGGTACAATACCGGTGACCCCCGAAACTTTCCCGGTGGCCGAAACTGGACTTCCTATATATAATTCTTCACCTCCGGACCATTCCGGAACTCCTCGTGACGTCCGGGATCTCATCCGGGACTCCGAACAACTTTCGGATTTCCGCATACTAATATCTCTACAACCCTAGCGTCACCGAACCTTAAGTGTGTAGACCCTACGGGTTCGGGAGACATGCAGACATGACCGAGACGACTCTCCGGTCAATAACCAACAGCGGGATCTGGATACCCATGTTGGCTCCCACATGTTCCACGATGATCTCATCGGATGAACCACGATGTCGAGGATTCAATCAATCCCGTATACAATTCCCTTTGTCAATCGGTACGTTACTTGCCCGAGATTCGATCGTTGGTATCCCAATACCTCGTTCAATCTCGTTACCGGCAAGTCACTTTACTCGTACCGTAATGCATGATCCCGTGACCAACCACTTGGTAACTTTGAGCTCATTATGATGATGCATTACCGAGTGGGCCCAGAGATACCTCTCCGTCATACGGAGTGACAAATCCCAGTCTCGATCCGTGTCAACCCAACAGACACTTTCAGAGATACTTGTAGGGTACCTTTATAGTCACCCAGTTACGTTGTGACGTTTGGTACACCCAAAGCACTCCTACGGCATCCGGGAGTTACACGACCTCATGGTCTAAGGAAATGATACTTGACATTGGAAAAGCTCTAGCAAACGAACTACACGATCTTTTGTGCTATGCATAGGATTGGGTCTTGTCCATCACATCATTCTCCTAATGATGTGATCCCATTATCAATGACATCCAATGTCCATAGTCAGGAAACCATGACTATCTGTTGATCAACGAGCTAGTCAACTAGAGGCTCACTAGGGACATGTTGTGGTCTATGTATTCACACATGTATTACGATTTCTGGATAACACAATTATAGCATGAACAATAGACAATTATCATGAACAAAGAAATATAATAATAACCATTTTATTATTGCCTCTAGGGCATATTTCCAATAGTCCCGAACAAGCCCCTCAGGGGATTAGTTTCCATAGTAACAAGTGACAGTAAATTTCAACACACTATATAAATTTTTCCTTACCAAATTCCACCTACCAAAGGCGCTTCATTCCACGGCAACGTCGCCAGAAAAGAGTCTTGATGACCCACAAGTATAGGGGATCTACCGTAGTCCTTTCGATAAGTAAGAGTGTCGAACCCAACGAGGAGCGGAAGGAAATGATAAGCGGTTTTCAGCAAGGTATTCTGTGCAAGCACTGAAATTATCGGTTACAGATAGTTTTGTGATAAGGTAATTTGTAACGGGTAACAAGTAACAAGTGTAAATAAAGTGCAGCAAGGTGGCCCAATCTTTTAGTAGCAAAGGACAAGCCTGGACAAACTGTTATATAGAGGAAAGCGCTCCCGAGGACACATGGGAATTATCGTCAAGCTAGTTTTCATCACGTTCATATGATTCGCGTTCGGTACTTTGATAATTTGATATGTGGGTGCACCGGTGCTTGGGTGCTGTCCTTACTTGGACAAGCATCCCACTTATGATTAACTCCTATTGCAAGCATCCGCAACTACAAAAGAAGTATTAAGGTAAACCTAACCATAGCATGAAACATATGGATCCAAATCAGCCCCTTACGAAGCAACACATAAACTAGGGTTTAAGCTTCTGTCACTCTAGCAACCCATCAAATACTTATTACTTCCCAATGCCTTCCTCTAGGCCGAAACAATGGTGAAGTGTCATGTAGTCGATGTTCACATAACACCACTAGAGGAGAGACAACATACATCTCATCAAAATATCAAACGAATACCAAATTCACATGACTACTAATAGCAAGACTTCTCCCATGTCCTCAGGAACAAACGTAACTACTCACAAAGCATATTCATGTTCATAATCAGAGGAGTATTAATATGCATAATGGATCTGAACATATGATCTTCCACCAAATAAACCAACTAGCATCAACTACAGGGAGTAATCAACACTACTAGCAACCTACAGGTACCAATCTGAGGCTTTGGGACAAGGATTGGATACAAGAGATGAACTAGGGTTTGAGAGGAGATGGTGCTGGTGAAGATGTTGATGGAGATTGGCCCCCTCCCGATGAGAGGAGCGTTGGTGATGAAGATGGCGATGATTTCCCCCTCCCGGAGGGAAGTTTCCCCGGCAAAACAGCTCCGCCGGAGCCCTAGATTGGTTCCGCCAAGGTTCCGCCTCGTGGCAGCAGAAGATGGGCACCGGAGGGCCACCAGGGGGCCCACAAGGCAGGGGGCGCGCCCAGGGGGTAGGGCGCGCCTCCCACCCTCGTGGCCAGGGTGTGGCCCCCCTCTGGTATTTTCTTCGTCCAGTATTTTTTATTAATTCCAAAAATGACTTCCGTGAAGTTTCAGGACTTTTGGAGCCGTGCAGAATAGGTCTCTAATATTTGCTCCTTTTCCAGCCCAGAATTCCAGCTGCCGGCATTCCCCCTCTTCATGTAAACCTTGTAAAATAAGAGAGAATAGGCATAAGTATTTTGACATAACGTGTAATAACAGCCCATAATGCAATAAATAACGATATAAAAGCATGATGCAAAATGGACGTATCAAAGAGTGCCGTGTTGGGAAGAACTCCGGCGAAGCCCTCACAGAGATGGGCGAACAGAGCCATGCACGCCACGGTGTTTGGAGTAAAATCCAGGAGGTGGAAGCCAAATGTGTGCATAATATCGTTGAAGAAATCGGAGAAAGGGGCGCAAAGGCCGCAAGAAAAGTAGTCGACAAAGAACGGATACCGATTCGGGGCGGCCTCGGCGCAATTGGTGGGGATGACGCGCGTGGCTGGATGCCCCGTCGTCTCCCCCCGTCTTGCACCCCCATAGGGGCTTGAAGCAGTCCCGGAGTTCGAACACGTCGACCGTCGAGGGGAAGTAGGCGAGCTGCGTCCGTCGCGCCGCCGACTTGCTCTCCGGTGGCTCCGACGCCTCGACGTCCTTGGCCACTCCCTTGCCCTTGGTGGATTTGGGGGCCATGGCGGCTGCGACAGGCAAGGGACGGTGGACAGCGAAGACGCAGCGGCGGCGAGCAAAGGCGAAAGCTTGGGAAGGAAGGAGAAGCGGACGGCGGTTCCGAGATTGAAGAAGATGCAGGGGGTAAATGAGCAGGGCGCCCGTGGTTATTCCTTTTTACGGGGAAGGCGCGGGCCGCCTCCTTTCCCATTAACTGTGGTGTGACGCATGCGTGCGGAGACCGCCCCACGCATGACCCCCACGTCACACACGACCCTCCATGTCGCGCGTTCAACGCGGGTCGTGGGGAAGCGCAGCGGACGAAACAGTTACTACGGTAAAAATCCGCCCCACCTACCCGCGCACCGTTCTGGGCCCGGCCCAACTACGCATCGCGCTTATGTGTGGCCCAGACCCGGGGGCTCCTGTCGGTGTACAAAAGTAGGGGCTCTCCTTTTGACCCCTTTACTTGTGCATGGGCAGTCAGAGCCGGGCGCCGCAGCCACACTTAGCAGGGAAGAGGAGGGAAGCCGGAGAGAAGCCGAAGCACAAGACAACCAAGGCAACGCCAAGACCAGAAACGCAGGAGAGCAAGAGGGCGAGGTGGACTCCCTCGGCAAGATCCTTGCCGAGGCAGCCTCCGCAGCCCCGGGAAGAGCCTTGCCGGGGCAACTTGCCCGATGCCAACGGAGCAAGCCGCCCTTGAGCCCACGGGCTCCAACCCAACCAACTACGTTGGAACCAAGGCTCGGGAGGCGCCTCTGTGGTGGCATGCAGATCTTCGTCAAGATCATAAACATGTGAGATCTGATGAGGACCAGAAGACAGCGACCCTCAGCGGGATCCTGAGTGAGGAAATCCACAAGACCCCCAGCTAGACCCTTGCCGGGGACGACTGCAACGCCAAGGCAAGACCCTTGCCAGGCCCCCGGCAAGACCCTTGCCGAGGGCATCAGCGGGGCCACTGCCAGGCCCGCGCCTGCCAAGACTCCACCGCCGTCCCCAAGCAGCTGCTAGCTCAACCAGCTGGGCATGCACCTGCGTGGCGACGGGCGGCCTCTACACTGACTCAGCAAGCACCTGCGTGGTGGCATGCGACCCTTCGTGAAGGCTCCACCACCGCGCCAGCCCAGCAGCCAGCCAACGTGGCGTCGCAAGGCCTCGTTAGCTCGGGCGCGTGTCAAAGCCAGGCGAGGCAGCGACAGCTGGGACGTGATTCCTTATCGTCCCCGATAAAGCAAGGGGGCACGTCGGCAGCACATTAAATGCGTTTGTCCGACGGTGCGAGAGGATAGACTCATCCATTGTACACCTTTCCACCTCCTGTGTGCCACTGTGGCGACCCCTTTGTGCCTATAAAAGGAGGCCCGAGGCGACCAGGAGGAGGATTTGGATCTTTTGGGGAAGTTACACCCCGCAGCTAGCTCAAGAACACAAGAACACTCTAATACATCCACCAAAGCAGGACTAGGGTATGACGCACCTTCGCGGCCCGAACCTGGGTAAAAGACCCGTGTTCTTCTTGTCAGACGCGCTCTTTGCACAACATCGTGCCCGCCAACCGTAGAAGGGATCCTAGTGACCTCATAGGTGTCATTTCCACCGACACCAAGAATTGATACTATTGCGAGGCAAAGAAGAAAACCAAATTTTTGCACGATCCCTCAAAGAGAAAGGAAATAATTTCAACTTCACAATATTATTCTCCACATCCTTTTTCTTTTGCATATCACACAATTCTACGAATGTGTTTAGATGGGACGGGGCATCCTCATTAGGAGTACCGGAAAATTGATCTTTCATAACAAGATTCAACAAAGCGGCATTAATATCACAAGATTCCGGACTAGTGGTGGGAGGAGCAATCGGAGTGCTAATAAAATCATTATTATTGGTATTGGAAAAATCACACAACTTGGTGTTTTCTTGAGTCATCGTGACTACGCAAACAAAATTGCAAATAGAGCTGACGAGAAAAAGGCGAACGAAAAAGAGGGCGAATAAAACGGCAAATTTTTGTGAAGTGGGGAGATGAAAACGAGAGGCAAATGGCAAATAATGTAAATTGCAAGGAGATGATTTGTGATTAGGAACCTGATAGATGTTGATGATGTCTTCCTAGCAACGGCACCAGAAATTCCTTTTGATGTCGCTTGAACCATGTCGGTATTTCCCCAAAGAGGAAGGGATGATGCAGTACGACTACGGTAGGTATTTCCCTCAGTTATGAAACCAAGGTATCAATCCATTAGGAGAATCAAGCAACACTATGTAAATGGTACCTGCACACAAAGAACAAATACTTGCAACCCGACGCATAAAAAGGGTTGTCAATCCCTCTCGGGTAACGGCGCCACAAATTGGCAAGTTGACGGGAAAATATTTGTGATAGATTGATAGATGCAAATAGAATAACGACAAATGAAATTCTGCGAGGTATTTTTGGGTTTTTGATAATATAGATCCTGAAAATGAAATATGCAAATAAAGAAGAAGGCAAATAGCAATGTAGATCTGAAAATATATGATGGGAAAATAGACCCGGGGCCCGTAGATTTCACTAGTGGCTTCTCTCAAAAAATAGCACACGCTGAGTAAACAAATTACTGTTGGGCAATTGATAGAAGATCGAATAATTATGATGATATGCAGGCAATGATCATTATATAGGCATCACGTCCAAGATTAGTAGACCGACTCCTGCCTGCATCTACTACTATTACTCCACACATCGACCGCTATCCAGCATGCATCTAGTGTATTAAATTCATAGAGAAACGGAGTAATGCAATACGAACTATGACATGATGTAGACGAGATCTACTCATGTAGGAATAGCCCCCATGTTGTTATCATTAATAGAAATGGTACATGCATGTCTTGCTGCCCCATCTGTCACTGGGAAAGAACACAGCAAGATCGAACCCATCACAAAGCACCTCTTCCCATGACAAGAAAAATCGATCTAGTTGGCCTACCTAAACCAAAGAGAAGAAGAAATACGAGGCTATAAGTAATCATGCATATAAGAGATCAAAGAAGACTCAAATAACTTTCATGGTTATAGATCTAATCATAAACTCAAAGTTCATCGGATACCAACAAACACACCGCAAAAGGAGTTACATCAAATAGATCTCCAAGAGACCATTGTATTGAGAATCAAAAAGAGAGCCACCTAGCTACTCCTATGGACCCATAGGTCTATGATGAACTACCCACACATTATCGGAGAGGCACGAATGAGGATGATGAACCCCTCCGTGATGGTGTCTAGATTGGATCTCGGGGTTCTGGAACTTGCGGCGGCTGGAATTGTTAGGGAATGTAGCATGCAATTTCAGAAAAATTCCTATGATCACGCAAGATCTATCTAGGAGATGCATAGCAACGAGAGGGGAGAGTGTGTCCACGTACCCTCGTAGACCGAAAGCGGAAGCGTTATGTTAACACGGTTGATGTAGTCTAACGTCTTCACGATCCAACCGATCCATACCGAACGTACGACATCTCCGTGTTCAGCACACGTTCAGCTCGATGATGTCCCTTGAACTCTTGATCCAGTAGAGGGTCGAGGGAGAGTTCCGTCAGCACGACGGCATGGTGACGGTGATGGTGATGCGATCCGCGCAGGGCTTCGCCTAAACACTACGACGCTATGACCGGAGGAGTAAATGTGGAGGGGGGCACCGCACATGGCTAAGAGAACTATTGGTGTGACTTTGGGGTGCCCCTGCCCACGTATATAAAGGAGGGGGAGAGAGGCCGGCGGCCAGGAGGGGCGCGCCATGGGGGGAGTCCTACTTGGACTCCTAGTCCAAGTAGGATTCGCCCCCCCCTTTCCTTTCTGCACCGGAGAGAATAGGAAGGAGAGGGAAAGGGAAGGGGGCACCGCCCCCTCCTTGTTGTCCTATTCAGACTCCCTAGGAGGGGGGCGAGCGGCCACCCCCGTGGGCTTGCCTCTCTCTCCCTTAGGCCCATGTAGGCCCAACACTTCCCCGGGGGGTTCCGGTAACCCCTCGGTACTCCAAAAAAATACCCGAATCACTCAGAACCATCCGATGTCCTAACCTTCCAATATATGAATATTTACCTCTCAACCATTTTGAGACTCCTTGTCATGTCCGTGATCTCATCTGGGACTCGGAACAAACTTCGGTCACCAAAACACACAACTCATAATACAAATCGTCATCGAACGTTATGCGTGCGGACCCTACGGGTTCGAGAACTATGTAGACATGACCGAGACACATCTCCGATCAATAACCAATAGCGGAACCTGGATGCTCATATTGGCTCCTACATGTTCTACGAAGATCTTTATTGGTCAAACCACATAACAACATACGTCATTCCCTTTGTCATCGGTATGTTACTTGCCCGAGATTCGATCGTTGGTATCATCATACCTAGTTCAATCTCGTTACCGGCAAGTCTCTTTACTCGTTCCATAATGCATCATCCCGCAACTAACTCATTAGTCACATTGCTTGCAAGGCTTGTAGTAATGTTGTCGGGGGGATGAACCCTAGGCAGGCAATGGAACCCGGATCCATTTCAAAAACGACAGGGCCTTCAACATCCCTCAAGCCGGCTCACGCTTGGCCGGGTCGCTCGACCGGGCCAAAGCCCCTCGACCTGGCCGAATTCCTCAACCCGGCCCCAAAGGCCAGCGCAAGGCTGCCGAACCCGGCACACCAAGACTTCTTCAACAAGCATGCTCCCCCTTGGCGTGTTCCCCAACCCGGTCGCGGGTCAGCTCCCGCCCCATCCCAGCCATACGATGGGACGAGTCTTCATTCAGAGATGAGCGAGGCAACAGTGCCCCTCCCATGCCTCTAGTCAGCTGGGACGTGGCAATAGTGCCCCACCTACCCGCTGACCAGGGTTGGCATGGCTACAGTGCACCCGTCAGCACTGCTGATGCCAGAAAGTGGCGACCTGACAGAGAAACACTGTAGGGGACTCAACCCGGCCACTCCCTGACGATCGACAAGACGACAAACAGTGCCCCTACACCCGGCGGGTCCCACGCCCGGAGAACCCGCGAGCCCTGACACCCGGCTTCCCGGACGATGACAACCCGGCCCCATGGCCTTGTAATATTACCTTTGTACCCCTGGGGGGTTGACCTATAAAACTCCCCAGGAGGCCTCCATGCGCGGGGGTGAAGAGATCCGACCAGTAGAACACACAGACACATCCAAGGAGAAGGAACAGCCTAAGCCTTGGCCTGCCTTCCTTCTTCTTCCATACAGCTCTAGGAGCAACTCTGGACTGTTACACATAAACCACACTCGGCAGGACTAGGGGTGTTATCTCTTTGGAGAGCCCGGAACCTGGGTATGTCTTGCGTCCCACGCTCGCTCATGCCGACGTCGCCTCTAGAGCCCAATAGTGCCCTCGAGCCTCCTCCTCTCTTTAGCCATCCCTTGGCATCTACCGTGCGCCCACCATGGGGCAGCTCGAGGTCCTGGCCGGAAGCATGGTCTAGACGGGGCCCTCCTCCGACTCTGACAAGCCCATCACGCTGGCGGACGACGTCATCGACGCGCTCGCCGCTTCCTTCGCCGCGCTGTGCATCTCCGATGCGCACGCGGCCACCTAGTACCCCAGGGAGGTACTTGACTCCTCCGACTACGCCCTCTCCCTCGACGGCAGCACTCCCACCGGAGAAGCGGACCTCTGCGTGGAGGTCTTCATCACCGACACCGGTGCCTCTTCCTCGTCCAGCGCGGCGAGGAAGGCCGTCGAAGCCTGGACTCCGCTCAGCTGGAGCGCAACGCCGCCTACGGCTTCACGACCCCCGTGACCGAGCCAAGCCGGGTCGCCGACGCGGGAGCCCGGGGCGGCGCGATCGGCCACGCCTTCGGCGCCATCCCGCCCGCCTACGAGACTCCCGTGAAGAACATGCATGCCGCCCAGGCGGCCGCGGTCGGCCTGGATCAGCTCGCGGGCGATGAGCTGAAGGATCGTCTCAAGCGGCTGAACGACCTCCTCGATGCGGCCAACGCGCAACGGGACCGCCTCAACCAACTTGCTAAGCCGGTGGGATCCGGCTCCGCCCGCACCGATGGACCCAGCGATCATCAGAACACGGCGTCTTCGCCGCCCGGCGAGGTGCACTCCGGCCGCACCCGGACCCGACGCAACCCCGCCCCGATGACTGCCGGCGGCTTGGGCGACGAGCCAACCTTGGAAGACCGGCGCCGCCTTGACCCTCCGCTCCAAGCCGACCGACGTCCGGCTTCAATCGACCCGGCTCCCTGCGGCGTGGTCGCCAGCCGGCTGGGCCCGTGCACCATCGATGACGCCGACGCCCGCCACCGCCTCGACTGACTCGCCCTTTCCCATGAGCTGGAGGAAAGTGGCCCCGTTGGGCCGGTGTGCTTCGGTCCACGCATCCGGGACAAGCCTTTCACCAAAGGGTTCACGCTCCCCTACAACACCCCCAAGTACAACGACACCGTGAAGCCGGAGGACTGGCTCACCGACTACACCACCGCCATCGGCATCGCCGGCAGCAACCACCGTCTCGCCGTGCGCTACGAGCCGCTCATGATCCAGGGGTCGGCCCACACGTGGTTGAATAGCCTGCCGGTGGGCAGCATCAACACATGGGTCAAGTTCGAGCAAGCCTTCGTACATAACTTCACCGGGACCTACCGGCGACCCGGCCGTCCCAGCCAGCTCGCCATGTTCGTGCAGGGGCCGACGGAAACCGGCCATGAGTTCCTCGCATGCTGGACCGAGCTTCGAAACAGCTGTGAGGGCGTCCACGAAGTCCAAGCCTCGAAACGGAAGTCATCGAAGCCCAGAACACGACCTACGTTGTCTTCACCAGCCTCGGCGACGACAAGCGTAGCAAGCGCCTGCTTCGGCAGGAGGTGAACACTGTCATCCCGGCCAAGCCGGAGTACATGCACTGGTCGGAGCGCCCAGTCACATGGACCCGGGAAGACCACCCAGCTGTCATGCAAAACCCGGGTGGCTACGCCCTCGTCCTCAACCCCACCATCATCGTGCCTCGGCACACGTGCAAGTTCTCCCGGGTCCTCATCGACGGCGGCAGCAGCATCAACATCCTCTACCGCAACACCATGACCAAGCTCGGCCTCGAGGCCAAAGACCTGGAGCCCACTGTCGGTGTCAAAACCGGCAGATCTCGGGTAGGGGGTCCCGAACTGTGCGTCTAAGGTCGATGGTAACAAGAGACAGGGGACACAATGTTTACCCAGGTTCGGGCCCTCTCTATGGAGGTAATACCCTACTTCCTGCTTGATTGATCTTGATGAATATGAGTATTACAAGAGTTGATCTACCACAAGATCGTGATGGCTAAACCCTAGAAGTCTAGCCTATATGACTATGATAATGAGTCTCCCCCTCTGGACTAAGTCCTCCGGTTTATATAGGCACCGGGAGGATCTAGGGTTACACAAGGTCGGTTAAAAAGAAAGGAATCTACATATTTGACCGCCAAGCTTGCCTTCCACGCCAAGGAGAGCCCCATCCGGACATGGGTGTAGTCTTCAGCCTTCGCATCTTCACAGCCCATCAGTCCGGCCCATGGCTAACAGTCCGGATGCCCGAGGACCCCCTAGTCCAGGACTCCCTATGTAGCCCCCGAACCAGGCTTCAATGACGAGGTGTTCGGCGCACAGATTGTCTTCGGCATTGCAAGGCGGGTTCCTCCGACGACGACTTTCAAGTAACGTATTTGGCTTGTAATTCAATGCCGCACCCCTCGGCTTCTGTGCATCGATGACTTCCGTTTCCACGTGTCGAGCGAATGCAGATGGTCAGGGTGTTTTTTGCAAATAACACCCCGGCCATGCAAGAAAGAGCATCTATTTAAAGAGATTGGGTCTCAGATCCATTCGGCACCACGTGGAGAAAATCCTCAGAGATTGCCAGGTAAGACCATTCCAACATGGCTAGCATTCCCCGCTCCTCCTCCCGTTCTGACCCGGAGAAAGGCGAGTGGGAGAGGTGCTCTGTGTCCCATAGTCAATTGGCGAAGTTGCAAACACAGGGATTTCTCCCCCCTGCGGATCTAGTCCCTGTTCGAGCAGGGTTGGCTTCTTTCAACGGCAAAACCCAGGCGGAGGATTTCCCCAATCCATCTGCGGGGGAACGAGTGTGCTTCGTTCCCTATCTGCTAAGGGGCGTGGGATTTCCAATTCACCCATTCCTCCGAGGGCTTTTGGAGTATTATGGCCTGCAGCTACACAATTTTACCCCAGCCTCCATCCCGCATATTGCGGGTTATGTTGCGTTATGCGAACTATTCCTGGGTTGTGAGGCCCATTTCGATCTGTGGAGAAGGTTATTTTGTCTTGCCCCACGCAACCACGAGGGATCGACATTTGAAGTGGGCGGGGCCGAAATATGGCGCATTGCTGAGACTGGATACCTATCCGGCACACCGAAGAAAGCTTCCGAAGAGTGGACCTCTGAATGGTTTTACATTGAGGACGTCGTACTTCCAGATCCAGTCCGAAGGGGTCTCCCTGAGTTTACAAGTGTCCCTCTGAAGAAACGCCACAACTGGCGCCCTCGGAGCCTCGAGGAGGAAGATAGTGCGGAAGTCCTCCAACTCCTGAGCAAGATCAGGACGCTTGCCCAGTCCGGATATACGATAGTCGAAGTGATGGCGACCTCCATAGTGCGGGGGGTCCAGCCACTCCAATACAAAGGACTCCCCATGTGGAACTACAATGGGGAAGATGACGCCTCCCGCTGCGGCAGGAAAGGTCCGGACACCCCTGCTGCCCTAGCCAAAATATTGGCCGAACTATTCAAGGGTGAGGAAGAGCAGTTCCTGCGCATCACGCACAGAGAAGGATATTCCATGTACAGTCCTCCTAGCTGGGTAAGCTCCCAACTCTTCTGCTCTACTCATTCCACTCCCTGAGCTTCGTTTAATGAATATTAACCCCTCCATTTATAATACCACTAGCGAAAGATTTCCGAGGGGCTTCACAGCCCCGCCCCGCAGCCCGAGGGCCACAATCGGGACCTTGACCCCAGATTTGAAGAGGATCCGGATATATTTGTGGTGCTCGAGAATGGAACGTTTTACCAAACGAGCTATGACGGCACAGAGGTGGCCATCATCGCGGACTATCCCGGTCTTCTCCCTGCTTCTCATGTAAGTAATCAGGAGACACTTTGTCCGAGAGGGTTTTCTCATTCTTCCTCACTCACCGCACCATCCTGTGCTCAGAAGGGGAGGCATTTGGCACGTCGTGCTGCCCCAGGGGCATCTCCAAAGAGAGCGGCTCCCGCGTCGGGCAGACCTTCGAAGAGGAAGGCAAATAGAGATACGGTCGAGCCTTCCTTGAAGAGGCATGGGTTCGCAACTATGCTCTTTTTAGCAGTCGTGTCCAACTGTGACTCCTATGTTCATTTTGTATAAGGAAAAAGGTTCGACAGACTGTGTCCGGGGACCCGGCCAGTCGTACTCCTAATATCCAAGTTTCGGTCCCAGCCGAAGAGACGGGGCCCGGTATGGGAGTGGCGCCGGACTGTCCATCTGCTGAGGGTTTAGAAAATATGTCCGTCACCAATTCGGAAGTGGGGAGCGCCATGACTCACCGGCGCCGGAGGGCCGTTTTACGAAATCCCCGCTTCTCAAAAGAGGCGTTCGGTGCCTTCAGCTCGGCTGATGCATACATCCGAGCTGTTTGAGATGGGCTTAACAGAGCCACCGACCAACATTTGAAAGATGTGCAGGTAAGTTTACCTTGTCCGAATTTGATAACCATGTGCCCGTAGCCCCCGAGACTTGAAGCAGTTGGGACAAATGTTTTAAGGATCATTGTATAATGATAACCCACAAGTATAGGGGATCGCAACAGTTTCCGAGGGCGGAGTATTCAACCCAAATTTATTGATTCGACACAAGGGGAGCCAAAGAATATTCTCAAGTATTAGCAGTTGAGTTGTCAATTCAACCACACCTGGGTAACTTAATATCTGCAGCAAAGTATTTAGTAGCAAACTAGTATGGAAGTAACGGTAACAATAGCAAAAGTAATATTTTTGGGTTTTGTAGTGATTGTAACAGTAGCAATGGAAAAGTAAATAAGTGAAGAACAATATGTGAAAAGCTCGTAGGCATTGGATCGGTGATGGAGAATTATGCCGAATGCGGTTCATCATGTAACAATCATAACATAGGGTGACACAGAACTAGCTCCAATTCATCAATGTAATGTAGGCATGTATTCCGAATATAGTCATACGTGCTTATGGAAAAGAACTTGCATGACATCTTTTGTCCTACCCTCCCGTGGCAGCGGGGTCCTAATAGAAACTAAGGGATATTAAGGCCTCCTTTTAATAGAGTACCGGACCAAAGCATTAACACATAGTGAATACATGAACTCCTCAAACTATGGTCATCATGGGGAGTGGTCCCGATTATTGTCACTTCGGGGTTGCCGGATCATAACACATAGTAGGTGACTATAGACTTGCAACATAGGATCAAGAACTCACATATATTCATGAAAACATAATAGGTTCAGATCTGAAATCATGGCACTCGGGCCCTAGTGACAAGCATTAAGCATAGCAAAGTCATAGCAACATCAATCTCAGAACATAGTGGATACTAGGGATCAAACCCTAACAAAACTAACTCGATTACATGATAAATCTCATCCAACCCATCACCGTCCAGCAAGCCTATGATGGAATTACTCACACACCGCGGTGAGCATCATGAAATTGGTGATGGAGGATGGTTGATGATGACGATGGCGACGGATTCTCCTCTCCGGAGCCCCGAACGGACTCCAGATCAGCCCTCCCGAGAGGTTTTAGGGCTTGGCGGCGGCTCCAGATCGTAAAACGCGATGAATCCTTCTCTCTGAATTTTGCTCCTCGAAAGTGAATATATGGAGTTGGAGTTGAGGTCGGTGGAGCATCAGGGGCCCCACGAGGCAGGGGCGCGCCCCCACCCTCGTGGACAGGGTGTGGGCCCCCTGACGTGGATTCTTCTTCCAGTATTTTTAATATTTTCCAAAAATATGTTCCGTGGAGTTTCAGGTCATTCCGAGAACTTTTGTTTCTGCACATAAATAACACCATGGAAAGTCTGCTGAAAACAGCGTCAGTCCGGGTTAGTTCCATTCAAATCATGCAAGTTAGAGTCCAAAACAAGGGCAAAAGTGTATCAACTCCCCCAAGCTCAAACCTTTGCTTGTCCTCAAGCAATTCAGTTGATAAACTGAAAGTGATAAAGAAAAACTTTTACAAACTCCGTTTGCTCTTGTTGTTGTAAATATGTAAAGCCAGCATTCAAGTTTTCAGCAATGATTATGACTATCCACATTCACAATAACTCTTAGGTCTCATTTTTACTCATATCAATGGCATAATCAACTAGCGAGCAATAATAATAAATCTCGGATGACAACACTTTCTCAAAACAATCATGATATGATATAACAGGATGGTATCTCGCTAGCCCTTTCTGAGACCGCAAAACATAAATGCAGAGCACCTTTAAAGACCAAGGACTGACTAGACATTGTAATTCATGGTAAAAGAGATCCAATCATAGTCATACCCAATATAAATTAATAATAATGGATGCAAATGACAGCAGTGCTCTCCAGCTGGTGCCTTTTAATAAGAGGGTGATGACTCAACATAAAAGTAAATAGATAAGCCCTTCGCAGAGGGAAGCAGGGATTTGTAGAGGTGCCAGAGCTCGATTTTAAAGCAGAGATAAATAATATTTTGAGCGGCATACATTCATTGTCAACATAACAACCAAGAGATGGCGATATCTTCCATGCTACACACATTATAGGCGGTTCCCAAACAGAATGGTAAAGTTTATACTCCCCCTCCACCAACAAGCATCAATCCATGGCTTGCTCGAAACAACGAGTGCCTCCAACTAACAACAGTCCTAGGGGGAGTTTTGTTTGCAATTATTTTGATTTGATTGGCATAAAGCATGGGACTGGGCATCCCGGTGACCAGCCATTTTCTCGTGAGTGAGGAGCGGAGTCCACTCCTCTTGAGAATAACCCGCCTAGCATGGAAGATATGGACAGCCCTAGTTGATACATGAGCTATTCGAGCATACAAAACAGAATTTCATTTGAAGATTTAGAGTTTGGCACATACAAATTTACTTGGAAAGGCAGGTAGATACCGCATATAGGAAGGTATAGTGGACTCATATGGAATAACTTTGGGGTTTAAGGGATTGGATGCACAAGCAGTATTCCCGCTTAGTACAAGTGAAGGCTAGCAAAAGACTGGGAAGCGACCAACTAGAGAGCGACAACAGTCATGAACATGCATTAAAATTAACAAACATTGCGTACAAGCATGAGTAGGATATAATCCACCATGAACATAAATATCGTGAAGGCTATGTTGATTTGTTTCAACTACATGTGTGAACATGTGCCAAGTCGAGTCACTTAAATCATTCAAAGGAGGATACCACCCCACTATACCACATCACAACCATTTTAATAGCATGTGGGCACGCAAGGTAAACCATTATAACTCATAGCTAATCAAGCATGGCACGAGCAACTATAATCTCTAATTGTCATTGCAAACATGTTTATTCATAATAAGCTGAATCAGGAACGATGAACTCATCATATTTACAAAAACAAGAGAGGTCGAGTTCATACCAGCTTCTCTCATCTCAATCAGTCCATCATATATCGTCAAAATTACCTTTCACTTGCACGACTGAACGATGTGAATAATAATAAGAGTGCACGTGCATTGGACTAAGCTGGAATCTGCGAGCATTCAATAAACAGGAGAAGACAAGGCAATATGGACTCTTGGTTAAATCAACAATAATGCATATAAGAGCCACTTCAACAATTTAATCATGGTCTTCTCCTATCGACCCCCAAAGAAAAGAAAAGAAATAAAACTATTTACACGGGAAAGCTCCCAACACGCAAAAGAAGAACAGGAAATATTTTTGGGTTTTCTTTTTAATTATTACTACTACAACAAGAAAGTAAACTAGCTAAAAGCTACCCTAATTTTTTTGTTTTTCTTAAGGTTTATTAAACACACAAGAAGAAAGCAAGAAAAAGGAAAATAAACTAGCATGGATATTACAGAGAAAGAGTATGAGCACCGACATCTAGCAATGAGTGTGTGTGAACATAAATGTAATGTCGGTGAGAAATACGTACTCCTCCAAGCTTAGGCTTTTGGCCTAAGTTGGTTTATTGCCATGGATGGCCTGGCGGATATCCATAGTTGTAGTCGGGGTCATACTGAGATGAAGAAGACTTTGATTGCCACTGGTTGGAAATCATCTCCGGATCCCACTGGTAATTAGACTGTCGTGGAGGTTCAAATTGTGGTTCCGGCTCCGTGGCTGGTGTAGGGCTCCGTTAGGCGTGAATGGCCACCAACAGAACGAGATACGGACCTGCAGACAAATTAAACAAGGAGGGAGCAGGCAAGGTAATAGTCTTAGGGTGATGTTTATCAAACAACAATTTGTATTTAAGCGCCCCTTCCCTATCCTTAACAATAAAGTCATGTGCTACCATACTCTTATAATCTAAATAAGCAGTGGGCAGCAATTTTTCTTCTTTTTGATAGTGCCTAATAGGTATGTTATAGTGTGCAGCAAGGCGTGAAGCATAAATACCTCCAAAAATAATCGATGGAACTTTTCCAATAGAATTTATACTATGAAATTGAGGTTGTTTCCTCGGAAAGTGTACCGTATGCTCATTACCATTAACATGAAAAGTGACATTGCCTTTGTTGCAATCAATAACAGCCCATGCAGTATTCAAAAAGGGTCTTCCAAGAATAATAGACATACTATCGTCCTCGGGAATATCAAGAATAACAAAGTCCGTTAAAATAGTAACGTTTGCAACCACAACAGGCACATCCTCACAAATACCAACAGGTATAGCAGTTGATTTATCATCCATTTGCAAAGATATTTCAGTAGGTGTCAACTTATTCAAATCAAGTCTACGATATAAAGAGAGAGGCATAACACTAACACCGGCTCCAAGGTCACATAAAGCAGTTTTAACATAGTTTATTTTAATGGAGCATGGTATAGTTGGTACTCCTGGATCTCCTAGTTTCTTAGGTATTCCACCCTTGAATGTATAATTAGCAAGCATGGTGGAAATTTTAGCTTCCGGTATCTTTCTTTTATTAGTAACAATTTCTTTCATGTACTTAGCATAAGGATTCATTTTGAGCATATCAGTTAATCGCATACGCAAAAAGATAGGTCTAATCATTTCAGCAAAGCGCTCAAAATCCTCATCATCCTTTTTCTTGGATGGTTTGGGAGGAAAAGGCATGGGTTTCTGAACCCATGGTTCTCTTTCTTTACCATGTTTCCTAGCAACAAAGTCTCTTTTATCATAACGTTGATTCTTTGATTGTGGGTTATCAAGATCAACAGCAGGTTCAATCTCTACATCATTATTATTACTAGGTTGAGCATCATCATGAACATCTTCATTAATATTATCACTAGATTCATGTTCATTACCAGATTGTGTTTCAGCATCAGAAATAGAAATATCATTTGGATTCTCAGGTGTTTCAGCAACAGGTTCACTAGAAGCATGCAAAGTCCTATCATTTTTCTTTTTCTTCTTTTTAGATGGACTGGGTGCATCTAAATTATTTCTTTGAGAATCTTGCTCAATTCTCTTAGGGTGGCCTTCAGGATACAAAGGTTCCTGAGTCATTTTACCAGTTCTAGTAGCCACTCTAACAGCAAAGTCATTGTTCTTACTATTCAATTCATTGAGCAAATCATTCTGAGCTTTAAGTACTTGTTCTACTTGAGTGGTAACCATAGAAGCATGTTTACTAATGAGTTTAAGTTCACCTTTAACTCTAGACATATAATCACCCAAGTGTTCAATCATATAAGCATTTTGTTTTAATTGTCTACCAAAATAAGTATTAAAATCTTCTTGCTTAACCGTAAAGTTATTAAACTCATCCAAACATTGGCTAGCAAACTTAGTAGGAGGGATTTCAGCTTTATCATATCTATAGAGAGAATTTACCTTTACTACCTGTGTCGGGTTATCAAGACCATGAGTTTCTTCAATAGGTGAAGGATTAAGATCATATGTTTCTTCAACAGGCGGTAAATTTAGACCATGTATTGCTTCAATAGGAGGTAAATTCTTAACATCTTCAGCTTTAATACCTTCTACTTTCATAGATTTCTTTGCCTCTTGCATATCTTCAGACTGAGAAATAGAACACCCCTCTTCTTCGGAGTTGGTTTAGGAATAGGCTCAGGAGTTGGCTCAGGAAGTGTCCAATTATTTTCATTGGTCAACATATTATTCAATAGAATTTCAGCTTCATCCGGTGTTCTTTCCCTCAAAACAGAACTAGCACAACTATCCAGGTGGTCTCTGGAAGCATCGGTTAGTCCATTATAAAAGATAGCAAGTATTTCATTTTTCTGAAGAGGATGATCAGGAAAAGCATTAAGTAATTGGAGAAGCCTCCCCCAAGCTTGTGGGAGACTCTCTTCTTCAATTTGCACAAAATTATATATATCCCTTAAAGCAGCTTGTTTCTTATGAGCAGGGAAATATTTAGCAGAGAAGTAATAAATCATATCCTGGGGACTACGCACACAACCAGGATCAGGAGAATTAAACCATATCTTAGCATCACCCTTTAATGAGAAAGGAAATATTTTAAGGATATAAAAGTAGCAAGTTCTCTCATCATTAGTGAACAGGGTGGCTATATCATTTAATTTAGTAAGAAGTGCCACAACAGTTTCAGATTCATAGCCATAAAAAGGATCAGATTCAACCAAAATAATTATATCAGGATCAACAAAGAATTCATAATCCTTATCAATAACACAGATAGGTGAAGTAGCAAAAGCAGGTCATGTTTCATTCTAGCATTAAGAGATTTTTGCTTCCATTTAGCTAATAACTTCTTAAGATCATATCTATCATTGCAAGCTAAAATAGCTCTAGCAGCTTCTTCATCCATAACATAGCCCTCAGGAACAACAGGCAATTCATATTTATTGGGAGAGTCTTCATCATCACTCTCATCAATATTATCAGTTTCAATACTTTCATTCTCTCTAGCCCTAGCAAGTTGTTCATCAAGAAATTCACCAAGTGGCATAGTAGTATCAAGCATAGAAGTAGTTTCATCATAAGTATCATGCATAGCAGAAGTGGCATCATCAATAACATGCGACATATCAGAATTAATAGCAGAAGCAGGTTTAGGTGTCGCAAGCTTACTCAAAACAGAAGGTGAATCAAGTGCAGAGCTAGATGGCAGTTCCTTACCTCCCCTCGTAGTTGAGGGATAAATTTTTGTATTACCGTCTTTCAAGTTCTTCATAGTGACCAGCAGATATAAATCCCAAGTGACTCAAAGAATAGAGCTATGCTCCCCGGCAACGGCGCTAGAAAATAGTCTTGATAACCCACAAGTATAGGGGATCGCAACAGTTTTCGAGGGTAGAGTATTCAACCCAAATTTATTGATTCGACACAAGGGGAGCCAAAGAATATTCTCAAGTATTAGCAGTTGAGTTGTCAATTCAACCACACCTGGGTAACTTAATATCTTCAGCAAAGTATTTAGTAGCAAAGTAGTATGGAAGTAACGGTAACAATAGCAAAAGTAATATTTTTGGGTTTTGTAGTGATTGTAACAGTAGCAACGGAAAAGTAAATAAGTGAAGAACAATATGTGAAAAGCTCGTAGGCATTGGATCGATGATGGAGAATTATGCTGGATGCGGTTCATCATGTAACAATCATAACATAGGGTGACACAGAACTAGCTCCAATTCATCAATGTAATGTAGGCATGTATTCCGAATATAGTCATACGTGCTTATGGAAAAGAACTTGCATGACATCTTTTGTCCTACCTTCCCGTGGCAGCGGGGTCCTAATGGAAAGTAAGGGATATTAAGGCCTCCTTTTAATAGAGTACCGGACCAAAGCATTAACACATAGTGAATACATGAACTCCTCAAACTATGGTCATCACGGGGAGTGGTCCCGATTATTGTCACTTCGGGGTTGCCGGATCATAACACATAGTAGGTGACTATAGACTTGCAAGATAGGATCAAGAACTCACATATATTCATGAAAACATAATAGGTTCAGATCTGAAATCATGGCACTCAGGCCCTAGTGACAAGCATTAAGCATAGCAAAGTCATAGCAACATCAATCTCAGAACATAGTGGATACTAGGGATCAAACCCTAACAAAACTAACTCGATTACATGATAAATCTCATCCAACCCATCACCGTCCAGCAAGCCTACGATGGAATTACTCACGCACGGCGGTGAGCATCATGAAATTGGTGATGGACGATGGTTGATGATGACGATGGCGATGGATTCCCCTCTCCGGAGCCTCGAACGGACTCCAGATCAGCCCTCCCGAGAGGTTTTAGGGCTTGGCGGCGGCTCCGTATCTTAAAATGCGATGAATCCTTCTCTCTGATTTTTTCTCCCCGAAAGTGAATATATGGAGTTGGAGTTGAGGTCGGTGGAGCATCAGGGGGCCCACATGGCAGGGGGGCGCGCCCAGGTGGGGCAGGCGCACCCCCCACCCTTGTGGACAGGGTGTGGGCCCCCTGACGTGGATTCTTCTTCCAGTACTTTTAATATTTTCCAAAAATATTTTCCGTGGAGTTTCAGGTCATTCCGAGAACTTTTGTTTCTGCACATAAATAACACCATGGAAAGTCTGTTGAAAACAGCGTCAGTACGGGTTAGTTCCATTCAAATCATGCAAGTTAGAGACCAAAACAAGGGCAAAAGTGTTTGGAAAAGTAGATACGACGGAGACGTATCATATAACCAGGTTCTTACGGAGAAGAACGACCTGCTAGCCCAAGAGCTGGAGTAGTGCCGGACACATCTAACTGCTGCTACCACCGAACTGGAAAAGTTCAAGAAGGCGTCCTCTGGTAATATTTCCCTCCATCGAGAAACAAAAATGATACGCCGGCTGTATTGAAACTGCTGCCTGTCTCATAATAGGATCATCGGACCAACTGGGAGAGGAACTGAAGGCCACTCAAACGAGCGAAAAAGAGGCGAAGAGACAACATGCCGCAGGCGAGCGCTATCTGACCCGAGTCAGAGAGGAGAAAAACAAACTCCAGGATTCAAACACCAAACTGGGCGAAGAATTGAAAGATGTGCGAGCCCAGCTAGCCGACTTCGTGAAGGAGAACAAAAAGCTGCGAGGCGGCTTATTCAGTATGTGGCCGAATTTACCTTATAACAGTTTGGAGGTAAAAGTAGCTGATATAGCTATGATTGCAGGTATGTTGACGGGCCGTCCCGAAGAGGAGGTGTCCGGATCATCAAGTGATCTTCTGCAAGGGCTGTTGCAGTTGCACGAGCAAGCTCGGCAGGCAATGCGGAGTGTAGCCAAGGCCTTATGGCCATCCGCCTCCCCTCCAGGAAGTATGGAGAAGCTTGTAGAGCTGTTTAAGGGAGCGCAGCGGCGTATCCGACAATGGAAGATATCGGCTTGCCGAGAGGGTGCGCGAGAGGCCTGGGCCATGGTAAAAACGCGGTATACCAAGCTGGATCCGAATCACATGGCTCGGGTCGGACCGCTAGGGTCAAATGGGGAAGAAATTCCCGTTAGTTTAGTATATGACCAAGTTGAGGTGGCCGCTAGATATTCCCAACAGGATTGTAAGTTAGAACGCATGTTGGACGGTATAGAGGAGGAAGTTTTTAAGTCCTAAGTGACTATGTACTTTCCTTCTAGCTGGATTGTAAAACGATTGTCATGGCCGACCTTTTTGCTTCGACCTCTCGACCCGAAGGTGCGGAGTGTTTTCCGAATACCCGAGCGGCAAAATAAACTGGGGTATGTGTGGAAACCAGGCGTAGGGGTCATAGTTGCTTGAACAGACAAGTTGTATCCGGCTAGTTATCTTATATTACATTGAAATTGTAAGAAACATCTTCCAGAGAGAATAGTTCCGTTAAGGGTTCCTTTCCCTGGGTGTGCATGCATCGATGTGCATGTCCGGATTGTGATGAAGAAATCACAATGTGTATACCTTCTGGGGGTTCACGAAGGAACGAATGCAAAAATACCTTTAGTTCACCGACCAAATATTCCCTTAAGAACGCTAGCTTTGGGCTTCACCCAGTCTGAGGTACACATCCGGATGACCCGGCAGTAACAATCGCAGAGGTGCTCCCTTTATGCCCTAGTCGAACTAACGGGAACATAGGGCATAAGCACAGGAGCCAAGCAACCCAGCTTGGCCAAAACTTAAGTCATATCGATGCATATAATGGCGAAGAAAAGGTACATATGGGAGAAAATGCATATGTAATGAGCTTGATGCTCAGAAAATAATAATAGCAAGCTTCTGTCCAAGAAGCCCCCAGGTATAATAGACGTACATACTTGAAGATGTATGCGTCGGGTGTGCACGGTCTAACCGCACGAAAGCTTTTAAGGCTAAAGAGAAAAGACGAAAAAAGAGAAAAAATGATAGAAACAATAGGGGGAAGGAAACGAACAAAGAATTCGGCGCTAGGCATAGAATCTACGGAGTTTGGCCGCGTTCCAGGGGTTCGGCTCTAGTCGATTGTCTGACGCATCACGCAAGCGGTACGCCCCTCCGGTGAGAACTTCGTCGATGATGAAGGGACCCTCCCACTTGGGCTTGAGTTTGTCCTTTTTCTTCTCCGGCAGGCGTAGAACGAGTTCGCCGATGTTATAAGTTTTGGCCCGTGCTTCTATGCTTTGATACCTGCGAGTCTGCTGTTGATAAAACACGAACGGGCTTTCGCGATGTCGCGCTCCTCCTCCAGGGCGTCTAAGTTATCCCGCCGATCGAGCTCGGCCTCTCTCTCTTCGTGCATGCGCACTCGAGGTGAGTCATGAATAACATCGCAGGGTAGCACTGCCTCTGCGCCGTACACCATGAAGAAAGGTGTGTATCCGGTAGTGCGATTGGGCGTTGTCTGCAGCCCCCAGAGTACGGAGTTGAGCTCCTCAACCTAGTGCTTGTCTGACTCTTTCAAAGACCGCACCAGTCTAGGCTTAATGCCGCTCATAATAAGACCATTGGCTCTTTCGACTTGACCGTTTGTCTGTGGATGATAGACAGAGGCGTAATCGAGCTTGATGCCCAGATTAGCGCACCAGGTTTTCACTTCGTTAGCTGTGAAGTTAGACCCGTTATCGGTGATGATACTGTGTGGAACACCACAATGGTGTACAACGCCGGATATAAAGTCTATTACTGGTCCGGCTTCGGTCGTTTTAACTGGTTTGGCTTCTATCCACTTGGTGAATTTGTCCACCATGACCAGCAGATATTTTTTCTTATTGCTTCCTCCTTTAAGGGGTCCTACCATGTCCAGTCCCCAGACCGCAAAAGGCCAAGTGATGGGGATTGTTTGTAGGGCAGTGGGGGGCATATGGCTTTGGTTGGCGAAGAGTTGGCATCCGTCGCAACGTTAGACAAGGTCCTGTGCATCTGCTCGGGCCGTCGGCCAATAAAATCATGTACGAAAGGCGTTGCTAACAAGGGACCGAGCTGCGGCGTGGTGCCTGCCGAGACCGACATGTATCTCAGCCAGGAGTTGCCGCCCCTGCTCCTCGGAGATACACCTTTGAAGGTCTCCGGTAGCGCTTTTCTTATAGAGCTCTCCGTCGTGAACCTTGTAGGCCTTCGAATGCCGGACAATGCAGCGGGCCTCATTCTGATCCTCAGGAAGTTCTTTCCTATTACGGTAGGCCAGGAAAGGTTTGGTCCATGGGGTAATGACTTCCATAATGAGATGGGCCGACGGTGTTATTTCAGTGGCTGAGCCGCCGATGATATCTGTGTGTTCGGAATCTGGGGTTGTATTCGGATTCGGACTAGTGTTGCCGCTTTCCCCTTGCCACACCACGGATGGCTTGAAGAGCCTTTCCAGAAAGATATTAGGTGGGACGGGGTCGCGTTTGGTGCCAATACGAGCGAGAACGTCCGCCGCTTGATTACTTTCTCGGGCCACGTGATGGAACTCAAGCCCCTCGAACCGAGCTGCCATTTTTAGGACGACATTACGATAAGCTGCCATCTTTGGATCTTTGGCATCGAAATCTCCTTTTATTTGAGATATTGCCAGGTTTGAGTCCCCGCGCACCTATAGGCGTTGTATGCCCATGGAGACAGCTATCCGAAGACCATGCAATAAGGCCTCGTATTCGGCTGCGTTGTTGGAGTCTGTGTATAGTATTTGGAGTACGTACTGAACGACGTCTCCAGTAGGGGACATTAAAACGACGCCCGCTCCTAGCCCTGCCAGCATTTTGGAGCCATTGAAATACATAACCCAATTGGAATATGTGCCGTACTCTTTAGGGAGTTCGGCCTCTGTCCATTCGGTGACAAAGTCAGCCAGTACTTGGGATTTAATAGCTCGACGTGGTTTGTATGTAATATCGAATGGAAGGAGCTCAATGGCCCATTTGGCAATTCGTCCCGTGGCATCGCGGTTGTTTATTATGTCGTTAAGTGGTACTTCGGAAGCCACCGTGATCGAACACTCCTGGAAGTAGTGTCGTAGCTTTCGGGATGCCATGAAGACCGCGTATGCTATCTTTTCATAATGGGGGTACCGGGTTTTGCATGGTGTAAGGACAGTGGATACGTAGTATACCGGCTTCTGAAGCGGGAATTTGTGTCTGTCCTGTCGGTGTGGAACGACACCTATGGGATCACAAGAATCCCTACTATGGTTGTTGGGGCGCGCGGTTGCAAGAAGAGCAGGATCAGTAGCCAGCACAAGGATCGTTTACCCAGGTTCGGGCCACGAGGATGCGTAAAAACCCTAGTCCTGCTTTGCCGGGTGTATTTCAGAGAGTTCTTGAGCTCTCGAACTAGCTGTGGTGATTGCGTGGTTCGAAAGAGCCGAATCCTTCTCCAGTATGCCATGGGCCTCCTTGTATAGGTGAAAGGGGCTGCCACAGTGGCATACAGGAGGTGGAAAGGCATACAGTATTGCGAGCTTATCGCTCGTATTACAGGACAAGACGCATTTAATGCGCCGCTTAGGTGTCCCCTAGCTTTATCGGGGACGGGGGCGAGGCCCGTCCCATCCGTCGCCACTCCTCCTCGCTTCGACACACGCCCTGGCCAGCGATGCGTGCGGCGCCATGTAGGCAGGTAGGCAGCTGAGGTGGCGCGGTGGTAGGGTCTTCACGAAGATCTGCATGCCGCCACGTAGGCGCTTGATGAGTTGGCCTGGAAGCTGCATGTTGCCACGCAGGTGCCTGCCCAGCTGGTCGGGTTGGCAGCTGCATGAGAACGGCGGTGGAGACTTGGCTGGTGTGGGCCTGGCAGTGGCCATGTTGGCGTCTTCGGCGAGAGCCTTGCCGGGGGGGCCGGCAAGGGTCTTTCCGTGGCGTGCAGTCGTCCCCGGCAAGAATCTTGCCGGGGGTCTTGTGGCTCTCCTCGGTAAGGATCTTGCCAAGGATCGTTGTCTTCTAATCCTCTTCTGATCTTGAATATGTCTTCACAAAGATCTGCATGCCACCACAGAGGTGCCTCCCGAGCCCTGGCTCCACGTGATGTTGGAGACCGTGGGCTCAAGGGTGGCTCGCTCTGTTGGTGTGGGGCGAGCTGCCCCGGCAAGGGTCTTGCCGGGGCTACTGAGGCAGTCCCAGGCAAGGGTCTTGCCGGGGGAAACTGCTTCGTCCCTCTGCCTCTTTGCGTTCTCGGTCTTGGCGTTGCTCTGGCTGTCTTGGGCTTCGGTTTTGCCTTGGTTCACCTCCCCTTCTCTGCTTGGTGTGACCTTGGGCGCGGCTCCGACTGCCCGTGCACAGGTAAAGGGGTACAAAGGTGCGCCCCTTCTTTTGTACACCGACTGTAGCCCCCTGGTCTGGGCCACACATAAGCGCGGCGCGTTGTTGGGCCAGCCCCAAAACGGTGCGCGGGCAGGCGGGGCGGTTTTTACCGCGGTAAAACTTTTTCACGCGGTTCGCTTCCCACGACCCGCGCGCGGCGTGACGCGGCGTGGAGGGGTGCGCGTGACGTGGGCGGCATGCGTGGGGCAGTTCTCGCATGCATGCATCATATCGTAGTAAAGAGGCGGCTCGCGTCTTCCCCATAAAAAGAGGGAGGCGCGGCTCATTTACCGCGCGGGGCCGGGTCACGGTCTTCAAGGCGTCCACACCCCATGATCACGGGGTGGGGAGAGGTCGCCTCAGCCGTCCCCTCGATTCTGCATGTTCGCCACGCGTCCTCCATGCGCTTGGGGGTGGCAGGTGGTGGAGGCGGGAAACCGGGCCGTTGCTGGTTGGGGCAGCGGGTCGATCCCGATTCCCTGCGCCTCTGGTGGCTGGATTGGCCGAGCGGGGCGGCCGAGCCCCGACCCCGCCCCTTTATAAGGAGGGGGAAGGGGGGATGGCATCCTGCACTCTTCTGTCATCTATCTCCTCCTGCTTCCGCTTCTCCCTTTCACTCGGCATGGAGAAAGGGAATCCTGGTCCTTCGTCGGTGGCGGCGAGGGTTGCTGCTCGACAGCGCGTCCCTCCCCCTCCTGAGCCCGCGGTGGCGGAGCCAGCCGCGACGGGCCGGGGGAGGGGGCGAGGCCGTGGGCGAGGCCAGGGCAGAGGTCGTAGTGCTCGGGGAAGAGGAGGACGGGGCAGCGCGCCGGCTTCGCCCCCGCCAATGATGCCTTTTCTGATGGAAGGCCATGTCGGAGACCAGCCCCGCGAGTTCTTCATTAGGCTGCGCCGGCCTCCGCGTCGCCGTCTTCGTCTTCCCGCCCCGTTTGTTCGAGAGATGGAGCATGACCCGCCCCAATCCCTCAGGTTGCACATGAGGGGCTGTGGGAATGGGGGCACGCGGGTCGACGTCGACTTCCCGGCTCCTCGGGTCATGTACCTCCGTCACGGACGGAAGACGTTCGCTCGCATCCATAGCCTGACGGCGGGGCTCGTCCTCTACTTCAAATTAATGGAGGACGGCCTGCTCTCCATCAAGGTCTTCGGAGACTTCGGGACTCGCCTGAAGTGCTGCGTGGAGAGCTCCTCTGACGGGGATTCCTACGATGGAAGCTCTTCCTCGAGCAAAAGTGACGAGGAGGACAGCGGGGCAGATGACGGGGACGAGTCCGACTAGGCGTCGGACGCCCCGCGCCTGGGCGGGTGCGGCAGCAGCAGCATCTGCACCTGGCCGCTCCTCCGGCAGAGTTTTGCCGGGGGCGGGGCCAGCTCCTTGAACTTCTCGGGGCCGTCTCCTTGGGCGGCTGGCGTTGGGAGGCTGCGGAAGGGGAGGCGGGCGGCAAGGCCGTCAACTCAGAGTACGCGGGCATCGACGCCTTCATTGCGTATTGCCGATCCTGCCGCCTCGTCTTCCACCTCCTTTCCCGGCACCGTCATCACCGGCCCACCCGTGGGCGGCCACCGAGGTGTTCTCTTGGTGCTTTCTGCTGCTCATAGCTCGCCTAGGCGCCCCTTTTGCCCCATAGCCTTCTTGACCTGCCTCCTGAGGAGAGGGACAAGAAAGGGATTACCGGCATCTTATCTCTTTTTTTAATCTGTAAGCCTTCGGGCCTTGTTAAATTTAAAGCTTGTAATCCCCCTTGCTCATGTTTTCCATTCCGTACGGACTGTACCTGTGTGGGATGTTTTTAATGAAAAAGGGATGTTTGCCGGGTTTTTCGTTCGTGGGTAGACCCCGCGACAAGGAGCGAATCCTTGTTAAAATTTAAGATAAACGTTTTCACCCGGCAACAGGCCTTGTCGTCCCCCCACTTCGCTCAACCATTCTCGCACCCTTGGCGGAGGCAGGGATGAAGCGGGCTTAGGCTCCTCGTTCTACTTCCTTGCCACCGCGACTACAACCAAATCCGGGCGCAGGAGATAATCCTTGGGTATAGAAAAAGGGTAGCACGGTGGCCTAGAAATAAAACGAGGTTTCACATATCCCAGTTCTGTTCCGAAATGCATGATAGAGGATGGAAGACTTATCTGGATCTGCAGCCCCCGGAAACCTTGGCTTGCCGCGGTTGGATCCTTGTGCTTGCAGCCCCCGGCAATTCTGGTTTGCCGGGGTCGGGACGTCGGTCTGTTTCCTTTCTTCCAATTAGCTCAGCAGAAGTGCTCATCTGCCCTGCGAACCAAAGGAGGACAGAAAAGAGACAGATAAACGCGCACTCGACCTCTAGGCTAGGGGTTAGTCGCCGCTAAGCACTATCAACCCTAACCAAGGAAGAGACTCGACCTAGCATGCATGCTATAACTTAGGGCGCCAGCGCTTCATTTATTTATGCTCAGGGTCTGCGCCTAGCTTTGTACAAAGGGTCACATGCCTTGCCGGCAAAGCTTGTACAAAAGGTGGCTTGCCGGGAGGCCCGGCATGCCGCGCCTTACGGGTAAAACTTGCGAAGATGCTCGATGTTCCTGGAGTTGCTCACTGGGACAACATCTTCGGTCTCCAGGCGGACTGCGCCGGGCCTGGTGACTCGCATTACCCGATAAGGGCCATCCCACTTCAGCGTCAACTTGTTGGAATTCTTGGCCGACTGAACGCGCCAAAGAACAAGGTCGCCTTCCTCAATGCTTCGGGCATGAACGTTGCGGCTATGGTAGCGGCGCAAGGCTTGCTGGTAGCGTGCTGCTCTCACAGCCGCCCGAAGACAATCTTCCTCAAGGAGCGTCGCGTCATCTTGGCGCAACTGCTCTTGCTCAAGCTCATCATAAGCAAGCACTCGAGGTGACCCGTATATGAGTTCCGTGGGGAGAACTGCTTCTGCCCCGTATACCAGGGCAAAAGGTGTCTGGCTGGTGGCTTGATTTGGCGTCGTCCTGATCGACCAAAGATCTGCCGGCAACTCATCAATCCAGCGCCTTCCACTCTTGTGCAGCTTGTCAAAGGTCTTCGTTCTCAGGCCTTGCAACACTTCAGCATTTGCCCTCTCCGCTTGGCCGTTGCTCCGTGGGTGTGCCACGGAAGCAAAATAGACCTTGCTACCGAGGTCATGAATGTATTGCATGAAGGTGTGGCTTGTGAACTGCGTGCCGTTGTCGGTGATGACTCTGTTTGGCACACCAAAACGGCAGACCAGTCCCTTGAAGAACTTGACGGCTGACTGAGCAGTCACCTTTCTCACAGCTTCCACTTCCGGCCACTTTGTGAACTTGTCGATTGCAACGTACAATACTCAAAGCCCCTGACAGCGCGGGGGAGATGGCCCAGTATATCGAGCCCCCGGACCGAGAATGGCCAGGAGAGAGGGATTGTTTGAAGGGCTTGAGCTGGTTGATGAAGCTTCTTTGAATGGAACTGACACGCTTCACACTTGGTTACTAGTGCCGTTGCAGCCTGGAGGGTGGTGGGCCAGAAGAAACCTTGCCGGAACGCCTTTCCGGCAAGGGCCCTCGACCCTATGTGGGAGCCACATATGCCTCCATGTATCTCTGCCAACAGCTCCAGTCCCTCCTCCCCGGGGATGCACTTCAGTTTCACACCGTTCGGCCTTCTCCTGTACAGGACGTCATCGACGAACTGGTACAGGGCGGACCGACGGGCTACTTTTTCCGCTTCTTCCTGCTCCTCAGGAAGCTCCCCTGTTTGGAGTAATTGGACGGTATGCTGCGCCCATGCCGGAGCCTGGGGCTCGACAGCAAGGACCAAAGGCATCTCTTCCGCCATGGGAGCGGCTGTCTCTACGGCCAGGGCTTGACGCCCTGCCGGAGCCAGTTGCTCTTGGGCAGGCCCAGCGTCCGCGGCAGCACCCTTGTCGGCGGCCCCAGGGGGCTCGGTAGGAAAGTACTTGCTGGGACCTGACTTCCTCTACTTGTTCTGCCCCGTTGATGGCCCGAAAGATGGTTGAGTTAACCGGAGCAAAAAGGTACCTGGTTGCACAGGTAGCTTGAATGCAGCACGCTTTGATTGGTAATCGGCGATGTCGTTCTCCATTCGGGGGACGTGCTCCGCTTGGATACCGTCAAAGCGTTCCTCCAGCTTCCTCACTTCATCTACGTAGGCCTCCATCAATGGGCTCTGGTAATCCTTGTTGACCTGCCTAACAACAAGCTGCGAGTCACCCCTGACGATGAGCTTCTTAACCCCGAGGTTTGCCGCGATCCTGAGACCGGCAAGCAATCCCTCGTACTCAGTAGTGTTGTTGGTGGACATCTCCCTGGGGAAATGCATCTGGATCACGTACTTGAGGTGCTCTCCGGTGGGCGCGACGAGCAGCACACCGGCACCGGCGCCTTGCAGCGAGAAAGCCCCATCAAAGTACATGATCCAGTCGCGGTCTGCTTCCTTGCCGGGGAGAGTGGTCTCCTGGATTTCTTCGTCAGGCGTTGAGGTCCATTCTGCAATGAACTCCGCCAGGACTCTACTCTGGATTGTCAAGGTACTTTCAAACTTCAAACCGAAACTTGATAACTCCAAGGCCCATTCCACAATCCTTCCAGTTGCATCTGGGTTATGCAGTATCCGTTGCAACGGGAGGCGGGTGACGATAGTGATCTCGTGGGCTTGGAAGTAATGCGCAGCTTCCTCGAGGCCATAAGGAGGCCGAAGAGCAATTTTTGCACACCGGAATACCTCGACCTAGCCCCCCGCAAGAGGGAGCTGACAAAGTAAACCGGGTGCTGCATCATCTTCTTCTTCTGCACCACCTCACTCGATTGTGCGGGCACTGCCTTGGTGGCATCAGACTCTGCCGGGGGCCACGCCTTGCCGCCACCAGGCCCTGCCGGGGGAATCTTTGGCTTGACATCCATTGGTTCTGCCTCCGTCACTGCCTCCTCGTCAACCTCCCTCTGTGCCACCAGTGCGGCGCTGACCACTTGATTCGTCGCCGCCAGATATAGCAGCAACGGCTCTTGTGGTTTAGGCGCAACCTATATTGGCGTGGAGGAAAGGTATTTCTTCAGATCCTGCAATGCTGCCTCGGCTTCTGGGGTCCACTCCATTGGGCCCGCCTTCTTAAAGATTTTGAAGAAAGGAAGGGCGCGCTCGGCGGACTTGGAGATGAATCAGCTCATGGCGGCAATGCAGCCGGTGAGCCGACGCACATCTTTGATCCGCTTGGGCGCCTCAATCTGCTCGATAGCCTTGATTTTGTCTGGGTTTGCCTCGATCCCGCGCTGTGACACAAAGAACCCGAGAAGCTTGCCGGACGGAACGCCGAAGACACACTTCTCAGGGTTCAGCTTGAGGTTGATCTTGCGCAGGTTGGCAAATGTCTCTTCCAGATCTTGCACAAGAGTTGGCCCGTCCTTGGTTTTGACCACTATGTCGTCCATGTATGCCTCCATATTTCTATGGAGCTGAGGTTCAAAACCAATTTGGACTGCTCTTGCGAACATCGAGCCAGCACTCTTCAACCCGAAAGGCATCCGTAAAAAGCAATACGTACCACATGGGGTGATGAATGCTGTCTTTTGTTCATCTTCTCTTGTCATGAAGATTTGGTGGTAGCCCGAGTAGGCATCGAGGAATGATAACAGATCACCCCCGGCCATGGAGTCAACAATCTGGTCGATGCGCGGTAACGGGAAGGGGTCCTTAGGACAAGCCTTATTGATATCTGTGTAATCAATACACAGCCTCCACTTCCCATTCGCCTTGCGCACCACTACCGGATTGGCCAACCACGTCGGGTGGAGCACTCCTCTCACCAAACCTGCCGCTTCCAACTTCCTGATCTCCTCTGTGATGAACTCCTGCCTCTCCAGAGCCTGCTTTCTGATCTTCTGCTTGACGGGCCGCGCATGAGGGCAGACAGCTAGGTGGTGCTCAATCACCTCCCTGGGAACACCAGGGATGTCGGATGCTTGCCACGCAAACACGTCGACATTCGCCCGCAGGAAGGTGACAAGCGCGCCTTCCTATTTGCTGTCGAGGGTGGAGCCTATGGTGAAGGCCCCTCCCGTGCCATCCTCCCTGGCGGACACCTTCTTGGTCTGCAGTGGCTCGGCTTTGGATTTCTTGCTCTTGCCGGTAGAGCTCTCTGGCACGTCCTCGACGGTAGCGTAGCACTCCGAAGAGGCGTGCTTGCCGGAGTGGGTGCGAGAGGTCTTGCCGGGCTTCCCCTTCCCTTCTGGGCCTCCAGCGGCAGGAGCAGGTGGCTTGACGGCAGCTGCTGCAACTGCTTCCTGGTAGAGTTGGTCGGCGCAGATCAGCGCGTCCTTCTTGTCGGAGGGGACGGAGATGATGGTCAATGGCCCAGGCATCTTTGGCATGTTGTAGGCGTAGTGTGATGCCGCCATGAACTTGGCTAGTGTCGGGCGGCCGAGGATCCCGTTGTAGGGCAAGGGGATCTCGGCAACGTCGAAGATGATCCTCTCCGTCATGTAGTTCAACTCTCCTCCAAACGTCACGGGCAGTGTGACCTTCCCCTTCGGCTGGCTCCTCCCTGGATTGACCCCTTGAAACATACCCGTTTCCTCGAGGTCTCAATCAGGAATTTGCAGGCTTTTGATCACGACAGGCGAGATCAAGTTCAGGCCGGCCCCGCCGTCAACCAACATCTTGTTCACCTTGAGGTTGCGTATCGTTGTTGAGACCAACAATGGCAAACACCCGACCGCGGTTGTGCGGTCAGGGTGGTCCTCGGCGTCAAAGATGAGGGGCGTGCTGGACCACTTCAGCGGCTTCTGAGCGTCGAACGATGGTTCCGCTGCTGTAATCTCACGCGCCCACTGCTTGAGCTGGCGGTGAGAAGTATGCAGCAGGCGCCACCATCGACGCACATGGCCTCCGTAGCCTTCTGGAACTCTTGCTTACCGGACTCATCGTCCTCGTCGTGATCATCGTCTTCTTGTTTCATGTCACGGCTCCGGGCGGGCCTCTCTTGCTGGTTGTCCTTGCCGCGGCGGTCTCCTTGGCTGCCATGCTTCTTGCCGGATCCCTCGGCACCATCCTGGTCCTTCTCCTTGTCCCGCCTCTCGTACTCAGCTTTTTGCTTCTCAGCAAGTAGCTCGACTTGTCGGCAGTTCTGTTGGTCGTGGCCCTTGGTGCGGTGGATCTTGCAGTATTGCTTGCCGGAGCTTCCTGGCTTGTCGGTAGCCGCCAAGGCCCGGCAGGCGGCGCACCCGGCAATCTCCTTGCCGGGGGCGTCTGCCTTGACCTTCTTGGCAGCGCCGGTGTCGTCAGATCCTTCAACGGCAAGCACGGCCTTGCCTTTGTGTTTCCTGTTGCGACGCCGGCCCTTCTTCGTCGGGGTGGCGACGTCTTTGCCGGTAGAGTCGGTTTCTGCACCGGCCTCTTCGCCGGGGTACTTCCTTCCCTCTTCAGCCCGGGCGCACCTATCGGCCAGAACGTAGAGCTCGGCCACATCCTTAACCTTGGTCATCGCCAGCTCTTCGCGCATCTTGTGGTTGCGCATGTTCTGATGGAACGCGCTGATCACAGCGGCGGGATGAACGTCGGGGATGTTGTACTGCACCCAGCTGAATCTCTGGATGTACTTGCGCAGGGTTTCCCCTTCCTTCCGGGGAATGATATGCAGATCACTGGCCTAGCCATGAGCTTGGTGGCCTCCTGTGAAGGCGCCAACGAACTCATGGCACAGATCCGACCAAGAAGAAATGGAATCCGCCGGCAAGTGCATCAACCAGGACATAACATTGGGCTTCAGTGCCAGCGGGAAATAGTTGGCAAGCACCTTGTCGTCGCGAGCTCCAGCAGCCTGCATCGCGATGGTGTAGATGCTGAGGAACTTGGACGGATGGGTCTTGCCAGTGTACTTCTCGCCGACGTCGGGCTTGAACGTGCGGTGGGACGGCCACTGGAACTGCCGCAGCTCACGGGTGAAGGCCGGGCAGCCCACCTCATAAGGCAGGCCGCCGGAGCCCCCCGGTGCTGGGTGGTCCATAGCGGGTCCCGCCCACTTGTCCAACTGGTGGCGTGTATCGCGCCGGCGCGCGATGGTGGTCCGAGCATCTTCGTGAGCTCATTCTCGAAGAACTTGGCGCTGGACGCGGTGGGTCCGCGGGTCGGACGACGCTATGGAGATGTTATCACAAGCGTCGTCACGACGGGCAGACGCCCGCGGCGACTGGCGACGAGGAGGAGAGTGCACCGTGGTCGCAGCTCCCCCGGTCCTCCCAGCGCCAGCACGTGCTGGCTCGGTGGAGCGCTGACCCGAGGGCCCCGCTGGTCGTGGATCGTCTTTGTTGGCGACGGCGACGAGGCTCTGGATGGTGGCCCTCCACGCGTCGAGCTTCTCTGCAGCAGGAGGGAAGTCGAGGAGCAGCTGCACGCGCGCCAAAGCTTCTGCTGGCGTGGGCGGCGGCGCAGCTACGTGGATTGTGGCTTGCTTCGACTTCTAACTATATTAGAAGGAGCTCCATTACGACCCAGCGGCTGCGTGCCATTTTCGCCAGCACTTCGGCGGGCATGCTGAACCCCTTCATCCTGAGGATGACGCATAGGGCTCTTCCCACGGAGGTGCCCAGGGTCACCAGCGTGGTGACGCTGCTCGGCGCGCACACCATGGGAAGAGCGCGCAGTGGTTGCCGGCGTGGGCGTCTTGGAGGTCGCTGCGCCGCCCGGAGGTGGCACAGCGACACCCCTGGAGGGCCCCACGCCGCCTGCGGGGGCCCAGCTCCGTCTTTGGATCTGGCGACGTGCGGCCAGTCATCTGGGGCACGAACGACGTTGCTCGCCAGGCTCTGACTGCCAGGGCGATGCTGGTGCTCGTGGACCGCGACCCGGGTCCTGTCCGCGACCGGTCCACTGCTCGTCCGCACCGGCACGGGCCATTCGGCTCCCAACGAGCCGATCGCCGTGGCCGTCTTCTTCTTAGGAGCCATGGCGACGAAGAACTGCTAGGCTAACTACTAGACCAGATTCTCACAATTGCGCCCCCTACCTGGCGCGCCAAAGATGTCGGTGTGGAACGACACCTATGGGATCACAAGAATCCCTACTACGGTTGCCGGGGCACGGGGTTGCAAGAAGAGCAGGATCAGTAGCCAGCACAAGGATCGTTTACCCAGGTTCGGGCCGCGAGGATGCGTAAAACCCTAGTCCTGCTTTGGTGGGTGTATTTCAGAGAGTTCTTGAGCTCTCGAACTAGCTGTGGTGAGTGCGTGGTTCGAAAGAGCCGAATCCTTCTCCAGTATGCCATGGGCCTCCTTTTATAGGTGAAAGGGGCTGCCACAGTGGCATACAGGAGGTGGAAAGGCGTACAGTATTGCGAGCTTATCGCTCGTATTACAGGACAAGACGCATTAAATGTGCCGCTGAGGTATCCCCTAGCTTTATCGGGGACAGGGCGAGGCCCGTCCCGTCCGTCGCTGCTCCTCCTCGCTTCGACACGCGCCCTGGCCAGCGATGCGTGCGGCGCCATGTAGGCAGGCAGGCAGCTGAGGTGGCGCGGTGGTAGGGTCTTCACAAAGATCTGCATGCCGCCACGCAGGCGCTTGATTAGTTGGCCTGGAAGCTGCATGTTGCCACGCAGGTGCCTGCCCAGCTGGTCGGGTTGGCAGCTGCATCTGAACGGCGGTGGAGACTTGGCTGGTGCGGGCCTGGCAGTGGCCCTGTTGGCGTCTTCGGCGAGAGCCTTGCCGGGGGGCCCGGCAAGGGTCTTGCCATGGCGTGCAGTCGTCCCTGGCGAGAATCTTGCCGGGGGTCTTGTGGCTCTCCTCGGTAAGGATCTTGCCGAGGATCGTTGTGTTCTAATCCTCATCTGATCTTGAATATGTCTTCACAAAGATCTGCATGCCACCACAGAGGTGCCTCCCGAGCCCTGGCCCCACGTGATGTTGGAGACCGTGGGCTCAAGGGTGGCTCGCTCTGTTGGTGTGGGGCGAGCTGCCCCGGCAAGGGTCTTGCCGGGGCTGCTGAGGCAGTCCCCGGCAAGGGTGTTGCCTGGGCTGCTGAGGCAGTCCCCGGCAAGGGTCTTGCCGGGGGAAACTGCTCCGTCCCTCTGCTTCTTTGCGTTCTTGGTGTTGGCGTTGCTCTGGCTGTCTTGGGCTTCGGTTTTGCCTTGGTTCACCTCCCCTGCTCTGCTTGGTGTGGCCTTGGGCGCGGCTCCGACTGCCCGTGCACAGGTAAAGGGGTACAAAGGTGCGCCCCTTCTTTTGTACACCGACAGTCCTGTTCCCGTTCAATGACGAGCACGGCGCTCACCCCTGATGTGTTGCCGATATGTATAATAACATGGGTTCGCCGACGTTTGGCGCGGCCAGGATTGGGTTGCTTGCTAGAAGGGTTTTTATTTCCTCCAGTCCGGCTATTGCCGCGTCCGTCCACTCGAAGTGATCGGTTCGCCGTAGAAGGCGATAGAGTGGCAGTGCTTTTTCTCCCAATCTAGAGATAAAGCGGCTTAGAGCTGCCACGCAACCCGCGAGTTTTTGAACTTGTTTAAGGTTTGTTGGCGTTTCCAACTATGACAGAGCTCGGATTTCGGCTGGATTTGCTTCAATTCCTCTATTGGAAACGATGAAGCCCAGTAGTTTTCCAGCGAGGACACCGAAAACACACTTTTCCGGATTGAGCTGAATGTCATAAGCGCGGAGGTAGTCGAATGTGAGATGTAAATCGTCTATTAGTGTTTCGACGTGCCTAGTTTTGATGACGACGTCGTCCACATACGCTTCAAATGTCTTGCCGATCTATTTCTGCAGGCATGTTTGAATCATGCGTTGGTATGTGGCGCCGGTGTTCTTGAGCCCTAAGGGCATGGTGTTGAAACAGAATGGACCATATGGGGTAATGAATGCTATTGCGGCTTGATCGGAGTCCTTCATTTTGATTTGATGGTATCTGGAATATGCATCAAGGAAACACAGTGAGTCGTGTCCTGCGATAGCATCAATGATTTGATCAATGCGGGGGAGGGGGAAGGGATCCTTAGGGCAAGCCTTATTGAGGTGTTTAAAATCGACGCACAGGCGCCAGGATTTGTCCTTCTTTGGTACCATTACCAGGTTTGCCAGCCAGTCTGGATGTTTTATTTCTCTGATGAATCCGGCCTCAATTAGCTTGGCTAACTCCTCCCCCATAGCTTGGCGTTTGGATTCAGAAAAGCGCCGCAGTGCTTGTTTGACTGGTTTGTCTTCCTTTAATATATTGAGGCTATGTTCGGCCAGCTTGCGTGGGGTTCCAGGCAGGTCAGAAGGGTGCCAGGCGAATATATCCCAGTTTTCACGAAGGAAATCCCGTAGCACGGCGTCGACCGTTGGGTCTAGTTGTGCTCCAATAGATGCTGTCTTCTTGGGGTCCGTTGGGTGGACCTGGAATTTGACTATTTCTTCTGCCGGTTTGCAGGAGGTGGATTTGGGTCGTTTATCTAAGATCACATCGTCCCTATCCATCGTGGAGCGCAGTGCGGTTACTTCTTCGGCCGCAAGGGCTTCGGATAATGCCTCAAGGGCTAAGGATGCGGTTTTGTTTTCGGCGCGGAGTGCTATGTCCGGATCACTCACAAGAGTGATTATGCCGTTGGGCCCAGGCATTTTGAGCTTCATGTACCCGTAATGAGGTATGGCTTGGAAGCGTGTAAAAGCATCTCGCCCCAACAGGGCGTGATATCCACTGCTGAAAGGGGCCACTTGGAAGGTTATTCCTTCGGACCGATAATTCTCCAGCGTGCCGAATACCACGTCAAGTGTGATTTTTCCCGCACACCGCGCCTCTCGACTGGGAATGATTCCTCGGAAGGTTGTGCTGCTTGGCTTGATGCGGCTCCTGTCTATTTCCATTTTGTGGAGTGTATCCTCATAGATGAGGTTTAGTCCGCTGCCGCCGTCCATGAGGACCTTGGTGAGTCGAAAGCCGTCCACGATGGGACTGAGGACTAATGCGGCTGGCACTCGGACTGTCCTGTATTTTGGTTCGTCACTGGCATTAAAGGTTATAGCCGTGTCGTTCCAAGGGTTTATCGCGGTGATTTGACAGACTTTGGCGAGGTCGCGGAGTGCCCTTTTGCGCTTATTGTTTGAAGCAAATGTCTCGAAGACCGTCAATACTCTGGGGTCGTCGTCTTCTGGAGGGTGTTGCTCTAGGGCATTTTTGGTAAGGATGTCTTCGCCGCTCTTGGCTACCTGCCGGAGTATCCAACATGCTCTAAGGTTGTGGGTTGATATGGTATCTGGTGTTGTGTCTATTTTGCATGGGCCATCGAGGCATCCCTCTAGAACGGTTCTGTACCGCGTAATGGGTTTGATTTCTTGGCTATTGGACTGGTCGTGCCACGGGGGTGTGCCCTTTTTGCCTGGACGAGAGGTTGAGTTGGCACCGACGGCTCCCAGTGAGCTGCCTGAGCTTTCCAGGCGCTTTCCATTGTGTTGTACTTCTGTACGATAGTTTCCAAGTCAACACAGTGTAGTATGTGGCGGCGATTGATGGCGTTGAGGATTCCTTCGTCCGTGTAGTTGTTGTAGAACGCTGACATCGCGTCCTCATCGCGGCAATCTTTAACCTTGTCCTTGACAAGGAGGAATCTGGCCTAGAAGTGGTGGACCGTTTCTTGCGACTGCTGTTGTATGCTCATAAGAGCGCTTATGTCTGAGTGGGTGGGTGGAATTGAATCAGGACCCTGACCCGATCGATGATCCGGAGTCTGAATATTTTCCAGACTTAACAGTCCGGGCTCCGGAGTATCTTTTGATTGCTTAGGTCCGCCGTCTGATTCTATGTCGGAAGGCCGGTCACATCCTTTCGCTGGTGGGTATCCGGTTCTTCGGGGTCAGCGATCCGAACATAGTCCGTCTTCAGTATAGGGGAAGAGTCGCCGTCTTGCTCCTTGACTACCGATATCTGGTGGGTGACCGGTGGAGATTTGATTTCTCTTTGATCGGGTTTAAGCCCGATCCGATCGTAATCTGTGGCGATTCCCAGGGCGGCGATGCGATCTAGGAGCTCGTTTAAAGATGAAAACTCCGCCGGATCCATCTGCTTGGAATGTTTGGAGTCGATTCAAAGGGGATTTTCTATGGCCCGAGAGGTCATCGTCGGCTTAACAGCTGAACGAATGGCCATGGTAAAGCCGCCCAGCCGAAGGGTTTGGCCTGGGGCCAGTCCTTCTCCGGTAGTGATATTGTCTTTAAGGACGAGGGGTGTCATCGATCCTGTCGTCGACGTCACAGTGGAACTCTCAATGAAAGCACCAATGTCGGTGTCAAAACCGGCGGATCTCGGGTAGGGGGTCCCGAACTGTGCGTCTAAGGTCGTTGGTAATAGGAGACAGGGGACACAATGTTTACCCAGGTTCGGGCCCTCTCTATGGAGGTAATACCCTACTTCCTGCTTGATTGATCTTGATGAATATGAGTATTACAAGAGTTCATCTACCACGAGATCGTGATGGCTAAACCCTAGAAGTCTAGCCTATATGACTATGATAATGAGTCTCCCCCCCTCCGGACTAAGTCCTCCGGTTTATATAGGCACCGGGAGGATCTAGGGTTACACAAGGTCGGTTACAAAGAAAGGAATCTACATATTTGGCCGCCAAGCTTGCCTTCCATGCCAAGGAGAGTCCCATCCGGACACGGGTGTAGTCTTCGGCCTTCGCATCTCCACAGCCATCAGTCCAGCCCATGGCTAACAGGCCGGACGCCCGAGGACCCCCTAGTCCAGGACTCCCTCACCCACCTGGACAATTTTCCACGACATCATTCCCAGCCTTTCCTGCTCTCTGATCGGCCGGATCCGGCTCGACGTCCTGTTTGGCGACAGCGACCACTTCCGACGCGAGCCGCTCTGGTTTGAGGTGGTGGACCTGACAAGCACGTACCATGCACTACTGGGTCGGCCCGCGCTCGCCAAGTTCATTGCGGTCCCCCACTATGCATACCTGAAGATGAAGCTGCCGGGTCCGAAGGGCCTCATCACCATCACCAGCAACTACAGCAAGTCCCTGGAGTGCGCCCGAGACGGCGCCAAACTGGCCGAGTCGCTGGTCATAGCCGAGGAGCGGCGCCAGCTCGACCGGATCGTCGCCTTGGCCAACGAGACATCGGCCGCAGCAGTTCTGGCCGAGGAGCCGGCTGACGAGGCCTCATTCAAGCCCTCCAAGGAGACCAAGAAAGTGAAGCTGAACCCGGAAGACCCCAGCTGCAGCAAGTACGTTGTCGTAGGCACCCGCCTCGACAGCAAATAGGAAGGCGACCTCGTCGAATTCCTCCTTGGGGATCAGGATATCTTTGCATGGACCCCAAAGGACATGTTGGGTATCTCGAGGAAGTACGCCGAGAACAAACTCCATGTACGCAAGGACACCAAGCCTGTCCGTCAACCCCTGCGACGTTTCTCCGAAGAGAAGAGAAAAACCATTGATGAAGAGGTCGCCAAACTTTTGGCGGCCGGCTTCATCATGGAAGTGTTTCACCCCAAGTGGCTGGCCAACCCAGTCCTCGTGCTAAAGAAGAACAAGACCTGGCGCATGTGTATAGACTACACCAGCCTGAACAAGGCCTGCGCCAAGGATCCACTCGCCCTACCGCGGATCGATCATGTCATCGACTACACTGCCGGCTGTGAGCTCCTGTCCTTCCTGGATGCTTACTCTGGCTATCACCAGATAAAGCTGGACCCGGCCGTCGCCCTAAAGACGTCCTTCATCACGCCCTTTCGGGCATATTGCTACATCACCATGTCATTCGGCCTGAAGAACGCCAGCGCCACTTTCCAGCGCTGCATGCAGAAATGCTTGCTGCCACAACTCGGCCGAAACATCCACGTCTACGTGGACGACATCATGGTGAAGACCAAGCAGCACCTCACGCTCCTCGATGACCTGAAGGAAACCTTCACCAACCTGCGCAAATACAAGGTCAAGCTCAACCCGGAGAAATGCGTTTTCGGCGTCCCGGCCGGAAAGCTACTCGGCTTCCTCGTCTCGGAGCGCGGCACTGAGGCAAACCCGGAGAAGATCAAGGCCATCAAGCACATGCGCAAGCCGGCTCGGCTGCGCGATGTCTAGAAGTTCACCGGCTGTTTGGCCTCGGTCAACCGGTTTCTCAGCCGGCTGGGCGAGAGGGCATTGCCCCTATATTAGCTGATGAAGAAGACGACGCCGTTCGAGTGGAACGACCAGGTGGACGAAGCTTTCGGGGACCTCAAGCGCATGCTCTCCACCGCACCCGTCCTGGCCGCGCCGGCCGAGAAGGAGCCGTTGTTGCTCTACATTGCCGCAACCTCGCGGTCGGTCAGCACGGTGATGGTGGTCGAGCGACCAGAGAAGGGCAAGATCCAAGCCGTCCAGTGCCCAGTGTACTACCTGAGCGAGGTTCTCTCCGCCTCCAAGCAGAACTACCCACACTACCAGAAGATGTGTTATGGCGTGTACTTCACCGCCAAGAAATTGAATCAGTACTTCCAGGAGCATGTTGTTACCGTGGTCAGCACGGCCCCCCTCGGCGAGATCATCGGGTGCCAGGACGCCTCTGGCCTGGTCGCCAAGTGGGCGCTCGAGCCAGCAGGCCACACCATCCTCTACAAGCCTCGCACCATGATCAAGTCCCAAGCTTTGGCAGACTTCCTCGTCGACTGGACCGAGGCCCAATACCTACCGCCGCCGCCAGATTCAACGCACTGGCGCATGCGCTTTGATGGCTCCAAGATGCGTATCGGCCTGGGAGCCGGCATCATGCTGTCCTCCCCGAAGGGCGACCGGCTTCGGTACATGCTCCAAATCCACTTCATCGCCTCCAACAACGTCGCCGAGTACGAAGCCCTTGTGCATCGCCTCCGGCTTGCCAAGGAACTCGGCATCCGATGCATCCTATGCTACGGCGACTCGAATCTGGTGGTGCAGCAGTGCTCCGGCGAGTGGGACGCCCGCGACCCCAACATGGCAAGCTACCGCTTCCACATTCAGAAGCTGTCCGGATTCTTCGTGGGCTGCGAGTTCCTCCACGTCCCACGCATGGAAAACGAGGCCGTCGACTCTCTCACCTAGATCACCTCGTCTCGACTGTCCATCCCATCCGGCGTCTCCCTCGAGCACCTGCATAAGCCTTCTGTCAAGCCATCACCGGACTCCGAGTCCATCTACGTCCTGGACAACCCGGCCACGCCTCAACCCGGCCTGGGGACTGTCAAACCCGCCCCCGGGACTGCGGAACCCGGCCCGGGGACTGCGGAACCCAGCCCGGGGACTGTCAAACCCGGCTCGGGGGCTGCAGCCATCGACCCGGCCGCCTCGTCCCCGACCCGGCCGCCATCGCCTTTGACATGGCCGCCGCTGTCCCTAACCCGGGGGCTGCCGACCCGGAACCCGCCATGGTGGCCGTCTTCGCCGCAGTAACGACTCCCTCGTGGGCCCTGCCCATATCAGAGTTTCTGGAGAACGGGGTTCTCCCCATGGACGAGACTGAGACCTGGTAAGTGCAGCGCCGGGCGTCTGCCTACAACATCATCAACAACAAGCTAGTCAAGCGCAGCTCCACCGGCGTATTCCAGCATTGCGTCGAGCAGGACCAGGGCATTGAGATCCTCCTCGACATACACCAGGGCGAGTGCGGGCACCATGCCGCCTCGTGGTCCCTGGTGGCCAAGGCTTTCCGCCATGGTTTCTACTCGCCCAAGGCCCTCCAAGACGCCGAGTCACTCGTCCTCAAGTGCGAGGGATGCCAGCGCTTCAGCAAGCGCAGCCACCAGCCGGCCTCGGCACTCTGGACCATCCCGATCGCCTAGCCTTTCGCGGTCTGGGGACTTGACATGGTGGGACCTGATACATCTCCGTTGTATCTACTTTTCCAAACACTTTTGACCTTGTTTTGGACTCTAACTTTCATGATTTGAATGGAACGGGCCCGGACAGACGCTGTTTTCAGCAGAATTGCCATGGTGTTATTTATGTGCAGAAACAAAAGTTCTCGGAATGACCTGAAACTCCACAGAACTTATTTTTGGAAAATATTAAAAATACGGGAAGAAGAATCCACGACAGGGGAGCCTCCACCTGTCCACGAGGGTGGGGGGCGCGCCTGCCCCCCTGGGCATGCCCCCCTGCCTCGTGGGCTCCCTGTTGCTCCACCGACCTCAACTCCAACTCCATATATTTGTGTTCGGGGAGAAAAAAATAAGAGAGAAGGATTCATCGCGTTTTACGATACGAAGCCACCGCCAAGCCCTAAAACCTCTCGGGAGGGCTAATCTGGAGTCCGTTCGGGGCTCCAGAGAGGGGAATCCGTCGTCGTCGTCATCATCAACCATCGTCCATCACCAATTTCATGATGCTCACCGCCGTGCGTGAGTAATTCCATCGTAGGCTTGCTGGACGGTGATGGGTTGGATAAGATTTATCATGTAATCGGGTTAGTTTTGTTAGGGTTTGATCCCTAGTATCCACTATGTTCTGAGATTGATGTTGCTATGACTTTGCTATGCTTAATGCTTGTCACTAGGGCCCGAGTGCCATGATTTTAGATCTAAACCTATTATGTTTTCATGAATATATGTGAGTTCTTGATCCTATCTTGCAAGTATATAGTCACCTACTATGTGTTATGATCCGGCAACCCCGAAGTGACAATAATCGGGACCATTGCCGGTGATGACCATAGTTTGAGGAGTTCATGTATTCACTATGTGTTAATGCTTTGGTCCGGTACTCTATTAAAAGAAGGCCTTAATATCCCTTAGTTTTCGCTAGGACCCCGCTGCCACGGGAGGGTAGGACAAAAGATGTCATGCAAGTTCTTTTCCATAAGCACGTATGACTATATTCGGAATACATGCCTACATTACGTTGATGAATTGGAGCTAGTTTTGTGTCACCCTATGTTATGATCGTTACATGATGAACCACATCCGGCATAATTCTCCATCACCGATCCAATGCCTACGAGCTTTTCACATATTGTTTTCCGCTTATTTACTTTTCCGTTGCTACTGTTACAATCACTACAAAACCTAAAAATATTACTTTTGCTACCGTTATTGTTACTTCCATATTACTTTGCTACTAAATACTTTGTTGCAGATACTAAGTTATCCAGGTGTGGTTGAATTGACAACTCAACTGCTAATACTTGAGAATATTCTTTGCCTCCCCTTGTGTCGAATCAATAAATTTGGGTTGAATACTCTACCCTCGAAAACTGTTGTGATCCCCTACACTTGTGGGTTATCAAGACTATTTTCTGGCGCCGTTGCCGGGGAGCATAGCTCTATTCTTTGAGTCACTTGGGATTTATATCTGCTGGTCGCTATGAAGAACTTGAAAGACGCGAAAACAAAAATTTATCCCTCAACTACGAGGGGAGGTAAGGAACTGCCATCTAGCTCTGCACTTGATTCACCTTCTGTTTTGAGTAAGCTTGCGACACCTAAACCTGCTTCTGCTATTCATTCTGATATGTCGCATGTTATTGATGATGCCACTTCTGCTATGCATATTACTTATGATGAAACTACTTCTATGCTTGATACTACTGTGCCACTTGGTGAATTTCTTGATAAACAACTTGCTAGGGCTAGAGAGAATGAAATTATTGAAACTGATAATATTGATGATAGTGATGATGAAGACTCTCCCCCTAATAAATATGAATTGCATGTTGTGCCTGAGGGTTATGTTCTGGATGAAGAAGCTACCAGAGCTATTCTTGTTTGCAATAATAGAAGTGATCTTAAGAAGTTATTAGCTAAATGGAAGCAGCAATCTCTTAATGCTAGAATGGAATATGATCCTGCTTTTGCTACTTCACCTATCTGTGTTACTGATAAGGATTATGAATTCTCTGTTGATCCTAATATAATTGCTTTGGTTGAATCTCATCCTTTCTATGGTTATGAATCTGAAACTGTTGTGGCACATCTTACAAAATTAAATGATATAGCCACCCTGTTCACTAACGATGAGAGAACTCGCTACTTTTATATCCTTAAAATATTTCTGTTCTCATTAAAGGGTGATGCTAAAATATGGTTCAATTCTCTTGATCCCCGTTGTGTGCGTAGTCCCCAGGATATGATTTATTACTTCTCTGCTAAATATTTCCCTGCTCATAAGAAATGAGCTGCTTTAAGGGATATATATAATTTTGTGCAAATTGAAGAAGAGAGTCTCCCACAAGCTTGGGGGAGGCTTCTCCAATTACTTAATGCTTTGCCTGATCATCCTCTCAAGAAAAATGAAATACTTGATATCTTTTATAATGGACTAACCGATGCTTCCAGAGACTACCTGGATAGTTGTGCTGGTTCTGTTTTCAGGGAAAGAACACCGGATGAAGCTGAGATTCTATTGAATAATATGTTGACAAATGAAAATAATTGGACACTTCCTGAGCCAGCTCCTGAGCCTATTCCTAAACCAACTCCGAAGAAAAGAGGTGTTCTATTTCTCAGTCCTGAAGATATGCAAGAGGCAAAGAAATCTATGAAAGAAAAAGGTATTAAAGCTGAAGATGTTAAGAATTTACCTCCTATTGAAGAAATACATGGCCTTAATTTACCGCCTGTTGAAGAAAACATATGATCTTAATCCATCACCTATTGAAGAAACTCATGGTCTTGATAACCCGACACAGGTAGTAAAGGTAAATTCTCTCTATAGATTTGATGAAGGTGATATCCCTCAATATAAGTCTGCTAGACAATGCTTAGATGAGTTTGACAACTTTATTGTTAAACAAGAAAACTTCAATGCTTATTTTGGTAGACAATTAAAACAAAATGCTTATATGATTGAACACTTGGGTGATTATATGTCTAGAGTTAAAGGTGAACTTAAACTCATTAATAAACATGCTTCTATGGTTACCACTCAAGTAGAACAAGTACTTAAGGCTCAGAATGATTTGCTCAATGAATTAAATAGTAAGAATAATTATTATATATGCTGTTAGCGTGGCTACTAGAACCGGTAAAATGACACAGGAACCTTTGTATCCTGAAGGCCACCCTAAGAGAATTGAACAAGATTCTCAGTGAAATAATATTGATGCACCTAGTACTTATAAAAAGAAGAAAAAGAACAATGATAGGACTGTGCATGCTTCTAGTGAGCCTATTGTTGAAACACCTGAGAATCCTAATGATATTTCTATTTCTAATGCTGAAACACAATCTGGTAATGAACATGAACCTAGTGATAATGTTAATGATGATGTTCATGTTCATGCTCAACCTAGCAATGATAATGATGTAGAAATTGAACCTACTATTGATCTTGATAACCCACAATCAAAGGATCAACGTGTAACACCCCGGATCCGATGCGCCAGGTGTCTGCCAGTTATTCGCTGTCGTTGCCATGTCATTTGCTTGCGTGTTGCACTTTGCCATGTCATCATCTGTTTTTCATATCATGTCATCATGTGCATTGCATTTGCATACGTGTTCGTCTCATGCATCCGAGCATTTTCCCCGTTGTCCGTTTTGCAATCCGGCACTCCGTTGTCACCCGGCGGCCTCTTTTGTCTCTTTTCGTGTGCGGGTGTTAAACGTTCTCGGAATGGGTCGGTATTTGCCGAGTGGCCTTGGTATAGCACCGATAGACCGCCCGTCAAATTTCGTCGCGTTCCGAGTCCGTTTGATAGCCCAACCGTTGAACTCATAGCGGTACCGTTGCCGGTACCTTCGTCGGACGTTTCGGCCTCTGTAACCGTCGCCGGGTCTCTTTTCCTCTCGTCTCCCACAGTCCAAGTCCAGCCCCTAGACCCAGCCTACCCCTCATCGCGTCCGGAATCGTTCGATTGCGATCGGAGGACCCCGAAACCCCTCCTAACCCTAATCCTAACCCCCCCTTCCCTTTATAAACCCTCCCATGCCATTTTGGGCAGGCCCTAGCCTTCCCTAACCCCCAGCCGCAACTCCCCCCCCCTCCTCCTCGGGATCTCCGCCGCCTTCCACCTCCATTTCCGCTGCGCCCGCACCCTTCTCGCCACTTGGCGCCGCCACATCTCCTCCCCGCCGCCAAGTGGCGCGCTCCCACTGGCCAGCGCCGCCTCCCAGCCGCCTAGAGCCAACCAGGGGTTGCCACACGTCCCCTGCGCCCCCCCCCTGTGCCCCGCGCCGCCGCGGCCCGCCCGGGCCCGGGGCCGGCCCGCCAGGCCCATCGGACCCCGCGCCCCGAGCCGCCAGCGCTCCGCGCCTCCGCCCGAGCACCCGACCCCGCCGCCCGCTCTCCTCGCCGCCTGCCGCCTCGCACTGGACGGCCGCCCCACCTCGCCGGAGGAGCACCGGACCGCATCCCCGCCGCCGCAGATGAGCCCCGCCACCGCGCCTCTTCTCTCCCTCTCTCTCTCTTTCCCCTACCTCACTCTCTCTCTCCCCTGCAGGACCCCGCCGCCCAAGCTTCGCCGGCGCCCGCGCCAGCTCCCCGCCGGCCGTGCACGCCGATTCCGGCCGGGGATGGGTGCCCCATGGTCGGATCCATCCGACCTCGACCTCCTCCGTCTTCCCCGTCGACCGCCGGCCACCCCTGCTCGCCGGAGCTCCGGATCCGAACCCCTCCGTCCCTGGACGCTGCCAACCCCCATACCAAACGCGCCCTGGAGACTTTGGATCTCGCCGTCCCGATTCTTTCCGTCCCACTTTTTCCCTGGGTATAATTTTCACCGAGTCCCCAGATTTTGTTAATATGTGTGCATGTTCAGCTGTGTGTAACTTCACGCATGTAGCTCCGATTCACGCGTGTAATATGTCGAATTGTTCGTCTCGTTATTCTCTACATTTTGTTAAATTGCACCATGTTCATTAGAGGTCATCTTGATGCCCAAATCTCTGTTGGAAGAGGACTAGTTGCTGTTATCCTCTGGTTCTCATCAGAACTTGGAGATTTGTCATTTTTGTATCTTTAAATCTGTGCATCTTTTGAGCATGAGCTCTACATGTGTTTTGAAGTATGCCATGCCATCTTTCCAGTGGTGTAGTACATGTATTTTTGTGATCTCTGTGGTGACTAGCACAAGCATGCAAAGTAGGCCCCGTAATATTTCTGATTTCAGGGACAGTGATTTATCCAAGTCCTTGTCTGCTGTAATTTTGTTGCCATGTAAACTTGATGCTACAGTGAGATCTATGCATATTTTGGAGCTGTTCAGTAAGGATGTTTTGTAGCTATTGTTGTAATTGATCCATTCCTGCAATTTTTTGCAATTATGGAGTGCCATATCATGACTCAATCTTGCTCTACTTTTGCTATAAAATATTTCTAGCAGATTCTTAACATGATATGCAATTTTGCCAAGCTTATTGAAGTTGATCCATACATGCTATGCTATTTCTCTTGCCATGGTTAGCTTCATAAACATGCCATCTTGCTGTAGGTATGCTTGTTTTATCATGAATTGCTCTGTAGTGAGTGCATCAAGCTCACAAAGAGGCCTATATATTATTGTTTCTGCCATGCTCTGTTTTCTGCTAAGTCTGAAACCTGATAACGAAACTTGCTATGTTTACATGCTTGCCATCATATCTTTTGATCCTTTTTGACTTATGGTCAGTAAGGGATTTTTGTCATATGCTTTGAGTAGATTCATGCCATGCCTTTCTTTGCTATGTTAAGTCCCTGTAGCATGTTGATACCATGCTCTGGACATTGCAACCTGATGTTATTTCTGCCATGTCCAGTAATTTCTCTAAGTCTGTGAACCTGTTATTGTTTGCAATCTTGCCATGTCCTTTTGAGCATGCTCTAGTGATTTCTGGAGATAGCTCAGTGTTCATGTTTTGTTGTGCTTTACCTGTACATCATGCCCATGCCTTTTGTTTTCATGTTGAGTTGCTGTAGCATATTGTTTTGATGCTTGCCATATGCCTAGTTGCTGTTTTCGTCAGATTGTTGCTATGTATTGTTTGGAGTGTATGTGTTGCACCGTTGCTCCGTTTTGAGCGTGCTCTATATGAAACTTGCTTAGTTTTGCATGTAGCCTCATATTATCATGTTGCATCCTTGTGTTGAGGTGTTTGCTTGATGTTTGTATGCATTTTGCATCAATGCCATGTTTATCTTGTTTTGCTCATATCTTCTAGGCCGTAGCTCCGAATCTAATGAACTTTATATGTAACTTGACTAGAATTTCATGTAGATCTTCATGGTGCTCTTTAACTTGCTATTTAACAACTTAAACTTAATGCTTGCTCAGTTCTGGACTAATTTCGAAATTTGCATATGAGGGCTTACCGGATTTGTTATATGTTGATTCCGGCCTCGTTTAAACTCGCCTTGATGTGTTGTTCTTGTTTGCATCATCCCTCGTCACGAGTAGCTTCGTTTGGCCTTGTCATGCATCATACTTGGTTGAGCATCTTGCCTTGTTCTTGTGTGGTGTGTTTACCTTGTTGTGTGCTTCTTCTCGATAGTTCCCGTGTCGTTGCGATCGTGAGGATTCGTTCGTCTTCGAGGTTTCATCTTCTTCATGGAGTCGTTCTTCTTCCTAGCGGGATTTCAGGCAAGATGACCGTCACCTTGGATCTCATTACTATCATTGCTATGCTAGTTGCTTCGTTCTATCACTATGCTGCGCTACCTATTCACTTGTTCCTCAAGCCTCCCAAATTGCCATGAACCTCTAACCTTTGTCACCCTTCCTAGCAACCATTGTTTGGCTATGTTACCGCTTTGCTCAGCCCCTCTTATAGCATTGCTAGCTGCACGTGAAGATGAAGATTGCTCCATGTTGGATTATGTTTATGTTCGGATATCACAATATCTCTTATATTATTAATGCATCTATATTTTGGTAAAGGGTGGAAGGCTCGGCCTTATGCCTGGTGTTTTGTTCCACTCTTGCCGCCCTAGTTTTCTGTCATACCGGTGTTATGTTCTCGGATTTTGCGTTCCTTACACGGTCGGGTGATTTATGGGACCCCCTTGACAGTTCGCTTTGAATAAAACTCTTCCAGCAAGGCCCAACCTTGGTTTTACCATTTGCTCAGCCTATTTCTTTTCCCTAGGGAGTCGCTCTCTCGAGGGTCATCTTATTTTACCCCCCCCCCCGGGGGGGCCAATGCTTGTCTAAGTGTTGGTCCGAACCGAGCAGCCTGCGGGGCCACCTCGGGGAAACTCGAGGTCTGGTTTTACTCGTAGCTTGACTTATCCGGTGTTGCCCTGAGAACGAGATATGTGCAGCTCCTATCGGGATGTCGGCGCATCGGGCGGTTTTGCTGGTTTTGTTTTACCATTGTCGAAAAGTCTTGTAACCGGGATTCCGAGACTGATCGGGTCTTCCCGGGAGAAGGAATATCCTTCGTTGACCGTGAGAGCTTATCATGGGCTAAGTTGGGACACCCCTGCAGGGTATTATCTTTCGAAAGCCGTGCCCACGGTTATGTGGCAGATGGTAATTTGTTAATATCCGGTTGTAGATAACTTGACACTTGACCTTAACTAAACGCATCAACCGCGTGTGTAACCGTGATGGTCTCTTCTCGGCGGAGTCCGGGAAGTGAACACGGTTTCTGGGTTATGTTTGACGTAAGTAGGAGTTCAGGATCACTTCTTGATCATTGTTACTTTCGCGACCGTTCCTTTGCTTCTCTTCTCGCTCTCATCTGCGTAAGTTAGCCACCATATCATGCTTAGTCGCTGCTGCAACCTCACCACTTTACCCCTTCCTTTCCCATTGAGCTTTGCTAGTCTTGATACCCATGGTAATGGGATTGCTGAGTCCTCGTGGCTCACAGTTTACTACACCACCAGTTGCAGGTACAGGTTTTGCAGTGATCATGACGCGAGAGCGATGTTTACTTGTTTGGAGTTCTTCTTCTGCTTCTTCTTCGATCAGGGGATAGGTTCCAGGTCGGCAGCCTGGGCTAGCAGGGTGGATGTCGTTTGAGTTTCTGTTTATGTTTCATCCGTAGTCGGATGTTGATCTCTTGTATGATGTTTTGATGTATTCTTGCGGCATTTGTATGCCTTGTATGTATCCCCAAATATTATGTAATGTTGATGTAATGATATCCACCTTGCAAAAGCGTTTCAATATGCGGGTCTATCCTTGGTGGGACCTTCGAGTTCCTTTAGGATAGGGTCGCATATTGGGCGTGACAAGTTGGTATCAGAGCCTCGACCGACCCTAGGAGCCCCCCTTGATTGATCGTGTAGTTTGGCCGTTGTTGAGTCTAGAAGTAAACTTTTTCTGAGTCTAGTTATATCGGAGAGTAGGAATTCTTTTACTCCTCAGCCCCTTCATCGCTCTGGTGAGAGATCTTGACGTAGGTATTTTGAACTATTCCTCTTCCCCTTCAAATTTTTTCTTCAGGATCACGTGGTTAGTTTTCGTTCGTTGTCCATTCTTTTTTCTATCCGGTGCATTTCTCTTCGAGTGTTTTCGATCCTCATCATCTTTTGCGAGATCAGTCCTCAGTTATTTCTCTTCCGATGTTGTTTTCCTTGTCCGAAGTTGTCCTTATTTTTTACCACCCGCCCTCCCTTCTTCTTCTCGGAACCGGAGTCTGTAATCGAGTATCGATTCTACTCGTGCGAAATCTTTGCATTCTCTCCTCAATTATCTCAACTGGTGCTTTCTCTTCAAGCTATTCGTCGATTTTTCCCTTCCAAGTTGTCGTTCTTTTATCCCGCCCTCCCACCCCTTTTATTCCCGGAGCCTGAGTCTATTCATGCATCTATTTCATTCGTGTGGAGCTTCTCCAGTTTTTTTCCTCAATTATTTCAACCGGTGAATTTTTGCCTCGTTCGACATTCTTCATCTCTTTTCTTTTCCGGTGGTTTCAATTCCAATTTTCGGTGTTGACCATGTTCTTTCCTCGGCTCAAATGTTTCCCGTTGCTCGTTCCCCTCTCGTCATTTAATTGTTCCGGAGTGATGAAGACATCTCAGGAGATTTATCTGTGTTCGATTTAATTCGAGGTTGTCACCTCATTCAAATATTTAAATTGTTCCGGTGCATCATCCATCTGATCAACAATCCTTTCTTATCGGTGTTTCTTTTAGTGGGCCCTAACCCACAGGTCTTTTCCCAGGATCTTACATGACTCTTCTAATTTTCCCGGAGCTTTTCTCAAATCCTTTTTGAAGTCTGACGTAAGTATGAATTTCATCAGTCAGATGTTTCTCCAAGTTCGTTTTAAAATTCTTTCATGATCGGGTCAACCTTTTTCCTCTTTTCATTGTCTTTAAGGACGAGGGGTGTCATCGATCCTGTCGTCGACGTCACAGTGGAACTCTCAATGAAAGCACCAATGTCGGTGTCAAAACCGGCGGATCTCGGGTAGGGGGTCCCGAACTGTGCGTCTAAGGTCGTTGGTAATAGGAGACAGGGGACACAATGTTTACCCAGGTTCGGGCCCTCTCTATGGAGGTAATACCCTACTTCCTGCTTGATTGATCTTGATGAATATGAGTATTACAAGAGTTCATCTACCACGAGATCGTGATGGCTAAACCCTAGAAGTCTAGCCTATATGACTATGATAATGAGTCTCCCCCCCTCCGGACTAAGTCCTCCGGTTTATATAGGCACTGGGAGGATCTAGGGTTACACAAGGTCAGTTACAAAGAAAGGAATCTACATATTTGGCCGCCAAGCTTGCCTTCCATGCCAAGGAGAGTCCCATCCGGACACGGGTGTAGTCTTCGGCCTTCGCATCTTCACAGCCCATCAGTCCGGCCCATGGCTAACAGGCCGGACGCCCGAGGACCCCCTAGTCCAGGACTCCCTCACCCACCTGGACAATTTTCCACGACATCATTCCCGGCCTTTCCTGCTCTCTGATCGGCCGGATCCGGCTCGACGTCCTGTTCGGCGACAGCGACCACTTCTGACGCGAGCCGCTCTGATTTGAGGTGGTGGACCTGACAAGCACGTACCATGCACTACTGGGTCGGCCCGCGCTCGCCAAGTTCATTGCGGTCCCCCACTATGCATACCTGAAGATGAAGCTGCCGGGACCGAAGGGCCTCATCACCATCACCAGCAACTACAGCAAGTCCCTGGAGTGCGCCCGAGACGGCGCCAAACTGGCCGAGTCGCTGGTCATAGCCGAGGAGCGGCGCCAGCTCGACCGGATCATCGCCTTGGCCAACGAGACGTCGGCCGCAGCAGTTCTGGCCGAGGAGCCGGCTGACGAGGCCTCATTCAAGCCCTCCAAGGAGACCAAGAAAGTGAAGCTGAACCCGAAAGACCCCAGCTGCAGCAAGTACGTTGTCGTAGGCACCCGCCTCGACAGCAAATAGGAAGGCGAGCTCGTCGAATTCCTCCTTGGGGATCGGGATATCTTTGCATGGACCCCAAAGGACATGTTGGGTATCTCGAGGAAGTATGCCGAGAACAAACTCCATGTACGCAAGGACGCCAAGCCTGTCCGTCAACCCCTGCGACGTTTCTCCGAAGAGAAGAGAAAAACCATTGATGAAGAGGTCGCCAAACTTTTGGCGGCCGGCTTCATCATGGAAGTGTTTCACCCCAAGTGGCTGGCCAACCCAGTCCTCGTGCTAAAGAAGAACAAGACCTGGCGCATGTGTATAGACTACACCAGCCTGAACAAGGCCTGCCCCAAGGATCCACTCGCCCTGCCACGGATCGATCAAGTCATCGACTACACTGCCGGCTGTGAGCTCCTGTCCTTCCTGGATGCTTACTCTGGCTATCACCAGATAAAGCTGGACCCGGCCATCGCCCTAAAGACGTCCTTCATCACGCCCTTTCGGGCATATTGCTACATCACCATGTCATTCGGCCTGAAGAACGCCAGCGCCACTTTCCAGCGCTGCATGCAAAAATGCTTGCTGCCACAACTCGGCCGAAACATCCACGTCTACGTGGACGACATCATGGTGAAGACCAAGCAGCACCTCACGCTCCTCGATGACCTGAAGGAAACCTTCACCAACCTGCGCAAATACAAGGTCAAGCTCAACCCGGAGAAATGCGTTTTCGGCGTCCCGGCCGGAAAGCTACTCGGCTTCCTCGTCTCGGAGCGCGGCACTGAGGCAAACCCGGAGAAGATCAAGGCCATCAAGCACATGCGCAAGCCGGCTCGGCTGCTCGATGTCCAGAAGTTCACCGGCTGTTTGGCCTCGGTCAACCGGTTTCTCAGCCGGCTGGGCGAGAGGGCATTGCCCCTATATTAGCTGATGAAGAAGACGACGCCGTTCGAGTGGAACGACCAGGTGGACGAAGCTTTCGGGGACCTCAAGCGCATGCTCTCCACCGCACCCGTCCTGGCCGCGCCGGCCGAGAAGGAGCCGTTGTTGCTCTACATTGCCGCAACCTCGCGGTCGGTCAGCACGGTGATGGTGGTCGAGCGACCAGAGAAGGGCAAGATCCAAGCCGTCCAGTGCCCAGTGTACTACCTGAGCGAGGTTCTCTCCGCCTCCAAGCAGAACTACCCGCACTACCAGAAGATGTGTTATGGCGTGTACTTCACCGCCAAGAAATTGAATCAGTACTTCCAGGAGCATGTTGTTACCGTGGTCAGCACGGCCCCCCTCGGCGAGATCATCGGGTGCCGGGACGCCTCTGGCCTGGTCGCCAAGTGGGCGCTCGAGCCAGCAGGCCACACCATCCTCTACAAGCCTCGCACCATGATCAAGTCCCAAGCTTTGGCAGACTTCCTCGTCGACTGGACCGAGGCCCAATACCTACCGCCGCCGCTGGATTCAACGCATTGGCGCATGCACTTTGATGGCTCCAAGATGCGTCTCGGCCTGGGAGCCGGCATCATGCTGTCCTGCCCGAAGGGCGACCAGCTTCGGTACATGCTCCAAATCCACTTCATCGCCTCCAACAACGTCGCCGAGTACGAAGCCCTTGTGCATCGCCTCCGGCTTGCCAAGGAACTCGGCATCCGATGCATCCTATGCTACGGCGACTCGAATCTGGTGGTGCAGCAGTGCTCCGGCAAGTGGGACGCCCGCGACCCCAACATGGCAAGCAACCGCTTCCTCATTCAGAAGCTGTCCGGATTCTTCGTGGGCTGCGAGTTCCTCCACGTCCCACGCACGGAAAACGAGGCCGTTGACTCTCTCGCCTAGATCACCTCGTCTCGACAGTCCATCCCATCCGGTGTCTCCCTCGAGCACATGCATAAGCCTTCTGTCAAGCCATCACCGGACTCCGAGTCCATCTACGTCCTAGACAACCCGGCCACACCTCAACCCGGCCCGGGGACTGTCAAACCCGCCCCCGGGACTGCGGAACCCGACCCGGGGACTGCGGAACCCAGCCCGGGGACTGTCAAACCCGGCTCGGGGGCTGCAGCCATCGACCCGGCCGCCTCGTCCCCGACCCGGCCGCCATCGCCTTTGACATGGCCGCCACTGTCCCTAACCCGGGGGCTGCCGACCCGGAACCCGCCATGGTGGCCTTCTTCGCCGCAGTAACGACTCCCTCGTGGGCCCTGCCCATATCAGAGTTTCTGGAGAACGGGGTTCTCCCCATGGACGAGACTGAGACCCGATAAGTGCAGCGCCGGGCGTCCGCCTACAGCATCATCAACAACAAGCTAGTCAAGCGCAGCTCCACCGGCGTATTCCAGCGTTGCGTCGAGCAGGACCAGGGCATTGAGATCCTCCTCGACATACACCAGGGCGAGTGCGGGCACCATGCCGCCTCGTGGTCCCTGGTGGCCAAGGCTTTCCGCCATGGTTTCTACTCGCCCAAGGCCCTCCAAGACGCCGAGTCACTCGTCCTCAAGTGCGAGGGATGCCAGCGCTTCAGCAAGCGCAGCCACCAGCCGGCCTCGGCACTCTGGACCATCCCGATCGCCTAGCCTTTCGCGGTCTGGGGACTTGACATGGTGGGACCTGATACGTCTCCGTCGTATCTACTTTTCCAAACACTTTTGACCTTGTTTTGGACTCTAACTTGCATGATTTGAATGGAACGGGCCCGGACAGACGCTGTTTTCAGCAGAATTGCCATGGTGTTATTTATGTGCAGAAACAAAAGTTCTCGGAATGACCTGAAACTCCACAGAACTTATTTTTGGAAAATATTAAAAATACTGGAAGAAGAATCCACGACAGGGGGGCCTCCACCTGTCCACGAGGGTGGGGGGCGCGCCTGCCCCCCTGGGCATGCCCCTGCCTCGTGGGACCCCTGTTGCTCCACCGACCTCAACTACAACTCCATATATTTGTGTTCGGGGAGAAAAAAATAAGAGAGAAGGATTCATCGCGTTTTACGATACGAAGCCACCGCCAAGCCCTAAAATCTCTCGGGAGGGCTAATCTGGAGTCCGGTCGGGGCTCCAGAGAGGGGAATCCGTCGTCGTCATCATCAACCATCGTCCATCACCAATTTCATGATGCTCACCGCCGTGCGTGAGTAATTCCATCGTAGGCTTGCTGGACGGTGATGGGTTGGATAAGATTTATCATGTAATCGGGTTAGTTTTGTTAGGGTTTGATCCCTAGTATCCACTATGTTCTGAGATTGATGTTGCTATGACTTTGCTATGCTTAATGCTTGTCACTAGGGCCCGAGTGCCATGATTTTAGATCTAAACCTATTATGTTTTCATGAATATATGTGAGTTCTTGATCCTATCTTGCTAGTCTATAGTCACCTACTATGTGTTATGAACCGCAACCCAGAAGTGACAATAATATTACTTTTGCTACCGTTATTGTTACTTCCATATTACTTTGCTACTAAATACTTTGTTGCAGATACTAAGTTATCCAGGTGTGGTTGAATTGACAACTCAACTGCTAATACTTGAGAATATTCTTTGCCTCCCCTTGTGTCGAATCAATAAATTTGGGTTGAATACTCTACCCTCGAAAACTGTTGTGATCCCCTATACTTGTGGGTTATCAAGACTATTTTCTGGCGCCGTTGCCGGGGAGCATAGCTCTATTCTTTGAGTCACTTGGGATTTATATCTACTGGTCGCTATGAAGAACTTGAAAGACGCGAAAACAAAAATTTATCCCTCAACTACGAGGGGAGGTAAGGAACTGCCATCTAGCTCTGCACTTGATTCACCTTCTGTTTTGAGTAAGCTTGCGACACCTAAACCTGCTTCTGCTATTCATTCTGATATGTCGCATGTTATTGATGATGCCACTTCTGCTATGCATATTACTTATGATGAAACTACTTCTATGCTTGATACTACTGTGCCACTTGGTGAATTTCTTGATAAACAACTTGCTAGGGCTAGAGAGAATGAAATTATTGAAACTGATAATATTGATGATAGTGATGATGAAGACTCTCCCCCTAATAAATATGAATTGCATGTTGTGCCTGAGGGTTATGTTCTGGATGAAGAAGCTACCAGAGCTATTCTTGTTTGCAATAATAGAAGTGATCTTAAGAAGTTATTAGCTAAATGGAAGCAGCAATCTCTTAATGCTAGAATGGAATATGATCCTGCTTTTGCTACTTCACCTATCTGTGTTACTGATAAGGATTATGAATTCTCTGTTGATCCTAATATAATTGCTTTGGTTGAATCTCATCCTTTCTATGGTTATGAATCTGAAACTGTTGTGGCACATCTTACAAAATTAAATGATATAGCCACCCTGTTCACTAACGATGAGAGAACTCGCTACTTTTATATCCTTAAAATATTTCTGTTCTCATTAAAGGGTGATGCTAAAATATGGTTCAATTCTCTTGATCCCCGTTGTGTGCGTAGTCCCCAGGATATGATTTATTACTTCTCTGCTAAATATTTCCCTGCTCATAAGAAATGAGCTGCTTTAAGGGATATATATAATTTTGTGCAAATTGAAGAAGAGAGTCTCCCACAAGCTTGGGGGAGGCTTCTCCAATTACTTAATGCTTTGCCTGATCATCCTCTCAAGAAAAATGAAATACTTGATATCTTTTATAATGGACTAACCGATGCTTCCAGAGACTACCTGGATAGTTGTGCTGGTTCTGTTTTCAGGGAAAGAACACCGGATGAAGCTGAGATTCTATTGAATAATATGTTGACAAATGAAAATAATTGGACACTTCCTGAGCCAGCTCCTGAGCCTATTCCTAAACCAACTCCGAAGAAAAGAGGTGTTCTATTTCTCAGTCCTGAAGATATGCAAGAGGCAAAGAAATCTATGAAAGAAAAAGGTATTAAAGCTGAAGATGTTAAGAATTTACCTCCTATTGAAGAAATACATGGCCTTAATTTACCGCCTGTTGAAGAAAACATATGATCTTAATCCATCACCTATTGAAGAAACTCATGGTCTTGATAACCCGACACAGGTAGTAAAGGTAAATTCTCTCTATAGATTTGATGAAGGTGATATCCCTCAATATAAGTCTGCTAGACAATGCTTAGATGAGTTTGACAACTTTATTGTTAAACAAGAAAACTTCAATGCTTATTTTGGTAGACAATTAAAACAAAATGCTTATATGATTGAACACTTGGGTGATTATATGTCTAGAGTTAAAGGTGAACTTAAACTCATTAGTAAACATGCTTCTATGGTTACCACTCAAGTAGAACAAGTACTTAAGGCTCAGAATGATTTGCTCAATGAATTAAATAGTAAGAATAATTATTATATATGTTGTTAGCGTGGCTACTAGAACCGGTAAAATGACACAGGAACCTTTGTATCCTGAAGGCCACCCTAAGAGAATTGAACAAGATTCTCAGTGAAATAATATTGATGCACCTAGTACTTATAAAAAGAAGAAAAAGAACAATGATAGGACTGTGCATGCTTCTAGTGAGCCTATTGTTGAAACACCTGAGAATCCTAATGATATTTCTATTTCTAATGCTGAAACACAATCTGGTAATGAACATGAACCTAGTGATAATGTTAATGATGATGTTCATGTTCATGCTCAACCTAGCAATGATAATGATGTAGAAATTGAACCTACTATTGATCTTGATAACCCACAATCAAAGGATCAACGTTATGATAAGAGAGACTTTGTTGCTAGGAAGCACGGTAAAGAAAGAGAACCATGGGTTCAGAAACCCAGGCCTTTTCCTCACAGACCATCCAAGAAAAAGGATGATGAGGATTTTGAGCGCTTTGCTCAAATGATTAGACCTATCTTTTTGCGTATGCGATTAACTGATATGCTTAAAACGAATCATTATGCTAAGTATATGAAGGATATTATCACAAATAAAAGAAAGATACCGGAAGCTGAAATTTCCACCATGCTTGCTAATTATACCTTTAAGGGTGGAATACCAAAGAAACTTGGAGATCCAGGAATACCAACTATACCATGCTCCATTAAAAGAAATTATGTTAAAACTGCTTTATGTGATCTTGGAGCCGGTGTTAGTGTTATGCCTCTCTCTTTATATCATAGACTTGATTTGAATAAGTTGAGACCTACTGAAATATCTTTGCAAATGGCTGATAAATCAACTGCTATACCTGTTGGTATTTGTGAGGATGTGCCTGTTGTGGTTGCAAACGTTACTATTTTAACGGACTTTGTTATTCTTGATATTCCCGAGGAAGATAGTATGTCTATAATTCTTGCAAGACCCTTTTTGAATACTGCAGGGGCTGTTATTGATTGCAACAAAGGCAATGTCACTTTTCACGTTAATGGTAATGAGCATATGGTACACTTTTCGAGGAAACAACCTCAAGTCCACAGTATCAATTCTATTGGAAAAATTCCATCAATTATTTTTGGAAGTTTTGAATTTCCTCTACCTACTGTCAAGAAGAAATATGATATTCTTATTATTGGGGATGTGCATATCCCCGTTGAGGTAACATAGTGTTATTCGAAATTTCCCCGGTTCCATGTTAGTCGGAATGAGTTTGTTAACAAGACTTGATCAACCTTGTTAGTGGATTCCTTTTGATGAGCATGAAATGGATGAAGTTAGAAAGCACAACCTTCTGTACCCTCCTTTTACTTTCTGTTATTTAGTTGAAATAAAGTAAAAATAGTATTTTTCCGTCTGTTTTCTGAATTATCCGTGCAATATAAAAATACCCCGAAAATAAAAGTTCTCCAAATGCCCTGAAATTGGAATATGATTTTTTTGGAATATTTGAGAATATCTGGCACTGAGAACACAGCAGGGGGAGCAAGCACCTGGCCACGAGGGTCCAGGGCGCGCCCCCCTGCCTCGTGGGCCCATGGTGGCTCCCCTCCACTTATGCCAGCCACCACACACTTCTTCTTCCTACCAAAAAAATCACTATCCAGCTCAAGCACGATTTCTAGCTCATTTTGCTGTGATTTTTGATCTCCTTGCTCAAAGCACCTCTCACAAAACTGCTTTGGGGATTGTTCCTTGGTATGTGACCCCTCCATTGGTCCAATTAGTTTTTGTTCTAGTGCTTTATTCATTGCAAATTTGTGCTGCCTAGGTGACCATGTTCTTGAGCTTGCATGTCAAATTTATATGGTTCCAAGTAGTTCTAATGCATGATATAGTCTCTAGGCACTTGTAGGAGTAGTTGCTATCAATTTTGTTGAGCTTGGTTCACTTCTGTTTGAAGTTACTAAAAATTTCAGAATTTTTCAGAAAGTAATGAAGAGATTTTTGAGGGGCTCATCGAGCCGAAGCTCGAAGGAAAAGCAAAGTGAGCAAGCAGTGTGGCCGAAATATAATTTGCCTCGCACCACGGAGGTTCGGCCGTGTGAATGGCCTTGTGATGATTTCTTGAGAGCAGCCAGGATTTATGATGATTTTTACGAATTGGCTGAGAATGCAGGCCTCACCGACTTCCTCCGCGACCAACGCGAATAGTATCTCTTACTCACCAATACTTTTGTGCAAAACTTCTACTATTATCCTAAGGAATCACCTCCTTCAGTAGAGTTTCATTTATATGATGTGGTTAAGAAGATCTCACTATATGAATTTTGCAAGGTTTGCAAAATACCTTTCGAGGGTAGCTTAGAGGAACCACATCGTAAAGATGTGGACGGGTTTATTGATACTATTACTGTAGAGGAAACTAGGGAGGTTTTCGATGCAAGAATCACTAGCATACATTTTCCTGTTTTACGCTACTTTGCAATATTTGCTAGTCGTTGCTTAATTGGTCGCGGAAACTGTGGAAACCTTAGTGTTCCTGATATTATTCTTTTGTTCCATGGTTTATTCTGTGATGACTCTGTTAGTATGGGCGGTATTATTGCAAAATGGATAAGTCTGAACCGTACAAAGGGGCCCATCTTTGGAGGTGTTTATGCTTCATGCCTTGCTGCATACTATAACATACCTATTAGGCACTATGAAAAAGAAGAAAAATTGCTGCCTACTGTTTATTTAGATTATAAGAGCATGGTAGCGCATCATTTTATTGTGAAGAATAGGGAAGGGGCGCTTAAATACAAATTGTTCTTTGATAAACATCACCCTGAAACTATTACCTTGCCTGCTCCTTCCTTGTTTGATTTATCTGCAGGCCCGTATCTCGTTCCGCTTGCGGCCATTCACGCCTACCGGAACCCTACATCAGCAGCAGAGCCAGAGCCGGAACCACAATTTGATCCTCCACGACAGTCTAATTACCAGTGGGATCCGGAGATGATTGCCAACTAGTGGCAATCAGAGTCTTGTTCATCCAGTACGACCCCAGCTACAACTATGGATATCCGCCAAGCCATCCGTGGCAATAAACCAACTTAGGCCAAAAGCCTAAGCTTGGGGGAGTACGTATTTCTCACCGACATTACATTCATGTTCACACACTCATTGCTAATTGTCGGTGCTCATACTCTTTCACTGTAATATCCATCCTAGTTTATTTTCCTTTTTCTTGCTTTCTTCTTGTGTGTTTAATAAACCTTAAGAAAACCCAAAAAAATTAGTATAGCTTTTAGTTAGTTTACTTTTCTTGCTGTAGTAGTAATAACTAAAAAGAAAACCCAAAAATATTTCCCGTTCTTCTTTTGCTTGTTGGGAGCTTTCCCGTGTAAATAGTTTTATTTCTTTTCTTTTCTTTGGGGGTCGATAGGAGAAGACCATGATTAAATTGTTGAAGTGGCTCTTATATGCATTATTGTTGATTTAACCAAGAGCCCATATTGCCTTGTCTTCTCCTGTTTATTGAATGCCTGCAGATTCCAGCTTAGTCCAATGCACGTGCACTATTATTATTATTCACATCGTTCGGTCGTGCAAGTGAAAGGCAATTATGACGATATATGATGGACTGGTTGAGATGAGAGAAGCTCGTATGAACTCGACCTCTCTTGTTTTTGTAAATATGATTAGTTCATCGTTCCTGATTCAGCCTATTATGAATAGACATGTTTGCAATGACAATTAGAGATTATAGTTGCTTATGCCATGCTTAATTAGCTAGGAGTTTATAATGGTTTACCTTGCGTGCCAACATGCTATTAAAACGGTTGTGATGTGGTATGATGGGGTGGTATCCTCCTTTGAATGATTTAAGTGACTTGACTTGGCACATGTTCACGCATGTAGTTGAAACAAATCAACATAGCCTTCACGATATTTATGTTCATGGTGGATTATATCCTACTCAAGCTTGTACTCAATGTTTATTAATTTTAATGCATGTTCATGACTGTTGTCGCTCTCTAGTTGGTCGCTTCCCAGTCTTTTGCTAGCCTTCACTTGTACTAAGCGGGAATATTGCTTGTGCATCCAATCCCTTAAACCCCAAAGTTATTCCATATGAGTCCACTATACCTTCCTATATGCGGTATCTACCTGCAGTTCCAAGTAAATTTGTATGTGCCAAACTCTAAACCTTCAAATGAAATTATGTTTTGTATGCTCGAATAGCTCATGTATCAACTAGGGTTGTCCGTATCTTCCATGCTAGGCGGGTTATTCTCAAGAGGAGTGGACTCCACTCCTCACTCACGAGAAAATGGCTGGTCAGCGGGATGCCCAGTCCCATGCTTTATGCAAACTAAATCAAAATAATTGCAAACAAAACTCCCCCTGGGACTGTTGTTAGTTGGAGGCACTCATTGTTTCGAGCAAGCCATGGATTGATGCTTGTTGGTGGAGGGGGAGTATAAACTTTACCATTCTGTTTGGGAACCGCCTATAATGTGTGTAGCATGGAAGATATCGCCATCTCTTGGTTGTTATGTTGACAATGAAAGTATGCCGCTCAAAATATTATTTATCTCTGCTTTAAAATCGAGCTCTGGCACCTCTACAAATCCCTGCTTCCCTCTGCGAAGGGCCTATCTATTTACTTTTATGTTGAGTCATCACCCTCTTATCAAAAGCACCAGCTGGAGAGCACCGCTGTCATTTGCATCCATTACTATCAATTTATATTGGGTATGACTATGACTGGATCTCTTTTACAATGAATTACAATGTCTAGTCAGTCCTTGATCTTTAAAGGTGCTCTGCATTTATGTTTTGCGGTCTCAGAAAGGGCTAGCGAGATACCATCTTGTTATATCATATTATGATTGTTTTGAGAAAGTGTTGTCATCCAAGATTTATTATTATTGCTCGCTAGTTGATTATGGCATTGATATGAGTAAACATGAGACCTAAATGTTATTGTGAATGTGGTTAGTCATAATCTTTGCTGAAAACTTGAATGCTGGCTTTACATATTTACAACAACAAGAGCAAACAGAGTTTGTAAAAGTTTTTCTTTATCACTTTCAGTTTATCAACTGAATTGCTTGAGGACAAGCAAAGGTTTAAGCTTGGGGGAGTTGATACGTCTCCGTCGTATCTACTTTTCCAAACACTTCTGCCCTTGTTTTGGACTCTAACTTGCATGATTTGAATGGAACTGACCCGGACTGACGCTATTTTCAGCAGAATTGCCATGGTGTTATTTATGTGCATAAACAAAAGTTCTCGGAATGACCTGAAACTCTACGGAACTTTTTTCGGAAAATATTAAAAATACTGGAAGAAGAATCCACGACAAGGGGGCCTCCACCTATCCACGAGGGTGGGGGCGCGCCTGCCCCCCCCCCCTGGGCGCACCCCCTGCCTCGTGGGCCCCCTGTTGCTCCACCGACCTCAACTCCAACTCCATATATTTGTGTTCGTGGAGAAAAAAATAAGAGAGAAGGATTCATCGCGTTTTACGATACGGAGCCGCCGCCAAGCCCTAAAACCTCTCAGGAGGGCTGATCTGGAGTCCGTTCGGGGCTCCGAAGAGGGCAATCCGTCGCTGTCATCATCATCAACCATCCTCCATCACCAATTTCATGATGCTCACCGCCGTGCGTGAGTAATTCCATCGTAGGCTTCCTGGACGGTGATGGGTTGGATGAGATTTATCATGTAATCGAGTTAGTTTTGTTAGGGTTTGATCCCTAGTATCCACTATGTTCTGAGATTGATGTCGCTATGAATTTGCTATGCTTAATGCTTGTCACTAGGGCCCGAGTGCCATGATTTCAGATCTGAACCTATTATGTTTTCATGAATATATGTGAGTTCTTGATCCTATCTTGCAAGTCTATAGTCACCTACTATGTGTTATGATCCGGCAACCCCGAAGTGACAATAATCGGGACCACTCCCAGTGATGACCATAGTTTGAGGAGTTCATGTATTCACTATGTGTTAATGCTTTGGTCCGGTACTCTATTAAAAGGAGGCCTTAATATCCCTTAGTTTCCACTAGGACCCCGCTGCCACGGGAGGGTAGGACAAAAGATGTCATGCAAGTTCTTTTCCATAAGCACGTATGACTATATTCGGAATACATGCCTACATTACATTGATGAATTGGAGCTAGTTCTGTGTCACCCTATGTTATGATCGTTACATGATGAACCACATCCGGCATAATTCTCCATCACCGATCCAATGCATACGAGCTTTTCACATATTGTTTTCCGCTTATTTACTTTTCCGTTGCTATTGTTACAATCACTACAAAACATAAAAATATTACTTTTGCTACCGTTACTGTTACTTCCATATTACTTTGCTACTAAATACTTTGCTGCAGATACTAAGTTATCAAGGTGTGGTTGAATTGACAACTCAACTGCTAATACTTGAGAATATTCTTTGGCTCCCCTTGTGTCGAATCAATAAATTTGGGTTGAATACTCTACCCTCGAAAACTGTTGCGATCCCCTATACTTGTGGGTTATCAGGACCCTTCAAGACCGCTTGAGGCGGCATGAAGCATTTGCTGGTGGCGGTGGACAAGTTCACCAAATGGATGGAAGCAAGGCCAATCAAGAATCTGGACAGACCGAGGGCTGTCTAGTTCGTCAAAGACATCGCGGTACACTACGGCATGCCGAACATCATCATCACGGACAACGGCACCAATTTCGCCAAGGCCGCGCTCGTGCAATACTGCTCCATCTCCGGTATCCGCCTCGACCTGGCGTCTGTTGCACACCCACAGTCCAACGGCCAGGTCAAGTGGACCAACGGCCTCATCCTATCCGGCATCAAGCCACGGCTCGTCGAGCCACTCGTCCGCTCACCCGGCAGCTAGCTCGACGAGCTGCGGGCCGTCCTCTGGAGCCTTCGCACCACGCCAAACCGGTCGACCGGGTTCACCCCGTTCTTCCTCGTCTACGGAGCCGAAGCCGTCATCCCGACCGACGTCGAGTTCGACACCGCGCGTCGTGATGTACACTAAAGCCGAAGCCAAAGAAGCCCGCGAGGATGGCGTTGACCTACTCGAAGAAGCACGCCTCCTGGCGCTCAGCCGGTCAGCCATTTACCAGCAAGGCCTGAGGCACTACCACAACAAGAATATCAAGCCCATCGCATTCTGAGAGGGAGACCTTGTCCTCCGACTCGTCCAGCAGCAAGCCAGCCAACACAAGCTATCCTCCCCATGGGAAGGCCCATTCATCGTCAGCAAGGCCTTGTGTGACTGCAACGCCTACTACCTCATCAACGCCCGCAAGTCAAACAAGCGCAAGAGAGACACCGCTGGTGAAGAAACAACCCGACAGTGGAATGCAGAACTCCTCTGCCTGTTTTACAGTTAGCTGTGTGCACGTATGTATCGCTGCCTTTTGTAATCGCATGAAAACTATGGAGTCCCCGGACGACGCTCGGGGGCTGCCCTTTTCGACCAAGCTTTTGTGTCCCCTGCATCATGCATTACCTTTCTGTCAAACCAACCCCACCACCGGCTCGACTCGCTCGACCCGGGGGCTCGGGGGCTGGCCGGCTTGGTTACTACCCGCCGTCTTCCTTAGTGACTCCTGAGGCGTCGAGGTCGCCGCGGCCCTCCACTTCGCCCTAGGCCACAGAACCGGCTTCGGCTGTCGGCTGGCAAGCACAAAGGGTTAAAGCACCAGCGCGCCATGAATACTAAGTTAAGAACCGCCGGGTCACCCAACCCGGCCCCGTCACTTTTTAATTGCAGCACGACCGGCTGCTCGCCAACCGGCTTCGCCGGATTGCCGCCAGCCGGCCTAGTGGGTGTTTCGCTCGCGCTCAATGTTTTGAAAGCCTAAGTACCGCGCGCTCCTCTCAAAGGCTGAACTCCTTGTCACAGACAGGAGCCTCGGCCGTCAGACTCGTGGGGGGGCCCGAGAGGGGAAAGTCGCAAGAAAACGACTCAAAAGACGAAAAGCAAGGGCGCAAACATTCACGAAATTTACAGATCACAAATTTAAACAGGCCCAAGGCCAAAGTTCATTACACCCAAGCACCCCCAGTGGGTGGGTGGACCTGCTACCTAACGGAAATTTTTACTAAGTTAAAACAGTGCAACCTCAGGCATCCCCAGCGCTGGGTCACGCAGCTGCCGACTCCTCCTCGGTGGCCTCCGGGTTCGCCGACGTGCCGACGTCCTCCTCTCTGGCGTCGTCGTCACCATAGATGCCCGTCTCCTCGTAGCTGCCCTCCGGGTCGTTCAGAAGTAGGCCGTAGTCGTCAGCAGGCACGACTCCGCCGTCTTCCATCCGCTCCGGCTGGAACTCGTCATGAATGGCGAACCCGGCAATATAGCTGGCTCGGGCGTGATCCGTCCGGCCTCCGCCCGCAGCTGGTTCTCCGCGCCGGCTCGCTGGCCCATCAGCGCGTCCAGCGGCAGATCCGGATGCCAAGACATCGCGAACCTGAGCGCCATCTCAGCACCGGCACGGGCGGCAGAAATGCGCCACTCGTGGAGCCGGTCCGGCCCCGACTCCAACTACAGCGCCAACCGCGAGAATCTGTTCAGCGCAACGGAGCCCGGCCAAAGGGCCGCCGTCATCGCTGCGCCAGCCTCGGATAGCCGCCCCATCTACTCGCCCAAGACTCGCAGGCGAGCCTCGGCGGCGGTCACGATCTCCGGGAAGGTCCAAGCTACCCGCGGGTCGGTCCCAGAGCCGACGACTCCCAACGGGTCTAGCTGAAAGTGGGCGGCCTCCTCCGCCAGCTAGCGCGTCTCCGGGAAGGCCCCTGTTCAGAAGAAAAGCAAGTCAGAAAAAGTCACCAAGGACAAGAAGCCGGGATCCCAGCTCGGCAGAATCCAAGAAAAGCACTTACTGGAGAATGATTCTTCCAGGTGCTGCACTTCGAGCAACGTACCGCGCCGCTCCCGGGCGATGGTGTGGTCACGCTCCTGGAGAGTCTTCTCCAGGTCAGCGACCTTGGCAAGAGCCACCTTCAACTCGGCGCCCTTGTCCTCGGCCGTCTTCTCGGCCTCCTCGCGGCGACGAGTTTCCAACTCACGGGTCTCCTCCGCCGCGGCCACCAGCGCCTTCAGGCGCTCCACCTCGGCCTGAAGCTGGCCCTTGTCGTCGGCCAGCTTGTCGCGCTGCTGATCAGCCTCGGCAAGTGCCCACTGCGCCTCCACGACCTTGGCTGCCTCCGCCTTAAGGCACTCCACCTCGGCCTCGAGACAGCTCTTGTCGCCCGCCAACCGCTCGCAGCCTGCCGGCTTCGTCAAGCGCCTGCCGGGCTCCCGTCGCCTCGGCCCTTGCCTTCGCCACCTCGGCCCCGACCCGGCCGGCGTCAGCAACGAGCCGGTCGTAGTGGAAGCCGGCTCGGATCAGCCGGGTCCTCCAAGATAGCACCTCGGCTACAGAAGAAAGAATCAGAAACCAAGCACCACTTTAAGATTCGATCCAAGTGCTACGCAGTTGGCCCGAATCTCGGGGGCTACACCTAGTGGGTGCGCTGGCGCGCCCCCACCACTACAAAAAAAAGACACTTCATGATGATACGTGTTTGTCACAGTAGGTCACGTTTTCTGTCATCCATGTACATCCATGACGATTTTATGACAGAATCAAGATAGTCATACATGTGATGTCGTAGAAGTGTTCCATGACATTACCAAAATCATCATCACGGAAGTGTCCACTTCCATGACGATAAATCGCGCGTCATAGAAGTGCTTTCGTCAAGGGTGACCAACACGTGGCATCGACCGTAACGGTTCGCCGTTAAGCTATCGAGTCCGGTTTTGGATCCGATAACCCGTTAACAACCCAGACCAATGGGGATTTTCCACGTGTAAAATTCTCATTGGCCGACAGAACCACGTGTCAACTCCTCATTGGGACAGATGTCATCCACTCATTGGACAGGAGGCGCCTATGATACATCGACATGTGGCACAGCCCAATAGAGGCCCATTCCGATGAAAAGGCCGGCCCAGCTAAAGGCCCACCATGTTTTGCCAGACACTAGTGGGCTGGCCCGTTAACAACCTGCCATGTTTTGGGTCAAATTGAGGCCCATATCAGATCAGGCCCGTTCACAGCCTGCCGAGTTTTGGACCAAATTACGGCCCATATCAGATCAGGCCCGTTAACAGGTCACTGTACCTTTGGGCCCATTCTAAGATAGGTTTGTATTTCAGCCTGTTAAATGCCCGTTTACCAGTTCGGCCCGATAATAGTTTTGGCCTGTTAGCGGCCCGTGGAGTATCTGGGACGTTGTCGGCCCGGTTTAACTTTAGGCCATTTAACGGTCCACACAGAAACTAGGCTATTTCTTGTCCGAAGTAACTTTAGGCCTCTTAATGGCCCGTAGTCTTCATGGATAAATTTCAGCCCAACTGGCCTATCGGCCTGTTAATGGCCCGTGTAATAGTTGGGCCTAATTACAGCCCGCGTTGAATCCAGCCTGCTTACAGCCCATCTGATAATGGCCCGTGACACTTTTGGTCCTATGGCCCGCATGGATACCGGCCTGCTTAAAGCCCATAATTTTATTGGGCCAAACAGGCCCGAGATATATTTTGGCCTATTAACTACTCGTCCTATTTGGGCCCAACATGGGCCTTAGGCAGTTTCGGCCTGTATTGGCCCGTGAATTTTTTGGCTCAACGGTAGCCCAATCTAGGTTTTAGCCTATTAAAAGCCCATGGTATTCTCTGGCCCACCTGGCCAGAACTTTACTCGGCCTGTTAAAGGTGGGAAACTACTATAGGTTTAGACCTGCTAATGGCCCAAGATGATTATAGGCCCACGTTTTCGCCCATATGAGTAACGGGCCGGCCAGAAGACCGACAACACTGAGATCCACTGAACCTCCCGGCCTAAATTACAGCATACCGACCAAAGAATAAACCTATACTATACAATAAAGAAATTACGGCATATTACATCCACTGGGAATCAAAGTTCGCTACCGGTGATAATAAAGCGCAACATGACCGCGGATTACATACACTGGGCATCAAAGGTCGTCACCAGTGCATATAAATGCGCCGACAAAAGAATATACAAAACTGAGAGCACATCAAAAGGCACTAGGCCTGGCAAGGTCGGGCCCCGCAAGCAGCCGAACAAGCTGATGAGACCTCAGTTGTGTCAACGATAGATGCTTCATCCCTAGCTGTATGGCACCATAGTGCGCACGGCAGTCCCCTGACATCTTCATTTTATCTTTGACTTCAAGTCAGAGCTGAGCTGAAGCAAGCCTTTCCACTTTAAGTTGAGACTGAAGAAGTCAAACTGATTGAGGCAGCGACTGCACAGAGGTTGTCTCACACCTGCTGGTGAGTAGCTTCAACTCATTGTCTTCATCAAGACAGGACCTTGGGGTCATCTCGCTGTCCTCAAGATGGTTTGGCTCACTATCTTCCCTAAAGTTCTGCCTGGCATAAGAGATACGACTCTGAAAGAGAGAAATAAGGAGACACGTAACAGGTTTCACAATTATATAAGCAAATAAATGGATCTGTTCTGCATAAGGAACATGTTTTTACAACTACAATTTAAAACTGGTAGTTGTTGCAAACATCCAATCAGATGTAAACAGCAAAGTAAACAGCAGTGGAGGAAATGATGCCTATCCAAATCTATACAAGAACAAAGTTTGAAGGCTTGAGAAGGATGAACTTACATTACATGTTAACACGGGCTGGACAAAGCCCTTCTCCATGTTGATGGAAGGATAATTCAATAAATTCCCCAAAGAAAATTCTTTATAAGCGTTGCCATTATTCTACATTTTGCAAAGAGAGTATAGATCAAATAATATTGGAAGAAACAGAGGATAATGAAACTCAGGTGCAGACTGATGATACATAATCAAATAGCAATTAATAAAGTACAGCGTTACAAGGCAAAAGGTACTGACAAGAGGAATGCAGACATCAACGTGTGTAGTGGCATTGGCTTTATTCAACATTTTGGTAAGAGTAAATGTAGATATGATAATTTGGAGAAAGTGGAGGGCAGGGCAGATATGATGCAGAGTAATGCTAGACAATCAACTATCTCGCAATGCAAGTACAGTAATTCCACCACCGTCCGTTATTACTTGTCGCTCAAATGGATGTATCTAGCACTATTAAGTTCTAAATACATCCAATTGATCAACAATTAATTCGATACAGAGGGAGTACATGACAACAGGTACTTACATGAGCAATCCAAAACTTCATAACCATTGTGTTAAGTCTACATTTATCTAAGAGTAAATATAGATCTTATAATTTCAAGCAAAGGGAGGACAAAGAAGCGAACATTTACAGTGGTGCTACATAATCAAACAGCAATGAGTGTAAGTATGCCGACAAAGGGCAAGAGGTACTGACAAGAGCAATGCAGAGCCCAGTATTTTCGTGAGATCCAATGATCCTTTGAGCAAGGAGATTCATCTGAAATTAGTTTTCATACAAGAGAGAAGGTAAGGCACATGCAAAAATTTAGGAGTTCAAATTTTGAATTGATATCATAGACAGTACCTGAAGCTGCGCTCTCAGCAATTCTAATAGGGGTTTGGCCACTGGAGTAGGGGTAAAGTGTGGTACAGTTGGGCCTGTGTTTTCTGTGGCTGCTGATCTATCTGATTTAACAGGTATCACTACCTTTTCCAAATACCTAGTTTGTACTCCTTGAGGATCTGCACTCACCCTCTTCCTTTTGGACATCTATTACGAAAGAACAACATTTGACTGGAAAAACATAGTATGACGACACATGGAATAGGTACAGAAAATGGATAGGTATGGCATATACTCATATATGATGCTTAAACTAAGCAGATGGTGTAATAAAGTAGAAGTAATGCAAGAGGTCAGATGCAAAATATGTGCGACCAATACAACCTTGCCAAGTTAGAGCAAGCACCTTGATGGGTGAATAAGATAGGCCATCCTCCACCATGCCAAGTTTGTTAGCCAGTGGATTGTTTCGCAATATTCCTCTCATGCGCCCATTCTCAAATTCATTTCGATAATGTTCAATACCTGACATGCATGAAAACATAAAAACAAGTGAGATTATCTTTGTAATGCAGAAGTGATTCTAATCCAATACTTCCTCCCTGTAAACCACTTTGTGCTATCTCTGCAATTCTTCTAAGAGGTGCCATGCATGCTGTAATTTGGTGTGTGCATTAATATAATGTGGCCTACTACTGAAAATATGAGAGCTCCAGAAGTGATGATACTTCGCAGATGACAGCTTCAACATATAGTAAAGAAGAACAAGTCGACCTGACCTGACAGATTCAAAATATACTAAGGGAGAATAACTCAACCTGACCAGTCGACCGCAAGAGAAGAGGATCATCTTAAAGAAGAGCAGAAGAGCAAGCAGATTGAAGATATTACAAGTCTTTCTATACAATGTCGGTTGGCCACACATGATGAACCAGAGCGCACAGAGAAATACTATTCCTTCCGGTCTCTCCATATGTGGCTCACATGCATCTCAAAACTAAAGTAGGAACATTTAGCTGACCAATTAAGCATCTCTCAGTTTTACTACTATCAGCATAATATCATATTTGAATTTGTACAACTAAGCTTGTTTAGCTCGATGGGTGGAGCAGTGCTATTACGACACGAACCACGTAGGCTGATTGTGGTCATCATAAAATGGGGAAACCGTAAGCATGATGAGTATAGTGTTGACCGTGGCAGTGGGATGGCAGATCTGAAGCTGCAAACCGTGCAAAGGACAACCGATGTTTGATTTGAAATAAGAACTAAGATTTGGTATGGATAAGAAAGTACAATCAACAAGTGACAAAGGAATGCAATTCTGTTGTCCCTCTATATGTCGTGACATGCATTTGGAAACTCAAGTGGGACCTTTAGCTAACCAATTAAATGTCTCTGTTAACTAATATCAGTATCATATCACAATCATATTTGAACAACTAAGCTTTGGAATTTTGAGTGTTGTGTTGTTTATCTTGAAGGGTGGAGTAATGCTAGTACGACAGAAAGCACCTACGCAGATCATAGTAGAGTAGATAAAAGGGGAAAACCCTAAGCATCAAGAGTAAAATCAGGAAAGTGGAACTAGCTGGACCAGTGGGTGGCGCACATGCTTTTCGAAACGAATATAGGAACATTAGGTGACCAATTAAACATTCTCTGTTTTAGTAATATGAGCATCACATCAGATTCATATTTCAACACGTAAGCTTTGGAATTATGAGTGGCATGTTGTTTCTCTTGGTGGGTTGAGGTCTCGAGGAGCAGTGCTAGCACGACACGAAGCAGTGAAGCACCTACGATGATGGTAGTGAATACAAAGGGGAAAACCATAAGCTTTACGAGTATAGTGACCGTGCCATGGCGGATCTGAAGGTGCAAACCGGACAAAGCTACTTCGCAACCAATGTTTGCTTTCAACTAGCCACTACGATTTGGTACAGACAAGAAAAGTACAGTAAACAATTTACGATCTATTTTCTGGGTGAGATCAATAACTTAAGAACATAAGGAAGAGTACCACCTCTCTTGCGACGCTGTGTAGGCCCCTGCTGATTCGTTGAGGGTGCTGCGGGTGTGATGGCTGTCGGCGGCAGGGAAGAAGACTTTAGACGGCAGACGGCCAGGTCGGGGGATAAATCCTGTTGTCGTGGACGAGGCGGTCATAGGAGCGGCAACGGCAAAGGTGGACGACGGCGCCGATGAAGCGAGACGACGCAATGAAAGGATCCTGGTCCGGCGCCGTGGATGAGAGACGTCCATCTCTTGCAGTGGACGACGGGGTAGGGGTAGCGGCTCCTGCAAGGTGGAGGATGGGGTGGCGGACGGAGGAGGCTGGCCGCAGTGGGGAGGTTGTCGTGGCGCCGACGGTTTATGAATGGGGAAATGGAGGGGGAGGGGGGATCTCAAACTTAGGGACGCGCTTGTCTGAAATGTGGAAAAGTTATGAACTTATCCCCCGTTTAAAATTTTGGACATCACGTCGGTTGGGGATAGGACAGTAATCTCGCATCTCCCAAATATTTGCCGGTAATTATTTTGGGCGAGGAGAGGGTGTTTTGCCGCCCACGGTTGGCGCCCACGGTGTATGAACAGGGCTGACAGGTAGGGCGGTTGTGTCACGTCTGAGGGAAGTTACACATCTGCCCCTATTTAAAATATTAGCCTACATCGATTTCGGACAAAGGAGAGTTTGTTTTGCCACCCACCGTGGATGAATGGGGAAATGGAGGGAGAGACACATGTCTTTCGGACAAGCTTGAATCAAATGTGTTTTGCCGCCCAGGTTTGGCGCCCACCGTGTCTGAATGGGCTCAGAGGCCGTCGTGTCGCGTCTGATTGAAGTTACTAGTCTACCCCTATCGACAACAGTGTAAATCCGATCGATAAGGATGTCAAGTGTCAGGGGTAGACAGTAATTTCCATCTCGCAAACACTTGCTTCGGGCAGCCCACAAATGATAGTGGGTGTTTAGCCGCTTCGTTCAAAAGTTGGGAGAATTAGCATTCACGTTTGCCCTGGGCCCTGGCAACTAAATCCAAATCCAATTTTTATTCGATTACGAATATCCACAAATAATTCTACGTTTTGTTATTTATTTCTTCAAAACCACAACAAAGATTTATTCCACCTTTATATATGATTATGATTTAGAAATGTCGTGATCTTCGAATTCAGTAGGTTGGATACACTTTGAGCCAAACAGTCATTTCATCCAATACAATATGCTCACACGAAAAACAGTTAACCTTATGTCAATCATACAAGTACTGAGGATTACCTCGCCTAAAAAATTCGGATCATTACAACTCATGGACAACATAGGGGGTCTTACAACATAATCCATTCAGAGACATGACACAACATGCAAGTACAATAATCTAATGACAATTTCAACTGGTATCTAAAGAAGAGCTGGGATTACCCTGGGCTTCAGATAGCAGAAGCAGCAGGACCTCCTCCGTTTTCAAATGCAACATTCTTACTTCCTCCAATTCTTGGGTTGCTTGCATAATGCGTGCAGCTACTTGCATGATTTCCAGCTTCAAGATGGAGATTACCTCATTCATGGCAGCCACACCATCTCTTTCTGCCTCTAGTAGAGCCTCAAGAACTATAATATCTGTGCTCAGACTGCTCTCTGGTGGTATTGCCTCTGAACTGCTACCATCTGGTAACATGGATGGCGCATTGCTTCCACAAATAGATTCTGGGGTTGTACATTGTGTCCTAGTGTGAACGGCATCGCCTGAAAGGTTTCCGCTGGACATAAGTAAGAGATGGTTATCGCATGATCCAGGCAGTAAGCTTAGATGGTAAATGACATACAAATTATTGCCAAGCATGGCAAGCCATATTTAAATGGTTCAAAGCAGCATCAGCCAAAAAGAGATTAAAATGGTAAGATGAAACTAGGGATGTGAGTGGCAAATAAACGACATCCGCTAGTCCCATCTAGTTAGTTTTTGCTAGCTCCCTAGTTCATTTTCCTCAAAAAAACTCTTTTGAACTATCATACCACTAGTGGACTTTAATCGGGATTAAACGGGACCCAGTTGACATCCCTAGTTGAAAGGGAGTGTACCACCGCTATATTTAAGTTGCCAAGGCATCTAAGCAGTTGAAATAATCTGAGAAAGCACTTAACAGTTTGGCCTCATATAAACTACGAAGACAGTCTTGTGATGAAGTTCAGAGGAAAAGTTAAGGACTCAAATGAACTAGACATGCATTTCTTTACGATAGTACAGCAGGCACTGCTGACATATTGGCCAACTCAGGTATAGCGTAACAAGTAACAAACAAGCATTCAAATCAAACAATACAGCAAAGCAGACAACTGAACTATTTGTAATTCTGTAGGATTACAGGTTGAGGGCACAAGCCAAGAAAGCAGCCCACACGCATTACATTTCACATGTACTAAAACACACTGGCTTACCATATGTTGCTGTGAAGCCTCGCTGGTATTGCAATGTTCTTTGAAGATATCGTCAGCATCCCATGGTTGCAAATCTAGTTGTTGTAGTTTATTCTGCACCCTCTATTTACGTAAAAATAATTTTAATCGCATGCACTAGTTCGAATTGATCATCAATGGTTCATCTAAACTAATGAAAGAAGGGTGTGTGCATACACGATAATATATCTGCTTCCCTCTATTTTTATGCTTGTTCGAGGTGCCAGCCCCAAAAGAACAAATATTTTGCTTGATGGGGTTGGCGGCTCCATAATTAATAGAAGCATAAAATTAGTCATGCAACTTGGGAAGATCAAGAACACACAAAAAAGTAATGCATAGAGGCTCGGAGAAGTGATGTAATAGCTAGCATCAGAAAATGTAGAGTAAAACGAACAAAAAGCAGCGGAACCACATGCTAGTTTGTTGATGTGTAATTAAGCATAGAGAACATGAAGCAGTCTGATGGAACCAACAGGTGGCATCAGAACAACACCATTATCATAAATATAGCATGCAAGAAGTAAAATAGTAGGCAGTGATATCTAGGAAGTACAATAATACTTAGGACAAAACTAAAGCATATTAACTATATGTGCACTCGTATGTAATTTAGCACATGTAACATGTTCACTGCCAGAAGTATGGCCCTACAGGGGCAAGCAGAATAATGCATCTCATGAAAAATTGAATGATGTCCTAAAGAAATTCAAAGGTGCGGTGCTTATGCTAAGAAAGTGAACGTAGGCGCCGGCCGTTGGATAATAGTACCTGATTCTCGGCGGCGCATGGGTATCGTTGTCATACTTGATAGCTAAGGATCGTCGATGGTGCTCGTGTTGTAGTTGAGTTTGGGCCGGCTGTCGCCGTCGCTCAAGCGGCTCCGGTGCTTCGGTTGCGGCGCCTGTCGACATGCAAGAAAGCTCATCTGTGGTAAGTGAACAGTTGCACGATCAAGAAGAGAAAAACATAAGGAGTACAAATCGAAATAACCTGATGAGGCTGCGGCGTCAGTAAAGCAGGGCCGGTGGAGTTGAATATGACGTCCGTGGAGCGGGTCCGGTGCAGTGGACGAAGGCTTCGGCGGGCGCGGTGTACAGTGCTTTCGGTGAGGCGGACGAGGGCTTGTATGAAGGGCCAGCGATGGGGCGGACGAGGGAGTCAGTGAAGGGCCTACACTGTGGTGGACGAGGGCGCCGGTTAAGCAGATCCGATGCGGTGGACCATGATGGCGGTCAAGGAGATCTGGAGCGGTGGACAAGCCAGTCGCTGAAGCGGCTCTGGTGAAGTAGTGAGTTGGCAGTTTTTTTTTGAATATATACTGTGAGGCAAAGCCCCACAGCCCTTTATTAAAGAAAGCACAACTGTACAAACAAAGTACAGACTATACAAGGAAAAAAGAAAAGAGTCTACCTATGGCTAAACATCCCTACCTGCTTTACAACAAAGAATCAACCCAAGCCAAGAGTTTTGGTTTAATACAATCCTTCACCCTATGAGCAAGCAAAGAAATATCATGGATGAATTTACACTTCCAAGCACTGAAAGTAGCTCTCTCAGCTCTGAAGGTTCTGCCATTTCTTAAAATCCAAATATTCCAGGCTGCAGTTAGCATAACTTCAAAGAAGAAAGGGTGCCTGAAGCTGGACCTAGCATGCATGATATATTGCAGAATATCTGAGCCTCCAGACCAATCAATGCCCAAGTAATTCCAGACTCTACAGCTGAAGGTGCAGTTAAAAAATAGATGGATTCTATCCTCATACACCAGCTCACTGCAAATGAGACAGAGATTGTCATCCTGGCTTGAGCGCCAGTGTCTCCTAACCAGCATATCCTTGGTGTTTAGTCTGTCAAAGAATAACAGCCACCCGAACACCTTGATCTTCATAGTGCACCTACTCTGCCACAGCCATTTGCAAGGTTGTATTGTAGGTAGGTGTGAGTGCATGATCGTGTAGAAACTTTTGGCAGTGTATCCTCCTGATTTACCAGGCCATATCCAAACATTAGGTATAGTGGGGTCTTTGTCTAACTGCATGATCCAACCTTCCAGCATGTGTAATTCAGCAGCAGCCTCATGAGAAAGAGGCAAATGAAACATAGAGAAGAGATCCTGGGATTGAAGAAATTCCTGCACTGAGATCTTATCATTATTAACAAATGAAAACAACCTAGGCAATCTCCAACATAGGGGTCTAGCAGAGCCCCCAATGTGCCAAGAATCTATCCAGAACAGAGCAGAATCACCCATGTTGATATGGACTGAGGCAATAGCAGAATAAGCCTCATGCAGCTTCAGAACATCCCTCCACCAGAAAGATCCAGCTGTAGCTGTTGCCTGTGGAACCCCATGATCATAGTAGCTGTTCCATATCAGGGTCACCCAAGGAACATCAACCTTGTTATAGAATTTGTGAAGATGCTTGATAAGGAGTCCTTTATTCTGGATGTTCAGATTAATAACTCCTAAACCCCCTTTATCTTTTGGCCTGCAAGCCAGCTCCCATGCAGCCAGAGACTGTTTTGGAGCATCATTATTACCCCTCCAAAGACATTGCCTGAAGATTCTGTCTAGCTTCTTAATGATCCCTGGTGGAATATTGAGGCTGCACAGAAAGTATATTGGCAGAGAGGTCAGGACAGAGGTAAGAAGCTGCAAACGAGAACCTTGATTCAGCATGGAAGAGCTTGTAGTGAACCTCCTCTCAAGACTGTCAATTAGGGGCATTAGGTCAATGATCCTTGGCCTTGTAGTTCCCAAAGGTAATCCAAGATAAGTAAATGGGAGCTGCCCAATTCTACAACCAAGAATAGCAGCAAGCCTAGCAGCCTCCTCATCAGACATATTCAATGGAATCATTGAAGATTTAGCTAAGTTGACCTTTAAACCTGTGGATTGTTGGAAGGTAAGCAGCATGTTCTTTAGGGCAACAAGCTCAACATCCTTAGCTGCAAGAAATAGAATCGTGTCATCCGCATATTGAATGATGGGAAACTCTCTGTCATGGGTTTGAATAGGCAAAGAGAGTGTGCCATGCTCCAGCATTTGGTTGACCACAGACTGCAACAGATCGGCTACGATGACAAACAACAGAGGTGATAGTGGGTCACCCTGTCTGACCCCACACTTGCACTTAAATTGTTTTCCAGGAATGCCATTTAACAGCACAGACGAAGAGCCTGTAGACAACAATTGTTTAACCCAAAAAATCCATTTGGCATCAAACCCTATATGCTGCAACATCTGAAGAATAACCTCATGCTCGACAGTGTCAAAGGCCTTAGCAAAATCCAACTTAAGAATTATGATTGGACGCTTGGACTGTTTACATTGATGAATATACTCAAAACTCCAGGCCAGAAAATCTTGAATTGACCTACCCTTAAGGAACCCATACTGATTTTTGTGGATACACCTAAGGATCACCTTCTGCAACCGGTTGGCCAACAACTTTGTTAGAAATTTAAGACAAGTGTTGGTGAGAGATATTGGCCGGAAATCATCGGGCCCTTCTGGTGAAAGGATCTTGGGTATAAGCGTAATGAGGGAGCCATTAATGTTTTCCAACGAAAGCTTCCCCTCATAAAAATCCTGAATCATCCTCAAGAAGTCCTTCTCAATTATAGGCCAACAGCGCTTGACAAACATACCATTAAAACCATCCGGACCAGGTGCCCGATCCACCGGCAATTCCTTCAAAACTTTGTTAATTTCCTCATCAGAAAACGGCAAGGATAGCTCCTCCAGACCCGGGATGGGCTGAATTAATTGGTGCAAATCGAAGCCCATATTGATCCCTTGGGCCTGGCCCATCCTTGATTTGAACGAAGCCCAAAGAATTCCCGCCATCTGAGCGTGATCAGTCACAGGATCAAGCATGGAATTGGTCTTCAGACTAGAGATTGAATTCCTCCTCATACGCTCCGAGGCCATAGCATGAAAAAAATTGGAATTCTCCTCGCCAACCTTTATATACCGAATAGTGCACCTCTGTTTCCAATAAATATAGTGAATTTTCAACAGATGTTCATAGTGGAACTTCACAATTTTCCAGAAATTGAATTCCGGCCTTGTTAATGGTCGCACTTCCTCCAGCTGATCAAAGTGTAGAATCACCTTTGAGCAATCAACAGTAAGTTTTTCGATGTATGATAACTTTTTGCTCCAAATTTTCAAATCATACCGCAGCCGCTTAAATTTCCTTGTGATAACCGCAGAAGCAGAGAGATCAGAGAAAACTGGTGCATTCCAAGACTTGGTGACACAATCCATGAACCCCGGCATATCAAACCAGAAATTTTCAAACCGAAAAGTCTTGGCCGCAGGAATGGTAGTGTCAATGGACACCACACAAGGCACGTGATCCGACGCAGTTCTGGCGAGTGGATTAACCACAGTGTTTGGATAATGTGAAATCCAATCAGCAGTAGTAAAGAACCAATCAAGTTGCTCGAGCAGGGGGTTTTGCTGCATATTAGACCAGGTGAAGCTACGGCCTTTCAAGGGCAGCTCCAAGAGACCAAGGTGACCAATTATTTCGTTGAAGAGGAAAATATCATTAATATCACCACCCGGGAGGTTTCTGTTATCCAAAGACCTGATGAAATTAAAGTCCCCCAACAATAGCCAATTTTCATCGGGAGGGGTGTCTAGATGATATAGCCAACTAACGAAATCGTCCCTAGGCTGACCCTCACATGGCCTATATACAGAGGCTAAGGTCCATTTTTCGGAGTTCTGCAACGATTGGAAGGAGACCACAACACCAAATCTCTGAATATCAACAAGCTGGCCGTGAAAGATCGATGAATTCCAAATGACTAAAATCCCACCAGAGGCTCCAACAGAAGGCGAGAACGCGAATTGATCAAACCTCCTAGGGCAAAAGGATCTAATCGTTCGAATATCAAAGTTCTCGCATTTAGTTTCCTGCAGACAAAGAACAGAACATCTGCTCTCCTCAATCTTGGCACATAGGTCACGCTGCCTAGCCTCAGAATTCAGCCCACGCACGTTCCAACAGAGCACATTCCAATTTCGAAAATAACAATTATCCATAAAAAAACAACACTGGGAAGTAGTTGCAGGTCCAGCTGCATAACAGCATGGACAAGATCATATCATAAGTGCTAATAGCAGTAACCAAGGATTTCAGACAGGCACACAAACAGAAAGTGCTAACATAAAACGGACACAAAAACCAAAGTGCCCAACTCTCCATCAAGCTTCTTGGGCCGTCAATCATCATGTGGACCATCGTTTTCTTCAGCAGGATGTGGAGAAGCCATAAGCTTCTCGACCTATAAATCAGACGGATCAATGCCCAGAGCCAATCCAATTGCCTGCATTGTTGGAATAGGCGTCGGGGGTGGGAGAGGAAGCTGGCTGTGCTCATCGTCAAGACAAAGCTTCTTTGCCTTCGGGCGACGCAGGGGGCAGACCTCGGAGGGATTGCAGAAACTGGCTTCCTGCCTGTCCTTTTGGCAGAACTGCGCGTCATCCTTCTGGTGGAGAAGTCCAGAACTGGCTCCACAAGCATGACAGAACGCCTGGAGCGTGCAGACTGACGTGGTCGCTTGCCCAACGGAGTTGGAGAGACCGAAGTAAACTGAAAATCCTCCTGAGAAACCTGTGGCGGAGAATGTGGAACCTGGGAATTGGAGCACGAGAGATCATCAGATGTCAACTCTTCAATGACCACTGAAGAGCTGCTTCCAGGATCAGGGACACATTGCTTGGCAGTCAAGAGCAGAAATTTCTGTTGCAGATCAGCAGACTCAAAATTAACTTGCATCAACGTCGCAGAAAACCCAGGCAGACAAGCTGGTATATCCCTGATGAAAAATTCAGGCAATAAAGATTTGAAAGATCTCTCCCAGATCATTGCCGGCGGAAGAACTGGCCCATAAAAGACCCTGACAATTCCAAGGTGAATTAGATCCAACTGCACTATCGGTGGCGCTTGCAGAGGCTGCTGGACTTCAACCATATCCTCATCATCAGAAGAGTCCACAGATGGGTTCAAAACCATAGAATTTTGGTCCTGGGCTGGTTGAACCTCTTCATGCTGCTGCTGATCAGGCTGAACCTGTTCCTCCCAAGGGCCCCATCCCGCTTCATGTTGCACGTTATCAGCCCATCCTGCCACATCATTCTGTCCTTGATTAGGGCCCGGTGGAACTGCATTCCATCCAAGAGCAGGGTATGGAGGCATTGCCCAAAACGGTTGCGGCACCTCAACTCCAGGCAGCGGGTGGGGATTCCCATTAAGAGGCATAGGATCTTCATCCGCTGGGATCATGGCACCAGCAAATTCCCGAGATAATATATAACAACCAACTGACCAGGACATCATGAAATCACCCCAATTGGCAAATTCCCGAAAGGTCACCGAGCGAGGGACAAGCGCATTATCAGGGAACGAGGCACGGACCAAAGATCTAACCTTATGCCTGTCAGTGCTATTCCAGTAGTGAAACTGTCCGAAGGAGCCAACCATATCAGCAATGCACTGAGTGTTTCTATAATCTAAAGGGATGCCGATGAACATCAACCACCCCGTCCGCTGACCATGAATAGCACGAAAACCTTCACCCTGATTATGAGGGATAAAGCGGACAAAAAACTCATTTCCTTCATCATCGACCCCTAAAGGAAACGGCGGATGCAGAGTAAAAGAGCCCCGGACAACTGGATCTTCCATCTCGAACAAACCAACTCCTTGAAACCAAGTTTGAGCAGAAATAACCGGAACATGCATCACTTGAACTAGAAAATCAAGAACCTGCTGACGACGGACACCAACCAGCTCTGGGGGCGGGATCGGCTCCACAATGGCCACCATGTACTGCTCATGCGCTCGGGGTGGTGGAACGGCCGGCGTGTAGAAGGTGCGGGGCAGACGATCCGCTCCACCATCTTCAATGTTGAAACCCGCTGGGATGGAGCGATGCGGGTCAATCTCGTACACCGCCATTGGGGGCTGCGGAGCAGGAGCCAGACCGGAGCTGGAGGAAGCTTGGGTGTGCGAGGCAGGGCGGATAGGTGGCGATGGTGGCGGTGGAGAAGCAGAGGATGGGGTTTTCTACGGAGTCGTCTGGTCTCGGGAAACTAGAGAGACGGGGGAGGAAAGGAAATCCTCTTTTCGGACCCGCTTCCCAAAACCCGGCGATAGGACTTTAGGCACCCAGACGGACAAGTCAGGCGGCTTGCCGGTGCAGTTTTTTTTAACATGTCCCGAACAAAAACAATTGCGGCACCAGACCTGATTCGTGTATGTCTCTGACGTGTGGCGCATAGCCAAGCAATTCTGACAGTCCCAACAACTCGCAACCATATCTTCAATCATATCGTCAAAACTTTGCAGATCTCTGATAATATCCTGAGGGGAGGAAGCTCTAGAGGCCAGAGGTGATGGGCTGCTACTCTCGTCATCAGACAGGCAGATGGGCTGGACCCTGGAGCCCAACGGAGGAACGTGGCCTGGTGAGGGTGGCTTAGGGGATGCAGGAGAATCCAAACCTTCCAATGCAAAAACTAATCGGCCACTCGAGGTTCCAAGGTTTAAACGGGCAGGAGATAAACCCTCCGGGGAAGGCGGGATTGTTCCAAACTGAATCGCCAGCCTTGCCGGCGGCGTGGTCGTCGCCGGAGAAGGAACATCCACATCCTCATGGGACGAAACATGATAACCAGCTGCTCTGACCGTGGTCACCTCATCGGTGGACGGGCCATAGCTATAGCCCTTACGTGCTCGGTATTGCATGAACGTGGCGAACGTAGCATGTTTCTTAGGAAGAGATTTGGTCGCGCGAACATGGAGAGAGGATTTGGCCGGAGCATTTTTCATGGCCTCTAAACCAAGGCGAGCTCTCCTCTTAGAGGGACTAACTAAAACCCATTCCTCTTGGCATTCAGATTGCCAAAGACGAAATTCTTTCTGCAAACTGGGCCGCCATGACCCCAAAGGTGGAAGAAACACTTGAACTGATCACAAACAAAACTCCTCTGGTGTAGAATGAAAAATCCCACTTCCTTGCAAGAAACGTTGAATGAGAAAACGCCATGGTGGAGGAAAGATACCTTGAGGTGTGAACAATATCCTCCGATGGCCGCCTCAAGAGCGAACCCCACATTTTCCTCATCAAGCCGGAATGTATGCCGAGCAAAAGAGACCACCATAATGAAATGGCCCATGTCCGACGTGGGGTGTACCGATCTGTTGAAGTGCGTTGGATCTCAGACGCCAACTTCATCCCCGGGGAGAAATCCAATCCCAAGGAGATCGTTGCATGGACCGCCATGAGGAAGAAGACAACCAGAAGAGAGAGGGAGAGACGCCGGAAATGATGAGCCGATCAGATGGCAAAACCCACGGAGGGATGTGGGGATCGCCGGCGGTGGTGGGTGGCTAGGGTTAGGGTGGCGGTGGAGAGGTGGGAGTCGCCATTTTCGCTAATGATACCCCTTATGTTGACCAAGAGTGAGTTGGCAGTTGGGGGTTCCAAGGTGCGGAAGGTAGATCTGGCGGGGTGTGAGGTCCACCGCTGTGGTGGAGGACTAGATTCGGCGGCTTGCCGTGGTTGGGGGGTCGGGGACGGGAAGGGGAAGGGCTCTGGGGAAGAATGTTGGGGGCAAAGAGGGGAAAACAATGGAGTTACCAAAGCAACCCTTTTCCGTTCATGTGGCAGGGGTAAAACAGGAATATCGCAGGGCTAAACTTTCGGGCGCGAGATATTTTGATGTGAGCGGGAAGTTTCAAAGCTTTTGGCGCCTGAAATTATAAGTGTTCTGCTCTTGTACGGCCGACTATGATATCATGGCCGAGAATTTATTTGTTTTGCACGCAAAAAAAGGTGCAAGTTTTGAAAATCAATGTCTCCAACTCAAAACTTAGATTGTCCATTCAATTCAAATATGGATCATTGAGCTAGTACAGGCAAATACCATCACACGGTCCAATTCAAATGAAATTCCAAATGTGTTCATCCTAAATATGATGACAAAAGCAAAAATGTGTATGTGTATGAATAAAGTGGATGATTATAAAGTTTGAACATGCCCGTATGTGTATATCTCTAGGTTTGATATATGAATTTGAAATCACGAAATCCTGGCTTAAAAAACGTACCTTCGTTTAAATGAATTACAAAAGCTAATGATGGAGTCAAATTCCAAAATTCCAATCTTAGGTTTGTAATTCTGGTACATCAAGGTATATCACGCATGTTCAAAAGTATCGTTATCTGATAGTCCAAACTGTGAAACAAATTGGTCAACCATGAGTGCACACACTATTGACCATATATATCTCAATTACACAAGTCGTTCTCTCCCCAGACACGAACACACGAGCACATTAACACCCCCTCTCTTCTAAAGTCCGGACCCCAATATAGGTCCCTATCTTGTCTCTCGAGCATGCACACATCTCTTCCCCGGCATCTCTCTTTGCCAAGCACACGCACTATGTAGAGTGTATCTTTCCCATACACACAAAACGTCGCCCCCAAACGTCTATCTCCCTAGTTATGTGGTTCTCGCACACTCACCTCACACACCACCCCCACTGCAAACAAGCACACTTTATCTCCTTGTGCACCACTCTCCTCTTTCTATCTCTCCCACATGCAGACCCGCCCCAGCTCCTTCCCTGTATACATATATGTCGTGACTCTTTCCATAGCTCTCTAATGTATCATCGTTCTCAATCTCGCACGTTGTTCTCTACACCGTCTATTCTAGATCTCTCATGAAGTCCCTATCACACACACGATGACTCGCTTCCCTTGCATCTCCGTACACAGGCCAATTTCTAACAACATCAACATTGTCTCCCTATCTATACGCCATTTATGGACACAAACGACCCCTCTCCCCCCTCTTTTCCTCTCTCTCTCTCCGTCGCTCTCTCTCTCTCGCGCGCGCGCGCTCTCACACCTCTGTCCCACACACACTCGATGTCTCTTCCAAATAGTCTGCTCCCCGCCCGCACCCATGCTATCCCGCTACTACACATGGCTTTGTCTCTTTGTGACACACATGTCACACCATTCCCCCTTCCCTTATACTAGGTTTACATCATTAGTGGTCTCTCTACTCCACATACACACACTCCCTCTCACACACAAACGCGCACACAAACACACACAGACACGCACAAACACCCATTTATCTGGATCCTCATCTCTCCCCATGTTCGCATGTGTATCTCACACACTCACTCTCTGATTATGTCTATGTGTCTCCACGTTACACAACACAAAGCCCCATGTACATGTCTCTCTCTATCCTCCACACACATAGACACAAAGAATCTCTTATCATTGCCTCGGTCTCTAGACATATCACACATGCACACTGTCTCTCTGTCTCGCAAACACGCCCAACAAGGGTTTCCCCGTGAATAACTTACCGTCTATTCATCAACAGTCGTGGCAGTACGGCGAACACGAGACGTGAAAAAGAATAAATCTACACGTGCGTAGACCACCTAGTATGACTACTAGGACTAGAGCAAGCCGAAAACGCACCGCCGTCACCCCCTCCTTATCGGCGACGGGGAAACCTTTGTTTTACACAGTCGAGAAGTCATTGTGCTAAGGCCCCACATGCTGAGGCGTTGAATAGAATGTAGATCCTAGTTTACGGAAACAAGTATCGATAATACGTTTGTATCTCCATACTTATATTTCTTCTCTTATAAAAAACCGAGTTGGTGATGACGGTACGCGTGCCATCTTACAATATAGACCGTCCGATCTATATCTGACGGATGGAAATTAAACTAAAAGATACCTGCACCTCTCTCCACACTTGCACACAAGGCCTTCCCTCGTTCATCCTTATCTCCTACAACCTCATTGTTGAGCAATTAAAAAAGGAAGCCTTTGGAACAAACTGGCCTGGTGGCCGCTGCCGGCGTCGTCCATCCCCATGCCTCCGCTCAGTCTGACCACCAATCACCACCACGCCCCACTCCTCTTCACCTTATCTCCAATTTCTCGAGATATCATTAGTTTTTACACATGGGATTACTCCCGGTCAATCACAACTTACAAAAAAATGCATCTTGATGTTTCGTGCAATGCACGGACATCTTGCTGGTACTCCTACAGAAGACTAAGTAGGTGATGATGGTGTGTCTGTCATCCGTCATTTCTGACCATTAGATCTACATCTAACGATTGTGAGGTAAGTTGTTGCCTTTTCTCACCAACATCCCACTTCTCTACCAATTTGCAGAAAAACCCTCCCTCACCTCACCAAAACAGTCCAAGGAATATATTGTGATTGAAACATAATATATCTCTAGTGATATATCTATATCAAAATTAGAGTGTTTTGTATCAAGCTTGTGAATAAGTATTATTCTAATTATGATCCGTTGCAACGCAACATTGCTAGTATTTCCAACCATGCAAAAAAACAGCTAGTATTTCCATAGTTTCGAGTTTTCCATCAAGATATTAGTCACTCATGGTTGATATTTACTTTCAATCACGTACACATATGCACTATGTAACAAGCCTTGCTTATTGATACGTCTCCAACGTATCTATAATTTTTTATTGTTCCATGCTAATACATATTCTGTATTGGATGTTTAATGGGCTTTATTATACACTTTTATATTATTTTTGGGACTAACCTATTAACCGGAGGCCCAGCCCGAATTGCTGTTTTTTGCCTATTTCAATGTTTCGCAGAAAAGGAATATCAAACAAAGTCCAAACGGAATGAAACCTTCGGGAACGTGATTTTCAAAACAAACGTGATCCAGAGGACTTGGAGTGGACGTCCAGAAATGAACGAGGAGGCCACGAGGCAGGGGGCGCGCCCTCCACCCTCGTGGGCCCCTCGTAGCTCCACCGACCTACTTCTTCCTCCTATATATACCTACGTACCCCCAAACCATCAGAACAGGACCCAAAACCCTATTTCCACCACCGCAACCTTCTGTACCCGTGAGATACCATCTTGGGGCCTTTTCCGGCGCTCCGCCGGAGGGGGCATTGATCACGGAGGGCTTCTACATCAACACCATAGCCTCTCCGATGATGTGTGAGTAGTTTACCTCAGACCTTCGGGTCCATAGTTATTAGCTAGATGGCTTCTTTTCTCTCTTTGGATCTCAATACAAAGTTCTCCTCGATTCTCTTGGAGATCTATTTGAAGTAACTCTTCTTTTGCGGTGTGTTTGTCGAGATCCGATGAATTGTGGGTTTATGATCAAGATTACCTATGAACAATATTTGAATCTCCTCTGAATTCTTTTATGTATGATTGGTTATCTTTGCAAGTCTCTTCGAATTATCAGTTTGGTTTGGCCTACTAGATTGATCTTTCTTGCAATGGGAGAAGTGCTTAGCTTTGGGTTCAATCTTGCGGTGCTCGATCCCAGTGACAGTAGGGGAAACGACACTTATTGTATTGTTGCCATCAAGGATAAAAAGATGGGGTTTATATCATATTGCATGAGTTTATCCCTCTACATCATGTCATGTTGCTTAAAGCGTTACTCTGTTCTTATGAACTTAATACTCTAGATGCATGCTGGATAGCGGTCGATGTGTGGAGTAATAGTAGTAGATGCAGGCAGGAGTCGGTCTACTTGTCACGGACGTGATGCTTATATACATGATCATACCTAGATATTCTCATAACTATGCTCAATTCTATCAATTGCTCGACAGTAATTCGTTTACCCACCGTAATACTTATGCTATCTTGAGAGACGCCACTAGTGAAACCTATGGCCCCCGGGTCTATTTTCTATCATATTAATCTTCCGTCAACAAGCTATTTCTATCTTTGTTTATTTTGCAATCTTTACTTTTACTCTTTATCATAAAAATACCAAAAATATTAACTTATCATCTCTATCAGATCTCACTCTCGTAAGTGACCGTGAAGGGATTGACAACCCCTTTATCGCGTTGGTTGCGAGGTTCTTATTTGTTTGTGTAGGTGCGTGGGACTCGAGCGCGGTCTCCTACTGGATTGATACCTTGGTTCTCAAAAACTGAGGGAAATACTTATGCTACTTTACTGCATCACCCTTTCCTCTTCAAGGGAAAACCAACGCAGTGCTCAAGAGGTAGCAAGAAGGATTTTTGGCGCCGTTGCCGGGGAGTCTACGCAAAAGTCAAGACATACCAAGTACCCATCACAAACTCTTATGCCTCGCATTACATTATTTGCCATTTGTCTCTCGTTTTCCTCTCCCCCACTTCACCCTTGCCGTTTTATCTCGCCCTCTCTTTCCGTTTGCCTCTTTTTCGCTTGCTTCTTGTTTGCTTGTGTGTTGGATTGCTTGTTTGTCATGATGGCTCAAGAGAATACTAAATTGTGTGACTTTACCAATACCAACAACAATGATTTTCTTAGCACTCCGATTGCTCCTCTTACCGATGCTGAATCTTGTGAAATTAATGCTGCTTTGCTGAATCTTGTCATGAAAGATCAATTCACCGGCCTTCCTAGTGAAGATGCCGCTACCCATCTAAACAGCTTTGTTGATTTGTGTGATATGCAAAAGAAGAAAGATGTGGACAATGATATTGTTAAACTGAAGCTATTTCCTTTTTCGCTTAGAGATCGTGCTAAAACTTGGTTTTCGTCTTTGCCTAAAAATAGTATTGATTCTTGGAATAAGTGCAAAGATGCTTTTATCTCTAAGTATTTTCCTCCCGCTAAAATCATCTCCCTTAGAAACGATATTATGAATTTTAAGCAACTTGATCATGAACATGCTGCACAAGCTTGGGAGAGAATGAAATTAATGATACGTAATTGCCCTACTCATGGTTTGAATTTATGGATGAGTATACAAAATTTTTATGCCGGATTGAATTTTGCTTCTAGAAATCTTTCAGATTCGGCCGCGGGAGGCACTTTTATGGAAATCACATTAGGAGAAGCTACCAAACTCCTAGATAATACTATGGTTAATTATTCTCAATGGCACACAGAAAAAAACTCCTAGGGGTCATAGGTGCCTTATTGAAGAATTGTTTACCAAAGATGGCAATACCTAGATCTATCCTTGTTTTTATGCCTAGCTAGGGGCGTTAAACGATAGCGCTTGTTGGGAGGCAACCCAATTTTATTTTATTTTTTGCTTTTTGCTTCTGTTTAGGAATAAATCTTTGATCTATCCTCTGGTTAGATTTGTTTTTGTGTTTTAATTAGTGTTTGTGCCAAGTGAAACCTATAGGATCTTCTTGGATAATAGTTATTTGATCTTGCTGAAATTCCAGAAACTTTCTGTTCACGAAAACAATTGTTAAAAATTACCAGGACGTGATATAATACTGATTCCAATTGCAGCAGATCAATAAACAAATTATTTAGGCCGTCCTATTTTGGTAGAATTTTTAGAGTTCCAGAAGTTTGCGTTAGTTACAGATTACTACAGACTGTTCTGTTTTTGACAGATTCTGTTTTTCGTGTGTTGTTTGCTTATTTTGATGAATCTATGTCTAGTAAAATAGTTTATAAACCATAGAGAAGTTGGAATACAGTAAATTTAACACCAATATAAATAAAGAATGAGTTCAATACAGTACCTTGAAGTGGTGTTTTGTTTTCTTTCGCTAACGGAGCTCACGAGATTTTCTGTTAAGTTTTGTGTTGTGAAGTTTTCAAGTTTTGGGTAAAGATTTGATGGATTATGGAACTAGGAGTGGCAAGAGCCTAAGCTTGGGGATGCCCAAGGCACCCCAAGGTAAATCCAAGGACACCAAAAATCCAAAGCTTGGGGATGCCTTCGTCTTCGTCCATCGGTAACTTTACTTGGAGCTATATTTTTATTCACCACATGATATGTGTTTTGCTTGGAGCGTCTTGTATAATTTGAGTCTTTGCTTTTAGTTTACCACAATCATCCTCGCTGAATACACTTTTGAGAGAGACACACATGATTCGGAATTTATTAGAATACTCTTTGTGCTTCACTTATATCGTTTGAGTTTTATAATTTTTTTCCCTAAGTGCTTCACTTATATATTTTAGAGCACGGCGGTGGTTTGTTTTAGAGAAACTATTGTTCTCTCATGCTTCACTTATATTATTTTGAGAGTCCTACAAAACAGCATGGTAATTTGCTTAAATTGTGAAATTAGTCCTAATATGATAGGCATACAAGATTAGTAAAAACTTTCTTAAAAGTGTGTTGAATACTAAGAAAAGTTTGATGCTTGATGATTGTTTTGAGATATGGAGGTAGTAATATTAAAGTTGTGCTAGTTGAGTAATTGTGAATTTGAGAAATACTTGTGTTGAAGTTTGCAAGTCCCGTAGCATGCACGTATGGTAAACGTTGTGTAACAAATTTGAAACATGAGGTGTTCTTTGATTGTCCTCCTTATGAGTGGCGGTCGGGGACGAGCAATGGTCTTTTCCTACCAATTTATCCCCCTAGGAGCATGCGCGTAGTGCTTGGTTTTTGATGACTTGTAGACTTTTGCAATAAGTATGTGAGTTCTTTATGACTAATGTTGAGTCCATGGATTATACGCACTCTCACCTTTCCATCATTGCTAGCCTCTTTGGTACCGTGCATTGCCCTTTCTCACCTTGAGAGTTGGTGCAAACTCCGCCGGTGCATCCAAACCCCGTGATATGATACGCTCTATCACACATAAACCTCCTTATATCTTCCTCAAAACAGCCACCATACCTACCTATTATGGCATTTCCATAGCCATTCCAAGATATATTGCCATGCAACTTTCCACCATTTCGTTTATCATGACACGTTTCATCATTGTCATATTGCCTTGCATGATCATGTAGTTGACATCGTATTTGTGGCAAAGCCACCATGCATATTATTTCATACATGTCACTCTTGATTCATTGCCCATCCCGGTACACCGCCAGAGGTGTTCATATAGATTCATACTTTGTTCTAGTATCGAGTTGTAATCATTGAGTTGTAAATAAATAGAAGTGTGATGATCATCATTCATAGAGCATTGTCCCAAAAAAGGCCAAAAAAAGGGAAGGCCCAAGAAAAGAAGAGGGGACAATGCTACTATCTTTTTTTCCACACTTGTGCTTCAAAGTAGCACCATGATCTTTATGATAGAGAGTCTCTTGTTTTGTCACTTTCATATACTTGTGGGAATTTTTCATTATATAACTTGGCTTGTATATTCCAACGATGGGCTTCCTCAAATGCCCTAGGTCTTCGTGAGCAAGCAAGTTGGATGCACACCCACTTAGTTTCTTTTGTTGAGCTTTCATGCATTTATAGCTCTAGTGCATCTGTTGCATGGATATCCCTACTCCTTGCATTGACATCAATCGATGGGCATCTCCCTAGCTCATTGATTGGCCGCGTCAATATGAGACTTTCTCCTTTTTTGTCTCCTCCACATAAACCACATCATCATATTCTATTCCACCCATAGTGCTATATCCATGGCTCACACTCATATATTGCGTGAAAGTTGAAAAAAGTTTGAGATTACTAAAGTATGAAACAATTGCTTGGCTTGTCATCGGGGTTGTGCATGATGAGAGCATTCTTGTGTGACGAAAATGGAGCATGACCAAACTATATGATTTTGTAGGGATGAACTTTCTTTGGCCATGTTATTTTGAGAAGACATAATTGCTTAGTTAGTATGCTTGAAGTATTATTACTTTTATGTCAATATTAAACTTTTATCTTGAATCTTTCAGATCTGGATATTCATGCCACAAATAAGAGAGTTACATTGAAAATTATGCCAAGTAGCATTCCACATCAAAATTTCTATTTTTATCATTTACCTACTCGAGGACGAGCAGGAATTAAGCTTGGGGATGCTTGATATGTCTCCAACGTATCTATAATTTTTTATTGTTCCATGCTAATATATATTCTGTTTTGGATGTTTAATGGGCTTTATTATACACTTTTATATTATTTTTGGGACTAACCTATTAACCGGAGGCCTAGCCCGAATTGTTGTTTTTTTGCCTATTTCAGTGTTTCGCAGAAAAAGAATATCAAACGGAGTCCAAACGGAATGAAACCTTCGGGAACGTGATTTTCGGAACAAACGTGATCCAGAGGACTTGGAGTGGACGTCAAGAAACGAACGAGGAGGCCACGAGGCAGGGGCGCGCCTACCCTACTGGGCGCACCCTCCACCCTCGTGGGCCCCTCATAGCTCCACCGACCTACTTCTTCCTCCTATATATACATACGTACCCCCAAACCATCAAAACAGGACCCAAAACCCTATTTCCACCGCCGCAACCTTCTGTACCCGTGAGCCCATCTTGGGGCCTTTTCCGGCGCTCCGCCGGAGGGGGCATTGATCACGGAGGGCTTCTACATCAACACCATAGCCTCTTCGATGATGTGTGAGTAGTTTACCTCAGACCTTCGGGTCCATAGTTATTAGCTAGATGGCTTCTTCTCTCTCTTTGGATCTCAATACAAAGTTCTCCTCGATTCTCTTGGAGATCTATTTGATGTAACTCTTCTTTTGCGGTGTGTTTGTCGAGATCCGATGAATTGTGGGTTTATGATCAAGATTATCTATGAACAATATTTGAATCTCCTCTAAATTCTTTTATGTATGATTGGTTACCTTTGCAAGTCTCTTAGAATTATCAGTTTGGTTTGGCCTACTAGATTGATCTTTCTTGCAATGGGAGAAGTGCTTAGCTTTGGGTTCAATCTTGCGGTGCTCGATCCCAGTGATAGTAGGGGAAACGACATGTATTGTATTGATGCCATCGAGGATAAAAAGATGGGGTTTATATCATATTGCATGAGTTTATCCCTCTACATCATGTCATCTTGCTTAAAGCGTTACTCTGTTCTTATGAACTTAATACTCTAGATGCATGCTGGATAGTGGTCGATGTGTGGAGTAATAGTAGTAGATGCAGGCAGGAGTTGGTCTACTTGTCACGGACGTGATGCCTATATACATGATCATACCTAGATATTCTCATAACTATGCTCAATTCTATCAATTGCTCGACAGTAATTCGTTTACCCACCGTAATACTTATGCTATCTTGAGAGAAGCCACTAGTGAAACCTATGGCCCCCGGGTCTATTTTCCATCATATTAATCTTCCGTCAACAAGCTATTTCTATCTTTGTTTATTTTGCAATCTTTACTTTTACTCTTTATCATAAAAATACCAAAAATATTATCTTATCATCTCTATCAGATCTCACTCTCGTAAGTGACCGTGAAGGGATTGACAACACCTTTATCGCGTTGGTTGCGAGGTTCTTATTTGTTTGTGTAGGTGCGTGGGACTCGAGCGTGGTCTCCTACTGGATTGATACCTAGGTTCTCAAAAACTGAGGGAAATACTTACGCTACTTTACTTCATCACCCTTTCCTCTTCAAGGGAAAACCAACGCAGTGCTCAAGAGGTAGCACTTATTGGCTTCCAAAACTTAACTTTCACTCCTACTTACAATATGTAGAGTATTTAACAAAAAACTACCACTTTCAACCAGCCCTAGGAAGAAACTATTGTACAAAAAATAGCAAAAACATACCCAAAATTTCTTAATCCACGCCAAAAACTACTACCTAGTGCCGATTATGCTTGTTTAAACCCATTTATGACATGGTTGGCCCACACGTCTGTGCTGACGAGGCAGCTTAAACCAACACATTTTGTTTGACCGTTGACACGAGGGACCCACATCTGACCTTCTATCCTGTTATTCCCCCTCAAATCATTATTTTTCCTGAACATTACTTCAAACAGTACTGATGCGTGTTCGTCGGTGGCGCCGGTGATGAGCGAGTTGGCCGCCGCTCCGCCGGACGGGCCGGACACCGTGCTAGCCTCCACACGGGTTGGCAGGCTGGCCCGAGCATGACTCACGAGCAAGCAAGCCGCCGCGCTGGCCTTCGCTCGAGCCAGATGGCTGGCCTTAGCGCGGCGCGCGCGAGCAAGCCGCTGCGCCGCCGTGCCAATCTAGCTAGCAAACCTTGCAGACAAGCAGCTGGACGGAGCTATCTTGGCTAGCTAGCGGCCGCGAGAGCCGGACGGAGCTGGCATCCGGGCTGCCGCAAGATGGGCTCCGCGCCGCCGGCGGTTTTGACCTTGCCTTCTGCCGGCGGCGGTAGCCGCGTCCCATGGCCGAGGATGACTAGGTGGACGGGCCGGAGGTAGGAGGGCACTCGGGGATTTTTGTGCAGACTGACATGTGGGTCCCACAAGTCATAACGCCAAACTTGCCGGTCGAATAGAAGGTGTTGACTTAAGGGGCGACATGGGTTGAAACATGCCTATAACGTCACTTTTAGAGTAGTCGTTTCTTGGTAGGGCTGGTTGGTAAGGGCATGTACAATGGTTGATAAGGTAGTCTTATCTTAAGTCTGCCACGTATGCAAGTGGTAGTAGTTTCTTGGCATTATCAGTGGTTTCTTGTAAGGAACAATGTACTACTAGCGACAAAAGGCGATTCTAGGTTGCGTTGTACTCCAACGAGTACTACTAGTGGTCGCAGGAGTGTATACCTCATTTTGTGGGTTCAATCCCAGCCGAACGCACGACGGCCTTTTTTTAAATAGTAAATTCGCTGCGAGCCAATATTGTACACAGGTAGTTTGAGTTTTTAAGTCGAACGAACGTGTCGCACCACAATTTGGGTGCACTGGATAGCCTAGCCATGTGAACGGGTTTTCCTTCCCATCATCTCGTGGCTCGCGTGCTCACCCTAGCCACACCTCGCTTGCAGCTTCCTCCTCAGCTAGTAGCATATTTAAACTAGCGCCTCCTGTCGGTGTCAAAACCGGCGGATCTCGGGTAGGGGGTTGTCGGTGTCAAAACCGGCGGATCTCGGGTAGGGGGTCCCAAACTGTGCGTCTAGGATCGATGGTAACAGGAGACGGGGGACAGAATGTTTACCCAGGTTCGGGCCCTCTCTATGGAGGTAATACCCTACTTCCTGCTTGAATGATCTTGATGAATATGAGTGTTACAAGAGTTGATCTACCACGAGATCGTAATGGCAAAACCCTAGAAGTCTAGCCTATGAGTATATGGTAATGAATCTGTCCTATTCGGACTATGCTCTCCGGTTTATATAGACACCAGAGAGATCTAGGGTTACATGAGGTCGGTTACATAGGAGGGAATCTTCATAATAGGTCGCCTAGCTTGCCTTCCACGCCAAGTAGAGTCCAATCCGGACACGGGTATTGTCTTCGGCCTTCGTATCTTCACAGCCCATCAGTCCGGCCCATGGATAATAGGTTTGACGCCCGAGGACCCCTTAGTCCAGGACTCCCTTAGTAGCCCCTGTACCTGGCTTCAATGACGAGGAGTCCGACGCGCAGATTGTCTTCGGCATTGCAAGGCGGGTTCCCCTTCTTCCGAACTCCAAGATAGTCTTCGGACGTGATGATTGTATCCGGACCTGTTACACACCATGGACAACCGCAGAGAGAATATATATTTTTTACACGAGTTCCATCCGCTAACAGCTTTCTGCATTATGTCCGTTCGGTCATAATTTCGAACCGTTTGTCCCACGTTTCAAGACGCGGTCGCTATTGGCACGTCTTGTCGAAGCAGAGATCGTGTCCCCTTATTGAGGGGCATGGGTAACCCAACCGCGCCGTTTGCACGGCCCTTGGGAATAGGCGAGTTTAAGGCGAGTGGGGAGGCGCTTGACATTCGCGGCCTCTATAAGGAGGTAAGGATTCCCTTCTTTCACCCACGCCCTTTCTCTTCCTCAGCCCTTCCGTCCTTGAGCTCCAGCGCCCAAGCTTTAGCTTTTCCCTCGTTCGAGAAAGTACTTCGAAGATGTCCGGATCCGGAGCTGGAGGTAAGTGGATGGCCTCTTATGTCAAGAAGAAGGATATCAACGAGCTCCGGGAGGCCGGATATCTGGCCGAAGAGATCGCTCATCGACTCCCGGCCAAGGGACAGATCGTCCCCACTCCCGAGCCCCACGAGAGGGTTGTGTTTCTTACACATTTCGTCCGCGGGCTTGGGTTCCCTCTTCACCCATTCGTCCGCGGGTTGATGTTTTACTACGGGTTGGATTTTCATGACCTAGCCCCCAACTTCATCCTCAACATTTCGGCGCTTATCGTCGTCTGTGAGGCTTTTCTCCGCATCCCGCCTCACTTCGGCCTGTGGCTGAAGACCTTCAATGTGAGGCCGAAAGTAGTGTGCGGTCAACAAGCAGAGTGCGGAGGCGCTATGGTGGGAAAGATGCCCAACGTCACCTGGCCCAAAGGTTCGTTTGCGGAGACGGTGAAGGGGTGGCAATCGGGGTGGTTCTATATCACGGAGCCACGCGACGCTGACTGGTTGGCGGCCCCCGAATTCCGATCCGGAATCCTGATGCGGCTCACCTCCTGGAAAGAGAGGGGCCTAACCTAGGGTCCCTCGGACGAGCTGACTGGGCTCCAGACGTGCATCCAGAACATGATAGAAAGGAAAATCAAGCTCGTCAACGCGGTCCAGGTCATGCTTGTTCGTCGGGTCCTTCCGTGCCAACGCTGAACTTGTAATTTGTGGGAGTTCGAGCCGGCCAAGCACCAGACGCTACTAGATCTCTTCGGCACGACGCACGAAGAAATCTGGAAGGTGCTCTTCAAGGCCGGTGAGATGCCACCGCCTACGACTGAAGACCGCGGGCTTAGCCTAAAGCGCCAGCCCAACCCGGTCAGTTCCTTTAATGTTTTCAAGGAGTATCCTCTACTAGCATATTTTAAGAGGAGATTTAAGCTTCCTTCCCCTATTTTCAGGCCTGGATTAAGTTGGCCGAGGAGATTAACTGTCCGGCTCCGCTGCCCGAGGACCAAGAATTTCCATTATTGGAGAAGATGTTGTTCCCTGCACCTTATGAGGTGCCGGAGAAGACGGCTAAGAAGGCGGCCCAAGGGGCCAAGAAGGGCCTTCGCCGGAGAAACACTCCGGACGAGACGTCCGGAAGCGAGACTTCCTCTTCGTCCGCTGACGACGGCAATGAAGAGGAAGAAGAAAACGACTCCCCACCTGAAGCGGGGAGGAAGAAGAGAGCGGCCCCCACAGCCCGGAGGCGAAAGCGCCTAAGAGGGTTAAAGGCTCCCTTACGGATAACTCCGCGTGGGATGTTGACAGCAGTCCAGAACGACCTCGCCGGACCAAGCCTCGGGCCGCTTCGTAAGTACCTGAATTCGCAAACATCTGGCTTTTCCGGTTTGCAATATTGACATATTGTAAACTTTGTCCTTGCAGTCTGGCGCGCGATGTCTCTCTGCGATCCTCGACAGAGGATTCGCTAGACACGGAGGAGATGGCTAGCATGTCTCCGCCACCTACTCATTCCATCTCACCCAAGGGTGATGACGAGGCGGTGTCCAAAAAGATTCTCCCAGACCGGGGGGAGGTTCTGGAGATCATCGGGGTGACGCCCCAGGATGACTCCTCAGACGCCGGACACATGGGGGAAAAAGCCCCCATGGGGACTCGTGATGGGGCCCGAGTTCCCTTCGGCTCTCAGCCAGATACCATTCCGGAAATCTACATGGCTCAGGGGTCTAGCGAACGGCATTCCCCACCAGGAGGGGGTGTGCCTGTTCCACCGGTGACCTCTGTCCAACCAGAGGCACCGGATAATCTGCTGGAGGCGCTACGAGGCGCCTCTATCGTGGATGAACATCGTGTCCTTATGGACACGGTGATAGAGAAGGTTCAGTCCGTTAAAAGCGGACTGACCGAAGCCTGCACTAGCCTTTTAACGGGCTTTGAGGTAAGTAATGTGATTATAGGAAAAATATCACAGTATAGACAGTAGCCCCTGATACTCTGTTTGGTGTTCGGGAAGAAAAGCCGAACAGAGGATCAAAAAATCGCAGGAGTCTAACATGAGTTGTCTATGTGAATAAGCAGGTATCGCTGCAGGCTACCACCGCTCATGCTGCGGAGGTCTCCGGACTGAAGCAGAAATTGGAGCAGGCCGAGGAGGAGCTCGGCCGCATGAAGAAGCAGTTGGAGGATAGCCAAGGTATGCAGTAACCTGTGGGTACATTTCGAAAAGAAATGAATAGTCCGACTGGGTGTGTCATAAACTTTATTAGGGGCCACGGCCGAGGTGGCAATCCTGAAGAAGGCGCTAGCCGAGGTCGAGGACAAAGCGGCCAAAGATCGTGTCTCGCGCAAGAAGCACGAGGCCCAGGTTGGCGAGGCACAGCAACAGCTCCAGGGCGCGATAGAAAGATTTGAGGCCCTGGAGCACGATTGTAAGGCGCAAGAGTCTGAATTGGTGAAGGCTCGCCAGAGCGCTCAGGATGCGCGAGCTGAAGCCCAGAGTGCCCTCCAGGAAATCGAGATGGCCAAGAAGATTGCGGCGGGTAAGTTCTTCACCATGCAGAGCAAGCGTGTAGAAGCAACGTCCCTTGTACTTATCCTGAATTTTGGTTTTCCAGGGCATTTACAGGTCTGCCGCACAGTGTGTCGGATGCGGCCGAGGAAGGGATGTCTACGGAGAAGCTGTTCTGGTCCCAATATCTGGGATCCGAACATCCGGTGCCCTTCAGCGACCAGCTGAAGCAGTTGGTCGAGCTGCACAGGTTGGCAGAGTTAGCCATGAAGGACTTTATAATCCGGCTGTGGCCTGCCGATCCTATACCAAGCAGCTACTTCGGACTTGTGCAGCGGCTTGTGAGTGCCTGTCCATGGCTCGAAGCCGTGAAGCGGTCGGTCTGTATTGAAGGTGCACGTATGGCCTTTGCCCGCGTCAAGACGCATTGGGCGAAGCTGGATGCCAAGAAACTGATGACCGAGGGACCGCCGGAGGGCAAGGAGCATCGTCGACCCGAACACTATTTTGATGGTGTCTGGACGGGTCCCGTCTTGCGGCGGAGCAATGTTCGGAGGATATTATATTCCCATAAGAACATGTGTACTATCTTGCCCTGTAATATGGAACAAAGATGTTATGTAGTATGATGTTTATGATTTTAAGTTTTACCTCCTGTGCGACCGTTTATTAAATCTGGGGAAAACTTTGTTTTTGCCACTCTAGCTTTTACCAACTTTGCTTGTGCCACTCTAGAATTTCATCTCTCACTTTTGCCACTCCTAGCTTTCGATAAAATATCACAAATGCCATTCTGTCACACATCCGTTAGTTGACTGTTTATTCTATCTAGTTGACCAGGAGAAGAGCTGTCAGTATTTGTAAAAATGACACGGGTTGCCCCTACTGACTTGTGGGGCCACTTTGTAAGTGACACAAACAGAGAATATACACACACGGGTCCAACCACACCACACACCCACCCGTTCCCTAAAAAAAAGAATGACCTAGGCCGCATCCACCAGCCGCATCGACACCACACACGGGTCGCATCCACCAGCCGTGCCCGCATCCATGCCGCGGCGTCCTCCTGCCCGCCGCCGCCGCCGCGGCCACACTCCGCCGCCCGCCGCCGCCGCATCCACGTCCCCTCCGGCCTCCCGTCCTCCGGCCTCGCTGATGGATCGCGACTCTCAGGTCCCCCCACCACGGCGCCCTGCTCCGACCTCGCCGATCCATGGCGCACCTCCGCCCTCCCCTCTGCGGTTCCCATCTCCGGCCTCCCTCACCGACGCGGTCGGGCTTGGTTCCTCTGCTCCAGCCTCCCTCCTCGACATGGTCCGCAGCAGCGGGTTTGGTTCCTCTGCTCCGGCCTCCCTCCCCGACGCGGTCCGCACCAGCGACGGCCCATCCTCTACACCGGCCTCCCTCCTTGACGCTGTCCGCATCAGCGACCCCCTTCCTCTGCCTTCAACAGCTCACACAGGATGGAGGGAGTCGCGCCGTCGGCCATGGCGGCAGGGGCGGCATAGAAGACCTCGAACCTGCTGGTTCCTGTTCCTGATGGGCAAGTTTTCAACTCCTCACATTGATGTGTAGCATCTGATCTGCTAGAAATAAACATCTTTTTATGCTAGAAATAGAATTCCTTGTATGCTCATGCTGGTTCGTTTCTGTTCTATTCATGGGGCATATTGGCTGGTGGTTTGTGAGATGCCACTGCTAGTTTGTTGGGATTGCAAGTCTGGTTTGTTGGGATGTCACTGGCGGATGTCTAATTTGAATGCATCAGTGAACACACACGCAATGCATCCAATAATGCGTAGCATCCAATAATTTATTCACTATACACATGTCTGTGAGATGGTACTGCTTGTTTGTTTGTTATTCTGGTCCGCAAATGCTGATTGCATAGTGTTCTTCATGTCTGTAAATAACCTATGTTCTGGCAGCATTTAAGTAAATCACTAGATCAGTAGATCATTTAAGTAAATCACCTATGTTCACATAACCAAAGCACTAGATCAGCAGTAATGTTCCTCACTTCATTTCTGTTGCTGCCCTTCTGTAAATCAATGCCCTTGTAAATTGTTGATTTTCAATGTGCTTGCATTCACTAATGTCAAATTTCTGTTAATGTAGGTCAAGCATGCCACCTTATAAGCTGATTGTGACATATGGGGCACGTTCTTACAAGAATTACAAGGGCGAGCAGTGCACTTTCTCTTCTTGGAGCTGGGACATTCATGTAGAGAGGCTGACTAGTTACGATCAACTTGTGGGGCTCATGCAGAGTAAATATCCATGGGGAAATGATGAGGGTGTTGTGTTCTCAAAGTGGAATACTTGCAACCAATATTTTGCGCTAATTCGCAATGATGAAGATGTGGTTATGATGAGAATCAGGAAGAAAAGGTTATTAAGATACTTGTCCAGTTTTGCAAGAATGGTGAGGAGGATGAGCTTGCTATTAGTTTGCTTCAACCAATCCAACCTCCAGCAAGGAACATACCCAAGGTCATACTGGAAGAGTTAACTCAAAATTCTCAGTATGAGTATGAGATACCTGAGGAGAACTTGGCAGGGCAACAAAGATCTGAAGAGGGCTATCAAGGAGAGGACCATGTAGGAATAGACGAGGAGGAGCAGTACCTTGATGGCGGTGAGCAGGAAAATGGAGGCGAGCAAGCCAAATATGCTGACCATAAGGCAACCGAGGATGTTCCCCAAGATGTTGATGAAGATAGTGGTGAGCAGGAAGAGGATAGTGATGATGAGGAAGCTGATAGTGATGAAGGGGCTGTTAGTGATGAGGATAGTGATGGGGGCATAGTGCATGATATTCCAGCAATAAGTTATGACAAGGATAATCCACCTATGACAAAAGGGACATTATTTCCCTCAATTGAAGAGTTCAGAGTTGCACTTGCTACACATGCCATTGTCAATGAGTTTAGCTACAAAACTGATAAAAGTGATCAAAAGAGGGTGACGGTTTCTTGTTCCTATGAACCACCGGAAGGAAAAAACCCATGCAAGTGGAGGGTGAATGGTTCGATCTTATATGACAACAAAACAATTCAGGTGAAGAATGAACCCAAGATGCACACATGTCCTAGCACACAAAGAGATGGAAAGTAAAGGTTGCTAAGAGAAAATGGATTGCGGCCAGGGTGACTGATTGGTTGAAGGGTGATCCAAGTATGACTAGCATCGCTTTGAAGAAAAGGTTGTTCGAGAAATACCATGTCGATATCGATTATCAGAGAGTGCTTGCAGGTAGACGCATAGCCTTGGACCATATATTTGGGAAGTGGGAGGACAGCTTTGAGTGCTTGTATAGCTGGCAAGCTGAGGTGCTTAGGAAGTGCCCAACAAGTATTGTAGTGATAAATCACAAAGAGGTAGAAGGGCAGCAACAATTCACAAGGGCATTTGTGTGTTTTAGAGCTTGCATTTATGGATTTCTGTCAGGATGTAGGCCTTACTTGAGCGTTGATGCCACTGCCTTGAATGGGAAATGGAAAGGACAGCTCGCAGTTGCTTGTGGTGTTGATGGACACAACTGGTTGTATCATGTAGCTTATGCTGTCTTCGATTCGGAGACTAAAGAAAATTGGGATTGGTTCATGGAGAATCTCAAATCAGCTATTGGCACGCCGGATGGCTTAGTCATATGCACAGATGCGTGCAAAGGGTTGGAAACAGCAGTGCATACGGTATTCCCAACTGCTGAACATAGGGAATGCTTTAGACACATGATAATGAACTTCAGAAAGAAATATCATGGAAAGGTTTTTGAAGAAAATCTATGGCCAGCAGCATACACCTATTCTCTTGCCAAGCATAATCACCATATGGACAAAATTATGGAAGCCAATCCAGAAGCTATCGCATACCTTGATGAGTGGCATTCTAATTTGTGGAGCAGAAGCAAGTTCTCTATGGCATGCAAATGTGACTATGTGATGAACAACATAGCCGAGTCATTCAACTCCATGATTAAGAAATTGAAGGGTTTCCCTGTTCTTGAATTATTGGATGCATTGCGAGAATGGCTAATGGTCAGATTTGAAATAAGAGCTAAAATAGCGGAGAAATTTGTACGCAGACATCTACAAATTCTGCCAAGGATCACCAACATGATGAACAATAGATCAAGGGGGATTGTGCTAGTTGGGATCTCTAGAAGTGATGACTGCAAAGCAGAGGTCACTATAAAGATCCATGGATATAACTGGAAGCATTGTGTAGATTTGGAGAAGTGGGAATGCTCTTGTAGGCGGTGGCAAGTAACTGGACAACCTTGCCTACATGCCATTGCATTCATCACAAGTATTAGAGGAGGTCGAGAGATAGATGACTATGTGCATGAGTACTACTCCGTGAAATCATTCAGCAATGCATATGCAAAAAATGTGCCCACCATGACCGATAAGAAACAATGGCCAGTGGTCGATGTTGGGTTCAAATTGCACCCTCGTGTACTGAAAAAGGCTGCTGGTAGACCTAGGACACAAAGGATAAAGTCAGCCTTTGAGAGCATATCAAAGAGAAGACACAAGTGCCCAGAATGCAAAGAACTTGGGCATTTGTTGAAGACATGTCCAAAACTTCATCCCGAACGCAAGACAAGAAACAGGTACTTTCTAGCAAAGAATTGTACATTCGAAATTTAAATGCAAAGAAATGTATAGTCTAACTAAATTTCTCTATCTCAAATCTGCTAGGAAAAGAAAAAATGTTGAGCCAGTAGACATCGAAGACGCAGAAGCTATTGCCACAGATGCTGAGACTATGGGCACTACAAGGTTAATATTCTTTGTTTTGCTTCCAACAATCCATAATGGTCTAATTTTGTCTATTATAAATATGCATTTTGCCTACTCTGGTGCGTCTAATTTTGTTTCAAACAAGCTAATGCATAGAAGTCTATTTTTGCCTATTTAATTATGCATCTCAACACTTATTTGCATTCATTCTCAGTGCTGAAAATGGTTCTACAAACAAGAGAAGAGGTGGTAAAAGGGCAAAGTCTAGCCCAGTTCTTGAAGCATCTAAGAAGACTTCTGCTACCCATGATAGCCCAGCAAAGAACACAAGAAGCAAATGTCCTCCGTCGAAGAACACAAGAAGCAAAAAATGTCCTTCGGCGAAGAGCACAAGCAAAAACAAGTTGTGAACCTTGCTGTTTAGGATGATGCGCAACTACATTTATTCCTTTATTTTGTGGAGCACTATGCATATGTGAACCTTGCTGTTTAGCTGATGATGTTCCTAGACTTGGTTGTACTATGTCTCAACTTGTGTGGAGCTGCTTTTGGGGTGGTCCATATGCATGTGAACCAGCTGTTTAGATTAGATGATGGATTTGATTTCTATGAAGTATTTTGTTGATATTTAGAATGCCTTAACCTCTTTACTATGCTGTTGGTCATGATGTTATTATTGCACTTCTCATCTAAATATCCTGTCATTATGTGTGATGGTTAAATTTCCAAAGAGGTCATGCCAAAATTTCCTCTTTACTATGCTACTGGTCATGATCTTATTAATGTGCATACTTCTCATCTAAATATTGTGCAACTATGTGTGATGGTTAGATTTTTAGATAGGTCATGCCAAAAATTTCTCTTTATGGTGGTGTTGGTCATGATCTCTAAATATTGTGCAATTATGTGTGATGGTTAGATTTTCAAATGTCAACCAAAATGTCCTCTTTAGTATGCTGCTGGTCATGGCGTTAATATAATGGCAAAAGCAATAGTTGAATAAAACGAGTGGCAAAAGCAAAACAAATTAATTAGGGGCAATCTGGTCTTTTCTCTGCTTTGTTTGGTCAAAACGTCCATTGACCTAACAGAATGGCATTTGTGATATATTATCAAAAGCTAGGAGTGGCAAAAGTGAGAGATGAAATTCTAGAGTGGCATAAGCAAAGTTGGCAAAAGCTAGAGTGGCAAAAATAAAGTTTTCCCTTAAATCTGAGGGATGACCAGTCGTCGGCTTCTGCCCCCACGTAGATAGTACGGGGGTGTTCGGGATAAATCTAAACACTCTTTACTCCACATTCTGGTCCTTAAAGGAGGTGTTTTAGCGCAACGAACGAGGCAATCAGACTATGCGGCCTTTACCGCCCCCACTTAGCCATAGGGGTTTGACAATTAATAAAGCTGGCGAAGCCCCTGGTGTTTGGAAGGCCGAATTAGGGGCGCTATACACGCCTAATTGGAAGAACCGATTCTTCGCAAGAAGCGGGAAAAATCTCCAATGATTTAGAACCTCACGAACAGCTGACCGGCTCTCGCCGCATCATGACAGTCAGTTTTCGGCTTTCTCTACTGAGGTGTTCATCCGGAAGAACCGGGACACAATCGCAGTAGTTCTCCCTTTACTACCCTAGCCGATATAGCAGAACGTAAGGTAGTAAGCACAGGAGCCGGGCAACCCAACTATTAACCAAAGACATGATTTGGAGCCGATGCATATAATGCTATAAGTTCGGGGTGCCGAACTATACTGTAAAAGTGTTCGGACTTTTACTGCCGTGATGCGGAGTGTTATTAAGCCCCTGGCGTATTAGTACGTACCATGGTGTACGTGTGCAATGAGTAATAAATACTGAGGTGAGGAAATGGAAAAAATGAAGTAATGGGCTGACGCCACCATTTATTCACCGTTGTGGTGTAATCAGTACGTCAAGGCGTACTTTGTACAAGTAATGCGATAAGCAAGTAAGGCTATTAAAAATGCCGTAACCAAGGGCGAGCTGCGTGCGGGTGTGTAAAACAAGTATAGTAATCGTTTATTAGAAACCACCTGGGGGTTCCCTTGTACGCCAGAGCTCCTTGCCTCCTTGGTGTATTCTGCCAGCAGGTTGTCCGTGTGGCCCTTGAAAAGAGAGGAAGACCTGTACAAAGAAAAAGCAGAAACATGCGACTCCCAGGGTCTATCAAGCCATACTGTGGATTGCGAGCGAGTTGTGCCTCCGTCAGCACCCATGAGTGTGTAGTTTAAATGCGCGCGGTACTAATACCATTGCCTCGTCGGGGCTGGGACGGAGGCCGAATTTGCTAGACTGGCTCGTGACGAGCCGAGCTATCCCGCTGTAGTGTAGTTCGGACCCTTTTAATGATGTCCAGGGGCTCGGCAACCGGATTATAGTGTTGCTTGAGAAGGCCACTCTGTACTTCTTCTGCTAGGGCGGTGGTGCGTTCCTCTGTACGGAAGGAGCATTCCGTGTTTTCATTTACTGTGATGACTCCACGTGGACCGGGCATTTTTAGCATGAGATAAGCATAATGTGGCACCGCGTTGAATCTGGCGAATGCGGTTCGTCCGAGCAGCGCGTGATAGCCGCTGCGGAATGGGACGATATCGAAGATTAGTTCTTCACTTCGGAAGTTATCCGGGGAACCGAATACTACCTCCAGCGTTATTGAGCCCGTACAACGGGCCTCTACGCCTGGTATGACTCCTTTAAAGGTAGTCTTCGTGGGCTTGACTCGTGAGGGGTCAATGCTCATTTTACGTACTGTATCCTGATAGAGCAGGTTGAGGTTGCTACCGCCGTCCATTAGGACTCGAGTCAGCTGGAATCTGACGATGATTGGGTCTAGGACCAGTGCGGCTGAACCGCCATGCCGGATCCTAGTTGGATGGTCTCGGCGGTCGAATGTGATCGGGAATGATGACCATGGATTAAATTTTGGGGCGACGGGCTCTACCGCATAGACGTCCCTGAGTGCACGCTTGTGCTCCCTTTTGGGAATATGTGTAGCGTATATCATGTTTACCGTTTTGACTTGAGGGGGAAATTTCTTTTGCCCCCCGGTGTCCGGCTGCCGGGGCTCTTCATCATCGTCCTCACTCTGTGATTCCCCTTCTTTGTTTCTGCTATGTACCTTGCTGGCTTGTTTAAAGACCCGGCAATCTCTGTTAGTATGGTTGACCGGTTTGTCTGGGGTGCCATGTATTTGGCAAGGACGATCGAGTATGCGGTCCAAGCTGGATGTTTTTTCACTGCTTCTTTTATAGGGCTTCTTTCGCTGGCCGGACTTGGAGCCGCTGAATCCGGCATGAACTGTTGTGTCATCGGTGTTATCGCCATTGCTTCAGCGTTTGTTTCTGTTGCGCCGGAGCTTGCCGGTGCTATTTTTGGCCTCAGAGGGGCTTGTTTCGTTGGCCGTGTTTATACTTCGAGCCAGCCAACTATGTTCTCCCGCGCAAAAGAGGGTCATAAGTGTCGTGAGGGCTGCCATGGACCTCGGCTTTTCTTGGCCGAGGTGGCGGGCGAGCCATTCGTCCCGGATGCTATGCTTGAAGGCTGCCAAGGCCTCGGCATCCGGACAGTCAACGATCTGGTTCTTTTTGGTTAGGAACCTGGTCCAGAATTTTCTTGCTGATTCTCCAGGTTGTTGAACTATGTGGCTTAGATCATCGGCGTCTGGTGGCCGGACATATGTTCCTTGGAAGTTGTTTAAGAAAGCTTCTTCCAAGTCTTCCCAACTGCCGATAGAATTTTCAGGCAGGCTATTAAGCCAGTGCCGAGCTGGCCCTTTGAGCTTGAGTGGGAGGTATTTAATGGCGTGGAGGTCATCTCCTCGAGCCATATGTATATGGAGAATGAAATCCTCAATCCATACTGCGGGATCAGTTGTGCTGTCGTATGATTCGATGTTGACAGGCTTGAACCCCTTGGGGAATTCATGGTCCAGTACTTCATCTGTGAAGCAGAGAGGGTGTGCGGCGCCTCTATATTGGGCCGCGTCGTGGCGTACCTCGGATGGAGTCCGTCTGTGATGTTCGGCCCGGGCGTGGTTAGATTTATCACGACCGAATAGGTAGCCTTCCTCGTGCCTCGAGGCACACCCTCGCGGTCCGTAGATCGATCTTGTGCGTCCTGTTCTATCATCCAGGATTTGCCGGAGGTCGTATGTGTGACCCCGAACTCTTCCGTCTCTATTTTTACGAGGCGGTTTGGTAGGCTGCTGTTCGGCCTGAGTTGCCGTTTTGTCCCAGCCGCGGGGTGGCCGGTCGGCTGCCCAGTCTCGACCACGCGGTGGTCGTTCCGCATTACGCGAGGGAGATGTGTGCTCTGGTGCTTCCTCGTTGAATTGAGGTAGCAGTGTGCATTTCGGGTAGCTCTTAGCTGGGCGTTTGAGGGCGTATTCTTCGGCAGTCAGGACATCAGTCCATCTGTCTACGAGCAGATCTTGTTTGGCTTGAACCTGCTGTTGTTTCTTTTTCAGGCTACTTGAAGTGGCTATGAGCTGAAGCTTAAAGCGCTCCTGCTCCACGGGGTCCTCTGGCACGATGAAGTCTTCGGTGCCGAGGCTTGTCTCTTCCTCAGAGGGTGGATGGTAACTATCGTCTTCCGAGTTATCTTCTGTGGCCTGTTCATCAGGGTTATCTTTTCTGTTGTCATGTTCCTCCTGTTCGGATGCCGCACCGACGGGGTCTTCATTGTTTTCGATGTCCCCCGGAGTGCTATTTTCTCCGGTACCAGTGTTGCCATCCTTTGAGCGACGAGGCTTAGAACGGCGTTTGGCGCGCCGACGCTTGGACTGCGTCTCAGAGGGTTTGTTCTTATACGGCTCTTCTTTGTCGTCGCTAGATCCTTTGTGTGTATCAACCATGTACACGTCGTACGAGGAGGTGGCTGTCCAACGTCCGGTGAATGGCGGGTCTTGGCCTTGCCCCATATCGGCATCGTCGTCCATACCGTCGATGTCTTCGGAGCCATAGTCAAGCACGTCGGTTAAGTCGTCGACAGTGGCTATGAAGTGGGTGGCGGGTGGGAAGCAAAATTCCTCATCATCCGTCTCTAGCTCGACCCGAACATAGTTCGGCTGTGAGTCCTCCTCCAAGGATAAGTTCTTTAAAGAATTTAGTATGTCACCACAAGGTGAGTACTGGAAGAAGTCTGCGGCGCCGAATTCGAAAATCGACAACCGATCCAGCTCGGTGTCCGCGGGCGCGTCTGAGCTGGAATGTGTAGCCGAAAACGAGTCCGGAGTTCCATCGGCGCAAATATTGTAGGATGTCGAGTCTGTGTGCGGCTCCAACGCCGTGGACTTTGTGGCCTCGGAGGGCACGATCTGCTTCGGTTTTGAGGCTGTCGCAGCGACAAGATCCATCTCCTGGGTGTGATCCGATGACAGATTTAAGTCATGTTCATCGGAGAGAGGGGGAGCGACTGCCGCAATCTCGAATCCATCGACGATCAAGTCTCCACGGGTATCCGTGGCGCAGTTCAAGCTTCCTAATCTGACCTGATGGCCAAGGGCATGACTATCGACCTGCTCCAGATGGCCAAGCGAGTTGGCACGCAGTACGAAGCCGCCGAATATGAAGATCTGTCCGGGGAGGAAGGTTTCTCCCTGGACCACGTCATTACTGACGACCGGAGGGGCCATCGAGTCCTTTGCCGACGGCACAGTGGAACTCTCAATGAAAGCACCAATGTCGGTGTCAAACCCGGCGGATCTCGGGTAGGGGGTCCCAAACTGTGCGTCTAGGATCGATGGTAACAAGAGACGGGGGACACAATGTTTACCCAGGTTCGGGCCCTCTCTATGGAGGTAATACCCTACTTCCTGCTTTATTGATCTTGATGAATATGAGTGTTGCAAGAGTTGATCTACCACGAGATCGTAATGGCTAAACCCTAGATGTCTAGCCTATGAGTATATGGTAATGAATCTGTCCTATCCGGACTATGCTCTCCAGTTTATATAGACACCGGAGTGATCTAGGGTTACATGAGGTCGGTTACATAGGAGGGAATCTTCATAATAGGTCGCCTAGCTTGCCTTCCACGCCAAGTAGAGTCCAATCCGGACACGGGTATTGTCTTCGGCCTTCGTATCTTCACAGCCCATCAGTCCGGCCCATGGATAACAGGCCGGACGCCCGAGGACCCCTTAGTACAGGACTCCCTCAGGGGTCCCGAACTGTGCGTCTAAGGTCGATGCTAACAGGAGACAAGGGACACGATGTTTACCCAGGTTAGGGCCCTCTCTATGGAGGTAATACCCTACTTCCTTCTTGATTGATCTTGATGAATATGAGTATTACAAGAGTTGATCTACCATGAGATCGAGATGGCTAAACCCTAAAAGCCTAGCCTGTATGACTATGGTAATGAGTATCCCCTTCCGGACTAAGTCCTCCGGTTTATATAGACACCGGGAGGATCTAGGGTTACACAAGGTCGGTTACAAAGAAAGGAATCTACATATTTGGTCGCCAAGCTTGCCTTCCACGCCAAGGAGAGTCCCATCCGGACACGGATGCAGTCTTCGTATCTTCACAGCCCATCAGTCCGGCCCATGGCTAACAGGACGGACGCCCGAGGACCCCTTAGACGAGGACTCCCTCAGTAGCCCCTGAATCTGGCTTCAATGACAAGGTATCCGGCGCGTAGGTCTGTCTTCGGCATTGCAAGGCGGGTTCCTCCTTCCGAACTCCAAGATAGTCCTCGGACGTATTGAATGTATCCAGACCTGCAACATAAACACCACACACAACCGTAGAGAGAATATAATTTTACACGAGTCCAATCCGCTGACAACTTTCTGTAACATGACATCACATCTGTCCGGTCATAATTTCGAACCATTTTTCGTCTGCCGCTCCATGTTTCGACACCCGGTTGCCATTGGCACGTCTTGTCAAAGCAGAGATCGTGTCCCCTTATTGCGGGATTCTCATCAATACGGGCGTGGGTAACCCAACCGTACCATTTACATAGTCCTTGGGAATAGGCGAGTTTTGAGGCGAGTGGGGAGGCGTTCAATATTCACTGCCTTTATAAGGGGATAAGGATTCCCCCTTCTTCTCCCACGCCTTCTCTCTTCCTCCGCCCTTCCAATCTTGAGCTCCAGCGCCCAAGCTCTCATCTTCTTCCCACTCAAGCTAGCACTCAACCATGTCCGGATCCGGAGGTCAAGGCAAGTGGATGGTCTCCTCCGTCAAGGAGAAGGACATTACTGAGCTTCGGGCGGCCGGGTACTTGGCGAAGGAAATCGCCCACCATCTGCCGGCCCAGGGACAAGTCATCCCCACGCCGAAGCCCAACGAGAGGGTGGTATTCATCCCTCATTTCTTCCGCGGGCTAGGTGTAACAGCCCCAAAATTGGGTTATCAATTTTTGAGTTGTTATTCCTTCCTGGCACTCATTTTCAAAATCTTTCTCCTGAGATTGTTGGGTGACTCTGAGAATTCTTGTCATTTCCAACCTTTCAAAACCTTGCTCATGTCTTTGTCAGTGGGCAAGACCTCTTTTGCATCATCTCAAATCCTCTCAAACCCTAATTCCAAATTTTTGGAATTTGAATGTGGCCTTTGTGATTACAAAGGAGTCATCATTTTCCTTGATCTGTTGATCATCCCATCTGTTCCCAGAGACCCTCCGGTCCTTCTAATCCTTGGATATGCAAAAATATTTCTAAGTCTTATGCAATATTTTTGAATTATGATTTATTCCTTTTCTTGCCTTTCTCAGGAATAAAATCCAAAGGCATAGCTAGCCATCTCCTAAATTCATGAGAATTGGTGGAGTTGATATTTATGCCTAATCCAAGCCCTGGCAAATATATTGGCCACAATTAAATAAGGAAAATTGCCTTTTCCTATTTTAAGCCAATATTGCATTTCTGCCATTTTCCAAAGGAGCTACTATTTTTATAGCAAGGAAAATTCCCAAATAATTTGTGGATCTTGTAATTGCTATATCTTCACCATTTCCATCCAAACCCATGCTCCAAAGATCATAATTTGAGCACATGATCCAATGCAAGTTTCTGCCCTCTCTGAAATTTTTGCAAAGGAAGTGATTTATTCCTAATTCCAATTGAGCTACAATTTGGCAGGGTGATTAACCTTGATAAATCACCCATGGATACCAAATATGAGCTCAATCCATTCATCCTAGCTCCCTGTGCAATTTTTCAAAGTTCTTGACCAGATGGCATGCTTGTGAAGGAAGTACCTTCATAGAGTTTCCAAATGGGATGAAACTTTTCCATCTTCTCAAGTTTCTCAAATCATTAGCCTCCACCTAAATTCAGTTCATTCCATTGAACTATGTGAGCACAGGAGCAATTCTTTAATTCTGTCCAAATTTTCAGTTTGTGAAGCAAGTATATTTTATCTTGCTCCATTATGGTTGAAAATATTCCCAAGCCTTCTCCTATCCATATAACTTATCTCCAACAAATTGTGGCTCATTTCATGTAGCCATTATTTTCCTGGATTTTTCCAAAGTTTCTGGTCAAATGTGATGCTTGTGAAACAAGTACCAATTTGGCAACTCCATTTGGTGTGATCTTTTTGCAGCATCTAAATATGACCAAATAATGGATCTTTGCCAGGTTTTAGCCCTATCCAACACTCCTAGTGAGTGTTGCTTCCCCATTTGTTTTCTGGGCCATATTTCCTAGTTGCACTGCAGCTATGTTAAATACTTGCCTAAATCCCTTCCAACTTCCCAGGACCGTAGTCTTTGCTTCCCTAAACCTCTAGGACATCAATTTTAGCCCTTAACCTCTCTGGTTTGATCACCTTGATGTGGCCAAGTTTGCAACAACAAACTTGTCGAGCTTGGTTCCCTCTGCTCTCTACACCTCTGCCTGTTCCATCACCTTCTCTTTAATGAGCCTTTGAAGGACTACGCTGTAGACAAGGTTTGGCACTTAGTTGACGACCAGAGCGCGTGATGTCGGTGGTGGCCACGGGGCTATGCAGGCCAAATCGATGGTCTCGCCACTGTTGGCCACAGTGGCGCAGCTCCGGCTGGCTCTCGCTCGTCCAAGCTTGTCAACCAGCTCAGCCTCATCTGCGTCGTGCGCCTTGACCCGTTTCCCCCTCCGTTTGCTTCCTCGGTGAGCCGTCGCCGTCGACCAAACAGTGCGCGCCCGTGAGCTCGTCTTCTTCCTCCTTTCATCCGCGAGTGTTGCTCGTCTCCGTGAACTCCTGCGCGTCGTCCGCATCCCCCTCGTCGCCTTCCCGCCGCTCCCCGTGACCCTTGGCCGCGCGTGCGCGTCGCCGGCGCACGGACACGTAGCCGAGATGCGTGTAACCTCACCCCCTCCCTCTAGAGCTCTCCCCGCGGCTATAAGTAGCACCCTCGAGCCCCTCGCAGCCCACAACGCCTCCCCGAGCCTCCCCCCGAGCCCGGAGCCCCTCCCATCCCCTCCTCTGGCCGAGATGTCGCCGCCGTTCCCCTCGGGCATCTCTGGCATATGGCCTTTCCCCTCGCTCTCCTCTGCTCCCTAGCCATTCCCCTGCACCCTTTGGAGTCACAGCCACCCCAACTCCGGTGAGGGAGCCCTGCCGGCGCGCCTCCCCACCGAAGCTCTTCGGCCGCCGCGAGCTTCCTTGGTCCCGGCGCTGCAGGCCATCTCAGGCGACTCCGCGGCCACCCTCTGGCGCAGCATGGAGCAGCGGTACTCCCGCGCCCGTCGGCCGGCCCGGGGAGCCAGCCAGGCGACGACGGCGCCGGCGCCCGAGCCTCCTCTGCCTCTGCGTCGCGACGGAGAAGAATACCGCGAGGAGAGAGAGAACACCCCGTGGACCCCACCTAGCAGCGACCCAGGGCGTTGACCCGGTCCTGCCAGCGTGGATAAGTTGCTGGGCCCCACCCCTCGCGCAACCGGATCCGGCTTGCCTGCTCCCTCTCCATGCTCCCATCCGTGCTCCCACTTCATCCTACGGATGTTCTTTTCCCTTTTTCTTTTCTAATCTAATCATCTCCCCCCTGATTTTCAGGGGGTGGGGCCGGGCCTTATTTTCTTCCAATCAAATCAAGCCACGTATGCGCGAGCACGAATGGGAGCATGGGAAGGGAGCAGGCAAGTCTCGTCCCGTGCAACCCCACCTGCCATAGACCGACACTGCCCAGTCAGCGTAAGTGAAGACGAAAACCCAGAAATGCGCTTTCATTTATGCGGAGACGTATTCCTAGTTGTGCGTTTTCTAAAAGGAAACGTATTGCCTGGGAATGCGCTTTCTGTTCTCCGAAAACGTATTTTCTCAAAGTGCGCTTTTTGTTTTCAACCCCGCCCGCCAAAAAGACTAATTTGTGAACGTTCACTGTTTAAGCCACTTTTCTGCCTAAAATGTGAACGGCCACAACTTTGCAACCGTAACTCCGATTGAGGTGATTCCCACGCTCATGTTCTCTGTTCGTCGAGCTCTTTTTGATGGGACTATTTTCTTGATGTTTGCACATTCTGAAAATGCCCATTTGCCCTTGCCCTAATCCAGACCCCTTAGAGAGCGAACCCCTCTCCGGCAAATCTTTCTGCAATCTTTCCGCACTTTTTCCCGGAGTATTTCTCGACCCCAGGCAAGCCAACCTCTTATCATGAGCCCCGAACTTGCATGTTGACTTTGCTTGCACCTTGTGTGTGTGTTTAGTTGCAGTAGTTTCTTGTCTGTTCCGTCTACTGTTATTTTAGTCGTGTTATATGTTTTTGTTATCTGTCTTGCATGCTTATGCTTTCATAAAATAAGTTGACATGCTAGTTTGCTGTTGTTACTAATAATATCATGCCTCTGTCTAGTTTAGTTTCATGTTAGTAGTATCGATGTTATGATAATTCTGTTGCACTAATAAGTTTGCTAGTACTTGGGATTTGCCATGTTTCACATGCTATCATTGTTCTTTTGAAATGCTTGATGTTTTGTTACTGCATCGGTATGTTGCATGTTAGTTGTTACATTCATGTTAATAATGCTCACATGATGATTGATGATGGAGAAGTTAATAATATGACTTAATTACAAACCTCCTCCGTCATCACTGGGATATCACAGTGCCACCCAACTCGAGCTTTCTCCAGTGCAACCACATTTACCTTATGGGAAGGTCCTAGCTGGGTCTATTGTCATGCCTCTCGCCCGTGCCTCCCGCGAGGGAAGGTTATGGGCACGCGCTACCCTGATCAGGTAGGCGGACATAACCTTGTGTGCTCGTTTTTGTTTTTATGGTACCTGTCCCCGTTTGGGACCGTTTTGCCATGACGGTGGCCGTTGGTGTCTTTGGTAGACACGGGGTGTTGGAAATATGCCCTAGAGGCAATAATAAATGGTTATTATTATATTTCTTTGTTCATGGTAATTGTCTATTATTCATGCTATAATTGTATTGTCCGGAAATCGTAATACATGTGTGAATACATAGACCACAACGTGTCCCTAGTAAGCCTCTAGTTGACTAGCTCGTTGATCAACAGATAGTCATGGTTTCCTGACTATGGACATTGGATGTCATTGATAACGGGATCACATCATTAGGAGAATGATGAGATGGACAAGACCCAATCCTAAGCATAGCATAAAAGATCGTGTAGTTTCGTTTGCTAGAGCTTTTCCAATGTCAAGTATCTTTTCCTTAGACCATGAGATCGTGCAACTCCCGGATACCGTAGGAGTGCTTTGGGTGTGCCAAACGTCACAACGTAACTGGGTGACTATAAAGGTGCACTACGGGTATCTCCGAAAGTGTCTGTTGGGTTGGCACGGATCGAGACTGGGATTTGTCACTCCGTGTGACGGAGAGGTATCTCTGGGCCCACTCGGTAATGCATCATCATAATGAGCTCAATGTGACTAAGGCGTTAGTCACGGGATCATGCATTGCGGTACGAGTAAAGAGACTTGCCGATAACGAGATTGAACAAGGTATTGGGATACCGACGATCGAATCTCGGGCAAGTAACATACCGATTGACAAAGGGAATTGTATACGGATTGATTGAATCCTCGACACCGTGGTTCATCCAATGAGATCATCGTGGAACATGTGGGAGCCAACATGGGTATCCAGATCCCGTTGTTGGTTATTGACCGGAGAGGCGTCTCGGTCATGTCTGCATGTCTCCCGAACCCGTAGGGTCTACACACTTAAGGTTCGGTGACGCTAGGGTTGTAGAGATATATGTATGCGGAAACCCGAAAGTTGTTCGGAGTCCCGGATGAGATCCCGGACGTCACGAGAGGTTCCGGAATGGTCCGGAGGTGAAGAATTATATATAGGAAGTCCAGTTTCGGCCACCGGGAAAGTTTCGGGGGTTACCGGTATTGTACCGGGACCACCGGAAGGGTCCCGGGGGTCCACCGGGTGGGGCCACCTATCCCGGAGGGCCCCGTGGGCTGAAAGTGGAAGGGAACCTGCCCTTAGTGGCCTGGGGCGCCCCCCTTGGGCCTCCCCCCATGCGCCTAGGGTTGGGAACCCTAAGGGGGGGAGTTCCCCCTTGCCTTGGGGGGCAAGGCAACCCCTTTCCCCCTTGTGGCCGCCGCCCCCCCATGAGATCTCATCTCTAGGGCCGGCACCCCCCCAGGGGGCCTATATAAAGGGGGGGGGAGGGCAGCACACAATAGCCTTGGGCGCCTCCCTCCTCCCCTGCAACACCTCTCTCTCTCTCGCAGAAGCTCAGCGAAGCCCTGCCGGAGAACCGCTACATCCACCACCACGCCGTCGTGCTGCTGGATCTCCATCAACCTCTCCTTCCCCCTTGCTGGATCAAGAAGGAGGAGACGTTGCTGCACCGTACGTGTGTTGAACGCGGAGGTGCCGTCCGTTCGGCACTCGGTCATCGGTGATTTGGATCACGGCGAGTACGACTCCGTCATCCACGTTCATTGGAACGCTTCCGCTCGAGATCTACAAGGGTATGTAGATGCACTCCCTTCCCCTCGTTGCTAGTATACTCCATAGATGCATCTTGGTGAATGTAGGAAAATTTTAAAATTATGCTACGATTCCCAACAGTGGCATCATGAGCCAGGCCTATGCGTAGTTACTATGCACGAGTAGAACACAAAGCAGTTGTGGGCGTTGAGTTTGCCAATTCTTCTTGCCGCTACTAGTCGTTTCTTGTTTCGGCGGCATTGTAGGATGAAGCGGCCCGGACCGACCTTACACGTACGCTTACGTGAGACAGGTTCCACCGACTGACATGCACTAGTTGCATAAGGTGGCTAGCGGGTGTCTGTCTCTCCTACTTTAGTCGGAACGGATTCGATGAAAAGGGTCCTTATGAAGGGTAAATAGAAATTGGCAAATCACGTTGTGGTCATACGTAGGTAAGAAAACGTTCTTGCTAGAAACCTACAAACCACGTAAAAACTTGCAACAACAATTAGAGGACGTCTAACTTGTTTTTGCAGCAAGTGCTATGTGATGTGATATGGCCAGAAGATGTGATGAATGATATATGTGATGTATGAGATTGATCATATTCTTGTAATAGGAATCACGACTTGCATGTCGATGAGTATGACAACCGGCAGGAGCCATAGGAGTTGTCTTTATTATTTTTGCATGACCTGCGTGTCATTGAATAACGCCATGTAATTTACTTTACCTTGTTGCTAAACGCGTTAGCCATACAAGTAGAAGTAATCGTTGGCGTGATGACTTCATGAAGACACAATGATGGAGATCATGGTGTCATGCCGGTGACGAAGATGATCATGGTGCCCCGAAGATGGAGATCAAAGGAGCATGATGATATTGGCCATATCATGTCACTATTTGATTGCATGTGATGTTTATCATGTTTTTTTCATCTTATTTGCTTAGAACGACGGTACTAAGTAAGATGATCCCTTATAATAATTTCAAGAAAAGTGTTCCCCCTAACTGTGCACCGTTGCGAAGGTTCGTTGTTTCGAAGCACCACGTGATGATCGGGTGTGATAGATTCTAACGTTCGAATACAACGGGTGTTGACGAGCCTAGCATGTACAGACATGGCCTCGGAACACACGCAATACACTTAGGTTGACTTGACGAGCCTAGCATGTACAGACATGGCCTCGGAACACGGAGGACCGAAAGGTCGAGCATGAGTCGTATAGAAGATACGATCAACATGGAGATGTTCACCGATCTTGACTAGTCCGTCTCACGTGATGATCGGACATGGCCTAGTTAACTCGGATCATGTTTCACTTAGATGACTAGAGGGATGTCTATCTGAGTGGGAGTTCATTAAATAATTTGATTAGATGAACTTAATTATCATGAACTTAGTCTAAAATCTTTACACTATGTATTGTAGATCAAATGGCCAACGTTGTCCTCAATTTCAACGCGTTCCTAGAGAAAACCAAGCTGATAGATGATGGCAGCAACTATACGGACTGGGTCCGGAACCTGAGGCTCATCCTCATAGTAGCCAAGAAAGATTATGTCTTAGAAGCACCGCTAGGTGAAGCACCAATCCCAGAAAACCAAGACGTTATGAACGCTTGGCAATCACGTGCTGATGATTACTCCCTCGTTCAATGCAGCATGCTTTACAGCTTAGAACCGGGTCTCCGAAAGCGTTTTGAGAAACATGGAGCATATGAGATGTTCGAGGAGCTGAAACTGGTTTTTCAAGCTCATGCCCGGGTCGAGAGATATGAAGTCTCCGACAAGTTCTTCAGCTGTAAAATGGAGGAGAACAGTTTTGTTAGTGAGCACATACTCAGAATGTCTGGGTTGCACAACCGCTTGTCTCAGCTGGGAGTTAATCTCCCGGATGACGCGGTCATTGACAGAATCCTCCAGTCGCTTCCACCAAGCTACAAGAGCTTTGTGATGAACTACAATATGCAGGGGATGGAAAAGACCATTCTTGAGGTATATTCAATGCTGAAATCAGCGGAAGGGGAGATCAGAAAAGAACATCAAGTGTTGATGGTGAATAAAACCACTAAGTTCAAGAAGGGGAAGGGTAAGAAGAACTTCAAGAAGGACGGCAAGGGAGTTGCCGCGCCCGGTAAACCAGTTACCGGGAAGAAGTCAAAGAATGGACCCAAGCCCGAGACTGAGTGCTTTTATTGCAAGGGAAGTGGTCACTGGAAGCGGAACTGCCCCAAATACTTAGCGGACAAGAAGAAGGCCGGCAACACCAAAGGTATATGTGATATACATGTAATTGATGTGTACCTTACCAGTACTCGTAGTAGCTCCTGGGTATTTGATACCGGTGCGGTTGCTCATATTTGTAACTCAAAACAGGAACTACGGAATAAACGGAGACTGGCGAAGGACGAGGTGACGATGCGCGTCGGGAATGGTTCCAAGGTCGATGTGATCGCCGTTGGCACGCTACCTTTGCATCTACCCACGGGATTAGTTTTAAACCTCAATAATTGTTATTTAGTGCCAGCTTTGAGCATGAACATTGTATCTGGATCTCGTTTAATTCGAGATGGCTACTCATTTAAATCCGAGAATAATGGTTGTTCTATTTATTTGAGAGATATGTTTTATGGTCATGCCCCGCTGGTCAATGGTTTATTTTTGATGAATCTCGAACGTGATGTTACACATGTTCATAGTGTGAATACCAAAAGATGTAAAGTTGATAACGATAGTCCCACATACTTGTGGCACTGCCGCCTTGGTCACATCGGTGTCAAGCGCATGAAGAAGCTCCATACAGATGGACTTTTGGAGTCTCTTGATTACGAATCATTTGACACGTGCGAACCATGCCTCATGGGTAAGATGACCAAGAATCCGTTCTCCGGAACAATGGAGCGAGCAACCAACTTATTGGAAATCATACATACCGATGTGTGTGGTCCAATGAGTATTGAGGCTCGCGGAGGATATCGTTATGTCCTCACTCTCACTGATGATTTAAGTAGATATGGGTATGTCTACGTAATGAAACACAAGTCTGAAACCTTTGAAAAGTTCAAGGAATTTCAGAGTGAAGTTGAGAATCAACGTGACAGGAAAATAAAATTCTTACGATCAGATCATGGTGGAGAATATTTGAGTCACGAATTTGGTACACACTTAAGGAAATGTGGAATAGTTTCACAATTCACGCCGCCTGGAACACCTCAGAGAAATGGTGTGTCCGAACGTCGTAATCGCACTCTATTGGATATGGTGTGATCTATGATGTCTCTTACCGATTTACCGCTCTCATTTTGGGGCTATGCTTTAGAGACTGCCGCATTCACTTTAAATAGGGCTCCGTCTAAATCCGTTGAGACGACACCGTATGAATTATGGTTTGGGAAGAAACCTAAGCTGTCGTTTCTAAAAGTTTGGGGATGCGATGCTTATGTCAAGAAACTTCAACCTGAAAAGCTCGAACCCAAATCGGAAAAATGCGTCTTCATAGGATACCCTAAGGAAACTATTGGGTATACCTTCTACCTCAGATCCGAAGGCAAGATCTTCGTTGCCAAGAACGGGTCCTTTCTGGAGAAGGAGTTTCTCTCGAAAGAATTGAGTGGGAGGAAAGTGGAACTTGATGAGGTGATAGTCACCCCTTCCGAACCGGAAAGTAGCGCAGCGCGGGAAAATGTTCCTGTGGTGCCTACACCGACTGGGGAGGAAGTTAATGATGATGATCATGAAGCTTCGGATCAAGTTACTGAACTTCGTAGGTCCACAAGGACACGTTCCGCGCCAGAGTGGTACGGCAACCCTGTCCTGGAAATCATGTTGTTAGACAACGGTGAACCTTCGAACTATGAAGAAGCGATGGCGGGCCCGGATTCCGACAAATGGCTAGAAGCCATGAAATCCGAGATAGGATCCATGTATGAAAACAAAGTATGGACTTTGACTGACTTGCCCGATGAGCGGCGAGCCATAGAAAACAAATGGATCTTTAAGAAGAAGACGAACGCAGATGGTAATGTGACCATCTACAAAGCTCGACTTGTCACTAAGGGTTATCGACAAGTTCAAGGGGTTGACTACGATGAGACTTTCTCACCCGCAGCGAAGCTGAAGTCCGTCCGAATCATGTTAGCAATTGCCGCATACTATGATTATGAGATATGGCAGATGGACGTCAAAATGGCATTCCTTAACGGCTTCCTTAAGGAAGAGTTGTATATGATGCAGCCGGAAGGTTTTGTCGATCCTAAGAATGCTAACAAAGTATGCAAGCTCCAGCGCTCAATCTATGGGCTGGTGCAAGCATCTCGGAGTTGGAACATACGCTTTGATGAGATGATCAAAGCGTTTGGGTTTACACAGACTTATGGAGAAGCCTGTGTTTACAAGAAAGTGAGTGGGAGCTCTGTAGCATTTCTCATATTATATGTGGATGACATACTATTGATGGGAAATGATATAGAATTCTTGGTAAGTATAAAGGCCTATTTGAATAAGTGTTTTTCAATGAAGGACCTTGGAGAAGCTGCTTATATATTAGGCATCAAGATCTATAGAGATAGATCAAGACGCCTCATTGGTCTTTCACAAAGTACATACCTTGACAAGATATTGAAGAAGTTCAATATGGATCAGTCCAAGAAGGGGTTCTTGCCTGTATTGTAAGGTGTGCAATTGAGCACGGCTCAATGCCCGACCACGGCAGAAGATATAGAAAAGATGAGTGTCAGACCCTATGCCTCGGCCATAGGGTCTATTATGTATGCCATGCTGTGTACCAGACCTGATGTAAACCTTGCCGTAAGTTTGGTAGGAAGATACCAAAGTAATCCCGGCAAGGAACACTGGACAACGGTCAAGAATATCCTGAAGTACCTGAAAAGGACTAAGGATATGTTTCTCGTTTATGGAGGTGACGAAGAGCTCGTCGTAAAGGGTTACGTCGATGCTAGCTTCGACACAGATCTGGATGACTCGAAGTCACAAACCGGATACGTGTATATTTTGAATGGAGGAGCAGTAAGCTGGTGCAGTTGCAAGCAAAGCGTCGTGGCGGGATCTACATGTGAAGCGGAGTACATGGCAGCCTCGGAGGCAGCACAGGAAGCAGTCTGGATGAAGGAGTTCATTACCGACCTAGGGGTGATTCCCAATGCGTCGGGCCCGATGACTCTCTTCTGTGACAACACTGGAGCTATTGCCCTTGCGAAGGAGCCCAGGTTTCACAAGAAGACCAGGCATATCAAGCGTCGCTTCAACTCCATTCGTGAAAGTGTTCAAAATGGAGACATAGATATTTGTAAAGTACATACGGACATGAATGTAGCAGATCCGTTGACTAAACCTCTCCCTAGGGCAAAACATGATCAACACCAGGACGCAATGGGTGTTCGATTCATCACAATGTAACTAGATTATTGACTCTAGTGCAAGTGGGAGACTGTTGGAAATATGCCCTAGAGGCAATAATAAATGGTTATTATTATATTTCTTTGTTCATGGTAATTGTCTATTATTCATGCTATAATTGTATTGTCCGGAAATCGTAATACATGTGTGAATACATAGACCACAACGTGTCCCTAGTAAGCCTCTAGTTGACTAGCTCGTTGATCAACAGATAGTCATGGTTTCCTGACTATGGACATTGGATGTCATTGATAACGGGATCACATCATTAGGAGAATGATGAGATGGACAAGACCCAATCCTAAGCATAGCATAAAAGATCGTGTAGTTTCGTTTGCTAGAGCTTTTCCAATGTCAAGTATCTTTTCCTTAGACCATGAGATCGTGCAACTCCCGGATACCGTAGGAGTGCTTTGGGTGTGCCAAACGTCACAACGTAACTGGGTGACTATAAAGGTGCACTACGGGTATCTCCGAAAGTGTCTGTTGGGTTGGCACGGATCGAGACTGGGATTTGTCACTCCGTGTGACGGAGAGGTATCTCTGGGCCCACTCGGTAATGCATCATTATAATGAGCTCAATGTGACTAAGGCGTTAGTCACGGGATCATGCATTGCGGTACGAGTAAAGAGACTTGCCGGTAACGAGATTGAACAAGGTATTGGGATACCGACGATCGAATCTCGGGCAAGTAACATACCGATTGACAAAGGGAATTGTATACAGATTGATTGAATCCTCGACACCGTGGTTCATCCAATGAGATCATCGTGGAACATGTGGGAGCCAACATGGGTATCCAGATCCCGTTGTTGGTTATTGACCGGAGAGGCGTCTCGGTCATGTCTGCATGTCTCCCGAACCCGTAGGGTCTACACACTTAAGGTTCGGTGACGCTAGGGTTGTAGAGATATATGTATGCGGAAACCCGAAAGTTGTTCGGAGTCCCGGATGAGATCCCGGACGTCACGAGAGGTTCCGGAATGGTCCGGAGGTGAAGAATTATATATAGGAAGTCCAGTTTCGGCCACCGGGAAAGTTTCGGGGGTTACCGGTATTGTACCGGGACCACCGGAAGGGTCCCGGGGGTCCACCGGGTGGGGCCACCTATCCCGGAGGGCCCCATGGGCTTAAAGTGGAAGGGAACCAGCCCTTAGTGGCCTGGGGCGCCCCCCTTGGGCCTCCCCCCATGCGCCTAGGGTTGGGAACCCTAAGGGGGGAGTTCCCCCTTGCCTTGGGGGGCAAGGCAACCCCTTTCCCCCTTGTGGCCGCCGCCCCCCCCATGAGATCTCATCTCTAGGGCCGGCACCCCCCCAGGGGGCCTATATAAAGGGAGGGGAGGGCAGCACACAACAGCCTTGGGCGCCTCCCTCCTCCCCTGCAACACCTCTCTCTCTCTCGCAGAAGCTCGGCGAAGCCCTGCCGGAGAACCGCTACATCCACCACCACGCCGTCGTGCTGCTGGATCTCCATCAACCTCTCCTTCCCCCTTGCTGGATCAAGAAGGAGGAGACGTTGCTGCACCGTACGTGTGTTGAACGCGGAGGTGCCGTCCGTTCGGCACTCGGTCATCGGTGATTTGGATCACGGCGAGTACGACTCCGTCATCCACGTTCATTGGAACGCTTTCGCTCGCGATCTACAAGGGTATGTAGATGCACTCCCTTCCCCTCGTTGCTAGTATACTCCATAGATGCATCTTGGTGAATGTAGGAAAATTTTAAAATTATGCTACGATTCCCAACACGGGGCCACCCAGGACTGAACCCCAAGGGGGTGTTGGTCGGAGTGGCCGGGAGAGTGTCTTGGCAGTAGCTCGGTTTTGTCGGAACACCGTGGTCCGCTCGTATGGGAGTGCGAGGCTAGGGTTCCGTGGTGTGGGTAAAGTGCGCTACCTCTGTAGAGTGTATGTTCAATCTATCGATAGCCGCGTCCTCGGTCATGGGCACAAGTTCGTAGTAGGTCACACTATCAGGTCTTGGTTGAAATGCAGGATAAATCTGCTAATAACTTGTGTGATAATTAAAATGTGATAAATCATGTGATGACTTGGACTATGGGAAAATCGTGAGAAGTCACGATGATGTGTTGACATGACCCCGAGACGAGGTCTTGGTAAGTCATGAGTGTGCTCCGAGGAGCCATGGCAGTGTAAGTGATTGTTGCATAAGGTTAATACAACACGTCTTCACGGGAGGTAACTGGTAGTTTATTTTAAGCATAGTTACATGATATGCCATGCCATGTTTTGATATGCTATGCTTTGCTGTTGTTATGCTAGGAGTAAATTTGATATGCCATGCTAGTAGATGTTATGCTGTTATTCATGCTTAGTTTGATTTATGATTCTAGTTAATATCATGCCATGCTTAGAAGTTGTGTTGAAGTAGACTGTTGCATATGCTTGGTTCTTGCTTTGTCATCTGTTTGTTTGGATGCTATGTATTTGGTTGTCTTGCAAGTACATTCAATGTACTGACCTGGCGTGTCATGCCAGTTTTGTAGGTCGTGCCCAACGTGTTCGCTTGTTCCATCGTGCTAGGCCGTAATCTTGCCAGTCCTGTGAGTTGTGGAGCCCAGCCTAGATGAGACGCTGCCAAACCAAGACTTCCGCTGCCATTTAATTAGACTTCCGTTGCCATATAATAGCCTTAGGGCTATGCCGGATAATTGTATTCATCAATGAGGTAATCATATATACATGTATTTGATGAATATTCTTGTACCTGGAATGTTGTATCATGGACCTGTCGTGCGTCAGGTGTTATCCTGGGCTGACGTGTGAAGGCCCCCTGCTCCATGCGGATCGGGGTGCCACAGGAGATGGTATCAGAGCAGCCAGGCTGGCATAGGTTATCCTAGCATTAGATCACCGCTACCATCAACCCGTAATGACCCTAAGGGATTTGACCCATCCCTGGCATCCAGCATGGCCCTCGTTAATCTACAGGTGGCGCAGTCGGGACTGACACGTCCTCACCCCGCTGTCCCCGCCTAGTTATCCGTGGAACGAATAGCAACCCTATCCTTTCTGGTCGGCCGCACCGCTTTCCCTTAGCCATTAAGGGAAAGGAGCCACACCATGCGGGCATGTCCCGCATAGCTGCCTATAAAAGCCCCTTTCCGCTAGCCCGATCGCTCACTCCTCAGTCAGCCATGTCCCTGCAGAGAAGCCTAGCTAGCAACACTCCAACCATGACTAGCACCCTCAAAGCTCCCAAGTTTTACACCCGCACCTTTGCCGTCAACCACCCTAGTTTTCCACCCCTTCTTGCTGAGATGCTCACCAAAGCCTTTGGCTGTAATGCTAGCCCCGACTACCTGGTGTTCCAGTCGACTCCCGTCCCTCACCTTCATCACTATGATGCAAGAGTGCACATCGGCCCAGGTCCCGCAGTAGATGCCCAGCCTTTGGTTTTTCAGGGTAGAGCCATGCTTATCATTGATTTAGCCATTCAGGTCGGTGTCAAAACCGGCGGATCTCGGGTAGGGGGTCCCGAACTGTGCGTCTAGGATCGATGGTAAGAGGAGGCGGGGGACACGATGTTTACCCAGGTTCGGGCCCTCTCTATGGAGGTAATACCCTACTTCCTGCTTGATTGATCTTGATGAATATGAGTATTACAAGAGTTGATCTACCATGAGATCGTAATGGCTAAACCCTAGAAGTCTAGCCTATGTGTATATGGTAATGAGTATCTATCTTTTCCGGACTAACCCCTCCGGTTTATATAGACACCGGGGGGATCTAGAGTTTACATGGAGTCGGTTATATAAGAAGGAATCTTCATAATTGGTCGCCAAGCTTGCCTTCCACGCCAAGGAGAGTCCAATCCGGACACGAGTATGGTCTTCGGTCTTGGTGTCTTCACAGAACATCTGTCCAGCCCACGGATAACAGGCCGGACGCCCGAGGACCCCTTAGTCCAGGATTCCCTCAGTAGCCCCTAAACCTGGCTTCAATGACGAGGAGTCCGGCGCGCAGATTTGTCTTCGGCATTGCAAGGCGGGTTCCCTCCTTCCGAACTCCAGAATAGTCTTCGGATGAAGTAAGTATATCTGGACCTGTGTATATAATTGCAGAGAATATAATATCCCACGAGCCCAACTTGTTGACAACTGTTCATGACATTGTATCATGCCTGCCCGGTTACTATTTCCAACCGTCGGCTAGCGAGTCGCCCCATGTCTCGGGGTGCAGCTTTATTGGCACGTCTCATCAAGGCAGAGATCGTGTCCCTTTATTTATGGGATTTTCATTAATGCAGGCGTGGGTAACCCAACCGTCCCCTGGGTACAACTCCTTGGTGATAGGTAAGTTTAGACACCCAGGGGGAGATGCCCAGTATTCGGGGCCTTTATATAGAGACCCAGTCTTGTCTTCTTCCCTTGCGCTTGCTCCTTCCTCAACCCCAGCCACCCCAAGTTCCAACCCTCGGGTTCCTATCGCCACCAGCCTTAATCATGTCTGGATCCAACCGTCAGGGCCGGTGGGTGGCTTCTTCTGTCACAGAGGAGGATATTGCGAAGCTCCGCGCAGCGAGGTATCTGCCCTGGAAATCCTTCATCGGCTTCCTGCACAAGGGCAAGTTATACCGACCCCCAGATCTGGCGAGAGAGTAGTATTTGTATCCCACCTCCTTCACGGGCTAGGGTTCGCACTTAACCCCTTCGTCCGGGGGCTCATGTTCTACTATGGGCTAGATTTTCACGATCTGGCCCCGGACTCTATTCTCCTCATCTCGACATTTATTGTCACGTGTGAGGCCTTCCTCCGGACTCCTCCGCACTTTGGTTTGTGGCTCAAGACCTTTGACGTGAGGCTGCAGGTGTCAGAGGAGGAGCAGGCAGAGTACGGCAGCGCCATAATAGGCAAGCTGGCCAACGCGGTTTGACCCGAAGGATCTTTCGCCAAATCGTCCGACTTATGGCAGCAGGGGTGGTTTTATATCAACGAGCCGCGGGGCTCCAAGTGGGCGGCTACACCTGCGTTCCGACCCGGCCCTCCAATTCAGCTCGCCTCATGGATCAATAAGGGGTTGGACTTGGGATCCGTCCATGAAGTGCAGACTCTGCAAAGTCGCATCTGAAGCCTTACCAAGAAGGGTATCGATCTTGGGAACGTTGTTCAAGTAATGCTAGTCCGCCGGATCCTGCCATGTCAGCGGCGGCCTCTCCGTATGTGGGAATTTAACCCAGAAGGGCGGTGGACCCTACAACACTTCTTCGGCACTACGCACGAAGGAATGTGGAAATTGTATTTTGGGGAACGAGAGCAATGGCCGGACACCACCGAAGACGTTGGCCTTGACTGCCATCATCCGGACACTTCGGTAAGTACTCGATATCCGAGCACCTTCCATTCGAGCATCTCTTAACAAGATACTGAACAATACATCCTTGTACAGGACTGGATAAAGAAAGCGGTGCTAATCTAGTGTCCGGCGCCCCTTCCTGAAGACCCTGCGATCGCCCGGCTGACGAGGATGCTGATTCCGACACCGTACCAGGCGTCTGGAGAGGAGGGCGAGAGCAGGGAGCCTAGAGGTAATACCCACCCTGAGGATGAATTAAACGCTGCATTCGGGGAAACCGAACCCCTTTTTCCCAAGGGTAAGGGCGCAGAGGGAGCCCTCCATGGCAAGAAGAGGGCCGCTTTCGAAGACCAGGAGGGGAAGCCCTCCAAGAGAGGAAAAATGCCATCGTCGGGCGGCCTGAGCCGGGCGAGCGATGTTGTCGTAGGGCTTGATGACGAGGACGAACCTTGGGGCAAACCGTAAGTGAGGCCGGGGCACTTTAAACGTACCTCATTCCTTTCCTACTAGTGAAGTAATCATTCGACATATGTTCATCCACACAGGTTAACGCTTGGTGTTTCTCAATCGTCCTCCTCCTCGGGAGATCTTCTTCCAGAGATGATGGAGAGTGACATGCCTTCTCCGGCCTCATCGCCCAATAGGGGGGTGATACCGAGCTATCGTCCCGAAGGGCTCCTCCCGAACGCCAAGTAGTACAAGAAACGGAGAAGGCGTTACCCGAAGGTGGTGCCTCTGTCACTCAGGGTTTCGGGATCAAGAATGGCGTCCCCGAACTGTCCGGTTTACAGCCGGAAACGATTCTGGAGGCAAGTAAGCGGGTTCCTTCACAGGGATGTCGTACTCCGGCGGCGGTTTCCGAAGACCCAGGAGCGCCGGAAATGCTGACGGACATGCTATGACGAGCATCTATTTCAGAAGACCAGAGTGCCTTGATGGTTACGGTGGTCGAAAGGGTTCTATCCGCGAAGAGTGGATTGAACGAGGCCTTCGCGAGCCTTCTAAGAAGTTTTGAGGTTTATGATGTAGTTTAGTCAATTGAATTTTATTGACAGAATGCACCTGTTGTATATGCAGTAGTCCCTGAGGCTCGGATTGCCTTCCGAGGGAAGCGATCGGAGGATCAAAGAGATATCCTCAGGTATTAACCTTGATTTAATTTGAAATACAGGCTGCTTCCCCTCCTGTGGCTGCCCGAAATACGGAAGTAGCCGAACTGCAGCGAAAGTTGGATATTGCGGAGGATGATATTGCATTGATCAACACGCGTCTTGACGACTCGCAAGGTATATATTTCGAGCATTCCTTACACCAGTGTGCTTGACGCGGAAAAGAGCTTTATATGAAATGTGCATGAAATGCAGATGGTGCTGCCGCCGTGGAGGCTCTTCGGGCGGAGCTAGTCCGGGCCAAGGAGCGGGCCCGATTTATTGATGCTGCTGCTGAAAGGGCATCGGCTGAATTGAAGGCCGAACAAGCTGCGCGATGCCAGGGCGAGGAGAAGATATCCACGATGACACTCGTGTTAGAGAGTGCTACTGGCCGCTGCGAATTTCTTGAGAAGGAGAATAAAGCCTTAGCGGTTGAACTGGACAAGGCCCGACAGGAGGCAAGAGAAGCGCGATCAGGATCCAAAGCACTCCGTGAGGAGGTTCGGCATGCGAAGGAGATAGTGGCTGGAAAGCCTTTTCTGCTGCAGACTAAGTTCGGCGATCCGGACTATGCTCAGCTGAACCAAGTGTGGAGTTCTCCGGACGAGTATTTGGACTTGCCGAAGAGTTCTTCCGATGCAGCGCGGTATTACCAAGCGCGAGCTAGATATGCAACGGAGAAGATTTTTTGGTCACAGTTTGGCGCGTCAAAGCGCCCTCTGCTGCTCAATGAACAGATGTCCCAATGGGCCAAACTTCATAGGGTATCTGGTGCTGCCATGAAGGATGTCATAATCCGGCTGTGGCCAACCAAGCCTGCGCCGAATAGCTTTTTCGGTTTGGTGCAGAAGCTTGTCGATGTGGTGCCGTGAATCGATGCTGCGAAGCGATCGGCGTGCATTGAAGGTGCACGAATGGCCTTTGCCCGAGTCAAGACATTCTGGGGAAAGATGAAGGCCATTGACGTCGCGACGAAGGGTCCGCCCGAAGGGAAGGTCCGGAGCGTTATTTTGCAGACGTCCTAGAGGCCGCCCGCTTGATAGAGGGTCAATGCTCAAAAAACATAATGTTCGAGTGAGGTGTATGATGATTGTAAAAGACAATTTTATAGTTAATCTATTTATGTTTTGCTCGAAAAGCTTGAATTCCTCCTGTGTGGCCGTTTTAATATAATCTAAAAGTTTTCCAGTCGTCGTCTTCAGCCCCCTCGTAGGAAGTACGGGGGTGTTCGAAAAAGCATTTAATCACTCCTTAACCAACGTCTTGGTCCATGAAGGAGGTGATAATGCGGCGAACCAGGCAATCGGACTATAAGGCGTTAACACTTTCACTTAACCATAGGAGTTTTGTGGTGGGGCTACGACATAGCCCCTGGTGTGTATGCGGCGTGTGGTGCCTTACATATCTGATCTGAAAAAGATCCCTCGTGTTACACGGAGAATCGCTAAAGATTCCAATAAGTCGTCAAGTGGTTGACCAGCTCTCGCCGCATCATGACGGTCAGTTTTCGGCTTTCTCTACTGAGGTGCTCATCCGGTTTAGGCCAGGGCACAATCGCAGTAGTTCTCCCTTTACTACCCTAGTCGATAGAGCGGAACGTAGGGTAGCAAGCACAGGAGCCGGGCAACCCAACTATTGACCCAAGACAATGATTCGGAGCTGATGCATATAAGGCCAAACTTGCGACGCCGAAGTACGCTATAGAGCTGTTCGAACTTTTACTGGCAACTCATTCGTTCCCATGCCGAGCCCCTGGCAGGGTATGCCGAGGTGCATCTGCAAAGCAGCCGTTGAGGCCGTACTTATTGTTGAAAGAGTATGAAAGATCGGTTCGGATGAGGCTTACTAAGAACGGAGCGATGTGCCAATGATAAATATGTGTGTGTGTGTGTATAAAGAAACCACGGACCCGACTATTTGACATGCTCGTGGTCGGGATCAGAGGAAAAAGGGCATGGTACAGGCTCAGAATAAAGAGTGCGGTCTACAAAAAGTTGTTTTGGACCTCCTGTCGCACGTCTGCGTCGCCCGTCCTCGGGGAGGGGAATCCTTAACGGAAGTAGCCCCTTAGGTGAGTATACGGATCCGAACTCTGATAGAGTCCGTTGTAGATGCTGTCCAGTTGGTCACCTGTTCTTTTAGGGATGATACATAAGAATAAGGAAAACAGATAAAAAATGTTACGGGAATGCTTGTAGGGTTGTCCGCATTGTGCTTCCGCCGATGCCCATGGTATCTTGAGTGCGTAGTGATGCGCGCGTGGTACAAATTTTGCCAGTACAGTAGGTGGGTGGCGGAAGCCGAACTGCTATTTGCGTTCCGGGAGTGGTCGAACGTCGGAGGGGAACGTTTTCTGGCCCCTGGTGTTCTACTGGCGAGCCGATCCGTCGTCTTTATCGCCTGGTGGCCTCCTCCCCTTGTGATCAGCGTTAAGCTTGCCTGCCTGCTTGAAGACCCAACAGTTACGGTTGGTATGATTAGCTGGCCTATCAGGGTGACCGTGAATCTGACAAGGTCGGTCCAATATCCTATCAAGGGTGGATGGTCCATCCTGGTTTGCCTTTAGTGGCTTCTTCCGTTGACCGGGCTTCGGATTGTGAAATCCGGCGTTTCACCGCTGTGTCGCGTATATTACTGCGACTGTTGTGTTCGTTCGTCGTGGCTTGCCGTTGCCATCTCGGATTTCGGAAGTGCCCGGGCCGCTGGCGTCGTTGCTTTTACGAGCAAGCCAGTTGTCTTCTCCCGCGCAGAAGCGGTTCATTAGAGCGGTAAGGGCTGTCATGGTTTTGGGTCCTTCCTGGCCAAGGTGACGCGCTAGCCATTCATCCCGGACGCTACGTTTGAAGGCCGCGAGGGATTATACGTCCGGACAGTCGAGAATTTGGTTCTTTTTGACTAAGAACCTGGTCCAGAGCTCCCTGGCTGACTCGCCAGGCTCCTGGACAATGTAACTTAAGTCATCCGCGCATAATGGCCGGACATATGTTCCCTGGAAGTTGTCTCGAAAGGCGTCTTCCAAATCTTCCCAGTTGTCAATAGAATTTTCCGGCAAACTATTTAGCCAGTACCGAGCTGGCCCTTTAAGCTTGAGAGGTAGGTATTTAATGGCGTGGAGGTCGTCTCCACGGGCCATGTGAATATGGAGGAGGTAATCCTCGATCCATACCGCGGGATCTGTTGTCTCATCGTATGATTCGATGTTAATGGGTTTAAACCCGTCTGGAAATTTGTGCTCCATTACTTCGTTAGTGAAGCAGAGAGGGTGTGCGGCTCCTCTATGTTGGGCCACACTATGAAGCACCTCTGGCGGGCTCCGTTTACGGTGCTCGGACCGGACATGGTCAGCTCTGTAGTGTCCGAATAGGCGACCATCATCGTCGGTCGGGGTATATCTTCGTGATCTGTACATCGATCTTGTGCGTCCTACTCTACCCTCCATGTCTTGGTTGATATCGCGAGTGTTCCCTGAGCTGTTTTGTTTTTGCTTTGACGGCCGGGTGGGTTGGTATGGTGCTCTGCTTGGGCTGCTGCTTTATCTGGACCGAACTGTGGTTGGCCCGCCGCATTGTTCGATGATGGTATGGGCTCCATCGCCCTGCCATCGTATTGAGGGAGCCACCTACTCTTGGGGTGGCTTTTGTCTGGGCTGCTAAGGCTGTACTCTTCGGCGGCCAAGACCTCGGTCCATCTATCATTGAGCAAATCTTGGCTTGCTTGAAGCTGCAGTTGCTTCTTTCTTAGGCTCCTTGGAGTGGCTATAAGCCGGCGTTTAAAGCGCTCCTGCTCGAGAGGTTCCTTGGGCACGATAAAATCCTCGTTACCGAGGATCTCCTCTTCCTCGGAGAGTGGGAGATAATTGCTGTCCTCCGAGTCCCCATATGCGGTCTGTTCATCAGGGCTGTCTTGCCCGCCTTCCTGTTCCTCCTGCTCGGATTCTACCTCAACAGGGTCTTCGTTGTCCGGAGTATCGTCTTCTCTGGTGCTGGCAGTGTTTTCTCTTGGGCGATGTGACCTAGAGCGCCGGTGTCCGGGCTGTGTACCAGGCGGTTTATCCTTGACCGGATCCTCCTTGTCATCGTCGAGAGCGCCGTAAGGTGTTTCTATCATACACACATCATACCAGGAAGTGGTCATCCCGTGTCTAGCGGGTAGTAAGCTCTGTCCTTGCCCCTCATCGTCATCCACACCGTCGATGTCTTCGGAGCGGGGATCGGGCGTGTTGGTTACGTCTTCAACAGTGGTTATGAAGTGGGTGGCGGGTGGGAAGCAAAATTCTCCATCGTCCGCCGTAAGTTCGAACCGAACATAGTTCGGCGACTGGTCGTCCGCCAGGGATAGGTTTTTTAGTGAGTTTAGTATGTCGCCCATGGGCGAGTGTTGGAAGACATCTGCGGCACTGAACTTGAAGATCGATAACCGATCGAGTTCGGTATACGCGGGCTCGCACGGTTCGGAGCTCGACATCGGAGGCGAGTCCGAGGTTCCGTTGATGCAGATACCGTATGAAGTGGAATCTGCGTGCGGCTCCGGCGCCGCGGAATCGGTAGCCCCCGTGATGGGGTTGAGCTTCCGATCTTGGGACGACTTGATCTGCTCCGGGTTTAAGGCCAGAGCTGCTACAGGAGCTATCTCCTGGATGCAGCTCGGTGACAGGTTTAAGCCATGTTCATCGGGGCGATGGGGAGCGGTTGCCGCGGTCTCGAATCCGTCGAAGATCAAGTCTCCACGGATGTCCGCAACGTAATTCAAGCTTCCGAATATGACCTGACGGCCAGGGGCGTAGCTGTCGATCTGCTCCAGATGGCCAGACAAGTTAGCCCGCAGTACGAAGCTGCCGAATACGAAGATCTATCCAGGAAGGAAGGTTTCTCCCTGGACAACGTCATGACTGATGATTGAAGGGGCCATCGAGCCCTTTGTCGACGGCACAGTGGAACTCTCAATGAAAGCACCAATGTCGGTGTCAAAACCGGCGGATCTCGGGTAGGGGGTCCCGAACTATGTGTCTAGGATCGATGGTAACAGGAGACGGGGGACACGATGTTTACCCAGGTTCGGGCCCTCTCTATGGAGGTAATACCCTACTTCCTGCTTGATTGATCTTGATGAATATGAGTATTACAAGAGTTGATCTACCACGAGATCGTAATGGCTAAACCCTAGAAGTCTAGCCTATGTGTATATGGTAATGAGTATCTATCTTTTCCGGACTAACCCCTCCGGTTTATATAGACACCGAGGGGATCTAGGTTTACATGGAGTCGGTTACATAAGAAGGAATCTTCATAATTGGTCGCCAAGCTTGCCTTCCACGCCAAGGAGAGTCCAATCCGGACACGAGTATGGTCTTCGGTCTTCGTGTCTTCACAGCCCATCAGTCCGGCCCACCGATAACAGGCCGGACGCCCGAGGACCCCTTAGTCCAGGATTCTCTAAGTCGCTGCTGTGGAGGCCATCCTATACCTTCGAACCAAGATTCTGCAAGTGGCACAAAGGCGGGAGTTCTGCTTTTTCCCCATTGTGGCCGAAGCAGGAATTCAGCCTTCTCCCACTATCCAAGGAGATGACCCCGCGATCGCTCGCCTGGTGCAATATATCACTGCCCAGGGGATGATGATTTCTAAGATGCTTGCCGAATTTAGAACCCTGGACAACGATGCGGTACGAGTTGTCAAGGAAGCTTACCGCGAGGCTCGTAAATTCGCATCCCAAGCCATTCACCCCATGCCATCCGAACCAGTGCTACCCTCTCAGCGTGTGTTGTGGCCTCGGCCAAACATCATCACCCTCGACAAGGCTCTTTTTCGGATCCACCGGCAGCATTTGCTTGGATCAATTTCAGCCACACCTCCAGCAGTAGAACCCCAACCCATAGTGCTGTCGGATGATGAAGATGGAGATTGGCTCAGTCTTCGTCCTCCAGGAGAGCCCCAGCAAGGCCAGTCCTCTGCACGACCTCTGTCGCGCAGTGAGATGATTCTGCAAGTAGGTCAGTCAGCCTGTTCGTCCTCGATATGAGGATAGAACTGTGTATCCCGGAATAAGTAGTTTCGTTTAGCGCGTAGAGCGTTCATGCTTTGTTGTATGATGTAATCTGTATGATGCGTATGTTTTCATGCTTTTGTTTTCGTGCTTGTTTTTGTTTGTCTCTCTGTCAAACAGAGATGTCTGACAGGGTTGGCAATGTGTGCTCACAAGATTATAATCAGTACGACACATACACTAAAAACAACATTGACTCATCCCGAGTCTTTAATAAAATGCGTGCTGGTGTAGGTATATGTATGCCAGGATTACATATACCCACTAGCATTAAAACACCTTAGAATGATTTGTCTGCTGTGTTTTCATTGCATGTTTGTTGCATTAGTCTGTTTGTTAGTTTGTTTGTACTACATACTGCACGCATACCCGGTTCACCCACGAGTACATTCGGGAAGTACTCGGGGGAATGCAAAGTCACATATCCCTCTCTATCTGTGCATACCCCGTGTGCCAGATTTCCCGATCCAGAGCCTCGCAGAGGCATTTCCGTCTGGCAGTTCCTCATGTCTAATTCTTTCCCGATTTCATTTCCGAAGGAACACTGCCAACTTTATTTCATTCGATCTAGTACATCTACCCCAATACAGGTTTCAACTCCGATTCTACCTCGACACCTACATTCATGGAGCAATCCGCGAAATTTTCCCTCCTACCCCAGTGTGCTTCCTGAGCTGGTGCAACCACCTCGCCCGCATCCGAACCTCACCACCCCACCGTCACTGCCTTGCGTGCGCAGCCGAGTCTCCACCATCGTTCCACCGCAGCAAGCGATTACTCCGTCGGCGCAAAGCGACGGAGGATCAAGCGTGGCGGAGGACCATGCAGTGCACCATCTTCTCCCGCATCTCGAGCCACCGCACTGAGCCGCGCGTTGTCCCGAAACCGATCATTCCTGATGAGGATCAGTAGGAGAAACCACTGTTCATTGGGGTGCATCCAGCATTTTTTTGGGAGTCTGATCTCGAGTGCCCCTAGCCGTGGATATAACCATGTTTGCCCTTATCTCTCCCTATGTGTACCAATTATCGGTGCCCCAACTCGTTCGAATCCGGCCAAAGGGTTAATATTAACCCAGAGGTTTTCCCCGGAGTGGTTACCCTTTCATTTGTGCTGTAACCCTAGGAATCTCGAGGACGAGATTCTTTTTAAGTGGGGAAGGTTTGTAACAGCCCCAAAATTGGGTTATCAATTTTTGAGCTGTTATTCCTTCCTGGTACTCATTTTCAAAATCTTTCTCCTGAGATTGTTGGAACTCTGAGAATTCTTGTCATTTCCAACCTTTCAAAACCTTGCTCATGTCTTTGTCCGTGGGCAAGTCCTCTTTTGCATCGTCTCAAATCCTCTCAAACCCTAATTCCAAATTTTTGGAATTTGAATGTGGCCTTTGTGATTACAAAGGAGTCATCATTTTCCTTGATCTGTTGATCATCCCATCTGTTCCCAGAGACCCTCCTATCCTTCTAATCCTTGGATATGCAAAAATATTGCTAAGTCTTATGCAATATTTTTGAATTATGATTTATTCCTTTTCTTGCCTTTCCGAGGAATAAAATCCAAAGGCATAGCTAGCCATATCCTAAATTCATGAGAATTGGTGGAGTTGATATTTATGCCTAATCCAAGCCCTGGCAAATATATTGGCCACAATTAAATAAGGAAAATTGTCTTTTCCTATTTTAAGCCAATATTGCATTTCTGCCATTTTCCAAAGGAGCTACTATTTTTATAGCAAGGAAAATTCCCAAATAATTTGTGTAGCTTGTACTTGCTATATCTTCACCATTTCCATCCAAACCCATGCTCCAAAAATCATAATTTGAGCACATGATCCAATGCAAGTTTCTGCCCTCTCTGAAATATTTGCAAAGGAAGTGCTTTATTCCTAATTCCAATTGAGCTGCAATTTGGCAGAGTGATTAACCTTGATAAATCACCCACGGAAAACAAATATGAGCTCAATCCATTCATCCTAGCTCCCTATGCAATTTTTCGAAGTTTCTGACCAGATGGCGTGCTTGTGAAGGAAGTACCTTCATAGAGTTTCCAAATGGGATGAAACTTTTCCATCTTCTCAAGTGTCTCAAATCATTAGCCTCCACCTAAATTCAGTTCATTCCATTGAACTATGTGAGCACAGGAGCAATTCTTTGATTTTGTCCAAATTTTCAGTTTGTGAAGCAAGTATATTTTATATTGCTCCATTATGGCTGGAAATATTCTCAAGCCTTCTCCTATCCATATAACTTATCTCCAACAAATTTTGGCTCATTTCATGTAGCCATTATTTTCCTGGATTTTTCCAAAGTTTCTGGTCAGATGTGATGCTTGTGAAACAAGTACCAATTTGGCAACTCCATTTGGTATCATCTTTTTGCAGCTTCTAAATATGACGAAATAATGGAGCTCTGCCAGGTTTCAGCCCTATCCAAGACTCCTAGTGAGTGTTTCTTCCTCATTTGTTTTCTGGGCCATATTTCCTAGTTGCACTGCAGCTATGTTAAATACTTGCCCAAATCCCTTCCAACTTCCCAGGACAGTAGTCTTTGCTTCCCTAAACCTCTAGGACATCAAGTTTAGCCCTTAGCCCATCTGGTTTGATCACCATGATGTGGCCAAGTTTGCAACAGCAAACTTGTCGAGCTTGGTTCCCTCTGCTCTCTACACCTCTGCCTGTGCCATCCCCTTCTCTTTAATGAGCCTTGGAAGGACTACGATGTAGACAAGGTTTGGCACATAGTTGACGACCAGAGCGCGCGATGTCGGTGGTGACCACGGGGCTATGCAGGCCAAATCGGTAGTCTCACCACTCTTGGCCACAGTGGCGCAGCTCCGGCTGGCCCTGGCTCGTCCAAGCTTGTCAACCAGCTCAGCCTCATCGTCGCCGTGCGCCTTGACCCGTTTCCCCCTTCGTTTGGTTCCTCGGTGAGCCGTCGCCGTCGACCAAACAGTGCGCGCCCGTGAGCTCGTCTTCTTCCTCGCCTCTGTCCTCTTCTTCCGTTCATCCGCGAGTGTTGCTCATCTCTGTGAACTCCTGCGCGTCGTCCGCATCCCCCTCGTCGCCTTCCCGCCGCTCCCCGTGACCCTTGGCCGCGCGTGCGCGTCACGGGCGCACGGACACGTAGCCGAGACGCATGTCACCTCGCCCCCTCCCTCTAGAGCTCTCCCCACGGCTATAAGTAGCGCCCTCGAGCCCCTCGCAGTCCACAACGCCTCCCCGAGCCTCCCCCCGAGCCCAGAGCCCCTCCCATCCCCTCCTATGGCCGAGATGTCGTCGTCGTTCCCCTCGGGCATCTCTGGCATATGGCCTTTCCCCTCACTCTCCTCTGCTCCCTAGCCATTCACCTACACCCTTTGGAGTCGCAGCCACCCAACTCCGGTGAGGGAGCCCTGCCGGCGCGCCTCCCCGCTGAAGCTCTTCGGCCGCCGCGAGCTTCCTTGGTCCCGGCGCTGCAGGCCATCTCAGGCGACTCTGTGGCCAACCTCTAGCGCGGCGTGGAGCAGCGGTGCTCCCGCGCCCATTGGCCGGCCCGGGGAGCCAGCCAGGTGACGACGGCGCCGGCGCCCGAGCCTCCTCTGCCTCTGTGTCGCGATGGAGAAGAAGACCGCAAGGAGAGAGAGAGAACACCCCGCGGGCCCCACCTGGCAGCGACCCAGGGCGTTGACCCGGTCCTGCCAGCGTGGATAAGTTGTTGGGCCCCACCCCTCGCGCAACCCCACCTGCCATAGACCGACACTGCCCAGTCAGCGTAAGTGAAGACGTAAACCCAGAAGTGCGCTTTCGTTTCTGCGGAGATGTATTCCTAGTTGTGCGTTTTCTGTAAAAGGAAACGTATTGCCTGAGAATGCGCGTTCTGTTCTCCGGAAACGTATTTTCTCAAAGTGCGCTTTTTGTTTTCAGCCCCGCCCGCCAAAAAGACTAATTTGTGAACGTTCACTGTTTAAGCCACTTTTCTGCCTAAAATGTGAACGGCCACAACTTTGCAACCGTAACTCCGATTGAGGTGATTCCCACGCTCATGTTCTCTGTTCGTCGAGCTCTTTTTGATGGGACTATTTTCTTGATGTTTGCACATTCTGAAAATGCCCATTTGCCCTTGCCCTAACCCAGACCCCTTAGAGAGCGAACCCCTCTCCGGCAAATCTTTCCGCGATCTTTCCGCACTTTTTCCCGGAGTATTTCTCGACCCCAGGCAAGCCAACCTCTTATCATGAGCCCCGAACTTGCATGTTGACTTTGCTTGCACCTTGTGTGTGTGTTTAGTTGCAGTAGTTTCTTGTCTGTTCCGTCTACTGTTATTTTAGTCGTGTTATATGTTTTTGTTATCTGTCTTGCATGCTTATGCTTTCATAAAATAAGTTGACATGCTAGTTTGCTGTTGTTACTAATAATATCATGCCTCTGTCTAGTTTAGTTTCATGTTAGTAGTATCGATGTTATGATAATTCTGTTGCACTAATAAGTTTGCTAGTACTTGGGATTTGCCATGTTTCACATGCTATCATTGTTCTTTTGAAATGCTTGATGTTTTGTTACTGCATCGGTATGTTGCATGTTAGTTGTTACATTCATGTTAATAATGCTCACATGATGATTGATGATGGAGAAGTTAATAATATGACTTAATTACAAACCTCCTCCGTCATCACTGGGATATCACAGTGCCACCCAACTCGAGCTTTCTCCAGTGCAACCACATTTACCTTATGGGAAGGTTATGGGCACGCGCTACCCTGATCAGGTAGGCGGACATAACCTTGTGTGCTCGTTTTTGTTTTTATGGTACCTTGTCCCCGTTTGGGACCGTTTTTCCACGACGGTGGCCATTGGTGTCTTTGGTAGACACGGGGCCACCCAGGACTGAACCCCAAGGGGGTGTTGGTCGGAGTGGCCGGGAGAGTGTCATGGTAGTAGCTCGGTTTTGTCGGAACACCGTGGTCCGCACGTATGGGAGTGCGAGGCCAGGGTTCCGTGGTGTGGGTAAAGTGCCCTACCTCTATAGAGTGTATGTTCAATCTATCGATAGCCGCGTCCTCGGTCATGGGCACAAGTTCATAGTAGGTCACACTATCAGGTCTTGGTTGAAATGGAGGATAAATCTGCTAATAACTTGTGTGATAATTAAAATGTGATAAATCATGTGATGACTTGGACTATGGGAAAATCGTGAGAAGTCACGATGATGTGTTGACATGACCCCGAGAGGAGGTCTTGGTAAGTCATGAGTGTGCTCCGAGGAGCCATGGCAGAGTAAGTGATTGTTGCATAAGGTTAATACAACACGTCTTCACGGGAGGTAACTGGTAGTTTATTTTAAGCATAGTTTCATGATATGCCATGCCATGTTTTGATATGCTATGCTTTGATGTTGTTATGCTAGGAGTAAATTTGATATGCCATGCTAGTAGATGCTATGTGGTTATTCATGCTTAGTTTGATTTATGATTCTAGTTAATATCATGCCATGCTTAGAAGTTGTGTTGAAGTAGACTGTTGCATATGCTTGGTTCTTGCTTTGTCATCTGTTTGTTTGGATGCTATGTATTTGGTTGTCTTGCAAGTACATTCAATGTACTGACCTGGCGTGTCATGCTAGTTTTGTAGGTCGTGCCCAACGTGTTCGCTTGTTCCGTCGTGCTAGGCCGTAATCTTGCCAGTCCTGTGAGTTGTGGAGCCCAGCCTAGATGAGACGCTGCCAAACCAAGACTTCTGCCGCCATTTAATTAGACTTCTGCTACCATATAATAGCCTTAGGGCTATGCCAGATAATTGTATTCATCAGTGATGTAATCATATATACATGTATTTGATGAATATTCTTGTACCTAGAATGTTGTATCATGGACCTGTCGTGCGCCAGGTGTTATCCTGGGCTGACGTGCGAAGGCCCCCTGCTCCATGCGGATCGGGGTGCCAAACTAGGGTTTCCACTCCACCCTTTCGTCCGTGGGCTGATGTACTATTACGGGATAGGCTTCCATGATCTGTCCCCGAACTCCTTCCTCAACATCTCGGCGTTCATCGTCGTGTGTGAGGCCTTCCTCCGCATCCAACCCCACTTCGGGATGTGGCTCAAAGTCTTCAACGTGAAGCCGAAGGTGGTGGATGGCTAGCACGCGGAGTGCGGAGGAGCCATGGTGAGTAAGTTGTCCAATGTCTCCTGGATGAAAGGCACTTTCGTGGAGACTGTCAAGGAATGGCAGAAACAATGGTTCTACATTACAGAACCCCGCGGCGCCAACTAGGCCGCAGCTGCCAAATTCAACTCCCGTGCTCCAATGCGGCTCACCTCCTGGGTCGAGAAGAGCCCGAACTGGTGTTTGCTAGACAAGCTGATAGCGCTGCAGACGCGCGTTCAAACCATGGTGAACAAGGATGTCAAACTTGTCAATATAATCCAGGTGATGCTAGTTCGCTAGATTCTCCCGTGCCAAAGCCGAAGCCTCCCGCTATGGAAGTTCAATCCGAAGAAGCACCATACCCTGAAGAGGCTCTTCGAGACCACTCACAAAGATGCCTGGAAGTTGCTCTTCAAGGGCAACGAGATTCCGCCAGCCACGGATTCGGACCGTGGGCACGACATTAACCACCCTGCCAGCGAGGTGCGTTTCCAACGCGTCCTCTACTCGTTTGCTTCAAGGAGGATATCTGAACGTTTACTGTCATTGCTTCTTCAGGAATGGATGGAGAGGACGAAGCGGATCCAGTGTCCGGCTCCTCTACCTGAAGAACCAATCATTCCGCATTTAGCGAAGATGCTGGTGCCGGCGCCCTATACCGCACCGGCGAAGAAGGCCTATGGGAAGGCCAAGGGGGTCCGGAGTGGCCCCCGTCGCAAGGGCGCTTCGGACGCGACGTTCGAAGACAAGACCCGCTCCTCCGCCGCCGAAGATGACGACGATGAGGAGGAGGAGGAGGACAACCCTCCCACTGATGAGGGAAGGAATAAGAGGGCGGCCTCCATGAACCTGGAGGCGGGGACGTCCAAGAAAGGGAAGGGCTCCTTCGCGGATAACTCCGCGTGGGACGTCGGCTGCAGCCGGAGCGACACCCCCGCACTAAGCCTCCAGCTGCATCGTAAGTGCTATGACTCCCGCATACCCATATGTCCAGCCTCTCCTCTTCAATGTATTGACATGGTTAATTATGCTATTGCAGTCCGGCCCACGACAGCTCCCAGCGATCCTCATCAAGAGGTTCATTGGACTCAAAGGAGATGGCCAACGAGACACCGCCGGCCGCTTACTCTCCCAAGGCCAAAGGAGACGACGAGGTGCTCTCCCAACGGACCTTCCCGGGCCGGGGAGAGGCTCAAGAGGCGCCCGAAGGCGAAGCCCCCGTCGCCGAACACCAGGGGGAACCAATCCCCCTGGAGACTGGGGATGAGGGCCATACTCAGTTCGGCCCTCAACCGGACTTGATTCCGGAGACCGATACGGCTCCAGAATCCGGCACGCAACCTCCTTCGAAAGTAGGGGGTATGCCTATTCCACCGGTGACCCCTGTCCAACCAAGGGCACCAGATTATCTGCTGGAAGCGCTGCGAGGTGCTTCCATTGTGGATGAGCACCGTGTTCTTATGGGCACGGTGATTGAAAGGGTTCAGTCCGCCAAGAGCGGACTAACCGAAGCCTGCAGTAGCCTGCTGACAGGTTTTGAGGTAAGCGGTGAAAAAAGAGAAAATCCCAATAAAGATAGTAGCCCCTGAGACATTGTCCGGTGTTTCGGAAAGAAAATACCGGACAGAGGATCAATCCTTGATTGTAGGAAACTAACTAAATTTGTCGGAAATGAATATGTTGGCGTCGCTGCTGGCCGCGGACTCACATGCTGCCAAAGTCTCTGAACTAAAGCGGAGGCTGGAGCAGGCCGGGGAGGAGCTTGGCCAGGTGAAGAGGCAGCTCCAGGAGAATCAAGGTATGTAATAACCCGGGAAATACTCGAAAAGAGTAGGATGATATATATTGACCGAAGTGTCATGATATGAATAGGAGCAACGACCGAGGTCGAGGCCCTGAAGAAGGCCTTGGCCGAGGCCGAGGGGAAGGCTGTCAAGGAGCAGGCCGACTGTAAGAAGCTCAAGGCCCGGGTCAATGAGGTCCAACAGGAGCTCCAGGACATGGTGAGGAAGTGCGAGACCTTGGAGCGCGATGCGTCGGTTCGAGAGACCGAACTCGCCAAGGCTCGTCAGGGCGCGGAGACGGCCCGGAATGAGGCCCATGGCGCCCTCCAAGAGATCCAGGAGGCCAAGAAGATCGTGGCGGGTAAGGCATTTAGTATGCAAAGCAAGTATATGAAGAAGAAGTATTTCTTACTAACCCGGATTCGGAGTTCTCCAGGAGCCAGCGTAGATCTGCCGCACAGTATGTCCAACGCCGCGGAGTTCTTTCGAGCCGAAGAAGGGAGCTCCACAGAGAAATTGTTCTGGTCGCAGTATCTTGCGCCAGAGCATCCCGTGCCCTTCACCGATCAGCTGAAACAGCTGGTGGAGCTGCATAGGGTGGCCGAACTAGCCATGAAGGATTTGATAATCCGGCTATGGCCAGCCGAAGCTATGCCCGGCAGCTACTTCGGACTCGTGAAGCGGCTGGTGAACGCCTGTCCTCGGCTGGACGTCGTCAAGTGATCGGCCTATATTGAAGGTGCACGCATGGCCTTCGCCCGTTGCAAGATGTGGTGGGCGAAGATGGACGCCGTCGAGCTGACCAGGGGGGCCGCCAGAGGGCAAGGAGCACCGCACACCCGAGCGCTATTTTGCGAATGTCCTAGAGGGGTCTCGCATTGCAGCAGCGCAGTGTGGGCAAGACATTATTTTTGAATGAATACGTTCATGTTGTCTTTGCCTGGAATGATGGAACGAAGTCGGTTTGTAATATAATGCTTGTTATGTTTTAATTTTTTCCTCCTATGCGGCCGTGTTGTATGAAATCTGAGGGTTGGCCAATCGTCGGCTTCTTCCCCCACGTAGGTAGTACGAGGGTGTTCGGGATGGAATCTAAACAATATTGATCCAATTATATGGTCCTTGAAGGAGTTGTTTAGCGCAACGAACCAGGCAATCAGACTATGCGGCTTGAACGCCCTCACTTAGCCATAGGAGTTTTACAATAAAACATGTGCGCAGCCCCTAGTATCCGAACCAGAGTGCTATGAGCGTCTGATCGGGAAGTGCCGATCCTTCGCATAATGTGGGAGAAATCTCCAACGATTTGCAACCTTCGAACAGCTGACCGACCCTCGCCGTATCATGACAGTCAGTTTTCGGCTTTCTCTACTGAGGTGCTCCTTTGGATAAACCAGGGCACAATCACAGTAGTTCTCCCTTTACTACCTTAGCCAATATAGCAGAACGTAAGGTAGCAAGCACAGGAGCCGGGCAACACAACTATTGACAAAAGACATGATTCGGAGCCAATGCGTATAGTGCTAAATTCGGGGTGCCGAACTATACTGTAAAAGTGTTCGGACTTTTGTTGCCATGTTGTGGGGTGCTATGAAGCCCCTGGCAAGTTGGAATGCACCGAGTATACATGTGCTATCTGATAGAATTACCAGAAAGAAAAAAGAAAGAAAAAGGAAGAAGCAGTGGTAAGGTAATGCCGTGGGAACTTGGGCCGCAAACTGTTTCTACTATAATTTCATTGGTGCATTAAAGCGCATTTATACAAGTAGTGCGATAAGCTGAAAGGCTATTTACTATGCCTTCACCAAGAGAGAGTTGCGTATGGGTCCTGAAGATAGGTAAAGGGATCGTTAAAGAGACCACCTAAGAGTTTTCTAGTACGTCCATGCTTCTTGTTGTCTTGGTGTTTTTGTCCTTCAAGAGGACCGATGATCAGGCCGCCAGGAAAGGCCTGTAAAAAGAAAAAATAAAAGAAGAAAGGGAAATAGTGAAAGTGTGAGTGTCCGGGGTGGTCGAGCTGCCCTGTGGATCACAAGTTGGCTATGCCTTCGTCGATGCCCATGGGATTTTGAGTGTGTAGTTATGTACGCGCGGCACGATTGCCACCACTTGATAGGGACTGAGACGGAGGCCGGATTGCTAGTCGAGCTCCTGACAAGCCGAGCTATCCTTCTACAGGGTAGTTCAGACCCTCTTAACAGTGTCCATGGGCTCGGCAGCCGAATTAGGGTTCTACTTGAGAAGGCCAATCTGTACTTCTGCTGCTAAGGCAGCTGTGTGCTCTTCTGTACGGAGGGAGCGTTCCGTATCTCCGTTGACCGTGATGACGCCGCATGGACCGGGCATCTTGAGCTTGAGATAAGCATAGTGTGGCACAGCATTGAATCACGCGAATGCGGTTCATCCGAGCAGTGCGTGATAGCCGTTGCGAAAGGGGACGATGTCGAAGATTAACTCTTCATTTCGGAAATTTTCCGGAGACCCGAAGACAACGTCTAGCGTGATTGAGCCCGTACAATGGACCTCCACACCTGGTATGACTCCCTTAAAGGTAGTTTTTGTGAGCTTGATCCGTGATGGATTGATGCCGATTTTTCGCACTGTATGCTGATAGAGTAGATTGAGGCTGCTACCTCCGTCCATAAGGACGCGCGTTAGGTGAAATCCGTCAATGATTGGATCGAGGACTAGCGCGGCCGAACCGCCATGATGGATGCTGGTCGGATGATCCCAGTGATCAAAGGTGATAGGGAACGATGACCATGGATTGAATTTTGGGGCGACTGGCTCTATCGCATAGACGTCCCTTAGTGCGCGCTTGCGTTCCCTTCTAGGGATGTGTGTAGCATATATCATGTTTACTGTTTTGACTTGGGGGGGGGGGACTTCTTCTATCCCCTGTGTTCGGTTGCCGGGGCTCCTCATCGTCGTCCTCGCTCTATGGTCCCTTTTCCCTGTTCTCGGCGTTTAATTTGCCGTCATGTTTAAAGACCCAACAATCTCTGTTGGTATGATTGGCTGGTTTGTCTGGGGTGCCATGTATCTGGCATGGGCGGTCGAGTATGCGGTCCAGGCTGGATGGTCCCTGATTGTTTCTCCTGTACGGTTTCTTCTGCTGGACGGACTTGGAGCCATTGAATCCGGCGTTGACTGTAGTGTCGTCGGTATTGTCACCATTGCTTCGGCATTTGTGTCTGTTACGTCGGACCTTGCCGTTGTTGTTCTTAACCTCAGAGGGGCCTGCCTCGCTGGCTGTGTTTTTGCTACGAGCCAACCAGCTATCCTCACCTGCGCAAAAGCGGGTCATGAGTGCCGTGAGGGCTGCCATAGATTTCGGCTTGTCTTGGCCGAGGTGGCGGGCGAGCGATTCGTCGTGGATGCTATGTTTAAAGGCCGCTAGGGCTTCGGCATCTGAACATTCGACGATTGATACGTCTCCAACGTATCTATAATTTTTGATTGTTCCATGCTAATATATATTCTGTTTGGATGTTTAATGGGATTTATTATACACTTCTATATTATTTTTGGGACTAACTTATTAACCGGAGGCCCAGCCCGAATTGCTGTTTTTTTGCCTATTTCAGTGTTTCGCAGAAAAGGAATATCAAACGGAGTCCAAACGGAATGAAACCTTCGGGAACGTGATTTTCGGAACAAACATGATCCAGAGGAGTTGGAGTGGAGGTCAAGAAATGAACGAGGAGGCCACAAGGCAGGGGGAGCGCCTACCCCCCCCCCTGGGCGCACCCTCCACCCTTGTCGACCCCTCATAGCTCCACCGCCCTACTTCTTCCTCCTATATATACCTACGTACCCCCAAACAATCAGAACAGGAGCCAAAACCCTATTTCCACCACCGCAACCTTCTATACCCGTGAGATCCCATCTTGGGGCCTTTTCCGACGCTCCGCCGGAGGGGGCATTGATCACGGAGGGCTTCTATATCAACACCATAGCCTCTCCGATGATGTGTGAGTAGTTTACCACAGACCTTCGGGTCCATAGTTATTAGCTAGATGGCTTCTTCTATCTCTTTGAATCTCAATACAAAGTTCTCCTCGATTCTCTTGGAGATCTATTTGATGTAACTCTTCTTTTGGGGTGTGTTTGTCGAGATCCGATGAATTGTGGGTTTATGATCAAGTTTATCTATGAACACTATTTGAATCTCCTCTGAATTCTTTTATGTATGATTGGTTATCTTTGCAAGTCTCTTCGAATTATCAGTTTGGTTTGGCCTACTAGATTGATCTTTCTTGCAATGGGAGAAGTGCTTAGCTTTGGGTTCAATCTTGCGGTGCTCGATCCCAGTGACAGTAGGGGAAACGACACGTATTGTATTGTTGCCATCGAGGGTAAAAAGATGGGGTTTATATCATATTGCATGAGTTTATCCCTCTACATCATGTCATCTTGCTTAAAGCGTTACTCTGTTCTTATGAACTTAATACTCTAGATGCATGCTGGATAGCGGTCGATGTGTGGAGTAATAGTAGTAGATGCAGGCAGGAGTCGGTCTACTTGTCACGGACGTGATGCCTATATACATGATCATACCTAGATATTCTCATAACTACGCTCAATTCTATCAATTGCTCGACAGTAATTCGTTTACCCACCATAATACTTATGCTATCTTGATAGAAGCCACTAGTGAAACCTATGGCCCCGGGTCTATTTTCCATCATATTAATCCTCTGTCAACAAGCTATTTCTATCTTTGTTTATTTTGCAATCTTTACTTTTACTCTTTATCATAAAAATACCAAAAATATTATCTTATCAACTCTATCAGATCTCACTCTCGTAAGTGACCGTGAAGGGATTGATGATAACCCACAAGTATAGGGGATCGCAACAGTTTTCGAGGGTAGAATATTCAACCCAAATTTATTGATTCGACACAAGGGGAGCCAAAGAATATTCTCAAGTATTAGAAGTTGAGTTGTCAATTCAACCACACCTGGATAACTTAGTATCTGCAGCAAAGTATTTAGTAGCAAAGTAGTATGATAGTAACGGTAACAGTAGCAAAAGTAATATTTTGGGTTTTGTAGTGATTGTAACAGTAGCAACGGAAAAGTAAATAAGCGGAGAACAATATGTGAAAAGCTCGTAGGCATTGGATCGGTGATGGAGAATTATGCCGTATGCGGTTCATCATGTAACAGTCATAACATAGGGTGACACAGAACTAGCTCCAATTCATCAATGTAATGTAGGCATGTATTCCGAATATAGTCATACGTGCTTATGGAAAAGAACTTGCATGACATCTTTTGTCCTACCCTCCCGTGGCAGCGGGGTCCTAGCGGAAACTAAGGGATATTAAGGCCTCCTTTTAATAGAGTACCGGACCAAAGCATTAACACATAGTGAATACATGAACTCCTCAAACTACGGTCATCACCGAGAGTGGTCCCGTTTATTGTCACTTCGGGGTTGCCGGATCATAACACATAGTAGGTGACTATAGACTTGCAAGATGGGATCAAGAACTCACATATATTCATGAAAACATAATAGGTTCAGATCTGAAATCATGGCACTTGGGCCCTAGTGACAAGCATTAAGCATAGCAAAGTCATAGCAACATCAATCTCAGAACATAGTGGATACTAGGGATCAAACCCTAACAAATCTAACTCGATTACATGATAAATCTCATCCAACCCATCACCATCCAGCAAGCCTACGATGGAATTACTCACGCACGGACTCCAGATGGAGGATGATGACGATGGCGACGGATTCCCCTCTCCGGAGCCCCGAACGGACTCCAGATTAGCCCTCCCGAGAGAGTTTAGGGCTTGGCGGAGGCTCCGTATCGTAAAACGCGATGAATCCTTCTCTCTGATTTTTTTCTCCCCGAACACGAATATATAGAGTTGGAGTTGAGGTCGGTGGAGCTCCAGGGGGCCCACGAGGCAGGGGGGCGCGCCTCCCACCCTCGTGGACAGGGTGTGGGTCCCCTGGCCTTGATTCTTTCGCCAATATTTTTTATTATTTCCAAAAATAATCTCTGTGAAGTTTCAGGTCATTCCGAGAACTTTTGTTTCTGCACAAAGATAACACCATGGCAATTCTGCTGAAAAAGGCGTCAGTCTGGGTTAGTTCCATTCAAATCATGCAAGTTAGAGTCCAAAACAAGGGCAAAAGTGTTTGGAAAAGTAGATACGACGGAGACGTATCAACTCCCCCAAGCTTAAACCTTTGCTTGTCCTCAAGCAATTCAGTTGATAAACTGAAAGTGATAAAGAAAAACTTTTACAAACTCTGTTTGCTCTTGTTGTTGTAAATATGTAAAGCCAGCATTCAAGTTTTCAGCAAAGATTATGAACTAACCATATTAACAATAACATTTAGGTCTCATGTTTACTCATGTCAATGGCAAAATCAACTAGTGAGCAATAATAATAAATCTCGGATGACAACACTTTCTCTAAACAATCATGATATGATATAAAAAGATGGAATCTCGCTAGCCCTTTCTGAGACCGCAAAACATAAATGCAGAGCACCTCTAAAGATCAAGGACTGACTAAACATTGTAATTCATGGTAAAAGAGATCTAGTCATACCCAATATAAATTAATAGTAATGGATGCAAATGACAGCGGTGCTCTCCAGCTGGTGCTTTTTTAATAAGAGGGTGATGACTCAACATAAAATTAAATAGATAGGCCCTTCGCAGAGGGAAGCAGGGATTTGTAGAGGTGCCAGAGCTCGATTTTGAAATAGAGATAAATAATATTTTGAGCGGCATACTTTCATTGTCAACATAACAACCAAGAGATGGCGATATCTTCCATGCTACACACATTATAGGCGGTTCCCAAACAGAATGGTAAAGTTTATACTCCCCCTCCACCAAAAAGCATCAATCCATGGCTTGCTCGAAACAACGAGTGCCTCCAACTAACAAGAGTCCCAGGGGAGTTTTGTTTGCAATTATTTTGATTTGGTTTGCATAAAGCATGGGACTGGGCATCCCGGTGACCAGCCATTTTCTCGTGAGTGAGGAGCGGAGTCCACTCCTCTTGAGAATAACCCGCCTAGCATGGAAGATACAGACAGCCCTAGTTGATACATGAGCTATTCGAGCATACAAAACAGAATTTCATTTGAAGGTTTAGAGTTTGGCACATACAAATTTACTTGGAACGGCAGGTAGATACCGCATATAGGAAGGTATAGTGGACTCATATAGGATAACTTTGGGGTTTAAGGGATTGGATGCACATGCAGTATTCCCGCTTAGTACAAGTGAAGGCTAGCAAAAGACTGGGAAGCGACCAACTACAGAGCGACAACAGTCATGAACATGCATTAAAATTAATAAACCTTGGGTGCAAGCATGAGTAGGATATAATCCACTATGAACATAAATATCATGAAGGCTATGTTGATTTTGTTTCAACTACATGCGTGAACATGTGCCAAGTCAAGTCATTCAAAGGAGGATACCACCCTATCATACCACATCACAACCATTTTAAGAGCATGTTGGCACGCAAGGTAAACCATTATAAACTCCTAGCTAATTAAGCATGGCATAAGCAACTATAATCTCTAATTGTCATTGCAAACATGTTTATTCATAATAGGCTGAATCAGGAACGATGAACTAATCATATTTACAAAAACAAGAGAGGTCGAGTTCATACCAGCTTTTCCCATCTCAATCAGTCCATCATATATCACCATTATTGCCTTTCACTTGCACGACCGAACGATGTGAATAATAATAATAGTGCACGTGCATTGGACTAAGCTGGAATCTGCGAGCATTCAATAAACATGAGAAGACAAGGTAATATGGGCTCTTGGTTAAATCAACAATAATGCATATAAGAGCCACTTCAACAATTTTATTATGGTCTTCTCCTATCGACCCCCGAAGAAAAGAAAAGAAATAAAACTATTTACACAGGAAAGCTCCCAACAAGCAAAAGAAGAACGGGAAATATTTTTGGGTTTTCTTTTAATTACTACTACAGCATGGAAGTAAACTAGCTAAAAGCTACTACTAATTTTTTTGTTTTGGTTTTCTTAAGGTTTATCAAAGACACAAGAAGAAAGCAAGAAAAGGAAAATAAACTAGCATGGACATTACAGTGAAAGAGTATGAGAACCGACATCTAGCAATGAGTGTGTAAACATGAATGTAATGTAGGTGAGAGATACGTACTCCCCCAAGCTAAGGCTTTTGGCCTAAGTTGGTCTATGGCCATGGCTGGACTGGCGGATATCCAAAGTTATAGTTGGGGTCATACTAAGATGAAGCCTCGGGTTGCCACTGGTTGGCAACCTCCTCCGGATCCCACTGGTAGACAGACTGTCGTGGGGTAACAAATTGTGGTTCCGGATCTGGCTCTGTAGCTGATGTGGGGTTCCGGTAGGCGTGAATGGCCTCCAATGGAACAAGGTACTCGCCTGCAGATAAATCAAACAAGGAAGGCGCAGGCAAGGTAATAGTCTCAGGGTGATTTTTATCAAATAACAGCCTATAGTTAAGCTCCTTTTTCCTGTTCTTAACAATGAAATCATGTGCAATCATACTCTTGTAATCTAGAAGAACAGTAGGCAACAATTTTTCTTCCTTCTCATAATGCCTAATAGGTATGTTAAAGTATGCAGCGAGGCGCGAGGCGAAGATGCCTCCCAAGATCGATGGGGCCCTTAGTACGATTAAGATTTAACCGCTTTGCAACAATAGCGCCCATACTGAATGAGTCATCACGAAACAAGGCATGGCAGAAAATAACAATATCAGGGGCACTTAGGTTGCCTTAGTTTCCGTGACCAATTAAGCATCTACTAGCGAATAATGCAAAGTAACGTAAAACAGGAAAATGTATGCTAGTGATTCTTGCATCGGAAACTTTCCTAGTTTCCCCTACAGCAATTGTATCAATAAACCCCTCCACATCGTCACGATGTGGTTCCTCTATGCTGCCCGGAAAAGGCAACTTGCAAACCTCACAAAATTCACGGAGGGTCATCTCCTTATACTCATCATATAAATAGAAATCCACCGAAGGTGGGGACCTCCTAGAATGGAAATGAAAATTTTGCACAAAGATATTCGTGAGTAAGAGATACTGTTCGCGTTGGTCGTGGAGGAAGTCGGTGAGGCCTGCATTCTCAGCCAATTCATAAAAATCATCATAAATCCTGGCTGCTCTCAAGAAATCATCACAAGGCCATTCACACGGCCGAACTTCCATGATGCGAGGGAGATTATACTTGGGCCTCTCTTCTTCTTCACTTTGCTTATCCTTCGAGCTTCGGCTCGAAGAGCCCCTCAAAAATCTCTTCATTACTTTCTGAAAAAAATTCTGAAATTTTTAGTAACTTCAAATAAAAGTGAACCAAACTCAACAAAATTGATAGCAACTACTCCCACAAGTGCCTAGAGACTATATCATGCATTAGAACTACTAGGGACCATATAAATTTGACATGCAAGCTCAAGAACAGGGTCACCTAGGCAGCAAAAATTTGCAATGAATAAAGCACTAGAACAAAAACTAATTGGACCATTGGAGGAGTTACATACCAAGGAACAATCCCCCAAAGCAGTTTTGTGAGAGGGGCTTTGAGCAAGGAGATCGACAATCGCAGCAAAATGAGCTAGAACTCGTGCTTCAGCTGGTTGGTGATTTTTTTGGGAGGAAGGAGTGTGTGGTTGCTGGAATAAGTGGAGGGGAGCCACCATGGGCCCATGAGGCGGGGGGCGCGCCCTGTAGGGGTGGGCGCGCCCTGGACCCTCGTGGCCAGGTGCTTGCTCCCATTGTTGTGTTCTCAGTGCCAGATATTCTCAAATATTCCAGAAAAATCATATTTCAATTTCGGGGCATTTGGAGAACTTTTATTTTCGGGGTATTTTTTATTGCACGGATAAATCAGAAAACTGACAGAAAATACTATTTTTGCTTTATTTATTCTAAATAACAGAAAGTAAAAAAAGGGTACAGAAGGTTGTGCTTTCTAACTTCATCCATCTCATGCTCATCAAAAGGAATCCACTAACAAGGTTGATCAAGTCTTGTTAACAAACTCATTCCGAATAACATGGAACCCGAGAAATTTCGAATAACACTATGTTACCTCAACGGGGATATGGACGTCCCCAATAATAAGAATATCATATTTCTTATTGACAGTAGGAAGAGGAAATTCAAAACCTCCAAAAATAATCGATGGAATTTTTCCAATAGAATTTATACTATGAACTTGAGGTTGTTTCCTCGGAAAGTGTACCGTATGCTCACTACCATTAACATGCAAAGTGACATTGCCTTTGTTGCAATCAATAACAGCCCCTGCAGTATTCAAAAAGGGTCTTCCAAGAATAATAGACATACTATCGTCTTCGGGAATATCAAGAATAACAAAGTCCGTTACAATAGTAATATTTGCAACCACAACAGGCACATCCTCACAAATGCCGACAGGTATGGTAGTTGATTTGTCGGCCATTTGCAAAGATATTTTAGTAAGTGTCAACTTATTCAAATCAAGTCTACGATATAAAGAGAGAGGCATAACACTAACACCGGCTCCAAGATCACATAAAGCAGTTCTAACATAATTTCTTTTAAGGGAGCATGGTATAGTGGGTACTCCCGGATCCCCTAACTTCTTTGGTATTCCACCCTTAAAAGTATAATTAGCAAGCATGGTGGAAATTCAGCTTCCGGTATCTTTCTTTTATTTGTAACAATATCCTTCATATACTTGGCATAAGGATTCATTTTGAGCATATCAGTCAAACGCATACGTAAAAAGATAGGTCTAATCATTTCAGCAAAGCACTCAAAATCCTCATCATCCTTTTTCTTGGATGGTTTAGGAGGAAAAGGCATGGGTTTCTAAACCCATGGCTCTCTTTCTTTACCATGCTTCCTAGCAACAAAGTCTCTCTTATCATAACGTTGATGCTTTGACTGTGGGTTATCAAGATCAACAACAGGTTCAATTTCTACATCATTATCATTGCTAGGTTGAGCATCAACATGAACATCATCATTAACATTATCACTTGGTTCATGTTCATTACCAGATTGTGTTTCAGCATCAGAAATAGAAATATCATTGGGATTCTTAGGTGTGTCTATAACAGGTTCACTAGAAGCATGCAAAGTCCTATCATTTTTCTTTTTCTTCTTTTTAGAAGGACTAGATGCATCTACATTAGTTCTCTGAGAATCCTGCTCAATTCTCTTAGGGTGACCTTCAGGATACAAAGGTTCCTGAGTCACTTTACCCCCTCTAGTTGCAACTCTAACAGCAAAGTCATTATTCTTAATATTCAATTCATTGAGCAAATCATTCTGAGCTTTAAGTACTTGTTCTACTTGAGTGGTAACCATAGAAGCATGTTTACCAATGAGTTTAAGTTCACCTTTAACTCTAGACATATAATCACTCAAGTGTTCAATCATAGAAGCATTCCGTTTTAATTCCCTACCAAAATAAGCATTGAAGTCTTCTTGCTTAACCATAAAATTATCAAACTCATCCAAACATTGGCTAGCAAACTTAGTAGGAGGGATTTCAGCTTTACCATATCCATAGAGAGAATTTACCTTTACTACCTGTGTCGGGTTATCAAGACCATGCGTTTCTTCAATAGGTGATGAATTAAGACCATATATTTCTTCAATAGGAGGTAAATTCTTAACATCTTCAGCTTTAATACCCTTTTCTTTCATAGATTTCTTTGCCTCCTGCATATCTTCAGGACTGAGAAATAGAACACCCCTTTTCTTCGGAGTTGGCTTAGGAGTTGGTTCAAGAAGTGTCCAATTGTTTTCATTAGTCAACATATTATTCAATAGAATTTCAGCTTGATCCACAGTTCTTTCCCTGAAAACACAACCAGCACAACTATCCCGGTGGTCTCTGGAAGCATCGGTTAGTCCATTATAAAAGATATCAAGTATTTCATTTTTATTGAGAGGATGATCAGGCAAAGCATTAAGTAATTGGAGAAGCCTCCCCCAAGCTTGTGGGAGACTCTCTTCTTCAATTTGCATAAAATTATATATATCCCTTAAAGCAGCTTGTTTCTTATGAGCAGGGAAATATTTAGCAGAGAAGTAATAAATCATATCCTGGTGACTACGCACACAACCAGGATCAAGAGAATTAAACCATATCTTAGCATCACCCTTTAATGAGAACTGAAATATCTTAAGGATATAATAGTAGCGAGTTTTCTCATCATTAGTGAACAGGGTGGCTATATCATTTAATTTAGTAAGATGTGCCACAATAGTTTCAGATTCATATCCATAAAAAGGATCAGATTCAACCAAAGTAATTATATCAGGGTCGACAGAGAATTCATAATCCTTATCAGTAACAAAAATAGGTGAAGTAGCATAAGCAGGATCATATTTCATTCTAGCATTCAGAGATTTTTGTTTCAGGTTAGCTAATAATTTCTTAAGATCGCTTCTATCATTGCAAGCAAGAAAGTCTCTAGCAGTTTCTTCATCCATAATATAACCCTCAGACACAACAGGCAATTCATATCTAGGGGAGAATCTTTGTCATCACTTTCATCAATATTATCACTCTCAATAATTTCATTCTCTCTAGCCCTAGCAAGTTGTTCATCAAGGAATTCACCAAGTGGCAGAGTAGTATCAAGCATAGAAGTAGTTTCATCATAAGTATCATGCATAGCAGAAGTGGCATCATCAATAACATGCGACATATCAAAATTAATAGCAAAAGCAGGTTTAGGCGTCGCAAGCTTACTCAAAACAGAACGTGAATCAAGTGCAGAGATAGATGGCAGTTCCTTACCTCCCCTCGTAGTTGAGGGATAAATTTTAGTTTTCTCATATTTCAACTTCTTCATAGTGACCAGCAGATATAAATCCCAAGTAACTCAAAGAATAGAGCTATGCTCCCCGGCAACGGCGCCAGAAAATAGTCTTAATAACCCACAAGTATAGGGGATCGCAGCAGTTTTTGAGGGTAGAGTATTCAACCCAAATTTATTGATTCGACACAAGGGGAGCCAAAGAATATTCTCAAGTATTAGCAGTTGAGTTGTCAATTCAACCACACCTGGATAACTTAGTATCTGCAGCAAAGTATTTAGTAGCAAAGTAGTATGATAGTAACGGTAATAGTAGCAAAAGTAATTTTTTTGGGTTTTGTAGTGATTGTAACAGTAGCAACGGAAAAGTAAATAAGCGGAGAACAATATGTGAAAAGCTCGTAGGCATTGGATCGGTGATGGAGAATTATGCCGGGTGCGGTTCATCATGTAACAGTCATAACATAGGGTGACACAGAACTAGCTCCAATTCATCAATGTAATGTAGGCATGTACTCCGAATATAGTCATACGTGCTTATGGAAAAGAACTTGCATGACATCTTTTGTCCTACCCTCCCGTGGCAGCGGGGTCCTAGCGGAAACTAAGGGATATTAAGGCCTCCTTTTAATAGAGTACCGGACCAAAGCATTAACACATAGTGAATACATGAACTCCTCAAACTACGGTCATCACCGGGAGTGGTCCCGATTATTGTCACTTCGGCATTGCCGGATCATAACACATAGTAGGTGACTATAGACTTGCAAGATAGGATCAAGAACTCACATATATTCATGAAAACATAATAGGTTCAGATCTGAAATCATGGCACTCGGGCCCTAGTGACAAGCATTAAGCATAGCAAAGTCATAGCAACATCAATCTCAGAACATAGTGGATACTAGGGATCAAACCCTAACAAATCTAACTCGATTACATGATAAATCTCATCCAACACATCACCGTCCAGCAAGCCTACGATGGAATTACTCACGCATGGCGGTGAGCATCATGAAATTGGTGATGGAGGATGGTTGATGATGACGATGGCGACGGATTCCCCTCCCCGGAGCCCCGAACGGACTCCAGATCAGCCCTCCCGAGAGAGTTTAGGGCTTGGCGGCGGCTCCGTATCGTAAAACGCGATGAATCCTTCTCTCTGATTTTTTTTCTCCCCGAACACGAATATATAGAGTTGGAGTTGAGGTCGGTGGAGCTCCAGGGGGCCCACGAGGCAGGGGGCGCGCCTCCCACCCTCGTGGACAGGGTGTGGGCCCCCTGGCCTTGATTCTTTCGCCAATATTTTTTATTATTTCCAAAAATAATCTCCATGAAGTTTTAGGTCATTCTGAGAACTTTTGTTTCTGCACAAAGATAACACCATGGCAATTCTGCTGAAAACAACGTCAGTCCGGGTTAGTTCCATTGAAATCATGCAAGTTAGATTCCAAAACAAGGGCAAAAGTGTTTGGAAAAATAGATACGACGGAGACGTATCAATTGACAACAATATACCTGGTGCATCCCAGTTATTAGTCTGTACTTGCAGAATTCTCTCGTTTGTTGAGCAGGTATATTGTTTTTTCACATCGAGCAAGTTTCAACTGGGCTGTAGACTGCCCAGGCTTGGTTTTGTTTTTAACAGGCCCTGCCCATAACGACAACGGGGCACAAAGATCCAGCAGGTATCTACTGGCCTCTGGCCCGCCAGCGTTAGTTATATTTACTCTTACAACATCCGCAGGCAGTTTTTTTACTGAATCAAATACACAGCCCAGTTCTATTTTCCTCTTGAAACGCCATGTCCTACATCCGTTTTCTAATCTCTACCTATAGTTTTACTAGTTCATATACACGTATCATTATATTGAAAATACATAAATTCCCTTTTCATATTTACATCCTTATTTTTGTTGTTGTTTTCCCTCCCAGCGCTGATTTTTTTACCACTGGTTTTCCCTTAAACCAACTCAATTGTCCCACGTCTTATTTGCTTACAAAAAAACGATTTTTTGGCAAATCAATAAGTTCTTAAAAAAATGTTTATCATTTCGGGATTACAACAGTTCAGACTCCACCTAAATATGCAAAATAAGGTTGAACTTTTTGACCGTGGTCCTGGGCAGTAAATGGGATGTAATAAATTACTTAAGAATTAGCAAATGGGCTGCAAATTATATTTTTTTAGCAAATGGGCTCTATGTTGCCTGCCATAGATTTGAAGGCTGACTTGTCGGTCTACTAAGTTCATGCGTACACAAGGTTTCTCAAAAAAAGAAACTTAGTCAACAACCGACTCTACCAGCGTCAGACCGTTAGATGTCAATCTAACGGCAATCGTGCTTATTCAGTCTCTAATCTTCCTGCTCCAGCCGCCCAAACCAGCGCTGGCGGAACCGCCTGCTCCCACCTCCCGTGGCCGGCTGTGCTGCCGGGCAGGCCTCACGGCCCCACCATATTCGCATCCCTGGCATGTCTATCCCTCTACTCATGCACACCTCCTGTTATTTTCCAGCGACGGCAACCGAACCAGTCAACCCTCGTACTCCCCACCGCGTGGGCAGCCACTGCCGTGTCTTCCCCGGCTTCGTGTCATTCCCTTCGTAGGCCTCGCCGTCGTCCACCGCCCTGGTGCTCTCGGCGCGCCGTGGTCAACGAACGACATCCATCGGAAGTGGACTGTACGTGGAGAGGCTGACAGCTGGGTTGTAACATCCCAAATTTTCAAATTTGGAATGTTATACATAGATCATCATTGCATATCATGTTTTGTTGCATTTTGACAAATCCTCGATAAATCCTAAGCAACTCAAGGACCCTCGGAGAGAGTTGGGGATTTTCTCGAATTTTCAAATTTGATTTTCAATCGAGGATTGTGGTTTTAATTATTTTTCTCTCCGGAAAAATATTTCATTTTAAATAAACGAGAGGAGAAAATATGACTTCTCCAAAACAATCGAAATACTGGAGGAAAAATGTTAAAATCATTATTTGGAATTTATTCGGACTTTATTTGCAATTTTTATTGCATTAAAAATATTGCATGTTTTCAAAATATTTATTTTGGATTATAAAAATGTTCACCCTATTCTAGATTTTCTAACTAGACGGGGAAAATTTATTTCATATTTTTCTGATTTTTATTTATTTTTCTACGAATTATTTTCCGCGGAACTTATTTAAAAAAAAACGCCCGCGCGCCGACTAGGCCAAAGGCCCAGCCGACGGCCCGCCCGCGCCCTCTCCTTCCTCCGCACGGGAGCGCCGCCGCCGCCTTGCCGAGTCCGGCCGCCGCACGCCTCCCCTCGCCGCCCCTTCCCCAAGTCACCTTCGGACCCCCCCTTTATATACCCCCCTCTCTTTCCTCACCTCGAGCCGCCGCCGCCGCCCCTCATCTCGCCGAGCGCCGCCGCCCGCACTTGCCCGCCGCCGCCGCCGGGAGCCTCCGGAGCCGCCGCCCCTCGTCGCCGGAGTCGCCCCCCCTCCCCCCCCCCCCCCCCGAGCCCCCGAGCCCCGCGCCCCTCGCCGCCCCTCGCCCCGAGCGCCGGAGCCCCGCCGGAACGCCCGCTCCGACGAGGTACTGCCTGCCCCGTTCTTCGCCGGTTTTATTTAAAAAACCCTTCGTTTTAAAAAAAACCGAGATCGGTTTTTTTCGGTTTTATTATTTTACGAGCGTTCACCGAACCGTTCGTTCTAACGAACGCGTTCGTCGGTTTTTCTCTGTTAACGAACGTCCATTATTTAACCGTTCGTCCGTTTTTCTTTTTCGTCGGAATTTTCTCGTTATTTTCTCAGATTCGATTTCTGAACGAATCTTCGATTCTGTTTAACTTTTCGCTCGTTTATCGGAATCAGGCGATTCAAGCGCCTAGAGTTTCGTCTCGAAATTCTCTTTCCGTTTAACCTACTCAAACAAGTTTTTGCTACAGTAAAATTTGACCTAGATCCAGATTAGCAAACGAAGTTTCTTTCTTTCGCTGTTTGACATTCGTTGTTTCTTCCGAGTTGATTCTTTTTGCAAACCGGAGTTCTTAAGTTGAACTTTCTGGTCGGATCTTTCATTCGAGTTTTACCTGTGCATTAGATGAGTACTGATTGTATGCTTGTTGTTTGCGATAGAGTACCCGGAGTGTGCCGCTTGTTACTTCGAATCGCTAGGTTTTGCGGATCATCAGCAAGGCAAGTAACACTTTGATCATATCCCGTTCATACCCAGTTTTATTGCATTAGATCTGTTTTCCTCAAACATTGCATGATTAGGATCTAATTAAATCGTGGGTATTGGGAAGTAGTTGAGGTAGTACCTATTGCCCTGTTTATTATCAAACCCTTGGGAGTTACTTCTACGTTGCTTTTATTGTTGCCATGCTATGCTCGTAGACGTGGATTGGGTTTGAGTGAAATTCATGACAGATGTGAGGTTGTTAATAATGGTTTACTTAAGGTGGCAACTTAAACTCACATCTGGGTGGATTGAGGTACCTGGGTATTCCAGGATTGCCTGTTTTTCTTTTGGACCGCCACCTAGGTTCAAAGGGATCATGAGATTATTCATGCTAGAAACTTCCGTGTGCAGCCGCAAGCTATTATGGGCTCTAGCATAGTTGACTAAGTTGTGTGAACTCTTACAGTGGTAGACTAGCAGATGTAGGGGAAAGTAGGTGTAACTGTCTACCCATACGTAAGGTGCAAACACTTCTGAAAGACTGTGTCTTGGTCATCCGTTACTCAAACACCATGTAGTGCGAGTAATCCAACGGAGGAGATCAAGTCTTGTGGGGAAAAGTGCACAAACCTCTGCAGAGTGTACAAACTAATCATGGTTAGCCGTGTCCCCGGTTATGGACAAGTTGAGTATCTGGTACTTGGATTATCATGTGAATCTCAACACTATGTTACTACTAATTAATTTTGTTGGGTTATTGATGACTTTTTAATTGGGATTGAGATGCTGTCAACCATCTCAATGTTTCACAACCACCATGATAGTTAAATAAATTTATTCCTTTGAAGTAGGATAAAATTGGCTTTTCGCAAAAACTGTAACCATAGAGCTTTCCACCAGCCATATATGCATATAGTATAGCATTGTTATTCATTATTCTCTATGTGTTACATTGCCAGCATATTCTATGTGCTGACCCATTTTCGGGCTGCAACGTTTCATGTTGCAGACTTTTCAGATGACGAGTAAGATGCCTTAGGTCGTGGTCTTATACTCAGTGATGCCGCTGGAGTTGATGGACTCACTTATCTTCCAAGTCTTCCGCTGTTATCGTTATTAGATGGCCTTAAGCCATGTTTATCATTCTTAATCTCTTTGGAGATATTTGATGTAATAAGTGTGTGATTGCTACTCTGTTATAAATCCTCCATTTGTACTGTGCGTGTCAGCATTACTGATCCAGGGATGCCACTGGTGCACAGCAGCACAGGCCATTTGAGGTCTGGTCGCTACAAAGTTGGTATCAGAGCACACGCTGACTATAGGACACGACCACTAAGCTTAAGCCCTAGAAAGCTTCTCTCTTCTCATTTCTGACCCCTCTCCACTTTCTACTCTTTTAGGAATGGCGAATGGAAGGAGCAAGTTCATGCAGCCGGATGAAGACACGCCGTTTGGTCGACACTTGAAGGAAGTCACCAAGTACTTGAACATAGGAATACCAAGCATCACCGGAACCTACAACGCCACATTACCTGAAGAGGAGAGCTGGAAGATTCGAGTTATCATTCCAGGAAGGACGTTTGTGCCAGTTACTGAACCCATGGGATTGGTTTTCGAAGCACCAACTTGGAGTTTAGGGAAGAGCATGGCCGCACACATCGCCATGGGACTCATTGGAGAAGTCTACCACCAGGAGCTTAAGGATACAATTTATCAGATTTGTGGACATCGAGACGCGCAATGGGAGATGATCAAGACCAAGAAGGATGGATCAATTTCAGCTTTCATCCAGGAGCAGAACCAACATATTCGACGCCAGGAGAATCAGATGTGCACGGACAAGGAAGAACTGAAGAAGGCATTCACGAAGATCAAGGAACTCCAAGGAGAACTCAAGGCTACACGCGAAGATTATTTGGAGGAAATCAACGCACTAGTAGGGAAGATTGACGACCTGGAGAATAAGATTGGAGCATTCATGGGAAATCCAGTGCCAAAAGCAGAAGTCGACGAATGCACTTGTCCGGATAACTACATCATCATCGACGACACCGACTCGGAACCAAGTGAAGACGAATGGATTGATGAAGCTGGAGCAGACATCATGGAGTCTTCAACGGATCAGAATTTTTAGTAGACCACCATATCAGTAGTAGTTTTCCCCCATTCAATAGTATAGCTCAAGCACTTTGTAACGCTAGTTAGATCGATTGTTTTGCCTTATTTGAATTGATTGAGTGTTATTGATTGAATTTGTCTCATGAGCATATGGGTAGTGTTTTCTCTCTAGACCTCATTCTATTCTTAACTCTCATCTTTTCTAAACCTATCAGATGCCTCCGAGACGCGACACCGGATTTGTTTTCCCGCCAGAAATCACCCAGTTGATTCAGCAACAGAATGCCCTGATGCAAGTGTTAGTGCAGAACCAAGGCAACAACAACAACAACAACAACCCACCGCCACCACCACCTGTTGATCACTTAGCCCGTTTCTTAAGGCTAAACCCGCCGGTGTTTTCCAGTAGCACCGAGCCGATTGTTGCAGATGATTGGCTCCGCAAAGTTGGAAGGGAGTTGACCACTGCAGGATGCACAGATGCGGAAAGAGTGCGTTTTGCCGCACATCAGCTTGATGGACCCGCAGCATCATGGTGGGAGAATTATACAGCCACGCACCCTATTGACACTGTCACATGGGACCAGTTTCAGCAAGCTTTCCGTACAGCCCATGTTTCAGCAGGAGCTATGGCTATGAAGAAGCGTGAGTTTCGCAACCTACGCCAAGGAGGACGCACCGTAGGCCAGTATGTGGAGGAATTCAGTAAGTTAGCATGTTATGCACCAGATGACGTTGCTACAGATGCAGCCAAGCAGGAAAAGTTTTTGGAAGGACTAAATGATGAACTGAGCATGCAGTTGATGGTAGCAACTTTCAACAACTACCAGGAGCTGGTAGATAGAGCTCTCATGATTGAAGGGAAGCAACAACAGATTGAAAACCGTAAGAGGAAGTATGGACAAGGGAAGTATAACTCAGGAGCTCAGCAGAAGCCTCGTTTTGCCCCGAAGCCGGGAGGACAGTTTCAGCATACCCATGGAGGAGGTAGTTCGCACAACCATAATGGCTCCAAAAATGGTAATGGGAATGGAGGAAGCAACAGACAGAACCGCACCAACCCATCTACCCCAGCCAAGAGGGACCTGAGCCAAGTCACTTGTTTTAAGTGCCAGAAGAATGGACATTATGCCAATGAATGTCCTGAAGCCCAAAATGGAAATGGCAATGGAAGCTCTGGGAAGAAGCCGAACCCGTTCAACAAAGGACATGTGAACCACGTGAGCGTGGAGGAGGTTGAAGCTCAGCCTGATGCAGTAATAGGTAAGTTTTTGGTTAAGTCATTTACTGCAACCGTTCTTTTCGATACTGGTGCATCGCATTCATACATATCAAGGGGATTCGTGAATAAGTTTAAGATGTCCACCAAAGTTCTCAGAAACCCTATGTTAGTGACCTCGCCAGGAGCAGAGTACATGGCCACCCAAGGATGTTTTCAGATACCATTGGCCATTGGTAGGCATGTTTTCCCCTCAGACCTCATTGTTTTGGAATCGCAAGGTTTGGATGTGATTTTGGGAATGGATTGGCTATCGTTGTATGGAGGAAACATCGATTGTGCCAGCAAGACAATTTTGCTTACCACCCCGGAAGGAAAAAGGATCAAGTATGTATCCCGGCATATGCCAAAGAGGACTCAAGTAAATTCCTTATCAGGAGTGGTACAGGAGGAAGTACCAGTGGTGAAAGATTATCCGGATGTATTTCCAGAAGAGTTGCCAGGCATGCCACCGGATAGAGACATTGAGTTCTTGATTGAACTTTTGCCAGGCACAGGGCCAATATCTAAGAGACCGTACAGGATGCCCACAAAGGATTTGGAGGAAATTAAGAAACAGATCAAGGAGTTACTGGATAAAGGCTATATTCGCCCAAGTTCGTCACCTTGGGGATCACCAGTACTTCTAGTGGAGAAGAAAGATGGATCACTAAGGATGGTTGTTGATTACCGAGGATTGAATAAAGTGACCATCAAAAACAAGTACCCACTGCCGATGATCAACGATTTGTTTGACCGCCTGCAAGGAGCTAAAGTATTTTCCAAGATCGATCTACGATCAGGATACCATCAGTTAAAGATTCGAGAGCAGGATATACCTAAGACGGCATTTACCACCAGATATGGATTGTATGAGTATACCGTTATGTCATTTGGACTGACTAACGCACCTGCCTATTTCATGAACCTGATGAACAAAGTGTTTATGGAGTTTTTGGATAAGTTCGTCGTGGTGTTCATTGATGATATTTTAATCTTTTCCAAGGATGAAGAAGAGCATGAGGAGCATTTACGATTGGTACTTGAGAAGCTCAGAGAACATCAGTTATACGCCAAGTTTAGCAAATGTGAGTTTTGGTTGAAGGAAGTTGGATTCCTTGGACATGTTATTTCTGGAGAAGGAATAGCAGTAGACCCTGCCAAGGTTGACACAGTGACAAGTTGGGAATCACCCACGACGTTGGAGAAATCCGGAGTTTTCTTGGACTAGCAGGATACTACCGGAGATTCATCGAGAATTTCTCAAGGATTGCTAAGCCCATGACTGAGCTATTGAAGAAGGACACCAAATTCAATTGGACTGAGGAATGTGAAGCTAGTTTCCAAGAGTTGAAGAAACGATTGGGGAGCAGTGCTTATGCAGGAAGGAAGAGTTGTGTCGTATGCTTCACGACAACTTAAACCCCATGAGAAGAATTATGCTATGCATGATTTGGAATAGCAGCCGTGGTGCATGCATTGAAGACATGGAGACATTTTCTCATCAGAAACCATTGTGAAGTGTACACGGATCACAAGAGTTTGAAGTACATTTTCACGCAGAAGGAGTTAAATCTCAGACAGAGGAGATGGTTGGAGCTCATCAAGGATTATGATATGAGATTGCATAATCACCCTGGAAAGGCTAACGTAGTAGCAGACGCGTTGAGCCGCAAGAGTCATGTTAACACCCTCATGACCGGAGAATTACCTCAGGAGTTAGCCGAGGACCTACGCGAGCTATGTTTGGAGATAGTCCCAAGAGGCTATTTAGCGACATTGGAGATTCAGTCTACCTTGATGGAAAGGATCAGAGAAGCTCAGAAGACAGACAAGGAGATTGAGGAGATAAAGGAGAAGATGAGCAAAGGAAAAGCCAAGGGATTTCGTGAGGATGAGCACGATACCTTATGGTTCGAGGACCGCGTATATGTGCCTAATGATCCGGAGATCAGGAAGTTGATTTTGCAAGAAGCCCATGATTCACCGTACTCGATTCACCCAGGAAATACCAAGATGTATTTGGATTTGAAGAATACTTTCTGGTGGACCGGAATGAAGAAGGATATTGCGGAGTATGTAGCAGTTTGTGATGTATGTCAGAGAGTGAAGGCAGAGCATCAGAAGCCAGCAGGATTGCTACAGCCATTGCCGATACCCGAATGGAAGTGGGATAAAATAGGCATGGATTTTATCACAGGATTACCCAGGACTCGTTCAGGCTATGACTCGATATGGGTTGTAGTCGACCGTTTGACAAAAGTGGCTCATTTCATTCCAGTGAAGACCACTTACACCAGTGCTAAGTTGGCAAAGATATACATGACCAGGATCGTATGTTTGCATGGAGTTCCGAGGACCATTGTATCAGACAGAGGAACCCAATTTACCTCGAAGTTTTGGAAGCAGTTACATGAAACGTTGGGAACCAGGCTGGAATTTAGTACAGCATTTTACCCACAGACAGATGGACAGACCGAGAGAGTCAACCAGATTTTGGAGGACATGTTGAGAGCATGTGCACTAGATTATGGATCTAGTTGGGACGACAACTTGCCATATGCGGAGTTTTCGTATAACAACAGTTATCAGACCAGTTTGAAGATGGCCCCTTTTGAAGCTTTGTACGGAAGGAGGTGTAGAACACCGTTGTTATGGGACGAAGTTGGAGATCGTCAGTTATTTGGACCAGATTTGATTAAGGAGTCTGAACAGAAAGTGAGGTTGATTCGCGATAGGCTCAAGGTAGCCCAGTCCAGGTAGAAGAGTTATGCCGATTCTAAATGAAAGGAGACAATTCACGAAGTCGGAGACAGAGTGTATCTTCGAGTATCACCCCTTCGAGGAGTGAAGCGCTTTGGAGTTAAAGGAAAGTTAGCGCCCCGTTTTATCGGACCATACAGAGTGTTGGAACGTATGGGAGAAGTTGCATACAAGTTGGAATTGCCCGAAGGATTGTCTGGAGTTCATGATGTATTTCACGTTTCGCAGTTGAAGAAGTGCCACGCAGATATGGCTGAGATACCACTGAGAAATACTGTGCCACTGGAAGCGATTCAGTTGGAAAGTGATTTGACTTATGAGGAGAAACTAGTGAAGATTCTCGAGTATGCCGCCGAGTTACCCGCAGCAAGGTTATCAAGTTTTGCAAAGTTCAGTGGAGTCACCACACAGAAGATGAAGCCACCTGGGAGCGAGAGGAAGATCTACGAAAAGACCACTCCCACCTGTTTTCTAGCCAACCCGAATCTCGAGGGCGAGATTCATCTTAAGGGGGGTAGGTTTGTAACATCCCAAATTTTCAAATCTGGAATGTTATACATAGATCATCATTGCATATCATGTTTTGTTGCATTTTGACAAATCCTCGATAAATCCTAAGCAACTCAAGGACCCTCGGAGAGAGTTGGGGATTTTCTCGAATTTTCAAATTTGATTTTCAAACGAGGATTGTGGTTTTAATTATTTTTCTCTCCGGAAAAATATTTCATTTTAAATAAACGAGAGGAGAAAATATTACTTCTCCAAAACAATCGAAATACTGGAGGAAAATGTTAAAATCATTATTTGGAATTTATTTGGACTTTATTTGCAATTTTTATTGCATTAAAAATATTGCATGTTTTCAAAATATTTATTTTGGATTATAAAAATGTTCACCCTATTCTAGATTTTCTAACTAGACGGGGAAAATTTATTTCATATTTTTCTGATTTTTATTTATTTTTCTACGAATTATTTTCCGCGGAACTTATTTAAAAAAAACGCCCGCGCGCCGACTGGGCCAAAGGCCCAGCCGACGGCCCGCCCGCGCCCTCTCCTTCCTCCGCACGGGAGCGCCGCCGCCGCCTTGCCGAGTCCGGCCGCCGCACGCCTCCCCTCGCCGCCCCTTCCCCAAGTCACCTTCGGACCCCCCCTCTCTTTCCTCACCTCGAGCCGCCGCCGCCGCCCCTCATCTCGCCGAGCGCCGCCGCCCGCACTTGCCCGCCGCCGCCGCCGGGAGCCGCCGAAGCCGTCGCCCTCGTCGCCGGAGTCGCCCCCCCCGAGCCCCGCGCCCCTCGCCCCGAGCGCCGGAGCCCCGCCGGAACGCCCGCTCCGACGAGGTACTGCCTGCCCCGTTCTTCGCCGGTTTTATTTAAAAAAAAACCCTTCGTTTAAAAAAAAACCTAGATCGGTTTTTTCTTGGTTTTATTATTTTACGAGCGTTCACCGAACTGTTCGTTCTAACGAACGCGTTCGTCGGTTTTTCTCTGTTAACGAACGTCCGTTATTTAACCGTTCGTCCGTTTTTCTTTTTCGTCGGATTTTTCTCGTTATTTTCTCAGATTCGATTTCTGAACGAATCTTCGATTCTGTTTAACTTTTCGCTCGTTTATCGGAATCAGGCGATTCAATCGCCTAGAGTTTCGTCTCGAAATTCTCTTTCCGTTTAACCTACTCAAACAAGTTTTTGCTACAGTAAAATTTGACCTAGATCCAGATTAGCAAACGAAGTTTCTTTCTTTCGCCGTTTGACATTCGTTGTTTCTTCCGAGTTGATTCTTTTTGCAAACCGGAGTTCTTAAGTTGAACTTTCTGGTCGGATCTTTCATTCGAGTTTTACCTGTGCATTAGATGATTACTGATTGTATGCTTGTTGTTTGCGATAGAGTACCCGGAGTGTGCCGCTTGTTACTTCGAATCGCTAGGTTTTGTGGATCATCAGCAAGGCAAGTAACACTTTGATCATATCCCGTTCATACCCAGTTTTATTGCATTAGATCTGTTTTCCTCAAACATTGCATGATTAGGATCTAATTAAATCGTGGGTATTGGGAAGTAGTTGAGGTAGTACCTATTGCCCTGTTTATTATCAAACCCTTGGGAGTTACTTCTACGTTGCTTTTATTGTTGCCATGCTATGCTCGTAGACGTGGATTGGGTTTGAGTGAAATTCATGACAGATGTGAGGTTGTTAATAATGGTTTACTTAAGGTGGCAACTTAAACTCACATCTGGGTGGATTGAGGTACCTGGGTATTCCAGGATTGCCTGTTTTTCTTTTGGACCGCCACCTAGGTTCAAAGGGATCATGAGATTATTCATGCTAGAAACTTCCGTGTGCAGCCGCAAGCTATTATGGGCTCTAGCATAGTTGACTAAGTTGTGTGAACTCTTACAGTGGTAGACTAGCAGATGTGGGGAAAGTAGGTGTAACTGTCTACCCATACGTAAGGTGCAAACACTTCTGAAAGACTGTGTCTTGGTCATCCGTTACTCAAACACCATGTAGTGCGAGTAATCCAACGGAGGAGATCAAGTCTTGTGGGGAAAAGTGCACAAACCTCTGCAGAGTGTACAAACTAATCATGGTTAGCCGTGTCCCCGGTTATGGACAACTTGAGTATCTGGTACTTGGATTATCATGTGAATCTCAACACTATGTTACTACTAATTAATTTTGTTGGGTTATTGATGACTTTTTAATTGGGATTGAGATGCTGTCAACCATCTCAATGTTTCACAACCACCATGATAGTTAAATAAATTTATTCCTTTGAAGTAGGATAAAATTGGCTTTTCGCAAAAACTGTAACCATAGAGCTTTCCACCAGCCATATATGCATATAGTATAGCATTGTTATTCATTATTCTCTATATGTTACATTGCCAGCATATTCTATGTGCTGACCCGTTTTCGGGCTGCAACGTTTCATGTTGCAGACTTTTCAGACGACGAGTAAGATGCCTTAGGTCGTGGTCTTATACTCAGTGATGCCGCTGGAGTTGATGGACTCACTTACCTTCCAAGTCTTCCGCTGTTATCGTTATTAGATGGCCTTAAGCCATGTTTATCATTCTTAATCTCTTTGGAGATATTCGATGTAATAAGTGTGTGATTGCTACTCTGTTATAAATCCTCCATTTGTACTGTGCGTGTCAGCATTACTGATCCAGGGAAGACACTGGTGCACAGCAGCACAGGCCATTTGAGGTCTGGTCGCTACATGGGTCCACGGCCGCACACAAGGAAATGCCTCCCTATTACGCGCAAAATAATGATTCCTCCACCTGACATCTGGGACCCACCGGAAGGGCCTCTGTATTTTGCGAAAAAACATTCCCCCTGCTGACAGCTCGGACCCACCAGCTATATCTTCGCACGCAAGGAAGTGCCTCCTTATTACGCACAAAAAATGAATACCCCCCCCCTGCGTGGGAGGCTGACTTGTGGGCCTACTAAGTTGACGGGGACGGAGGGCTTTGTCAACTTAGTCAATATGAACGATTCTAGCTCCAGTGACCGTACGATGTCCATCCAACGGCCGTAGTGCTTCTTCAACCTCTGGTCTTCTTGCTGCAGCAGCCCAAACCAGCGCCGGTCGTGCCGCGTGCTCCTGCCTCCCGTGGCCGGCTGTGATGCCGCGGAGGCCTCACCACCCCCTACTACTCCCACCGTAGGCCAGGCCATCCGCCTCTACTCACCCACACCCCTTGTTATTCTGCGGCGATGACAGCCTCACACCGCAGCCGAACCAGTGAACCCTCGTACTCCTCTTTGCGTGGGCTTCCACAGCCGCGTCTTCCCCGGCTCTGCGTCGTCCCCTTCCTAGGCCTCGCCGTCGTCCACTGCCGTGGTGCTCTCAGCGCGGCGTGATCAACGTGGTCAACGAACGACATCCATCGGAAGTGGACTGTACGTGGAGAGGCTGACAGCTGGGTCCACGACCGCAGCAAGGAAGTGCCTCCTTATTACGCGCAAAATAATTATTCCTCCACCTGACAGCAGGGACCCACCGGAGGGGCCACCGTATTTCACGAAAAATGTTTCCCCCTGACTGGTGGGACCCACCAGCTACATCTTTGCACGCAAGGAAGTGCCTGACAGTCGGGACCCACCTGGTCGAAACACACGTAGCATTGTCATTCTGGTCGCGAACGTGTACGTACATACTGGTCGATGTAGAGGCGCGCACGTGTCGTGGTAGAGGCGCGCACGTAGCATGTACACGTACATACAGCGGCCAGGGTGCAAGAAAGTAAATACGGCCACGTACGTGTACATACCGGCGGGGTCTCGAAGGCCTACTCGCGCATACGTACGGCCAGGGCTTGTGTACATGGCTGGGTCAGAACAGAGAAACTGCGTCGTCGTCGTGTTCATCGGGAGCCAACCGGCTTGGACGGAATAGGTGATGGAAACGAGGCCTGGCGTACCGCAGAACGGAGGAAACGGCCTTGTGTTCGACCGGCCACGGTCAAAACTGGATCCTGTTCATCAGGAGGGGTCTGGCGTACCGCAAAACGGAGGAAACGAACCTCCTACGGTGGAAACAGGGTCCTGTTGATCGGGAGGGGTGTGGCGTACTGCAAAACGGAGGAACAGACTTGTGTTGGAGCGCTACGGTCAAAATGGGGGTCCTGTTCATCGGGAGGGGTGTGGCATACCGCAAAACGGGACTCCACGGGATACTATTCATCTCCACCGTCGACCTCCTCCAGCCTCCACAGGCTACTGTTCATCCACCGTCGACCTCCTCTAGCCTCCACCTGCGACTGTTCATCCACGGGCTCCTGTTCATCCAGCCTCCACCGGCTACTGTTCAACCAGCCCTCTCCACGGGGTCCTGTTCAACCACCCCTCCACAGGCTACTGTCCATCCAGCCCTCCACCGGCTACTGTTCAACCAGCCCTCCACCGGCTATTGTTCAACCAGCCCTCCATGGGGTCCTGTTCATCCAGCCGTCCACGGGGTCCTGTTTATCCACCGGCTCGATCGATCGGGGTACTGTTCATCCAGCGGCAACGGCCTCTACTACCAAGGGGTCCTGTTCATCCAACCTCCCACCGGGAACTGTTCATCCAAACCCCCTCAACAATGCTCACTGTTCATCTAGAGGCAGCATCGATTGGCTTCAGTTAGCAGCAGTAGCGAAGGAATCACACTCGGGTTCAGCTAACAGCAAGGGGTCGATCGATCGCTCGGGTTCAGTAACGCGTAGCCTGCAGTGCAATCGCTCGGGTTCAGTTAGAGCCCAACGCCTCGCACACACGCGCGTATGTACGAGAGACACGCACATCGCTCGGCCCCCGACCAGCAACCGTAACCAGGAACTCCCCGATATTTTCCTCGCCCTTGCTTCTACCATGGTTTTTTCCATCATGGACGGCCCAAAGAATGTCATGCAACTGCGTCTCCGACCCGCCCAGGACGAAAAGCCCATTTTCTGTCATGATTTTTGTCATAGAAGTAGGACCCCACCACATCTATGATGATACTGGGTTTTGTCACAATTATTGTCACAGAAGTGTCATAAGTATGACAGAAAAAAAATCCGTTCGGCCCAAAATGTCATGGATGTGTCTTTTTTTGTAGTGCACAAAAAAAGAGCACGCGAGAAAAATACCTGCGGCGACGCGGAGCTCCTCCTCCTTGGCGGCGAGCCGCTCCTTGAGTCGTCGGTGCTTCTCCAGGAGCCGGTTGAAGACGCTGACCCGGTAGGAGTCCAGTTGTTGCAAGGAACAACGATCAACACAAGACAACAGTTTAAGATTCGACCCAACTGCTACGCAGTTGGCCTGAATCTCGGGGGCTACACCCAGTGGGTGCGCTGTCGCACATCCACCCAGAAGAAGCAACAAAAAAACAGAAGGCAGGGGAGAACTTACAAACACGGCGCGCTCCAGCTCCCGCGTCTGCTCCACCTCGGCCTAGGCGAAGGCCTGGATCCGGTCCGTCTTCCCCCGCAGATGCCGGCTCATGGTGGCCATCGCCGCCTCCACCTAGGTCAGGGGCCCGAAGAAGACCTCGCTGGTCCCGCCCCGAGCCGGCTTCGACCCGTCGGCCCGGCAACCACCTGGCCTAGGCACCAAGGCGTACTCGCCGCTGACCGCCTCTTCCGCGGCTGGCGCCTTCTCCAGCACCCTCACCGGCTTGACAGCCGGAGTGGCCTGCGGCGTCACCTCCAGCGGCGCCACGCTCGTTGACACTTGAGGCGCCCCCTCTAGAACCGCCCGTGGCACCTCCTCCAAGACGGCGTCGCCGCCGCCTCCATCGGTCCCCAGCCACTCGACCACGTCGGTCCGCGGCGGGGTGTCGTCCCCAACCACCACGACCTCCCGGTCGAGGTCCATCAGGTCGGCGCGGCCACCGCGGCCGCGCCCCGCCCCCCTGACACTGTCCTGGACTAGGGGGTACTCATCACGTCGTCTCCCTACCAGTGGGTCGGGCCGAGGACCCCCATGGCAGTTCACTATTGGGCTAGTTCAGGCAACCCATGCCGCATACAAGGGCTATTCCACAAGACTTGGCGCCCAAGACAAGGACTCTCCTGAACCCTAGGCCTCTGGTGCATTATATAAACCGAGGCCAGGCTAGTCAATAGGGGAACTCATATTCATTAGAACAATCTCGCGGTAGACACATGTACTCTATACTACACCCATATGAATACAATCAAAAGCAGCATGTAGGGTATTATCTCTTCGAGAGAGCCCGAAGCTGGGTAAAATCCCGTGTCCATGTTACCATCGCTCCAAGACGCCTAGCTTAGGACCCCTACTACGAGATATGTCGGATATAGAACCAACATTGGTGCTTTCATTGAGAGCCTGGGCGTTCGGCGCGGTTCGATGGGTTTCTCATCTACATCGGTTCTGACCTCGTTGATCAAGATCAAAAGAAATTTTAGCGGTGGCATGAACCAGGTGATATTCCTTTGATTAGATCGTTCTACGATGAATGATTTATTTCATACCTTGTTGCTGGCTTGCACTAATTCTTTGCAAATCGAAAGCTCGGGCAGCTGCGTCCATGAGCCGCGCGCGCCACCGCTTCCTAATGACCCAGTCACGGACGCGTGGATTACCATGCAGTAGTGACCGGCTGGCCATAAAGTGTACAAGGGCACCAGCCGAACACTAGACAACTAGTGGTCAAATCTGAGATGATGCGCTGCCAATTTTTTCCTCCACTGGCTGGAGTCCTAGGCCAAGTCCCTTGGCCGATGTCCTGCTACTAGCGTTGTCCCTGTGAAAGAGAATTTACTCCATATGAAGCATCGGGGAAGTTAATCAATTTTTTAATTGGTATTATTAGTTTAATGTAGCACGGTCTTCGGGGTTTAATCCTTTGAATAGTACATCTTGCTTTGCTTGTTCACGTGAAGGCCGAATCTAAAACTACTCGATTTTGGCTCTTCCTTAACAATTGATGTTGCAAACTCCTTGCCGGAGTCTATCTGGCTCAACTAATTCGGCTTCCGTACAAGAGCAATCGACTCTCCACTGATCTCCAACTGCTACATGATGCGTAAACGCAGGCTGTTCGGTTCACCGCGACCCACGCATGATAATCCCAGGTTGTATTTTTTCTAGCTATCCATTTACAATGCAAAATATTTTTCCGTCGGTTTGCACTACATTATTTTTGCAGAGATAATCTACCGACGCTTGTACACGATGTCGGTCTGGCCAGCCTCTCACCATGACCTAGGCCGGCTAACCTGTGTCGACATCGCGGCGCCACAATACCGTCACGCCATCGAGCTGACCTCGGTGCTCAGGCGACGTCTGCCGGATTATTCACTTTGCATAAATTAACTATGCACCTTATTTTTTCAAAAAAAAATCTGGCCTGCACTATTTTATGTGTGCAGATAATCATCTTCGATTGCGCCACAACATGCATGTGAGACCGACGATAGTTCGGCTCTGCTCAGTCACAGGGAGATTAGATCTTTCTTTTTCCTTATTATTTAATTAAATTTGGAGGCGGTCTACACTTCTCATTAATGGTATCTCTTTCATGTGCTTCCCTGATGCAATTAGCACTACTAGTTGTTGCACGTCCATCAAGATCGGATTGATACAACAAGCTATCTTACGCGTCCGACAGCCACCGCGCCGACTGACACCTCCGCGCAATGAGTTCGGCTAATGCCACGCATGCCGACCTACATCAACCTATTCGCGCTGCCACTCCATCGAACCAACCTCGGCGCTCGGGCCAAACTTACCTGATTATTTGCTTTGCATACATTAATTATGCATTATATTTTCTTTTTTTCAATTATTATTATTTCTTGCTTGCACTATTTTATGTGTGTAGGCAATCAGCTTCGACTGAGTCACACGCTCAACTCTGTGGGCCGATGTTGTCGTCCCTCCTGCATCGATCAAGTTGTCGCATCGCCTCAGCGCGCGTCCCTGTATCAGCATCTCCGCTGCAACTCTGTCGGGACGACCTTGGCGTTCAGGCCATATTTCTTTAATTATTTACTTTACTTAAATTCATTAAGTAGATGATTTTTTATATAAAAATATATATTATTATCTCTCTTTTGCACTATCTTATCTGTCCAGGCAATTGACTTAGACTGGACCGCACTGTCACTTCGGCATGCCGATGTCCGCAACCTAATTCTGTCGTCGCCTTGGTGCGCTGCCCTGTGTTGGAAACCACGCATTACTGCTTCATCAACCTACCCGGACGGAGACTCCGACGTCACCCGCCGACCTGCTCCATCACCTCGGCTAGATTAGGGGCTTCACCTCTTCGGAGTGTCGAGCTCTTCGCTCGGCCACCTCGGGCTTGGGGGCTGGGACCTTGGTCAAGTCGAGGACTACACATCATGTTGAATTTGTCAAAGTTCACTGGTCGTCCTCGTCCCACCACAAGCCCAGATCACGTCATCAACACCAAGCACCTTGACCAGCTAAGTCGCTTCCATGCTCAGTTTTTTTAAATTTTTTTGGTTTGACCATGCATTATATTTATTATGTTAAACAAAAACTTTGGTTGTTAAAAACACTTCCTTTCCCACGTTAACTGGGGGCTCTTAAATTTATGTGAGTTGTTTTATGATAAGTGTTCTTCTTTTTAGTCATTGCAAAGTCTTTTTCTATCACTCCTTTTTTCGACGCGAGTGTGTGGTCAATAGCCGAGGAGCCTAATTTCTCTCTCAAAGCCACTAGAGTTTAGCTTGCTAAACTGGCCTAACGAGAAGTACTCCGCCTTCGGGATAGGAGGTTGAAGACATAGGCTGGCCCGCTTGAAGTCTTGAGATAGGATGTGTCATGTTAAAGCACGACAGAAGCACAATTTTTTTTGTCTCTTCTAAGACCAATTTTCGGATTGGCACCGAACACTTGATCTAGTTCGGACGTCAAGTTTTTACTGAAGTTTTTTGGTTTTCCAAGCCTACGGCACTTTTAAACTATTTATGTGTTTCCAGCATTAGTCTCGCAGTGCAAGACCGGACACCTTTAAGAGATTCGGCAAAAACATTCACGGATATTGCTATATATGCATCGGTTTCGAAATGTGTCTTCGGTCAATAGTTGGGTTGCCTGGCTCCTGTGCTTGCCTCCTATGTTTCGCTTTGTTCGGCTAGGTGTGCAAAGGGAGAACCACTACGATTGTGCTTCCAGCTCGCATGGTTAAGCGCCTGAGTGGAGAAAGCCGAAAACTGACTGTCACAATAAGCGTAAATTGGTCGGCGATCCGATGACTGTGTTCAACTATAAGATCGATGGAGGTCACCCCGTGTTAAGCGACGGGCCGTTCATAATATTGGCCGAAGTGTTAACGGCTTGACCTCGGCTGTCGCCGAACATTAACCGGGGGCTAATATTTGGCCTCCCAACTTTAAGCTCCTATGACTAAGTGAAAGTTATAAAGCCCGCATATCTGATTGCCTCATTTCCGCTAACACAACCGCCTTCGGGCACCGAGACATCGGCTAAGGGTTGTTTGTTATTGCGGAAACACCCTGCATAGCATCTACAAGGGGTGGAAGCCGACGATGGGCCACTTTCAACTGATAAACGGTCGCAACGGAGTCAAAATAAACATATCTTCGGCATTTGTATTTAATATACAAGGGCTGCCTCCCGCAATCATCGTTATAAAGCCATACATATGCATCAATTTGACTTAAGATTTTGGCCAAGCTGGGTTGCCTGGCTCCTGTGCTTACCCCTACGTTCCCGATTGTTAGGCTAGGCGGTAAAGGGAGCACCTCTGCGATTGTTACTACCGGGTCATCCGGGTTAGTACCTCAGACTGGGTGAAGCCGAAAGCTAGCCATCTTAAAGGATATAACTGGTTGGCAATGACGGAAGTGAAAATTTAGGTTCGAAAGACCACATAGTTCGGGAACTTTCCACAAACTAAATCCGCAATATTTATCTCCCGCATTGATCGGAGGTGAGGTTTCATGATCATGGTCGGCATGACAATCCAAAGAAAGGAACCGATAGCGGGATTATTTTCTTTGGAAGATGTTTTTTACATTACATAGTAATATATCATTCTCTCCGCATACCTTTGTTTATAAAACCGTATGGCCGGATTGCCTTGTTTGTCATAAATCTTTGCCCTCATAAAGGCTTTATAAAGTGGGACAAACACTCCCCGGCTACTGGTCGAGGAGGTTGAAGCCGATGGTCGGTCAACAAAGTTTTGTACAGTGCGGATCCGAGCATTAATGATGTAGAGTACTTGGATACATAGAATCATTACACATAATTTGTGATTTTACTTCGGATATCAATCCTTAATTCGGCCACCCGTGCCCGCATTAAGGCTCGAGGGCTACTGGACTTTGGGCTTATCATTTACTAATATTAAGGGGCACATCGATCCCCTGATCTGGTTTTGCCACCCGACCAGTGTCTCGGGGGCTATTGCATTGCCTATTCAACGCAGAAAATTCAAAGTGCTCAGTGTTCGGCTTGACCGAACTATGGGCAAACATGTCTTTGGACAACAATAGATACCATTTGGGACTTATCCAGCATCAAGCTAATGTACTACGGCGCTTCTCGAAACTCTCTCTCAAGGGCCCGTTCGCCGATCACTATTTCCTCTAAATATGTCACACCGCGTTTCTATTCCTAAGTATGTTGCCGAGCTAGGAATTGATCCTCAGGCTGATTTCACAAATCGACCTGACTCTCAGGGGCTACTAGGGTTAGTGGTTTGATTTTATCCTTCAGGTGCATCCCAGATATTAGGCCAACACCCGCCTTGAGGGCTACTGGCTATACGTCTTGGCAGAGAATACATTGCACAAATCGAAATTAAATTCATAAAAATCAGCTCATGGCCGAGGTGGTGCATCACCTCAGATACAGTCCAGCGTTGGAGCTCGGATACAGTTTGGCGTTGGTGCTTGACTGCAAAAGATACCTCAGAAGCAGTCCGGCATAAAGCTCGGTTGCAAGTGGCTGGCTCCATAGAGGGCATCTCCGGCATTAAGCTCGGTTGAACCCTTTTAACTTTTTTTGGGCCGAGGTGATCTATGACAACTCGGATACAGTCTGGCGTTGGAGATCGAATACAGTCCGGTGTTGGAGCTCGGATATATTCCGGCATTGGAGCTCAGATTCATTCCGACGTTGGAGCTCGGAAGCGGTCCGGCGTTGGTGCTCGGCTGCAAAAGATACCTCGAATGCAGTCCGGTGTTGGAGCTCGGACGCAAGAGGACACTATCGCACTGGAACAACTTCAAACCCGAGGTGTGGCATGAAAGTAATAAGGCATTGATAAAGGCCGAACACTTAAAGAGCTCCTCGGATGCCCAACGTGCGAATTCTTCGGATTTAGCTCGGCAATCCTCAAGATCGAAGATGGGAATATTTGTTGAACCAGTTTTCAAGACCGACGACCGAAGTTGAAGAACAGTTCAGAAGAACCGAGGAGCGTCCCCAACTTGAAGACCGGTTCAGGGGGCTACTGACGTTGTCCTGGACTAGGGGGTACTCATCATGTCGTCTCCCTACCAGTGGGTCAGGCCGAGGACCCCCATGGCAGTTCACTATTGGGCTAGTTCAGGCAACCCATGCCGCATACAAGGGCTATTCCACAAGACTTGGCGCCCAAGACAAGGACTCTCCTGAACCCTAGGCCTCTGGTGCATTATATAAACCGAGGCCAGGCTAGTCAATAGGGGAACTCATATTCATTAGAACAATCTCGCGGTAGACACATGTACTCTATACTACACCCCATATTAATACAATCAAAAGCAGCATGTAGGGTATTATCTCTTCGAGAGAGCCCGAAGCTGGGTAAAATCTCGTGTCCATGTTACCATCGCTCCAAGACGCCTAGCTTAGGACCCCTACTATGAGATATGCCGGATATAGAACCGACACCCCCCCTCCAACGACGGCACGAAGACCCTCGCCACCGGCTCCATCCCCGTCGGCATCTCCGGCCACGCCGGCTCCTCGCTGGCTCGCGCCCACGTCGTCGCGGCGTTAACCCAGGCCTGGGTTGACACCGCCTCCAGCTCCGCCTCGGCCCTGTTCCGGTCCCGCCAGGCATGGCCCTCGGTGTCGGCCGGGTCTAGGCCGAGGTCCGGATCCGCCGCCTCCTCCTCCTCGTCGGCACTGGTCTGGGTCCTCCAGAACGCGGCACCCTTGGCAGACGCGGCGTCCGCCGCCGCCACCGCTAGTGAGATCGGCGACCTGTGGCTCAGCAAGATAAGCACGCAAGAACCAAGCGGACCCAACCGACCATTCGAATTCAAGCATGAAGGAACTTACCCGGGCCTCGCCGGCCTCTCCTGTGGAGCGCCATGCCTCCTCTTGGCGGGCGGCTTCACGCCCCGGCCGGGTTCGCCGCGCACTTCGCGGCCGAGGCCCGCGGCGCGACGTTGTCCTGCCCATGCGGCCGGCTCGCCACCGCCGCCCCCCGGGACGACCCGGCTCCGGCCACTCGGCCGCCTCCTCCGCCCGGCGCCACTACATCAATAATTCACGTCAACGTCCCCCTTGCTGCTTCGCTCTCGGCGACTCAAGAATCGCGGAAGATCAACTTACCAGCACGGCACCCTACGCCGGCATCGGCGGCCTCCTCCTCCTCCTCGCCACGGGCCACGGGCTCCTCTGAGCCGGCCTACACCACCTGCGTCGGCGCCCGGTCGTAAGGATGTCGGATGGCGTTCAGAAGCACCTCCCGCGTCGCGTCGGGGCGAACAAGAAGATGAGCAGCAACAAAGTATGAAGACCAGGGACTCACCACGGGTGCCGGGTTCGCCTGGCGATACGGAGGCTTGCCGAACTCCCATTCGTCCCGCAACCCGGCCTTGGAGATGTCGTTGACCCGGCGCGAAACCTGGTCCGCCGCCAGCCGCAAGTTCGACATGCGGTCGGGGTCCTGGAGCCTGGTCATCTGACCGATGAGGTGGCTGCGCTGCTGCAGCGGCAGCACCCGGCGCCTGATGAAGGCGGTGATGAGGTCGGTGCCGGTGAGCCCCTCCCGCTCCCTCATCACTGACACCCGCTCGCACAGATTCAGCACCTCCTGCGATGGATGTTTGGGGTAGTAACCCCAGTTCTGCTTCACCCGCGGCGGCGCATCGACGAAGGGCGGCAGGTTGATGCGGTCCGCACCGAGGTTGCGGACGTAGAAGAAAGAGTTCTGCCACTTCTTGGCAGAATCCTCCAGCGGCATCTTGGGGCAGTCAGCGCTCGACCGCTTGGAGAGAATGGCGGCCCCGCAGTCGGACATCACCCCGGCCCTCGGCCCCTGCTGCTTCAAGGAGAAGAAGCATACCCAGAGATCGATCGAAGGCTAGACCCCCAGGTACCCCTCGCAGAGGGTGACGAAGCCCGAAAGCTGCATGATGGTGCCCGCGCGAAGGTGATGGGGCTGGAGCCCGAAGAACTCCAGGAAGCTACGGAAGAAGGCGCTTGCATGAAGGCCGAACCCGCGCTTGAAGTGCGGGTAGAAGACCACGCGCTCCATGCGCTCGGGCCGCGGCTCCCGCTCGCCCTGCGGCAGGCGCACGGCGACCTCCGTCTCCCCCGGCAAGCGCCTGGTGGTGCGGAGATAGGCGATGTTGTCCAAGGTGACGGTCGAGCCCATCCATGAGCCTGACGGAAGATCCATCAGCGAAGACGAAGAAAATAAAGGAAGAAGAACGACGATGAAGCTCTGCTCAAAGCGGTGGGCGTCGCAGCACGCGACGGTTGCAAGAAGCAGAGGAAGGATGAAGAGGCAGGGGAGTGCGAGCGAGAATGATTTCCGCCGGCCCCCTCCCCCAAACTTATAACCCACGGTTCGAACGTGGGGAAGTGGGATCGTTTGTGCTCGCCCCTCCCACTTCCCCGCAATAACTGCGCACATATGCGCAGTAACTGCATCGAGAATGGCAACCGACCCGCGGACGCCGCAATAAATCTGCGTGCGTGGGCCGAGGACGCGCGGCGGCAGGCCCCAGCGCGTCGCCCCGTCCTGTAGCGCGCGTGGCCTGTCAGGTCCCTCCGGCTAACAGGCGCCACGTGGTGCCCGTGCGAAGCCCAAAAGATTGCCTCAAGATTCGACGGACTATTTGGTTTCCCGCCCCTGCCGGGATGCCGCGATCCGGCTTCCGAAAGCCGGCACATAGTGGGTGTTGCTGGACCCGCCGGCACACAGTGCACTGATACGTCTCCGTCGTATCTACTTTTCCAAACACCTTTGCCCTTGTTTTGGACTCTAACTTGCATGATTTGAATGGAACTAACCCGGACTGACGTTGTTTTCAGCAGAATTGCCATGGTGTTATTTATGTGCAGAAACAACAGTTCTCGGAATGACCTGAAAGTCAACGGAGATTATTTTTGGAAAATATAAAAAATAATGGCGAAAGAATCAAGGCCAGGGGACCCACACCCTTTCCACGAGGGTGGGGGGCGTGCCTGCCACCTCTGGGCGGGCCCCCTGCCTCGTGGGCCCCCTGGAGCTCCACCAACCTCAACTCCAACTCCATATATTCATGTTCGGGGAGAAAAAATCAGAGAGAAAGATTCATCGCGTTTTACGATACGGAGCCGCCGCCAAGCCCTAAACTCTCTCGGGAGGGCTGATCTGGAGTCCGTTCGGGGCTCCGGAGAGGGGAATCCGTCGCCATCGTCATCATCAACCATCCTCCATCACCAATTTCATGATGCTCACCGCCGTGCGTGAGTAATTCCATTGTAGGCTTGCTGGACGGTGATGGGTTGGATGAGATTTATCATGTAATCGAGTTAGTTTTGTTAGGGTTTGATCCCTAGTATCCACTATGTTCTGAGATTGATGTTGCTATGACTTTGCTATGCTTAATGCTTGTCACTAGGGCCCGAGTGCCATGATTTCAGATCTGAACCTATTATGTTTTCATGAATATATGTGAGTTCTTGATCCTATCTTGCTAGTCTATAGTCACCTACTATGTGTTATGAACCGCAACCTAGAAGTGACAATAATCGGGACCACTCCCGGTGATGACCATAGTTTGAGGAGTTCATGTATTCACTATGTGTTAATGCTTTGGTCCGGTACTCTATTAAAAGGAGGCCTTAATATCCCTTAGTTTCCGCTAGGACCCCGCTGCCGCGGGAGGGTAGGACAAAAGATGTCATGCAAGTTCTTTTCCATAAGCACGTATGACTATATTCGGAATACATGCCTACATTACATTGATGAATTGGAGCTAGTTCTGTGTCACCCTATGTTATGATTGTTACATGATGAACCGCATCCGGCATAATTCTGCATCACCGATCCAATGCCTACGAGCTTTTCACATATTGTTCTTCGCTTATTTACTTTTCCGTTGCTACTGTTACAATCACTACAAAACCCAAAAATATTACTTTTGCTACCATTATCGTTACTTCCATACTACTTTGCTACTAAATACTTTGCTGCAGATACTAAGTTATCCAGGTGTGGTTGAATTGACAACTCAGCTGCTAATACTTGAGAATATTCTTTGGCTCCCCTTGTGTCGAATCAATAAATTTGGGTTGAATACTCTACCCTCGAAAACTGTTGCGATCCCCTATACTTGTGGGTTATCAAGACTATTTTCTGGCGCCGTTGCCGGGGAGCCTAGCTCTATTCTTTGAGTCACTTGGGATTTATATCTGCTGGTCACTATGAAGAACTTGAAAGACGCGAAAACAACAATTTATCCCTCAACTACGAGGGGAGGTAAGGAACTGCCATCTAGCTCTGCACTTGATTCACCTTCTGTTTTGAGTAAGCTTGCGACACCTAAACCTACTTCTACTATTAATTCTGATATGTCGCATGTTATTGATGATGCCACTTCTACTATGCATGATACTTATGATGAAACTACTTCTATGCTTGATACTGCTGTGGCAATTGGTGAATTTCTTGATGAACAACTTGCTAGGGCTAGAGAGAATGAAATTATTGAAACTGATAATATAGATGAAAGTGATGATGAAGATTCTCCCCCTAAATATGAATTGCCTATTGTGCCTGAGGGCTATGTTATGGATGAAGAAACTGCTAGAGACTTTCTTGCTTGCAATGATAGAAGTGATCTTAAGAAATTATTAGCTAAGCTAAAACAAAAAACTCTGAATGCTAGAATGAAATATGATCCTGCTTATGCTACTTCACCTATCTTTATTACTGATAAGGAGTATGAATTATCCATCGATCCTGATATAATTACCTTGGTTGAATCTGATCCTTTCTATGGCTATGAATCTGAAACTGTTGTGGCACATCTTACTAAATTAAATGATATAGCCACCATGTTCACTAATGATGAGAGAACTCGCTACTTTTATATACTTCAAATATTTTCGGTCTCATTAAAGGGTGATGCTAAGATATGTTTTAACTCTCTTGATCCTGGTTGTGTGCGTAGTCCCCAGGATATGATTTATTACTTCTCTGCTAAATATTTCCCTGCTCATAAGAAACAAGCTGCTTTGAGGGAAATATATAATTTTGTGCAAATTGAAGAAGAGAGTCTCCCACAAGCTTGGAGGCTTCTCCAATTACTTAATGCTTTGCCTGATCATCCTCTCAAGAAAAATGAAATACTTGATATCTTTTATAATGGACTAACCGATGCTTCCAGAGACTACCTGGATAGTTGTGCTGGTTCTGTTTTCAGGGAAAGAACACCAGATGAAGCTGAAATTCTATTGAATAATATGTTGACTAATGAAAATAATTGGACATTTCCTGACCCAACTCCTAAGACAACTCCGAAGAAAAGGGGTGCTCTATTTCTCAGTCCTGAAGATATGCAAGAGGCAAAGAAATCTATGAAAGAAAAGGGTATTAAAGCTGAAGATGTTCAGAATTTACCTCCTATTGAAGAAATACATGGTCTTAATTTACCTCCTATTTAAGAAATATATGGTCTTAATTCATCACCTATTGAAGAAACACATGGTCTTGATAACCCGACACAGGTAGTAAAGGTAAATTCTCTCTATAGATATGATAAAGCTGAAATCCCTCCTACTAAGTTTGCTAGCCAATGTTTGGATGAGTTTGATAACTTTATGGTTAAGCAAGAAGATTTCAATGCTTACTTTGGTAGACAATTTAAACAAAATGCTTATATGATTGAACACTTGAGTGATTATATGTCTAGAGTTAAAGGTGAACTTAAACTCATTAGTAAACATGCTTCTATGGTTACCACTCAAGTAGAACAAGTACTTAAAGCTCAAAATGATTTGCTCAATGAATTAAATAGTAAGAATAATGACTATGCTGTTAGAGTGGCTACTAGAACTGGTAAAATGACTCAGGAACCTTTGTATCCTGAAGGCCATCCTAAGAGAATTGAGCAGGATTCTCAGAGAAATAATTTAGATGCACCTAGTCCTTCTAAAAAGAAGAAAAAGAAAAATGATAGGAATTTGCATGCTTCTAGTGAACCTATTGCTGAAACACCTGAGAATCCCAATGATACTTCTATCTCTGATGCTGAAACACAATCTGGTAATGAACATGAACCTAGTGATAATGTTAATGAAGATGTTCATGTTGATGCTCAACCTAGTAATGATAATGATGTAGAAATTGAACCTGTTCTTGATCTTGATAACCCACAATCAAAGAATCAACGTTATGATAAAAGAGACTTTGTTGCTAGGAAGCACGGTAAAGAAAGGGAACCATGGGTTCAGAAACCCATGCCTTTTCCTCCCAAACCATCCAAGAAAAAGGATGATGAGGATTTTGAGCACTTTGCTGAAATGATTAGACCTATCTTTTTACGTATGCGGTTAACTGATATGGTCAAAATGAATCCTTATGCTAAGTATATGAAAGAAATTGTTACAAATAAAAGAAAGATACCGGAAGCTGAAATTTCCACCATGCTTGCTAATTATACTTTTAAGGGTGGAATACCTAAGAAACTTGGAGATCCAGGAGTACCAACTATACCATGCTCCATTAAAAGAAATTATGTTAGAACTGCTTTATGTGATCTTGGAGCCGGTGTTAGTGTTATGCCTCTCTCTTTATATCGTAGACTTGACTTGAATAAGTTGACACCTACTGAAATATCTTTGCAAATGGCTGATAAATCAACTGCTATACCTGTCGGTATTTGTGAGGATGTGCCTGTTGTGGTTGCGAACGTTACTATTTTAACGAACTTTGTTATTCTTGATATTCCCGAGGACGATAGTATGTCTATTATTCTTGGAAGACCCTTTTTGAACACTGCAGGGGCTTTTATTGATTGCAACAAAGGCAATGTCACTTTTCATGTTAATGGTAATGAGCATACGGTACACTTTCCGAGGAAACAACCTCAAGTCCACAGTATCAATTCTATTGGAAAAATTCCATCGATTATTTTTGGAGGTTTTGAATTTCCTCTTCCTACTGCCAAGAAGAAATATGATATTCTTATTATTGGGGACGTGCATATCCCTGTTGAGGTAACATAGTGTTATTCGAAATTTCTTCGGTTCCATGTTATTCGGAATGAGTTTGTTAACAAGACTTGATCAACCTTGTTAGTGGATTCCTTTTGATGAGCATGAGATGGATGAAGTTAGAAGGCACAACCTTCTGTACCCTCCTCTTACTTTCTGTTATTTAGTTGAAATAAAGTAAAAATAGTATTTTTTTCTGTCTGTTTTCTGAATTATCCATGCAATATAAAAATACCCAGAAAATAAAAGTTCTCCAAATGCCCTGCCAATTTAATATGATTTTTTCTGGAATATTTGGCACTGAGAACACATCAGGGGGAGAAAGCACCTGGGCATGAGGGTCCAGGGCGTGCCCCCTGCCTCGTGGGCCCACGGTGGCTCCCCTCCACTTATTCCTGCACCCACACACTTCTTCTTCCTCCCAAAAAAATCACCAACCAGCTCAAGCACGAGTTCTAGCTCATTTTGCTGCGGTTTTCGATCTCCTTGCTCGAAGCACCTCTCACAAAACTGCTTTGGGGGATTGTTCCTTGGTACTCCAATGGTCCAATTAGTTTTTGTTCTAGTGCTTTATTCATTGCAAATTTTTGCTGCCTAGGTGACCATGTTCTTGAGCTTGCATGTCAAATTTATATGGTTCCAAGTAGTTCTAATGCATGATATAATCTCTAGGCACTTGTAGGAGTAGTTGCTATCAATTTTGTTGAGCTTGGTTCACTTTTATTTGAAGTTACTGAAAAAAATTCAGAAATTTTTCAGAGGAAGAAACATGTATAGGAAAATGTATCAAGGTGGTTCTTCAAGGAAGCAAGGACCCAGGCTTGCAATGCGTGATGCTGATGATGAACCACCAAGGGACGCTCTAGTACGGGCTTGTGAATGGCCTTCCGAGGACTTCATGGATCAAGCAGGAATCAAGGAAGAATTTAACGCATATGTGTGTAACGCTGATCTTGTGAGCTTCGAGGCAGATAAGTGTCGTCAGTACCACCATCTCACTAGTTCCTTTGTGAGGAGGTTTGAATTTTCATCTTCACGCAATTCTCAAACTGTCCTGTTTGATCTTTATGAAAATTCTTATACTATGGACTTAGAGGATTTTACCACTGCTTGCAAACTTCCACAATGGGGTAGTACTAGTGAACGTCGCAAATCTGAATTTAGAGATTTTCTTGCTAGTATAACTGTGGGGGAATCTAAAGATATAACACAAGCTACCATAGGGAGCATTCATTTTCCTGCTATACATTATTTTGCTCTCTTCATAGGTAGGTGCATAAATGTTAAGGATGAAGCATGTCACATGTGTGTCCCTGACCTCAATGTTCTCAGGAGTGCTGTCTTAGGAGATAAACATTATAATTTGGGAGCCATTGTTGCACGTAGGTTGTATCATAATAGATTTAATGGAGATTTCTTTGGTGGAATTTATGCAACCCGTTTAGCTAATTTTCTTGGTATAACCATACGTGAGGATGATATTGAGTTGCCTCCTGCTTATTTAGATTATGAGGCTATGGTTCGTCATCATTTTGTTGAGAGGAACGATCAGTTCCTCCAGTACCGACTAATCTTTGACAGACGACGCACCTATCACGTCACTCTCCCTGCTTCTACTTTCTTTGACTTTCAAACAAAAGGGAGATATTTTATAACCAGAGAGGAGGCGGATGAGTATAAGAGGAGGGCTGAGATAGCTCGCCTCCAAGCTGCAGCCCACAATGCAATGACTGCTGCATCTCAATACGACCCCAACTATAATTTTGGATATCCGCCAGGCTAGCCGTGGCAATAGACCAACTTAGGCCAAAAGCCTAAGCTTGGGGGAGTACGTATTTCTCACCGACATTACATTTATGTTCACACACTCATTGCTAGTTGTCGGTGCTCATACTTTTTCATTGTAATATCCATGCTAGATTATTTTCCTTTTTATGCTTTCTTCTTGTGTGTTTGATAAACCTTAAGAAAAACCAAAAAAATTAGTAGTAGCTTTTAGCTAGTTTACCCTTCTTGCTGTAGTAGTAATAATTAAAAAGAAAACCCAAAAATATTTCCTGTTCTTCTTTTGCTTGTTGGGAACTTTCCCGTGTAAATAGTTTTATTTATTTTATTTTCTTTGGGGGTCGATAGGAGAAGACCATGATTAAATTGTTGAAGTGGCTCTTATATGCATTATTGTTGATTTAACCAAGAGCCCATATTGCCTTGTCTTCCCCTGTTTATTGAATGCTTGCAGATCCAGCTTAGTCCAATGCACGTGCACTATTATTATTATTCACATCGTTCGGTCGTGCAAGTGAAAGGCAATAATGACGATATATGATGGACTGACTAAGATGGGAGAAGCTGGTATGAACTCAACCTCTCTTGTTTTTGTAAATATGATTAGTTCATCGTTCCTGATTCAGCCTATCATGAATAAACATGTTTGCAATGACAATTAGAGATCATAGTTGCTTATGCCATGCTTAATTAGCTAGGAGTTTATAATGGTTTACCTTGCGTGCCAACATGCTATTAAAATGGTTGTGATGTGGTATGATGGGGTGGTATCCTCCTTTGAACGATTCAAGTCACTTGACTTGGCACATGTTCACGCATGTAGTTGAAACAAAATCAACATAGGCTTCACGATATTTATGTTCATGGTGGAATATATCCTACTCATACTTGCACCCAACGTTTATTAATTTTAATGCATGTTCATGACTGTTGTCGCTCTCTAGTTGGTCGCTTCCCAGTCTTTTGCTAGCCTTCACTTGTACTAAGCGGGAATACTGCTTGTGCATCCAATCCCTTAAACCCCAAAGTTATTCCATATGAGTCCACTATACCTTCCTATATGCAGTATCTACCTGCCGTTCCAAGTAAATTTGTATGTGCCAAACTCTAAACCTTCAAATGAAATTCTGTTTTGTATGCTCGAATAGCTCATGTATCAACTAGGGCTGTCTGTATCTTCCATGCTTGGCGGGTTATTCTCAAGAGGAGTGGACTCTGCTCCTCACTCACGAGAAAATGGCTGGTCACCGGGATGCCCAGTCCCATGCTTTATGCAAATCAAATCAAAATAATTGCAAACAAAACTCCCCCAGGGCTGTTGCTAGTTGGACGGTACCCCGTTGTTTCGGATGGCCGTGGAGTGTGCTTGTTGGTGGTGGGGGAGTATAAACATTACCATTCTGTTTGGGAACCGCCTATAATGTGTGTAGCATGGAAGATATCGCCATCTCTTGGTTGTTATGTTGACAATGAAAGTATGCTGCTCAAAAATATTATTTATCTCTGCTTTAAAATCGAGCTCTGGCACCTCTACAAATCCCTGCTTCCCTCTGCGAAGGGCCTATCTATTTACTTTTATGTTGAGTCATCACCCTCTTATCAAAAGCACCAGCTGGAGAGCACCACTGTCATTGGCATTCATTACTGTTAATTTGTATTAGGTATGACTATGACTGGATCACTTTTACCATGAATTACAATGTTTAGTCAGTCCTTGATCTTTAAAGGTGCTCTGCATTTATGTTTTATGGTCTCAGGAAGGGCTAGCGAGATACCATCTTGTTATATCATATCATGATTGTTTTGAGAAAGTGTTGTCATCCGAGATTTATTATTATTGCTCGCTAGTTGATTATGCCATTGACATGAGTAAACATGAGACCTAAATGTTATTGTGAATATGGTTAGTTCATAATCTTTGCTGAAAACTTGAATGCTGGCTTTACATATTTACAACAACAAGAGCAAACAGAGTTTGTAAAAGTTTTTCTTTATCATTTTCAGTTTATCAACTGAATTGCTTGAGGACAAGCAAAGGTTTAAGCTTGGGGAGTTGATACGTCTCCGTCGTATCTACTTTTCCAAACACTTTTGCCCTTGTTTTGGACTCTAACTTGCATGATTTGAATGGAACTAACCCGGACTGACGCTGTTTTCAGCAGAATTGCCATGGTGTTATTTATTTGCAGAAACAAAAGTTCTCGGAATGACCTGAAAATCAACAGAGATTATTTTTGGAAAATATAAAAAATACTGGCAAAAGAATCAAGGCCAGGGGGCCCACACCCTTTCCACGAGGGTGGGGGGCGCGCCTGCCCCCCTGGGCGCGCCCCCTGCCTCGTGGGCCCCCTGGAGCTCCACCGACCTCAACTCCAACTCCATATATTCGTGTTCGGGGAGAAAAAAATCAGAGAGAAAGATTCATCGTGTTTTACGATACGGAGCCGCCGCCAAGCCCTAAACTCTCTCGGGAGGGCTGATCTGGAGTCTATTCGGGGCTTCGGAGAGGGGAATCCGTCGCCATCGTCATCATCAACCATCCTCCATCACCAATTTCATGATGCTCACCGCCGTGCGTGAGTAATTCCATCGTAGGCTTGCTGGACGGTGATGGGTTGGATGAGATTTATCATGTAATCGAGTTAGTTTTGTTAGGGTTTGATCCCTAGTATCCACTATGTTCTGAGATTGATGTTGCTATGACTTTGCTATGCTTAATGCTTGTCACTAGGGCCCGAGTGCCATGATTTCAGATCTGAACCTATTATGTTTTCATGAATATATGTGAGTTCTTGATCCTATCTTGCTAGTCTATAGTCACCTACTATGTGTTATGAACCGCAACCCAGAAGTGACAATAATCGGGACCACTCCTGGTGATGACCATAGTTTGAGGAGTTCATGTATTCACTATGTGTCAATGCTTTTGTCTGGTACTCTATTAAAAGGAGACCTTAATATCCCTTAGTTTCCGCTAGGACCCCGCCCCCATGGGAGGGTAGGACAGAAGATGTCATGCAAGTTCTTTTCCATAAGCACGTATGACTATATTCGTAATACATGCCTACATAACATTGATGAATTGGAGCTAGTTCTATGTCACCCTATGTTATGATTGTTACATGATGAACCGCATCCGGCATAATTCTCCATCACCGATCCAATGCCTACGAGCTTTTCACATATTGTTCTTCGCTTATTTACTTTTCCGTTGCTACTGTTACAATCACTACAAAACCCAAAAATATTACTTTTGCTACCATTACCGTTACTTCCATACTACTTTGCTACTAAATACTTTGCTGCAGATACTAAGTTATCCAGGTGTGGTTGAATTGACAACTCAGCTGCTAATACTTGAGAATATTCTTTGGCTCCCCTTGTGTCGAATCAATAAATTTGGGTTGAATACTCTACCCTCGAAAACTGTTGCGATCCCCTATACTTGTGGGTTATCATGCACCCGTCGTCATGGCTGACGCCAGCAAGCGGCGACCTGACGGAGCGCCACTGTAGCGGACTCAACCCAGCCACTCCCTGACGATCGACAAGACGGCAAACAGTGCCCCTACACCCGGCGGGTCCCACGCCCGGAGAACCCGGCAAGCCCTGACACCCGGCGGGTCCCAGCACCGGCTTCCCGGACGATGACAACCAGGCCCCACGGCCTTGTAACATTACCTTTGTACCCCTGGGGGGTTGACCTATAAAACTCCCCAGGAGGCCTCCATGCGCGGGGGTGAAGAGATCTGAACAGTAGAACACACAGACACATCCAAGGAGAAGGAACAGCCTAAGCATTGGCATGCCTTCCTTCTTCTTCCATACAGCTCTAGGAGCAACTCTGTACTGTTACACATAAACCACACTCGGTAGGACTAGGGGTGTTATCTCTATGGAGAGCCCCGAACCTGGGTATGCCTTGCATCCCGCGCTCGCTCATGCCGACAGATGTGCATAACCAAGAGGGCCCAGAGATACCTCTCTGATAGACGGAGTGACAAATCCTAATCTTTATCTATGCCAACCCAAAAAACACCTTCGGAGACACCTGTAGAGCATCTTTATAATCACCCAGTTATGTTGTGACGGTTGATAGCACACAAGGTGTTCCTCCGGTATTCGGGATTTGCATAATCTCATAGTCAGAGGAATATGTATAAGTCATGAAGAAAGCAATAGCAATAAAATTTAACGATCATTATGCTAAGCTAATGGATGCGTCTTGTCCATCACATCATTCTCTAATGATGTGATCCCGTTCATCAAATGACAACACATGTCTATGGTCAGGAAACTTAACCATCTTTGATTAACGAGCTAGTCAAGTAGAGGCATACTAGGGACACTCTGTTTGTCTATGTATTCACACATGTACTAAGTTCCGGTTAATACAATTCTAACATGAATAATAAACATTTATCATGATATAAGGAAATATAAATAACAACTTTATTATTGCCTCTAGGGCATATTTCCTTCAGTCTCTCACTTGCACTAGAGTCAATAATCTAGTGCACATTGTCATGTGATTTAACACCAATAGTTCACATCGTCATGTGACCAACACCCAAAGGGTTTACTAGAGTCAATAATCTAGTTCACATCGCTATGTGATTAACACCCAAAGAGTACTAAGGTGCGATCATGTTTTGCTTGTGAGAGAAGTTTAGTCAACGGGTCTGCCACATTCAGAGTCGTGTGTATTTTGCAAATATTCTATGTCTACAATGCTCTGCATGGAGCTACTCTAGCTAATTGATCCCACTTTCAATATGTATCCAGATTGAGACTCAGAGTCATCCGGATCGGTGTAAAAGCTTTGCATCGACGTAACTCTTTACAACGAAATCTTTATCACCTCCATAACGGAGAAATATTTCCTTAGTCCTCTTAGGTAACTAAGGATTACTTTGACCGATGTCCAGTGGTCCACTCCTGGATCACTATCGTACCCCCTTGCCAAACTCATGGCAAGGTACACAACAGGTTTGTTACACGGCATGGCATACTTTATAGAACCTATGGCTGAGGCATAGGGAATGCCTTTCATTCTCTCTCTATCTTCTGCCGTGGTCGGGTTTTTAGTCTTACTCAACTTCATACCTTACAACTCAGGAAAGAACTCCTTCTTTGATTGATCCATTTTGAACTCTTTCAAAATCTTATCAAGGTATGTACTCGTCGAAAGTCTTATCAAGCGTCTTGATCTATCTTTATAGATCTTGATGCCCAATATGTAAGTAGCTTTACCGAGGTCTTTCTTTGAAAAACTCCTTTCAAATACTCCTTTATGCTTTCCAGAAAATTCTACATCATTTCCGATCAACAATATGTCATTCACATATACTTATCAGAAATGTTGTAGTGCTCCCACTCACTTTTTTGTAAATACAGGCTTCACCGCAAGTCTGTATAAAACTATATGCTTTGATCAACTCATCAAAGCATATATTCCAACTCTGAGATGCTTGCACCAGTCCATAGATGGATCGCTGGAGCTTGCACACTTTGTTAGCACCTTTAGGATCGACAAAACCTTCTGGTTGTATCATATACAACTCTTCTTTAATAAATCCATTAAGGAATGCAGTTTTGACATCCATTTGCCAGATTTCATAAATGCGGCAATTGCGAACATGATTCAGACAGACTTAAGCATCGATACGAGTGAGAAAATCTCATTGTAGTCAACACCTTGAACTTGTCGAAAAACCTTTTTGTGACAATTCGAGCTTTGTAGATAGTAACACTACCATTAGTGTCCGTCTTCCTCTTGAAAATCCATTTATTCTCAATGGCTTGCCGATCATCGGGCAAGTCAGCCAAAGTCCATACTTTGTTCTCAGACATGGATCCTATCTCAGATTTCATGGCCTCAAGCCATTTTGTGGAATCTGGGCTCATCATCGCTTCCTCATAGTTCGTAGGTTCGTCATGGTCTAGTAACATGACTTTTCATGATCATTATCATTAGCTTCCTCTCTAGTTGGTGTAGGCATCACGAGAACGGATTTCTCTGATGAGCTACTTTCCAATTCGAGAGAAGGTACAATTACCTCATCAAGCTCTACTTTCCTCCCACTCACTTCTTTCGAGAGAAACTCCTTCTCTAGAAAGGATCCATTCTTAGCAACAAAGATCTTGCCTTCGGATCTGTGATAGAAGGTGTACCCAATAGTTTCTTTCGGGTATCCTATGAAGACGCACTTCTCCGACTTGGGTTCGAGCTTATCAGGCTGAACTTTTTTCACATAAGCATCGCAACCCCAAACTTTAAGAAACGACAACTTATGTTTCTTGCCAAACCACAGTTCATACGGTGTCGGCTCAACAGATTTAGATGGTGCCCTATTTAACGTGAATGTAGATGTCTCTAATGCATAACCCCAAAACGATAGCGGTAAATCGGTAAGAGACATCATAGATCGCACCATATCAAGTAAAGTACGTTTATGACGTTCGGACACACCATTATGCTGTGCTGTTCCAGGTGGCGTGAGTTGTGAAACTATTCCACATTGTTTTAAATGAAGGCCAAACTCGTAACTCAAATATTCGCCTCTTCGATCAGATCGTAGAAACTTTATTTTCTTGTTACGATGATTCTCAACTTCACTCTGAAATTCTTTGAACTTTTCAAATGTTTCAAACTTGTGTTTCGTTAATTAGATATACCCATATCTGCTCAAATCATCTGTGAAGGTCAGAAAATAACGATACCCACCGCAAGCCTCAACACTCATCGGACCGCATACATCAGTATGTATTATTTCTAATAAGTGAGTGGCTCGCTCCATTGTTCCGGAGAACGGAATCTCAATCATCTTTCCCATGAGGCATTGTTCGCGAGCATCAAATGATTCATAATCAAGTGATTCCAAAAATCCATCCGCATAGAGTTTCTTCATGCGCTTTACACCAATATGACATAAACGGCAGTGCCACAAACATGTTGCACTATCATTATTAACTTTGCATCTTTGGGCATCAATATGTGTATCACTGCGATCGAGATTCAGTAAACCATTTACATTGGACGTAAGACCATAGAATGTTTTATTCATGTAAACAGAACAACAATTATTCTCTGACTTAAATGAATAACCGTATCGCAATAAACATGATCCAATCATATTCATGCTCAATGCAAATACTAAATAACATTTATTTAGGTCCAATACTAATCTCGAAGGTAGAGGGAGTATGCGATGGTGATCTTATCAACCTTGGAACCACTTCCAACACACATCGTCACCTCGCCCTCAACTAGTCTATGTTCATTTTGTAACTCCTGTTTCGAGTTACTAATCTTAGCAGCTGAACTGGTATCAAATACCCAGGGGCTACTATGAACACTAGTAAAGTACACATCAATAACATGTATATCAAATATACCTTTGTTCACTTTGCCATCCTTCTTATCCGCCAAGCATTTGGGGCAGTTCCGTTTCCAGTGACCATTCCGTTTGAAGTAGAAGCACTCAGTTTCAGGCTTAGGTCTAGACTTGGGCTTCTTTCCTTGAGCAGCAACTTGCTTGCTATTCTTCTTGAAGTTCCCCTTCTTCCCTTTGCCCTTTTTTTAAAACTACTGGTCTTGTTAACCATCAACACTTGATGCTCCTTCTTGATTTCTACCTTTGCTGATTTCAGCATCGCGAAGAGCTTGGGAATCGTTTTCATCATCCCTTGCTTATTATAGTTCATCACGAAGTTCTAATAACTTGGTGATAGTGACAAGAGAACTTTGTCAATCACTATCTTATCTGGAAGATTAACTTCCACTTGATTCAAGTGATTGTGGTACCCAGACATTTTGAGCACATGCTCACTAGCTGAGCTATTCTCCTCCATCTTGTAGGCAAAGTACTTGTCAGAGGTCTCATACCTCTCGACATGGTCATGAGTCTGAAATACCAATTTCAGCTCTTGGAACATCTCATATGCTCCATGGCGTTCAAAATGTTTTTGAAGTCCCGGTTCTAAGCCATAAAGCATGGTGCACTAAACTATCAAGTAGTCATCATACTGATCTTTGTCAAATGTTCATAACGTCTGCATTTGCTCCTGCAATAGGTATGTCACCTAGCGGTGCATCAAGGACATAATTCTTTTGTGCAGCAATGAGGATAATCCTCAGATCATGGACCCAGTCTGCATCATTGCTACTATCATCTTTCAACTTAAAAATAAACGGGGAGCTAAATCCTGAGCTATTGATCTACAACATAATCTGCAAATACTATCAAGACTAAGTTCAGATAAATTGAAGTTCAATTAATCATATTACTTAAGAACTCCCACTTAGATAGACATCCCTCCAGTCATCTAAATGATCACGTGATCCATATCAACTAAACCATGTCCGATCATCATGTGAGATGGAGTAGTTTTCAATGGTGAACATCTCTATGTTGATCATATCTACTATATGATTCATGTTCGACCTTTCGGTCTCAGTATTCCGAGGCCATATCTGCATATGCTAGGCTTGTCAAGTTTAACCCGAGTATTCTGCACGTGCAAAACTGGCTTGCACCCGTTGTATGTGAACGTAGAGCTTATCACACCCGATCATCACGTGGTGTCTCGGCACGACGAATTGTAGCAACGGTGCATACTCAGGGAGAACACTTGTACCTTGAAATTTAGTGAGGGGTCATCTTATAATGCTACCGCCGTACTAAGCAAAATAAGATGCATAAAAGATAAACATCACATGCAATCAAAATATGTGACATGATATGGCCATCATCATCTTGTGCCTTTGATCCATCTCCAAAGCACCGTCATGATCTCCATTGTCACCGGCTTGAAACTCTGATCTCCATCGTAGCATCGTTGCCGTCTTGCCAACTATTGCTTCTACGACTATCGCTACTGCTTAGTGATAAAGTAAATCAATTAGATGGCGATTGCATTTCATACAATAAAGCGACAACCATAAGGCTCCTGCCAGTTGCCGATAACTTTTACAAAACATGATCATCTCATACAACAATTTATATCCCATCACGTCTTAACCATATCACATCACAACATGCCCTGCAAAAACAAGTTAGACGTCCTCTACTTTGTTGTTGCAAGTTTTACGTGGCTGCTACGGGCTTCTAGCAAGAACCGTTCTTACCTACGCATCAAAACCACAACGATTTTTCATCAAGTGTGTTGTTTTAACCTTCAACAAGGACCGGCCGTAGTCAAACTCGATTCAACTAAAGTTGGAGAAACAGACACCCGCCAGCCACATGTGTGCAAAGCACGTCGGTAGAACCAGTCTCATGAACGCGGTCATGTAATGCCGGTCCAGGCCGCTACATCCAACAATACCGCCGAATCAAAGTAAGACGTTGGTGGTAAGCAGTATGACTATTATCGCCCACAACTCATTGTGTTCTGCTCGTGCATATAATCTACGCATAGACCTGGCTCTAATACCACTGTTAGGGAACGTAGCATGCAATTTCAAAAAAATCCTACGATCACGCAAGATCTATCTTGGAGATGCATAGCAACGAGACGGGAGAGTGTGTCCACGTACCCTCGTAGACCAAAGCAGAAGCGTTATGTTAACGTGGTTGATATAGTCGAACGTCTTCACGATCCAACCGATCCAAGTACCGAACGTACCGCACCTCCGTGTTCAGCACACGTTCAGCTCGATGATGTCCCTCGAACTCTTGATCCAGTAGAGGGTCGAGAGAGAGTTCCGTCAGCATGACGGCGTGGTGATGGTGATGGTGATATGATCCGCACAGGGCTTCGCCTAAGCACTATGACGCTATGAACGAAGGAGTAAACTATGGAGGGGGGCACCGCACACGGCTAAGAGAACTATTGATGTTCCTTTGGGTGCCCCTGTCCACGTATATAAAGGAGGGGGAGAGAGGCCGGCGGCTAGGAGGGGCGCGCCATGGGGGGTCTTACTTGGACTCCTAGTCCAAGTAGGATTCGCCCCCCCCCCCTCCCTTTTCCTTTCTCCACCGGAGGGAATAGGAAGGAGAGGGAGAGGGAAAGGGAAGGGCGGCACCGCCCCCTCCTCCTTGTACTATTCGGACTCCCTAGGAGGGGGCGCGCGGCCACCCCCCGCGGGCTTCCCACTCTCTCCCTTAGGCCCATGTAGGCCCAACACTTCCCCGGGGGGGGGGTTCCGGTAACCCCTCGGTACCCCAAAAAAATACCTGAATCACTTTGAACCATTTCGATGTCCGAATATAACCTTCCAATATATGAATCTTTACCTCTCGACCATTTCGAGACTCCTCGTCATGTCCGTGATCTCATCCGGGACTCTGAACAAACTTCGGTCACCAAAACACACAACTCATAATACAAATCGTCATCGAACGTTAAGCGTGCGGGCCCTACGGGTTCGAGAACTATGTAGACATGACCGAGACACATCTCCGGTCAATAACCAATAGTGGAACCTGGATGCTCATATTGGCTCCTACATATTCTACGAAGATCTTTATCGGTCAAACCGCATAACAACATACATCATTCCCTTTGTCATCGGTATGTTACTTGCCCGAGATTCGATCGTCGGTATCATCATACCTAGTTCAATCTCGTTACCGGCAAGTCTCTTTACTCGTTCCGTAATGCATCATCTCGCAACTAACTCATTAGTCACATTGCTTGTAAGGCTTATAGTGATGTGCATTACCGAGAGGGCCCAGAGATACCTCTCCGATACACAGAGTGACAAATCCTAATCTTGATCTATTCCAACCCAACAAACACCTTCGGAGACACCTTTAGCGCATCTTTATAATCACCCAGTTATGTTGTGACATTTGATAGCACACAAGGTGTTTCTTCGGTATTCGGGAGTTGCATAATCTCATAGTCGGTGGAATATGGTTCTCCAGGTGCCCGGGCAATCCACTGGGTGCTCCAGGGTGCCCCAACCAATCCACCCAGGTGTGTATAAAGTAGCCACCTTAAGTTAACCATTAATGATAACTCTCACATCTGTCATGAATACACTCAACCAATCCACATCTACGAGCATAGCAGAGCAGTATGAGCATAACGAAAAAGTAACTCCCAAGGTTTGAATGCAGGACAATAGGTTCCTACCTCATCAACTACTTCCCAATACCCACATGTTATCAAGTCCTAACCATGCAGTGTTTGAGGGTTGAAACTAATGCATAAAAACTGGGTAATGAAAAGTATGATCAAAGTGTGAACTTGTCTGTACTGTTGATGAAGATGATTCGCACTCATAACTCCTGATAGTTCTATTCGTCACACTCCGGTCAATCTATCGTAAGCAAGCAATAGTAACCACACATAAGCAATCATGCAAAAGAATCGCAGAAAAGATCTCAGAAAACATCGAAAACAGGAAAATAACTCTTGCAACAGAAAAAAATTCTAACAGTACAAAAATTGGGTGAACTTGGCCTTATTAGAAAGTTTAGGTCAAGAGCTTCGATTTGCAAAAAGAATCAACTAAAACGGAGTTATAAAACTCAAGTTATGATCAAACGAAGTTCAAATACAAATCTGCTCTAATTCAAATTTTAAAATTTTCAAAAACATGTTTAAGTTGATTATCTGGATAGATGAGATCATAACGAAGAAGTAGGCGTTGGTTTCATCTAATTCCAACTAACGAGCAAAAAGTAGTGAGGGTTTGAAGATTAGGGGCTAATTTGTAAATAAAATATTCATGGATGGGTCCCTGGCCGAAAATTAAAAAGAAAAAGAAAAAACTATCGAGCGAACGCTCGCTAACAGAACCTAATCTAGCAAATCTGTTCACTGAAGAACCTAAAGAACAAATGATCTCTAATTAAATTAACCTAAACAAATAAACCAAAACTAAAAAGAAAACCGGGCAAACCGGGGATGGTTTATTACCGAACCGGGGAAACCGGTGGTCGGGTGGCAGTTCGAGGCGGCGGCGCGGTGGCTCCGGCGAGGCGACGGTGCGGCAGCGGTGCGGACAAGGCGGCGGCGACGCGGCAGCGGCGCGGCACGGTGGAGTGTGGTGGTGGCGTGCAGCGCGGAGCGGGAGGCAGCAACGGCGACGCCGACGAGATGCGGCTGCGGCGGCGCGGCGATCTATGGCAGCGGCAAGGAGCGGCGAGGCGAGGAGAGAGAGGGCCGGGGGTGCAGCTTATATACAGGAGGGGCGGAGGTGCTTGCGGGAGGGGGCAGAGCCGGGGCGGAGTCCGGTTGGGTCACGGCGACGGCGGCGATGCCGTGCGGCGGCGGGTGTCCTGCAGGAGCTTGGGGACGGGCGCGGGCGAGCGGCGTGGGCTGGGCCGCGGCCTGGCAGAAGTTGGGCCGGCCCAGTCGGGGGGAAAAGGTTTTTTTTTAACACAGACAAATGAAAAATAATAAAAACAAAAATAAATAGGAATATTATATAGGCATATAACATATCAAAAGTTTCAGAAAAAGATTTTCTACAACATGAACATTTTTCTAGCATCAAATAAATTCCACAGAAATTAAAATAAATCAAACAGTGCTAGAGCTCTAATAAATTTCCAATAAAATCATTTTAAAAATACCAAAATGATTTCAAATTTATTTATCTCCAATTTTCTGATGTAGGGAATCATTTTACCCTATTTTTCGTATATTTTTATTTTGGAGAAAAATAATTTGAATAAAACCCAAATAACTCCAAATTGAAAATAATTTCAAAAGGACTTTGAATTTGATCCTTTTAAACTTCCAACTCATATTTCATATAATTTGAAGAAGTCATTTTATCTTCTCTCATGAAAATCATTGAGTTGCTTAAAGTTCTGAATTGGAAATATTTTCAAATGAAATTCAAATGTTTTCAACACCCCTTTTCATTTAAATAAATGGAAGAAATCATGTCATCTTCTCTCCAGGGTTTTGTGATGAAAATAATTTGAATTCATGGATATCATAAATGCAAGATGAAAGTTTGGGAAAGTCCTTTTATTCCCTCTCATTTAACTTTCAAAAAGTTTTGAATTTCACTCAATTTCACACAATCAATCACACAACAATCAAACAATCAATCAAATCTATCTATTTATTATAACATTCCAAAATTTAGAATTTTGGGATGTTACAAACCTACCACCCTTAAAATGAATCTCGTCCTCAAGATTCGGAGAGGCTAGAAAGAAAATAGGTTAGGTTTGGAGGTCTTCTTAGATCTTCAAGACAATTCCTTCTCTCGGCTCTTCCGGTAGTGGCATCACGTTTACCGCAATTCTTCTGTCCTTTCATCTTGGTAAGGTTATTCCGAGACTGGGTCTTCTTAGCTGACGGGTCTGGCGTCAATATTAAACAACTATCGATATCTCAGGGTGGTCAACAATTTATGGTTTCTCCTGCAGGAAATAGGTCTGGGTTGAACCTCACCGTATAACCTACGGTTGGCAGCAGCTACCGTGTAGAAGGGGAAAAATTATCATACCATTCTAAGGTTTAAACAAGGTTGAATATCGTCGTCTCTCTACTATAGGTAAGTCACTCAGATTTACCATCCCATATAGCAAGGCGAATAATAAGAGTAAGTTGGTATGGTGATCAATCCATCCCGCGCCCAAACCATTACCTTGTACATGGTTTAGCAAATCTCGCATTCTAACACTCGGTCATCCTCACAAGCATTACAGAATTTTTCTTGTCGACGAACTAAGTTCGGAAAAATCCATGGATTCTGCAAGCCAAACAAACATCTATCGTTTCTTCACATCTCTCTGGTTTTGCGTTACTCCTATAAAATCGTCGATGGGTAAGGTCGTAACTTCTTCCAGGGTTTTTCCTTCAGCAAGAGTGTGCTTGCTTCTTGGCAGGTCCTGGGGCCTGTGGGTTATGGCCCATCTCATCACTTGTAATCCTTGAACTCATCATCGGGGCCAACTGATCATTATCCCAACATTCAGCTTCCTAGCATACTTAAATCCATCCAATTGTACTGTCTCTCTTCCTTCCATTTGTACCAAACTAAGACGTTTCTTATTTTGTCTGAAATCCACTCCGTGGAATATCATAATCCTTTCCAAGGGTCAAATCTCCTCACAGGGTACTACACCCTTGAAAATGCTCCAATTCTTCCATAGACCATATTTCTCATATCCTCGAAAATGGTCAAAATCTTTCTTCATAGAATAGCAACTCATAAAATCCAAATCAGTACCAACGAGGCTAACTTTATTGATTCTCCAATTATTACAATCTCTTGCTTTTCCATTACATGCCTCAACTCAACACCTCAATACAAAGGAAAATGTTCTCACTACTACTACTATACTTCTCACAGACTCAGCTATTTAGCACAAGCTTTCTTCTCCTTGGGACAATCTCTGGCAAAGTGCCCTGCTTCATTACAGCGAAAACATATTACTTCCAACAAGTCTCGTGATTTCCTTATGACTACATATCCTCCTTGGGTCCTCGGCTTCCTTTTTGGGGAACTGCTGAAGTAGTACCCTGGATCTCTAGAACATATGATATGACGCAGGTCCTTCCTGGTATCCAATCTACTTCTCTTCCTGGACTTTTCCGTTCCAATCAGGGCTTCTATTTCATGTGGGTCATACTCTACTTCCTCTGTCGGGAATTCTACTAGATCCCCATTCAAACAATTCTGGGAGAGGTGTCCTTCTTCTCCACATGAATAGCATGACTTGGTGCAGGGTTTAATTGGGTATTCTTTGGGTGTGTCCTCCACCTCTTCCTCCATCACAGGTTCTTCTAAAATTTCCATGAGGGCTCCTTTCATTGCTTCTTTCTTCTGCTGGATGGTTCTTTGTACCATGGGGTAAGTGTGACACTGAGCGGGGTAGTGGGTAGTCCCTTCACACAAGAAACAAGTGATCTGCCTAGTTGGGCATTCTTCAGCTGGGTGACTTTCTTCACAATTAGGGCATTCATCCTTGTGTTCTTTATGGTTGTGTCTTATTTCTCCACAAATCTTGCATGCACAAGGTTTCTTCATATTATTTCCATAAGGCTTCAATTTCTGGGACACAAACCGAGACTTTGGCAAAGTCGACTTAAATTCTTTCCAAGTGGTTACTCCTTGCCATCCATTGATGGTTTGGTACATCCTCCACCAAGTAGCGGCACCTCTTTCAAAGCACTGAAGATCATGCTGGGTCATATCCTTTCCGGCTATATGGTTATTCTCCATGTGATCCTCCATGTTCTGAATCCATCGGTCCGTCTCCAATTGACTCATCGATCCAGAAAATATAAGCTCATCTCCATTCATCCTCTATTGGGTCCATGGGTTTGGGGGTGGGTGAGATAAGGGAGGTCAAGAGGGATACACACAATACAAACAATAGTTTTGAAAAGACAGATTTTATTTTGTGGCTGCCGAAAAAAACATCAAACAAATGACAGCTCACAAACGTCGCATCTAACGTAGGTATATAACAGGGGTTTGGTCTTCTAAAGGTTAACATCGCCAAACTCTTCAAGTCTTGTTCATGTCTCCGATGGCTTCTTCCGATCGTGCTTGTCCTTCTCAAGTCTTTTTCCCAGATCATCTCATGTTGACACGAAGTATCTCATGACGTCCTCCACTATTTCTGGAGTTGCGTTCCAAACTTCGGGGTTTCAACATCCTTGGCATGAGCCATGGTACTACTGTCCTTCAGTTCCTGACGAATCTCCGTATCTCGAGGTTTTGCTCCTCCAGCTTGGCTACTTTCAGCTTCTGGGTCCTGAGTTCTTCACGAAATGCTTCCTTATCAAATATGGCTTCTTGCAGGTCCATCCTAAACTTCTTGATGTAACACTCCAGATCCTGGTGATACACCAGCTAAGGTTAAAACTTCATCTTTCGCTGATAGGTGCTCCATTAGCCTTCTACCCTCCAATCCTTCCGAAGAAATGCATGCTTAACTAAGCACGGTGACAATAGCATAAGCGGGCGATAACACCATGGTCAGCCGTGTCTATGCCCATGTTACTGCCATGAGTTTTCATTCCATAGTTGATATCTCCTTCCTTAGGGTTTTCTTGACAAAAACTTTGAGTTTTATGCTCCATGTTCCGGTCTTTCTCCGATACACCTTGATCTCAGGTATTGACAGCTTCCATAGTCTGCCAAGTTCCATAAGGGTAGCTTTTCCTAGGTCATACCAATCCGGAAATTCTACAGAGCCTTCACATTCTCCTAGTCTTCGGAGTCTCCAACCGTTGTAGTTTCCATTATTATAATGCACGGTAAAATCCTTTTCATTCCGAAGTGGTCTTAGTTGTCTGATATCTTGTACTTCTTGAAGTGGTCTCATCAGTCGAATCTTCGGGGTCAAAAGGGGAAAAGGGGTATAGTCTCACTAAATGGGAATATTTGATAAAACTCAGAAGAGAAGAGAGGTAAAAGATCTTTTTGAAAATGAAGTTGTAGAGAAAATTTTCCTATGGGCTTGCCAGTTTCTAGGGTCACGTCCTACTGTCAACATGTGCTCTGATACCATCTTGTAGCGACCCAACCTTAGACGGTCAAGTCTCTGTGCTTAAGTGTCATCCCTGGATCGGTATGCTGACACACACAGTACTCGAGGATTTATAACAAAGGTAAATCACATGTATAAAGTAACATAAATACTATTACCTCAATCCAAATAGCGGAAGTAACAACAAGGTTGTCCCATCAACACCAATGGCAAAGTTGAGTGTAGAAAATCGTAACCCTAACGTATCACTTACTCATCGTAAGATCCTGCAACATGAGACGTTGCAGCCACAAAGGGTCAGTACATTGAATGTACTGGCAAATTCACACCATAGGATAATGATGAATAATAGCTATCACTACATGCATATTTGGCTCGTGGAAAGCTCTAGGGTTAACATGTTTTTGCGAAAAGCCAATTTTTCCCTACTGCAAAGGAATGTATTTTATTTAACTACAAAGTTGGTTGATAAATATTGAGAAGGTTCCTCCAACTCAATCCCAAAATAATAATCATTAACCCAATCAAATTAATTAAATAAAGTGTTGAGATCAACATGATAATCCAAGAACCAGATACTCAAGATGTCCATAACCGGGGACACGGCTAATCATGATTAGTTTGTACACCCTGCAAAGGTTTGTGCACTTTTCCCCACAAGACATGATCTCCTCCGTTGGATTTCTCGCACTACATGGTGTTTGAGAAACGGATGACCGAGACACAGTCTTTCAGAAGCATTAACTCTAACCCCAGGTAGACAGTACCAACCTACACCCCCTACATCTGCTAGCCTACCACTAGAAGAGGTCATGCAACATACTCAACTATGCTAGAGCCCATAATAGCTTGTGGCTGCACACGGAAGTTTCTAGCATGAATAATCTTATGATCCCTTTGAGCCTGGGTGGCATTCCATAGGGTGATCACACGGGTCCTCCGGGATCCCCTTGGGCAAGCACTGGGTTCTCCAGGTGCCCGGGCAAACCACTGGGTGCTCCAGGGTGCCCCAACCAATCCACCCAGATGTGTATTAAAGTAGCCACCTTAAGTTAACCATTAATGATAACTCTCACATCAGTCATGAATACACTCAACCAATCCACGTCTATGAGCATAGCAGAGCAGTATGAGCATAACAAAAAAGTAACTCCCAAGGTTTGAATGCAGGACAATAGGTTCCTACCTCATCAACTACTTCCCAATACCCACATGTTATCAAGTCCTAACCATGCAGTGTCTGAGGGTTGAAACTAATGCATAAAAACTGGGTAATGAAAAGTATGATCAAAGTGTGAACTTGCCTGTACTGTTGATGAAGATGATTCGCACTCATAACTCCTGATAGTTCTATTCGTCACACTCCGGTCAATCTATCGTAAGCAAGCAATAGTAACCACACATAAGCAATCATGCAAAAGAATCGAAGAAAAGATCTCGAAAAACTTCAAAAATAGGCAAATAAATCTTGCAACAGAAAACAATTTCTAATAGTACCAAAATTGGGTGAATTTGGCCTTATTAGAAAGTTTAGGTCAAGAGCTTCGATTTGCAAAAAGAATCAACTAAAACGGAGTTATAAAACTCAAGTTATGATCAAACGAAGTTCAAATACAAATTTGCTCTAATTCAAATTTTATAATTTTCAAAAACATGTTTAAGTTGATTATTTGGATAGATGAGATCATAACAAAGAAGTAGGCGTTGGTTTCATCTAATTCCGACTAACGAGCAAAAAGTAGTGAGGGTTTGAAGTTTAGGGGCTAATCTGTAAATAGAATATTCACGGATGGGTCCCTGGCCGACAATTAAAAAGAAAAAGAAAAACTATCGAGCGAACGCTCGCTAACAGAACCTAATCTAGCGAATCTGTTCACTGAAGAACCTAAAGAACGAACGATCTCTAATTAAGTTAACCTAAACAAATAAACCGAAACTAACAAGAAAACCGGGCAAACCGGGGACGGTTTATTACCGAACCGGGGAAACCGGCGGTCGGGTGGCGGTTCGAGGCGGCGGCATGGTGGCTCCGGCGAGGCGACGGCGTGGTGGCGCGGCAGTGGTGCGGACGAGGCAGCGGCGACGCGGCAGCGGTGCGGCGCGGTGGAGTGCGTTGGTGGCGTGCAGCGCGGAGCGGGAGGCAGCGACGGCGGCTGCGGTGATCTGCGGCAGCGGCGAGGAGCGGCGAGGCGAGGAGAGAGAGGGCCGGGGGTGCAGCTTATATACAGGAGGAGGGGCAGAGGTGCTTGCGGGAGGGGGCAGAGCTGGGGCGGAGTCCGGTTGGGTCACGGCGACGGCGGCGATGCCGTGCGGCGGCGAGAGTCCTGCGGGAGCTTGGGGACGGGCGCGGGCGCGGGCGAGCAGCGTGGGCTGGGCCGCGGCCTGGTAGAAGCTGGGTCGGCCCAGTCAGGGGGGGAGGTTTTTTTTAAAACACAGACAAACGAAAAATAATAAAAAAAATAAATAGGAATATTATATAGGCATATAACATATCAAAATTTTCAGAAAAAGATTTTCTACAACATGAACATTTTTCTAGCATCAAATAAATTCCACAGAAATTCAAATAAATCAAACAGTGCTAGAGCTCTAATAAAAATCCAATAAAATCATTTAAAAATACCAAAATGATTTCAAATTTATTTATCTCCAATTTTCTGATGTAGGGAATCATTTTACCCTATTTTTGTATATTTTTATTTTGGAGAAAAATAATTTGAATAAAACCCAAATAACTCCAAATTGAAAATAATTTCAAAAGGACTTTGAATTTGATCCTTTTAAACTTCCAACTCATATTTCATATAATTTGAAGAAGTCATTTTATCTTCTCTCATGAAAATCATTGAGTTGCTTAAAGTTCTGAATTGGAAATATTTTCAAATGAAATTCAAATATTTTCAACACCCCTTTCATTTAAATAAATGGAAGAAGTAATGTCATCTTCTCTCCAGGGTTTTGTGATGAAAAGAATTTGAATTCATGGAGATCATAAATGCAAGATGAAAGTTTGGGAAAGTCCTTTTATTCCCTCTCATTTAACTTTCAAAAAGTTTCAAATTTCACTCAATTTCACACAATCAATCACACAACAATCAAACAATCTATCTATTTAATATAACATTCCAAAATTTAGAATTTTGGGATGTTACAGTGATCCCGTTCATCAAATGACAACACATGTCTATGGTGAGGAAACTTAACCATCTTTGATTAACGAGCTAGTCAAGTAGAGGCATACTAGGGACACTCTGTTTGTCTATGTATTCACACATGTACTAAGTTTCTGGTTAATACAATTCTAGCATGAATAATAAACAGTTATCATGATATGAGGAAATATAAATAACAACTTTATTATTGCCTCTAGGGCATATTTCCTTCAGGAATTGTGTTTCGTAGACTCCCTTAGGGTTTCAGGAATATTTGGGAATTTATAAGGCGAAGAGGCGGTGCGGGGGGTCACCGAGGTGGGCACAACCCCCCTGGGCGCTCCTGGGCCTCCTGGCGCGACCTGGTCGGTTGTGCTCCCCTCGGGCCTCTCCTCTGGTACTTCTCTGGCCCACTGGATGTCTTCTGGTCCAAAAAAATCTGCAAAAAGTTTCGCTACGCTTGGACTCCGTTTGGTACTGATATTCTGCAAAGTAAAAAACAAGCAAAAACAGCAACTGGCATTGGGCACTATGTCAATAGGTTAGTCCCAAAAATGATATAAAGTTGCTATAAAATGGTTGTAAAACATCCAAGAATGATAATATAATAGCATGGAACAATAAAAAATTGTAGATACGTTGGAGACGTATCACGCGCCGACGCGCATCCCACCCCTCCCGCCACGCGTACACATGCATGCCGCCCGATCACCGCCCGCCGGCTGCTATAAAAGTCGTCCCTCTTCGCCGGTGGCCTCACACTCCCTCGCCACAGCCCATCTTCCCCTCTCGCCGTCGATGCCCCTCTCGTCCTCTCACCGCCGACGATCCTCTCCCCTCTCACCCCATGGCAGAGCGCTACCCCAGTGACGGACCGGCAGCCAACGGCTTCGACTGTCGCCACCTGCACAAGGCGAGGCCCGCCTCCTGTACGAGGCGGACTACCCGGCGCCGCCGAACATGCGGGTGTCGGGCTCATGGAGGCTGAGCGTCGGCAGAGTGCCGGTGCTACCGCCGCCCTCTAGAGCGGACCGGCGTGCCGAGATCGCGCGTATCCTCTCGTCGCTGCCGGAGAGCGGGCGGAATCAGCCGAGTTACGCCCCCGACAGCAACACGCTATGGACGGTGTACTTCGACTACCACCATGCCGACCAGCTCGCCGCCACTAACGGCGTCGAGCCCCGCAGCCGCCTCAACACCGACGGGCGTCGCCAATGGTGGGGCATCCTCGGGCGCACGCTGGAAGCCGTCCTCGAGCATATCGAGGCCGGCAACATGCCGCGTCTGGAGTACTCGGTGCCCCCTCCTTCTCCCGTCGGCATGGCAGTTCATGGACGTTGAGGCGCATGGAGATGGCGTCCTCCTCCTCGTCGGGCTCCACTCCTCCGGGTCGCTGGCGCTCCTCCCGGTCAAGCTGGAGCCGCGGGAGACGCCGCTTGGGCGGCGCACACGCGGTCGCGCCCTCGTCATCAACGAGGGTGGCATCCCTTCTCCTCCGGCCACCTCCTCTAGCCTCGTCAAGCCGAAGACCAAGATAGGGCTCCTCGCCGTGAAGAAGGAGCACCTCGACATGGCCGGTGACGAGGAGACCGGCCTGAAATGGGCGCGGGGCGACTACGTCTGGTAGGAGATGGAGCGCCAGTGTCGCGCCCTCGAGGAGATCGCCGCCCGGCGCCGCGGCCATGAGTTGGGCGGTGTCGTCATCCTCGACGACCGTGACGAGGAGGCTCCCGGGCCGTCCACCCCCCCCCCCCCCCGGCATCGACGACGCAGGTTAGGGGTGCAACAAGGACAGCGGCGGCGTGTAGGACAGTGGCGATGACGACGGCGGCGGTGACTACACCAACTTCTACAGGCTCCTATGCATGTAGAAGGCGGCGCAACGGCGGCGTAATAGTAGTATTTTAGTTTGTTTTTAAATTATGTTTTTAATTTGTATAAATATCAATGAACCGCCTAAATTTCCTCCAAATTTGTCTCGTGTTTGACCGAATTTTAGCTGAACTAGGTTTTTTTTAAACGGCGTCTGGGCGACCTTGGGGCGGCGGTTGGGAAACCGACCGCCCCCACGCCGATGTTTTGCCCGGCGCGCCCCCACACGGTGCTATTCCAAGCCCCTGGGGACCGAACGAGTGGAGATGCTCTTAGGCTGGTCGTAGTGAGGAGTATTATATAGTAGTATCATGCATATGATCCTATTTCGGTAATGCACAGTATCACAGGTTAGTAACTTTGGTTGCCTTATTAATTGTCATGCATGAAACAAAGTACTACAACATTTAATATGATACGGTATCATGGTATGATATCACACCCTCTCTTTTCTCGTTTAATTGTGCGTCACGTCATCAAGAAAGTCTAGTTGACATGATACTACTTAGACGAAAAAGGGTTTCCCCCGCTTTATATTATAAAGCAACAACCACCACAAAACAAAGTACGGTAGCAAGGTTCCGTCAAACGGATCCAACAATAGAAAAGAATACAACAGGTTCCAAGGTCTTGCTGGGGGCACAGCACAACAAACCCCTCAAATAAAAGAGCAACTAATCTGGCTCCGGCGGAGGCGGAGGGAGCTGCGGTTGGAGCGGCGGGGCGAGTCGAGAGGCGGAGGTGCGTAGGTCGGTGGTCATCTTGTCGATGAAGGGGCAGTCTTGGCGCTTGCTAAGTGGCCTCCATAGCTGTAAAAAGCCACACAGTTTGTATATGGCGTCAGCAACACGTAGAGGAATGTGATGCTCAATCACCAATTTATTGCGGACATTCCATAATGTCCACAGCAGCGAGCCCACCATCGCCCAGATGGGGGGACGCGCAGAGCTAGGGAAGGTAAGTACTTCCGCAAACATATCCAGGAGATTAGGGTGGCACCAACTGCCACCTACGATCTCGCGTAAGCAACTCCACAAAAAACACGCAGAGGGGCAAACAAAGAAGATGTGGTTGGAGTCTTCAGGCATAGAACAGAGCGGGCATAAGCCATCGGATGGGCCACTCCGCTTGAGCACCTCGGTGCCCAAAGGAAGGAGCCCACGCACTAGCTGCCATAGGAAGATTCTAATCTTCAGAGGCAGTTTGATCTCCCAAAGGAGATTTAGCTCTGCCGGTCCTGGAATGGGTAGAATCGCCTGATAGAGCGATTTGGAGGAGAATCGGCCCGACGGCTCGAGGCACCAACGCGTTGTGTCCGGTCCGAGTACCGGGGTGTGAAGGGCAATGCACGCGATGAGGTCCTCCCAGAGGTCTCGCTCACCCTGCCCGAAGGTACGCCGAAATGCGATATTGCCCAAATCCATAAGGCCGACTCAACAGACAAATTCGGGTTGGCGCAAATTTTGAAAAGGGGTTGGAACCGCACGGCAAAGGGTTGCATGCCCGACCACCTGTCTAGCCAGAATAGTGTGGTTGTGCCGGTTCCAACCGAGATGGAGGACCCAATACGAAGGACCGGCATGAGTTGGACAATTGTCTGCCAGAATTGGACCCCCCTATCTATGTGCAAACGCCAAGCCCTAACCACGTAACATAGGTAGTACCACATAAGTAAAAATGATGAGGTGGCAAGTAGTTAATGAGGAGAGAGGCAAATAGAGTAACATAATATGTTACCATCACATAGCGTTTCCCAATGCAAAATGAGTCTACAAAGTAATAAATGAAGACATCTATGTTACTATACATATGACACTACCCACTATAACATGTCTATGTTACTAGTCTAAGTTACTCTCCACTATGACCAGCCTTATGACACTGACATTACGACCAGCCTTATTCAATGATTTGCAAGTCTTAACAGCAAATCTGACAGTTGAGACCTGCATGTTTGAGCTGATGTGGCAGGATAGGGCGAGAGTAAGCCATTCCTAAACGGCGCTAGTTCAGTGTATGCAAACGGGGGCACACCCCCTGCACCGCTCTAGGCCGGCCCATATCCCCTTCCTCTTTTCTACTGGTGCGGATGTCGGCGTTCTAGGAACGGGGGTCCCCAGACTTGCCTGCCTGCGGCCCACGGCGTGGCTGAGTTAGCAGGCCGTACGGCCCATCTTCATCAACAAACCATCCAAGACCCTCGCGAGGGGCCAAGCCTCGCGAGGCGGACGGTGCAAGACCTCCTCAGGAGTGGCCTAGCCAGGCAGGCTCACGAGGAGCGGAGATATCAAGGCGGGGCAAACCTCACGAGGCTCTCGTGACGTGAGCCATGACGATCGACACCAGGCTGGCGCCAGGCGGGCGCCGATGCGCGCAGCGTCCTTGTTTCCTCTTTGGTGCTAAGGAGACGGGCGCAGGCGCGGAGTACCGAGGCATCTCGCAAAGGTTTCCATATCAGTGCAACGAGACCAAGACCAGGAGGACGGCGAGGCGGAGGTCACCATGGAGCCCAAGGCGGCGTCATCATCAGAGCCTTTTGCAGGCGAAGACCACCTTTGTCAGGATAGCTTGTACTAAATGTCCCCTTTCAAATTGCCCGCCGTTGTTGGCTCTCTTCCCGCTCAATATTTGGGAAGAGGACCAGGGCCTCTATAAATAGGTCTAGCCACCGTAGTAGTAGGGATCATCTGATCTTGGACTGGATCCACTCCATCCTCACACGCACAAGTTGGCAAAGCACAAGAACACCTCAACCTCAGGAGGCTGTTCTTCCCCTTGTATTGTTCATCATCAGCCCAAGAGGCAATCCACCACCACCACACTGGAGTAGGGTATTACACCACAACGGTGGCCCGAACCAGTATAAATCTCGTGTCTTTCTGTGTTGTGAGTCCGTCGAGTTCGTCCGCAAGATCTTAGAGAGCTAGGGCGTAGATCGGTAGGAGGGAAAGACTTCGCGCGCACCCCAGAGTTTGAACCTTAAGGGTTTTGCCGGAACCCGAGATCCGACACCTGGCGCGCCAGGTAGGGGTGCGTCGTAGCTTCCCTTTCGTCGATCCGTCGCTCCGTCGTCTTCATGGCGGACGCTCGCCGCGCTCGAGCTGAGCGCCAGGCTGCCCTCACCGCCCGCGTTGCTTAGGCGGCTCCCGTCGGCGGGCCACCTCGTCGCTCTCCGTCTCCCGCCGCCAACTCCGCCACATGATCATTTAGTTTTATTGCTAATGCTTTCATCATGACTTATACATGTTCCTCTGACTATGAGATTATGCAACTCCCGAATACTGGAGGAACACCTTGTGTGCTATCAAACGTCACAACGTAACTGGGTGATTATAAAGATGCTCTACAGGTGTCTCCGATGGTGTTTGTTGAGTTGGCATAGATCGAGATTAGGATTTGTCACCCCGTGTATCGGGGAGGTATCTCTGGGCCCTCTCGGTAATGCTCATCACTATAAGCCTTGCAAGCAATGTGACTAATGAGTTAGTTGCGGGATGATGCATTATGGCACAAGTAAAGAGACTTGCCTATAATGAGATTGAACTAGGTATGATGATACCGACGATTGAATCTCGGGCAAGTAACATACCGATGACAAAGGGAACAACGTATGTTGTTATGCGGTTTGACCGATAAAGATCTTCGTAGAATATGTAAGAGCCAATATGAGCATCCAGGTTCCGCTATTGGTTATTGACCGAAGATGTGTCTCGGTCATGTCTACATAGTTCTCGAACCCGTAGGGTCCGCACGCTTAACGTTCAATGACGATTTGTATTATGAGTTATGTGATTTGATGTACCGAAGTTTGTTTGGAGTCCCGGATGAGATCACGGAAATGACGAGGAGTCTCAAAATGGTCGAGACATAAAGATTGATATATTAGAAGGTTATGTTTGGGCACCGGAATAGTTTCGGAAAGGTTCAGACATTTTCCGGAGTATCGGGGGGTTACCGGAACCCCTCGGGGGGTTAATGGGCCTTCATGGGCCCTTAAGGAGAGAGGAGGCAGACGGCCAGGTGGAGGCGCCCCCCCCCCCCCCAAGCCCAAACCGAATTGAACTACGGTTGGGGGCGGCCCCCTTTCCTTCTTCTCCTCCCTCTCTTTCCCCCTTCTTCTTAGAATAGGAAAGGGGGGCGCGGATCCTACTTGGACCGGGAGTCCAAGTAGGACTCCCCCCTTGGCACGCCACACCTTGGCCGGCCTCCTCCTCCCCCCTCCTTTATATACGTGGGAGGGGGCACCCCATAGACACACAAGTTTCTCTTAACCGTGTGCGGTGCCCCCCTCCACAGTTACACACACCTCGGTCATATCGTCGTAGTGCTTAGGCGAAGCCCTGCGCCGGTAACTTCATCATCACCGTCGCCACGCCGTCGTGCTGACGGAACTCTCCCTCGTCCTCAACTCGATCAAGCGCCCGAGGGACGTCACCGAGCTAAACGTGTGCTGAACGCGGAGATGCCGTACGTTCGGTACTTGGATCGGTTGGATCGCGAAGACGTTCGACTACATCAACCGCGTTACTAAACGCTTCCTCTTTCGGTCTACGAGGGTACGTGGACACACTCTCCCCACTCGTTGCTATGCATCTCCTAGATAGATCTTGCATGATCGTAGGTAAAAAAAATTAAATATTGCATTCCCCAATAAATGGCAATGGGGGTTATTACCTAGTCGGGTATTGCCTTCCCAAACCCATCCCAATAACACCTCTTTCGTGCCTATCCCTGCCCGCGGGGACAACAAAGATTCATATCTTTGTCCCTGTCGTGGTTTTCATCCCAGCGGGAACCTTACGTCATGCTTGTGTTTATTGCGTGGGAGTGAGTACAGAGTACATGAATCTACCAAGAGATTGTGTGATATCTTTATGAGCCGGGCCCCTCAGTTTATATAGGTACGAGGGTCCTAGGGTACATGGATCCTAGCCGGCTACGTACGGAGAGATAGAAAACCTCCACGAATTCAGCATCTTGAAGTATACGTCGAGCCGTCTAGATCCTTCTAATTATATTTCATGGACCGTACGATTTGGCCCAGGTCGGAAAAGACATGCCCTCAGCCCGGCCCACCGGGCCAGGAGTTGACATGATTAGAGGTCCCTAGCCAAGACACCATCAGCGACGCTGCAAGCAGTGGTGGGAGGTGAGCGGCGGCACCAGTGCAAAGCACTGGTGTTTGCTTCAACGTCGCGGGTTGCGACCCTACAAGTGGTGGTGTGAAAGCGATGCAGGGTTGCTGTGAGGGCTCCGCTGTGATGCACGAGTGATGCGTGGTTCTATGAGAGCATCGATGTTGCTGTAATGGAGCATCGCCGGGCCACCGGAGCATACCCAGTGCTGTAATGGAGCACCGACATCCGCCGTGTGGTGCTACGGGAGTATCGACAGTGCTGGATTGGAGCATCGTTGGGCCACCGAAGTATCGTCGGTCTGCAATGGAGCACGTCGTCGATGCAGCTCTCGCAAAAGCTTCGTGCGTAGCAGTGCGAGTAACAAGGATGATGGAGGCGTTGCAGACGTGGGCGTGCTGGGAAGGAAGCGATAACATGGTCTCGGTGTGACCCTATCATCAGGGATTAAGCGGACCAAATTAGATTATGCGTAAGTAAACCAACGGCTGGATGGCTGGATATGCAGATGAGCTTTTCTAAGATCAGCTGGCTGACGGCTAGCGGCCTCCCTATGGTATACATTATTATCATTTCATTTTAACGATTATCATTTAGATACAACTAGCCTACTAAAACATCATATATGTTGGAACGGAGGTACTCTCTCCGTTCTAAAATAGATGACCCAACTTTACAAAGCTTGGTCATCTATTTTAGAACCGAGGGAGTAGTAGATACTACATGAAACCCTCGGTAGGACTACGGATCCCTACATGTGTGAAGCGAGAGAAGTTCCAACCCTTCAAGCCAATCCACCGCGTGTCCTGTGGACCGGAGTCAACTAATGGTATTCAATTCATGTCGGTCAAGCTGTTGTTTCTTGAAGATCAAGAAAGCCAACGTTTCTTGAATTTCGTCGAACTTGAGCCAAAAACATCGAGTCGGCCTGCAACGCCGACGTCCAGCAATACGAAGGGCTGGGATCTAGGCAGCTCCTTCCGGCGGAGCCACGGATTCCCAACTCACTGCCGAGTCGGTTTGGAACCGCCATAGCCAGCTTCCGATCACGTACACAAATCAAATCAAAATAATTAAAGACCCATCAGCGGAAGCACGGATAAAGCGGTCGCACGTTTACCCCTTCCTTCGGAACCGACTCTGCTCTCCCGGCGAGGCGGCGGCGTCGCGGTCGCGGCCGGGGTCGACGAGAGCGCGGTGTGTCCGTGTTCGGCCGGTCACGCCATGTCGAGCGAGGAGGGCCAGCTCAAGACGCGGGTGTCCGACCGTCTGATGGCGCTCGTGGGCTACTCCGAGGTCATGGTGGTGCGCCTGGTTCTCCGCCTCGCGCGGGAGAGCGCCTCGGCGGCCGACCTCGCGGCGCGCCTCGTCGACCTCGCCGGCCTCCCCTCCTCCGCCGACACCGTCGCCTTCGCGGAGGACGTGCACGCCATGTTCCCCCGCCAGGGCTCCCGCGTCAGCGAGTACCGGAAGCAGGTGCAGGAGGCGGCGGCGTTCGCCAAGAGGCAGAGCGCCTTCAAGCTGCTCGACGATGAGGACGATGTCGCTGAAGACGCCGGCGCCACCGCCATCGACACCGCGTCGTCCTCTAACACCAACAGCAACAAGCGTTTCAGGCAGAAGGCCGCGAGCCAAGGGGACGACGACGGCGAGGAGGAGGCGACTGTAATGCGCGATTCTGGGCGGAAAGTGCGAGCGCGGCGTGCTCCCGCGAAGGACGGCGGCAATTCTTGTGGGGAGGAACTAGAGGAGATGGACCGTGACCAGATCGAGAAGGCTCAGCTCGACCAGCACATCAGAGAACGCGACGCGGCCAGCACTAGGAAACTGACGGACCGGAAGCCGTCCAAGCGAGAACAGGGCGAGCTCGCCCGGCGGTCCGAGGCGATGGACAGGGGCGACACCTCGGAGCTCAGGACGGCCTCGCGGCAGGCCTACCTGGAAAAGCGGAAGAAGATGAAGGTGGAGGAGATGCGAGACGAGATCGTCGACAACGAGCTCATCTTCGACGGCGTGAAGATGACCAACGCCGAAGAGCGGGAATTCAGGCGCAAGAAGGAAATCTACGACCTTGTCAAGGACCGCGTCGGAAAGGACGCCGACGCCGGCGAATACTACAGGATGCCAGAGGCATACGATGCCGCAGAAAACGTGGATCAGGCCAAGCGGTTCGCCGTTCCGAGGCAACGGTACGATGACCCCGAGGCGGCGGCGAGAGACGGCAAGAGGAGCAATTTCTTCTCGGAGCAGGAGGCCTGGGAAGAGCAGCAGATAAGGAAGTCTCGGCTGCACTTTGGATCAGGTGATGGTGTCCCGGCTGGCGGCGGCTACGAGCTCGTGTTGGAAGACATGGTCGACTTCGTCAAGTCGACGGTGCAGGCCGGCGCCGAGCCGGACGGCGAGATGGACGAACTGGCCGAGGCCGTCGACGCCAAGGTCACATTACAGCGGGAGCTGCAGAACGAGAGGAAGAATCTGCCCGTGTACAAGTTCAAGGACGATCTGCTCAAGGCCATCGAGAAGTACCAGGTGCTGATCATCGTCGGAGAGACCGGCTCCGGCAAGACCACGCAGATACCGCAGTACCTCCACGAGGCCGGGTACACGGCCAAGGGGAAGAAGATCGCGTGCACGCAGCCGCGGCGCGTGGCGGCGATGAGCGTGGCGGCGAGGGTGGCGCAGGAGCTGGGCGTCAAGCTCGGGCACGAGGTCGGCTACTCCATCAGGTTCGAGGACTGCACCTCGGACAAGACGATGATCAAGTACATGACGGACGGGATGCTCCTGCGGGAGTTCCTCGGCGAGCCGGACCTGGCGAGCTACAGCATGGTGATCGTGGACGAGGCGCACGAGCGCACGCTCTCCACCGACATCCTCTTCGGCCTGGTCAAGGACATTGCGCGCTTCCGGCCGGACGTGAAGCTGCTCATCTCCAGCGCAACGCTCAACGCCGAGAGGTTCAGCGACTTCTTCGACGAGGCCCCCATCTTCAAGATCCCCGGGAGACGGTACAAGGTGGACATCCACTACACCACGGCGCCGGAGGCGGACTACATCGCCGCCGCAGTGGTCACGGTCCTGCAGCTGCACGTCAAGCAGCCCGCCGGCGACATCCTGCTGTTCCTCACGGGGCAGGAGGAGATCGAGACGGTGGAAGAGCTGCTGAAGCAGAAGATGATGACGGTCGGCAGCAAGATTGCGGAGCTGGTGATCTGCCCGATCTACGCGAACCTGCCCACCGAGCTCCAGGGCAAGATCTTCGAGCCGACGCCGGAGGGCGCCCGCAAGGTGGTCCTGGCCACCAACATCGCCGAGACGTCGCTGACCATCGACGGGATCAAGTACGTGATCGACCCGGGCTTCTGCAAGCTCAAGTCGTACAACCCGCGCACGGGCATGGAGTCGCTGCGCGTGGAGCCCATCTCCAAGGCGTCGGCGGACCAGCGCGCCGGCCGGTCGGGGCGCACGGGCCCGGGCAAGTGCTTCCGCCTCTTCACGGAGTACAACTTCAGGCACGACCTGGACGACGACACGGTCCCGGAGATCCAGAGGAGCAACCTGGCCAACGTGGTGCTGCGGCTCAAGGCGCTGGGCATCAACGACCTGGTGGGCTTCGACTTCATGGACCCCCCGGCGTCGGAGGCGCTGCTCAAGGCCCTCGAGGAGCTCTTCGCCCTCGGCGCGCTCAACAGCCGCGGCGAGCTCACCAAGACCGGGAGGCGGATGGCGGAGTTCCCCCTGGACCCCATGCTCTCCAAGGCCATCGTGGCGTCGGAGAAGTACGGGTGCTCCGAGGAGGTGGTGACCATCGCGGCCATGCTGTCGGCCGGGAAAGCCTTCTTCTACCGGCCCAAGGACAAGCTGGTGCTCGCCGACACGGCGCGGCAGGCCTTCCACGCGGGCAACGTCGGCGACCACGTGGCGCTGCTCAACGTGTACAACGCGTGGAGGGAGTCGGGCTACTCGTCGCAGTGGTGCCGCGAGAACTTCGTGCAGCCGCGCACCATGAAGCGCGCGCGGGACGTGCGGGACCAGCTGGAGGCGCTGCTGGAGCGGGTGGAGATCGAGCACTGCTCCGGCGCCGGCGACCTCGACGGGATAAGGAAGGCGGTCACGGCGGGGTACTTCCGCAACGCCGCGCGGCGGCAGAAGGACGGGTCGTACCGTGCCGTCAAGAGCCGGCAGACGGTGTTCGTGCACCCGAGCTCCGGGACGGCGGAGCTGCCGCCGACGTGGGTGGTGTACCATGAGCTGGTGCTGACCAGGAAGGAGTACATGCGGCAGGTGACGGAGCTCAAGCCGGAGTGGCTGCTCGAGATCGCGCCGCACTATTACCAGCGCAAGGACATCGACGGGCACGAGCCAAAGAAGAAGGCCAAGGAGAAAGGTCCAGCGACGAGGCAGACCTGAACCTCGACAATATTTCAACCTAGAAATCCTGGAATTCAATTTTGTGTATAAAGATTATTCTCTCCATTTCAAATTAATTTTAGTATGTCCCCAAATAAGCTTCTTTTAAGTGTATAAACAAATTCTAACATCTACAGCAACAAATATATTTTATGATGAATCTAATGAAACTAATTTGGTATATAAATAGTTGATCACACTTAAAATTAGTAGGACAAAACTAAAACTTCCCAAGTATAATTAACCCATAGATAAATGACATTAATTATATCAAGCCCAGCAAAAAGGCACATCAGTTAAATTAAAGTATCAGTGCATAGGTTTCCACTTATCATGGGCAATTCCTACATGCCATGGCCTTCTCGAAAAAGAAAAAGAAATCTACATGACATGGTATTGTTGAGATGCTACATACTATTGCCAGTTTCCATACTGCTGCTGCTGGTTTCGAGAGCCAGCTTGTGGGGGATAATTTGGCCCCCGGCCTGGGCCGCCAGGACCATAAGGACCGGCTTGTGGAAAGTTTGGAGCACCACCATAGCCACCGCTGCTGCCACCACCCCTTGGGCCACCGCCAGGGTACGGAGGAGGCCCTCGACCTTGTTGAGGGGGATAAGGGCCACTGCCATAGCCGCCACCTTGCCCTCCACGGTTCGGATACCCTCCACCACCTTGGTTCCCGCCCGGTGGGTACCTGTTTGGCCCTCCTGGCCCTCGGGGCTTTCCATAGTGATGATTTGACCCAGATGCCATTGGTGGATGCGGGTTGTTGGTAGGCTGGGCTGGCCTTATTTGATGGCCTGATTGCTGGATTGGGGGCAAACGGGCATGAGGAGGCTGAGAATGATGCGTCTTTTGCCGCTTTGCAGCAGCATCATCAGCTTGCCGCTGCTGTTGACGTCTTTTCTTGGTCTGATATTCATGTGAAGCCTCATACTTTGGCAAGCTGCATCAGCAAACACAAAAGGAAAACGGACATCAATTAATTAATCATAGTGGGGTATGTCTTAATAGAACTTAGGATGATTATGGCAAGCCACGAGTCAGGGAACGGAAAAGGCCTACGAGCATCACCTTTTAGGATCACATGGTAGGGGATCAGTCCAGAAATATTCAGAATCAAGAGCTTCATTTGCAGATATCCTCTGGAGAGTGCAAGTCATGTCAAATTATGGTTGAATAATAAAAAGAATTGGCAGTTAAAAAAACATGAACAAACAAGCCAGGCTCACAAACTTTTTGCATATCAAAGCATATATAAATGTAAGCAAACACCAAAAAGAAGCAACTATACCTTTGACGGGTCCAGTGTTAACATCCTCTCCAGCAGATCCAGAGCATGAAAATCAAAACTAGAACCCCACAAAGTAAGCAAACACTCTTCCGAAAGGGCAACTGAGCAAGCTTCAAGTACAAAATGATAAGAGAAGTATAATACATAGTACTTACTGTTTAAAAGCATCCTTAACATGCCTCTTCAATTGGCGGGGAGGCTTCAAATTATTATACCACGGCATTTTTGTCACACCCGGCCAAATCAATTCGTCAGGGGTACCACAAAGCTCAAATATTTTGGTCAGTTGGTCTGGCTGCACAAAATATCAGAGACAACGGATTACTCGCGATTGCAGTAGACTACAAGTTCAAGCTTGGAACAAATCAACAAATATACTTAGTGCTAGGTGATTCCAGATACTGACTGAAAGTGCCTCAAAGTAAAAAAAAACAGCTGGGCTAGACAGGGAGCAACTATATTTTTACAACCACGAAAAGAACCACGCAGATTTTGAAGAAATTAAGAGTAAAGATGAAGGAGGACGGAGGAGTTAAGTTTATGTTTCTCTTGGCAAAGCAGAGAAGCATTCCCTAACTTACAAAACATTTACAATGAGATTGGTGCACTTCTATTTTCACATAATAGGGTTACTACAAGAATGGAATCTGTTTCCCTACTGTAACCAAGTTTAAATGTACAGCTAAAGATTATTGTAGATATGGAGAATTTTGTAAGAGTTTCCGAACTAACAAGAGCAACATTTGCACATAACAGGAGTACAAACATAGTAGTTGTTTTTCCTTCCATAACCAAGTTAAAATGTCTAGCTTCACATGGCTAGATATTAACCCAAGTAGGATTTGTTGTAGGATATATATCCAACAGTGTACAATATCTGGAAGATATTCCCCGAGTAGTACAAAAATAGTAGGATGTGTTGCCGTCAGATGGATATGGATAAACAGGATAATTTTGCAACATTGCACAATCTCTAGTACTCCAACTCCGCCTATGTCTTCTAGGCATAGCCGGTCCCAAGCCCGGGTAAAGGAGGAGGGTTGTGATAGGCTTGGCGAGCCAACGTAAAAACTAGCCAGTCCCATAGGTATGAAACCCAATTGAGCGAGAGTAGTACTAGGATGGGTGACCTCCTGGGAAGTCCTCGTGAAAGGGTTTCATATCTAAGGGTTGTGATAGGCTTGGCGAGCCAACGTAAAAACTAGCCAGTCTTTTGGGTATGAAACCCATTTGGGCGAGAGTAGTACTAGGATGGGTGACCTCCTGGGAAGTCCTCGTGAAAGGGTTTCATATCTAGCCTACCCCAACTTGTTTGGGATAAAAGGCTTCGTAAGTAAGTAAGTAAGCACAATCTCTAGTACTCCCCAGGTGTGTTACACATGGCTGCTAGTTTCTCTTTACCTAAATGCTCTAGCTTCACATCATGACATATATTCCAAGTCTCTTCATAATCATAAAAATGATTCTTACACTATTTAGGTTTGAGAACTAAATGAATTAAAGATATTCAATTGATAATAAGTATATTCCAAGTCTCTCGATATTCATATTCAATTGATAATAAATTAAAGATATTCCAAGTCTCTTCATAATCATAACATTATGTATTTGACAGCTAATAGGAATTATGATAATAACTAAACTCATCACAGCAATTGATAAAAATAATCTGTCCAACACCTTTAGAAAACCATACCTCATTCTTTCCAGGCAGTATTGGCTTTCCATTGAGAAGCTCTGCAAAAATACAACCCACCGACCACATGTCCACCGCTGGCCCATATTTTGTGCTTCCTAGCAGCAACTCTGGAGGTCTGAAATCATTAACCCAACAAAAGAGTCAGCAAGATCCAATTACAAACACTGCACTAGACAACTTGCAAGACAAAAGGATAACACTGCAATACCTGTACCACAGAGTGATCACACGGTTAGTGAGGTTTGCGTTATGATCACTCGAAAATGATCTTGCTAGGCCAAAATCAGCCAGTTTTAAGTTACCCTCGTTGTCTATCAAGAGGTTAGATCCTGCAGGAGTAAATTTTGATACATGATTAGCATAAAAACAACGAAGTCACTGTCACAACATAACGCCCAAATTCATGCAAATTGTCTGCAATAGATACCTTTAATATCACGATGCAGAACTTGATTGATATGGCAATAGTGAAGGCCCGTGAGGAGTTGCTTCATGTAGCACTGGTACATGACATTACATCAGGACCTACACTTGTAGCAACCAGTACCATCATCATACACTTATGGATGGTTTTACCTTAATCTGTGGAATGGTGAAGCGCATCCCAGGCTTATCAGCCAACCCAGTCAAGTCATGGTCCATGTACTCAAAGACCATGTAAATGCTCCCTTTGTACTTGTTGCCATCGACTATGGAACAACAACACGACAGGTCAAATGGCAAAACTAGGCAACGGACCATTCATTTTAGTTTTTTGAGAGAAGAATCAGAAACACTAATATCGTTCTTAAAAAGAACCGTACTTTGCTTCCCCTGCTCGTCTCTGTCCGGCCCTGCAAGAATCAATCCAATCCATTAGTCCTCTGGACGCAGGCGGTTAACAACCAAACATGATGTTCTTCTGATTCGTGGGATGATTAGTCGAACCTGGGGATGTGACGATCTCCTTGAGCTGGATGACGTTCTGGTGGTGCAGCTTCTTGAGGATTTTGATCTCGCGGATGGCCGTGATAGGGAACTGCGTCGAATCGAGAAAAGAAAGCCTCAGAGCCAAGAACATCATTTAGGAAAATAGAGAGACGCAACAAAGGATACTTACGCCCTCGCGCTCGTTGTCCATGCGGATCTTCTTGAGCGCGACGATCTCCTTGGTCTCCGTCTCCTTGGCCATGAACACTTGCCTGGCAACAACAAAGACGACGCAGCCGAATCAGACCGACGCATAGGCGTTTCGCGGGATTGAGGGATTGGGATTGAGGGGACGATAGGCGCTTACCCGTATGTGCCCTCCCCGATCTGCTCGAGCTTCTCGAAGCAGTCGACGCCGCGGGAGCCCCACGACGGGTAGTTGTCGAGGTTGAGCTGCCCCGGCGCCGCCGTCGCCATGGCTTCCGGCGCTTTCCCCTCGCGGCGGGTTAGGGTTTAGGGGACGCGACGCGAGGATTGGGTTGGTGGGGGCGTGGGAAAGGAAAGGAACGGGGCCGAAGAGGGGTGTGGTCTGGACTCTGAAGCCTGAACAAGTCGAGTCTGGTTGGTTGTCAAGCTTCAATCGTGGCCGTTCGTTTTCGGGGTTGTCGTGTGATGAGATTGGACACGTTCGTGTTTCGGTGTTTCTATATATCTTTTTTTTTCTTTTTCCCGATTATATTAGATTAGATAGAAAGACAGAAAGTTATCATAAAAAAGATAGAAAGACAGAAGTTCAAAAAAAAGATATAAAGACAGAATATTCTGCAATTTTTTCTAAAAAAATAAAGTGTAACATTACAAGCATGTCAAGTTTCAAATTTAAGCTCAGATTTATTTACTTGGACCTACGAAAAACAAACTCAACATCCTTTTCAATAATTTTCACATTTTCACAGGTATCAGCTTCTTAGTTACTGAATTCGGTTTTTTCATAGCTTCAAATGTGAAATTGAACCTGAATTTCTAAAACATGGGAATTTGAAAAACGCAACAGTGAAATGGCATGCCATCTTTGATGTTTACGACTTTGCATGTGTGTTTGAGAGATTCTTTGTACCGTACGATTTTCATGTATGTGGTACTTCCTTCACAAAGGTTTAAATTCAATTAGGGTAAGAACTTGGGTTTGAGGTTGTGCTAGAAATTTGCACTACTAGCGGGTAGTGGCGCGACGGCACGCCGTACCCGTGAAAGAGCCTATCCAGATGCTTGTTGTTGGTTTGGCAAGAAAAAAACATTTGTGTAAAACGTCGCATGATCAAACTTTTGTTAGCCCTTTGTCGAGCTTACTGTATATCAACTGATGGTCTCAGTACATGTCATGGTAAATATGAAAAGGAAGTTTATGCTTCGGTAGAAGTAGTCACTTTTTATCTAAGGTCTGAAACGACCCTAAACATCTAAAAAATTGTCCCAATTTTAAAATCCTTACAAACAATGAAAAGTAAGCACTGCCTAGCATCGAACAGTTACTTTAGAGCAGCTCCAATGGGGCGACCCATTTCATCCGCCGCTGTCCATTTGGGTCGGCGCGGACAGAAAAGTCGGCCCAACGCGCCGACCCAAACGGACGCGCGTCCGCTTTTCGTCCGCGGGCGACCCATTCCCGGCCCATTTTTTAGTCGGATTTGCGTCGGCGCGGACACGTGACTGACGCGTGCACGCCCGCCTTCTCCTCTCCCCGGGCCCGCTGGTCGGTGGCTCATTGGCCTCCCCCACCCCCCAGCCAACAGCAACCCTCACCCGCCTCCTTCGTCGCCGACGCCGTCGCCCTTTTTTGCCGGCGACTCTGCCAGCTGCCGTCGCCTTCACATCCGCCCAGCAACGCCGCTCACTCCCCCCGCCACCGTCGTCTTGCCGTCGGGGAGCAAAATGTTTCCCACCGCCGCTCCCCCCCAACCGCACAGCCGCCCGCGACCAAGAGGCCGCCTCGCCGCCCCGGCCAGATCCTCACCGGCACGCTCGTCGGACGCCGGCCCACTCGTCGGACGTCGGCAGGGCAGCTAGCTGGTCCGTGCGCGCCGCAACTCCCCTCGCCGTCCGTCTCCTTCTTCGACGCCTGCAAGCTGTTCGACAGTTTGCTAAGGTATGAAAATGGACTCCGCCGATGAGTTTTTTTCCCATAATTTCCTTTGCGACTCCGACGACGAGGAGGAGATATTGGCTGCCGTGTTGGTCCATCACCACCTCAACAACCAGCGGCCGTTGTTTCGTGGCTCCATTCCGGGCCACCTTCTGGCGTTGAATCGCAACCGAGAGAGCGGGCATTTCCTTCGTTGGAAGGACTACTTTGATACAACAAATCCGTTGTTCAAACATCAAAAATTCCGCCGCCGTTTCCGTATGAGTAGGCATCTTTTCAACCGTATTAGAGAGGGGGTGGTCGGCTATGATGACTATTTCGAGTGCAAAGAGGATGCCGTCGGCAAGATCGGTTTCTCCTCTTATCAGAAATGCACTGCCGCCATCCGAATGCTTGCATACGGAGTGCCCGGTGATCTCATTGACGAGTACGTCCGTATGAGTGAGTCTACATGCCTAGTGTCCCTGTATAAGTTCTGCAAGGCTGTTATTGCTGTGTTTGGCCCTGAGTACTTGAGAGAGCCGACAGCTGAAGATACAGCCCGTTTGTTGGCGATGAATGCCAGAAGGGGCTTCCCAAGGATGCTTGGCAGCATAACTGCATGCACTGGGAGTAGAAGAACTGTCCTTCTGCTTGGCAAGGGCAGTATAAGGGACATGTCAGGGCTTGCACTGTCATATTAGAGGCCGTGGCGTCTCAAGATCTCTCGATCTGGCACTCTTTCTTTGGCATGGCTGGATCACACAATGATATCAATGTGCTTCAGCGCTCGCCGGTGTTTGCTAGGCTTGCCGAAGGCAACAGACCACCGGTGAACTTTACTGTCAACGGACACAACTACAATTAAGGATGCTACCTGGGTGACGGGATCTATCCTCAGTGGACCACTATTGTCAAGACAATACCCAACCCTGTCGGAGAGAAGAGGAAAAGATTTGCCCAGGAGCAAGAGAGTGCCAGGAAGGATGTCGAGCGTGCCTTTGGTGTTTTGCAACCTCGATGGGGCATCGTTCGGTATCCTGCTAATATCTGAAGCACGCAGAAACTATGGAAGGTGATGACTGCTTGTGTGATCATGCACAATATGATCGTAGAAGACGAGCGCCCGGAACGTCTGTACGATCAAGGGTTTCAGTTTCAGGGTGAGAATGTTGTGCCTGAGCATGGAGTAGCGGCAACATTTGAACAGTTTTCATGAAGACATGCGTGATTGGGAAACTCACGTGCAGCTGCAAAATGATTTGGTTGAGCATACGTGAGCTCATATTGGCAACCAATAGATGTATCTTCTTTTATTCATTTGCAAAACTATGTGAAACATTTTTATTTGTATCCGGCTTGTAAAACTATAATATTTTTATTCGGTAAAACTATGTTATTTGACAATATGTTTGAATGCAAATCAATGTAAATATTGGGCGGCCAGCCAGCCACGCCGGCACATATGGGTCGACGCGTTGGGCGCGCTGCCGACCCAAATCTAAAAGAGGACGGACGCTGAGTGGGCGGCCGATCCAAACGGACAAAATGCGGACGAAATCACCGTCCGTTTGGGTTCGCCCGTTGGAGTTGCTCTTATGCCGTCCCATTTTACATCACGGTCTTGTTCCATTTTCAATGAAAACAGAATCAGGGGCGCTGCCCCTGAAGATCATTCATTTTACATCATGGTCCTTTGGAAGGCTGGTACAATCATTCTGTGCATTGGTCAAAGGTGTCTAGCATTCTACAATACAAATTAAGCCAAAATGAAAACAATCAGCGTACAAATATACTTTGTCACCTCTTAAGCCCCCCCCCCCCCCCCCCGGCCCCACCCCCCAGGATAATCAGGGAGATGATGCGAAAAACAAATTTCTCAAATTTAACACCCTCAACAAATACTCCTATGTGTGGCCTCTCTCCACTTATGTTCTGAACTATGGGCTCATGATTATCTTGCTTGAATCATAAAAGGACATATTTGAGATGAGTATCAATAGAAACCAATAGCCTAACGATAAACAATTTGACACATCTCTATGTTCTACTCCCTCCGTCCCATAATATAAAATATTATTACATCTCATATACTCACATATTGGATGTAATAACGTTTTATATTATGGGACGCAGGGAGTATTTCTTATTTCTGATGGCAATTAAAAAAATCTTTTATCTAGCTTTTCACATGAAGACGAATTTTAAGGGCAAAAGAGAATTGTTATGTTTAATGAAAATTAGTGCGGAATTGGTGATGGAACAAAATAGCCTTTAGGCCAAGCATAGACAATATAGGTACTGTTATATTTTTTTGTAAAATATCTCATAGTTCATCTTGAAAAAGCATATATTGGCATGTAGCCAACAAACCCCGGTATGACATTAGCAAATACACCATGCTACATAAGAATCTATGGATGCAATCAATAATGAAAAACTAAACAGAGAAGATAGCTTCATTGTTTAACTCTATATAAAGTAATGTTGTAGGCATCATCCTTCATCTGAATTAACCCTTCGGAAAAAGGACAGACACATAGAGCATAACTTTAGGCCGAAAGAGCCGAGCTAGAACCCATAGGCCCAAGTGGCTGTCGCTGCATCAGATTAGTAGTACAAGGGGCAGGACTGAACTTTAATCAGTGAACCGAAAATGAACTACAGTACCTGCCAACTATTTGAATCTTTGCCACCAACCCTCTCTGCCTGGCTCCCTAGACCCCAATTCCCCCCTCTAATCCCCATCTCTCTCTCCCTCTCGACTCGATCTAGGCCCGTGACGCAGCATCTGAAGAGATTGTCAATATCACGCTAATTTCAAACATCACGAAAACGCAAGCCATATATAACCAATATATCAACAGGCTTCACACCACCGTACAACAATCTCAAATTCGCATGGAAGTTCATCGCTTATAATGGGATGACCGCCACGCAAATTTGCTAAAACATACAGGAGCATCCTGAGTTGTTCAGACCAGGCTAGTGAAGATCGAATCGCGCCCGCAACATTCTGCGGGCTCTGTTCCGCTGGATCGAAGAACCGTGTCCGAAGCTCCATTTTTTCTCGCAAGAAGCTGGATCCTTAAGAGATAAAAGAATCAGCTGAATTTCCCTATGCTCGACGAATCAGATCGGCAGACATCACCACGACAGAGTGGACAAACCCTACAAATACATGACATAGGTTCAGCTTAGCACAGAAATAAATACTGATACGGGGTACTGCAAAAAATTAACTGATGCCTACTGTATGAAACAAAAGAAACTCAGGAAGAACAAACTTTTGAAGAAATTTCCCAACAGTTAGAAGCCAAGTTATCTCTTAAATACGAGTTAGGGGAATCGGTATTAATTTTAAGTTATGTTTGGAAGAAAACTTCTCATCTTTTGAATTAAAAAACTCAAACTGCATAAATGTAAGCACCCAAACTTATTTACTTCTATTATTCTGAAAGATTTAAAACACAGCTACTTTTTAAGTTCACTGATTGCTAGGCGATGAAACATTTCAAAGACAGCCTTCAATCACACAACATTCACGTGAAAACACATTTAATTCTGTAATACAGATAGATTCACTGCTCGCGAGGTGTGACTATACCCCATAATGTCTATCGGTAAGTCTAGTCTCCGCCTCTTCGACACAGCATAAGGATGATATTTATCGATTTTATCATCAAATATTAATGCTGTAATACATCTCTATTATCTGGTCATACTGGCAGTAAGATTTAAATGTACCCATCAAAGAATCGTACATCTTAGTTTATGGTTGAACTTCGTAGTTCGAACAAAATCCCCAAAAGTTGCCCAAAAATCATTTACCAGAAAATAAGTTTTTCAAGTATGCAGCTCTTCCTTCAGAGAACGCCGATTGTCATGTTAGACAGCGTGTCAAGTAATAGTATAGAGCTCTCGTACCAAGGAAATTATCATATCATGTTGAATCAATCTTTTCCTTGATCTGAATTGGTAGGTTTCATGAACAATACCTGTGAATCTCTTTCAGCCACTTATCTACACATGTTAGATGAAACTCATGATTGCATGGAAGTATGCGAACACAGTCTCCCTCTTCATATTCGACAAGGCAAATGTAGCATCTGCATTGTGCAGAAGGAATGGGAATAAATAATAAATAAATAGACATTGCTGTTTAGATTTACTCAGTACATATCTACTAACATAAAAAAAACTGAAAAAGAATGTTAACAAACAGGTAAACGGACATATAGTGCCAAACACTCCACTGTCTTAAAACTGAAAAAGAACCAGCAGCTTAAATGGCAACTGTACAATCCACATGCACAACCGAGGCTCAGGATCTTGCTTAGGGTGTTATATGCATTCTTTATAATTATATACAGTCCAAAGCACATTCTATTGAACAGTCCAAAGCACATTTTTTAATAATTATATATATTCTGCTTCCCTGCACTTAATATTCAATTATAAATGCCCACAGGTGTCTTTCCAGTCATATGAACTATTTTATCGTGAATGGTAGACTGTAGAATATGAGAAAATTGGAGTCCTCAAGCACCTAAAATATCCCATGTTTGTGTCCAAGAACTTGATTTCTTATCGAATAGCTCGGCTAATTTTGTAATCAAATGGCTCAACTAAGCATGCAGCCACAGTTCAAAGGCAGTAGATCTAGATCCTTTTGTATACTGGATACACAAGCCTCTGCTTCACTTGCAGTCCTTAGAATTATCAGCAACAATAATGTCTATGCACAAGTGAACAAGGGTATTGACATTTAAGGTATACTATCTTCCCATCACGCGCACGCAAGCTACGTTACTGCCCAAATGTGCACCACAGAGTTCTATTAATTAAAGAATTTCAAAACAAGCTTAATGGCTTACTGTGCAGCCTCATCAGTTTGATGTTTCAACGGCTTTCTGTACACCTTGACAGGAAGACTCTCGACGATCTCCTTTGGAGCAGGAACGGATCCAATTGAAGGTAATGATGTCCTTGAGGATAAAGCAGCAGACTGTTGGTGGATTTCATCCAAGACCTACGAGAGGCATAACCATGTGGATGTAAGTTGGCATTTCTCCAAAAGGGAAAACAACACTAACTAGAAAAATGTGCAGCACATACCTCAAAGAGTGCTTCTGCTAGCATAACAATTCTTGATATGCTAGCCCTTGTGCCGGATTCTTCATCAGGATTACCTGGTCGACTGCTTGCCCTGCAGTTGCAATTTCCTGTTCTATGTTGACCAGATAGAATGCATGATCTCTCATGACCTGATAAATTTTCGAACCTGCTGCCCAACCTTTGGAGAGCTCGGACCTGCCAAGAAAGCAAAAGCTATAAATATACAAGCAGGCAAGTCAGAAATGATCAAAATAGTTGAACTGTACACCACCTGAGATCGTATCCTCCTCCTCCTTTCAAGAAAAGCTGATCTGCGCTCAAGAAGATCCCGATTACTGGCCTCTCTTAGAGTTGCAGAGCCAGAGTTGTATGTGCTGTTAGTTGATGAAGGTTCTGGTTGCGGTTCGGAACCTCTGTCTGAATTAGTCCGTTGCATCACAGATGAATCTTGCCTCGTGCTGGCATTTCCTGCGGTCCACACTGGTCTATCATAAAGTGAAGAGGTGAACAAACTATCTGAGAATGGAGTCCTCCTGAGGACCCTGTCACGAAGTCTTCCAACACTAAGTGTTCGGCTAAACCTGACACTGCCTTCAGAAGGTTCCTGGGGTCCAATCCTCCTGTGCGAATGCCTCAAGTTAGCATCTTCAGATTCCAGCAAATTTCTCCTAGCCTGATGAGCCGCTCTAGCTTGCGTTGTGACGCTGTCTCTTAGCATATCCAGACTTGAATAAATCCCAGAAGTCGATGCACCACCTTGTTGAGGGATGTTCGCATCGGAAGGATGGTCCATATTTCCAATACTAGGATTAGCTGAAGAGGAGAGGCCGGTTGACATAATGGAGCATGCCACCGATGATCCCAAGCTGACAGCTCTACTCAGCCCAAAGTTGACACCAAAGCATGGACGCGGCCGGTCAGAAGGATTTGGCGATTGGTCGTCGTCGACTGCGGTCCTGGTAGCAGTGACATTCTGCAATACATCATCATCTTGGTCTCTGTCGGTATCTGACGAAGGAATTGTTCTGACTTCAGTTGGATTCGATTTAGGAGCCGATGAAGCATCTTCATCTGATATGCCAATGTGAGTGAGTGAAGGCGTCTCCCCTCCCTTGCTTGACTGCAAACACAGGAATGTGCCATTTGATTACAAAAGGCAGGATTACTCCAAAGACTACACATATCTTACATTCAACACAATAATCATTCAGAAAATCATCTATACTCATTTCGCAACAAGAAAAACCATGTACATTTGTCATAAGGGAACACAATCATTTTCCAATAACTATATATTCTGGCACATATAATTGAGCAGAATTCACTCATTGTAAAAAGTTATGAATCTACTGGTGAGGCACACTGAACAATCATCTCCCCATTAATAAAAAGAATAATGGCTCGACAACTCTGCAGAAATCCTAGAAGGAAATGGGAGAAGCCAAACTCCCGAACCGAGACTAGAAATGACAGACAGATCAATCACGGACAAAGGCAGGATCTACCACAAAGGAACAGGCACATCCTACATACTGAAACGCTTTCCATTGACCCGATTCGGCAATACAGCCTGTATTATTTTGGACCAAAGGCAGCAACCTATTCCACCAATGGCAAAAAAAAAGGAGAAAACGAAGCGGCAGTCCAGTTTACCTCGACCCCTAGCGGCAGCGGCGGCGGCGGCGCCGGCAGCGAAGAAGAAGCGTCACACTCGGGCGTGAAGCCCCGGAAGCAGGAGTAGCTGGGCAGGCGCATCAGGCTCCTCCCCCTCGGCTTCCCATTCCGCGCCTTGGCCTCGCCGCCGGCCGGCGGCGAAGCGGCCTTGCTGCTCCCAGATCCCATCCCGCGCCTCGCCTCGCCTATAGATCCGCGGATCCCAGCGCCATTGTTTGGATTCCACGCCTCACGCCCGCGTAGGTGGACGTGAAAGCCAGCAAAACAGCAAGCCAAGCAGCTCCTGCTCCCACTACTGCTGCTGCCACTAGCCCTGGCCAGCTTACCCGAGAAGGCTAGGTAAAGAGAAGCGGGCGAGGCGGAGAGGAGAGAGGTGGCTCGGTAAAATTAACGAGGGACTGCAGTGCACCGTCCCTCCTCGGTTTGATTTGATTGGACAGTTGCTACTACTCCTACTCAATCAGGGATTAATAATGGCGTGGAGTTGAGCCTTCGATGAGTGTGCAATAATGCACTTTCCGCCACCACTTTTGGTTACTGTTCCACTTCCCCCTCTATTATTTTCGTTCGTGCGAGAGGACTCTTTGTTAAAAGTGCAACATGTGCGCGAGAGATTCGACATGGGATTTCCGGCAGACATTGCACTTTTTACGTGCAGCGCCAGTAGTATAGTATAGTGCTGTGGAGTAGTAATTGGCGTCTTGATTTGAAATATAAGTATTTTGTCTCTTATCATGTCACAAAGAAACCCGAACAGTCATTTCCTGGACCAGCCTGTAGCTCCGGGTTAAAGCAGGCAAGCAGCAGCAGTACCCCTATCCTAGATGATGTGATGAGTCGAGAAGAGAAGCGGATAAATTGATGGATGGTGGAGGCAGGGCCAGCGGAGCCGCGCAAGATCCAGCGGAGCAGTCAGCCGGGGGGCAGGTGGTCCGTCTGCAGCAGCAGCAGAAGCAGCAGCAGCAGCGCGGGGATCAAAACGGCCCGCACTGCCTCGTCCGCATGTGGAGGCACGAGACGGAGACGAGACCGCGCCGATGACCGCGCTCGGGGCGCCCATCCAGTTGCCACATTCCGGCTTCCCGGCCCCCCTTGCCGCCCGCGCACCACGAGCCGCTCCGCGTGGCCCGGGCCGGGTAGGGGATATGCATCGCTGCCGCCTGTGCGCGCCCGCGCGGCGGATGGCTGGATCGGTCGGGTCCGCGGGCGACGGTTTCGGTTTCAAAACTGTGCTGCCCGTGCCTCGTCTCGTCTGCGTCGGTTTTGTTTCGGCGCTGTGTCAAGGTGTACGGCATACGGGACTCTGCTTGGTTCGTTGCCCCGGCTCGCTCGTGCCGTCTGACGCACCCAGAACGGCTAGTACTAGTTCGTTGCGCTCTGTAGGCAGCTTTGAGGAATTGTCAGGCTTTGAAATGTACGGCGGGGGAACGGTTTGAAGTTTGTGGAATCAAAATGTGTGGCTCTGTTCTGTTTGATGTTTATTTTGCGTGGTAAAATATATTTATTCCAATAATGGGGAATTTTTTTGTTTTGCCACTCTAAATTTTGCCAATTTTCCTTATGTCGCTATAAAATTTGACATTTCACTTTTACCATTCTTAGTTTTTGACAATTATCACAGTTGCCGACACCTCAGAGAAGGCAATATATTTCAACAAACCACCACCGGTCCTTTAGAATGTTGTATTGCCAAGGCCATGCCCTGCATCAGTGCATGAATTTCAGCTTCTAATGCATCATTACAGTTAAAAGAAAGCATGTGAGCAGCAAAAATCGCACTTTCATCCGGCCTTCTTTAAGTCATTCCTGCCGCTGCAGTGCCATCCGCTGGCAAAAACGATCAATCAACTAACAGAGCTACATGAGTGTGTGTGGGGTGGGGGGGGATGTAGTATAGGATCAGGTGTTTTACCATCCTTCATCGGCCTCACATCCTAAAATGGTATTTCTCCCTTCATAAACTCTTCTGTGTTGAATTCGCGAACCAACTTCAAGGAGCGCATATAGCTTTGCAAATACTCTATCGACGCCACTCGTGACGGGGCCTCCTTCCCGTGAACAACATCTGATCGAATGGACCAGATTCTCCATAGGAGGATAATTTTTTTAGATCAATCAACGATTGTATTAAGTCAACTGTGCTGGGGTAAATCACCCATAGCACAAACAGCCACATGGGCCGGTACATCAGACTCCCACTCTAAAAAGTGGTTCGGTTGGTGCATACGCCCTAGTTTAGCAAGCTCGTGCGCTACATTGTTTGCATTCTGATTACAGGCCTTAACCATTTGGTGCGAGAACCACATCTTTAATTGGTATTTCGAGTCCTCAGTCACCGAAGCATAAGCCGACGAGTCCACCCTGCGTAGGTCTAGAGCTTCCACCAGAAGCTGGGAATCAGTCTCAAAGACCACTGTAGCATTCCCAGGTCAGCAGCTAGCGAGATTGCTTGCACCATCGCATAAGCTTCAGCGCCGAATGCATCAGTGATGTGATCTTGCCGGCCGCACGAGCGCCCACAATATAGCCCAGTTCATCCCTTGCTACTACACCCCAGCCTGCATATGATTCGCCTGGTGTGAAGGCTCCATCCATGTTGATTTTGATCACATCCATCTCCGGCGGCCTCCACCTATCAAGGGAACACTTGGCTTTGACTGACGGTGCAAAAGCTTCAGCATACTCGAGCACGTGCGCCTGCACACGGCGGACAACATCGTTGGCTATCATCGGCAGTGCCCCCTCCCCCAGCCTGTTTCTATTATGCCACCATAGCCACCAGGAGGTCATAATCAGGAGCCGCCTTCTCTCATCTAGGCCCCAAAGGAATTCAAGCGTCTCATGCACAGACGTTATCCTTTCCAGCTGCATGCGTTCCCCCTCCAGCCCTAGCTCCTTCCGCATAGGTTTGATGGATTTGCACTTAATGAACAAATGTCCCCCGTACTCATCAGCTCTACCACAGAAGAGGCACTTCGTGTCCGAAATAGGCACACCCCTCCTTGCCACATTCATCCGTAGGGCTAGTGATTCGTGCTTCAGCCGCCATGCAAACATCTGTATATTCTTGGGGCAAGGCATTTTCCATAGCTGCTTCCAGGAATCGTTGTTGCAAGTATTTAGATTGCCAGCATCTGCTGAACTGTGGCTCAGCCCTCCATTTCCCACTTGCTTGCCTAGTTGCACATGTAACTTGTAGGCATTTTTTACGGAATTCTCCCCTTTGCTGTCGAACTGCCAAGCAATGAAATCAGTGATTCCTTCACGTAGTGGGATCTGCAGCATACGGTGAACATCATCTGGCCAAAAGGTATCCCGAATGAGTTGCTCATCCCATACCCCAGTGATCGGGGAGATTAGGTCAGAGACAAACTGATGCGGAGCATCCCTCGCTCATCCCCATGGACGTCCCATCACCACCACAATCACGAAGAGAACCAGTGACAAGAGCACGTGCACGCACCATCGAAACCGAGGTTAACTCTTTCCTCTTCGAGTTTCTTTCGGATTCACATGAGAGTTGGGGTCTACCTCAAATGGAAATACTATGCATTCTTAGGTACCAAGGAGATGACCATGAGGAAGCTAGGAGGGAGTCAAAAGCAACCGAGGAGGAGAAGGAAGAGCTCCAAGACACGAAGCACCGGAGGCTCTCTGGACACCCTGGGTGCCCGCACCATCCACCCTCGGGTGCCCCCACCTTCCCACCCGGGTGCCCGCACCGGCCGGCCAAGTGGGGTGCGGTGCCCCTGACCACCCCGGGTGCCCGGACCCCCTCCCCACCTGGGCGCACCCCGGGTGCCCGGCCTCCTCCTCCCAGGCAGTCCCGGGTGCCCGGACATTTACACCGGGTGCCCGGACATGTCTGAATATGCCTGCGTGCATTGTGGGTTAAAAGACCCTTGTACCCCCGTTTTCCTCTTATTTCGTCCCTAGCCTATATAAACTCTTCCCCTAGCTCATTAGAGCGGATAGCAAAGTATATGACATGATTTAGTGAGCTTTGCTCCTTGTACATCCTCTTGAGAGAGAGAGAGACCTCTCCCATGGAGATCAAGACCTCCTATGGAGAAGATCCTTGGTGGATTCAAGCCCACATATTGGGAAGGATCCCCATCATAGGATCATCAAGACCTCTCTCCTCATAGGATTGGGGTGAACTAGTTACCTTGTATCTTTCCTTTTGTTGTCCTTGGATCATTGTGACCTCTTGTGTGTTCTTGGATCTAGTCAATTTGGGTGTTTCCCTTCTCTTGTGTTCTTCGTGTTCTTCATGTTCTTAGGGATTTCCCCTCCAATTCGTGAAAGATCTCCATCTAGGGTTCCACCCTACAACATCTTGGTATCATGAGCCATGGTTTCTCATGAAATTGGAGCCCCCTTCTTATTCTCTAGCCTAATTTTGTTGTGTTCTTCCCCAATTTCGAAAATTCCCCACCAAAAATAGCCCCAATTTTTTTTGTGATTTGTTGGTTCGATGAGGTTTTGTTGGATTTGATCCATGGATTTGTTTGGTTTCAAGTGGATCTAGCCTTTCCCCCATCCATCTCCACCTTTCCCTCCACAAAATCCACCAATTTCTCCCGTTTTCCCACAAATTTCCGCCCAAATCCGTGACCCCCGGGCACCCGGACCTCAAACCCCGAGCACCCGGACCCCCCGTGCAACCCCGCTGACCACCCTGGGTGCCCGCACCCCTTACCCCCGGGCACCCGGACCACCGGGCCATTTTTCCGCCCAACCCCGCTGACCACCCTGGGTGCCCGCCTCCCGACCCCCGGGCACCCGCACCCCCGAATCAGCCCAACACCATTCACCAATTCGGCCATAACTTTCGCTCCCGGAGTCCGATTTTGACGTTCTTTAGCTCGTTGAGTAGCTATTGACATCCCCCATCCTCTAGATAGGTTCCAACACCATTTGACTCCATCAAATTTTGGCATTTTAGCATCTTTGCCTAGGCCATCCACCATATCATCCGCAAAACCACCATAGCTTTCCGCAACCTAACCCATTTAGTTCCATATAGCATTTGTGGTTACTTGAGGGGCGACTTGAGTCTCCTAAGGTGTTTCGGCTACTTAGGGACGGTTGCTTCATCATCAACCACCACCACCACTTCCGCATTGCTAACTCTGGAACCACCAACGCATTCCGCTACCACCATTTGACATTTTCCTTTGAGATTTCGAGTTTGCGGTTTTTCCGTTTCCTAGGGTGTTTCGGCTAAATAGGAACGGCTCGACCTCGACAACATTGCCGCTCACCTTCGACGAGGACTCGACATCGACCACTTCACCATTTTGAAACCCTAACCGTAAACAAGAACGGTAACCTCTATATCATCTTGGTATCGTGGTATCCCATCATTGTACATTCTTGCCATTACATTGTTAACCCCTTAGCCCATTTTGCATCACTTGCCTATCGAGGCTAGCCATTTGAGTATTGCCGGTAACGTTACTTGTGCACATTAGTGATCTGCACCTTCCATTGCATACACATCATATCACATTGGTATCATCTTGGTATCATGAGCAAGGTTGATTCACATCTTGGAGTCCCTTCCGAAGACCAAGTGAAGTGCGCCTCAAGTAACTTCAACGACTACGCGTCGACATGGTGGCTTCATACACCTTCGAAGACCTTCGACATGAGTTGGCCCAAGACGAAGAAAGCTATGCGGCGAGAGTTTTTGCCTTCCACCTACACGAAACATCTTCAACGCCAATTGGAGAACACCATCCAAGGATCCAAGTCCCTCGACAAGTACTCCCTCGAGATGAAGAAAGCCTTGCGATGAACTGGTGTGGACGACCCCATTTGGATGAAGTTCTACTTCATGATGGGATTGAACAACGACATCTCCAAGATTATCTTCCTCGAGAACTACAAGTCCCTTGACGACAACTACATTGGTGATCTCAAGGCAGAGCAAGAACTCAACAGGCCAAGTCTACTCGACCCAGAGCTCACTTCACGACGACCACACTCCAAGACATCGAGCATGAGGCTAGTACCACTTAGATGTCCAAGCCCTTTGAGCTCCAAGATGATGCTTCCGCCGTTGGCGACGAGAGTGATGATGTGCCATCTTCGGCCTTCATCCACGACGAGAGTGACGATGTGCCATATTCGGCCTTCATCCATGACGAGAGTTATGATGTGCCATCTACGGCCTTCATACACGGCGACGGTGACGAGATGATCGAGCATGGGATTTTCCCTTCGGTCATGGAGGAGAGGGATGATGTGCCATCTTCGTCCTTCATCCACGGCGACGAGATGGTTGAGCATGGGATTTTCCCTTCGACCACAGCGACATATGATGACTTGAGTGATATATGCCACCATATTGAGAGTGAGATGAGTGACTCAACCATATGTGACTTTGAGTGCACCTACCTTGAGGGAGTGAGTGAGTCACCACCACATAGAGAGAGTGCGGTAGTTGATAGGGCATGTGAGGCCATTTCGATTTCTAACAACTTAATCTTTGCTTATATTGTGTCTTCTCATTTGGTGATAGGTCCCATATATGATAACGCGCCGATTCGCGACGACTTCGTCCTTCCTTTGGACAAGACGATGGCCATGAAGATGAAGATGACCACCATTTGGTCTTTCCCACCTCACCTACATCACTTGGGTGGAATGAACAAGGTAACATAGGTGACGGTGATGCTCTAGTCCCACTAGTGGACATTCTTGAGATTGATTGCTTGCATGATGTTGATCCCCCTATTGACATGCCTCATGCTAGTATGATTTCCTCATGCGATGATTTACCCATTTATGATGAGTTTGATGATTGCCATGTGGAGTCTATTAGTTGTGATGCCATGTTACATAGGGTTTCTTGTGACAATTCTCTAGGTCACATCATGTTTGATAATCCGCTTGACTTGTCATATGCTATGCATGAGACCACCCATATGTCACATTTACAATCTCATCGTAGTGACTATGCATATGCCATTAAAATAAACCCAATTTGCACATATGGCATAGATGACAAGCCCATGGTTATTGGCATTTGTTTTTCTTGTAATGATATTGATATGCCCCCTTTGCATCATTTATCTCATATGCCATGCCATGACCACCTAGCTTCGGATATGCATTGTTTTGGATGTTCTCCATTGTCTCCATATGATGTTTCCACTATTGCTCATGAGGACACCCCCATAGTTTGCTCATACATTTTAGGAGATTTTGATCCATCCTATCCTTTGCATGCTCCCAATACTTGTGTGCACCATATGCTCCCCATGAATGAAAATGCTATTGATGTGCCATATACTTGCATGCTAGATTCGCATCCCAATCATGTTATACATAACAACTATTCTTTCATGATGGATGACATGTTCATATACCATGTTTCCAATTTCTTTGAGCGATGCTTATCTTGTGCTAACTCTCACGAGCACATACACATCATGATGGATGATGTGTACATTTACGGACACACACAATTCTTTGGTTTGTGTCTCTTTTGTGTAGGTACCCATGAATACTTATCAACCTCGCAATCCCACGAGCTGACAAAACGAGCTCTAGAGAGCAATGATGACTTGGGATACCGTGGATTCTCATTCCCACCACTCTCTTCGTGCAAAGACTTCGCGCATTTCTTCTACATGGCTCTCACATGGTTATGGGTCATTGTCCATTACATATTATATGCCCATCTTGCCATGTTCACTTTGCATGACATGCTTATTCATATGCCTTTACCATGCATTGGTGACCCATGCTTTGCATTGCACGTGATGATTGATTCTCGTACTTTTATGTGTATTTGCACGCTTGGTGGAGATATTGCTTGTCATCGCCATGTTCCATTTATGCCACATTCCTACGATGATACTATGATCTTGCTTTGTGCTCGTGCTTGCGATATGTCATGTGCATTGCTTATATCTATCATTTTCTCACATGACATGATTGCCATGATTTCCTCTAGTGTGTTGCATCTTCGCTCCACTAGTTTGCACGACTTGATTTCTATGCTTTCTCACGTAGCATCCAATTCTTGGATTACTTGCTCCTATCATAAGTTTGGTTGCAACAATGTCCTTACTTCACATATTCCATGTCCCATTGCTTGTCACATGATTGACTTGATTGCCTCACACATGATGAACTATTGCTCTTTCTATTGTGTTGAGCGCCACTCGATTTTCACTACACCCTATGCACATTATGCTTGGATTGTCTTGCACTTGACGCATGTGTTTAGACATATCATCTTCTTTGGTGTTGTAAATGATTCTTATGCCTACCATCGACCATTTGTCGAGCGCTTTATGCATGTTTGCTATGATCTTGAGGTAGATGCTTGTTCTCTTGTCATACATATTAGCATATCTACCTCCCATTTGCATGATTATTTACATGATGTCCTTGATTTGGCTCAATTTATGTGCTTGCATGACATGCCACAATCCCTTGTCACACCATATGCTATGCTTGATGACGACACTTTTTTGGTGAATCACCTCTTGAATGCTTGGTTTTGCACTAACGCTAACCACATTTGTTTTTCCAAGTGTTTGTCATACTTGCCCCTTTTTAAGGAATCACAAGATGGTGCGACATTGGAGAGTGCCCATTTCGAGCTTCAACATGACAAGTGCTTGGTGGTTGTCCACTTATACACAGCGACGCCCTATCTTTTCCATGGTGATGAAGATCACATCCGTGGACGGATCTCTCCCAAGGGGGGGGGAGATGATGTGGAGCATCCCTCGCTCATCCCATGGACGTCCCATCACCACCACAATCACGAAGAGAACCAATGACAAGAGCACGTGCACGCACCATCGGAACCGAGGTTAACTCTTTCCTCTTCGAGTTTCTTTTGGATTTGCTACCTCTTGAGCACTGCGTTGGTTTTCCCTTGAAGAGGAAAGGGTGATGCAGTAAAGTAGCGTAAGTATTTCCCTCAGTTTTTGAGAACCAAGGTATCAATCCAGTAGGAGACCACGCTCGAGTCCCACGCACCTACACAAACAAATAAGAACCTCGCAACCAACGCGATAAAGGGGTTGTCAATCCCTTCACGGTCACTTACGAGAGTGAGATCTGATAGAGATGATAAGATAATATTTTTGGTATTTTTATGATAAAGAGTAAAAGTAAAGCTTGCAAGGTAAACGGTAATAGAAATAGCTTGTTGACGGAAGATTAATATGATGGAAAATAGACCCGGGGGCCATAGGTTTCACTAGTGGCTTCTCTCAAGATAACATAAGTATTAAAGTGGGTAAACGAATTACTGTCGAGCAATTGATAGAACTGAGCATAGTTATGAGAATATCTAGGTATGGTCATGTATATAGGCATCACGTCCGTGACAAGTAGACCGACTCCTGCCTGCATCTACTACTATTACTCCACACATCGACCGCTATCCAGCATGCATCTAGAGTATTAAGTTCATAAGAACAGAGTAACGCTTTAAGCAAGATGACATGATGTAGAGGGATAAACTCATGCAATATGATATAAACCCCATCTTTTTATCCTCGATGGCAACAATACAATACGTGTCGTTTCCCCTACTGTCACTGGGATCGAGCACTGCAAGATTGAACCCAAAGCTAAGCACTTCTCCCATTGCAAGAAAGATCAATCTAGTAGGCCAAACCAAACTGATAATTCGAAGAGACTTGCAAAGATAACCAATCATACATAAAAGAATTCAGAGGAGATTCAAATATTGTTCATAGATAATCTTGATCATAAACCTACAATTCATCGGATCCCGACAAACACACCGCAAAAGAAGAGTTACATCAAATAGATCTCCAAGAGAATCGAGGAGAACTTTGTATTGAGATCCAAAGAGAGAGAAGAAGCCATCTAGCTATAACTATGGACCCGAAGGTCTGAGGTAAACTACTCACACATCATCGGAGAGGCTATGGTGTTGATGTAGAAGCCCTCCGTGATCAATGCCCCCTCCGGCGGAGCGCCGGAAAAGGCCCCAAGATGGGATCTCACGGGTACAGAAGGTTGCGGTGGTGGAAATAGGGTTTTGGCTCCGTCCCTAATGGTTTGGGGGTACGTAGGTATATATAGGAGGAAGAAGTAGGTCGGTGGAGCTACGAGGGGCCCACGAAGGTGGAGGGCGCGCCCCGGGGGGGGGGGGGGTAGGCGCCCCCCTGCCTCGTGGCCTCCTCGGTGATTTCTTGACGTCCACTCCAAGTCCTCTGGATCACGTTTGTTCCGAAAATAACTCTCCCGAAGGTTTCATTCCGTTTGGACTCCGTTTGATATTCCTTTTGTGCGAAACACTGAAATAGGCAAAAAAAACAGCAATTTGGGCTGGGCCTCCGGTTAATAGGTTAGTCCCAAAAATAATATAAAAGTGTATAATAAAGCCCATTAAACATCCAAAACAGAATATATAATAGCATGGAACTATAAAAAATTATAGATACGTTGGAGACGTATCAAGCATCCCCAAGCTTAATTCCTGCTCGTCCTCGAGTAGGTAAATGATAAAAACAGAATTTTTGATGTGGAATGCTACTTAGCATAATTTTCAATGTAATTCTCTTATTTGTGGTATGAATATTCAGATCCGAAAGATCAAGATAAAAGTTTAATCTTGAAATAAAAGTAATAATACTTCAAGCATACTAATAAAGCAGTCATGTCTTCTCAAAATAACATGGCCAAAGAGAGTTATCCCTACAAAATCATATAGTCTGGCTATGCTCTATCTTCACCACACAAAGTATTTAAATCATGCACAACCCCGATGACAAGCCAAGCAATTGTTTCATACTTTTGATGTTCTCAAACTTTTTCAATCTTCACGCAATACATGAGCGTGAGCCATGGATATAGCACTATAGGTGGAATAGAATGGTGGTTGTGGAGAAGACAAAAAAGGGAAAGATAGTCTCACATCAACTAGGCGTATCAACGGGCTATGGAGATGCCCATTAATAGATATCAATGTGAGTGAGTAGGGATTGCCATGCAACGGATGCACTAGAGCTATAAGTGTATGAAAGCTCAATAATGAAAACTAAGTGGGTGTGCATCCAACTTGCTTGCTCACGAAGACCTAGGGCAATTTGAGGAAGCCCATCATTGGAATATATAAGCCAAGTTCTATAATGAAAAATTTCCACTAGTATATGAAAGTGACAAAACAAGAGACTCTCTATCATAAAGATCATGGTGCTACTTTGAAGCACAAGTGTGGAAAAAGGATAGTAGCATTGTCCCTTCTCTCTTTTCTCTCATCATTTTTTTAGTTGGGCCTTTTCTCTTTTTTTATGGCCTCTTTTTTTTATTTAGTCCGGAGTCTCATCCCGACTTGTGGGGGAATCATAGTCTCCATCATCCTTTCCTCACTTGGGACAATGCTCTAATAATGATGATCATCACACTTTTATTTACTTACAACTCAATACTTAGGACAAAATATGACTCTATATGAATGCCTCCGGCGATGTACCGGGATATGCAATGAATCAAGAGTGACATGTATGAAAATAATGAACGGTGGCTTTGCCACAAATACGATGTCAACTACATGATCATGCAAAGCAATATGACAATGATGGAGCATGTCATAGTAAACGGAACAGTGGTAAGTTACATGGCAATATATCTCGGAATGGCTATGGAAATGCCATGATAGGTAGGTATGGTGGCTGTTTTGAGGAAGGTATATGGTGGGTGTATGATACCGGCGAAAGGTGCGCGGTATTAGAGAGGCTAGCAATGGTGGAAGGATAAGAGTGCATATAATCCATGGACTCAACATTAGTCATAAAGAACTCATATACTTGTTGCAAAAATCTATTAGTTATCAAAACAAAGTATTACGCGTATGCTCCTAGGGGGATAGATTGGTAGGAAAAGACCATCGCTCGTCCCCGACCGCCACTCATAAGGAAGACAATCAATAAATAAATCATGCTCCGACTTCATCACATAACGGTTCACCATACGTGCATGCTACGGGAATCACAAACTTTAACACAAGTATTTCTCAAATTCATGACCACTCAACTAGCATGACTCTAATATCACCATCTTTATATCTCAAAACAATTATCAAGTATCAAACTTCTCTTAGTATTCAACGCACTTATAAGAAAGTTTTTACTAATCTTGGATGCCTATCATATTAGGACTAATTTCACAATTAAAGCAAATTACCATGCTGTTTTGTAGGACTCTCAAAATAATATAAGTGAAGCATGAGAGAACAATAGTTTCTATAAAACAAACCACCGCCGTGCTCTAAAAGATATAAGTGAAGCACTAGAGCAAAAACTATATAGCTCAAAATATATAAGTGAAGCACATAGAGTATTCTAATAAATTCCGAATCATGTGTGTCTCTCTCAAAAGTGTATTCAGCGAGGATGATTGTGGTAAACTAAAAGCAAAGACTCAAATTATACAAGACGCTCGAAGCAAAACACTTATCATGTGGTGAATAAAAATATAGCTCCAAGTAAAGTTACCGATGGACGGAGACAAAAGAGGGGAGGCCTTCCGGGGCATCCCCAAGCTTTGGCTTTTTGGTGTCCTTGGATTTACCTTGGGGTGCCTTGGGCATCCCCAAGCTTAGGCTCTTGCCACTCCATATTCCATAATTCATCAAATCCTTACCCAAAACTTGAAAACTTCACAACACAAAACTTAACAGAAAATCTCGTGAGCTCCGTTAGCGAAAGAAAACAAAACACCACTTCAAGGTACTGTATTGAACTCATTCTTTATTTATATTGGTGTTAAACTTACTGTATTCCAACTTCTCTATGGTTTATAAACTATTTTACTAGCCACAGATTCATCAAAATAAGCAAACAACACACGAAAAATAGAATCTGTCAAAAACAGAATAGTCTCTAGTAATCTGTAACTAACGCAAACTTCTGGAACTGTAAAATTTCTACCAAAATAGGATGACCTAAATAATTTGTTTATTCATCTGCTGCAATTGGAATCAGTATTATATCACGTTCTGGTAATTTTTAACAATTGTTTTAGTGAACAGAAAGTTTCTGGAATTTTCAGCAAGATCAAATAACTATTATCCAAGAAGATCCTATAGGTTTCACTTGGCACAAACACTAATTAGAACACAAAAACAAATCTAACCAGAGGCTAGAACAAAAATTTATTCCTAAACAGGAGCAAAAAGCAAAAAAAAAACTAAAATAAAATTGGGTTGCCTCCCAACAAGCGCTATCGTTTAACGCCCCTAGCTAGGCATAAAAACAAGGATAGATCTAGGTATTGCCATAATAATGAAAACTCCTTTCGTATTTTCTACGTTAAGCAGCAAATTTCCTTTGTGGCAAGCAAAAGTAATCAAAGGGGTTAAATTTAATAGGACAAAAGTCCTCAAGATCAAGCTCGGGAGGTATGGGTTCCTCCCTTGGCCTTTTATATTGCACAACCAATTCATCATTACAAGCGTTCTTTTGACAAAAAGTCACAAGTCTTTGCTTAAGAGAAAAACCTAACCCATTATTCTGAATAGCAAAGTTGTCATTAAGTTTAGAAATTCTATCAACTAAAACATCGGTAGGAACCTTTTTTCTAAGGTTTTCATTATAGGAAACATGATCCAAAGATTGTAAACGCATTATGTCTTCTTGATTAAAAAGGATAGCTTCTATGGGAGGATGACCAGCATCCACCCTATAATGCGCAAAAATTTCTTTAGCCACTTTCATTATAAATCTGAACTCATGGTCCAAAAAGATAGTAGCGGCACGCTTAACAGAAGAGTACTCAATATTAGAAAATTCTAGGAAAATCCTTTGTATGCAATGATGCATATGAAGAAATTGCCTTTCAAGTTCAACTACGAGCAAAGATATCGCATCCGCAAGGCTACTAGTTCTATGAAGAATAGAGCCACCCATGATGGGCAAAGCACCGACACAAGTAAAGAAATCTTGAATAACTCCTTTCCCAATAATATTACCACTACCGACTCGAAACCTTTTAGTATGCAAGATAGTAGGTTCCTCAATAGGATCATCGAAGGCATCAAAGTTTCCCATGTTATTATTATTGTCTTCATTAGCGATAACCTCCCCAGATTCAGACATGGCAAAAGAAAAGCGAGTGGAAAAGAAGCGAACGGAAAGAGAGGGCGAATAAAACGGCAAGGGTGAAGTGGGGGAGAGGAAAACGAGAGGCAAATGGCAAATAATGTAATGCGAGGGATAAGAGTTTGTGATGGGTACTTGGTATGTCTTGACTTTTGCGTAGACTCCCCGGCAACGGCGCCAGAAATCCTTCTTGCTACCTCTTGAGCACTGCATTGGTTTTCCCTTGAAGAGGAAAGGGTGATGAAGTAAAGTAGCGTAAGTATTTCCCTCAGTTTTTGAGAACCAAGGTATCAATCCACTAGGAGACCACGCTCGAGTCCCACGCACCTACACAAACAAATAAGAACCTCGCAACCAACGCGATAAAGGGGTTGTCAATCCCTTCACGGTCACTTACGAGAGTGAGGTCTGATAGAGATGATAAGATAATATTTTTGGTATTTTTATGATAAAGAGTAAAAGTAATGATTGCAAGGTAAATGGTAATAGAAATGGCTTGTTGACGGAAGATTAATATGATGGAAAATAGACCCCGGGGCCATAGGTTTCACTAGTGGCTTCTCTCAAGATAGCATAGTATTACGGTGGGTAAACGAATTACTGTCGAGCAATTGATAGAATTGAGCATAGTTATGAGAATATCTAGGTATGATCATGTATATAGGCATCACATCCGTGACAAGTAGACCGACTCCTGCCTGCATCTACTACTATTACTCCACACATCGGCCGCTATCCAGCATGCATCTAGAGTATTAAGTTCATAAGAACAGAGTAACGCTTTAAGCAAGATGACATGATGTAGAGGGATAAACTCATGCAATATGATATAAACCCCATCTTTTTATCCTCGATGGAAACAATACAATACGTGTCGTTTCCCCTACTGTCACTGGGATCGAGCACCGCAAGATTGAACCCAAAGCTAAGCACTTCTCCCATTGCAAGAAAGATCAATCTAGTAGGCCAAACCAAACTGATAATTCGAAGAGACTTGCAAAGATAACCAATCATACATAAAAGAATTCAGAGGAGATTCAAATATTGTTCATAGATAATCTTGATCATAAACCCACAATTCATCGTATCTCGACAAACACACCGCAAAAGAAGAGGTACATCAAATAGATCTCCAAGAGAATCGAGGAGAACTTTGTATTGAGATCCAAAGAGAGAGAAGAAGCCATCTAGCTAATAACTATGGACCCGAAGGTCTGAGGTAAACTACTCACACATCATCAGAGAGGCTATGGTGTTGATGTAGAAGCCCTCCGTGATCAATGCCCCTCGGCGGAGCGCCGGAAAAGGCCCCAAGATGGGATCTCACGGGTACAGAAGGTTGCGGTGGTGGAAATAGGGTGTTGGCTCCGTCCCTGATGGTTTGGGGGTACGTAGGTACATATAGGAGGAAGAAGTAGGTCGGTGGAGCTACGAGGGGTCCACGAGGGTGGAGGGCGCGCCCAGGGGGTAGGCGCGCCCCCTGCCTCGTGGCCTCCTCGGTGATTTCTTGACGTCCACTCCAAGTCCTCTAGATCACGTTTGTTCCAAAAATTACTCTCCCGAAGGTTTCATTCCGTTTGGACTCCGTTTGATATTCCTTTTCTGCGAAACACTGAAATAGGCAAAAAAACAACAATTTGGGCTGGGCCTCCGGTTAATAGGTTAGTCCCAAAAATAATATAAAAGTGTATAATAAAGCCCATTAAACATCCAAAACAGAATATATAATAGCATGGAACAATCAATAATTATAGATACGTTGGAGACGTATCATGATTCACATGAGAGTTGGGGTCTACCTCAAATGGAAATACTATGCATTCTTAGGTACCAAGGAGATGACCGTGAGGAAGCTAGGAGGGAGTCAAAAGCAACTGAGGAGGAGAAGGAAGAGCTCCAAGACACGAAGCACCAGAGGCTCTTTGGACACCCCGGGTGCTCACACCATCCACCCCCGGGTGCCCGCACCGGCCAGCCAAGTGGGGCGCGGTGCCCCTGACCACCCCGGGTGCCCGGACCCCCCCACCTGGGCGCACCCCGGGTGCCCGGCCTCCTCCTCTGATGCGGAGCATCCTATGGACATCACCATGTCAAGAGTCCGTTCGGCGAGTGACACGTGCGGCATCTACTTCACATACACAAAGGTGAATCATCTCCTTTACACGTGCTCACTTGACACCTTCGAGGATGGTATACTGCTTGACACTCCACTCGCGTGCATGCATAGGTGTTGTCGGAACACTACGGACGACGAGGAGTGCATGCGCCAAGGAACAACTACACCATCCGCGAGGGAAGCCTGGAAGCAACAACGGAAGAAGACGGAGACAGCTCCCAGGACCCGGACATCCACCCCTGGCCCGAACATCCGCCCCCTGGAGATGTCCACTACAGCAGAGCCCAGCAGCCAAAGTGCTACAGGCCCCGGACATCCGGCGCCAGCCTCGGACATCTGGGGCCTCGCCAAAGCCCGCACATCCGGCGCCTCCCCCGGAAATCCGACATCGACGACAGAACGCACCAGAAGTTTGGCCACTTCAGTCCGGACATCCGGCCGGAGCCCCGGACATCCGGCGCCTCCTGAAGCCCCGGACATCCGACACCCAGCCCGGACATCCGGCACCTGCGCGTGCACAGCCGGGCCAGAGGCCCATGTATCCCCTCCTCACTTACCCCTTCGTGGCCTTAGACTATATATACTCCTCCACCTCCTCCTAGTTAGGGTTAGCAAAGGATTAGCTCATTTGAGATAGAGCTTTGCTCATCCATATTGGATCTACTCCACGAGAAAGACCGCGGCCTCTACGGAGAAGATCCACCTTGGATTCAAGACCCCTCACGGGAAGATCCCCTCGTGGATTCAAGACCTCCTCATGGAGATGAACCTTACCTTGTATCTTTCCCTTTGTTGTTCATGTACCTTGTGGATCTTGTGTGTTTGATTGTCTAGTGGATGTGTGATTGGACTTGTTCTTGAGTGTTTCCCCTTGTGATTTCTCTCCGTTCTTCCCCGTGTTCTTCGCGGGATCCGCTTCTTTTGTGAAAGACCGGCCGTATAGGGTTCCACCCTACATCATCTTGGATTAGAGTAAGGTTGATCACGAATTTGGAGCCCCTGCCCCCTTTTTTTCTAGCCTTCTTTTGCTTGATTTCGTCCTATTTCGAAAATCCCCACCAAAAATAGCCCCAATTTTTTTTGTGATTTGTTGGTTTGATGATGTTTTGTTGATTTTGATCCATGGATTTGCTTGGTTTTGAGTGGATCTAGCATTCCCCAAGTTTCTCCACTTTCCATCCACAAAATCTCCCAATTTTGCCCCTGAAATCATGAATTTCCGCCCCAAATCGAGTTTCGAAGTCCAAATCCTGATCTAGAATCGTCGGGCTGGACATCCGGGCCATCTGGCCGGACATCCGGGCCCCAAGCCGGACATCCGGCTCTTGGAGCGCAAAATCGTGCAAGTTTCCGGACATCAGGTCCCGGATATCCGGCCCCGACCCCGGATGTCCGACCCCTGGAGCATCAACCTCCCGTGTTTCACTGTTTTGACTGTAACTTTCACATCCGGAGTCTGATTTTCGCGTTCTTTAGCTCGTTGAGTAGATATTGACATCCTCTATCCATCTAGATAGGTTACATCACCATTTGACTCCATAAAATTTTGCCACTTTGGCATCTTTGCCTAGGGCTTCCACCATAACTTCCGCATAAACACCACTGACTTCCGCAACCTAACCAATTTTGTTCCCCATTCCATTTGTGGTTGTTTGAGTTGTGATTTGAGTCTCCTAAGGTGTTTCAGATACTTAGGGACGGTTGCTTCTTCATCAACCACCACCATAACTTCCGCATAGGCTTACCCACCATACACTTCCACCAACCCAACTTAACCCAATTTTGTTTGTGTTGTGAGTTGCGTCTCCTAAGGTGTTTCGGCTACTTAGGGACCATGCTTCCAACTCCGACACCGTGTATAGTCCACCACCTTACCCTTCACTTCCGCATTGCATACTAAAAACCCATTGAGCTTCCGCAAAACCACCACCGCATTCCCGCTACCACCATTTGACATTTGCCTTTGAGATTTTGAGTTCGCGGTTTTTCCGTTTCCTAAGGTGTTTCGGCTACTTAGGGACGAGTCTCCATCATCTTTGTGTCTACATCAAGAACACCGCCACTCATCATCGCCACGAGGTCATTATCGACTTTGACCACTTCACCATCTTTCGTCCGTGGCTTACAAACGAGAAACCTTCGACGGTAACCTCCATATCATCTTGGTATCGTGGTATCCCTCCATTGTATATCCCCTTGCCATTGCATTGTTAACACCTAGCCCATTTTGCGTCACTTGCCTATCGAGACTAGCCATTTGAGTATTGCCGGCAATGTTACTTGTGCACATGAGTGATCATTGATCTACACCATCCATTGCATACATACCATATCATATTTGTATCATATCATATCTTGTGCCACAAGATTGTTCCCGCATATACATGATGACCCACAAGTATAGGGGATCGCAACCGTTTTCAAGGGTAGAGTATTCAACCCAAATTTATTGATTCGACACAAGGGGAGCCAAAGAATATTCTCAAGTATTAGCAGTTGAGTTGTCAATTCAACCACACCTGGATAACTTAGTATCTGCAGCAAAGTATTTAGTAGCAAAGTAGTATGGAAGTAACGGTAACGGTGACAAAAGTAACAATGATGGTTTTGTAGTGATTGTAACAGTAGCAACGGAAAAGTAAATAAGCGAAGAACAATATGTGAAAAGCTCGTAGGCATTGGATCGGTGATGGAGAATTATGCCGGATGCAATTATTCATGCAACAGTTATAACATAGGGTGACACAGAACTAGCTCCAATTCATCAATGTAATGTAGGCATGTATTCCGAATATTGTCATACGTGCTTATGGAAAAGAACTTGCATGTCATCTTTTGTCCTACCCTCCCGTGGCAGCGGGGTCCTAGCGGAAACTAAGGGATATTAAGGCCTCCTTTTAATAGAGTACCGGACCAAAGCATTAACACATACTGAATACATGAACTCCTCAAACTACGGTCATCACCAGGAGTGGTCCCGATTATTGTCACTTCGGGGTTGCCGGATCATAACACATAGTAGGTGACTATAGACTTGCAAGATAGGATCAAGAACTCACATATATTCATGAAAACATAATAGGTTCAGATCTGAAATCATGGCACTCGGGCCCTAGTGACAAGCATTAAGCATAGCAAAGTCATAGCAACATCAATCTCAGAACATAGTGGATACTAGGGATCAAACCTAACAAAACTAACTCGATTACATGATAAATCTCATCCAACCCATCAACGTCCAGCAAGCCTACGATGGAATTACTCACGCACGGCGATGAGCATCATGAAATTGGTGATGGAGGATGGTTGATGATGACGATGGCGACGGATTCCCCTCTCCGAAGCCCCGAACGGAATCCAGATCAGCCCTCTCGAGAGAGATTAGGGCTTGGCGGCGGCTCCGTATCGTAAGACGCGATGAATCCTTCTCTCTGATTTTTTCTCCCTAAACACGAATATATAGAGTTGGAGTTGAGGTCGGTGGAGCTCCAGGGGGCCCACGAGGCAGGGGGCGCGCCCAGGGGGTAGGCGCGCCCCCACCCTCGTGGACAGGGTGTGGCGCCCCTGGCCTTGATTCTTTCGCCAGTATTTTTTATTAATTCAAAAATAATTCTCCGTTGATTTTCAGGACATTCCGAGAACTTTTATTTCTGCACAAAAATAACACCATGGCAATTCTGCTGAAAACAGCGTCAGTCCGGGTTAGTTCCATTCAAATCATGCAAGTTAGAGTCCAAAACAAGGGCAAAAGTGTTTGGAAAAGTAGATACGACGGAGACGTATCAATACACCATTGCTATCTTGGTTTGTGCATTTCGCATTGTGGCCATCCAAAAAAAAGAGAATAAGCTTTTAAGCAAAAGAGAGAACAAAGAGCTTGTAAACAAGTGCCATAGCATCATACTACATTGCACATAAGATTGTCATATCCGATCATCTTGGATCGTCTTGAGAGAAACACCGGGAACCATACATGCATAGCATACTTGGATTAGAAAGTTTATCCATTTTGCATCTTATAGGTTGTGCACAAGTGTCGTATCCGCCTATTGAGCAATCGTGCTAGCGTCTCTCTTGAGTTGTGCAACACGAGCATTTTCCGTGGATTCCACATTTTGTGCTCATTCCTTGGTTGAACGACCCCATTTATCTATCCGTGTGTGTGTTTCCGTGTGCCACATATTGCTATTGGTCTACTTGTTTCACTTGCGAATTTGTGAATCTTTTTCAACATTATTGACTCTTGCTAACATTTTGCATTAAATTTTTGTGCCACTATCCTCACCGAGCTACTCCATAAGCTTTAGTTTGTAGGTGTGAGTGAACAAGTCCGGTACCAATTCCACTATTCTTTCATCTCACATTGAGTGAAACGGGATACATCCTCAACTTTGGGAAAAAGGTAACTTGGTATTGTTTATCTCATTTCCTACTCACCTCTACTCGTGTCTTGTGATGGATAGGCTTCACCTTCGGTCTACAACAACAACAACAACGACGAGTTTGATGCCATGAGCAACTCCAACGACGCCAAGATGCAAGCTCAAATGGAGGAGATCAAAGCCCTCATCAAGTCGTACAAGCGATCTTCCTCATCTTCGAGAATACGCTCAAGAGCACATGCCTCCGAGCTAACATCTCCGGCAAGATCACATCGGCATCGACACCATCACCACCAAGAACGTGAAGGTCAAGAGCTCAACACCAACAACCGCTCAACGACTTCACCATCTCCCTTGGCATCTTCACCAAGCGACTTCAAGGCATCTTCGCCTTTGGACATACGGCATCTTCGCCCACAAGCACCTAAAGAGAAGCTCCCAAGCTCAAGTCCGCGACTTCCACGAGCTACTATGACCTCGACACTGACCATGAGATTCCTTTCTATGGGACTCAAGAACCCGAGGAGTATCTCGAGTGGGAGCACCTAATGGATGACTACCTCAAGCTATATCAAGTTCCTCTCGAAGATCAAGTGAAGTGCGCCACAACAAACTTCCACGACTACGCGTCCACATGCTGGTTACACACACCTTCGGAGAGTTGCGACATGAGTTGGCCCAAGACGAAGAGAGCTTTTCGGCGAGAGTTCGTGCCTCCAACCTACACGGAATAACTTCTACGCCAATTGGAGAACACCATCCAAGGATCCAAGTCCATCGACGAGTACTTCAAGGAGATGAAGAAAACCTTACGACGAGCCGGCGTGGACAACCCCATGTCAATGAAGTTCCACTTCATGATGGGATTGAACAACAACATCTCCAAGACTATCTTCCTCGAGAACTACAAGTCCCTCGACGACAGCTACATTGGTGCTCTCAAGGCGGAACAAGAACTCATGAAGGCCAAGGCTTCTCCACCCCAAGCACACTTCTCGAAGACCAAGCTGAAAGACGATGAGCATGAGGCTAGTACCACCAAGATGTCCAAGCCCGATGAGCTCCAAGACGATGCTCCCAAGTTCGACTTCACCGCCATCCCTCTTTGTGGCATTGATGATGCCGAGTCCTCCACGACTCTTTTTCAAGATGGTGCGGCGACGAGTACGACTGCGGAGACCTTCAAGGACCAAGCTTTGGAGGCGATTGACTTGGTGACGAGCAAGGATTATGCTTCCATCTTAGAAGGCGAGAGTGATGATGTGCCATCTTCGGCCTTCATCCATGGTGACGACGATGAGATGGTTGAGTATTTCACCTCGACCACGGCGACGTATGATGACTTGAGTGCCTTGTGCCACCATATTGAGAGTGAGAGTGACTTCACCACTAGCCCCATATATGATGAGTTGCCCAAATTCCCATGTGAGGAGAGCCACAACCCCCACCACTTGGGTGAGATGAGTGACTCCACCATGTGACATTGAGTGCACCTACCTTGAGGGAGTGAGTGAACCACCACATAGAGAGAGTGAAATACTCCCCCCATCCCATAATATAAGAGCGTTTTGACACTACACTAGTGTAAAAAATGCTCTTATATTATGGGACTGAGGGAGTAGTTGATAGGTCTCATGAGGCCATTTGCATTTCTAACAACTTGACCTCTACCTCTATTGTGTCTTCTCATTTGGTGCTAGGTCCCATATATGATGACACGCCGATTCGCGATGACTACGTCCTTCCTTTGGACAAGACGACGGCCATGGTGGAATATGATGCACCCCCCGCATGGTTCCATCAAGATGAAGATGACCGCCATTTGGTCTTTCCCACCTCACCTACACCACTTGAGTGGAATGATAAAGGTAACGTAGGTGACGGTGATGCTCTAGTCCCACTAGTGGACATTCTTGAGATTGATTGCTTGCATGATGTTGATCCCCCTATTGACATGCTTCATGCTAGTATGATTTCCCCATGCGATGATTTACCCATTTATGATGAGTTTGATGATTGCCATGTGGAGTCTATTAGTTGTGATGCCATGTTACATAGGATTTCTTGTGACAATTCTCTAGGTCACATCATGTTTGATAATCCGCTTGACTTGTCATATGCTATGCATGAGATCACCCATATGTCACATTTACAATCTCATCATAGTGACTATGCATATGCCATTAAAATTAACCCAATTTGCACTTATGGCATAGATGACAAGCCCATGGTTATTGGCATTTGTTTTTCTTGTGATGATATTGATATGCTCCCTTTGCATCATTTATCTCATATGCCATGCCATGACTACCTAGCTTTGGATATGATTGTTTTTGATGTTGTCCATTTTCTCCATATGATGTTTCCAATATTGCTCATGAGGAGACACCCATAGTTTCCTCATACATTTTAGGAGATTTTGATTCATCCCATTCATTGCATGATCCCAATACTTATGTGCACAATATGCTTCCCATGAATGAAAATGATATTGATGTGCCATATATTTGTATGCTCAATTTGCATCCCCATCGTGTTATACACAATAACTATTTTTTCATGATGGATGACATGTTCTTATACCATGCATCAAATTTCTTCGAGCATTGCTTATCTTGTGGTAACTCACACGTGCACATACACATCATGATGAATGATGTGTACATTTACCACACACACAATTTCTTTGGTTTGTGTCTCTTTTGTGTAGGTATCCATGAATACTTGTCAACCTCACAATCCCATGAGTTGACAAAACGAGCTCTAGAGAGCAACGATGATTTGGGATCACATGGATTGCCCTTCCCACCGCTCTCTTCACGCGAAGTCTTCGCGCATTTCTTCTACATGGCCCTCACTTGGCTATGGGTTATTGTCCATTACATATTCTATGCCCATCTTGCCATGTTCACTTTGCATGATATGCTCATTCCTATACCTTTGACATGCATTTGTGACCCATGCTTTGATGATTGATTCTCGTACTTGTCTGTGTATTTGCAAGCTTGGTGGAGATATCACTTATTATTGCCATGTTTGCTTTGTGCCCCATGCCTATGATGATATCATGATCTTGCTTTGTGTTCATGCTTGCGATATGTCATGTGCATTGTATATGCCTATTATTTGCTCACCTGACATGGTTGCCATGATTTCCGCTAGTGTGTTGCATCTTCGCACTACTAGTTTGCACGACTTGATTACCATGATTGCTTGCCTTGTTGCATCACCGATGATTCCTACTTATTCATTTCATGCGGTTGATTACAACCATCTACATGCTTTACACATGATTGTTATTGCTTCTTGCCATATATCTCCATATGTTGCCTCTCTCATGATAGATGATTTGACATGTATTGAGTGCAACAATGTTTCTAGTCTTGCTAATGAGATTGCCCCCATAGCATTCTCACACATATTTGGAGATTTTGACATATTTGTTGTGAAGCATGCTTGTCTTACCTCGTTGCACCATATACCTAGTGCCATGAATATTTCCATTGTTGCATCATATTATTCATGCACTTGTGCTTCTAATGGTTATGTGCAAGAGAAGAGAACCATCATGATGGATGATGTGTTTATCTACCATGCGCATACATTCTTTCTTTTGTTGTGTGCATGTGTAGGATACTTGGACTTCGTGTCGACTTCCACGTCACGTGAGTTGACAATCCGAGCTCTTGAGAGCGAACCACCTTCTACCACGACGATTCTACATCGCACTTGCTTGTGCTTTGACATTGTGAAGGACGCACAAGGACACACCTTCAAGGTGACATCTTTCTTGAGCATGGATATTGTGGATCATACTACTTGTGTTGCTTCCACCATGAGACTTATTGATCATCTTGGACCATTTGATTACGCACATGTTAGAGATCTTGCTTCGACTTGTCATTCTCACCGTTCCATGCATCATGATATATATGCCTTGTGTGTTGCATCCAATTCTTGGATTACTTGCTCTGATCATATGTTTGGTTGCAACAATGTCACTTCTTCACATATGCCATGTCCCATTGCTTGTCACATGCTTGACTTGATTGCCTCACAAATGATGAACACTTGCTCTTTCTATTGTGTTGAGTGCCATACTATCTTCACTACGCCCTATGCACGTATTGCTTGGATTGTCTTGCACTTGACCCATATGCTTAGACACTTCATTTTATTTGGTGTTGTGAATGATTCTTATGCCTACCATAGACCTTTCATTGAGCAATTTGTGAATGCTTGCTATGACTTTGAGGTAGATGCTTCTTCTCTTGTCACACACATTTGCATCACTACCTCACATTTACATGCTTGTCCCCATGATATCTTTGCTTGTGCTCGATTGATATGCTTACATGCCATGTCACAATCCTTTGTCACACCATATGCTTTGCATGATGACGACACTTGTTTGGTGACTCACCTCTTGAATGCTTGGTTTTGCACTAACGCTAACCATATTTCTTTTTCCAAGTGTTTGTTGTCCTTACTCCTTTTGAAGGAATCACAAGACGGTGCGACATTGGAGAGTGCCCATTTCGAGCTTCAAGATGACAAGTACTTGGTGAACGTCCAATTCTACACGGTGAAGCCATCTCTTTCCCATGGTGATTTGGTTTTCGATCCGAGGTCGGATCTTTCCCAAGGGAGGGGAGATGATGCGGAGCATCCTATGGACATCACCATGTCAAGAGTCCGTTCGGCGAGTGACACGTGCGACATCTACTTCACATACACAAAGGTGAATCATCTCCTTTACACGTGCTCACTTGACACCTTCGAGGATGGTATACTACTTGACACTCCACTCGTGTGCATGCATAGGTATTGTCGGAACACTACAGACGAGGAGGAGGAGTGCAGGCGCCAAGGAACAACTACACCATCCGCGAGGGAAGCCTGGAAGCGACGACGGAAGAAGACGGAGACAGCTCCCAGGACCCAGACATCCGGCCCTGGCCCGGACATCCGGCCCCTGGAGATGTCCACTACAGCACAGCCCAACAGCCGAAGTGCTACAGGCCCTGGACATCCGGCGCCTCGCCAAAGCCCGGACATCCGACGCCTCCCCCGGAAATCCGGCATCGACGACAGAACGCACCAGAAGTTTGGCCACTTCAGCCCGGACATCCAGCCCGAGCCCCGAACATCCGGCCCCCAGCCTGGACATCCGGCACCTGCGCGTGCACAGCCGGTCCAGAGGCCCATGTATCCCCTCCTCACTTACCCCTTCATGGCCTTAGACTATATATACTCCTCAACCTCCTCCTAGTTAGGGTTAGCAAAGGATTAGCTCATTTGAGATAGAGCTTTGCTCATCCATATCGGATCTACTCCACGAGAGAGACCGCAACCTCTACGGAGAAGATCCACCTTGGATTCAAGACCCCTCACGGGAAGATCCCCTCGTGGATTCAAGACCTCCTCATGGAGATGAACCTTACCTTGTATCTTTCCCTTTGTTGTTCATGTACCTTGTGGATCTTGTGTGTTTGATTGTCTAGTGGATGTGTGACTGGACTTGTTCTTGAGTGTTTCCCCTTGTGATTTCTTTCCGTTCTTCCCCGTGTTCTTCACGGGATCTGCTCCTTTCGTGAAAGATCGGCCGTATAGGGTTCCACCCTACATCATCCTCCCAGGCAGCCCCGGGTGCCCGGATATTTACACCGGGTGCTCGGACATGTCTGAATATGCCTGCGTGCATTTTGGGTTAAAAGACCCTTTGATAACCCACAAGTATAGGGGATCGCAACAGTTTTCGAGGGTAGAGTATTCAACCCAAATATTGATTCGACACAAGGGGAGCCAAAGAATATTCTCAAGTATTAGCAGTTGAGTTGTCAATTCAACCACACCTGGAAAACTTAATATCTGCAGCAAAGTATTTAGTAGCAAAGTAGTATGGAAGTAACGGTAACGGTGGCAAAGGTGACAGTAGCAGTTTTGTAGTAATTGTAACAGTGGCAACGGAAAAGTAACTAAGCAAAGATCAATATGTGAAAAGCTCGTAGGCAATGGATCAGTGATGGATAATTATGTCGGATGCGATTCCTCATGCAACAGTTATAACATAGGGTGACACAAAACTAGCTCCAGTTCATCAATGTAATGTAGGCATGTATTCCGAATATAGTCATACGTGCTTATGGAAAAGAACTTGCATGACATCTTTTGTCCTACCCTCCCGTGGCAGCGGGGTCCTATTGGAAACTAAGGGATGTTAAGGCCTCCTTTTAATAGAATACCGGACCAAAGCATTAACACTTAGTGAATACATGAACTCCTCAAACTACGGTCATCGCCAGGAGTGGTCCCATTTATTGTCACTTCGGGGTTGCCGGATCATAACACATAGTAGGTGACTATTGACTTGCAAGATAGGATCAAGAACTCACATATATTCGTGAAAACATAATAGGTTCAGATCTGAATTCATGGCACTCGGGCCCTAGTGACAAGCATTAAGCATTGCAAGTTCATACCAATATCAATCTCATAACATAGTGGATACTAGGGATCAAACCCTAACAAAACTAACTCGATTACTGATGTCTATTACGCAACCTTCTTCTTGTTGACGTTGGTGGGCCTCCAAGTGCGGAGGTTTGTAGGACATTAGCAAATTTCCCTCAAGTGGATGACCTAAGGTTTATCAATTCATGGGAGGCGTAGGATGAAGATGGTCTCTCTCAAACAACCCTGCAACCAAATAACAAAGAGTCTCTTGTGTCCCCAACACACCCAATACATTGGTAAATTGTATAGGTGCACTAGTTCGGCGAAGAGGTGGTGATACAAGTGCAATATGGATGGTAGATATGGGTATTTGTAATCTGAAAATATAAAGACAGCAAGGTAACTAATGATAAAAGTGAGCATAAACAATATTGCAATGCTAGGAAACACGGCATAGGGTTCATACTTTCACTAGTGCAAGTTCTCTCAACAATAATAACATAATTGGATCATATAACTATCCCCCAACATGCAACAAAGAGTCACTCCAAAGTCACTAATAGCGGAGAACAAACGAAGAGATTATTCTAGGGTACGAAACCACCTCAAAGTTATTCTTTCTGGTCGATCTATTCAAGAGTCCGTAGTAAAATAACACGAAGTTATTCTTTCCGTTCGGTCTATCATAGAGTTCGTACTAGAATAACACCTTAAGACACAAATCAACCAAAACCCTAATGTCACCTAGATACTCCAATGTCACCTCAAGTATGTGTGGGTATGATTATATGATATGCATCACACAATCTCAAATTCATCTATTCAACCAACACATAGAACTTCAAAGAGTGCCCCAAAGTTTCTACCGGAGAGTCAAGACAAAAACGTGTGCCAACCCCTATGCATAGATTCCCAAGGTCACGGAACCCGCAAGTTGATCACCAAAACATACATCAAGTGAATCAATAGAATACCCCATTGTCACCACGGGTATCCCACGCAAGACATATATCAAGTGTTCTCAAATCCTTAAAGACTCAATCCGATAAGATAACTTCGAAGGGAAAACTCAATCCATTACAAGAGAGTAGAGGGGGAGAAACGTCATAAGATTCAACTATAATAGCAAAGCTCGCGATACATCAAGATCGTGCCAAATCAAGAACACGAGAGAGAGAGATCAAACACATAGCTACTAGTACATACCCTCAGCCCCGAGGGTGAACTACTCCCTCCTCGTCATGGAGAGCGCCGGGATGATGAAGATGGCCACCGGTGAGGGACCCCCCTCCGGCAGGGTGCCGGAACAGGGTCCGGATTGGTTTTTGGTTGCTACAGAGGCTTGCGGCGGTGGAACTCCCGATCTAGGTTATGTTTTGGAGGTTTCTATATTTATAGGAATTTTTGGCGTAGGTCTCACGTCAGGGGGGTCTCCGAGTCGTCCACAAGGCAAGGGGCGCGCTCAGGGGGGTAGGGCGCGCCCTCCACCCTCGTGGACGGCCCGAGACTCTTCTGGCCCAACTATTTTACTCCGGAGGCTTCTTTTGGTCCATAAAAAATCATCAAAAATTGGCACGTCAATTGGACTCCGTTTGTTATTCCTTTTCTGTAAAACTCAAAAACAAGGAAAAAACAGAAACTGACACCGGGCTCTAGGTTAATAGGTTAGTCCTAAAAATCATATAAAATAGCATATAAATGCATATAAAACATCCTAGATGGATAATATAATAGCATGGAACAATCAAAAATTAGAGATACGTTGGAGACGTATCAAGCATCACCAAGCTTAATTCTTGCTCGTTCTCGAGTAGGTAAATGATAAAAACAGAATTTTTGATGTGGAATGCTACCTAGCATAATTATCAATGTAATCTTCTTTATTGTGGCAAGAATATTCAGATCCATAAGATTCAATACAAAAGTTTAATATTGACATAAAAATAATAATACTTCAAGCATACTAACTAAGCAATTAGGTCTTCTCAAAATAACATGGCCAAAGAAAGCTCATCCCTACAAAATCATATAGTTAAGCCATGTTTCATTTTCGTCACACAAAATGCTCTCATCTTGCATAACCCCGTTGACAAGCCAAGCAATTGTTTCATACTTTAGTATTCTCAAACTTTTTCAACTTTCACGCAATACATGAGCGTGAGCCATGGACATAACACTATGGGTGGAATAGAATATAATGATGGGGGTTGTGTGGAGAAGACAAAAAAGGACAAAGTATCACATTGACGCGGCTAATCAACGGGCTAGGGAGATTCCCATAAATTGATGTCAATGCAAGGAGTAGGGATTGCCATGCAACGGATGCACTAGAGCTATAAATGTATGAAAGCTTACCAAAAGAAACTAAATGGGTGTGCATCCCAACTTTCTTGCTCGCGAAGACCTAGGGCATTTGAGGAAGCCCATTGTTGGAATATACAAGCCAAGTTCTATAATGAAAAACTCCCACTAGTATATAAAAGTGACAAAATAAGAGACTCTCTATCATAAAGATCATGGTGCTACTTTGAAGCACAAGTGTGGAAAAAGGATAGTAGCATTGTCCCTTCTTTTTTTGGGCCTTCCTTTTTTTATTTGGCCTTTTTTTGGCATTTCCTTTTTTTCATGGGACAATGCTCTATTAATGATGATCATCACACTTCTATTTATTTACAACTCAATGATTACAACTCGATACTAGAACAAAATATGACTCTATATGAGTGCCTCCGGCGGTGTACCGGGATGGGCAATGAAACAAGAGTGACATGTATGAAAAATTATGCATGGTGGCCTTGCCACAAATACGATGTCAACTACATGATCATGCAAGGCAATATGACAATGATGAAGCGTGTCATAATAAACGGAACGGTGGAAAGTTGCATGGCAATATATCTCGGAATGGCTATGGAAATGCCATGATAGGTAGGTATGGTGGCTGTTTTGAGGAAGATATAAGGAGGTTTATGTGTGATAGAGCGTATCATATCACGGGGTTTGGATGCACCAGCGAGTTTGCACCAACTCTCGAGGTGAGAAAGGGCAATGCACGGTACCGAAAAGGCTAGCAATGATGGAAGGGTGAGAGTGCGTATAATCCATGGACTCAACATTGGTCATAAAGAACTCACATACTTATTGCAAAAATCTACAAGTCATCAAAACCAAGCACTACGCGCATGCTCCTAGGGGATAGATTGGTAGGAAAAGACCATCGCTCGTCCCCGGCCGCCACTCATAAGGAAGACAATCAAAGAAACACCTCATGCTTCAAATTTGTCACACAACGGTTACCATACGTGCATGCTACGGGACTTGCAAACCTCAACACAAGTATTTCTCAATTTCACAATTACTCAACTAGCATGACTCTAATATCACCATCTTCATATCTCAAAACAATTATCAAGTATCAAACTTCTCATAGTATTCAATGCACTCTATATGAAAGTTTTTATTATACCCATCTTGAATGCCTATCATATTAGGACTAAATTCATAACCAAAGCAAATTACCATGATGTTCTAAAGACTCTCAAAATAATATAAGTGAAGCATGAGAGTTCATATAATTCTTCAAAATAAAACTACCGTCGTGCTCTAAAAGATATAAGTGAAGCACTAGAGCAAACGACAAACTACTCCAAAAGATATAAGCGAAGATCAATGAGTAGTCGAATAATTATGTAACTATGTGAAGACTCTCTAACATTTAAGAATTTCAGATCTTGGGATATTATTCAAACAGCAAGCAAAACTAAATAAAATAAAATGACGCTCCAAGCAAAACACATATCATGTGGTGAATAAAAATATAGCTCCAAGTAAAGTTACCGATGAACGAAGACGAAAGAGGGGATGCCATCCGGGGCATCCCCAAGCTTAGGCTCTTGGTTGTCCTTGAATATTACCTTGGAGTGCCTTGGGAATCCCCAAGCTTAGTCTCTTGCCACTCCTTATTCCATAGTCCATCGAATCTTAGCCCAAAACTTGAAAACTTCACAACACAAAACTTAATAGAAAACTCGTAAGCTCCGTTAGTATAAGAAAATAAATCACCACTTAGGTACTGTTGTGAACTCATTCTAAATTCATATTGGTGTAATATCTACTGTATTCCAACTTCTCTATTGTTCATACCCTCCGATACTACTTACAGATTCATCAAAATAAGCAAACAACACATAGAAAACAGAATCTGTCAAAAACAGAACAGTCTGTAGTAATCTGTATCATTCGAATACTTCCGTAACTCAAAAAATGCTGAAATAAATTGGCGGACGTGAGGAATGTGTCTATTAATCATCTGCAAAAAGAATCAACCTAAAAGAACTCTCCAGTAAAAAAAGGCAGCTAATATCGTGAGCGCAAAAGTTTCTGTTTTTTACAGCAAGATCGCAAAGACTTCACCCAAGTCTTCCCAAAGGTTCTACTTGGCACAAACACTAATTAAAACAATAAAACCACATCTAAACAGAGGCTAGATGAATTATTTATTACTAAACAGGAGCAAAAATCAAAGAACAAAAATAAAAATTGGGTTGCCTCCCAACAAGCGCTAACGTTTAACGCCCCTAGCTAGGCATGATGATTTCAATGATGCTCACATAATAGATAAGAATTGAAACATAAAGAGAGCATCAAGAAGAATATGACTAGCACATTTAATTCTAACCCACTTCCTATGCATAGGGATTTTGTGAGCAAACAACTTATGGGAACAATAATCAACTAGCATAGGAAGGCAAAACAAGCATAACTTTAAAACTTTAAGCACATAGAGAGGAAACTTGATATTATTGCAATTCCTACAAGCATATATTCCTCCATCATAATAATTTTCAGTAGCATCATGAATGAATTCAATAATATAGCTATCACATAAAGCACTATTTTCATGGTGCACAAGCATAGAATTTTTATTACTCTCCACATAAGCAAACTTCTTCTCATGAATAGTAGTGGGATCAAACTCAACGAAATAATTGTCATGTGAGGCATAGTCCAATTGAAAATTAAAATCAAGATGACAAGTTTCATGGTTATCATTATTCTTTATAGCATACATGTCATCACAATAATAATCATAAATAGCAACTTTTTTATCATAATCAATTGGAACCTCTTCCGAAATAGTGGATTCATCACTAAATAAAGTCATGACCTCTCCAAATCCACTTTCATCAATATAATCATCATAAATAGGAGGCATGCTTTCATCATAATAAATTTGTTCATCAAAACTTGGGGGCCAAAAAATATCATCTTCATCAAACATAGCATCCCCAAGCTTGTGGCTTTTCATATCATTAGCATCATGGGTATTCAAAGAATTCATACTAACAACATTGCAGTCATGCTCATCATTCACATATTTTATGCCAAGCATTCTATGTAATTCTTCTTCTAGCACTTGATCACAATTTTCCTTCCCATCATTTTCACGAAAGATATTAAAAAGATGAAGCATATGAGGCACCCTCAATTCCATTTTTTTGTAGTATTCTTTTATAGACTAAACTAGTGATAAAACAAGAAACAAAAAGATTTGATTGCAAGATCTAAAGATATACCTTCAAGCACTCACCTCCCCGGCAACGGCGCCAGAAAAGAGCTTAATGTCTACTATGCAACTTTCTTCTTGTAGACGTTGTTGGGCCTCCAAGTGCAGAGGTTTGTAGGATAGTAGCAAATTTCCCTCAAGTGGATGACCTAAGGTTTATCAATCCGTGGGAGACGTAGGATGAAGATGGTCTCTCTCAAACAACCCTGCAACCAAATAACAAAGAGTCTCTTGTGTCCCCAACACACCCAATACAATGGTAAATTGTATAGGTGCACTAGTTCGGCGAAGAGATGGTGATACAAGTGCAATATGGATGGTAGATATGGGTATTTGTAATCTGAAATATAAAAACAGCAAGGTAACTAATGATAAAAGTGAGCATAAACGGTATTGCAATGCTAGGAAACAAGGCATAGGGTTCATACTTTCACTAGTGCAAGTTCTCTCAACAATAATAACATAATTGGATCATATAACTATCCCTCAACATGCAACAAAGAGTCACTCCAAAGTCACTAATAGCGGAGAACAAACGAAGAGATTATTGTAGGGTACGAAACCACCTCAAAGTTATTCTTTCTGATCGATCTATTCAAGAGTCCGTAGTAAAATAACACGAAGCTATTCTTTCCGTTGGATCTATCATAGAGTTCGTACTAGAATAACATCTTAAGACAGAAATCAACCAAAACCCTAATGTCACCTAGATACTCCAATGTCACCTCAAGTATCCGTGGGTATGATTATACGATATGCATCACACAATCTTAGATTCATCTATTCAACCAACACATAGAACTTCAAAGAGTGCCCCAAAGTTTCTACCGGAGAGTCAAGACGAAAACGTGTGCCAACCCCTATGAATAGATTCCCAAGGTCACGGAACCCGCAAGTTGATCACCAAAACATACATCAAGTGAATCAATAGAATACCCCATTGTCACCACGGGTATCCCACGCAAGACATACATCAAGTGTTCTCAAATCCTTAAAGACTCAATCCGATAAGATAACTTCAAAGGGAAAAATCAATCCATTACAAGAGAGTAGAGGAGGAGAAACATCATAAGATCCAACTATAATAGCAAAGCTCGTGATACATCAAGATCGTGCCAAATCAAGAACACGAGAGAGAGAGAGAGAGAGAGAGATCAAACACATAGCTACTGGTACATACCCTCAGCCCCGAGGGTGAACTACTCCCTCCTCATCATGGAGAGCATCGGGATGATGAAGATGGCCACCGGTGAGGGATCCCCCCTCCGGCAGGGTGCCGGAACAGGGTCCTGATTGGTTTTTGGTGGCTACAGAGGCTTGCGGCGGCGGAACTCCCGATCTAGGTTATGTTCTGGAGGTTTCTGTATTTATAGGAATCTCACGTCAGGGGGGTCTCCGAGTCATCCACGAGGCAGGGGGCGTGCCTAGGGTGTAGGGCGCGCCCTCCACCCTCGTGGACGGCCCGGGACTCTTCTGGCCCAACTATTTTACTCCGGGGGCTTCTTTTGGTCCATAAAAAATCATCAAAAATTGGCACGTCAATTGGACTCCGTTTGGTATTCCTTTTCTATAAAACTCAAAAACAAGGAAAAAAACAGAAACTGGCACTGGGCTCTAGGTTAATAGGTTAGTCCCAAAAATCATATAAAATAGCATATAAATGCATATAAAACATCCTAGATGGATAATATAATAGCATGGAACAATCAAAAATTATAGATACGTTGGAGACATATCAATTACATGATAAATCTCATCCAACCCATCACCGTCCATCAACCCTATGATGGAATTACTCACGCACGGCGGTGAGCATCATGAAATTGGAGATGGAGGATGGTTGATGATGACGACGGCGACGGATTCCCCTCTCTGGAGCCCCGAACGGACTCCAGATCAGCCCTCCCGAGAGAGATTAGGGCTTGGCGGCGGCTCCATATCGTAAAACGCGATGAATCCTTCTCTCTGATTTTTTTCTCCTCGAACGTGAATATATAGAGTTAGAGTTGAGGTCGGTGGAGCCTCAAGGGGCCCACAAGGCAGGGGGCGCGCCCTCCACCCTCGTGGACAGGTTGTGGGCCCCCTGGTGTTGATTCTTTCACTAGTATTTTTTATTTATTCCAAAAATATTTTCCGTGAAGTTTCAGGTCATTCCGAGAACTTTTATTTTTGCACAAAAATAACACCATGGCAATTCTGCTGAAAACAGCGTCAGTCCGGGTTAGTTCCATTCAAATCATGCAAGCTAGAGTCCAAAACAAGGGCAAAAGTGTTTGGAAAAGTAGATACGATGGAGACGTATGAACTCCCCCAAGCTTAAACCTTTGCTTGTCCTCAAGCAATTCAGTTGACAAACTGAAAGTGATAAAGAAAAACTTTTACAAACTCTGTTTGATCATGTTGTTGCAAATATGTAAAGCCAACATTCAATTTCAGCAAATATTATGAACTAACCATATTCACAATAACATTTAGGTCTCATGTTTACTCATATCAATGGCATAATCAACTAGCAAGCAATAATATTAAATCTCAGATGACAACACTTTCTCAAAACAATCATAATATGATATAACAAGATGGTATCTCGCTAGCCCTTTCTGAGACCGCAAAACATAAATGCAGAGCACCACTTAAGATCAAGGACTAACTAGATGATAATCCCCAAGTGCAGGGAATCATCGTAGTAATTCCCAATGGTGGAATATAAGTATGGAGTGTCGAACCCACAAGGAGCTAAAGGTAAGATCAATATTCTCTTAAGTCCTATGTGCCACTGATACGACTCTACGTACACCGAACATTTGCTTCCAACTAGAAACGAGAAATAAAACTACGTTGTGGGTATGAAGAGGATAACTTTGCATGATATCGGAGAGCTAAAACATAAAAGTAGGTGCTGTTATCATAAAGTTAGAATATATTACTAAATATTATAACTAGCGAGTGTGGAATAATGATGGGTCGGTGTGCGGAATTATCCTAGGCAATTGTTAACAAGACCGGTAGTCGTCATTGCAATTTCATATGAGGGAGAGGCATAAGCTAACATACTTTCTCTTCTTGGATCACATGCACTTATGATTGGAACTCTAGCAAGCATCCGCAACTACTAAAGATCATTAAGGTAAAACCCAACCATAGCATTAAAGCATCAAGTCCCCTTTATCCCATACGCAACAACCCCCTTACTCAGGTTTATGCTTCTGTCACTCAAGCAACCCACTATAAGCAAATCATGAACGTATTGCAACACCCTACAACGGGAATCCCTCATGCTTGCGCGACACGGAGGGCACAATAGGACAACACCAAAATAAAACATACAACTCATACCAATCTAGATCATCAATCAACCCAAAGACAAAGGATATCTACTCAAAACATCATAGGATGGCAACACATCATTGGATCATAATATGTGGCATAAAGCACCATGTTCAAGTAGGGATTACAATGGGGTGCGGGAGAGTGGACCGCGTAAAAGAGATGAGGATGGTGATGATGATGGTGATGTTGATGAAGACGATCACCGCGGCGATGATTCCCCTCCCAATGGCACTCTGGCGCCACCGAGAGAGAGGAGGAGCGGTTCTCCCGCTTGTGCTTCCTCCTCCATGATCTCCCCCCTAGATGGGGAGAGGTTCTCCCTCTGGTCCTTGGCCTTCATGGCGATGATGGCCCCTCCGGGATCCTCCTCCATGGCCTCCGGTGATGATGGCCCCCTCCGGCAGGGTGCCAGAGAGGGCCTAGATTGATTTCTCGTGGCTACAGAGGCTTGCGGCGGAGGAACTTCCGATCTAGGTTATTTTGTGAAGGTTTCTGTATTTATAGGAGAGGATGGCGTCGAGAACAAGTCAGGGGCCCCACAGGGAGTCCACGAGGCAGGGGCGTGCCCTCCACCCTCGTGGGGCCCACGGGACTCCCCTCCGGTAACTCTTCGTTCCAGTATTTTTTATATTTTCCAGAAAAATTCTCCGTTGATTTTCATCGCATCCCGAGAACTTTTATTTCTGCACAAAAAGAACACCATGGTAGTTCTGCTGAAAACAGCGTCAGTCCGGGTTAGTTCTAATCAAATCATACCAAAATCATATAAAACTATTGTAAACATGGCATGAATACTTCATAAATTATAGATACGTTGGAGACGTATCAGCATCCCCAAGCTTAATTCCTGCTTGTCCTCGAGTAGGTAAATGATAAAAGAAATAATTTATGAAGTGTGAATGCTAGCAAGTGCATAAGTTTGATCAATGATAGTTCCAATCACTTTTTCTAGCATCATTATATATCATAACAGTAGCTCAACTCGTGAAACTTCTCATGATCAAGTAACAAGCTATTCACATGTTAAAGTATAGATCATAAACTTTCTTGAAAACTAACAAACCGTGCTCTTAGTCATCAAACAATTGCAATTCATCTTATTTTCGGGAAGGGTCTATGTAAGAGCTTTGATTCAGCAAACTCCACATACTCAACTATCATTTAATCTTTCACAATTGCTAACACTCATGTGATATATGGGTTCAAAGTTTTAATCAGACACAGAGAAAGATAGGGGCTTATAGGTTTGCCTCCCAACCTTTTACCTCAAGGGTAATGTCAACAATAATAATTTATGAAAACCTACGTCCAAGTGGATATATATATCCGGATCGCTCCAACACAAAGTGCTTGCCAAAGGAAAAAGTGTAGAAAGGAAAGGTGATGATCACCATGACTCTTGTATAAGGGTAGAAGATAAAAGTAAAAGATAGGCCCTTCGCAGAGGGAAGCAGAGGTTGTCATGCGCTTTTATGGTTGGATGCACAAAATCTTAATGCAAAAGAACGTCACTTTATATTGCCGCTTGTGATAAATACCTTTATTATGCAGTCCGTCGCTTTTATTTCTTCCGTATCACAAGTTCGTATAAAGCTTATTTTCTTCGCATAATAGATCATACATATTTAGAGAGCAATTTTTATTGCATGCACCGATGACAACTTACTTGAAGGATCTTACTCAATCCATAGGTAGGTATGGTGGACTCTCATGGCAAAACTGGTTTAAGGGATGTTTGGAAGCACAAGTAGTATTTCTACTTGGTGCAAAGAATGTGGCTAGCATGAGAGGAAAAGGCAAGCTCAACATGTTGGATGATCCAAGACAATATAACGTTTCGGATATAGGAAAACATAACCCATTAATTTGTCTTCCTTGTCCAACATCAACCTTTTAGCATGTCATATTTGAATGAGTGCTCACAATTACAAAAGATGTCCAAGATAGTATATTTATATGTGAAATCTCTCTTCCTTCAATATTCTTTCATGAATTGTTCAAGTGACCAATTCTGCGTTTGCTAACTTTCAATAAGTTTACTACCTATACTTATTATGTGTGAAGTCATTACTCTCCATGGTATAAGCATATGAAACATATATAAATTCAGATTTATGATATTCAATTCATTCAACCGTTTACTCATAGGATATATGTGAAGCACGTGAGTAAATGACAAACTACTCCAAAAGATATAAGTGAAGAACACTGAGTAGTCAAATAATTAACTAGCCATGGGAGGATTCTTTTTCATTCAAGATTTCAGATCCAATGATTTTATTCAAACAACAAGTAAAATTGAAAATACGCTCCAAGCAAAACACATATCATGTGACGAACAAAAATATAGCTCCGAGTAAGGTATACCGATAGTTTTGAAGACGAAAGAGGGGATGCCTTCCGGGGCATCCCCGAGCTTTGGCGCTTGAGTCTTCTTTGAGTATTAACTTGGGGTGCCTTGGGCATCCCCAAGCTTAGGGTCTTTCCACTCCTTATTCTCCTCATATCGATATCTCACTCAAAGCTTGGAAACTTCAATCACACAAAACTTAACGGAACTTCGTGAGATAGGTTAGTATGATAAAGAGTAAACCATTCACTTTGGTACTGTCAAAGACAAGGTTCATAATTGTTCTCACACAATGACTACTGTACCATACCGTTTCTAGAATTTATATTGAGAAATATAAGCCATAGAAACTAGAAAACAAGCAAACTATGCAATGAAAACAGAATCTGTCAGAAACAGAACAGTCTGTAATGATCTGAACAGCAACCATACTTCTGCTACTCTAAAAAATATGAAATAAATTGGTGGACGTGAGTAATTTGTCTATTAATCTTTTGCAAAAATAATCAACTCAAAAGCACTCTTCTGTAAAAAATGGTAGCTAATCCCGTGAGCGCAAAGTTTCTCTTTTTTACAGCAAGATCACATTAACTCTCACCCAAGTCTTCCCAAAGGTCTTACTTGGCACTTTATTGAAAAAAAGCTATAAAACATGATTACTACAGTAGCTTAATCATGTAAACACACAAAAACAATAATAGTAAATATTGGGTTGTCTCCCAACAAGCGCTTTTCTTTAATGCCTTTTAGCTAGGCATGATGATTTCAACGATGCTCACATAAAAGAAAAGAATTGAAACATAAAGAGAGCATCATGAAGACTAACCCACTTCCAATGCCTAGGGATTTTGTGAACACATAATTTATAGGAACAAGAATCAACTAGAATAGGACGGCAAAACAAGTATAACTTCAAAACTTTAAGCACATAGAGAGGAAACTTGATATTATTGCAACTCCTACAAGCATATATTCCTCCCTCATAATAATTTTCAGTAGAATCATGAATGAATTCAACAATATAACCATCACATAAAGCATTCTTTTCATGATCTACAAGCATATAAATGTTTCTACTCTCCACATAAGCAAAATTCTTCTCATTCGGAATAGTGGGATCACTAATTCCTAAAGTTGACACTCTTCCAAACCCGCTTTAGATGATAGTATTATTCATACTCAAAAAGATATAAGTGAAGTTCATGGAGCATTATACAATTAATATAGACTAACCAATATCCAAGCTCAAAATATATAAGTGAAGCACACGAAGCATTCTATAAAACCATACTCAAAAGATTTAAGTGAAGCACAAAGAGCATTCTATAAGGTCATACTCAAAAGATATAAGTGAAGCACATGAATCATTCTATAAATTGATGAAGGGACATCTCATACTATCATGGTTCTTAAAGAAAAATAAAAACACAAAGGACACAAATCATGTGAACAAAACAAAAACCGAGGTATACCGATAATTGTTGAAGAAGAAAGATGGGATGCCAACCGGGGCATCCCCAAGCTTAGATGCTTTAGTATCATTGGAATATTTAATTGGGGTGCCTTGGGCATCCCCAAGCTTGAACTCTTGCCTCTATTTATTCTTCTTACATCGGTAACTCCTCGTTCTTCGAACACTTCATCCACAAAAACTTTGTGAGATCCGTTAGTATACTAAAGCAAATCACTACCTTTAGGTACTGTTGCAAACTCATTCCAATTTCATATTAGCACTTTATCTACTGTATTCCAACTTCACCATGGTTCATACCCCCCGATACTACCCATAGATTCATCAAAATAAGCGATCAACACATAGAAAACAGAATCTGTCAAAAACAGGACAATATGTAGTAATCTGGAAGTTTACTAAACTTCTGTAACTCCAAAAAATTCTAAACAAATATGACAATTTAAAAAATTTGTACAGAAGTAATGTGCAAAAAGTTTCAGACCCATTTGACTTTCCGGTGAAAATGTAAATTCACGCACTACAGCCAAAGTTTCTGTTTCTGTACTGCACATAGTAAACAAGCAATCTAATCATCCTAAAACCAAAGCTTGGCACATTATTTTTATAATACAAAGGAAATATACAAGGGGATAACTATTTTCAGAGAAGCTTCCTTGAATTTTTTTACATTGTTTCCATGAGCATGAACACAAGTGTCCAAAGTCCACCCTCACTTCTCCAATGCATAACCTTCCAATCACTTCTCTTATTGAAAAACTTTTTAGGCATGAGAGGCAGATAATTTTTTTTTGTATTTTCATTCTTTTTTTGTATGTTTCGCCCACAACTAAACAAAAAAAAGTAAAACCAAAATATACTTAGTGAAGAAAGCAAACAAGGACACACGAGAATATCAACCCCACGCTATTGCTCCCCGGCAACGGCGCCAGAAAAGAGCTTGATAATCCCCAAGTGCAGGGAATCATCGTAGTAATTCCCAATGGTGGAAGTGATAAGTATGGAGTGTCGAACCCACAAGGAGCTAAAGGTAAGATCAATATTCTCTCAAGTCCTATCTGCCACTGATACGACTCTACGTACACCGAACATTTGCTTCCAACTAGAAACGAGAAATAAAACTACGTTGTGGGTATGAAGAGGATAACTTTGCATGATATCGGAGAGCTAAAACATAAAAGTAGGTGCTGTTATCATAAAGTTAGAATATATTACTAAATATTATAACTAGCGAGTGTGGAATAATGATGGGTCGGTGTGCGGGATTATCCTAGGCAATTGTTAACAAGACCGGTAGTCGTCATTGCAATTTCATATGAGGGAGAGGCATAAGCTAACATACTTTCTGTTCTTGGATCATGTGCACTTATGATTGGAACTCTAGCAAGCATCCACAACTACTAAAGATCATTAAGGTAAAACCCAACCATAGCATTAAAGCATCAAGTCCCCTTTATCCCATACGCAACAACCCCCTTACTCAGGTTTATGTTTCTGTCACTCAAGCAACCCACTATAAGCGAATCATGAATGTATTGCAACACCCTACAACGGGAATCCCTCATCAAGAGGGGAGGGGGAGGAGGAGGAGGGGGGAGGGATTCCCGTTGTAGGGTGTTGCAATACTTGGAGCAATATGCAGAACAACCCGCTACTTGAGCAGATTGACTGGTTCTTCACTTCCTTGCATTGGACCAACGCATACCCTAAGACGCCCGTTAAACCCCTCGGCAAGCCTGTTTCTGATCACATCCCTTCCGTTGTCTCTATCGAGACCAAAATCCCTCGTTCCAAGCTATTTCGATTTGAATCCTACTGGATCCTACATCCAGGTTTTATGAACACTGTTCGTGAGGTTTGGGAACGGCCACTTAGGGACACTAATGCTGCCACGGTCCTTTGTCGAAAATTCAAAACTCTTCGACACACTCTCAAAATCTGGAGTAAGAATATTTCTCGTCTTACAGTGGCCATCACGAACTGTAACGTTGTCCTTGCGGACTTAGACGAGCTGGAGAATAAACGAAACCTTTCAATCCCAGAAATGAATTTCAGACGAATCCTAAAGTCACACTTGCTGAGACTGCTCAAATATCAAAAACTCTATTGGAAGAAGCGCTGTACTATTCGTTGGATCAAATTCGGAGATGAAAACTCAAAATTTTTCCAAGCAGTGGCCACGGAACGCTATCGACAAAACAATATCTCTTCCTTCACACTTGAGGATGGCACACTGGTTGATAATCATCCTGCAAAAGAAGCCCTCTTGTTTCAAACCTACAAAAACCGACTGGGGACGGTCTCCCCTTCAGATATGAAATTTGATCTTCCAACCATCATCCCCCGTGCCAACAATCTCGATCAGCTCACCACTCCTTTTACCCATGAGGAAATCGACAATGTGGTCAAAGGTATGCCTCCTAACCGCGCACCCGGCCCAGATGGTTTTAGTGGGGCGTTTTTGAAAGCATGTTGGCCCATCATTCGACACGACTTCTATGCCCTATATGAGCAGTTCTATGAAGGTGCGTTAGATGTGACAAGTATCAATGATGGTCTGATCACACTCATACCTAAGATCAACTCTCGAGAGACGGTCAATGACTTCAGACCCATTACTCTACTTAATTACCAAGCTGCTAGCAGACAGACTTCAACGTGTCATCCTCACCCTTATCCACCGCAATCAATATGGCTTTATTAAAGGGCGCACTCTACAGGATTGTCTGGCTTGGGCATATCAATATCTCCATCAATGTCAAAGCTCGGGTCGGCCAATCATTCTTCTGAAGCTTGACTTCTCCAATGCATTCGATACTATTGCACACGAGCCGATGATTCAGATTATGCAGCAAATGGGCTTTAACGACAAGTGGATTTCCTGGATCAAGTGCCTCTTCTATTCGGGTCGATCGTCCGTCCTTCTTAATGGGGTCCCAGGCCGACAGTTCCTTTGCCGATGCGGTGTGCGGCAAGGTGATCCTCTGCCCCCCTCATCTTTGTCCTCGCAGCTGAGCTACTTCAAGGTGCGGTCAATGATGCTTTCCGTCGTGGTGATATTAGCTTGCCTTTCCCCTGCAATGGGCAAAATGACTACCCAGTGATCCAATACGCGGACGACACCCTCCATGTTTTGCCAGCCTGCCCACAACAAGCTACCCGTGTCAGGAACATCCTTTCCGACCATGCATCCTCAATTGGCCTCAAGATTAACTTTCATAAATCCACGCTCATACCAATCAACCTGGACGCAAGTACAACGACTAGCCTAGCCGCTATTTTCGGCTGCAGTGTAGGTACAATGCCTTTCACCTACCTTGGCCTACCGCTCGGCACTACAAAACCAACCATCCAGGAATTCATGCCTCTAGTTTGCAAAATGGAGCGTCGCCTCACTGGCACGATTGCCATGATGTCCTATGGCGGTCGTCTCTCCTGGCTCAATGCATCTGTCACATCCCTTCTGGTGTTTGCCATGTCCACGCTCAAGTTCCCTCTGAAACTGATTGAAATTCTAGACAAGATTAGAAGAAGATGTCTCTGGACAAAGAAAACCGATCAAGGTGACAAATGTAATTCGCTAGCTGCCTGGGAGCTGGTGTGCAAGCCCAAGAGTAAAGGTGGGTTAGGAGTGATCAACATTAAAATCCACAATGATGCCCTCTTGTTGAAATTTCTTCACAAGTTCTATAACAAACTGGACGTACCATGGGTTACCATGCTTTGGGATAATCAGTATGTCCACCAGGTGCCTCATGCGGTTGATCTTGGCGGATCTTTTTGGTGGAAAGACATTCTCAAGTTAACGCCCATTTACCGGGGAATCACCCGTGTCCAAGTAGTTGACGGCTCGACTACGCTGCTCTGGAAGGACCTGTGGTCAAATGATGTGCTCCAATCATCACACCCGCGTGCTTTTTCTTTTGCTCTGCATGAAGACATGACGGTCGCTGACTTCTGGGCCAGCACAGAGCTGCATGAAACCTTTCACCTGCCACTGTCCGCCCGTGCTCTCAGTGAGGTGCAAGATGTCCAACATGCAGCATCCAACATGCACCCATCGACAACAATTTCTGATGTCTGGCACTACGCTTGGGGTGCCGCTGAGTACAGACCAAAAGACTACTATAACAGCTTCTTTCGTGATGCAACAGCTCATCCCGTTTTTCGGCTCCTTTGGAAATCAAACTGTATGATGAAAATCAAAGTGTTTGGATGGCTACTCCTATAGGACAGATTGAACACTCGTGACATGCTGAGGAGAAGACACTATGACATTGGGGATGATTTCACATGTCTCCTTTGTGGGCAAAATACGGAGGAGACTCTCGAGCATATGATCTTCACTTGCCAATTCAGCGAAAGATGTTGGTCCAAGCTACGTATTGACTGGCCTGATTTTCAGAATAGGTTCACTGCGTTGCAAAACGCACAACCCAATTGGCACAATCCTTTCTTCTTTGAAGTATTCTTCACTGCTGCCTAGAGTTTGTGGAAAGAAAGAAACAATAAACACTTCAGAGGTGTCGCCCCAAGCATTGCATCTTGGTTCCATCGATTCAAAGAGGACCTGGGGCTTCTGCAACATAGAGTTAAGGTTGCACGTAGAGCTGCCTTGCTTTCTTACTGTGACACACTTAGTTGAGTCCTACTTTGGCTTTTCTTTCTTTAACATATATAGGGACAAAGTGTATAATAGTGATCATGGCGTAGCTGCCCACCCACGGTGGTCACACCAGGAGTGTGGTTGGATGTATGTGAGTTGTATGTCTATGTAAACACCCCATTTATATAGATATATGAAATATACAGTGGGAGTTCTCTCCCACTGCCAAGTTCCTCAAAAAAACGGGAATCCCTCACGCTTGCGCGACACGGAGGGCACAATAGGACAGCACCAAAATAAAACATACAACTCATACCAAACTAGATCATCAATCAACCCAAAGACAAATGATATCTACTCAAAACATCATAGGATGACAACACATCATTGGATCATAATATGTGGCATAAAGCACCATGTTCAAGTAGGGATTACAGCGGGGTGCAGGAGAGTGGACCGCGTAAAAGAGATGAGGATGGTGATGATGATGGTGATGTTGATGAAGACGATCACCGCGGCGATGATTCCCCTCCCAATGGCACTCCGGCGCCACCGAGAGAGAGGAGGAGCGGTTCTCCCCTTGTGCTTCCTCCTCCATGGCCTTCCCCCCTAGATGGGGAGAGGTTCTCCCTCTGGTCCTTGGCCTTCATGGCGATGATGGTCCCTCCGGGATCCTCCTCCATGGCCTCCGATGATGATGGCCCCCTCGAGCAGGGTGCCAGAGAGGGCCTAGATTGATTTCTCGTGGCTACAGAGGCTTGCGGCGGCGGAACTTCCGATCTAGGTTATTTTCTAGAGGTTTCTGTATTTATAGGAGAGGATGGCATCGAGAACTAGTCAGGGGCCCCCACAGGGAGTCCACGAGGCAGGGGGCGCGCCCCAGGGGGGTGGGCGCGCCCTCCACCCTCGTGGGGCCCATGGGACTCCCCTCCGGTAACTCTTCGTTCCAGTATTTTTTATATTTTCCAGAAAAATTCTCTGTTGATTTTCATCGCATTCCGAGAACTTTTATTTCTGCACAAAAACAACAACACCACGGTAGTTCTGCTGAAAACAGCGTCAGTCCGAGTTAGTTCTAATCAAATCATACCAAAATCATATAAAACTATTGTAAACATGGCATGAATACTTCATAAATTATAGATACGTTGGAGATGTATCACTAGACATTGTAATTCATGGTAAAAGAGATCCAGTCATACTCAATGTAAACTAATAGTAATACATGCAAATGACAGCGGTGCTCTCCAACTGGTGCTTTTTAATAAGAGGGTGATGACTCAACATAGAAGTAAATAGATAGGCCCTTCGCATACTTTCATTGTCAACATAACAACCAAGAGATCTCGATATCTTCCATGCTACACACATTATAGGCGGTTCCCAAATAGAATGGTAAAGTTTATACTCCCCCACCACCAACAAGCATCAATCCATGGCTTGCCCGAAACAACGGGTGCCTCCAACTAACAACAATCCTGGGGGAGTTTTGTTTGAAATTATTTTGATTTGAGCATGGGACTGGGCATCCCGGTTACCGGCCATTTTCTCGTGAACGGTGAGCAGAGTCCACTCATCATGAGAATAACCCGCCTAGCATGGAATATATAGACAGCCCTAGTTGATACATGAGCTATTCGAGCGTACAAAACAGAATTTCATTTGAAGGTTTAGAGTTTGGCACATACAAATTTACTTGGAACGGCAGGTAGATACCGCATATAGGAAGGTATGGTGGACTCATATGGAATAACTTTGGGGTTTATGGAAGTGGATGCACAAGCAGTATTCCCGCTTAGTACAAGTGAAGGCTAGAAAAAGACTGGGAAGCGACCAACTAGAGAGTGACAACAGTCATGAACATGCACTAAAATTAATCAACACTGAGTGCAAGCATGAATAGGATATAATTCACCATGAACATAAATATCGTGTAGGCTATGTTGATTTTGTTTCAACTACATGCGTGAACATGTGCCAAGTCAAGCCACTCGAATCGTTCAAAGGAGGATACCACCCTATCATACCACATCACAACTATTTTAATAGCATGTTGGCACTCAAGGTAAACCATTATAAACTCCTAGCAAATTAAGCATGTCATGAGCAACTATAATCTCTAATTGTCATTGCAAACATGTTTAATTCATAATAGGCTGAATCAGGAATGATGAACTAATCATATTTACAAAAAAAGATAGGTCGAGTTCATACCAGCTTCTCTCATCTCAATCAGTCCATCATATATCATCATTATTGCCTTTCACTCGCACGACCGAACGGTGTGGATAATATCGTGTAGGCTGAATCAGGAATGATGAACTAATCATATTTACAAAAAAAGATAGGTCGAGTTCATACCAGCTTCTCTCATCTCAATCAGTCCATCATATATCATCATTATTGCCTTTCACTCGCACGACCGAACGGTGTGGATAATAATAATAGTGCACGTGCATTGGACTAAGCTGGAATATGCAAGCATTTAATACAAGGGAGAAGACAAGGTAATATGGGCTCTTGGTTAAATCAACAATAATGCAAAGGAGAGCCACTCAACATTTTCATCATGGTCTTCTCCTCTCGACCCCAAAGAAAAGAAATAAAACTATTTACACGAGAAAGCTCCCAACAAGCAAAAGAAGAACGAGAAATCTTTTTGGGTTTTCTTTTAATTACTACTACTACAGGCATGGAAAGTAAACTAGCTAAAAGCTACAACTATTTTTTTTGTTTTTTCTTAAGGTTTTTCAAACACACAAGAAGAAGCTTAGAAAAACAAAATAAACTAGCATGGATAGTACAATGAAAAAGTATGAGCACCGACAACTAGCATGAGTGTGTGAACATGAATGTAATGTCGGTGAGAAATACGTACTCCCCCAAGCTTAGGCTTTTGGCCTAAGTTGGTCTATGGCCACGGCTCAAAGCTGCCCTCTCCAGTGTATGGAGGAGTGTCCTCTGGGTGCCACTGGTTGGCGATTTCCTCCAGATCCCACTGATAAACAGACTGTCGATAAGGGTCAAGTGGTGGCTCCAGCTCAGGCTCTAGAACTTGTGTCAGGCTCCAGTATGCATAAACGGCTTCCAGCAAGATGAGGTACGCGCCTGAAAATATGTTAAACAAAGAGGGCGCATGCAAATTAATAACCTCATAGTGAGTTTTTACCAAATGTCAAATTATACTTAAGCAGTTTCTTCTTATTTTTAACAATAAAGTCATGCGCTACCATACTCTTATAATCTAGAAAAACAGGGGGTGGCAACTTTTCCTCTTCCTCATAATGCCTAATAGGTATCTCAAAGTGTGCAGCAAGGCGCGAAGCAATGATGCCTCCGAAGATGGGGCCCTTTGTACGGTTCAGACTTAATCGTTTAGCAATAATAGCGCCCAAACTGAAAGTTGTATCACGAAACAAAGCATGGCGCAAAATAACAATATCAGGAGCACTGAGATTTCCACTGTTCCCGCGACCAATTAAACATCTACTAGCAAATATTGCAAAGTAACGTAGAACAGGATAATGTATGCTAGTAATTCTTGCGTCGGAAACTTTCCTCGTTTCCCCTACAACAATTTCATCAATAAATCCCTCCACATCACTACGATGTGGTTCCTCGATGCTGCCCACAAAGGGTATCTTGTAGACCCGACAAAAATCACGGAGTGACATCTCCTTAACCTCATCATATAAATGAAACTCCACTGAAGGTGGTGATTTCTTAGCATGAAAATAAAAATTTTGCACGAAAATATTAGTGAGTAAGAGATACTGTTCGCGCTGGTTGTGGAGGAAGTCGGTGAGGCCTGCATTCTCAGCCAAGTGATAAAAATCTTCATAAATTTCGGCGGCTCGCAAGAACTCATCACAAGGCCATTCGCACGACCGAACCTACGCAGTGCGGGGAAGATTATATTTGGGCTTCTTATTCTCTTCACTTTGCTTATTATCGTGGTTTTGTCATAGCAGATGTCCTAGTGTGAGGACTTAGTCGTGAGGCCAACGCATCTATGCATTAGCTTGAGAGGGGTTGGTTGGAATCGAGAGATGCGAGGCGGATCAACACACAAGACAAGGGTTTAGACAGCTTCGGGCCCCGGGAAACATCATCCGGTAATAGCCCTACATGCTGTTTGTGGCTAGGTCTTATTATGATTATGAGGGACTCGCCGTAAACCGGCTCTCCTAGTTATGTCTAGCCGTAAGCTTATCTTCCCCTCTTTTTGGGGTGCCCTGCCCCTCCTTATATAAGTTGAAGGGGCGGGTTACATGTAGAGTCCATCTCGGACTAAGACTTAACTATTCCGACTTCTCTTCATGGGCTTCTTAACATCTTGGGCTTCTTAACGTTTCGGGCTTATTAACCCCACGCGACTCTGTCTGCCGGGTTATGATCTGACTTAACATCTGGCAGGTTATGACTGTCTGTCGGGTTATGACTGTTTGCCGGTTTACCATCTGCCGGTTTACCAAGTCCCAGCCGGGTTATAACTCCGGCCGGGTCATACCGTGGGGTATATCCCCGACATTAGCCCCCATTTTAATTTGGATTTATCCATGTTAAACTGATCCTGATCATCCTTAAGTCCTTGTCATTTCCTTCTTCTAGAAAATCCGGGTTAACAGACCAGCTTCATAATCAATTTGCTGACGTTGGTTTCTTAGAGAAAAATTGTGAAGAATAATTCATTTGACTCAGCTTCCAATGCTTAAAAAATATTGGTCCTTGAAATACTCATCTGATTCTTCAGCCGGCTTGAAGATGTAAAACTTGCCGGTTTATCATTGCCAAAATTGCCGGTTTATGAATATTGATGGCACCGGGTCATAATCGTTGTTAACATCAAGTTTAAAAATATACCTCTTATATGCATATCACTTGTATCCCCCAAGTCTTAAGGAGGGAACGTAGTAACAGCTTAAGACTTGCTTCAAAATGAATGTCACAAGCTTGAAGAAATCCAGGTTGTTCATCTCAACCATTAGTCATAAACTGAGTATTCCACATATGTAGCCCCAAGTGTCGGGTTGTCATGCTTGTAGCAGCCTGGGACTTGTAATTTCCTTATGCTCATAAAAACTTTAACCAGTGTAGCCCCCAAGGGTCGGGTCATTATGCAATAATGAGCAGGGACTTTATAGATATGATCATGTAGATTTGAGCAGCAATGTGTAGCCCCCAAGGGCCGGCTCAGTAAGATAATATTGAGCTGGGACTTTATATATACTTCATTGAAAATAACATCATATGATGTAACTCCCATCATGGGGCTTGAACCCACGTCCACAAGGTTAAGAGCTTTGTGCTTTACCAACTGAGGAGTGGACCCTTCAATATAATGGATTAAGACTTGTGTACCTTGAATTGTTGACAGGAGCAATTGGTAGCCCCCAAGGGCCGGCTCATTACAATGTGATGAGTAGGGTCTTCAATAAGGTGATCAAAAAATGACTTTGCATTAGCCCCCAAGTGCCATGGTGCATGCTGGCAGTGACATGGGACTTGCATATTTGATGTAATCTCAATTTATAATGTAGTCCCCAAGTGCCGGGTCGTAAGCCTGCAGCGACTCGGGACTATTCCTTCTATTGTAGAATAAATCATATCCATCGATAAAATAATATCCATTGCGCTAAAGCGACTTTGAAAACCTCAATCATAATACTGGTTATTGATAACCATAATAAAAATCCAGCCATGTTGGCTATTAAAGATTTGAATAATATAATCCAATGATTTATAAGCGCATGATTCCAATGGCGCAATCCCAATATATACTGGCGACTTAACGTCCAAAGCCAGACCGGGCTAATAAACACAGGTGAATTATAATCATAAAGCATTATAAACCTCATCAAATAAACCTAAAAAATCAAGATGATTTAAGTAGTCATAATTGTGGTGTTGCACCGATCAAGAGGGTTTAAGCTATGGTTCGGATGCAACCAAAGCCCCCAAGTGATCATCCTGGTGGCCTTACGCCAATCAAGAGGGTTTAAGCTTTGGTTCGAATACGACCAAGCCCCCAAGTGATTTCCCTGGTGGCCTTACGCCAATCAAGAGGTGTTAGCTGTGGTTCGAATACGACCATGCCCCCAAGTGATTTCCCTGGTGGCCTTACGCCGATCAAGAGGGTTTAAGCTATGGTTCGAATACGACCAAGCCCCCAGGTGATTTCCCTGGTGGCCTTAAGCTAATCAAGAGGTGTTAGCTGTGGTTCGAATACGACCAAGCCCCCAAGTGATTTCCCTGGTGGCCTTACGCTGATCAAGAGGGTTTAAGCTATGGTTCGAATACGACCAAGCCCCCAAGTGATTTCCCTGGTGGCCTTACGCCAATCAAGAGGTGTTAGCTATGGTTCGAATACGACCAAGCCCCCAAGTGATTATCCTGGTGGCCTTACGCCAATCAAGAGGTGTTAGCTATGGTTCGGATACGACCAAGCCCCCAAATGATATTATGGGATGTGCCCAAGGGGTACCTATGTTTGAGCTGTGCTTTTGCAATAGACTCTCTTTGGTCCCTTTAATTTTTCCTGAGAACTCGAACTTGCGAGAGATTATTCTTTTGAACCGGAAATTCTTAAACCGGATATTGAGAGCTTCAAAACTTTGTGGGAGACAGCTTTCCCTTGAGCCGGATTTTAAACCGGAATTCTTCTTTTTAAGCCGGAATTTTTTTGACGACTTTTAAATTTGCACCAATATGGCGGTTTAGGGTCCTGCATTAGATAACTTTGCAAGCCAGAGTAATCACTCTTTTAAAGAAGGAAATAAATAATATAAAAATATACTGGATGGATTTCACCTGATATATTAGGCCAGAAATTATTCACCGCAGAGTTGATCATCACCACGATGAAGCTGAAATCAATCACGGCCGAGTCGGCCGTGGCAGCAGACAGATGAGTCGGCCACGGCGTTGTAAGGTATGTATCCATTGAGCATCACAACATGAACAAGCACTAGTGCAAACGTGATGTTGGCGTGCACCCCTTACGCGACACCTTTTTGTAATGAATAATGGTCCTGCGGAAAATATTATAGACCCGAGTAATTGTTCTCAAACAAATTAATATGTACTAATAAAATACATAGAAAGGATAGCACCTGGTTCGTTTAAATGATGGATGATCCATATATAGCGCCATTGTTAAGCCACTCTCTCCGTTTGAGGCAAGGCGGCGGCTGACTAGACACAGCATAACCGGAGCTGGATGACTCTGAACCAGATCCTTCGAGTTGTGTTGACCCTTTTTTATTTTTTTTTGAATAACCAACTCTTTTTTCAGACGGCAGCCAGCACACAAGGGTGCCGCATCTTCAAAGGCAAAATCAAGTGGGGGCGACCCACGACGGCGCACGCGTTTTGACGAAGGCTTAGCGCAGACCAACCCGCAACATTGAGCGTTTGTGAGATAACGCGGCGGGGCACACGGCCGCAACAATAGGCAGAGTCGGCCGGCGACTTAAAATGAGGATGAGTTTCGGCGGCAGCTCGAGGGAAAAGGTGTAATCCGACGCGGTGAGCAGGGCCTGTTCAAAGCGTCCTCAGCAAGGCGGAGAACGGCAGAAAATAGCAAGAGCAGTTGTACAGGTCGACTTCACCCGGCGGCGGTTCAACACCGGGACTGCGGCTCCACGGAGGTGGAGGCGGGTTGAGGTGTGGGAGACCCGGCAGGGCGCAGCGGTGAGGCGGAGGCAATTCAAGACTGGCTGGTTCAGGGCGCTGGAGGCCGAGCGTGGGGGTGACTCGGGCGTAGGCGGACCCGGCGCGGAGACGGTTCAACAGCGAAGATCCGGTCGGCCCGAGGCCGCGCGGGCCGCTCGACGGCGACTGGTGGCGATTTAACGCGAAGACAGGCGGAAGCATAGACGAGCCGGGGCCATGGGTGAACCGGCATTGGAGTACAGCAACCAGTGTGCACTGGCAGGTTGATGGTGCGGACGAATCGGACGGGTCGATGTGCAACCGCAGCTGCAGCAAAGGCAGAGACCGCATCAGCGTCAGAGTCCGAGTCCATATGGCCCGATCCTCCTCTGGGTCATACAGGCAGAGGCGGAGCCATGGCCGTGAGGAGGTAACTAGTGAAGTGGCGGGGTCGCACCCAAGGCGGAGGCGCGAGGGCGGCTCAAGGATGCTCCCAGCGAGGCAGAGTTACGCCAGCCGGTGGTCATTGGAGTGCAGCAGAGGTGGAGCCCTCTACGGCGGCGGTTCAGCGTGGTCGCAAGTGAAAAAACTCATGGTAAAGCGGTTTGAGGTCGCAGGTGAGCCGGAGTGAAACCCGGCGCGGAGGCAGACTGAGGTGGCGCTTTAATGGCGGCGGGAGAAGACCATCAAGTGAATAAGGGCGATCCGCGTCAGCGGCGGCTTATTGGCGATCCAGGGCGGCTCCTGGTGAAACCAGTGGAGGTAGTGACCTGAAGCGATCTCACGGCAGACGCAGCTTGCTAGCGGCGGGTCGTACAGCTGGAGTGGCGACTCACAGTAGGCGGAGGCGAATTGTGGCGTGCTTGGCAGAGGAAAACAGCATGAGGCGGTGACTTGGAGCGGCACCTCAGACTCAGAGGCATGGCAACCCGGGTGCAAGGCGGAGGGCGCGGTAGGTCCAGGGCGGTTTAGCACGGCTCAAAGACGCATCAGCAGGGGCGCCCCGGAACGATTTCGAGCAACAGCAACCGGTCATGGTGACCCGACAGGGCGGCTCACAGCGGCGGGTGGAAGAGGTGTCGCCGAATCGGCGGCTGACGACGTTGCAGAGGAGGCGGTGACACGCCGAAGGGCCCGAGGCCGCGACGGTTTGCGGCAGAGGTGAGCCAGGACGGTGCGGCGATTTGGCAGAAGTGTCTTCCAAGCCGTGGTGGCGACTTGGCCTCGTGGGCGTGCTCGGGGCCAGCGGTTCGATGAGGCGGCGCGCTGCCGGGCTAGGTGGCAGTTCGAGGATGCGGCTGCTCAACCCGCGGTTGGCCACCTCTGAACCACCGTCCCACTGGTGCTGAGCGGCGCAGACACTTCTGCGTTTTCCTCCGGGTCAGTAACAGAGATGTGTTGGCAAGGGGAGGCTGTGCTTCGGAGGTGCCGGACTGCGGCAGAGACAGAGATGAGCGGTGGCTCAGGGCCGGCCCAACGGGTACTGGTCGAACGGAGGCCGGCGACTCAGCGAGATAGAACCAAACCGGTGCGGTTCACCGGGGCGTTTTCGTCCAGATTATTGACTTCCTTCTTTTTCGCTGATTGCTTCGATCGGTTTTGTTGCTTTCTGTTTTTGTCGACTCGGTAACCTTACCGGCGGCGTATCTGATGTGCAACTTTTCTTTTTGATCTTGATCTAGAGAACTCATAGTTGATGTAGATCCTTCATAAACCAGATTTCCTTCATCCAGACAACCGCGAACTTCTCGAACCCTGAAAAATCCCTTCAAGAACTCCACACCACCGTGTGCAGGCCCCACGGTGGGCGCCAACTGTCGTGGTTTTGTCACCGCAGATGTCCTAGTGTGAGGACTTAGTCATGAGGCCAACGCATCTACGCAGTAGCTTGAGAGGGGTTGGTTGGAATCGAGAGATGCGAGGCGGATCAACACACAAGACAAGGGTTTACACAGCTTCGGGCCCCGGCAAACATCATCCGGTAATAGCCCTACATGCTGTTTGTGGCTAGGTTTTATTATGATTATGAGGGAGTCGCCGTAAACCGGCTCTCCTAGTTATGTCTAGCCCTAAGCTTATCTTCCCCTCTTTTTGGGGTGCCCTGCCCCTCCTTATATAAGTTGAAGGGGCGGGTTACATGTAGAGTCCATCTCGGACTAAGACTTAATCTATTCTGACTTCTCTTCATGGGCTTCTTAGCATCTTAGGCTTCTTAACGTTTCGGGCTTATTAACCCCAGGAGACTCTGTCTGCCGGGTTATGATCTGACTTAACATCTGCCGGGTTATGACTCTCTGCCGGGTTATGACTGTTTGCCGGGTTATGATTGTCTGCCGGGTTATGATTGTCTGCCAGGTTATGATTGTCTGCTAGGTTATGACCGTCTTCCGGTTTATCACCTGGTTTAACTGTCTGCCGGTTTACCACCTGTCTTAACCATCTATCTTAACTCTCTGCCGGTTTGCCATCTGCCGGTTTACCAAGTCCCAACCGGGTTATAACTCCGGCCGGGTCATACCGTGGGGTATATCCCCGACACTTATCCTTCGAGCTTCGGCTCGAAGAGCCTCTCAACAACCTCTTCAACATTTTCTCCCTCTCAACGGGGATATGCACGTCCCCAATAATAAGAATATCATATTTCTTCTTGACAGTCGGAAGAGGAAATTCGAAACCGCCAATAGTATTCGTTGGAATTTTTCCAATAGAATTGATACTGTGGACTTGAGGTTGTCTCCTCGGAAAGTGTACCGTATGCTCACTACCATTAACATGAAAAGTGACATTGCCTTTGTTGCAATCAATAACAGCCCCTGCGGTATTCAAAAAGGGCCTACCAAGGATAATCGACATACTATCGTCCTCGGGAATATCAAGAATAACAAAGTCCATTAAAATAGTAACGTTTGCAACCACAACAGGCACATCCTCACAAATACCGACAGGTATAGCAGTTGATTTATTGGCCATTTGCAGAGATATTTCATTAGGTGTCAACTTATTTAAATCAAGTCTACGATATAAAGAGAGAGGCATAACACTAACACCGGCTCCAAGATCACTAAAGCAGTTTTAACATAGTTTCTTTTAATGGAGCATGGTATAGTTGGTACTCCTGGATCTCCAAGTTTCTTAGGTATTCCACCTTTAAAAGTATAATTAGCAAGCATGGTGGAAATTTCAGTTTCCAGTATCTTTCTTTTATTTGTAACAATATCTTTCATGTACTTAGCATAAGGATTCATTTTAAGCATATCAGTCAAACGCATACGCAAAAAGATGGATCTAATCATTTCAGCAAAGCGCTTAAAATCCTCATCATCCTTTTTCTTGGATGGTTTAGGAGGGAAAGGCATGGGTTTCCGAACCCATGGTTCTCTTTCTTTACCGTGCTTCCTAGCAACGAAGTCTCTCTTATAATAACATTGATTTTTTGATTGTGGGTTATCAAGATCAACAGTAGGTTCAATCTCTACATCATTGTTATTGCTAGGTTGAGCATCAACATGAACATCATCATTAATATTATCACTAGGTTCATGTTCATTACTAGATTGTGTTTCAGCATCAGAAATAGAAATATCATTGGGATTCTTAGGTGTGTCAACAACAGGTTCACTAGAAGCATGCAAAGTCCTATCATTTTTCTTTTTCTTCTTCTTAGAAGGGCTAGATGCATCAACATTAGTTCTCTGAGAATCTTGCTCAATTCTCTTAGGGTGGCCCTCAGGATACAAATGTTCCTGAGTCATTCTACCCCCTCTAGTCACAACTCTAACAACATTATCATTTTTCTTATTATTTAATTCATTGAGCAAATCATTTTGAGCTTTAAGCACTTGTTCTACTTGAGTGGTAACCATCGAAGCATGTTTACTAATAAGTTTAAGTTCACCTTTAACTCTAGACATATAATCACTCAAGTGTTCAATCATATAAGCATTACGTTTCAATTGTCTACCAACATAAGCATTGAAGTTTTCTTGTTTAAATATAAAATTATCAAACTCTTCCAAGCATTGACTAGCAGACTTATAACGAGAAATATCACCTTCGTCAAATCTATATAGAGAATTTACCTTCACTACCCGTGTCGGGTTATCAAGACCATGTATTTTTTCAATAGGTGGTAAATTCTTAACATCTTCATCTTTAATACCTTTTTCTTTCATAGATTTCTTTGCCTCTTGCATATCTTCAGGACTGAGAAATAGAATACCCCTTTTCCTTGGAGTTGGCTTCGGAATTGGTTCAGGAAGTGTCCAATTATTATCATTACTTAACATATTATTCAATAGCAATTTAGCTTGATCAATAGTTCTTTTCCTGAAAACACAACTAGCACAACTATCCAGGTGGTCTCTGGAAGCATTGGTTAGTCCATTATAAAAGATATCAAGTATTTCATTTTTCTTGAGAGGATGATCAGGCAAAGCATTAAGTAATCGGAGAAGCCTCCCCCAAGCTTGTGGGAGACTCTCTTCTTCAATTTGCACAAAATTATATATTTCCCTTAAAGCGACTTATTTCTTATGAGTGGGGAAATATTTAGCAGAGAAGTAATAAATCATATCCTGGGGACTACGCACACAACCAGGAGTAAGAGAATTAAACCATGTCTTAGCATCACCCTTTAATGAGAACGGAAATAACTTAAGGATATAGTAGTAACGAATTTTTTTCCTCATGAGCAAATAGGGTGGCTATATCATTTAATTTAGTAAGATGTGCCACAACAGTTTCAGATTCATAGCCATAAAAAGGATCAGATTCAACCAAAGTAATTAACTCAGGATCGACAGAGAAATCATAATCCTTATCAGAAATATAGATAGGTGAAGTAGCAAAAGCAGGGTCATATTTCATTCTAGCATTCAAAGACTTTTCTTTCTGCTTAGCTAATAGTTTCTTAAGATCATATCTATCTTTGCAAGCAAAAAGGTCTCTAGCAATTTCTTCATCCATAACATAACCCTCAGGCACATCAGGCAATTCATATCTAGGGGGAGAATCTTCATTATCACTTTCATCAATATTATCAGTTTCAATAATTTCATTCTCTCTAGCCCTAGCAAGTTTTTCATCAAGAAATTCACCTAATGGCACAGTATTATCAAGCATAGAAGTAGTTTCATCATAAGTATCATGCATAGCAGAAGTGGCATCATTAATAACATGCGACATATCAGAATCAATAGCAGGAGTAGGTGTCCCAAGTTTACTCATAACAGAAGGTGAATCAAGTGTAGAGCTAGATGGCAGATTTTTACCTACCCTCATAGTTGAGGGATAAATCTTGGTTTTTTCGTCTTTCAAGTTCCTCATAGTGATCAACAGATATAAATACCAAGTGACTCAAAGAATAGAGCTATGCTCCCCGGTAACAGCGCCAGAAAATAGTCTTGATAACCCACAAGTATAGGGGATCGCAACAGTTTTTGAGGGTAGAGTATTCAATCCAAATTTATTGATTCGACACAAGGGGAGCCAAAGAATATTCGCAAGTATTAGCAGTTGAGTTGTCAATTCAACCACACCTGGAAAACTTAATATCTGCAGCAAAGTATTTAGTAGCAAAGTAGTATGGAAGTAACGGTAATGGTGGCAAAGGTGACAGTAGCAGTTTTGTAGTAATTGTAACAGTGGCAACAGAAAAGTAACTAAGCAAAGATCAATATGTGAAAAGCTCGTAGGCAATGGATCAATGATGGATAATTATGTCGGATGCGATTCCTCATGCAACAGTTATAACATAGGGTGACACAGAACTAGCTCTAGTTCGTCAATGTAATGTAGGCATGTATTCCGAATATAGTCATACGTGCTTATGGAAAAGAACTTGCATGACATCTTTTGTCCTACCCTCCCATGGCAGTGGGGTCCTAGCGGAAACTAAGGGATATTAAGGCCTCCTTTTAATAGAGTACCGGACCAAAGCATTAACACTTAGTGAATACATGAACTCCTCAAACTACGGTCATCACCGGGAGTGGTCCCGATTATTGTCACTTCGGAGTTGCCGGATCATAACACATAGTAGGTGACTATTGACTTGCAAGATAGGATCAAGAACTCACATATATTCATGAAAACATAATAGGTTCGGATCTGAATTCATGGCACTCGAGCCCTAGTGACAAGCATTAAGCATAGCAAAGTCATAGCAACATCAATCTCAGAACATAGTGGATACTAGGGATCAAACCCTAACAAAACTAACTCGATTACATGATAAATCTCATCCAACCCATCACCGTCCAGCAAGCCTATGATGGAATTACTCACGCACGACGGTGTGCATCATGAAATTGGTGATGGAGGATGGTTGATGATGACGACGGCGACGGATTCCCCTCTCCGGAGCCCCGAACGGAATCCAGATCAGCCCTCCCGAGAGAGATTAGGGCTTGGCGGCGGCTCTGTATCGTAAAACACGATGAATCCTTTTCTCTGATTCTTTTCGCCCCGAACGTGAATATATAGAGTTGGAGTTGAGGTCGGTGGAGCCTTAGGGGGTCCACGAGGCAGGGGGCGCGCCCCAGGGGGGTGGGTGACGGAGTCCTGGACTAAGGGGTCCTCGGACGTCCGCCTATTGGACATGGGCCGGACTGATTGGCTGTGAAGATACAAAGACCGAAGACTCTATCCGTGTCCGGATGGGATTCTCCTTGGCATGGAAGGCAAGGTTGGCGACCAAATATGAAGATTCCCTTCTCTATAACCGGCTTTATGTAACCCTAGTTCCCTCCAGTGTTTATATAAACCGGAGGGCTAGGTCTGTAGAGGCGAATAATCATAATTGTAGTTAGACAGGCTAGACTTCTAGGCTTTTAGCCATTACGATCTCGTGGTAGATCAACTCTTGTAATACTCATATTCATCAAGATCAATCAAGCAGGAAGTAGGGTATTACCTCCATAGTGAGGGCCCGAACCTGGGTAAACATTGTGTCCCCTGTCTCCTGTTACCATCGACCTTAGACGCACAGTTCGGGACCCCCTACCCGAGATCTGCCGGTTTTGACACCGACATTTGTGCTTTCATTGAGAGTTCCACTGTGCCGTCCTCAAAAGGTTTGATGGCCCCTTCAATCATCTACATCAATGATGTCCAAGGAGAAGTCTTCCTCCCCGGACAGATCTTTGTGTTCGGCGGATTCGCACTGCGGGCCAATTCGCTTGGCCATCTGGAGCAGATCGATAGCTACGCCCCTGGCCGTTAGGTCAAATTCAGGAGCTTGAGCTATGTTGCAGATATCCGTGGAGACTTGATCTTCGACAGATTCGAGACCACGGTAGCCGCTCACCGTCACCACGATGAACATGACTTAAATCTGTCCATACCCAGGAGATAGCACCTGTAACTGCTCTGGCCTTAGATCCGGAGCAGATGGCGCCATCCGAAGATGGGAAGCTCAACCTCGCCACCGATGCCGCGGTCCCAGCAGTGCCAGAGCCGCACACAGACCCAACCTCGAGTGGAATCTGTGTCACCGGAGCCTCGGACTCGTTTCCGGCTACAGGCTCCGAACCATGTGCGTCCACGAGCGTCAAGCTCAATCAATCATCGATCGTTGAATTTAGCTCCGCGGACATTTTTCAACACTCGCCTTTGGGCGATGTGTTAAACTCGTTAAAAGCACTATCCTTAGCGGGGGGCTCACAGCTGAATTATATCCGGTTCGAACTGGAGGCTGATGACGGAGAATTTCGCTTCCCACCCATCGCCCACTTCATAACCACTGTCGAAGACTTAACCGCCACGCTCGATTACGGCTCCGAAGACATCGACGGTATGGACGACGACGCCGATGAGGAGCAGGGCTAAAACCCGCCATTTACAGGACGCTGGACGGCCACCTCTTCTTACGACGTGTACATGGTGGATACACCTAAAGAAACTAACAACGATGACAAAGAAAATCCAGTCGAGGATAAACCTCCTGAGACACAACCAAAGCGCCGGTGTCAGCGGCGCCGCTCTAAGTCACGTCGGGGAAAAGACAACAATACCGGCATGGGAGAGAACAATACTCCGGACGATGCCGAAGACAATGAAGATCCCGTTGAGGCAACTTCTGAACAGGACGAACGGGAAGACGGGCAAGTCAGCCCTGATGAACATGCCATATGTGAAGACTCAGAGGACAGTAATTATCTTCCGCTCTCCGAGGATGAGGTGAGCCTTGGCAACGAGGATTTTATCGTGCCTGAGGAACCTCTCGAGCAGGAGCGCTTTAAGCGCTGGCTAATAGCCACTGCAAGGAGCCTAAAAAAGAAGCAGCAGCAGCTTCAAGCTGATCAAGACCTGCCAACGATAGATGGACTGAGGTCCTGGCAGCCGAGGAATACGGCCTCAAGTGCCCAGCCAAAAGTTACCCGAAGCGCAATTTGCTACCTCAGTTTGATGATGAGGTGCCGGAGCCCATACCATCATCGCACAATGCGGCTAACCGACCACCACGCGGTCGGGACAAAGCGGCAACTCAAGCCGAACACCAGCCCGCCCCACCTCACCGTAAAGGCAGAGATAAAACAGCTCGGGGTTATACATACGACTTTCGGCAGGACCTGGACAGTAGAGCAGGACATACCAGATCGGTCTACGGATCGCGAGGACGTGCCCCGACACGCGGCGACGACTATCTACTCGGACGTGACAAGCCTAGTGTCACGCCTGGATTTTTGGGATACAAATTCCCAGAAAAACGGCCTGTGCGCTCATCAGCCCCAGGATTACTGTTAGCTGATGAGGTACCAACTTGATACAATAATTCCAAGCAAGTACAAAAAATATGTAGTACAAGACCATTTAGGCCTAGGAGTACAACATTTGGTTTCTAATGGTTGAGGGCGGAAGCGGTTGGATACATCTGCGTCTATGGGACTCCATTTCCCACAAGAACAGCTGACCAGGATAACTCCTATCTTCGCGAGGCTGCAAACGTCAACGCGTAGGTTCCGAGGTTGTCACCGCGGTGCATAACTCCACGCAAGGAATCTGGCCAAGACAATAGCCAGGGACAAGCCAGTGAGTACGTTTGAATGTACTCGCAAACATTAAGAACACGGGTATAATATATCAAACATGCTCCGGGTTAAAAAGATGATCACACGTCTGTCACGAAATATACGAAAGACCAGGATGCACACATATGATTGAAATAAATGAATATAAAGTACTGGGTACCAAACGAGTGTCTGAATGACTCCTCGAGCGGAAAATGCAGAATAGTAATGCGGGTGCCAAACGAGTGTCTGAATGACTCCTCGAGCGGATAATGCAGAATAGTAATACGGGTGCCAAACGAGTGTCTGAATGACTCCTCGAGCGGAAAATGCAGAATAGTAATACGGGTGCCAAACGAGTGTTTGAATGACTCCTCGAGCGGAAAATGCAGAATAGTAATACGGGTGCCAAACGAGTGTCTGAATGACTCCTCGAGCAGAAAATGCAGAAATAATAATGCCGCAGTCGGGCGTCTGAGCGACGCCACAGAAAGGGCTAAAAAAGAATAATTACAGTGAATGTCCGGGAGGTAGAACCATCCCAAGGATACTTGATAAAATACATAATGGTTAGTCCAAAATAATGAGATCACAATCCATGCGTGCCATAATTATAAACAATATTTAGTACAGTCGTTTCTCCATCCGAAAACCGATAATTTAGTCAAGCCGTATCTCCATCCGAATACCGTTACAGGGTCCTAGATTAATCGTTCTCCATCCGAATACCGTTACTGAGATTCAACCCAGACTGTGGTTTTTACTCAAGAACATAACTATCCAACAGGATATATCCTCTGCAGAGGGAGTACCATTTTCCACGAGTAACGGGATTACTCAGTCCCTCAGGACTAATTCCGTCTACGGTCTTTTGATTGAAAACACACCTGACCTGCACACACCAGCTTAACTCACCAGTGTCTGGAATCACCCACGACACCTGCCAAGCAAAACTCTAAGTGGGGAGGCTACAACCTCGACGTAGCATGGGATCACAAAATTTATACCGCGCGCAAACTGGGGGAGCTACCCTCTTCGGCTACAACCGAAAACACCCATGCCCCCGGACCGAATGACAGGCTTTAATCCATGGCCATGGGACCCTCATCACGGCCTCTCTGTACGGTGTGTGCTTTGGAAAGGGGTTGACAACCTACTGAACCATACCCTGTCCCCTGCAGGGACGGGTGGTGGTACCAACAAAAGGAAGCTATTGATCAAGACTCGGTCTACAATCGACTCAGGTGGTCCAAGTATCCACCAACAATATTACCACTAGTGAAATAAATCACCACTCCTCGAGCCTCACCATGCTATGCCGGGCATACTCGTCTCGTCGAGGGATTAGGGACAAGCTCGTGTCTACCCAAGACCACGACTTTCCCAGCTTCCTACCGGTGTGCCAGAGAAGCTCACGAGGATGATCCAAATCATTAGTGCATCCATTGCTGACCACAAAACAACTCCAAAGTGTACTCATACACGAGACCATATCGATACATAAACTATCACATATTCCAAGTCAAAAGTTGTTGTGACCGCATCAAAACACCACAACAAAATATTATGCCAGAGTTCAGAGATGCTTGCCTTCAAGAGTATGCAAAGGATGCACTTATTGGAAGTTTTCCTTTTCCTCCAAAAATCCTATTTTGCAAAATACACAAATACAAATATTTCAAACACAGTACCAAGACCTGTCTCAAATATTTTTGAAATAAATCTTAAAATAAACTAGATGAAATTTGAGAGAGGTAGGAAAAAGAATCAACTCATTTGGATTTTTATTTTAAAAGTTATAGTCGGTCAAAGTTTGGTCAAATCTCTGTTTTTAAATAAAACCAGAAAAAGGAAAACGCTTCGAGGGAAATACGCTTTCGCAGCAGAGAAACGTACGCGGGGTTTTGCGCCTTCACTTAAACAGAGAGAGGGCGGACGTGCGAGTCGCTGACAGTGGGTCCAGAGGGCCCACTGGTCAGGTTTGACTGGTCTCCCTCTCCCTCCTTTCTCTGTGCCCGAACGGTGGCGAGGCTCCGGCGGTCGCCGGCGACGAACGGCGGCTCCTCGAGGGCATCTGCGGGCAGGGATGGGTTGGCTAGACCGAGGCGATCCTCTGGGTGGTTGTTGGGTCGGCGAAGGTGGAAGGAATCGCCGGCGGCGAGCTCCGCGGCGGAGGAAAGCTACGGTGGTGAAGTGACTTTGGTGCTCCGGTGATCTCTGATCGAGCCTGGGTAGCTGGGCAGCTCCGCAAGACTACGGGGAATTTCTTGGTGGCGTTGGATTGGCGAAAGGGTGGCTGGTTGCGATGAATCGCTCCCGGGCTTGGCGGCGGCCGAGCTGGCCGGAGTTGGGGAGGACGGTCCTCTCCGGTCAATCTACTGCTAGGGGAGCTCTACGGGGAGGGTCTGATGTCGCGTGAGTGCTCGGAGGGGCTCGGGGTCCCTTTATATAGCGTGGCGAGGCTGGCTCCGTGGCGGCGGAAGATAAGATCGCCGGCGACCACTTTCCTGTAGTTGCAGGGCATCGTGGCGGCGACGAACGCGTTGCGATGAGCGGGAGGATAAGCACGGCCTGTGCTCTGAGGCAGCTGGCGCGCGCTGGTGGTTTGGGCGGCGCCGTCCGAGGCGGAATCCGCTGCCGACGCCGGCGTGCCGCCAAGGGCGCGGCCAGCGGCTCAGCAGGGTGTCAGAGACACCGTGGAGCAGGGGGCGGCTAGTGCGCGGTTCAGCGATGCAGAGGGGGCCAGGGTCGGGTCGCGTCGAGTGCGGCCGTGTGGCGTGTCGGCGTAGTGCGCGCGCGTGCAAAACGTGCGCTCTGGGCGCGCCCAGAGCACGCACGGCACCTGCTCGACGAAATGCCAGCGCGCTCTAGAGCTCGAGGGTGGAGCTGGCACTGCACAGGATGGAGGTAGGGGTAGCAAGACACTCAGTGGACAAGGTGGATAGGTCAGGAGTTCAAGTCCACAATGCAAACCAGAGAGCTTGCCAAAAGTGGCTGTGCACACCAGGTGTTCGACAGAATGCCATATGCACTTAGGCAGCTCTTGGAGTGGCCAAAATCTCTAGATCAATGTCTCTTTAGATGCAGGAGATGGTGGTAGGATTAGTTTGGCAAAGACAGGGAGTTGATAGTGCAAGTTTTGCAAAACTCCAGTCTTGGGCAGAAAGAAAAAGGGTTTAGAACATGTATTTCAAAACCTCCAATGAACCCAATCTCCTGGACTTACGAGTTTGGTAGGGAGGGCTGCAAGTAGGAAAAAGCTCAGGGTTACTAGAGTAAAGAAAGGTAAGGTTGCAGTACAAATCATCAAATTGGACCAGAATGTAAAAGAGGCTGATCCACTCAAATTTTTCAAAGAACATCACTGGGTTTTTGCTTGAAGATGAATTGTATGCATCCATTGACATCTTCAAACACTTGGAAGAATTTTTAAAGAAATATTTAAATGGGTTGTAGTGCAAAAGTGCCTACTGGACCAGATTGGAAAAGTTGGTGTAGAGCCCAAAATTTCCAATGGCCAGAAGATATTTTTGCATAAAAGTGATATGGAACCATCACATTACATCCCCAAATTTTGGTGGAATTTTTAGGAGCATTTATCCAATGGTTGTAGTGCAAATGGGCTCCAAATGCAAAAGAAATCATTTTATAAGAGCAAAGTTTTGAGAATATAAATCTTGCAACATTTGAATCCACTGAATAAATAATTGCTTTATTATAGAGAGAAATCAAGTTCAACAATACCTTTGAAGGTTTTTTCCCACAAGAGGTATAAAATCCAAAAATCACAAAAGGTAAAACTTGACAATTGGAAAAGTTTTATTTCCTGGCAACATTCTAATAAATAAAAACAAGGCCAAAACTTTGGGGTGTCACACCTAGTCACGCCCGGGCCAAAAACCGCAGACGGACTCCATCTGAGCTACGTCGCGATGTGGCCCGATATAGAGGCGCCGCACACCCTCTTTGCTTCACCGACGAAGTAATGGAGCATGAATTCCCAGAAGGGTTTAAACCCGTGAATATCGAATCATACGATGGAACAACTGATCCCGCGGTATGGATCGAGGATTTTCTTCTCCATATCCACATGGCCCGCGGAGATGACATTCACGCCATCAAATACCCCCCACTAAAACTCAAAGGGCCAGCTCGGCACTGGTTAAATAGTCTGCCTGAAAACTCTATTGGCAGCTAGGAGGACTTGGAAGACGCCTTCCGCGACAACTTCCAAGGTACATATGTCCGGCCACCAGATGCCGATGACTTAAGTCACATCATCCAGCAGTCCGGAGAATCAGCCAGGAAGCTGTGGACTAGGTTCTTAGTTAAAAAGAACCAAATCGTTGATTGTCCGGGCGTGGAAGCCCTAGCGGCCTTCAAACACAGCGTCCGGGACGAGTGGCTCGGCTGCCACCTCGGTTAAGAAAAACCAAAATCCATGTCAGCCCTTATCGCTCTGATGACCCGCTTTTGCATGGGATAAGACAACTGGATCGCTCATAGAAGCAACGGCGCCAGCGATCCGGGCACTTCTGAAGTACGAGACGGCAACGGCAAGCCACGACGCAGTAAACACAAACGTTGCAATGCTAATGAAGGAACGCACGACACAATGGTCAATGCCGGATTCAGCGGCCCCAAATCCGGTCAACGGAAAAATCCATTCAAGGCAAACGGAGACGGACCATCCAATTTAGACAAGATATTGGATCGGCCCTGCCAGATTCATGGCAACCCCGATAAACTAGCTAATCACACCAACAGAAGCTGTTGGGTCTTCAAACAGGCCGGCAAGCTCAACGTCGAACACAAGGGGAAGAGACCGCCCGGTGATAGCGACAACGAAGAGACTCACCAACTGTTGGGGATATAACTATTGATTATAAACCTCCCAGGAGGGGCCGGGTTATACTCATAGTAATTTACCCGTATTGAAGCCCATGAAGACATGGAAGATGGCGCTTTATGGAGGAGACTTATTAGGAAGGCCCAAGGCCCAGAGGCGGGTTCGGGCCCATAGACATAAACCGCCGTAGGCGTATAACTTGTATTATAAGATAGGAAAGAACAGGTACCGAGCCCGACACGTTTATGAGCCGGCAAGGATTCTGTAAACCGACCGGGCATCAAACTGTGTATATAAAGGGACGATCCGGCGGCGGTTTAGGGACAGGAAACAACAGATCGAGAGCCAGGCTTAGCGTATTCGCTCCCTGGTCATCGAAACCCTAGCAATACCACCTCAAACTGGATTAGGCCTTTACCTTCACCGCAAGGGGCAGAACCAGTATAAACTCCCCGCGTCCTTTGTCCTGTTTAACCCCTTTAAGCTAATCTCGTTGTGATGGCTCCACGACTAAGTCCTCACACTAGGACATCTGACGTGACAATTCCACGACAGTTGGCGCCCACCGTGGGGCTATCGCACGATGGTTTCAAGTTCTTAGAGGGCAACTTCGAAAGGCTCAAGGGATACGCTATGGGCCGGATGACCAAGAGTCGTCGCGACAAGCTCTACATCACGGGGCAGGCTGGGGCCCCGAGGCCGGCTCAATCGAGTATGGGTACTGGGTCCCCTTCGGCGGAATTCACTTTTTCGTTGGCAAGATCGGCGAACCGGGCCCTGAGCCGGACATCTGCACTCACATCATCGAGACGGTTCAGCGTGCAAGACCCGCCCGAGTTCAGCCCGCCATGAAGCGTGCCTTTGTGTGATTCATTAACGGTGCGGAATCTGAATCGGTATCTGACGGTGAGACGGTTGTCTATTCAGATGGCGAGTCATCCACCGGTGAGACCGAGTCATTGTACCAACTGCAAGATGGCCGGCTTGGGGGCTGTTCCGATGGCGACAGTATTCCGGACCCCCTCGAACCGCCAAACCGGGTCACGATCTTCATGGCCGGTACGCAGCCCGTGCAGCATTCTTCAACTGCGGCGGCCTTAATTTCCGGATCAGCAGTGGCAACGGCAGCCGGGGCAGGAGGCCCTGCGTGCCCGCCGGCTCAAGTCTTGTCCGGTTTACTAGACACCCTGACGACACTACTGACGACGGAGATTAACCTGGATAGTCGAGATCAGCATAACGCAGAGGTCCCGAAGCTACGAGACCAGATAGCTCAGGCCAAGGAGGACATGGCGGCTGAGGACACCAGGATGGCTGAGGAGCGGACCGCTTTGGATGGTCAGGCACAGCGGATTCAGTCGGAATCTTACTAGCTCATGCTCGATCAGAATGCTTCAAACTATGTCATGAGAAGGAGGCATCGGAGTCACCTACCCCCGGTTTATGAGGCAAGAAATCTCTTTAACACACTAGGAGCAGGAACTAGTAACCCAGCAGTGGTAAACCGGGTTGAAATGCCTGGTACGGGTACGCCGGTTCAGCCGGGCACGATGGACCCTCCTCGTCAGAACAATAACCCGCCACAGCACGTGCCGACGCCACCGGGTCATTACTCTAACCCTTTGGATAACTTGATCGCTGCAGCGTCACGATTGGCGGCTCTCCCGGTTGAAGGCGAATCTCCAATGACGGTTGAAACACGGAGGGCTAGAGAGCTCCTTCAAACAGCTTTGGTTCAGCAGCAGGCTTATTCGTACAGCCGTGACAATATTCACTCCACCCCTCGCCCGAGCCGGAGTTACATCAGGCGGATCAATGAGCCGGCTGTATCAAGCAGTGGACGGAATCATAACCCGCCACGTGGGCATGACCCGGCGGGCGGAGGTGTTGATGCTCAGGGTGTGGTGGATCAAGGTAGAGCACGTCGAGAAGCCGAGTTAGAGGCACAGTATGCGGCCCATCAAACTACTCCGGTTCGTTCAACAACTTCGGTGGAGCCAGGTGTAACCTTTAGGAATTTGGGCATGCCATGTTTAGTTCCAGCTTTACGTAATGAGCGTCTGCCCAAGGATTTCAACGGTCCTCGCAAAGTGCCTAATTACAAAGCCGACTTAGCTCCTGAGGCATGGATTGAGAGTTATGAGATGGCCATGGAATTGCTGGATGTTAGCGAAGCTGCATGTGCTAAGTATTTCCCCCTGATGTTGGAAGGGACGGCCCGTACTTGGTTAAAGGGGCTCCCTGCCAACTCCATTGGATCATGGGCCGAGTTAAAGGCCCGGTTTATCCAGAATTTTAAAGACACATCCAAGCAGCCCATGTCAATTGTGGATTTAGCCGCTTGTGTCCAAGAAGAAGGTGAATCAACAACTCATTGGGTGCGCCAGTTCTCAACGATTCTGCACTCGTCGGATCGCATTAATGCCGACTCAGCAGTCTTAATGTTGGAAGGCAATTGTCGTTTCACGCCCCTGAAGCAGAAATTGGGGCGGCTTAAATGCCATTGTAATGACATGGGGACACTCATGGCAGCTCTGGTTAAGTATGTTGACTCTGATGGTACCAAGGACCCCGAGTCTGACGATGAGAAGCCGGGAAAGGGAAAGAAGAGCAGCAACACCAAGGGGCAGCAGCATAACCCGGTGAACCAAGGAGGCAACGGTAAGCGCAAGGCTGATAATAGTTTTGACTTTGTGGCTAACACCAATGGACAGAATAATGGTCAGCACTTTAAGGGTAAACCGCCCCCGCAGACTGGAGGGTCAGGCATCAATCTTGAGCAGCTGTTAAATCAGCCCTGCCCAAGACACAGGACGCGAGAGAGGCCGTCTGGGCACCTCTGGAAAGATTGCTTCATCATGAAGGAGTTCAAAAATTCGAATTTTTACCAGGACGGTCACGGATCGGGTGGCGGTTCAGGATCCGGTTTCCATGGGCCGGGTTACGGCGGAGGCGGCTCTAGCTCCAGGTTCCAAGGAAATCAAGGCGGCCATGGCAACCAAGGTAGTTACAATCAGCAGAATAATCAGGGGAGTCAATAGCAGCAACAGTCGGGCTATCAGAGCAACCCGAAGCAATTGAATAGTGGACAGTATCATGTCTTCACCACTAGCTTGTGCAAGCGGGACCAGAAGCTTCAAAAGAGGGCAGTGAACTCCGTTGAACCGGCAGTTCCCCGTTATTTACGCTGGTCTGAGCAGCCATCGTATGGAGTCGGGAGGATCACCCGCCCCGGGTTGATAATCCGGGTCACCTAGCGTTGGTGGTGGCACCTCAGGTTGGAGGGTATAAGTTCACTAAGGTACTCATGGACGGAGGGAGCAGCATCAATATTCTCTATTATGAGACTTTCCGTCGCATGGGTTGACAGATAAAAATCTTAAACCGTCGAACACTGTTTTCCATGGTGTGGTGCCTGGTAAGTTGGTGTACCCAGTTGGTAAGATAGCTCTGGAAGTTGCTTTTGGAGATGAGCATGACTCTAGATCAGAGAACTTGACCTTTGAAGTGGTGAAAATCAAGAGCCCTTAGCATGCTCTGTTTGGACGGCTGACTTATGCTAAATTCATGGCCAGGCCCTGTTATGTTTATCTGTAGCTCAAGATGCCGGGTCATAAGGGGACCATTACAGTACATGGGAGCCGGAAGATAGCTTTGGAGTGTGAAGAGGGCGATGCAGCTTATGCTGAGTCGGTTTGTGCAACAGAGGTGTTAAAGTTTTATAAAGACAATGTTGATCCGGCAGATATGACTTCTTTGAAAAAGCCAACTACGGAGCATGATCCAGCCTTGAAGTTTAAATCAGCTGATGAGACTAAGCTAGTTGATTTGGTTCCTGGCGATTCATCCAAGCAGTTCAAAATCAGTGCTAATCTGGATCCGAAATAGGAAAGCACGCTCATCGAGTTCATCCGTTTGAACCGGGACATCTTTGCATGGAAACCTTCTGACATGCCAGGTGTACCGAGGGAACTCGCTGAGCACACTCTCAATATTGATCCTAAGTTTAAACCGGTCAAGCAGTTTCTTCGTCGCTTCAATGAAGAAAGGTGTAAAGCCATTGGTGAGGAGGTAGCCCAGCTCTTGGCAGCTGGGTTTATCATTGAAGTGTTTCATCCTGAATGGTTGGCTAACCCGGTGCTGGTGCTTAAGAAGAATGGCACTTGGCGCATGTGTGTGGACTACATGGATTTAAACAAGGCTTGTCCGGCTGATCCTTTTGCTCTCCCTCGTATTGATCAGATTATTGATGCTACGGCGGGTTGTGAGCGTTTGATTTTTTTGGATACTTATTCTGGTTATCATCAGATCAAGATGGCAGTTAAGGACCATGAGAAGACAACTTTTATAACTCCTTTGGGAGCCTTCTGCTATGTATCTATGCCTTTTGGGCTCAAGAGTGCTCAGGCGACTTATCAGCGATGTGTGCAGAATTGTCTTCATAATCAGATTGGGCGCAATGTTCATGCTTATGTGGATGATATTGTGGTGAAGTCCAGGAAGGAGGGACATTGATAGACGATATGAAGGAAACCTTTGATAATCTCCGGGTTTATAAGATGATGCTTAATCCGGCCAAGTGCGTTTTTGGTGTACCGGCAGGCAAGCTCTTGGGCTTTCTGGTGTCTAACAGGGGCATTGAAGCTAATCCGGAGAAGATAAAGCCATTACTTCTCTGGCTAAACCGGCGTGTATCAACGATGTTCAGCGTCTGGCGGATCGTATTGCAGCACTGAGCCGGTTCATAAGCCGGTTGGGAGAGAAGGCTACCCCTTTGTATCAGATGATGAAAAACACAAACAATTTTGTCTGGAGTGATGCCGCTAACACAGCGTTGGACGACTTGAAGAAGCAGTTAGCCGAGCCACCTGTTCTGGCTACCCCTGTTGATAAAGAGCCATTGCTGTTATATGTGGTTGCCAATGCCCGGGCTGTCAGCGTGGCTATTGTGGTGGAGCGAAAGGAGGCACACAAGGAATATCCGGTTCAACGGCTGGTTTACTATATCAGTGAGGTGCTTATTGAGTCCAAGCAGAGATACCCACATTGGCAGAAGCTTGTGTATGGAGTGTTTATGGCAAGCCGGAAGCTTAAGCAGTATTTCCAGGGTCATCCCATCACTGTGGTCAGTTATGCTCCTTTGGGAGATATCATTCAAAATAGGGAGGCAACTGGCCGGGTTGCTAAGTGGGCCATTGAGCTTGTACCTCACGGGTTAAAGTATATGCCTCGTACGGCTATCAAGTCTCAAGCACTTGTGGATTTCATCAATGACTGGACAGAATTGCAGGCACCGGAGGAAAAGCCAGATAACACATATTGGACTATTCATTTTGATGGGTCCAGGAGTTGGAAGGCTCGGGGGATGGAGTTGTGCTCGCTTCCCCTCGAGGTGATAAATTTTGCTATGTTCTCCGTTTAAGGTCCCCTTGCACTAACAATGCAGCTGAATATGAGGCCTTGCTACATGGTCTTTGGATGGCTAAGGAGCTGAACTTAAGCCGGGTAAGGTGTTTTGGCGACTCAGACTTGGTGGCTCAGCAAGTCTCTGGTACTTGGGATTCCAAGGATCCACTCATGGCGGCTTATCGACAGGAGGTGGATATTATTGCTGGTCACTTTAAGGGTTATCAGGTCGAGCATGTCGATCGGCACAAAAATGAAGCGGCAGACGCTTTAAGCCGGTTGGGTTCTCAACGTAAACCGGTGCCGCCCAATGTCTTTCTTGATGTTTTGCATAACCCGTCGGTCAAGTTACCTACAGAGGAGGATTTGGCTATTCCTGACCCGGAGGCACAGTTGGTGGCGGCTCTTCATGTTATCCCTGGTTGGACAGTCCCATATTTGGCATATATGACCCGGGGCGAGTTACCTGAGGATGAAACTTTGGCCAGGCAGATAACCCGGCGGTCCAAGTCAATGACTATTGTCATTGGGGAGTTACATCATTGCAATGTCATGCCTCGGCTCAACCTAGTTCGGCTCACCAAAGTTCTGAAGCTCAACCTCAGGTGCCCCCTGCTCCTATCGTTCTCATTAATGGGGCTCCACCTGCCAACCTGAATGATCTGATGGAAGTGGCACCGGACCTGGAGGATGCTAGTAATTGGGCAATTGTGGTCTATCAACCTCCTCCTTTTGATGTCCAGACTTTGGAACAACCTGTGGTTAAGATCCCCTTTGGTCCCCCTCTGCCCCCTGAAATGATTTGGAGGCGCTCGTTTGAAAACCTGCTGAATGCTCCAATGGTGTTTGAGGTGCCTAAACCTCTGCTGCCTAAACCCCTGTCGCCTGTCATTTTGACCAAGCGAAACTGGGACTTCGCTTTCCAGCAGGATGATCTTCCTTTGCTGACATGGAAGGAGCCAGTACTTGCTCGACCTGTGGCTAGAGCATTATTTGTGGATGAAACTGACAGGGCTGTGCCTGTTGTCCCTTCTCCTCCTGAGCGTGCACCTACAAGGAGGCCACGCAAAACTTTGGCGCCAACTCCTCTAGTTGAAACATCTGTTCGAAGGTGTACCAGAAGTTCGGCCCAGCGGGATGGGTTTAAGCCCACTTTCCATGAGCTGGTTCTGCAGCCCAAGAAGAAGAAGCCCAAGGCCAAGCCCCTTTCTGCGGAGATGTCTGAAGACCCTGCATTTGGAGATGTTCCTCCACCTACTCCCATCAGTCATCTGCAAGCTATTGGCAAGGAGCTGGAGATTGATGCAACTCTGCTCACGGAGGATGCACTTATGGTGGACCCTGCTGCTACTGCAAATCAAGCTTCCAATGAATAGTGTGCTCCTCTCCTGCTGGGTTTGGCAAGCCCATAAATCTGCTTTATGCGTTTGGTTTTCTTTTTCTGCTCCTGGGATATGTAATAATGTTGGTTTGGAACTCTTATGTGCTTTTGGGCATCTGACACTGTGTGTCATGTGCATGGGAGACTTGATTTTGTTATTCCTTTATGAAAATCTCTGTCGAAACTAGAATGTCCTGTGCTGGAATGTCAGGGGTTAAATTCTGAGGCTTGGCAAAGAGCTGTTAGACAAAAGATTGACGAAAGTCACTGTGCTATTGCTTGTCTACAAGAAACTAAATGTGCTTCATTCAATTCCCGAATGATTAAAAGCTTTTGCCCCAAGAGATTTGACAGCTTTGCTTTCTCTCCTTCCTTGGGGGCCTCTGGTGGAATACTAGTTGTTTGGAACTCATCTATTTTTGGTGGGACTTTATTGCAAGTCCAACAATTTGCAGTGGTGATCGAGTTTGTTTCTAGGCACAACAATGAGCGGTGGACTCTTGTGGTGGTTTATGGACCTTGTCAGGGGGAAGCTAGGGATAATTTTGTAACCTGGTTGTATCACCTGAACATTCCTGTGGATGAGAATTGGCTGTTATTGGGGGATTTTAATTTCTTACGTTCTATGGATAACAGGAATTTACCTGGTGGTGATTTGAATGATATGTTCATCTTTAATGAGATTATTGGACACCTCGGCCTTTTGGAATTGCCCATCAAAGGGAGGTCCTACACTTGGTCCAATATGCAGGATGCTCCACTCCTTGAGCAGCTTGACTGGTTTTTCACTTCTGTTGATTGGATCTCTGATTATCCCATGACTGAGGTGCTACCTCTTGCCAGAACTGCTTCTGACCATGTGCCTTGTATGGTTACAATTAAAACTTCTATTCCCAAGTCTAATATCTTTAGGTTTGAGAATTATTGGTTGGAGTTGGAGGGTTTTATGGACTGTGTTGATTCCTCATGGCAGAAACAATCTAGAAAGGGCCATATTACTGCCAGGATAGCTGACAAATTTAAGTCCTTGAGAATGTGTCTAAAGAGATGGCAGAAGAACATTTCTAAACTGAAAACTCTAATTTGTAAATGCAATAGTGTTATCCTGCTCTTGGATGAGCTTGAGGAATATAGAACACTCTACAGACATGAATCAAATTTCAGGATTGTGGTTAAATCCCATGTTGAGAAATTGCTCCACCTTCAATGTCTCTATTGGAGGAAAAGATGTACTATCAGATACATAAAAGTGGGTGGTGAGAACACCAAGTTCTTTCATGCTATGGCCACGGAGAGATATCGAAGGAATTCCATTGCTAGCTTAAAATTGCCTGATGGTACGGTGGTGACTGATCATTCACAAATGGAGGGTATTATCTGGGATTGTTTTAAGAACAGAATGGGTTCTTCCAGGGGAATTAACATGGGTTTTGATCTTTCTTCCCTCATTGAACCAGTTGTGGGATTGGATGTTCTCACTAAGCCTTTTCAGAAGGAGGAAATGGACTTGATTGTCAAGCATATGCCAGTCGATAAAGCTCCAGGTCGAGATGGTTTTAATGGTCTTTTCTTCAAAAGGTGCTGGCACATAATTTCTCAGGATTTTTATGAACTGGCCCAAGCTTTCTTTCAGGGTACTGCTCATCTGGAAAATATCAATGACTCTTACATAACTCTGGTGCCCAAGAAGCCCTCCCCTGAGGAGGTGGGTGACTTTAGACCTATCTCTTTAACAGGAATGGGTCTTAAGTTCTTGTCTAAGATGGCAGCCAATAGGTTTCAAGAGGTGATTATGCAGTGTGTCCACAAGAACCAATATGGTTTCATAAAAAGTAGAACAATTCAGGATTGTATTGGGTGGACCTTTGAGTATTTACACCAGTGCCACCAGTCCAAGAAACCTATTGTGATTCTAAAGTTGGATTTTGAAAAGGCTTTTGACTCCCTTGAGCTTGAGGCCATTGTGCAAATTTTGAGATATAAGGGCTTTAATGAGAAGTGGATCCTTTGGATGAAGCAACTTCTCTCCACAGGTACCTCATCTGTTCTGCTCAATGGTGTCCCTGGTAGGAAGTTCAGGTGCAAAAAGGGTGTTAGACAGGGTGATCCAGTCTCTCCTCTCCTTTTTGTCCTAGCTGCTGATCTCCTGCAGACTCTAATTAATGACATGTTCAAAAGGGGCATTCTTCAGTTACCTATACCTTGTCATGATCAGGATTACCCTGTGATTCAGTATGCTGATGACACTCTTATTATCTTGCCTGCTGACAAGGACCATCTCCTAGCTCTCAAGGATATGCTCAGGGTCTTCTCTGAGTCCATTGGTCTGGATGTGAACTATCACAAATCCTTTATTATTCCCATCAATGTGGACACTGCTGTCATGTCTGAATTAGCTTCTGCATTTGGCTGCCAGATTGGGAAAATGCCATTTACCTACCTCGGGTTGCCAGTAGGAACTACAAGGCCTAAAATGCTGGATTTTATGCCATTGGTTGATTGCATGGAGAGGAGAATGACAGCTAGTTCATCTTTTCTGAATCAGGGGGAAAGGCTGCAGTTTCTTAACTCTGCTCTGTCATCTATGCCCATTTTCTTCTTGTGCAGTTTGGCTGTCCCAGCTGGAATTCTTAAACAATTGGAAAGAATCCAGAGACAATGCCTCTGGAGGAGGAATAGGGGTCAGCCTGTCCCCTCCCTAGCTGCGTGGGACCTTATTTGCAGGCCAAAAAATAGGGGAGGTCTTGGTATTCTCAACCTTGGTTCTCAGAACGTTGCAGTTCTGATCAAACATGCGAATAATTTCCTTAATAAAAAGGATCTCCCTTGGGTTTCTTTAATTTGGGATACCTACTATCATAATAGGGTCCCCCAGGGCACTTCTGATTGTGGCTCATTCTGGTGGAAGGATATTTGCAAGGTCATGCATCATTTCAGGGAGTGTGCTTGGGTTCAGATTAATGCAGGGAACACTACCCTCATGTGGTCAGATAACTTGTAGTTTGATGGTCAGGTGTCTAGCCTTCAGCTCAGATTTCCCAGGCTCTATTCCTATGTTAAGGACCCCCTGGGTTACTGTTCTGGAGTTCTTGGACTCTCAGGACATTTTCCAGCATTTCCACCTTCCTTTGTCCAGCCAGGCTTTTGATGAACTGACTATTCTCCAGTCCATGTTGGGTGGCCTTACTAGAGCACCTGGGTCCAAGGATATCTGGTTTTGGAAGGGCACTGCCAAGGGATACTCACCAAAGTTGTTTTACTCACATACTTTTGTATCAGCATCTTTCAACCCTTTGACAGCTTGGATCTGGAAGTCCTCTTGTACAATGAAAATCAAAGTTTTTGCTTGGATGCTTATTATGGACAGGTTGAACACCAAGGACATGGTGGATAGGAGGCATTGGCATTTGGAGGATGGAGTGAACTGTGTCCTTTGTCCTTTGCAGACTAGGGAAACAAGGGATCATTTGTTCTTCAATTGCAACTTTAGTGTCAGAGTTTGGAACTATCTGCAAATTGATTGGTCTTCTGGTGACTCCATGGCTCATTTGGTTCTTAATGCTAGCAGGAGTTTTAGGAAGCCCTTTTTCACCGAAGTGGTGTTCATTGCTTGCTGGAATATCTGGATCATCAGGAATGCTAAGGTCTTCAGGCATGAGAGAGCTAGATTTAATAAATGGAGATCTGCTTTCAATCATGACATCAGTTTAATGCAATATAGAGTGAAAGCTGCCTACAAAGATGATCTTCTACGCTGGATTTCATTCTTGCCACCTTGAGGCCATTAGTCTGTATCTTTTAACTTTTAACTTGTTTCTTTCTCCTTCTTCCCCTAGATACTTTGATTACCTCTTGTAATCCCCCTTTGTACTTGTACTGTATCTCTTTTCTCAATAAAGTTTTGATATGCTGTGGGGGTTTCCCCTACAGTTCCCAGTCAAAAAAATGTCATAAGGGAATTTCAGCGTTGCGTTTCTCCCGAAGAAGGCTGTGAGATTCTGCGTGAGATCCACGAAGGAGATTGTGGTCATCATGCTGGTTCAAAGTCTCTGGTAGCCAAGGCTTTTCGTCACGGTTTCTATTGGCTGACGGCTCATGCTGATGCTTAGGACTTGGTCAGAAAATGTGACGGTTGTCAGAAGTTTTCACGTCGAGCTCGTGTTCCGGCTCAAGAGTTGAGGATGATTCCAATCACTTGGCCATTTGCAACTTGGGGGCTTGATATGGTTGGACCTTTTAAGAGGTCCAAGGATAAGAAGACCCACCTTTTGGTGGTGGTGGATAAGTTCACTAAGTGGGTAGAGGCAGAGCCAGTCAGTAAGTGTGATGCGGCAACGGCGGCTCAATTCATGAAGAAGGTGATCTTCCGTTTTGGCTTTCCACACAGCATTATAACAGACAATGGCACTAACCTCTCCAAGGGTTCTATGAAAGACTTTTGTCAACATGAGCACATCCGGCTTGACGTGTCGTCAGTGGCTCACCCTCAATCTAATGGTCAAGCTGAGAGAGCTAATCAAGAGATCCTGGGAGGCATCAAGCCCCGGCTTATGGTCCCTTTACAGAGGACGCCGAGTTGTTGGGTGGAGGAGTTACCTTCCGTGTTATGGAGCATTTATACCACCCCAACAGGTCTATGGGTTACATGCCTTTCTTCATGGTTTACGGAGCAGAAGCAGTTCTCCCTAGTGACATCCGTTATGATTCACCTCGGGTGGCGGCTTATGTTGAAGCGGACAATGAACAAGCACGTCAGGAAGCACTGGACTTGTTGGATGAGAAGCGTGACATCGCAGCGGCTCGTTCGACGATTTATCAGCAAGATCTGCGCCGTTACCACAGCCGCCGGGTTCAAACCAGAACTTTTCAAGAAGGCGATCTGGTGCTCCGGCTTATTCAGGATCAAACTGATATGCACAAGTTATCCCCACCTTGGGAAGGACCCTTTGTGGTTAGCAAGAATCTGAACAACGGATCATACTACCTTATCGATGTTCGAGAGCACAAAGACTCACGTAAATCGGAGGAGAAGACCCAACGGCCGTGGAATATTGCTCATCTTCGGCTTTATTACACCTGAGCCACAGGCTCTTCTGATGTACATATTTTGGCAGTGTATATATTATGATCAGTATAATAAACCGGCATCCCTGCTAAAGCGGGGCCTCTATTGTTTTTTCTTAATGAGTTTTTGGTTAATTGGGGGCTTCGACTTTATAGAGCAAAGTTATGGTTACCCTTTAATCCGGCTTATGGGCCACAAAAAAAACAAAAAAACAAACTTGGGGGCTTGCGACCCAGGTTAAAGGGACCAAAGAGAGTCTATTGCAAAAGCACAACTCAAACATAGGTACCCATTGAGCATAGCTCAGAAAGATTGCTTGGGGGCTCTTTTTGTTCTAAAGAACAAGAGTTGCTATAACCCTTGTGATAGGCTTAAAAGCCAGGCTTGGAAGCCAGGTGTATTCACCTAAAACCCTGGGTTATCCTGCCTTTTTAAGTAAGCCACTCCACCCAGGTATTCCTGGTATGACCCCCGTTTGACAAGTCAATCTTATACACACCCTAAACTTGTCAAAGTTAAAACGACGATTGGTTAATGTGAGGTCCATCTTATAAGGTTTGTAAAACGGTTTAACTCAGTGGCCTGGCAGCCCGTGAAAAGCCTCGGATTTCGGCCTGGCAGCCCATGAAAAGCCTCGTTTTCCGTTTGTTTTTATTTGACAATTTTTGAGGTTTATTGAATAAGGATGATAAGGTTTTATTATCACAATTCGCTTGTGTTTATTAACTCGTCCTGGTTTTTGACTATAAGTCGCGAGTATCAGGTAACATGATATCCGGTGTTTATTAACCCGGTCTGGTTTTGTTCAGAAGCCGGCAATATATACTTACCAATGTTCAAAGTTTGGGTTATCACCCTTATTACACAGGCTTGATAAACAAACAAGTGATCAAATATCACAGGTATGCTATATGTTCAAATATATAGTTATTCCTAAATCCAGCTTTGGTCATAACTTATGATTATTTCTATATAGCTTTATATATTGGGTATGGTAACCTGTCCAGCGGTAAACCGCCAGGACACCTTTTACACTGTTGAATGCAGAGATAGATTCAAATTGCTCATATCATAAGCATATGCGGCATATTTTAAAAACATGGCGGATTAACAGTGTCATGCAAAGCAAATATGCACGATGGCGTAGCAGATCAAGAGTTTCAACTAGCCTATTACAAGGAGTTTTGATGCCCAAAAGAAGAATTGTTTTCAACAAGTCTTGCAGAATGCAGAAGCTAAACCGGCCCCCGGTTTATGAATCCTCGCTAGGCTAACTTGAAGGTTCCGGATCATCCTGCGCCGGTTCCTCCTCCTCCTCTCTACCCAGTGACTGGAAGTCAATGGTTTCCCAATCGATCCCAGTTAAAGCTTTGAATATAGCTTCATCACTTATAAGTGTGGAGGGGTCAACGTCAGGGGCATAAGTATGCTTACGGATTGGAGGAATAAGAGTTGGAGCATCATAGGTTGGCGCATTAACTCTCTTGTTGTCAGCATCATAAACCGACTGATAATGTGAAAGATCGGTTTCTTCAGCCAATTTGCTAGCCAAGGGGCACATTTCTTTTGTCAAGGCTCTGAGGTCATCATTATCAAAATCTGACCCGTCCTCCTTTATGCTCGGATAGCCGTTTCCTACATCAGCCGGATCAAGATCAGGTATCCACGCTTTGGCTCGAGTTAGTGCGGTCAGAGCACCTGCCCTTGCAGCTGATCTCTTTAGCTCTTCAAACCGGGCAGGCATCATCGACAACCTCTCTAATGTTTCCTTGACCAAGGTTGGGGGCGGTTTGTTATGAGAAGCTGTGCAGATGATCCGTTGTGCGCCGGTATATAATTGCTCTATAAGTGTATAGGCAGCCTTCAGTTTCTTCTGCATATCCGAGCCAAGATGAGCAATGCAAGATCCTGCATCATAACAAACATCGGCAAACCGGCAGTTTCATAGATACTGCATATTTAAAACCTTATGAAGAGGCTCTTTACCAAAAACAACGGAAGTCATGGCATTTATTTTCCGTTTCAAGCCAGTCAGCTCCTCTGTTACCGGATTAAGGGCTGCTTCAGTGTCCTCAGCCCTCTTCAGCAGAGTTGCCTTCTCTATGTCCCAGCCGGTCTGCTCGCTCTTGAAGCTCTCCTTCAGTTTTTCCATGGCTGCTAAAGCACTGGTCAACTCCTCCTTGGCCTTGGAAGTTTCTGCTTGTTGAGATTTGATATTTTCTTGAAGGTCAGCGATTTGGGATTCTTTTTTGCTAAGCTCAGCCTGCAAGAGACATGCAATTTATAAGTTGACAGTGCATATTTGAAGTCCCAAGCACATAACAAGTTATACACTTGGCACTTGGGGGCTAATGCCTATTGCTTCTTATCCAAAAAAATTACAAGTCCCAAGCTCAATACAAGTATTATTCTTGGCACTTGGGGGCTAATGCGTCTTTGCTCTAGTTAAAGCTATGGATTCTTCTTCCATCAGTCAGCTTGATGGTCAATCGGTTTACAAAGGTATTCAACAAGAATTTTGAGCCTTACAACACAAAAGTCCCGGTTCATTTTGAAAAGCTAAACCGGCCCTTGGGGGCTACACAGGTAAAGTTGAAATATGATTATTTTACAAAGTCCCAGTTTGTATTGGCATTATAAACCGGCCCTTGGGGGCTACTGGAGTTGATATTTTAAGCCGATCATAAGGGAAGGCTATTTATGCAGAGTTGACAATGTTTACCTCATATCGCTCCTTCATCATGTTCACTAAACCGGCTTCATAGTCACGGCTTGTGTACAAACGGTTTAAAAAGCCAGAATGGATATCTTGGGCGCTGAGATGGGCATAGTTTTCCAAGTCTACCTTTCACTTGCCTTTATCAACAGCAGAAAATTCCTCTGTGGCACTATGTTTTGATAGAGCAGTGGGGTTGCCTGGGGCTATATAGCTAACACCAGTAACCATAATATCATCAGCATTACCATCAACAGCTTTGGTTCGGCTTCGTGGTTTGTCAGTATGAATCATCGGATCAACTTCTCTGTCTTCAACTGAGACCTCATGATTTTGCGGTGGCGGGTCATCAGGGATGTTATCAGCATTCGGATTAGATGGTTCCGGGGTCCTTTCCGGTTCAGATGGAATGGGGTCATCAGCCGGTTTATTTACCTTAGCCTTTTTGCTGGCTTTGGCCTTGAAAATAATAAAGGGTGCATCGGGTCAGTATACAGATCAAGTATAAGATATGAAGGGTCAGTTAATATGCTTACCCAGGAACCGTCTTGAGGTTTGGAAGTTGTGTTCCTGTTGACTCGCCAGAGGGAGAATGAGAAGTCCCCTGATAATTTGAATCAGACGGGTTAAGAGGTTGTTGAAAATAACCCGCCTTGGGGTAAAGTATGTTAGAAATATGTAAGACCTCTGGACGACGTTTGCGAGGTGGAGGGTTTGGTAAACCAGCAGAGGTGATCACGTTGCCACTATGCCAGGTTGTGCGGCGAGCTTCATGTTGCTGTTTCTTCAAAAGAAAGTTTGGATCCAAGTAAGCTAGAGGGTGTGAAAATCTTACTTTCCGGTTTGCTTGACGGGTTTTCTGTGTTGGTAGAGGGTCTGAACCGGAGGAAAGAATAATTACCTCTACATCGCCAGCATGGCTACCCTCTGCGTCATCCTGATAATGATCATTATCAATGAGGTGTATGAAAAAGGAGCCAAGAGAATCAAGTCCTACCTCTGACTCCGGATTATCAATGTCATCGTCAATGTTTAAATCGGTAGACTTGGCAGTTTTCTTCTTGGCGGGTTTCTTCATGACCTTGGTCTTGGGGCGAGTTGGCTTGGCCGGTTTATCTCGCGGCTTCTTTTTCCAGAATGGATCATCACCCTGTTTAAAATTGAAAAAAGCATAAGGGAGTATTAAGAATATGGTGTAAGCAGGAGTTGAGCAGTCCTTACAGCTGGCGGTTTATTTGTAGCACAGAAAGGACTAAGTCCTGTTTTGCTGCACTCGGCCACCGATACATCTAGCATTTTCTTGACAGCTTCAGTAACTTCAGCATCAGTCAGCTGAATGTCAATATGGCATTGAGGATCTTTCAAGTCCCCTGTATATTCACACATTAAACCGGGGCGGCGGCTCAAGGGTAAAATACTCCAGGACACCCAGCAACGGATGAAATCAACGCCTGTTAAACCGTTTGCTACAAATGCTCTAAGCTTTGAGAGTTGTGGTGCATATTTGGCTTGTTCCTTTGCGCTGAGTCTTTGGGTGAGCGGATGTGTGCTGCTTAGCCGGTGAGCACGATAACCCGGCAAGGGATTTTCATCAGCTGGAGAGGTATCCCGGCAATAGAAGCAAGTTTGATTCCAGTCTTTAGGATGACTATGATGGTTGGCATGAGGAAAGCTGACATCCTTTCTCTTTTGGATGGATACCCCGCCAAGTTCACTGTTGGGCCCGTCCACAAATTCTCTGCAGCGGTTTAAGTGATAGAAGTCTCTGAACAATTCAACTGTGGGCTCCTCTTGCAGATAAGCTTCGCAAAACACTTGAAAGTTGCAAATATTGGATACGGAGTTAGGTCCAATATCCTGAGGGTGCAGTTGGAGGAAATGAAGCACGTCACGAAAAGTTTTTGATCCGGGAGGGCTAAATCCTCGACTCAGATGATCAGCAAAAATGACCACCTCTCCTTCCTTGGGCTCACGAGGACATTTAGAACCAGGGACTCTCCAGTGGATGACTTCCTTTTTTGCTAAGGCGCCAGTGGCGACAAACCCGTTCAGCCTTTATTCTGTGACCTGGGATTGAACCCAGTTACAGGAGTAAAAGGATTTGGCCATTTGTTCAACAACCTAGAAGAAGGTTTGTGCCAGTTTAAGATTCATGGTTAATCCGTTAAAAGTTAAAAGGCAGAAAGTGCTGAAGCATACTAAGGTGTTAAACCAGAGATTGATGCTATCAGGTTGCATACATGAGTAATTGGCGGTTTAAGAGGGGACTAATGGTACCTTGCGGATTGTGATTTTCTAAGTTAAACCGCCTACACAGACATTGAAAGTATAGATCTGAAGTCCAAAAATGGCTAAGTGGTGAAAAATAGATTTCACAGATTGGTATGACAATTTCGGATCTACCGCATGTCAGAAAAAGAAAAATATTGAGACCTAAATATTGGTACTTGAGCAGTTTATGAAGTTCCAGGTTGGGTTTTCTACACAAAAGGGATTATCTAATGATAAAAGAAGGACTATTACTACTACTGCACAGGAATATATCAAGTTTTGAATCCGTCATCTATGCTACGGTGAGGAACAGCGCCGAACCACCACGGGATCGGGCGAACCCTAATGAGATCTACGGAGGAGGAAGAAGGAAGATCTTACCAAAGATGTTGGATGGCGGAGGCGCGTGAGCGAAATCTGGTCCAAGTCAGGTTGATGCAGCGGCCAACATTGAAGCAGGGATGAAGCTCGATGGCGGCGGCTGGGCTCGAGAGCTAGGGCGTCGAGAGGAAGAAGATGAGGCGAAGAGGCACGAGGGGGGGGTGAAAGGGACCCCTGGTCCTATTTATAAGGTGAATGGATAAGTGGCAAGCGCGGGAATCAAGGAGGTCAAAAAAAGATCTGTAGATGTGCAGACACCTCGATTTTCGGAGATTCATTAAAGAAAAGGAGATACATTAAAAGATTTGAGCTCTGTGTAAAGTTAATGGCAGGTGACTTCACGGCGGGTTATCATGATTCCAGAAGATGATGTCATGGCGAGTTATAAGTTTTGTGAAGATAATGAAGGAGGGATTTTTCTAAGTGTTGAAGATTGATGTGAACAAATTCAAATCAACCTGGGGCCTAATGTTGGGGATATAACTATTGAGTATAAACCGCCCAGGAGGGGCCGGGTTATACTCATAGTAATTTACGTGTATTGAAGCCCATGAAGACATGGAAGATGGCGCTTTATGGAGGAGACTTAATAGGAAGGACCAAGGCCCAGAGGCGGGTTCGGGCCCATAGACATAAACCGCCATAGGCGTATGACTTGTATTGTAAGATAGGAAAGAACAAGTACCGAGCCGGACACGTTTATGAGCCGGCAAGGATTCTGTAAACCGCCCGGGCGTCAACCTATGTATATAAAGGGGTGACCCGACGGCGGTTTAGGAACAGGAAACAACAGATTGAGAGCCAGGCTTAGCGTATTCGCTCCCTGGTCATCGAAACCCTAGCAATACCACCTCAAACTGGATTAGGCTTTTACCTTCACCGCAAGGGGCCGAACAAGTATAAACTCCCCGCGTCCTTTGTCCTGTTTAACTCCTTTAAGCTAATCTCGTTGCGATGGCTCCACGACTAAGTCCTCACACTAGGACATCTGACGTGACAATTCCACGACACCAACCAAACACCGGGGGTCAGAAGCAATTTCCCCCCGAAGTAAAAAACAGTGAACATGGTATACGTGACACACACCTCTACAGGGGAGCGTAAGGAGCGCTCCCTCCAGACATAGGATCATACTACGGCTACTTCAGCCGAAGTACAAAACAGTCTTATCAAACCGCATACCTCGTCGGCCATTAAGCCGGCGGTCTCCATTCAACAGGACCGACCAACTTCGGAGCTGGACTAGCAGTTCGGCTTCCGCCGTCCGCCTCATATACTTGCGAAATCTGTACCGCGCATACGTAACTATGCACTTAAAATACCATGGGCATCGGCGCAAGCACAATACGGACGGGCCTACAAGTACTCCCATAACCTCCTTCTTTTTTCTTTTCTAACTACTCTTTTTTTTCATTATCCTTTACCACAGGTGGCTCAAAGGCGGGTCATCTGACGGACTCTATCGGAGTTCGGGTTCGTACATTCACCCAAAGGCTACTCCTATTAAGTAGCCCCTTCATCGAGGAAAGGCGGCACAGACGTGCGACAGGAGGTCCAAAATAACTTTTCATAGACCGCACTCTCTATCTTCGAGCCTGTAAAGTGCCTTTTTCCTTAGCCGTCGACCCCTAGCATGTCAAATAGCTGGGGTTGTGGTGCTATTATCTATAAAATTACGATTGGCATATCACTCAGGTTCCAGTGAACATAATCTGTATCCAGTATTCACTTTTCTCTAAAAAACTGAATTTTGCTCCTTTGGTTGTTTCACACACGCACCCCGACATAACTTGCCAGGGGCTCGGTATGGGGACAAAATGAGTTGCCAACAAGTCGGAACAGCTTTATAGCATACTTCGGCGTCGCGAGTTTGGCCTTATATGCATCAGCTCCGAATCATGTCTTGGGTCAATAGTTGGGTTGCCCGGCTCCTGTGCTTACTACCTTACGTTCCGCTCTATCGGCTAGGGTAGTAAAGGGAGAACTACTACGATTGTGTTTCCGGTTCATCTGGTCAAACACCTCGGTAGAGAAACCCGAAAACTGACTGTCATGATGCGGCGAGAGATGGTCAACCACTCGATGACTTATCGGAATCTTTCGTAATTCCCTCCGTATTACATGAAGGACATCCTCGAAATAATGCTCTGGTGCGTGATGGTCCTTGCCCTTGGGTGGACTCTTCGCTGCAACGTCGGTGGCCTTCATCTTCGCCCAGTATGTCTTGACGCGGGCAAAGGCCATCCGTGCACCTTCAATGCACGTTGACCGCTTAACGGCGTCGATACGTGGCACCGCATCAACAAGTCGCTGCACCAAGCCAAAATAACTATCCGGAATTGGCTCGGTCGGCCACTGCCGGACCATGACGTCCTTCATGGCAGATCCGGATATCTTGTGGAGCTCTGCCCATTGGGCCATCTATTTGTTCAGCAACAGCGGACGCTTTGGCATGCTAAACTGTGGCCAGAACAGCTTTTCTATTGCACGTCCTTCTTGCACTTGGAAAAACTGGGTCACATCGAAGACACTCATCGACAAGTCCAACAATGCGTCTGGAGAACTCCACACTTGATTAAGCGAGGCATAATTCGGATTGCCGAACTTAGTTTGTAACAAAAAGGGCTTACCAGCCGCGATCTCCCCAGCTTGCTGGATCTCCTCCCGGGCCGCTCTAGACTCGGACCATGCTTCTTTCACCTCTCGTAAGGCCTTGTCAAGATCGGCCATTCCGGCTTTATTATCCTTCTTGAGAAATTCACAGTGGCTAGCGGCATCCTTTAGCTCAAGCGCCATCGTGGATATTCTCTCGTCATATTGGCGTCGAGCAGCCTGTTTGGCCTTTAACTCGGCAGATGCCTTTTCGGCAGCCGCATTACTAATCAGGGCCTGCTCCTTGGCCCGGGCTAGCTCAGTCCGAAGGATCTCAACTGCGGCGGCACCATCTGCAGTCATGCATATCTCAATATACAATTCTTAGCGTCATGCTTATATTATAAGCATGTGCATACAATGACCACCCCAAAGACATACCTTGCGCCTCGTCAAGCAGCCTATTGATAAGCACGATGTCATCATCCGACTCATCAATCTTCCGCTGCAGATCTGCAACCTCTTTAGTTTGGGCAGTAGCCAGGGAGGTAACAGCCTGTGTTCCAATTAGTCAGATTATTTCCTGGGCATATCTTTTTTATCCTCTGATCGCCTCCCTTGGGAAGCCAATCAGAGTCTCAGGCGCTACTATCTATACACAGGTGCATTTTGTGAATAAAACACAATCGAGAATATTACAGTACAAACCTCGAAGCCTCTTAGTAGGCTCGTGGAGGCTTCATTCAATCCGCTTTTCACGGACAGAACCTTTTCAACCACCGTACCCATCAAGGTACGATGTTCCTCTGAGACGGACGCCTTTTGCAGCATGTTTGTCAATATATCCGGTGCTTCTGGATCTCCGGAAGCTGCTGTAGGAGTACGGTCTCCCTTCGAAGGGATCCATTTATTCGTCCCTAGAGTCGTCTCCGGCTGTAAACCGGACAGTCCGGGGCCTTTATTGTTGGCCCCCGGACCCTGGGCTACCGAAGTATCACCTCCGGGTAATGTCTTCGTCATCCCTCGCACCACTTGTTGATCAGGAGAGACCCTCCGGGACGACACCTCGAAGTCGTCCGCCCTATTGGGCGAGGAGGCCGGTGGAGGCGTCTCGCTTTCCATCATCTCCGGGAGAAGATCCCCCGGGGAAGAGGATTGTGGAAGAAGACTGTGTGCCGAGCTGCAAAAACATATATTCTAGATGTTACCTCTGTAACAGGAAAGGACGGGATATGTTTAAAACACCCTTGTTCACTTACGATTTGGCTAAAGGCTTGTCCTCACTACGGTACTGTGCGATGACGTCGTCCTCCAAGCCCGAGCCGCCCGACAGGGGCATCTTGCCTCGCTTAGGAGCCTTTTCCTCCCAACCTTCGGGGGCGGCCCTTTTCTTACCATGGGAGAAGGGATGTTGGCTTCTCCTTCACTTTTATCTTCGGGCGATGGAATTTTGATCTCCCCGGACACAGTGTCTGATATACCTTCGGAATGGAGGCCACCTTTGGTCCTCCCGCTCTCCGCCTTGTCCTCCTTCACAGGCATCTGGTACGGTGCCGGGGCCAGCATCCTTGTTAGTACGGGATCCGCTGAGTCTTCGGGAAGGGGAGCCGAACACCTAATTTGCTCCGCTTTCTTTATCCAGCCCTGGAAGAAGATAGTTTGCTCAGTATCGTATTACGGCATACATAGCTAAAAATTGTTCGGGAGTCGAGCGCTTATCGAGGTATTCGGATGGTTGCAGTCGAGGCCAATCTCCTCGGTGGTGTCCGGCCACTATTTTCGTTTCCCGAAAAACAACTTCCCAGTTCCTTTGTGCGTAGTGTCGACGAAGTGTTGGAGGGTCTGTGGTCCTTCCGGATTAAACTCCCACATACGGAGAGGCCGTCGCTAGCACGGCAGGGCCCGTCAGACCAGCATTACTTGAATCACGTTGATAAGATCGATGTCCTTCTCAAGGAGGCTCCGGATACGGCTCTGTAGAGCCTGCACTTTGTCAATTGATCCCCAGTCCAGCCTCTTATTAATCCATGATGCAAGCTGTAATGGAGGGCCAGATCGGAATGCAGGTATAGCTGCCCACTTGGTGCCGCAGGGTTCAGTGACGTAAAACCACTCCCACTGCCATAGGTTGGGTGTTTCGTTGAAGGAGCCTTTTGGCCAGAGAGCATTGGTAAGCTTGCTCACTGTAGCACCGCCGCACTCCGCTTGTTCCTCGTCGACTACCTTCGGCTTCACACCAAAGGTCTTGAGCCATAAGCCGAAGTGTGGAGGAGTACGGAGAAAGGCCTCACACGTGATAATGAACGCCGAGACATGAAGGAAAGAATCTGGGGCTAGATCGTGAAAATCTAGTCTGTAATAAAACATGAGCCCCCGGACAAAGGGATGAAGATCGAATCCTAGCCCTCCGAGGAAGTGGGAGATGAATACAACCCTCTCACCGGATCTGGGAGTAGGAATAACCTGTCCTCGAGCAGGAAGCTTGTGGGGGATCTCCGCGGTCAGGTATCTGGCCGCACGGAGCTTCGCAATGTCCTCCTCTGTAACAGAGGAAGCCACCCATTGGCCCTGTGGTCTGGGTCCGGACATGATTGGGAAGCTTGAAGCAATGAAGTCGAAACCTTGGGTGCTAGAACTCGAGGTTGGAAGGGCTGAGGAAAGGGTTGGCATAAAAAGAGACGACCCTTGGCTCCTTTATAAAGGCAACGGATATCGTACGCCTCCTCCTAAGCCTGAAAACCTGCCTATTCCAAAGGAATCATCCCAAAGGAACGGTTGGGTTACCCACGCTCGTATTGATGAGAATCCCACAATAAGGGGACACGATCTCTGCTTCGACAAGACGTGCCAATAAAAACCGCGCCTCAAAACATGGAATGGCAGGACAAGAAACGGTTCGAAATAATGACCGGGCAGACATGATGTCACATTGCAAAAGTTGTCAGCGGATTGGACTCATAAAATATTATACTCTCTGCGGTTGTGTGTGGTACTTGTGTTGCAGATCCGGACATGTTCGTTGCGTCCGAAGACTATCCTGGAGTATTCAGAGAGGGGAACCCACCTTGCAATGCCGAAGACAATCTGCGCGCCAGACACCTCGTCATTGAAGCCTGGTTCAGGGGCTACTGAGGGAGTCCTGGACTAAGGGGTCCTCGGACGTCCGGCCTGTTGGACATGGGCCGGACTGATGGGTTGTGAAGATACGAAGACCAAAGACTCTATCCGTGTCCGGATGGGACTCTCCTTGGCGTGGAAGGCAAGCTTGGCGACCAAATATGAAGATTCCCTTCTCTGTAACCGACTTTATGTAACTCTAGTTCCCTCCGGTGTCTATATAAACCGGAGAGCTAGGTCTGTAGAGGCAAATAATCATAATCGTAGTCAGACAGGCTAGACTTCTAGGCTTTTAGCCATTATGATCTCGTGGTAGATCAAATCTTGTAATACTCATATTCATCAAGATCAATCAAGCAGGAAGTATGGTATTACCTCCATAGAGAGGGCCCGAACTTGGGTAAACATTGTGTCCCCTGTCTCCTTTTACCATCTACCTTAGACGCACAGTTCGGGACCCCCTACCCGAGATCCGCCGGTTTTGACACCGACAGTGGGCGCGCCCTCCACCCTCGTGGACAGGGTGTGGCCCCCTGGTGTTGATTCTTTCGCCGGTATTTTTTATTTATCCCAAAAATATTCTCCGTGAAGTTTCAGGTCATTCCGAGAACTTTTATTTCTGCACAAAAATAACACCATGGCAATTCTGCTGAAAACAGCGCCAGTCCGAGTTAGTTCCATTCAAATCATGCGAGTTAGAGTCCAAAACAAGTGCAAAAGTGTTTGGAAAAGTAGATACGATGGAGATGTATCACCCTTGTACCCCCGTTTTCCTCTTATTTCGCCCCTAGCCTATATAAACTCTTCCCCTAGCTCATTAGAGCGGATAGCAAAGTATATGACATGATTTAGTGAGCTTTGCTCCTTGTACCTCCTCTTGAGAGAGAGAGACCTCTCCCATGGAGATCAAGACCTCCTATGGAGAAGATCCCTAGTGGATTCAAGCCCCCATCTTGGGAAGGATCCCCATCATAGGATCATCAAGACCTCTCTCCTCATAGGATTGGGATGAACTAGTTACCTTGTATCTTTCCTTTTGTTGTCCTTGGATCATTGTGACCTCTTATGTGTTCTTGGATCTAGCATATGTGTGATTGGATCTAGTCAATTTGAGTGTTTCCCTTCTCTTGTGTTCTTCGTGTTCTTGGGGATTTCCCCTCCAATTCGTGAAAGATCTCCATCTAGGGTTCCACCCTATAACACAAACTCTAATAAGTTTCCTCCCCTAGGAGTGATGACTTGCCGGGACCATGCTTTGGGTATCCAGGGATTAGTCCAGATTTGGACAGTGGAGCCGTCACCTATACGCCAGATATAGCCCTGTTTGATGAGTTCAAGAACATGCAACAGGCTCCGCAAAGTGTAGGAAATGCCATCCCTCGGTGATGCCTCCAACACATGCGTGTTAGGGAAGTAGCGGGCTTCCAAGTCCCTTGCACACAGGCTTTCTGGGCATTGGATTAGCCTCCATATCTAACGAGATAACATAGCCACATTGAAACTATGCATATCCCGAAACCCGAGTCCGTCCTGGGCTTTGGACACAGTAAGTTTCTCTGAGCTAACCCAATGCATCGCATTGTCCTTATCTTGCTGGCTCCACCAGTACTTGCCAAGGAGGGAGTTAATCTCCTCGCACAGCATTTTAGTCAGATAGAAACAAGACATAGGATATGTAGGTATCGCTTGGGCAACGGCCTTCACGAGTGACTCCTTACCCACTTTTGCAATTAGTTTCTCCTGCAATCCGTACACTTTGCCAGCAATATTACCCTTGACATATGCAAATGCTTTGCGTTTAGACTTTCCAACATGCACCGACAAGCCGAGGTATTTGTCATTCCAGTTTTCACTTCGGATTTGCATAGCATTCTTCACGTCTGAACGATTATTGGCCACAGTATTCGGGCTGAACATAAGGGTGGATTTCTCAATATTGATACATTGGCTGGAGCAGTTCTCATACAGATTAAGCACCTCCTTGAGCGCGCTTGCCTCCTGCTTGTTTGCTTTCATCAATAGCAGTGAGTCATCTGCAAAAACAGATGGGAGACAGTTGGGGCTCTAGGGCATATTTTGACACCACTTATCTTTCCCTGGCTTGTTGCATCATGTAGGAGTGCCGAGAGTCCCTCCGCGCATACTACAAACAAGTATGGAGAGATGGGATTGAGGGAGTCCTGGACTAAGGGGTCCTCGGGTGTCCGCCCCATTAACCATGGGCCGGACTGATGGGCTGTGAAGATACGAAGACCGAAGATTCCACCTGTGTCCGGATGGGACTCTCCTTGGCGTGGAAGGCAAGCTTGGCGACCAAATATGAGGATTTCTTTCTCTGTAACCGACTTTGTACAACCCTAGTTCCCTTCGGTGCCTATATAAACCGGAGGGCTTAGTCCGGAACGCACACAGTCATACAGGCTAGACTTCTAGGGTTTTAGCCATTATGATCTCGTGGTAGATCAAATGTTGTAATACTCATATTCATCAAGATCAATCAAGCAGGAAGTAGGGTATTACCTCCATAGAGAGGGCCCGAACCTGGGTAAACATCGTGTCCCCTGTCTCTTGTTACCATAGACCTTAGACGCACAGTTCGGGACCCCCTACCCGAGATCCGCCGGTTTTGACACCGACTTGGTGCTTTCATTGAGAGTTCCACTGTGTCGTCCCCAAAAGGTTTGATGGCTCCTTCAATCATTAACAACGATACTGTCCAAGGGGAAACCTTCCTCCCCGGACAGATCTTCGTGTTCGGAGGCTTTGCACTGCGGGCCAACTTGCTTGGCCATCTGGAGCAGATCGATAGCTACGCCCCCGGCCATCAGGTCAGATTTGGGAGCTTGAACTACGTCGTGGATATCCGTTGAGAATTGATCTTTGACGGCTTTGAGACCATGGTGGCCGCTCCCTGTCCCTACGGTGAACATGACTTAAATCTATCACCAGTCCGTACTCAGGAAATTGCACCTGTAACTACTCTGGCCCTAGATCCGGAGCAGATCACGACGTCTGAGGACGGGAAGCTCAACCCCGCCACAGAAGCCACAGACTATGCGGCGTTGGAGCCGCACACAGACCCAATCTCGGGTGATATCGGTGTCTCCGGAACCTTGGACTTGTTTCCGATGATAAGTTCCGAACCATGTGTGTCCGCTTACGTCGAGCGGGATCGGTCATCGATCACCGAATTCAGTGCGGTAGACATCTTCCGGCACTCGCCTTTAGGCGACGTGCTGAACTCATTAAGAAATCTATCCCTAGTGGGGGACTCGCAGCCGAATTATATCCGGTTTGAACTGGAGGCTGATGACGGGGAATTTCGCTTCCCACCCACCACCCGCTACAGAGCCACTGTCGAGGATTTAACTGATATGCTCCATTACGGCTCCGAAGACATCGACAGTATGAACGATGATGCAGACACGGAGCATGGCCAAAACCCGCCGTTTACCGGACTTGGACGACCACTTCGTCGTACGACGTATACATGGTGGACACACCCACAGAGAATAACGGCGAGAACAAGGAAAAGCCAGCCGAGGGCGAGCCTCCCAAGACACAACCAAAACGCCGGCGTCAGCGGCGCCGCTCTAAATCCCGCCGCAGCAAGGACGGCAACACCAGCACAGCAGACGATCACACTCCAGACGGTGCCGAGGAGAATGAAGATCCCGACGAGCAAACGGCCGAATAGGATGAACAGGACGACGGGCACGTTAGCCCCCACGAACATGCCATAAACGAAGACTCGGAGGACAGTAATTATATTCCACTCTCCGAAGACGAGGAGAGCCTTGGCAACGAGGATTTGATCGTGCTGGAGGAACCTCTTGAGCAGGAGCGCTTTAAGCGCCGGCTAATAGCCACTGCAAGGAGCCTGAAAAAGAAGCAGCAGCAGCTTCAAGCTGATCAAGATCTGCTCAATGATAGATGGACCGAAGTCCTAGCCTCCGAGGAATACAGCCTTAGTGGCCCAACCAAAAATTACCCAAAGCGCAAATTGCTACCTCAGTACGGTGATGAGACGCTGGAGCCCATACCATCATCACACAATACGGCTAATCGACCACAGCGCGGTCATGACAGAGCGGCAACTCAAGCCGAACACCAGCCCGCCCCACCTTGCCGTAAAAGCAGAGATAAAACAACTCAGGGTTATACATACGACCCCTGGCAGGGCCCGGGCAGCAGAGCAAGACATAATAGATCAATCTAGGGATCATGGGGACGTGCCCCGACGCATGGCGACAACTATCTACTCGGGCGTGACAAACCTGGTCACGGCAGGGCCGAAAACCGCAGACGGACCCCATCGGAGCTACGTCACGGTGTGGCCCAATATAGAGGCGCCGCACATCCTTTTTGCTTCACTGACGAAGTAATGGAGCACGAATTCCCAGACCGGTTTAAACTCATGAATATCGAATCATACGACGGAACAACTGATCCCACAGTATGGATCGAGGACTTCCTCCTCCATATCCACATGGCCAGAGGAAATGACCTTCACGCCATCAAATACCTACCGTTAAAACTCAAAGGACCAGCTCGGTACTGGTTAAACTATCTGCCGGAAAACTCTATTGGCAGCTGGGAGGACTTGGAGGACGCCTTCCGCGACAACTTCCAAGGCACATACGTTCGGCCGCCGGATGCCGATGACTTAAGTCACATTGTCCAGCAACCCAGAGAGTCAGCCAGGAGGCTCTGGACTAGATTCTTAGTTAAAAAGAACCAAATCACCGACTGCCCGGAAGCAGAAGCCCTAGCGGCCTTCAAACACAGCGTCCGGGACGAGTGGCTTGCCCGCCACCTCGGTCAGGAAAAACCAAAATCAATGTCAGCCCTTACCGCTCTAATGTCCCATTTTTGCGCAGGAGAAGACAGCTGGCTTGCTCGTAGAAGCAACAACGCCAGCAATTCGGGCATTTCCGAACTCCGAGACGGTAACGGCAAGCCACGATGCGGAAAACACAAACGTCGCAATGATAACGAAAGAACGCTCGACACTGCGGTCAACGCCGATTCAGCGGTCCCAAACCCGGTCAACGGAAAAAGCTCTTCAAGGCAAATAGAAACGGACCATCCAATTTAGACAGAATATTGGATTGACCCTGCCAGATTCACGGCCACCCCAACAAACCAGCTAATCATACCCACAGAAGCTGTTGGGTCTTCAAGCAGGCCGGCAAGATCAACACCGAACACAAGGGGAAGAGGCCGCCTAGTGATAGCGACGACGAAGAGACTCACCAACCAAATACCGGGGGTCAGAAGCAATTTCCCCCCGAAGTAAAAATAGTGTACATGGAATATGCGACACACAACTCCACATGGGAGCAGGAGAAACACTCCCTCCAGGCTAAAGATTATACTGCGTCAACCTCAGCCGGAGTACAAAGCGGTCTCATTAAACCGCACACCTTGCCAGCCATTAAGCCACCGATCTCCATACAACAAGATCAACCAACTCCGAAGCGGACCTAGTAGTTCGGCTTCCGTCGCCCACCTCATATACCCATGAAATTTGTATCGCGCATACATAACTATGCACTTAAGATACCCTGGGCATCGGCGGAAGCACAACGCGGACGAGCCTGCAAGCACTCCCGTAACCTTTTTTCTAATTACTCTTTCTTTTTCATTATCTTGTATCACAGGTGATGCAAAGGCTAATCATCTTAATGGACTCCATAGGAGTTCGGATCCATACACTCACCTAAGGGCTATTTCCATCAAGGTATCCAATCACCGAGGATAGGCAGCGCAGACGTGCGACAGGAGGTCCAAAATAACTTTTTGTAGACCGCACTCTTTATTTCGAGCCTGTAATGTGCCTTTCTCCTCCGCCTTCAACCCCGAGCATGTTAAATAGTCGAGGTTGCGGCTTTGTTATTTATAAAATAAATATTGGCATATCACTCAGGTCCCAGCAAACATAACACGCATCCAACATTCGCTCTTTCCAAAAAAATGAATGAATTTGGCTCCTGTGGTGGTTTCATACATACTCCTCGCCATAACTTGCCAGGGGCTCGGTATGGGAACAAATGAGTTGCCAACAAGTCCGAACAGCTTTATAGCATACTTCGGCGTCGTGAGTTTGGCCTTATATGCATCAGCTCCGAATCATGTCTTGGGTCAATAGTTGGGTTGCCCAGCTCCTGTGCTTACTACCTTACGTTCCGCTCTATCGGCTAGGGTAGTAAAGGGAGAACTACTGCGATTGTGCTTCCGATTCATCTGGTCAAGCACCTCAGTAGAGAAAGCCGAAAACTGACTGTCATGATAATGCGAGAGCTGGTCAACCACTCGATGACTTACCGGAATCTTTTGCGATTCCTTCTGTATTACAGAAGGACCTTTTTTCAGGTCATATATGTAACGCACCATATTGGAATAAGCCGTACACATACCAGGGGCTATATCGTAGCCCCACCCCCCTAAAACTCCCATGGCTAAGTGAAAGTGTTAACGCCCTATAGTCCGATTGCCTAGTTCACCGCATTGACACATCCTTAATGGACCAAGATGTTGGGTTAAGAGTGATCAAATGCTTTTCTGAACACCCCCGTACTTTATACGAGGGGGCTGAAGCCGACGACTGGAAAACTTTCAGATTAATGCAAAAACGGCCGCACAGGAGGAATAAAAGTTTTAGGCGAAACTAACATATATAGCCTTATCATTATATTGTCTTTCACAACTACCCATACATTTCACTCGAATATCATGTTCTTCAAGCATTGGCCCTCTATCAAGCGGACACCCTCCAGGACATCTTCGAAATAATGCTCTGGTGTGTGATGGTCCTTGCCTTTGGGTGGACCCTTCACAGCAACATGTGTGGCCTTCATCTTCGCCCAGGATGTCTTGACACAGGCAAAGGCCATCCGAGCACCTTCAATGCATGCCGACCGCTTCACGACGTCGATACGCGGCACCGCATCAGCAAGTCGCCACACCAAACCAAAATAACTATTCGGAATTGGCTCGTTGGCCACAGCCCGGCCACAGTGTCCTTCATGGCAGAACCGGATAATCTATGGAGTTCAGCCCATTGAGTCATCTGTTCGTTCAGCAACAGTGGGCGTTTTGATGCACCGAACTGCGACCAGAAAAGCTTCTCCGTCACATGCCCTTCTTGCGCTTGGTAAAATTGCGCCGCATCAGAAGCACTCTTCGGCAAGTCCAACAATTCGTCTGGAGAACTCCACACTTTATTAAGTGGAGCATATTTCGGATTGCCGAACTAAGTTTGCAATAAAAAGGGCTTCCTAGCCGTGATCTCCCCAGCTTGTCGGATCTCCTCCCGGGCCGCTCTAGACTCGGACCGCGCTTCTTTCGCCTCTCGCAAAGCCTTGTCAAGATCAACCGTTTTTGCCTTATTATCCTTCTCGAGGATTGTAACACCCCCAGTGTCATGCTACAGTAACCCTCTGTGATTAAGCTAATCATTTTTCCAAACGATGCTTAATCACCTTTGTTCAATATCCCATTTGAAATTCCAGCCAATTCAAATTCAAGTGAAGTTTGAAGTTGCTCAAAAGTTGCTGGAAAAATGTTCATCGTTTGTCAAAAATTCCATAACAATTATTTGTTAAGGAACACAACATCACTTTTGTGCAAAGATGAGCATTACCAATTATAACAGCACCAATTCAGCATTTTTAAATGCTATCCTATTTATGAAAAATACCAAATGAATTCTTCTGGTCTCCAAAATAATTGTGGCACTGTCTAAGATCACCAGGGAAAAAAGGGTCACTTCCCATATTTTTCCTAAGTAAATAGCATGCCCAATATTTTCTTACCCATCTCTGTTTATTAAAAAAAAGAGGAAAAGGGCCACAGCCCATGGCCTCCCCTTGGGCCTCGGCCCACCTCGGCCAGGCGGCCCAGTGCCTCCTCCCCGCACTCGATCCCCTCCTCCCCTTCTAATCGACCGACCGAGACACTCCCGCTCGTTCCCGCCGAACCCGGCGTGCCGCCCCGCGCTGCCACATCGCCGGCGAGGGGATAAGGGTAGGCCCGACGCCTCGGGATCCCTCCCCACTCGCCCACTTCCCCCTGTCCTTCCTCTCTCTCACTCCCCACCAGATCCCCCCTCCACCGAGCGCCCCCTGTCTCTGCCCACTGGCGCCCACCGCGGCGACCGCTGCTCCCAACCCTCTTCAGCGCATCCCGGAGCTTCACGGCCGTCAGCATCGTCGTCCACGCCCACGAGATGGAGCCGGAAGCCCCTCCATCGCCGACCGGCCTTCTTCTTCCTCCTCGGGCGCTGTCGACCTCGCCGACGAATCTGACTCCGGCAAGCCTTCCCCGAGCCCACTTGTGCACACCTGCAGGGCTCGGTGAGCAGCCGCTTCGACCCCCCTCTCCCTTCTCCTCCCCGTGCACCGTAGTTAGCTTCCACGCGTGCTCGAGCTCCGGCCACCATCATTAGACTTCGCAGCCGACGTTGCGGGCCGTTTCAACGGCCACCGTTGCTGCCGTTCGACACGGTGCGATGCCCGCGTTCGAATGCACCAGATTCCGCACCGAAAGAGCCCCCACAGCCCACTTCTCCTTGCGCCACCGAACGCCACCGCCGCCTTGCTCGTCGCCGGCGATGCTCCGGCCGCCCCGAGCCCTCCAATAAGCACCGTGGGATGCGCGGCTCGACGCTCGCTCAAACGAGCCTACGCACGGGCCGAGCGACCCCTTGTAGCCAATTTCCGGCCGTTCCCGAGCGCACCGCCGTTGAATATGGTCGCAGGAGACAACTCCGGCATCGTTTCTGGTGTTGCTGACGTGGCTGACCACGTGGACCCCCCACAGCCGCTGCCATTGGACCCCTGGGTCCCGTTGACCCAGTTAGATGCTGACTGGGCAGCGCCCAGTCACTGCCTGTGTGCCCCGCATGGGCCCTGTTGACCAGTCAATAGGTCTGTTGACCGCTGATGCAGGGCTGACGCCAAGATGATGTCACAATTCATTTTCTGATGAATTTAGTAATTAAAACAAATTTCAGAATATTGCTAAACCTTTGAAAAATCGTAGGTAATAAACCGTAACTCCGTTGAAAATGTTTTCTACATGAAAGTTGCTCAGAAAAATCCAACGAATCCGGACACGCGGTCTGTTTACTTGTCAGATGCCTCTAACTATCTAAACATGGAACATTCCCCCTCCGGTCATCTGTCTGACATAGGTCCGGAACCGGGAAAACATTCCCGGTTAAATTCCCCCTTTACCTATATCGCGTAGTACTGCGTTAGAACACCCCTAGTACTGCTTATTGCTTGTCATGTATCTGTTTGCTCTCTATTTACTGTTTCTTCCCCCTCTTCTCTCCGGTAGACCCCGAGACCGTTGCTGATGTCCCTGTGATCGACTACGTCGACGATGACCCCTCCTTGCCAGAGCAACCAGGCAAGCCCCCCTTTGATCATTCCGATATCGCCCATTCCATTCTCTCATGCTTGCATTAGTTTTTGTTACTGTTATTGTTTGCTCCTATTCTGATGCATAGCCTGCTTTTGTAACCTGCTCATTGTACCTTACCTGCTTATCCTAAACTGCTTAGTATAGGTTGGTTAGTGATCCATCAATGACCCCACCTTGTCCTTGTTGCCCCTGCTTCATCATCGAAGACCTGATCAACGGGATCGAAGACCCGATCAACGGGATCGAAGACCAGGCCCCGACACCGCACATTACTTTCCCCTTAGTTGCTCGACACTACTGGGTTACTATCGAGTGTCGAGGGTGAGACCTCTTCAGCACTTCTGATGTTAACCTGTAGTGTAGCTATTCGGTCGTGGTCATCGAGGGTGATTTCCTCCTTAACCACTTCCGATACGGCTCTGTCGTGCAACCCCTCAAGTGTGAACCTCGGGGGTGGTTCCTCTTACGTTCACCTTGATGATTACATCGAGTGGAATCCGTCAAGGGTGATTCCTCAGGTTTTCCCCTTGATGTTTGGACACACAGTTACTATGGTTACTATGACTTTACACTGAACCATGTTACTAAAGATGGGTCAGCCCTGAGGGGTACCCGCGCGAGCTTAATTGCGGGTGATGTGGAGTCGGGTTGACCTGGAGGGTGCCCGCGAGATAATTACGAGGCATGGCCGGGCAATCCTAGCCCTTGCCGCAAGTCCTCGAGACGGGGCAACGGGGTCACATCTGTCGTGAGTCTCTGCTTGTTACCGCGTGCTCCTAATCCACTACGATTTGGATATTTGATCCGAGGGGCCTCTGGCCTGATAGCACTAACCATCACGTGGGCATAGTATGGGCGTTCTGCGTCGTATGCATCAGCCGAAGCTTAATAGACGTCAGCGGCTGAGCGGCGCGCGCCGGGTTGGACTGCGTAAGCACCTGCCTTGTTGAAGGAGGTAGCTAGGTCTGCTCACCGGCCGCCCTCGCAACGTGCAGGAGTTCCCGGGGCGATGGCCCATGACCCCTGGGGGCGTAGGTTTAGTCCGGCGAGCTGGCCTCTCTATTAAGCCTAGGTCGGGTTGCGGCATATTGTTTGGCCGAGGCCAGGCATGACCCAGGAAAGTGTGTCCGGCCGAGTTAATCGAGCGTGGTGGGTAAGTTGGTGCACCCCTGCAGGGAAGAAAACATCTATCGATAGCCTGTCCTACGGTAACAGACACTTGGAGTTGTATCCCGATCGATACAACTAGAACTGGATACTTGAGATGAGACATGGATATGAGGTGATAACTGGATAGTATGGCTCTGGGATTGCTTTCTCGCAGGGAGTCGAGAAAGGATCTCTGGCCGAGGTTGATGACACTACTACTACTTTACTTTATGCTACTCTTATCTCTTCTGATGCTGCAAGATGCTTGAAGATGCTGAAGATGCTAGTCTTCGGTAGGACTAGACTTTCTCTCCATTCTGGCATATCTGCAGCCCAGTCCACAATAACAGCCTTCCTTTGATAATGTTGCATATGTAGTGTAGATCCTTGCTTGCGAGTACTTTGGATGAGTACTCATGGTTGCTTTGCTACCCCTTTTTCCCCCTTTCTTCTTCTTTCCGGTTGATGCAACCAAATGTCGGAGCCCAGGAGCCAGATGCTACCGTTGATGCCTACTACTACGTGAAGACCGCCGATGACCAGGAGTAGTTAGGAGGCTCCCAGGCAGGAGGCCTTGCCTTTTCGATCGTAGATGCTTTTGTGCTAGCCTTCTTAAGGCAAACTTGTCTAACTTATGTATGTACTCAGATATTGTTGCTTCCGCTGACTCTTGTGTTTTCGAGCTTATGTATTTGAGCCCTCGAGGCCCCTGGCTTGTAATATAAAGCTTGTATTAGTTTAATTTGTGTCTCGAGTTGTGTTGTGATATCTTCCCGTGAGTCCTTGATCTTGATCATACACATTTGCGTGTATGATTAGTGTACGATTGAATCGAGGGCGTCACAAGTTGGTATCAGAGCCGACTGCCTGTAGGTAGCCCCCTTTCCAACTCCTTGGCCGAAGTTGAGTCTAGTCACTAATTTTTTTTACTAACATGGTTGTGTGGCTTACAGGCCCACGTCGCCATTGGGTGGTATTAGGATCTTTTATTCCTCGTCTATACTCTAGGACTCTGATCTCTCTTCTAATCGGGTTAAACGATTTTGCTAACTCTGACATTAGGTTCTCGTAACCACTTCATCCCGGAGAGCCACTTCATTCCATGTGATCGCCTGCTTCACCAGAAGACTTCGAAGATACTCTCTGATGTTCGTTCGAGAACTTGTGCCCATCGCTTTTGCGATTCCCCTCCACCGTCAACCCCTATGGAAAACTACATACACTTGCCATTCATACAATCATTCCTCGTTGCTCTTGTTATTATAAGATGCCTCGAAATTCTCTCTATTGTTCCAAGAATCCTTTGTGCCTGCTTCCTTGCAGCTCCTTTTCCGCATGAATACATGTATGAATAATTCCTCACACTTACCGGGGATTCGTTCATCCCCAGTTGTTCATGTGTTTCACAAATGTCTTCAAAACGATATTCAATCTTCCGAAAATCTTCAGCAGCCTATTGATCTTGAAATTCTTGCTTGCTTGCATTATGGTTAATCCCATAAGTCTAGTAATCTTATTGGCATCTTTTGTCACTATCATTTTGAGTCCGTTGATTCAACTTGTGCGCGAATGCACGCAAATCATCGGTTGATCCTTATAAATTATCTTCTCAGACGTCTTTCCGAACCTGAACTGGTTCTCGACCAATAAAATTGCTGTCGATTGTACCCCTAAGTCTATTCAACTTATCCATCCTTTATCAGAGTGTTTGCTTATGATCCCTTGATTTGGAAATCATCATTCCTTTGCATTTGAGCTTTGAATTTGCCAGTTGTTTCTATAATATGATCTCCTTGCATTCTTTCTTCCTCTGATTGAGTACTGATACTCACATCAGCTCCGTTGTGGACCGCCAAATCCTTTGTTGGGATATTATCCGACAATGTCCTTCAGATTCATTAAACTTGTGAGTTTTGCCCTGACACATAATGCCTTTGGTAAATTCTATCATCTCATTTTGTCAACCATGCTCTGCTTTCGAGCTGGTATATTTTAATCCTGAAGTTAGTGGTATATGTTCCTAAGATACCCCTACGGGTTGAACCTATGCCTTCACTAATCCGTGTGAACTCGAAAGAGATGTGAGTCATACTCTGCTGGTGCTTCACCAGATAAATCTTTCGCACTACAAATTCTTCGAATACGAGGAGTGAATGAAAGGTTATGCATTTAAGAAGTGGGAGTCGACCTTGAACCTTTGTGTTCATGCCCATGGACCTGATGTAGAACTTATCATGGAAGCTGCTCGTAAAAATAATTACCCCCTTGTTATAACTTCATCTCGTATCGGTGGTTTGATCATTCATATTCGTGGTTCCGACCATAGTTTCTCCTTAATTCCATTTCCTGGACAAGTTAAAATACTTGTCTCCTGCAAGTCATTCACCTGTCCAACCTCTAATTTGATCTACCTTCAAGTATTGCCTCATGTTATCTCGATGATATTGTGTCATTGCACTACCTCTTGTAAATTCTTAATTGGAGTGATACTCCGCCACATCATTCCTAGCCTGATCGGCTATATCATTATCGTGCTAATTTAGCTGTGCTACCTGGTCCTTATTCCCGGAGCACAACTTTTTGACGATGAGCGAAGCTGACGTCGATCTTCTTCATCTTATCATTTGACCTCGAAGAACAAGCTTGATTTTGAACTTGTGTCGTATCCGTCGTTCCAATAGCCTTTCGCTTCATCCTTCCTGTTGCTTGATGTCGTCGCTCCTCGATGGCATCTTCATAGAGCCTCTCAGCAAATGCGTCATGATCAGCATCAACATTTTGACTTCCGTTTAGATGACAATTGAATTCATGGTGAGAAATACCATCCTTGCCCCTCGATGATTGGTGATATCACCAACAACACTATTGTCTTCTTCCCAACACATGTTTGATCATGTCTTGGTTATACTTTGAGCGCCTTGCCATTCTTGCAATTGTTCCTTGAGTATTTCTTGTGATCTTCAACTCCAACCTTTACTTGAAACACCATATCATTGCTACCTCGAAGCATGACGGTGGTATTTCGAATATCAACCAGAACATTGGAAGCGCAACGCTACATGTTTCTTGATCTCATATCCAAACACCGTTGTATGGGTTATATCATGAATCTTCCCTCGCCCCATTATCTAAATGCTTTTGAACTTGCTGTCCTATCATGTATATCCTACTCCGCTTTTCCTTGGGAAGGATATACTCCCAACTCTTATGTGTAAACACATATTCCTTTCCATTGGACTGTTTGATTTGATAATCATACTTTTCCTTTCCATTGGTTTGTTTAACCTTTCTTCTGATCTTTATGATATAAGCAGAAATAAATCCCTGCTTATAAAACACCCCCATGTACAACCTTGTCAGTGAGACCCTGTTACTAATGTTGCTGACATTTCGGTATCACCGATGGACGAGAACTTTGCCTATTGGTCCGCCTCGAATTAACGAGCAGGAAAATGGTTCTCTTCGTCCCTCGCCCTTGGTACCAACGTTGTTGCCAACATAACTGACAGACTATCCTCTGACATGCCTTGCTACCATGACCGTGCAATATGTCGGGTCCTTCCTACTTTTGAACCACATGGTGGGCCCATAACCCAGAGTTCCACCAGGATCGAAACCTGACTCCTGTACATCCTTGATTCCGAAGTATCCTTTTTCACCTGCCTTCGTATGTAATTCATGAGCCACCTTCCTAGTGATCTATTCTTGTATCAGACGCAATAATTTTTGTTGTTGTTGTTGTTGCTCCGAACCCCTTTCATCTTTTGATTAGGCATCGAATGATTGCCTGCCCGTTAAAACTTCTCATGGTACCTTCATACTTTGCTCTCGATGTTTAATTAAGTTTCAACTCGAGAGATACTTCCGCCTCATTCCCCGAATTTTTCACCAGATAATTAACCCTATAAGGGTCAGTTCTCCCGAAGTTACTCTTTACTTCCCCACTTAAATCTCGGGACGAGATTTCTTGTAGTGGAGGAGATTTGTAACACCCCCAGTGTCATGCTATAGTAACCCTCTGTGATTAAGCTAATCATTTTTCCAAACGATGCTTAATCACCTTTGTTCAATATCCCATTTGAAATTCCAGCCAATTCAAATTCAAGTGAAGTTTGAAGTTGCTCAAAAGTTGCTGGAAAAATGTTCATCGTTTGTAAAAAATTCCATAACAATTATTTGATAAGGACCAAAACATCACTTCTGTGCAAAGATGAGCATTACCAATTATAACAGCACCAATTTAGCATTTTTAAATGCTATCCTATTTATGAAAAATACCAAATGAATTCTACTGGTCTCCAAAATAATTGTGGCACTGTCTAAGATCACCAGGGAATAAACGGGTCACTTCCCATATCTTTCCTAAGTACATAGCATGCCCAATATTTTCTTACCCATCTCTGTTTATTAAAAAAAAGGAAAAGGGCCAGAGCCCCTGGCCTCCCCTTGGGCCTCGGCCCACCTCGGCCAGCCGGCCCAGTGCCTCCTCTCCGCACTCGATCCCCTCCTCCCCTTCTATTCGACCGACCGAAACACTCCCGCTCGTTCCCGCCGGACCCGGCGCGGCGCCCCGCGCTGCCACATCGCCGGCGAGGGGATAAGGGTAGCCCCGACGCCTCGGGCTCCCTCCCCACTCGCCCACTTCCTCCTGTCCTTCCTCTCTCTCACTCCCCACCAGATCCCCCCTCCATCGAGCACCCCCTGTCTCCGCCCACCGGCGCCCACCGCGGCGACCGCTGCTCCCAACCCTCTTCAGCGCATCCCGGAGCTTCACGGCCGTCAGCATCGTCGTCCACGCCCACGAGCAGGAGCCGGAAGCCCCTCCATCGCCGAGCCGGCCTTCTTCTTCCTCCTCGGGCGCTGTCGACCTCACCGACGAATCTGACTCCGGCAAGCCTTCCCCGAGCCCACTTGTGCACACCTGCAGGGCCCGGTGAGCAGCCGCTTCGACCCCCCTCTCCCTTCTCCTCCCCGTGCACCGTAGTTAGCTTCCACGCGTGCTCGAGCTCCGGCCACCGTCGTTAGACTTCGCAGCCGACGCTGCGGGCCGTTTCAACGGCCACCGTTGCCGCCGTTTGACACGGTGCGATTCCCGCGTTCGAATGCACCAGATTCCACGCCGAAAGAGCCCCCACAGCCCACTTCTCCTTGCGCCACCGAACGCCACCGCCGCCTTGCTCGTCGCCGGCGATGCTCCGGTCGCCCCCGAACTCTCCAATCAGCACCGTTGGATGCGCGGCTCGACGCTCGCTCAAACGAGCCTACGCACGGGTCGAGCGACCCCTTGTAGCCAATTTCCAGCCGTTCCCGAGCGCGCCGCCGTTGAATATGGTCGCCGGAGACAACTCCGGCGCCGTTTCTGGCGTTGCTGACGTGGCTGACCACGTGGACCCCCCACAGCCGCTGCCATTGGGCCTCTGGGTCCCGTTGACCCAGTCAGATGCTGACTGGGCAGCGCCCAGTCATTGCCTGTGGGCCCTGCGTGGGCCCTGTTGACCAGTCAACTGGTCTGTTGAGCGCTGATGCAGGGCTGACGCCAGGATGACGTCACAATTCATTTTCTGACGAATTTAGTAATTAAAACAAATTTCAGAATATTGCTAAACCTTTGAAAAATCGTAGGTAATAAACCGTAACTCCGATGAAAGTGTTTTCTACATGAAAGTTGCTCAGAAAAATCCAACGAATCCGGATACGCGGTCCGTTTACCTGTCAGATGCCTCTAACTATCTGAACATGGAACATTCCCCCTCCGGTCATTTGTCTGACACAGGTCCGGAACCGGGAAAACATTCCCGGTTAAATTCCCCCTTCACCTATATCGCGTAGTACTGCGTTAGAACACCCCTAGTACTGCTTATTGCTTGTCATGTATCTGTTTGCTCTCTATTTACTGTTTCTTCCCCCTCTTCTCTCCGGTAGACCCCGAGACCGTTGCTGATGTCCCTATGATGTGGAGTCGGGTTGACCTGAAGGGTGCCCGCGAGATAATTACGAGGCATGGCCGGGCAATCCTAGCCCTTGCCGCAAGTCCACAAGACGGGGCAACGGGGTCACATCTTTCGTGAGTCTCTGCTTGTTACCGCGTGCTCCTAATCCACTACGATTTGGATATTTGATCCGAGGGGCCTCTGGCCTGATAGCACTAACCATCACGTGGGCATAGTATGGGTGTTCTGCGTCGTATGCATCAGCCGAAGCTTAATAGACGTCAGCGACTGAGTGGCGCGTGCCGGGTTGGACTGCGTAAGCGCCTGCCTTGTTGAAGGAGGTAGCTAGGTCTGCTCACCGGCCGGCCTCGCAACGTGCAGGAGTTCCCGGGGCGATGGCCCATGACCCCTGGGGGCATAGGTTTAGTCCGGCGTGATGGCCTCTCTATTAAGCCTAGGTCGGGTTGCGGCGTATTGTTTGGCCGAGGTCGGGCATGACCCAGGAAAGTGTGTCCGGCCGGAGTTAATCGAGCGTGGTGGGTAAGTTGGTGCACGCCTGCAGGGAAGAAAACATCTATCGATAGCCTGTCCTACGGTAACGGACACTTGGAGTTGTATCCCGATCGATACAACTAGAACTGGATACTTGAGATGAGACATGGATATGAGGTGATAACTGGATAGTATGACTCTGGGATTGCTTTCTCGCAGGGAGTCGAGAAAGGATCTCTGGCCGAGGTTGATAACACTACTACTACTTTACTTTATGCTACTCTTCTGATGCTGCAAGATGCTTGAAGATGTTGAAGATGCTAGTCTTCGATAGGACTAGGCCTTCTCTCTATTCTGGCATTTCTGCAGCCCAGTCCACATATACAGCCTTCCTTTGATAATGTTGCATATATAGTGTAGATCCTTGCTTGCGAGTACTTTGGATGAGTACTCACGGTTGCTTTGCTACCCCTTTTCCCCCCTTTCTTCTTCTTTCCGGTTGATGCAACCAGATGTCGGAGCCCAGGAGCCAGATGCTACCGTTGATGCCTACTACTACGTGAAGACCGCCGATGACCAGGAGTAGTTAGGAGGCTCCCAGGCAGGAGGCCTTGCCTTTTCGATCGTAGATGCTTTTTGTGATAGTCTTCTTAAGGCAAACTTGTCTAACTTATGTATGTACTCAGATATTATTGTTTTCGCTGACTCTTGTGTTTTCGAGCTTATGTATTCGAGCCCTCGAGGCCCCTGGCTTGTAATATAAAGCTTGTATTAGTTTAATTTGTGTCTAGAGTTGTGTTGTGATATCTTCCCGTGAGTCCTTGATCTTGATCGTACACATTTGCGTGTATGATTAGTGTATGATTGAATCGAGGGCGTCACAAGGATTTCACGGCGGCTAGCAGCATCCTTCAGCTCACGCCCCATCGTCGATATTCTCTCCTCGCATTGATGTCGAGCAGCCTGTTCGGCCTTCAGCTCGGCAGATGCCTTCTTGGCAGCCGCATTATTAATCCGGGCCTGCTCCTTGGCCCGGGCCAGCTCAGCCCGAAGGATCTCGACCGCGGCGGCACCATCTGCAGTCATCCATATTTCCATATAAAATCCTTAGCGTCCTGATCAATTACAAGCACGTGCATGTAATGACAAACCTCGAGGCATACCTTGCACTTCGTCAAATCGCCTGTTGATAAGCGTAATATCATCATCTGCCACATCAAGCTTCCGCTGCACCTCTGCAACCTCCGTAGTCCGGGCAGTCGCCAGGGAGGGAATAGCCTGTGTTCCAATTAATCGTTATTCCCTGGGCATATCTTATTGATCCTCTGATCACCCCCCTTTGGGAAGCCAATCAAAGTCTCAGGGGCTACTACCTATACACAGATGCAGTTCGTGAATAAAACACACTCAATTATTTTTTGGTACAAACCTCAACGCCTCTTAACAGGCTCGCGCAGGCTTCGTTCAATCTGATTTTCGCGGACAGAACCCTTTCAACCACCATGCCCATCAAGGTACGATGTTCTTCCGAGACGGACGCCCGTCGCAACATGCTCGTCAATATATCCATCGCTTCTGGACCGCCGGAAGCTACTGCAGGAGTTCGGCCTCCCTTCGAAGGGATCCGCTGATCTATCCCCATAGTCGTCTCCGGCTGTAAACCGGATAGTCCGGGGGCTTCATTGTTGGCCCCTGGATCTTGGGCTACCAAAGTATCACCTTCGGCCGGTGTCTTCATCACCCCTCGCACCCCTTGTTGATCAGGAGAGGTCCTCCGGGACGACACCTCAAAGTCGTCCGCCTTATTAGGCGAAGAGACCGGTGGAGGTGTCTCGCTTTCCATCATCTCTGGGAGAAGATCTCCCGAATAAGAGGATTGGTGAAGAAGACTATTTGCCAAGCTGCGAAAACATATATTTTAGAAGTTACCCTGGTAACAGGAAAGGAACGGGATATGTTTAAAGAAAACGTCCTGGTCCACTTACGATTCGGTTGGAGGCTTGCCCTCATCACGAGACTGTGCGAGGACGCCATCCTCCAGGCCCGAGCCGCCCGACTAGGGCACCTTGCCTCGCTTGGGAGCCCCTCTCTCCCAATCTTCGGAGGCAACCCTTTTCTTACCATGGGGTGACGATACGTCAACTCCCCCTTCACCTTTGTCTTCGGACGAGGGAATTTTGATTCCCTCGGGCACAAAGTTCGGTATACCTTCAGGATGAAGACCACCTTTGGTCCTCCCACTTTCCGCCTTGTCCTCCTCCACAGGCATCTGGTACGGTGCCGGGGCCAGCATCCTTGTTAGTACGGGATCTGCGGAGTCTTCGGGGAGGGGAGCCGGACACCAAATTCGCTCCGCTTTCTTTACCCAGCCCTGGAAGAAGATAGTTTACTCAATAACATATTACGACACGCTTAACTACAAAGTGTTCTGGGATTGAGCGCTTACCGAGGTATCCGGATGGTTGCAGTCGAGGCCGATGTCCTCGGTCGTGTCCGTCCACTGTTTCCCGAAAAACAACTTCCACATCCCTTTGTGCGTAGTACCGAAGAGGTGTTGGAGGGTCCGTGGTCCTTCCGGATTAAACTCCCACATGCGAAGAGGCCTACGCTGGCATGGCAGGATTCGGCGGATGAACATCACTTGAATCACGTTGACAAGGTCGATGTCCTTCTCAAGGAGGGTTCGGATGCGGCTCGGTAGAGTCTGCACTTCGTCAACTGATCCCCAATCCGGCCCTTATTGATCCACAATGCAAGATGTAACGGTGGACCAGAACGGAACACGGGTATAGCCACCCACTTGGTACCGCGGGGTTCGGTGACGTAGAACCACTCCCGCTGCCATTGGTTGGATGCTTCGGCAAAAGAGCCCTTTGGCCAGGGAATATTGGTAAGCTTGCTCACTGCAGCGCCGCCGTACTCCGCTTGTTTCCCGTCGACCTCCTTTGGCCTCACGCTAAAGGTCTTGAGCCATAAGCCGAAGTGTGGGGGAATTCGGAGGAAGGCCTCACACGTAATGATGAACGCCGAGACATGGAGGAAAAAAATCTGGGGCTAGATCGTGGAAATCTAGTCCGTAATAAAACATGAGCCCTCAGACGAAGGTGTGAAGGGCGAAACCTAACCCTCGGAGGAAGTGAGAGATGAATACGACCCTCTCGCCGGATCTGGGAGTTGGAATAACCTGTCCTTGAGCAGGAAGCCTGTGGGGGATCTCCGGGGTCAGATATCTGGCTGCCCGAAGCTTCGCAATATCCTCCTCTGTAACAGAGGAGGCCACCCGTCGGCCCTGCAGGCTGGATCTGGACAAGACTGGGAAGCTTGAGCAATGGAATCAAACCTTGGGTGCTGGAACTCGAGGTTGTGGAGGCTGAGGAGAGGTTCGGCGTAAATAAAGACGGCCCTCGCCTCCTTTATAAAGACTGCGGGTATCAAACGCCTCCTCCTAAACCTAGAAACCTGCCTGTTCCTAAGGAATCTTTCCAATGCAACGGTTGGGTTACCCACACTCGTATTAAATAAGAATCCCGCGATAAGGGGACACGATCTTTGCCTCGACAAGACGTGCCAATAAAAACCCCGCCTCGAAACGTGGAGCAGCGGGACAGGAAACAATTCAAAATAATGACTGGGCGAGCGTGGTGTCACGGCAGATTGGACTCGTAAAATATTATATCCTCTGGTGGTGCTTGTGTTGCAGATTCGGACACATTCGTCCGAAGACTACCCTGGAGTATTCGGAAAAGGGAACCCGCCTTGCAATGCCGAAGACAACCTGTGTCCGGATGGGACTCTCCTTGGCGTGGAAGGCAAGCTTGGCGACCAAATATGAGGATTCCTTTCTATGTAACTGACTTTGTACAACCCTAGTTCCCTCCGGTGTCTATATAAACTGGAGGGCTTAGTCCGGAACGCACACAGTCATACAGGCTAGACTTCTAGGGTTTTAGCCATTATGATCTCGTGGTAGATCAACTCTTGTAATACTCATATTCACCAAGATCAATCAAGCAGGAAGTAGGGTATTACCTCCATAGAGAGGGCCCGAACCTGGGTAAACATCGTGTCCCCTGTCTCCTGTTACCATCGACCTTAGACGCACAGTTTGGGAACCCCTACCCGAGATCCGCCGGTTTTGACACCGGCAGGGATCGCCCTGGCGGAGACCTCGGGAAGGGTTGAATTGATCCGTGAGCACTCCATTGATCTTGATCTGATATCTAACAGTGGTTATGCATTTCATGATGAGATCAACCCAGCCATGCCTGAATCCAATTTTCCTAAGCATTGCTTCCAGGAAGCCCCGGTCAACTCGATCATAAGCTTTGCTCATATCAGCCTTGACAGTGATGTCTACTACGCAACTTTATTATTGTAGACACGTGTTGGGCCCCCAAGTGCAAAGTTTTGTAGGACAGTAGCAATTTTCCCTCAAGTGGATGACCTAAGGTTTATCAATCCGTGGGAGGCGTAGGATGAAGATGGTCTCTCTCAAGCAACCCTGCAACCAAATAACAAAGTGTCTCTTGTGTCCCCAACACACACAATACAATGGTAAATTGTATAGGTGCACTAGTTCGGCGAAGAGATGGTGGTAAAATTGTAATATGGATGGTAGAAATATATTTTTATAATCTAAATAAATAAAACAGCAAGGTAGCAAATAGTAAATGGGCACAAAAACGGTATTGCATTTCTTGAAAATGAGGCCTAGGTCCGTACTTTCGCTAGTGCAATCTCTCAACAGTGCTAATATAATTGGACCATATAACCAACCCTCAAAGTGCGATGAAGAATCACTCCAAAGTTCCTATCTAACGGAGAACATAAGAATAAATTGTTTGTAGGGTACGAAACCACCTCAAAGCTATTCTTTCCGTTCGATCTATTCAAGAGTTCATACTAAAATAACATAAATCTATTCTTTTCATTCGATCTATCCTAGAGTTCGTACTAAAATAACACCAAAGCAAATTCGTATTCATAATACTCAATCCAACATAAAGAACTTCAAAGAGTGCCCCAAGATTTCTACCGGAGAAACAAAGACAAGAACGTGCATCAACCCCTATGCATAGATTACCCCAATGTCACCTCGGGAATCCACGAGTTGAGTGCCAAAACATATATCAAGTGAATCAATACGATACCCCATTGTCACCATGAGTATTCAATTGCAAGACATATATTAAGTGTTCTCAAATCCATAAAAGTATTCAATCCGATAACAAGAAATCTCAAAGGGAAAACTCAATTCATCACAACAAGATAGAGAGGGGAAAACACCATATGATCCGACTATATTAACAAAGCCCGCGATACATCAAGATCGTTACATCTCAAGAACACGAGAGAGAGAGAGAGAGATTAAACACATAGCTACTGGTACAAACCCTCAGCCCCGAGGGTGGACTACTCCCTCCTCATCGTGGTGGCCGCCGGGATGATGAAGATGGCCACCAGAGTTGATTCCCCCCTCCAGCAGGGTGCCGGAATGGGGTCTAGATTGGTTTTCGGTGGCTACAAAGCCTTGCGATGGCGGAACTTATGATCTAGGTTAACCCCGAGGGTTTTCAGAGTATTTGTGAATTTATAGGGTAAAGAGGGGGTGCGGGAGGCCACCGAGGTGGGCACAACCCACCTTGGTGCGCCTGGGGGCCCAGGCGCGCCCTGGTGGGTTGTGCCCCCCCCTCGTGGCACCCCCCAGGAGTTACTCTGGCCCATCGGGAGTATTCTGGTCCATAAAAAATCCACAAAAAGTTTCACGCTGTTTGGACTCCGTTTGATATTGATTTCCTGCGATGTAAGAAACAAGGAAAAAATAGCAACTGGCACTGGGTCAATAGGTTAGTCCCTAAAAATGATATAAAGTTGCTATAAAATGATTGTAAAACATCCAAGAATGATCATATAATAGCATGAAGACTTCATAAATTATAGGTACGTTGGAGACGTATCAGACAGCCACATAGCCCTCCTTCCCCATTCTCTTGTTCAAAAGAAAATGAGTTAGCTCGTATGCAAAGAGTGCATTATCAGTTATCAGTCGTCCCGGGACAAATGCACTCTGGTTATCAGATATGAGTTCTGGCCAAATAATCTTGATGCGGTTTTCAAGGACCTTTGACACCAATTTATAGACAACATTGCACAAACTTATTGGTCGCAGATCCTTGATTCTACTTGGGTCTTTCACTTTGGGGATCAGCACTACAAGCGTATCATTCCATCCCTCGGGTAGCGTACCCCCATTAAGGACCTGTAGTACTTCCTCCACCACATGATGACCCATGAATTGCTAGTGTCTATTGTAGACGATAGAAGGCATACCATCACGCCCCGGTGCCTTCGAGATCTCCAATATGATCAAGAGCATCCTTAACTTCCTCTCTTGTATTCAGCATCTAGGACAGCATGCATAGACGCAGTTATTCGCGGCTGGACTTTGCTAGTAATTTCATACAAGCGATCACCAGCCGCTCAGGAAAATAGATCCTGAAAAAAATGAGCAAACGTAGTTAGTCATCTCTTCGCTCTCCATCACCATCGACCCATCCTCCTTCCTGAGTAATTTCACCCGGTTCGCCTTCTTGCGCCCCGAAGCAACAGCCTTGTAGTAGCGGATATTGTTGTTTCTGCTGCCTTCCTTCAGCCATGTCACATGCGCTCGCTGTTTCATTTTAATGTTCTTCTTCTCCTCAAGCTCCTCAACCAAGCAACAGAGCCGTGCCTCCTCTCTAATTTTTTACTCTGAAACGGGAGCTCTCATATATTCCTCAAGATACCTCCGGGCTCTCTTAAGCTTCTCGTCCAGATCACCTACTACTTCCTTACTCCATCTCCTCATACCTTCGGGCACTTTGCGCATCACCTGAGCAACACCTCCCGTCCCTTCTTGCCACCCCTTCTCCCATTCCTCCTTGATTATCTCGCTGCATCCTTCCTCCTTGAGCCACCAAGCTTCAAACTGGAACCCATGATCACCTCCAGGACCTCTCTTCCGTTCATCTTTGGTAATCACCATGATCGCCCGGTGGTCCAAGTGATGTGGCCTTTCGTTAATCACTGCAAAACCTGGAAATGTCTCACACCAACAACCATTTGCAGCAACCCTATCCAGCCTCTCGCATATATATGTGTCCACTTCATGACTGTGGTTCCTCCAGGTGAACTTGTCGCCCATAAAACAAATATCAGCAAGGTCACATCCTTCTAGCGCTTCCCTGAAGTTGTCCATCAATCATTGGGGTCGAGCCACCCCTCCTAGCTTCTCATCAGAAGACAATATCTCATTGAAGTCCCCCAAGCATAGCCATGGGCGCCCCTGTTGGTGCTGTTGTCCAAGGATTCGAAGAGTCCTCCAAGTTTCCTTCTTCTGCTCTAGTACAGATTCACCATACATACCAGTTAATCTCCATATGTGACCATGCTCTCCAGCAACATCCACGTCAATATACCTCCTCCCAAATGACCGTAATGTCACATCTACTCCCCGCTTCCAAAGCAAGGCAATGCCCCTACTTCTGCCATTCGCATCCCACGCCACCATGTTGGCGAGCCACAACAACCACCGAAACCTATCTAGCTCCTTCTCCGTCAGCTACGTTTCAGCCAGGAAAAGAATATCGGGCTCCTCCGTCCTCCCCAAATAGAGGAGGCTACGAACTGTCGGGCCATTCCCGAGACCCCGGCAGTTCCAGCTTATAATCTTCATTGGTCCCGGCGGGGCTGCTCTTGCAGCCCGGACGATATGTTTCCAGTGTATGTAGGTCCACCTTCCCACATCTCAACATGGCCATCTGCTTGCACCTTGATGCGGCTTGAAGCTACGTCGGTATTTCCCCAAAGAGGAAGGGATGATGCAGCACAGCGGCGGTAGGTATTTTCTTCAGTGATGAAACCAAGGTTATCGAACCAGCAGGAGAACCGAGCAACACTACGTAAACAACACCTGCACACAAATAACAAATACTCGCAACCCGATGTGTTAAAGGGGTTGTCAATCCCTTTCGGGCAACGGCGCCAGAGATAGGCAAACGAACATGAGGAGTAGTAAATATTGATAGATCGAACGCCAAATAAAATAAATTGCAGCAAGGTATTTTTGTGTTTTTGGTTTAATAGATCTGAAAATAAGAGCAAAGGAAAATAGATCGCAAAGGCAAATATATTAAAGAAGAGACCCGGGGGTGATGTCTACTACACAACCTTCTTCTTGTAGACATCGTTGGGCCTCCAAGTGCAGAGGTTTGTAGGACAGTAGCAAATTTCCCTCAAGTGGATGACCTAAGGTTTATCAATCCGTGGGAGGCGTAGGATGAAGATGGTCTCTCTCAAACAACCCTGCAACCAAATAACAAAGAGTCTCTTGTGTCCCCAACACACCCAATACAATGGTAAATTGTATAGGTGCACTAGTTCGGCGAAGAGATGGTGATACAAGTGCAATATGGATGGTAGATATAGGTTTTTGTAATCTGAAAATATAAAAGCACCAAGGTAACTAATGATAAAAGTGAGCACAAACGGTATTGCAATGCTAAGAAACAAGGCCTAGGGTTCATACTTTCACCAGTGCAAGTTCTCTCAACTATAATAACATAATTGGATCATATAACTATCCCTCAACATGCAACAAAGAGTCACTCCAAAGTCACTAATAGCGGAAAACAAACGAAGAGATTATGGTAGGGTACGAAACCACCTCAAAGCTATCCTTTCTGATCGATCTATTCAAGAGTCCGTAGTAAAATAACATGAAGCTATTCTTTCCGTTCGATCTATCATAGAGTTTGTACTAGAATAACACCTTAAGACACAAATCAACCAAAACCCTAATGTCACCTAGATACTCCAATGTCACCTCAAGTATCCGTGGGTATGATTATACGATATGCATCACACAATCTCAGATTCATCTATTCAACCAACACAAAGAACTTCAAAGAGTGCCCCAAAGTTTCTACCAGGGAGTAAAGACGAAAACCTATGCCAACCCCTATGCATAGATTCCCAAGGTCACGGAACCCGCAAGTTGATCACCAAAACATACATCAAGTGAATCAATAGAATACCCCATTGTTACCACGGGTATCCCACGCAAGACATACATCAAGTGTTCTCAAATCCTTAAAGACTCTATCTGATAAGATAACTTCAAAGGGAAAACTCAATCCATTACAAGAGAGTAGAGGGGGAGAAACATCATAAGATCCAACTATAGTAGCAAAGCTCGTGATACATCAAGATCGTACCACCTCAAGAACACGAGAGAGAGAGATCAAACACATAGCTACTGGTACATACCCTCAGCCCCGAGGGTGAACTACTCCCTCCTCGTCATGGAGAGCGCCGGGATGATGAAGATGGCCACCGGTGAGGGATCCCCCCTCCGGCAGGGTGCCGGAACAGGGTCCCGATTTGTTTTTGGTGGCTATAGAGGCTTGCGGCGGCGGAACTCCCGATCTATTCTGCTCCCTGATGTTTTTAGGGCATATGGACATATATAGGCGAAAGAAGTCGGTCAGGGGAGCCACGAGGGGCCCACGAGGGTGGGGGCGCGCCCGGGGGGCAAGCGCGCCTCCCTGCCTCATGGGTTCCTCGAAGCTTCCCTGACGTCTACTCCAAGTCTCCTGGATTGCTTCCGTTCCAAAAATAACGCTTCCAAAGGTTTCATTCCATTTGGACTCCGTTTGATATTCCTTTTCTTCGAAACACTGAAATAGGCAAGAAAACAACAATTTGAGCTGGGCCTCCGGTTAATAGGTTAGTCCCAAAAATAATATAAAAGTGTTTAGTAAAGCCCAGAAACAACCAAAACAGATAATATAATAGCATGGAAGAATCAAAAATTATAGATACGTTGGAGACGTATCAGGGGGCCGTAGGTTTCACTAGTAGCTTCTCTCGAGAAAAATAGCAAACGGTGGGTGAACAAATTACTGTTGGGCAATTGAAAGAACTTCAAATAATCATGAGGATATCCAGGCAATGATCATTATACAGGCATCACGTCCAAGATTAGTAGACCGACTCCTGCCTGCATCTACTATTATTACTCCACACATCGACCGCTATCCAGCATGCATCTAGTGTATTAAGTTCATGGAGAAACGGAGTAATGCAATAAGAATGATGAAATGATGTAGACAAGATCTATTTATGTAGAAATAGACCCCATCGTTGTATCCTTAGTACCAACGATACGTACGTGTCGGTTCCCCTTCTATCACTGGGATCAAGCACCGTAAGATCGACCCCACTACAAAGCACCTCTTCCCATTGCAAGATAAATAGATCAAGTTGGCCGAAGAAAACCCAAATATCGGAGAAGAAATACGAGGCTATAAGCAATCATGCATATAAGAGATCAAAGAAGACTCAAATAACTTTCATGGATAAAAAGTAGATCTGATCATAAACTCAAAGTTCATCGGATCCCAACAAACACACAACAAAAAGAATTACATCATATGGATCTCCAAGAGACCATTGTATTGAGAGTCAAAAGAGAGAGAGAGGAAGCCATCTAGCTACTAACTACGGACCTGTAGGTCTACAAAGAACTACTCACGCATCATCAGAGAGACACCAATGGAGGTGGTGAATCCCACCGTGATGGTGTCTAGATTGGATCTGGTGGTTCTCGACACTGCGGTGACTGGAATTGATTTTCGTCGACTCCCCTAGGGTTTATGGAATATTGGGGTATTTATAGAGCAAAGAGGCGGTTCGGGGGGGCGCACCCGAGGTGGGCACAACCCACCAGGGCGCGCCTAGGCCTCCAGGCGCGCCCTGGTGGGTTGTGCTCCCCTCGGAGCACCCCCCGGGCGCTTCTCTGGCCCACTGGATGTCTTCTCCAAAAAGTTTTGCTATGTTTGGACTCTGTTTGGTATGATTTCCTGCGATGTAAAATGCATGCGGAAAACAGCAACTGGCACTTGGCACTATTTCAATAGGTTAGTACCAACAAATGATATAAAATGACTAGGAAATGATTATAAAACATCCAATAATGATAATATAACAGCATGAAACAATCAAAAATTATAGATACGTTGGAGACGTATCAGACCTCTATTCTACCTTTCTTCCCATCATGCGTGTCGTCCTCCTCCCCGGCTCGGCTTCTCTTTGATCCACTTATATTCTGCTCCTTGAGTTCTCCAGCGAGTATGCCAGTCTCCCTAGCTTTCCTTCTAAACTTTCTCCCAGTAGGCCCTTTTCCACTCCGCTCCACACCCTCCTTACTCCCAACACCACTCCCTACTTCTTCAGACGCCACAGATTGTTGTTGCTGCTTGGTAAGTTTAGTGGGATCCACCTCCATGATCTGCTGAGATGACTCAGCTCTCTCTATACTTGATGGCGCCACTCCTTTCTCCACTGCTTGATCTACTCCCTTGGTTTTCTCAGTCCCCTCACCTCCATCCAGTAACCTACTCGGTTTCCCGCCTCTCTTGGCCTCCTGAGTTTTCTTTGCTGGGCTCGTCACTTCCTCCCCCTTGTCCTCCCTGCGAAGAACATCCCGACTCCCCTTCGAACTCCCCTTCCGCCAGGTCAGGTTGTCACTGCCGCTGCCCGATCGGACACTATCTCTCCCATGCCCATACTATCTGCTACCCCCTGCACCCGGTTACCATTCTTCCATGACCCATCATCCAAACCTCTCCTCCTCTATCCCATATCTGCCTTGAGCCACCGACCAAACTAGGCCTCCTCCCATTTCCTCAGCCTCTTCGAGCAGTCTTTGTCACTATGACCAATGATGCCACACGTGTAACAAAAATCCAGTAGAAACTCATACTCAAATCGGCACCACTGACCATCTTGTTCTTCCTCCTCCCCGTCCTTGCCTTCCTTCTTTCTCCGCCTAGCTTTCTTTCCGTCATCATCGTCTTCAAGCATGAACCCTCGCATGATAGGTTTGTCAATGCACATCCTCACTTTCACCCTCAAGAACCTCCCCACTGCCATCCCATTCCTACCTGTATCTGCCTCCACAATACTTCCAATGGTATTGCCAATCGCCTCCGCCGAGTCCTCATTCATCATACCTAGCGGTAGACCAAATACTCGCACCCAGATTGGTATATTGTTGAATGCATAGTCCTCCATGCGCCCACTTGGCACATAATCCTCCACCACGACTAGATCTTTATCAAAAATCCAAGGTCCATCCTCAATTGTCTTCCGCTTCCCCGATTCTTGGTTGAAAGTGAATAAGAACAGATTCTCTCCCACCTCCTGACAATATGTACCCTTGATTGGGCACCACACCCGTCCTAGAGAGAGAGACCGCGTTCTGATGCGCCAGTTTGTCCGATAGCACCTTGATGTCGCTTGAAGCTACGTTGGTATTTCCCGAAAGAGGAAGGGATGATGCAGCATAGCGGCGGTAGGTATTTCCCTCATATATGAAACCAAGGTTATCGAACCAGTAGGAGAACCAAGCAGCAGCACGTAAACAGCCCCTGCACACAAATAACAACACCTCGCAACCCGATGTGTTAAAGGGGTTGTCAATCCCTTTCGGGTAACGGTGCCAGAAACGGTGCGTGGACAGGAGAAAGTAGTAATAGATTGAGATAATAGATCGCAAATGAAATAAAGTGCAGCAAAGTATTTTTGCATTTTTCGTTTAATAGATGTGAAAATAAATGCAAGGAAAAAGTAGATCGCAATGGAAAATATAAGAAAGAAGACCCGGGGGACGTAGATTTCACTAGTGGCTTCTCTCGAGAAAGATAGCAAACGGTGGGTAAACAAATTACTGTTGGGAAATTGATAGAACCTCAAATAATTATGACGATATCCAGGCAATGATCATTACATAGGCATCACGTCCAAGATTACTAGACCGACTCCTGCCTGCATCTAATACTATTACTCCACACATCGACCGCTATCCAGCATGCATCTAGTGTATTAAGTTCATGGAAAAACGGAGTAATGCAAAACGATGACATGATGTAGACAAGATCTATCTATGTAGAGATAGACCCCATCGTTTTATCAGTAGTAGCAACGATACATACGTGTCGTTTCCCTTTCTGTCACTGGGATCAAGCACCGTAAGATCGAACCCACTACCGGGCACCTCTTCCCATTGCAAGATAAATAGATCAAGTTGGCCAAACAAAACCCAAATATCGGAGAAGAAATACGAGGCTATAAGAGATCATGCATATAAGAGATCAAAGAAACTCAAATAACTTTCATGGATATAAAAAGATATGACTGATCATAAACTCAAAGTTCATCAGATCCCAACAAACACACCGCAAAAAGAGTTACACCATACGAATCTCCAAGAGACCATTGTATTGAGAATTCAGTGAGAGAGAGGAAGCCATCTAGCTACTAACCATGGACCCAAAGGTCTACAAAGAACTACTCACGCATCATCGGAGAGACACCAATGGAGGTGGTGAACCCCATCCGAGATGGTGTCTAGATTGGATCTGGTGGTTCTGGACTCTGCGGCGGCTGGATGAATATTTCGTCGACTCCCCTAGGGTTCTGTTATTTTTGGGGTATTTATAGAGCAAAGAGGCGGTCCGGGGGCACCCGAGGTGGGCACAACTGTCAGTGTCAAAACCGGCGGATCTCGGGTAGGGGGTCCCGAACTATGCGTCTAAGGTCGATGGTAACAGGAGACGGGGGACACGATGTTTACCCAGGTTCGGGCCCTCTTGATGGAGGTAATACCCTACTTCCTGCTTGATTGATCTTGATGAATATGAGGATTACAAGAGTTGATCTACCACGAGATTGTAATGGCTAAACCCTAGAAGTCTAGCATGTATGATTGTGTTTTTCTCTATGGACTAAACCCTCCGGTTTATATAGACACCAGAGGGGACTAGGGTTGTACAAAGTCGGTTACAGAGAAAGGAATCTTCATATCCGAACGCCAAGCTTGCCATCCACGCAAAAGGAGAGTCCTATCCGGACACGAGAGAGAGTCTTCTGTCTTGTATCTTCACGGCCCATCAGTCCAGCCCACATCACATAGGCCGGACGCTCGAGGAACCCTTAATCCAGGACTCCCTCAGTAGCCCCTGAACCAGGCTTCAATGACGAGGTGTCCGGCACGCAGATTGTCTTCGGCATTGCAAGGTGGGTTCCTCCTCCGAATACTCCAAAGCAACCTTCGAACACAGAGAACGTGTCCGGCTCTGCAAAACAAGTACCACAGACAATCGCAGAGAGTATAATATCTCACGAGTCCAATCCACTGACAACTTTTGTAGCGTGACATCACGTCGCCACCCGGTTATTATTTCGAACCGTTTTTAAGCCTCCCGCTCCATGTTTCAAGACGCGGTTTTATTGGCATGTCTTGCCGAAGCAGAGATCGTGTCCCCTTATTACGGGATTTTCATCAATACGGGCGTGGGTAATCCAACCGCCCCGTTGGCACGATTCCTCGGGGAATAGGCAAGTTTCAAGGCTTGTGAGGAGGCGTTCGATATTGATTGCCTTTATAAAGGGGCACAGACCCGCCTTTTTCTTCCTCAACCTTTCCAACCTCGAGCTCCAGCACCCAGGTTTCAACTCAATCGATCCAAGCCACCCAGTCATGTCCGGACCCAGCCTCCAAAGCCGGTGGTGCCCTCCTTTGTCACAGAGGAGGATATCGCGAAGCTCCGGGCGGCAAGGTACCTGGCCGCGGAAATCCTCCACAGGCTTCCTGCTAAGGGGCAGGTTATTCCTACACCCAGATCCGGCGAGAGGGTCGTATTCATCTCCCACTTCCTTCGGGGGCTAGGGTTCGCTCTCCACCCCTTCGTTCATGGCCTCATGTTTTATTATGGGCTAGATTTTCACGATCTAGCTCCGGACTCCTTTCTTCACATCTCGGCGTTCATCGTCATGTGCGAGGCCTTTCTCCGCATTCCCCCACACTTCGGCTTATGGCTCAAGACCTTTAGTGTGAAACCGAAGGTAATCCACCAGGGCGTGCTTGGGCCTCTTGGCGCCCCCTGGTGGGTTGTCCCCTCCTCGGAACTCCCCAGGTGCAATTAGGGCCCAATATCTTCCTTCTGGTCCATACAAAATCTCCATGAAGTTCCATTGCATTTGGACTCCGTCTGATATTGATTTCCTGCGATGTAAACATGCAAAAAACAGCAACTGGCACTTGGCACTATTGATACGTCTCCAACGTATCTACTTTTTCTCACGCTTTTTCCTCTTGTTTTGGACTTTAATTTGCATGATTTGAATTAAACTAACCCCTGAGTGATGTTGTTTTCAGCAGAATTACCATGGTGCTATTTTTGTGTAGAAATAAAAGTTCTCGAAATGAAACGAAACTTTGAGAGGAATTTTTATGGAATAAAAGAGGATTTTTGGACCAAGACCCACCAGAGAGGGGCCCCTGGGTGGGCACAACCCACCAGAGCGCGCGCCCCTCTCTTGGCGCGCCCAGGTGGGTTGTACCCACCTGGTGTCCCCCAGACGATCCCCTGATACTATGAAATCACATTATTCCAGAAAAAAATCATGGAGAAAGAATTATCGCGTTCCACGAGACGGAGCCGCCGCCAAGCCCTGTTCTTCCTCGGGAGGACAGATCTGGAGTTCGTTTGGGGCTCTAGAGAGGGGGATCTTCGTTCTTCATCATCACCAACCATTCTCCATCGCCAATTCCATGATGCTCCCCACCGGGAGTGAGTAATTTCTTCGTAGGCTCGCTAGTCGGTGAGGAGTTGGATGAGATTCATCATGTAATCGAGTTAGTTTTGTTAGGGCTTGATCCCTAGTATCCACTATGTTCTTAGATTGATGTTCCTATGACTTTGTTATGCTTAATGCTTGTCACTTTGGGCCCGGGTGCCATGAACTCAGATCTGAACCATTTATGAATTCATCATTATATCCATGTTTTAGATCCGATCTTGTAAGTTATAGTCACCTACTACGTGTTATGATCCGGCAACCCCGGAGTGTCAACAACCGGGCTGATACGTCTCCAACGTATCTATAATTTATGAAGTATATGATTTGATTAGAACTAACCCGGACTGACGTTGTTTTCAGCAGAACTCCTGTGGTGTTATTTTTTGTGCAGAAATAAAAGTTCTCGAAATGCGATGAAAATCAACGGAGAATTTTTCTGGAAATTATAAGAAATACTGGAACGAAGAGTTACTGGAGGGGAGGCCAATGGGCCCCACGAGGGTGGAGGGCGCGCCCCTGTGCCTCGTGGACTCTCCGTGGGCCCCCCTGACCTGTTCTCGATGCCAACCTCTCTTATAAATACCCAAACCTCCAGAAAATAACCCAGATCGGAAGTTCCGCCGCCGCAAGCCATTGTAGCCACGAGAAATCAATCTGGGCCCTCTCTAGCACCCTGCCGGAGGGGGCCATCATCACCGGAGGCCATGGGGGAGGATCCTGGAGGGGCCATCATTGCCATGAAGGCCAAGGACCAGAGGGAGAACCTCTCCCCATCCAGGGGGAGGCCATGGAGGAGGAAGCACAAGGGGGAGAACCTCTCCTCCTCTCTCTCGGTGGCGCCGGAGTGCCATTGGGAGGGGAATCATCGCCGCGGTGATCGTCTTCATCAACATCACCATCCTCATCACCATCCTCATCTCTTTTACGCGGTCCACTCTCCCGCACCCCGCTGTAATCCCTACTTGAACATGGTGCTTTATGCCATATATTATGATCCAATGATTTGTTGCAACCCTATGATGTTTTGAGTAGATATCCTTTGTCTTTGGGTTGATTGATGATCTAGATTGGTACGAGTTGTATGTTTTATTTTGGTGCTGTCCTATTGTGCCCTCCGTGTCGCACAAGAGTGAGGGATTCCCGATGTAGGGTGTTGCCATACGTTCATGATTCTCTTATAGTGGGTTGCTTGAGTGACAGAAGCATAAACCCGAGTAAGGGGGTTGTTGCGTATGGGATAAAGGGGACTTGATGCTTTAATGCTATGGTTGGGTTTTACCTTAATGATCTTTAGTAGTTGTGGATGCTTGCCAGAGTTCCAATCATAAATGCATATGATCCAAGAACAGAAAGTATGTTAGCTTATGCCTCTCCCTCATATGAAATTGCAATGACGACTACCGGTCTTGTTAACAATTGCCTAGGATAATTCCGCACACCGACCCATCATTATTCCACACTCGCTATTTAAAATATTTAGTAATATATTCTAAATTTATGATAACAGCACCTAATTTTATATTTTATCTCTCCGATACCATGCAAAGTTATCCTCTTCATACCCACAACGTAGTTTTATTTCTTGTTTCTAGTTGGAAGCAAATGTTCGATGTACGTAGAGTCGTATTAGTGGCAGATAGGACTTGAGAGAATATTGATCTTACCTTTAGCTCCTTGTGGGTTCGACACTCCATACTTATCACTTCCACCTTTGGGAATTGCTACGATGATTCCCTGCACTTGGGGATTATCACGGGCCCACTCCCGGTGATGACCGTAGTTTGAGGAGTTCATGTATTCACTATGTGTTAATGCTTTGTTCCGGTTCTCTATTAAAAGGAGACCTTAATATCCCTTAGTTTCCAATATGGACCCCGCTGCCACGGGAGGGTAGGACAAAAGATGTCATGCAAGTTCTTTTAATAAAGCACGTATGACTATTTACGGAATACATGCCTACATTATATCGATGAACTGGAGCTAGTGCCGTATCACCCTAGGTTATAACTGTCACATGATGAATATCATCCAACAAGTCACCGATCCAATGCCTACGAATTTATCTTATATTGTTTCTGCTAAGTTACTACTGCTATCATCACTGTTACACTGCTACAAATTACTGCTATCACCGTTACTGCCGTCACCACTATCAAACTACTGTGCTATTGATCACTTTGCTGCAGATAATTAATCTCCAGGTGTGGTTGAGTTGACAACTCAGCTGCTAATTCCTTCAAATATTCTTTAACTCCCCTTGTGTCGAATCTATAAATTTGAGTTGAATACTCTATCCTCGAAAACTGTTGCGATCCCCTATACTTGTGGGTTATCAAGACCTTTTTATGGCGCCTTTGCTGGGGAACATAGAAATATTTGTTGAGTCACTTGGGATTATTATCAATTTATCACTATGAAGAATCTGAAGGATCCTAAGACTAAGATTTATCCCTCAAAGACGAGGGGAGGTAAGGAACTGCCATCCAATTCTGCTTTAGATTCACCTTCTGTTATGAGTAAACTTGCAACACCACCACATGCTATCAGTTCTAATATGTCGCGAGTTATTGATGATGCTACTTCTACTATGAATGATGCTTATGATTATGCTAGTACCTTGCTTGATAATGATGATGTGCCACTTGGTGATTTTCTTGATGAACAAATTGCTAGAGTAATACAACATGATGTTGTTGAATCTGATGATGAGCTTGAAATTGAAACTCCTGAAACACCTACTAGAGCTAGCCTTCCTAGATATGAACTGCCTAAGATACCGGAAGGTGATGTTATGAATGAGGAGACAACTAGAGATATTCTTGCTTGTAAGGATAGAGATGATCTAGAAAAATTACTATGCAAGTATAAAGAAAAATCTCTAAATGCTAGAATGAAGTATGATCCTAAGTTTGCTACTTCACCTATCTTTATTGCTGATAAGGATTATGAATTCTCTGTCGACCCAGAGTTAATTACTTTGGTTGAATCTGATCCTTTCCATGGTTATGAAACTAAAACTTTTGTGGCACATCTTACTAAGTTGAATGATATAGCCACCCTTTTTACTCATGATGAGAAAACTTGCTATTACTTTATTCCCAAATTATTTCCTTTCTCATTAAAGGGTGATGCTAAAGCTTGGTACAATACTCTTGCTCCTGGTTGTGTGCTTAGTCCCCAGGATATGATTTATTACTTCTCTGAAAAATATTTTCCTGCTCATAAGAAACAAGCTCCCTTGCAAGAAATATTTAACTTTGTTCAAACTAAAGAAGAGAGTCTCCCACAAGCTTGGGGGAGGCTTTGCCAGTTACTTAATGCTTTGCCTGATCATCCTCTTAAGAATAATGAAATGCTCGATATCTTCTATAATGGACTAACCGATGCTTCTAGGGACTTCCTAGATAGTTGTGCTGGTTGTGTTTTCAGGGAACGAACTATTGCTCAAGCTGAGAAATTATTGAATAACATATTGAAAAATTATGATGATTGGACTCTTCATGAACCACCGGCTACACCAACTCCGAAGAAGAAGGGTATATTATATCTCAGTCCTGGAGATATGCCTGAGGCAAAGAAATCTATGAAGGAAAAAGGTATTAAAGTTGAGGATGTTAAAAATTTACCTCCTATTGGAGAAATACATGGGCTTAATACACCACCGCTGCCTAAGGTGGTAGAGGTAAATTCTCTGATGAAGTTTAATGAAAATGACAATACTCACAATATGCATCCTAGTCAATGCCTTTATGAGTTTGAAAACTACATTAGAGAACAAGATCACTTCAATGCAAATGTTATGAATATATTGAAATGCAATTCTGATATGATTGCTCGCTTGAGTGACTTGTTATTTAGAATTTCAAATGATGTTAGAGGTGTTGGAAAGCATGCTTCTATGGTTCAAACTCAGTTAGAACAAGTTGCTAAATCACAAAGAGAATTGCTTGATGAAATGAATAATAATATGCATGACTTTGTTGTTAGAGTTGCAACTAGAGGATGTAAAATGACTCAGGAACCACTTTATCCTGAGGGACACACTACTGGAATCAGCTAATTTGCCATCTGCCAGCTCTTTGTCGTCTGCTAGCTGACGGCAAAGAAGCTCTTTGCCATCAGCTACCCAAAAGCAGACGGCAAAGAAATGGCAGACGGCAAAGAAGCTCTTTGCCATCTGCGAGCTCTTTGCCATCTGCCAGCGGACGGCAAAGAATCTTTGCCGTCCGCTGGCAGACGGCAAAGAGAGAGGTGGCCCCACCCCCCGCCCGTTTGGAAAAAACTTAACGCCCCACCTCTTTGCCGTCTGCCAGCAGACGGCAAAGAGGCAAAAGGGCGGACGGCAAAGAGGAGACTACCTAACGGCCCGTACCCCCCGCCCGTTACTCTCCGTTCTCTCCCTCTCTCTCCTCGCCGACGCGCCCCGCCACCACATCCCACCCCACCGCCGCCGCCGCCCGCCGCCGCCCCCACCAGTCGCCGCCGCCCGGTCGCCCCACCACCCCGCCACCCCACCGGCCCCCCGCCCCGTCGCCACTGCCGCCCGGCGCAGTCGCCCCAGCACCCGTCGCCCCCGCCGCCCCGGCCCCCCCGCGCCCCACCGCCCCGGCCCCCCGCCGCCCCGCCGCCCCCCCCGCCCCGTCGCCCCCCCGCCCCGGCCCCCCGGCGCCCCGGCCCCCCGCGCCCCACCGCCCCGGGCCGCCCCGCACCCCTCCTCCACCGGCCACCTCCTCCACCGCCCCGCCCCCCTCCTCCACCGGCCACCTCCTCCACCGGCCCTGCCCCAGGTGAGCTCTACCTCCTCTTTTTTTTTTCCTTTTTTCCTGTTTTTTTAGTTTTAGGTTTATGTTTAGTTTAGATTTAGTTTTAGGTTTATTTTTAGGTTTAGATTTAGTTTTTTCCTTTTTTCTGTTTTATTAGTTTTAGGTTTATGTTTAGTTTAGATTTAGTTTTAGTTTTAGTTTTAGATTTAGGTTTAGTTTTAGGTTTAGTTTAGTTTGAGGAAAGAAGAAGAAGAAGAGAAAAAGAGGAGAGGAGGAGAAGAAGAAGAGGAAAAAGGAAAGGAAGAAGAAGAAGAAGAAGAAGAAGAAGAAGAAGAAGAAGAGGAGGAGGAGAAGAAAAAAGAAGAAGAGGAAGAAGAAGAAGAAAAAAGAGGAGAGGAGGAGAAGAAGTAGAGGAAAAAGGAAAGGAGGAAGAAGAAGAAGAAGAAGAAGAAGGAAAAAAAGGAAAAAAGGAAGAAAAGGAAGAAGAGGAAGAAGAGGAAAAAATAAGAAAAGGAAAAAAGAGGGGAAAAAAACCCGACCCGACACGGCACCCCGACCCCGACCCGGCACCCCGACACGACACCCTGACCCCGAGACCCTGACCCCGACACCGACACGACACCCCGACACCGACACCCTGACACCACACCCACCCTTACCCCGACACCGACACGGCACCCCGACCCGACACCCCGACCCCGAGACCCCGACCCCGAGCCTGACCCGACACCCCGACCCCGACACCGACACGGCACCCTGACCCCGACCCGGCACCCCGACCCGACACCCCGACCCCGAGACCCCGACCCCGACCCCGACCCCGAGCCTGACCCGACACCCCGACCCCGACACCGACACAGCACCCCGACCCCGACCCGACACCCCGACCCCGAGACCCCGACCCCGAGCCTGACCCGACACCCCGACCCCGACACCGACACGGCACCCCGACCCCGACCCGGCACCCCGACCCGACACCCCGACCCCGAGACCCCGACCCCGACCCCGAGACCCCGACCCCGAGCCTGACCCGACACCCCGACCCCGACACCGACACGGCACCCCGACCCCGACCCGGCACCCCGACCCGAGACCCCGACCCCGAGACCCCGACCCCGACCCCGACACCCCGACCCCGAGCCTGACCCGACACCCCGACCCCGACACCGACACGGCACCCCGACCCCGACCCGGCACCCCGACCCGACACCCCGACCCCGAGACCCCGACCCCGACCCCGGCCCGGCACCCCGACACCGACACGACACCCCGACCCCCGACACCTCCCGAAAAGGTCTTCTTTGGCCTTCTAGAAGCCGACGGGGTCATATATTTGTGAATTATTAGTTAGGTCATATAATTGAAGAAGATTCACAAAGAACTAACACTAGTGCACCTAGTCCTTCTAAAAAGAAAAGGAAGAATAAATATGATAGGACTTTCCATGCTTCTAGTGAACCTAAAATAGGAAAACCTCCTGATAATGAGAATGAAACTTCTATCTCCGATGCTGAAACTCAATCTGGTAATGAACATCCACCTAGTGATAATGAAAAAAATAATGTTGGTGTTCATGAAGATGCTCAACCAAATGAAAAAGAACCAGATAAGGATGCTGGGATAGAACCACTTGTTGATCTTGATAACCCACAACCTAAAAATAAAAGGTATGATAAAAGAGACTTCATTGCTAGAAAACACGGTAGAGAAAGAGAACCATGGGTTAAAAAACCTATGCCTTTTCCACCCAAGTCAACTAAAAAGAATGATGATGAAGAATTTGAACGCTTTGCTAAAATGCTGAGGCCGGTATTTTTGCGTACTCGCTTGACTGATATCTTGAAAATGCCTCCTTATGCAAAGTATTGAAGGAAATATGCCCTAGAGGCAATAATAAAGTATTATATATTTCCTTATATCATGATAAATGTTTATTATTCATGCTAGAATTGTATTAACCGGAAACATAATACATGTGTGAATATATAGACAAACAGAGTGTCACTAGTATGCCTCTACTTGACTAGCTCGTTAATCAAAGATGGTTATGTTTCCTAGCCATAGACATAAGTTGTCATTTGATTAACGAGATCACCTCATTAGGAGAATGACGTGATTGACTTGACCCATTCCGTTAGCTTAGCACTCAATCGTTTAGTATGTTGCTATTGCTTTCTTCATGACTTATACATGTTCCTATGACTATGAGATTATGCAACTCCCGTTTACCGGAGGAACACTTTGTGTGCTACCAAACGTCACAACGTAAATGGGTGATTATAAAGGTGCTCTACAGGTGTCTCCAAAGGTACTTGTTGGGTTGGCGTATTTCGAGATTAGGATTTGTCACTCCGATTGTCGGAGAGGTATCTCTGGGCCCACTCGGTAATGCACATCACTATAAGCCTTGCAAGCATTGTGACTAATGAGTTAGTTACAGGATGATGTGTTATGGAACGAGTAAAGAGACTTGCCGGTAACGAGATTGAACTAGGTATCGAGATACCGACGATCAAATCTCGGGCAAGTAACATACCGGTGACAAAGGGAACAACGTATGTTGTTATGCGGTCTGACCGATAAAGATCTTCGTAGAATATGTGGGAGCCAATATGGGCATCCAGGTCCCGCTATTGGTTATTGACCGGAGACGTGTCTCGGTCATGTCTACATAGTTCTCGAACCCGTAGGGTCCGCACGCTTAACGTTACGATGACAGTTGTATTGAGTTTTGATGTACCGAAGGAGTTCGGAGTCCCGGATGAGATCTGGGACATGACGAGGAGTCTCGAAATGGCCGAGACGTAAAGATCGATATATTGGACGACTATATTCGGACTTCGGAAAGGTTCCGAGTGATTCGGGTATTTTTCGGAGTACCGGAGAGTTACGGGAATACGTATTGGGCCTTATTGGGCCATACGGGAAAGAAGGAAAAGGGCCTCAAGGGTGGCCGCACCCCTCCCCTTGGTCTGGTCCGAATTGGACTAGGGAAGGGGGGCTTTTCCCTTCCTCTTTTCCTATTCCATATGGGAGGTGGAATCCTACTAGGACTAGGGAGTCCTAGTAGGACTCCACACTTGGTGCGCCCCCTCCTAGGGCCGGCCTCCTCCTCCCTTGCTCCTTTATATACGGGGGCAGGGGGCACCCCATGGACACACTTGATATACGATATTCTTAGCCGTGTGCGGTGCCCCCCTCCACCATATTACACCTCGATAATACCGTTGCGGAGCTTAGGCGAAGCCCTGCGTCGGTGGAACATCATCATCGTCACCACGCCGTCGTGCTGATGAAACTCTCCCTCAACACTCGGCTGGATCGGAGGTGCCGTACGTTCGGTACTTGATCGGTCGGATCGTGAAGACGTACGACTACATCAACCGCGTTGTGATAACGCTTCCGCTGTCGGTCTACGAGGGTACGTGGACAACACTCTCCCCTCTCGTTGCTATGCATCACCATGATCTTGCGTGTGCGTAGGAATTTTTTTGAAATTACTACGTTCCCCAACAAGTATATGAAAGACATCATCACAAATAAGAGAAAAATACCGAAAGCTGAAATCTCCACTATGCTTGCTAATTATACTTTCAAAGATAGAGTACCTAAAAAACTTGGAGATCCGGGTATACCAACTATACCTTTCTCTATCAAAAAGAATTATGTGAAAATTACTTTGTGTGATTTAGGAGCTGGTGTTCCTGTTATGCTGTTCTCTTTATATAAAAGACTTGACTTGAATAAACTCACACCTACTGAAATATCTTTGCAAATGGCTGACAAATCAACTGCCATATACCTATCGGTATTTGTGAGGATGTGCCCGTTGTTGTTGCTAATGTTAATATTTTGACTGACTTTGTTATACTTGAGATGCCCGAGGACGACAACATGTCGATTATCCTTGGTAGACCCTTCTTGAATACTGCAGGGGCTGTTATTGATTGCAATAAAAGCAAGGTCACTTTTCATATTAATGGTAATGAGCATACGGTGCACTTTCCGAAGAAACAATTCCAAGTGAATGGTATTAATGTTATTGAAAAATCTCCGATAATCACTATTGGAAGTTTTCAAATACCTCTACCTACTGTCAAAAAGAAATATGAAATGCTTATTGTTGGGGACATTCATATCCCCATTGAGGTAACTTAGTGATTTACCAAAATTCTTCGGTTTCATGCTAATCGAAAGTGGTTGTTAATAAGACCTGGTCAACCTTATTAATGAATCATTTTTGAGCGGTATGAAGTTGATGAATTTAGTAAGCACTACCTTCTGTCTTTACTTTTTGTTCTCTGTTTTTATTAGTTAAATAAAATAAAATGCCATGTTTAGTCTGTTTTCTGAATTTTCCGTCCAATAAAAAATGACCCAAAAATAAAAGTGCTCAGAATGCCCTGAAAATTTATACGATTTTTTCTCTGAATATTTCTGAATTTTTGGTGCAAATAATACCAGAGGGAGGTGCACCAGGTGGGCACAACCCACCTGGGCGCGCCAGGACCCCCAGGCACGCCCTGGTGGTTGTGGTCCCCATGTGGGCCCCCTCACTTATCTCTTTAGTCCACATCCTCACTTACCTCGAGAGAAAAAAATCCCCATTGCTCTCTCTCCCGTGTTCTTGAGCTCAAACCTACGGATTTCGATCTCTTTGCTCGAAGCTCCGTTTTTGAAACTGTTTCGGGAGATTGTTGCTTGGTATGTGATTCCATCATTTGTCCAATTAGTTTTTGTTTTAGTACTTTATACTTTGAATAATTAGCTACTCTTCGTGCTGTTGTAGATGATCTTGCATGTTGAATTCTTAGTGTTCTAAGTAGTTTGAATGCTTGCTATGGCCTCTATGTATCCCTATGAGAAGTTGATATCAATTTTGTGAAGTTTTGTTGAGAAAATTTTGTGGACTAAAAATTCAGATTTTTGTTCATAGGAAAAATTGTACGCGGACATGAATATCTTCAGGAAGTTTGGCTCTAAGAAGAACTCCAAGGGTGTTATTGGGGAGTCTTCTGACAGTGATCTCCACCCTCGGAGGTTGGCGGAGGTACGGCCGTGCGAATGGCCGCATACCCCATTTCTGCAAGAGGCTGGGATTCTTGCAGAGTTCATGCAATATATTGCCAATGCCGGCCTCACCGACTTCATCGCAGATGAGTGTGACCAGCACCAAATCCTCACAAACATCTTTGTTCAGAGTTTTACTTTCCTGCCTAGAAATAATCCTCCTGAAGTGAGCTTTGATTTATATGCTGAAAACCATTAGATACCACTTACTCAGTTTTGTGACATATGCATGATCCTATCTGATGGGAGCTTGGCAGAGCCCAGGCCGGCCAAGTTTGAGGCCTTCTGTCGCACTTTGACAGTGGGTGATGAGAGAGGAGTGTCAGCCATCACTGCCGCTGGCTTACATTTTCCTGTTGTTCGTTACTTTGCAGTTTTTATTACCAAATGCTTGCTTGCTAGGGAGAAGGCGGGTGCACTTAGTTCACCAGACCTTGCTGTTTTACATCCTGCACTTGAGGGCGACAACATGTATAGCTTGGGAGCTATCGTGGCTCGTCGCCTGCATCTTAATAAATCCCAGGGTAAAATACATGGAGGGATTTTTGCTACTCGTTTGGTGGCTCACTTCGAGGTTGAGATACGCCCTCATGATTACCCTGTGACCAAGGTTTACCATGACCGAGCAGCCATGGATCACCACCATTTCACTGATAATAACTCTCCCGCCATTCCCATTCCTTATAACCTGGTCTTCAGCGTTAAAACTCGTGATATTATCCCCTTGCCTGCACCTGCTTTGTTTGATTTTGCTGCCAGGGGCAGATATAGGATTATGCCCGCGGACATCATTGCCTACCGGAACGCTCGGGCTGCTGCGGAGGCAGCACAGGCGGAGCCTCAGCAGTGGGGTGAGTGGATGCCCGCTCCTCAGGATCCCTACTACCATCCGGGCTACTGATCGACTACCAAGTTAGGCCAAAAGCCTAAGCTTGGGGGAGTACGTGTTCTCACCGACATTGTGTTCATGTTAACTTATATCATTCTATTTGTCGGTGCTCACACTTTTTCATTGTATCATCCATGCTTAGGTTTATTTTCTTGCTTTCTTCTTGTGTGTTTGATAAACTTTAGAAAAAACCAAAAATAGTTGTAGTAATTTACCTTCTATGCATGCTTAGTAGTAGCACTAAAAAGAAAATCCAAAAAGATTTCCTTGTTCTTCTTTTGCTTGTTGGGAGCTTTCCCGTGTAAATAGTTTTTATCGTTTTTGTTTTCCCTTTTATCTGCTTGTTCGAGAAAACCAAAAACTCCAAAAATATTTCAGTGTGTTTCTGTGAATTTCTTTTCTTTTTATTCGAGTCTTACCGAGGAGAAGACCACGATGAAAATGTTGAGTGGCTCTCATATGAATAATTGTTGAACTAATAAGAGCACATTTTACCTTGTCTTCTCCTGTTGAATAAAATGTTTGCAGATTCCAGCTTAGTCCATGGCACTCTTGCACTATTATTATTTTCACATCATTCGGCCGTGCAAGTGATAGGCAATAATGATGATATTCGATGAACTGGCCGTGGCAAAGAGAAACTGGTATGAACTCGACTTGTTCTGTTTGTGTAAATATATTTAACCTAGTATCCAAGCTTCAGCCCGTTATGATTAAACATGTTTGCAATGAAAATTTGAGATTATAGTTTCTCATGCCATGTATAAGTAGCTGGGATTTGATAATGATTTATCTTGGATATCAACATAGCGTTAAAATGATTGTGATGTAGTATGATGATATGGTATCCTCCTCTGAATGTTCGAGTGGCTTGACTTGGCACATGTTCATGCATGTAGTTGAATCAAAACCAACATAGCCTCTATGATATTTATGTTCATGGTGTTCATATCCTACTCATGCTAGTGTCCAATGTTACTTATGCATAATGCCTGGTTATGATCGTTGTTGCTCTCTAGCTGGTCGCTTCTCAATCTAATTGCTAGCATTCGCCTGTACTAAGTGGGAACTCTGCTTGTACATCAAAAACCTTGAACCCAAAGTTATTCCAGATGAGTCCACCATATACACCTACCTATATACGATATTACCCTGCCGTCCTAAGTAAATTTGCATGTGCCACCTCTAAAAACTTCTAAAAAATTATCCTTTTTGTGTACCAGGATCGTTCATGGAACGACAGGAGGTGGTCGATATCTTCCATGCTAAGCGGGTTATTCTCAGGTCGAATGTTTATTCACTCGCCATTGCATGAGAAAATGGGCGGTAATAGGGATTCCCAGTCCTGGACTAAAAAATGCAAATAATTAAAAAAACTCCCCCGGGACTGATGTTGGTATGGACGACACCCGTTGTTTCGGACAAGCCATGGAGTGTGATTGATGGTGGAGGGGGAGTAAACCTTTACTTTTATCGCTTGGGAACCGCCACTAGCGTGCTTAGCATGGAATATGTTGATAACTGATGGTCGTAAAGTGAATAAGAAGGGTGCATGTCTCAAAATATCATTTATCTCTGTTTTAAAAAACTGAGCTCTGGCACCTCTGCAAATCACTGCTTCCCTCTGCGAAGGGACTTTCTATTTACTTTTATGTTGTTTCATCACCTTCTAAAACAAGCACCAGAAACTGAGAGAGCACATTTGTCATGATTTATGCATTGTGTGTAGCTAATGTTGGATGCATCATGACTGGATCTTTTCTACCATGAATTACAATGTTTAGTCGTTGATTGAACTTTGGAGGTGCTCTGCATTTATGTTTTGCGGTCTCAGAAAGGGCTAGTGAGATACCGCTATTGTCATATTATATCATCGTTGTTTTGACAACGCGTTGCTGTCTGAGATCTCTTATTTTCGCTCGCAAGCTGATTATGTCATTGATATGAGTTAATATAATCTTTAAATTTTATTGTTGACATGGTTAGTTATAATGGTGGATGAAAACTTGGGTGTTGTTTAAGCTTATTTATGCAAACAAGAGCAAAAGAGTTCGTAAAAGTTTTTCTTTCTCACTTTCAGTTTATCAACTGAATTGCTTGAGGACAAGCAAAGGTTTAAGCTTGGGGGAGTTGATACGTCTCCAACATATCTACTTTTTCTCACGCTTTTCCTCTTGTTTTGGACTCTAGTTTGCATGATTTGAATGAAACTAACCCCGGACTAACGTTGTTTTCAACAGAACTACCATGGTGTTGTTTTTGTGCGGAAATAAAAGTTCTCGGAATGAAACAAAACTTTGCGAGGAATTTTTATGGAATAAAAGAGGATTTTTGGAGCCAAGACCCGCCAGAGAGAGGCCCCTGGGTGGGCACAACCCACCAGGGCGCGCCCCCTCTCCTGGCGTGCCCAGGTGGGTTTTACCCACCTGGTGGCCCCGCACACGATCCCCCTGATACTATAAAATCACATTATTCCAGAAAAAATCAGGGAGAAACAATTATCGCGTTCCATGAGACGCAGCCGCCACCGAGCCCTGTTCTTCCTCGGGAGGGCAGATCTGGAGTTCCTTTGGGGCTCCGGAGAGGGGGATCTTCGTTCTTCGTCATCACCAACCATTCTCCATCGCCAATTCTATGATGCTCCCCACTGGGAATGAGTAATTCCTTCGTAGGCTCGCTGGTCGGTGAGGAGTTGGATGAAATTCATCATGTAATCGAGTTAGTTTTGTTAGGGAATGATCCCTAGTATCCACTATGTTCTTAGATTGATGTTGCTATGACTTTGCTATGCTTAATGCTTGTCACTTTGGGCCCGGGTGCCATGAACTCAGATCTGAACCGTTTATGAATTCAATATTATATCCATGTTTTAGATCCGATCTTGCAAGTTATAGTCACCTACTACGTGTTATGATCCGGCAACCCCGGAGTGACAACAACCGGGCCCACTCCCGGTGATGACCGTAGTTTGAGGAGTTCATGTATTCACTATGTGTTAATGCTTTGTTCGGTTCTCTATTAAAAGGAGACCTTAATATCCCTTAGTTTCCAATATGGACCCCGTTGCCACGGGAGGGTAGGACAAAATATGTCATGCAAGTTCTTTTAATAAAGCACGTATGACTATTTACGGAATACATGCCTACATTATATCGATGAACTGGAGCTAGTGCCGTATCGCCCTAGGTTATAACTGTCACATTATGAATATCATCCAGCAAGTCACCGATCCAATGCCTACGAATTTATCTTATATTGTTTATGCTAAGTTACTACTGCTATCATCACTGTTACTACACTGCTACAAATTACTGCTATCACCGTTACTGTTACCGTTACTGCCGTCACCACTATCAAAACTATCAAACTACTGTGCTACTGATCACTTTGCTGCAGATAATTAATCTCCAGGTGTGGTTGAATTGACAACTGAGCTGCTAATACCTTCAAATATTCTTTGGCTCCCCTTGTGTCAAATCTATAAATTTGGGTTGAATACTCTGCCCTCGAAAACTGTTGCGACCCCCTATACTTGTGGCTTATCAACTATGTCAATAGGTTAGTACCAAAAAATGATATAAAATGACTATAAAATGATTATAAAACATCCAAGATTGATAATAAAACAACATGGAACAATCAAAAATTATAGATACGTTGGAGACGTATCAGCATCCCCAAGCTTAACTCCTACTCGTCCTCGAGTAGGTAAGTGATAAAAACAGAATTTTTGATGTGGAGTGATGTTTATCATGTCATATCATATTCTTTTCTTTATAACATGGACATTTGGACTTTTACGTGATTCAAAGCAATAGTCTAGTTTTGGCATAATAATCTAGATACTCAAGCATATCAACAAGCAACCATGTCTTTCAAAATATCGACGCTAAAATAAATTATCCCTAGCCCATCACGCTCAAACATTGATCCATTCATGAAACACGCTCGAATATTAGCTACACCCAATACGTAAGTACGATCATATTGCCTCTTTGTTGGTGCTTTTATAAGAGAAGAGGGAGACTCAGATTCAAAAATAAAAATTGCATAAAGTAAAAGAAAGGCCCTTTGCAGAGGGAAGTAGGGAATTGTAGAGGTGCTAGAGCTCAAAGCGAAAAATTTAGAGATAAAAACATTTTGGGAGGTGTTTCCATCCCACCAACGAAAATGACTTAGAGTTCAGAACACTTTCCATGCTAGATATGCCATAGGCGGTTCCCAGACAGAAAATAAAGTTTATTCTTTTTTCCACCATACTTTCAGTTTCCATGGCTAGCCGTATCCACGGGTGCCTTCCATACCAACACTTTCCAAGGAATTTATTATTTGACAACATAAAGTAAATTCGTTTTTGCATTTTGGGACTGGGCATCCCTAGAACCTTTGCCTTACTCTCGTGCAATGACAAGTGAATAAACACTCATCGTGAGAATAACACATCTAGCATGGAAAATATTAGCCACCCGTCACCGCTCCACGAGCGAAACAAACACACAAAAGAGAAGTTTATTTTGAAAATTAGAGATGGCACATACAAATTTGCTTAGAACGGCAAAAGAATACCGCATATAGGTAGATATAGTGGACTCATGTGGCAAAATTGGTTTAAAGGATTTTGGATGCACAAGTAGAGATCATACTTGGTGCAAAATGAAGGCTAGCAAAAAGATTGAGAAGCGACCAACCAAGAAACGAATAATCTCATAAGCAAGCATTAAGCATAATTAACACCGAATAATGCACCACAAGTAGGATATAATTTTCATTGCATGACTATTGACTTTCGTGCATGCATAGGGAATCACTAACCTTAACACCAATATTCTTACTAAAACATAATTACTCATCGACATAACTCACATATCAGATCATCATATCTCAAAACTATTACTAAGAATCAAGTTTATTTTGTCCAATGATCTTCATGATTTTTTTTCTTTATCCTTCTTGGATATCTATCACTTTGGGACTAATTTTCATGTGTTGCTTTACATAAGCTCAAACAAATATAAGTGAAGATCATGAGCATAATTTTTTTTATTTCTCTAAAAATAATTTAAGTGAAGCAAAAGAGAATTTCTTCAAAAATACTAAGCACACCGTGCTCAAAAAGATATAAGTGAAGCACTAGAGCAAGTCCTAGCTCATAAAAATTTAAGTGAAGCAAAGAGGCAATACTAACAACTCATGAAATAATTTTGGATCTCTTAAATAAGTGTGTTCAGCAAGGATTGATGACTTAAAACACAAAATAAAACAAGCAAAGACTCATATCATACAAGACGCTCTAAGCAAAACACATATCATGTGACGAATAAAAATATAGCTTCGAGTAAAATACCGATAGTTGTTGGAAGAAAGTAGGGATGCCACTCGGGGCATCCCCAAGCTTAGTTGGTTGCTCATTTTTGGATAATAGCTTGGGAAGCTGGGGCATCCCCAAGCTTAGGCTCTTCCATCCTTCCTTCATCCATCATAAGATAACCCAAAACTTGAAAACTTCAATCACACAAAACTCAACAAAACCTTCGTGAGATCCGTTAGTATAAGAAAGCAAACCACTACTATAAGTATTGTATCAAACCAATTCATATTTTGTTTTTGTATTATATCTACTGTACTCCAACTTTTCCATGGCAAAAACTCATCAAAGAAAACCATAGAGCCATCAAAATAAGCACACAACACAAAGAAAATAGAATCTGTCAAAACAGAGCAGTCTGTAGCAATCTGACTATTTTGAATACTTCTGTAACTCCAAAAATTCTGACAAAATAGGACGACCAGGGTAATTTGTATATTGATCTTCTATAAAAAGAGTTTATCATGTTCTGGTGTTTTTTAACAATTGCTTTCGTGACTGCATAAGTTTCTGTTTTTCAGCAAGATCAAACAACTATCACCCAAGAAGATCCTATAGGCTTTACTTGGCACAAACACTAATTAAAACATAAAAAACACAATAATAGCAGTAGCATAATTGTGCAAACACTCAAGAACAGAAAGCAAAAAACAAAAATAAATTTTATTCATTGGGTTGCCTCCTAACAAGTGCTATAGTTTTACGCCCTTAGCTAGGCATAAAGCAAGGATCTAAGTATTGTCATCTTTGGTTCGAGATCCATAAGATGCCCTCATGATTGATTCATAAGGTGGCCTGATTTTTGTTCTAGGAAAGTGTTCCATACCTTCCTCAAAGGAAATTGGAACTTAATATTGCCTTCTTTCATATCAATCACGGGAACGGTCTACCAAGAATAATTGGACAAGACGGATTGCAATCAATATCAAGAATAATAAAATCTGTGGGCACATAATTCCTATTTGCAAGAATAAGAACATCATTAATTCTTCCCATAGGCTTTTTAATAGTAGGATCCGCCAAGTGCAAATTCAAGGAACATTCTTCAAGATTAGTAAGACCAAGCACATCACATAAAGATTTCAGAATTGTAGAAACACTAGCACCCAAGTCACACAAATCAAAACACTCATAATTTTTAATCTTGACTTTGCTAGTAGGTTCCCATTCATCATGCAATTTTCTAGGAACTGAAACTTCTAATTTCAATTTTTCTTCAAAAGCTTTCATCATAGCATCAACAATATGTTTAGTAAAAGCTTTGTTTTGTTCATAGGCATGAGGTGAATTTATCATGGATTGCAACAAAGAAATACAATCAATCAAAGAGTAACTATCATAATTAATGTCTTTGTAATCCAAAAGAGTGGTCACATCACTAGTTAAAGTTTTAACCTCTCCAAACCCACTTTCATCAATTTTCTCAACAAGATTTTCACCCTCCGAAATATTGGGACGCCTTCTACCTAAAGTTGACTCTTCTCCAGTCCCTTTTTCATCAATCTTAACTTTACTAAACAAGGAAACACCAATCATTTTAAGATCTTCATGACTTTTACGAAAGTAATCACTAGAGAACGCTCTTTCTAAAAACTCTCTTTTATCTCTAAGCATAGCAGTTCTTTTCTTACTTTCATCCATAGAAACATAAAGAGCTTTAATTGATTCATCAACTTTAGGCACAAAAAATTTCAACTTGAGATTTTCCACATCAAGAGCAATTCTATCAAAACTTCTAGACAAATCATCAATCTTATTCAACTTTTCTTCTATAGAAGTGTTGAAAACTTTTTGCGTATTGATAAATTCTTTAATATTGTTCTCAAGATCAGAGGTGTTTCTATTATTATTATAAGATTGATTTCGATAGGAATTACCATAATTATTAGAGGAATTACTAGGAAAATGCCTAGGATTAAATTTACCGAAATTATTTTGAGAGATAAAATTCACATCTATGGCATCACTATTTTGCTCAATCAAAGTAGACAAAGGCATATCATTAAAATCAATAGGAGCACTTTTACTGGCAACCAATTTCATAAGAGCATCAACTTTATCACTCAAAGAAGAAATTTCTTCAACCAGATTAACTTTTTTACTAGTGGGAGCTCTTTCGGTATGCCATTGTGAATAATTTGCCATGATATTATCAAGCAATTTGGTGGCTTCGTCCAAAGTAATTTCCATAAAAGTTTCACCCGCGGCGGAATCTAAAAGATTACGAGAAACAAAATTCAACCGCGCTTTTTTTGTATGATCATCCAAAGATTTAACCCATGAGTTGGGCAATTCCTTAGCATCATTTTCATCCTTTCCCAAGATTGTGTAACATGCTCATGTTCAGGTTGCTTGAAATTCATGATCTGGGTTCTAAGGGAGACAATTTTTGCGGGTGGAAAATACTTAGTGATATAAGCATCTTTGCACTTATTCCAAGAATCGATACTATTGCGAGGCAAAGAAGAGAACCAAATTTTTGCAGAATCACGCAAAGAAAACGGAAATAATTCCATATTCACCACATCATTGTCCACATCTTTTTTTTGCATATCGCATAATTCCACGAAGGTATTAAGATGGGACGCGGCATCCTCATTAGGAGTACCGGAAAATTGATCTTTCATAACAAGATTCAGCAAAGCAGTATTAATATCACAAGACTCCGCACTAGTGGCGGGAGGAGCAATCGGAGTGCCAATAAAATCATTGTTGTTGGTATTTGAGAAATCACAAAACTTGGTGTTCTCTTGAGTCATGATGACCACACAACAAGATTGCACTCAAAAATAGATCCAGCAAGAAAATAGCGAACGGGAAAAGAGGGGCGAATAAAACGGCAAATTTTTGTGAAGTGGGGGAGAGGAAAACGAGAGGCAAATGGAAAATAATGTAAATTGCAAGGAGGTGAGATTTGTGGTTAGGAACCTGGTATATGTTGAAGATCCTCCCCGGCAACGACGCCAGAAATTCCTTTTGATGTCGCTTGAAGCTATGTCGGTATTTCCCCAAAGAGGAAGGGATGATGCAGCATAGCGGCGGTAGGTATTTCCCTCAGATATGAAACCAAGGTTATCGAACCAGTAGGAGAACCAAGCAACACAACGTAAACATCCCCTGCACACAAATAACAACACCTCGCAACCCGACATGTTAAAGGGGTTGTCAATCCCTTTCGGGTAACGGTGCCAGAAACGGTGCGTGGACGGTAGAAAGTTGTAATAGATTGAAATAATAGATCACAAATAAAATAAAGTGTAGAAAAGTATTTTTGTATTTTTGGTTTAATAGATCTGAAAATAAATGCAAGGAAAAAGTAGATCGCAAAGGCAAGTATAAGAAAGATGACCCAGGGGCCGTATATTTCACTAGTGGCTTCTCTCAAGAAAGATAGCAAATGGTGGGTAAACAAATTACTGTTGGGCAATTGATAGAACCTCAAATAATTATGATGATATCCAGACAATGATCATTACATAGGCATCACGTCCTAGATTAGTAGACCGACTCCTGCCTGCATCTACTGACGGAAATATGCCCTAGAGGGAATAATAAAGTTGTTATTTATATTTCCTAATATCATGATAAATGTTTATTATTCATGCTAGAATTGTATTAACCGGAAACTTAGTACATGTGTGAATACATAGACAAACGGAGTGTCACTCGTATACCTCTATTTGACTAGCTCGTTGAATCAAAGATGGTTAAGTTTCCTAGCCATAGACATGAGTTGTCATTTGATTAACGGGATCACATCATTAGAGAATGATGTGATTGACTTGACCCATTCCGTTAGCCTAGCACTTGATCATTTAGTTTATTTGCTATTGCTTTCTTCATGACTTATACATGTTCCTATGACTATGAGATTATGCAACTCCCGAATACCGGAGGAACACTTAGTGTGCTACCAAATGTCACAACGTAACTGGGTGATTATAAAGGTGCTCTATAGGCGTCTCCGATGGTGTTTGTTGAGTTGGCATAGATCGAGATTAGGATTTGTCACTCCGATTGTCGAAGAGGTATCTTTAGGCCCTCTCGGTAATGCACATCACTATAAGCCTTGCAAGCAATGTGACTAATGAGTTAGTTGCGGGATGATGCATTACGGAACGAGTAAAGAGACTTGCCGGTAACGAGATTGAACTAGGTATTGAGATACCGACGATCGAATCTCGGGCAAGTAACATACCGATGACAAAGGGAACAACGTATGTTGTTATGCGGTTTGACCGATAAAAATCTTCGTAGAATATGTGGGAGCCAATATGAACATCCAGGTTCCGCTATTGGTTATTGATTGGAGACGTGTCTCGGTCATGTCTACATAGTTCTCGAACCCGTAGGGTCCGCACGCTTAACGTTCGGTGACGATCGGTATTATGAGTTTATGTGTTTTGATGTACCAAAGGTAGTTCGGAGGCCCGGATATGATCACAGACATGATGAGGAGTCTCGAAATGGTCGAGACATAAAGATTGATATATTGGGCGGCTATATTCGGACACCGGAAGTGTTCCGGGTGATTTCGGAGAAAATCGGAGTGCCGGAGGGTTACTGGACCCCCCCCCCCCGGGGAACTAGTGGGCCTAGATGGGCCTTAGTGGAGAGAGAGGGGCTGCCAGGGCAGGCCGCGCGCCCCCTCCCCCTTGAGTCCGAATTGGACTAGGAGGGGGGTGGCGCCCCCCCTTTTTCCTTCCCCTCTCCCACTCCTTCCTCCCCCCTCCTTGTAGGACTAGGAAATGAGGAATCCTACTCCTACTAGGAGGAGGATTCCTGCCCTCCTTGGCGCGACCTAGGGTCGGCCGGCCTACCACCTTGCTCCTTTATATACGGGGGCAGGGGCAACCTAGAAGACACAACAGACAACTGTCTTAGCCGTGTGCGGTGCCCCCCTCCACCATAATCCACCTCGGTCATATCGTCGTAGAACTTAGGCGAAGCCCTGCGCCAGTAACTTCATAATCACCATCATCACGCCGTCATGCTGACGAAGCTCTCCCTCGACACTCAGCTGGATCGAGAGTTTGTGGGACGTCACCAAGCTGAACATGTGCAGATCGCGGAGGTGCCGTACTTCCGGTACGACTACATCAACCGCGTTGTCATAACGCTTCCACTTTCGGTCTACGAGGGTACGTAGACAACACTCTCCCCTCTCGTTGCTATGCATCACCTAGATGGATCTTGCGTGTGCGTAGGATTTTTTTTTTGAAATTACTGCGTTCCCCAACAGTGGCATCCGAGCCAGGTCTATGCGTAGATGTTATATGCACGAGTATAACACAAAGAGTTGTGGGCGATAATAGTCATACTGCTTACCAGCATGTCATACTTTGATTCGCCGGTATTGTTGGATGAAGCGGCTTGGACCGACATTACGCGTATGCTTACGCGAGACTGGTTCTACCGACGTGCTTCGCACACATGTGGCTGGCGTGTGTCAGTTTCTCCAACTTTAGTTCCGGTCCTTGTTGAAGGTTAAAACAGCACACTTGACGAAAAATCATTGTGGTCTTGATGCGTAGGTAAGAACGGTTCTTGCTCAGCCCGTAGCAGCCACGTAAAACTTGCAACAACAAAGTAGAGGACGTCTAACTTGTTTTTGCAGGGCGTGTTGTGATGTGATATGGTCAAGACATGATGCTAAATTTTATTGTATGAGATGATCATGTTTTGTAACAGAGTTATCGGCAACTGGCAGGAGCCATATGGTTGTCACTTTATTGTATGAAATGCAATCGCCATGCAATTGCTTTACTTTATCACTAAGCGGTAGCGATAGTCGTAGAAGCAATAGTTGGCGAGACGACAACGATGCTTCGATGGAGATCAAGGTGTCAAGCCGGTGACGATGGTGACCATGACGGTGCTTTAGAGATGGAGATCAAAGGCACAAGATGATGATGGCCATATCATATCGCTTATATAGATTGCATGTGATGTTTATCCTTTGTCCATCTTATTTTGCTTAGTTCGGCGGTAGCATTATAAGATGATCTCTCACTAAATTTCAAGGTACAAGTGTTCTCCCTGAGTATGCACCGTTGCGAAAGTTCGTCGTGCCGAGCCACCACGTGATGGTCGGGTGTGATAAGCTCTACGTTCACATACAACGGGTGCAAGCCAGTTTTGCACACGCAGAATACTCGGGTTAAACTTGACGAGCCTAGCATATGCAGATATGGCCTCGGAACACTGAGACTAAAAGGTCGAGCATGAATCATATAGTAGATATGATCAACATAGTGATGTTCACCATTGAAAACTACTCCATCTCACGTGATGATCGGACATGGTTTAGTTGATTTGGATCACGTGATCACTTAGATGATTAGAGGAATGTCTATCTAAGTGGGAGTTCTTAAGTAATATGATTAATTGAACTTTAATTTATCATGAACTTAGTACCTGATAGTATTTTGCATGTCTATGTTGTTGAAGATAAATGGCTCGTGTTGTTGTTCTGTTCAATTTTAATGTGTTCCTAGAGAAAGCTAAGTTGAAAGATAATGGTAGCAATTACACGGACTGGGTCCGTAACTTGAGGATTATCCTCATTACTGCACAGAAGAATTATGTCCTGGAAGCACCGCTAGGTGCCAAACCCGCTGCAGGAGCAACGCCAGATGTTATGAACGTTTGGCAGAGCAAAGCTGATGACTACTCGATAGTTCAGTGTGTCATGCTTTACGGCTTAGATGTTTTGAACGTCATGGAGCATATGAGATGTTCCCGGAGTTGAAGTTAATATTCCAAACAAATGCCCGGATTGAGAGATATGAAGTCTCCAATAAGTTCTACAGCTGCAAAATGGAGGAGAATAGTTCTATCAGTGAGCATATACTCAAGATGTCTGGGTATAACAATCACTTGATTCAACAAGGAGTTAATCTTCCTGATGATAGTGTCATTGACAGAATTCTTCAATCACTACCACCAAGCTACAAGAGCTTCGTGATGAACTATAATATGCAAGGGATGGATAAGACAATTCCCGTACTCTTTGCAATGCTAAAGGCTGTGGAGGTAGAAATCAAGAAAGAGCATCAAGTGTTGATGGTCAACAAGACCACCGGTTTCAAGAAAAAGGGTAAGGGGAAGAAGGGGAACTTCAAGAAGAACGGCAAGCAAGTTGCTGCTCAAGTGAAGAAGCCCAAGTCTGGACCTAAGCCTGAGACTGAGTGCTTCTACTGCAAAGGGACTGGTCACTGGAAGCGGAACTGCCCCAAGTATTTGGCGGATAAGAAGGATGGCAAGGTGAACAAAGGTATATGTGATATACATGTTATTGATGTGTACCTTACTAATGCTCGTAGTAGTGCCTGGGTATTTGATACTGGTTCGGTTGCTAATATTTGCAACTCGAAACACGGACTACGGATTAAGCTAAGATTGGCTAAGGACGAGGTGGCGATGCGCGTGTTCCAAAGTCGATGTGATCGCCGTCGGCACGCTACCTCTACATCTACCTTCGGGATTAGTTTTAGACATGAATAATTGTTATTTGGTGCCAGCGTTAAGCATGAACATTATATCTGGATCTTGTTTGATGCGAGACGGTTATTCATTTAAATCAGAGAATAATGGTTGTTCCATTTATATGAGTAATATCGTTTATGGTCATGCACCCTTGAAGAGTGGTCTATTTTTTTGAATCTCGATAGTAGTGACACACATATTCATAATATTGAAGCCAAAAGATGCAGAGTTGATAATGATAGTGCAACTTATTTGTGGCACTGTCGTTTAGGTTATATTGGTGTAAAGCACATGAAGAAACTCCATTCTGATGGACTTTTGAAATCACTTGATTATGAATCACATGGTACTTGCGAACCATGCCTCGTGGGCAAGATGACTAAAACTCCGTTCTCCGGAACAATGGAGCGAGCAGCAGATTTGTTGGAAATCATACATACTGATGTATGTGGTCCGATGAATATTGAGGCTCGCGGCGGGTATCGTTATTTTCTCACTTCACGGATGATTTGAGTAGATATGGGTATATCTACTTAATGAAACATAAGTCTGAAACATTTGAAAAGTTCAAAGAATTTCAGAGTTAAGTGGAAAGTCATCGTAACAAGAAAATAAAGTTTCTACGATCTGATCGTGCAGGAGAATATTTGAGTTACGAGTTTGGTCTTCATTTGAAACAATGCGGAATAGTTTCGCAACTCACGCCACCCGGAACACCACAACGTAATGGTGTGTCCGAACGTCGTAATCGTACTTTACTAGATATGGTGTGATCTATGATGTCTCTTACTGATTTACCGCTATCATTTTGGGGTTATGCTTTAGAGATGGATGCATTCACGTTAAATAGGGCACCATCTAAATCCGTTGAGACGACACCTTATGAACTATGGTTTGGCAAGAAACCCAAGTTACCGTTTCTTAAAGTTTGGGGTTGCGATGCTTATGTGAAAGAGCTTCAACCTGATAAGCTCGAACCCAAATCGGAGAAATGTGTCTTCATAGGACCCAAAGGAGACTGTTGGGTACACCTTCTATCACAGATCCGAAGGCAAGACATTCGTTGCTAAGAATGGATCTTTTCTAGAGAAGGAGTTTCTCTCGAAAGAAGTGAGTGGGAGGAAAGTAGAACTTGATGAGGTAACTGTACCTACTCCCTTATTGGAAAGTAGTTCATCACAGAAATCTGTTCCTGTGACTCCTACACCAATTAGTGAGGAAGCTAATGATGATGTGTTGGGGAACGTAGCAGAAATTCAAAATTTTCTACGCATCACCGAGATCAATCTATGGAGTAACCTAGCAACGAGGGGAAGGGGAGTGCATCTACATACCCTTGTAGATCGCGATGCGGAAGCATTGCAAGAACGCGGATGAGGGAGTCATACTCGAAGCGATTCAGATTGCGGTTGATTCCGATCTAAGCACCGAAGAACGGTGCCTCCGCGTTCAACACACGTGCAGCTCGGTGACGTCTCCCACGCCTTGATCCAGCAAGGAGAGAGGGAGAGGTTGGGGAAGACTCCATCCAGCAGTAACACGACGGCGTGGTGGTGATGGAGGAGCGTGGCAATCCCGCAGGGCTTCGCCAAGCACCGCGGGAGAGGAGGAGGAGGGAGAGGGGTATGGCTGCGCCGAAAGAGAGACGTTCTCGTGTCTATGGCAGCCCCAAACCTCAAGTATATATAGGGGAGGGGGAGGGCTGCGCCCCCATCTAGGGTTCCCCCCCCAAGGGGTGCGGCCAGCCCTAGATGGGGCTTGGGGGGGCGGCCAAGAGGGGGGGAGAGGGGGCGCCCCACTAGATGGGCCTTAGGCCCATCTGAGCCTAGGGTTTCCCCCTTCCCCCTTTTCTTGCGCCCTGGGCCTCTTGTGGGGGGCGCACCAGCCCACCTGGGGCTGGTCCCCTCCCACACTTGGCCCATGCAGCCCTCTGGGGCTGGTGGCCCCCTTGGTGGACCCCCGGGACCCTCCCGGTGGTCCCGGTACATTACCGATATCACCCGAAACTTTTCCGGTGACCAAAACAGGACTTCCCATATATAAATCTTTACCTCCGGACCATTCCGGAACTCCTCGTGACGTCCGGGATCTCATCCGGGACTCCGAACAACATTCGGTAACCACGTACATGCTTTCCCTATAACCCTAGCGTCATCGAACCTTAAGCGTGTAGACCCTACGGGTTCAGGAACCATGCAGACATGACCGAGACGTTCTCCGGTCAATAACCAACAGCGGGATCTGGATACCCATGTTGGTTACCACATGTTCCACGATGATCTCATCGGATGAACCATGATGTCGGGGATTCAATCAATCCCGTATACAATTCCCTTTTGTCTATCGATATGTTACTTGCCCGAGATTCGATCGTCGGTATCCCTATACCTTGTTCAATCTCGTTACCGGCAAGTCTCTTTACTCGTTCCGTAACTCACATCATCCAGTGATCAACTCCTTGGTCACATTGTGCACATGATGATGTCCTACCGAGTGGGCCCAGAGATACCTCTCCGTTTACACGGAGTGACAAATCCCAGTCTCGATTCGTGCCAACCCAACAGACACTTTCGGAGATACCTGTAGTGCACCTTTATAGCCACCCAGTTACGTTGTGACGTTTGGTACACCCAAAGCATTCCTACGGTATCCGGGAGTTGCACAATCTCATGGTCTAAGGAAATGATACTTGACATTAGAAAAGCTCTGAGCAAACGAACTACACGATCTTGTGCTAGGCTTAGGATTGGGTCTTGTCCATCACATCATTCTCCTAATGATGTGATCCCGTTATCAACGACATCCAATGTCCATGGTCAGGAAACCGTAACCATCTATTGATCAACGAGCTAGTCAACTAGAGGCTTACTAGGGACATGGTGTTGTCTATGTATCCACACATGTATCTGAGTTTCCTATCAATACAATTCTAGCATGGATAATAAACGATTATCATGAACAAGGAAATATAATAATAACCAATTTATTATTGCCTCTAGGGCATATTTCCAACAGTCTCCCACTTGCACTAGAGTCAATAATCTAGTTCACATCACCATGTGATTAACATTCACTGGTCACATCACCATGTGACCAACATCTAAAGAGTTTACTAGAGTCAACAATCTAGTTCACATCACTATGTGATTAACACTCAATGAGTTCTGGTTTGATCATGTTATGCTTGTGAGAGAGGTTATTAGTCAACGGGTCTGAACCTTTCAGAACCGTGTGCTTTACGAATATCTATGTCATCTTGTGGATGCTACCACGCGCTATTTGGAGCCATTTCAAATAACTGCTCTACTATACGAATTCGGTTTACTACTCAGAGTCATCCGGATTAGTGTCAAAGTTCGCATCGACGTAACCCTTTACGACGAACTCCTTTTCACCTCCATATCGAGAAAATTCCTTAGTCCACTAGATACTAAGGATAAGTTCGACCGCTGTCATGTGATCCACTCCCGGATCACTATTGTACCCCTTGACCAACTCATGGCAAGGCACACTTCATGTGCGGTACACAGCATAGCATACTGTAGAGCCTACGTCTAAAGCATAGGGGACGACCTTCGTTCTTTCTCTCTCTTCTGCTGTGGTCAGGTCTTGAGTCTTACTCAATACTCACACCTTGTAACACAGCCAAGAACTCCTTCTTTGCTGATCTGTTTTGAACTCTTTCAAAATCATGTCAAGGTGTGCGTTCTTTGAAAGTATCATCGGGCGTCTTGATCTATCTCTATAGATCTTTATGCCCAATATCTAAGCAGCTTTTATCCAGGTCTTCCTTTGAAAAACTCCTTTCAAACAACCCTTTATGCTTTCCAGAAATTTTACATCATTTCGGATCAACAATATGTCATTCACATATACTTATCGGAAATGTTGCAGCGCTCCCACTCGCTTTATTGTAAATACAAGTTTCTAACAAACTTTGTATAAACCCAAAAACTTTGATCACTCCATCAAAGCATATATTCTGACTCCGAGATGCTTGCTCTAGTCCATGGAAGGATCGCTGGAGCTAGCATACCTTTTAGCATCCTTAGGATCGACAAAACCTTTCTGATTTTATCACATACAACCTTTCCTTACGAAATCTGGTAAGGAAACTTGTTTTGACATCCATCTGCCAGATTTCATAAATGCAGCTAATGCTAACATGATTCCGACGGACTTAAGCATCGCTACGGATGAGAAAATCTCATCGCAGTCAACTCCGTGAACTTGTGGAAATACTCTTTGCCACAAGTCGAGCTTCATAGACGGTAACATTACCGTCCACGTCCGTCTTCTTCTCAAAGATCCATTTATCTCGGATTTCATGGCTTCTAACCATTTGTCGGAATATGGGCCCACCATCGCTTCTCCATAGCTCGTAGGTTCAGTATTGTCCAACAACATGATATCTCAGACAGGATCACGTACCACTCTGAAGTAGCACGCATCCTCGTCGTCCTACGAGGTTTGGTAGTGACTTGATCCGAAGTTTCATGATCACTATCATAAGCTTCCACTTCAATTGGTGTAGGTGCCACAGGAACAACTTCCTGTGCCCTGCTACACACTAGTTGAAGTGACGGTTCAATAACCTTATCAAGTCTCCACCATCCTCCCACTCAATTCTTTCGAGAGAAACTTTTCCTCGAGAAAGGACCTATTTTAGAAACAATTACTTTTGCTTCCAGATCTGAAATAGGAGGTATACCCAACTATTTTGGGTTTTCTATGAAGATGCATTTATCCGCTTTGCGTTCGAGCTTATCAGCCTGAAACTTTTTCACATAAGCATCACAGCCCCAAACTTTTAAGAAATGACAACTCAGGTTTCTCTAAACGGTGTCGTCTCAACGGAATTGCGTGGTGCCCCTTTTAAAGTGAATGCGGTTGTCTCTAATGCCTAACCCATAAACGATAGTGGTAATTCAATAAGAAACATCATGGTATGCACCATATCCAATAGGGTGCAGCTATGATGTCCGGACACACCATCACACTACGGTGTTCCAGGCGGTATTAATTGTGTAACACTTTCCACAATGTCTTAATTGTGTGCCAAACTCGTAACTCAGATACTCATCTCTATGATCATATCACAGACATTTTATCCTCTTGTCACGACGATCTTCAACTTCACTCTGAAATTACTTGAACCTTTCAATAATTCAGACTTGTGTTTCATCAAGCAAATACACTCAGCATCTACTCAAATCATCTATGAAGTAAGAACATAACGATATCCACTGCATGCCTCAGCACTCATTGGACTGCATACATCAAAATGTATTACTTCCAATAAGTTGCTCTCTTGTTCCATCTTACTAAAAACGAGGACTTTCAGTCATCTTGCCCATGTGGTATGATTTGCATGTCTCAAGTGATTCAAAATCAAGTGAGTCCAAACAATCCATCTGCATGGAGTTTCTTCATGCATATATACCAATAGACATGGTTCGCATGTCTCAATCTTTTAAAAAACGACTGAGTCCAAAGATCCATCTACATGGAGCTTCTTCATGCGTTCCATACCAATATGACTCAAATGGCAGTGCCACAAGAATGTGGAACTATCATTACTATTTTATATCTTTTGGCACGAACATGTGTATCACTACGATCGAGATTCATTTTAGGTGCAAGACCATTGAAGGTATTATTCAAATAAACGGAGTAACCATTATTCTCCTTAAATGAATAACCGTATTGCGATAAACATAATCCAATCATGCTCAACGCAAACACCAAATCTCGATGGTAGAGGGAGCATGCGGCGCTTGATCACATCAACCTTGGAAACACTTCCAACACATATCGTCATCTCACCTTTAGCTAGTCTCCATTTATTTCGCAGCTTTTATTTCGAGTTACTAACACTTAGCAACCGAACCGGTATCTAATACCCTGGTGCTGCTAGGAGTACTAGTAAAGTACACATTCATATAACGTATATCCAATATACTTTTGTCGACCTTGCCTGCCTTCTCATCTACCAAGTATCTAGGGTAGTACTGCTTCAGTGACCGTTCCTCTCATTACAGAAGCACTTAGTCTCGGGTTTGGGTTCAACCTTGGGATTCTCCACTAGAGCAGCAAATGATTTGCTGTTTCATGAAGTATCCCTTTTGCCCTTGCCCTTCTAGAAACTAGTGGTTTTACTAACCATCAACAATTGATGCTCCTTCTTGATTTCTACTTTTGCGGTGTCAAACATCGCGAATAGCTCAAGGATCATCATATCTATCCCTGATATGTTATAGTTCATCACGAAGCTCTACTAGCTTGGTGGCAGTGACTATGGAGAACTATCACTATCTCATCTGGGAGATTAACTCCCACTCGATTCAAGTGATTGTGGCACTCAGACAATCTGTGCACATGCTCAACGATTGAGCTTTTCTCCCTTAGTCTGCAGGCTTAAGAAACTTATCAGAGGTCTCATACCTCTTGACGTGGGCACTAGTCTGAAATCCCAATTTCAGTCTTCAGAACATCTCATATGTTCTGCGACGTTTCAAAACCGTCTTTGGTGCCACAATTCTAAACCGTTAGCATTACGCACTGAACTATCACGTAGTTATCAAAACGTGTATGTCAGATGTTCCGCAACATCTACAGACGACGCTGAGGTTCAGCACACCGAGCGGTGCATTAAGGACATAAGCCTTCTGTGCAGCAATGAGGACAATCCTCAGTTTACGGACCCAGTCCGCATAATTGCTACTACCAACTTTCAACTAAATTTTTCTCTAGGAACATATCTTAAACAGTAGAACTAAAGCGCAATGACATAATTTGTAAAGACCTTTTGACTATGTTCATGATAATGAAGTTCATTTGATTATTGAACTCCCACTCAGATAGACATCCCTCTAGTCATCTAAGTGATACATGATCCGAGTCAAACTAGGCCGTGTCCGATCATCACGTGAGACGGACTAGTCATCATCGGTGAACATCTCCATGTTGATCGTATCTTCTATACGACTCATGCTCGACCTTTCGGTCTCTTGTGTTCCGAGGCCATGTCTGTACATGCTAGGCTCGTCAAGTCAACCTAAGTGTTTCGCATGTGTTCCGAGGCCATGTCTGTACATGCTAGGCTCGTCAACACCCGTTGTATTCGAACGTTAGAATCTATCACACCCGATCATCACGTGGTGCTTCGAAACAACGAACCTTCGCAACGGTGCACAGTTAGGGGGAACACTTCTCTTGAAATTTTAGTGAGGGATCATCTTATTTATGCTACCGTCGTTCTAAGCAAATAAGATGTAAACATGATAAACATCACATGCAATCAAAAATAGTGACATGATATGGCCAATATCATTTTGCTCCTTTGATCTCCATCTTCGGGGCACCATGATCATCTTCGTCACCGGCATGACACCATGATCTCCATCATCATGATCTCCATCATTGTGTCTTCATGAAGTTGTCACGCCAATGATTACTTCTACTTCTATGGCTAACGCGCTTAGCAATAAAGTAAAGTAACTTACATGGCGTTATTCAATGACACGCAGGTCATACAAAAAATAAAGACAACTCCTATGGCTCCTGCCGGTTGTCATACTCATCGACATGCAAGTCGTGATTCCTATTACAAGAATATGATCAATCTCATACATCACATATATCATTCATCACATCTTCTGGCCATATCACATCACAAGGCACATGCTGCAAAAACAAGTTAGACGTCCTCTAATTGTTGTTGCAAGTTTTTACGTGGCTTGTATAGGTTTCTAGCAAGAACGTTTCTTACCTACGTAAGACCACAACGTGATATGCCAATTTCTATTTACCCTTCACAAGGACCCTTTTCATCGAATTTGTTCCGACTAAAGTGGGAGAGACAGACACCAGCTAGCCACCTTATGCATCTAGTGCATGTCAGTCGGTGGAACCTGTCTCACGTAAGCGTACGTGTAAGGTCGGTCCGGGCCGCTTCATCCCACAATGCCGCCGAAACAAGATAAGACCAGTAACGGCAAGAAGAATTGGCAACATCTACGCCCACAACTACTTTGTGTTCTACTCGTGCATAGAAACTACGCATAGACCTAGCTCATGATGCCACTGTTGGGGAACGTAGCAGAAATTCAAAATTTTCTACGCATCACCAAGATCAATCTATGGAGTAACCTAGCAACGAGGGGAAGGGGAGTGCATCTACATACCCTTGTAGATCGCGATGCGGAAGCGTTGCAAGAACGCGGATGAGGGAGTCGTACTCGAAGCGATTCAGATCGCGGTTGATTCCGATCTAAGCACCGAAGAACGGTGCCTCCGCGTTCAACACACGTGCAGCCCGGTGACGTCTCCCATGCCTTGATCCAGCAAGGAGAGAGGGAGAGTTTGGGGAAGACTCCATCCAGCAGCAACACGACGGCGTGGTGGTGATGGAGGAGCGTGGCAATCCCGCAGGGCTTCGCCAAGCACCGCGGGAGAGGAGGAGGAGGGAGAGGGGTATGGCTGCGCCGAAAGAGAGACGTTCTCGTGTCTATGGCAGCCCCAAACCTCAAGTATATATAGGGGAGGGGGAGGGCTGCGCCCCCATCTAGGGTTCCCCCCCCCAAGGGGTGCGGCCAGCCCTAGATGGGGCTTGGGGGGCGGCCAAGGGGGGAGAGAGGGGGCGCCCCACTAGATGGGCCTTAGGCCCATCTGAGCCTAGGGTTTCCCCCTTCCCCCTTTTCTTGCGCCCTGGGCCTCTTGTGGGGGGCGCACCAGCCCACCTGGGGCTGGTCCCCTCCCACACTTGGCCCATGCAGCCCTCTGGGGCTGGTGGCCCCACTTGGTGGACCCCCGGGACCCTCCCGGTGGTCCCGGTACATTACCGATATCACCCGAAACTTTTCCGGTGACCAAAACAGGACTTCCCATATATAAATCTTTACCTCCGGACCATTCCGGAACTCCTCGTGACGTCCGGGATCTCATCCGGGACTCCGAACAACATTCGGTAACCATGTACATGCTTTCCCTATAACTCTAGCATCATCGAACCTTAAGCGTGTAGACCCTACGGGTTCGGGAACCATGCAGACATGACCGAGACGTTCTCCGGTCAATAACCAACAGCGGGATCTGGATACCCATGTTGGCTCCCACATGTTCCACGATGATCTCATCGGATGAACCATGATTTCGGGGATTCAATCAATCCCGTATACAATTCCCTTTTGTCTATCGATATGTTACTTGCCCGAGATTCGATCGTCGGTATCCCTATACCTTATTCAATCTCGTTACCGGCAAGTCTCTTTACTCGTTCCGTAACTCACATCATCCAGTGATCAACTCCTTGGTCACATTGTGCACATGATGATGTCCTACCGAGTGGGCCCAGAGATACCTCTCCGTTTACACGGAGTGACAAATCCCGGTCTCGATTCGTGCCAACCCAACAGACACTTTCGGATATACCTGTAGTGCACCTTTATAGCCACCCAGTTACGTTGTGACGTTTGGTACACCCAAAGCATTCCTACGGTATCCGGGAGTTGCACAATCTCATGGTCTAAGGAAATGATACTTGACATTAGAAAAGCTCTGAGCAAACGAACTACACGATCTTGTGCTAGGCTTAGGATTGGGTCTTGTCCATCACATCATTCTCCTAATGATGTGATCCCGTTATCAACGACATCCAATGTCCATGGTCAGGAAACCGTAACCATCTATTGATCAACGAGCTAGTCAACTAGAGGCTTACTAGGGACATGGTGTTGTCTATGTATCCACACATGTATCTGAGTTTCCTATCAATACAATTCTAGCATGGATAATAAACGATTATCATGAACAAGGAAATATAATAATAACCAATTTATTATTGCCTCTAGGGCATATTTCCAACATGATGATCATGTAACTTCAGATCAAGTTACTACCGAACCTCGTAGGTCAACCAGACTAAGATCCGCACCAGAGTGGTACGGTAATCCTATTCTGGAGGTCATGTTACTTGACCATGAGGAACCTACAAACTATGAGGAAGCGATGATGAGCCCAGATTCCGCGAAATGGCTTGAGGCCATGAAATCTGAGATGGGATCCATGTATGAGAACAAAGTTTGGACTTTGGTTGACTTGCCCGATGATCGGCAAGCCGTCGAGAATAAATGGATCTTCAAGAAGAAGACTGACACTGACGGTAATGTTAATGTCTACAAAGCTCGACTTGTTGCGAAAGGTTTTCGACAAGTTCAAGGAGTTGACTACGATGAGACATTCTCACCCGTAGCAATGCTTAAGTCCGTCTGAATCATGTTGGCAATTGCTGCATTTTATGATTATGAAATTTGGCAAATGGATGTAAAGACTGCATTCCTGAATGGATTTCTGGAAGAAGAGTTGTATATGATGCACCCTGAAGGTTTTATCAATCCAAAGGATGCTAACAAAGTGTGCAAGCTCCAGCGATCCATTTATGGACTGGTGCAAGCATCTCGGAGTTGGAATAAACGTTTTGATAGTGTGATCAAAGCATATGGTTTTATATGGACTTTTGGAGAAGCCTGTATTTACAAGAAAGTGAGTGGGAGCTCTGTAGCATTTCTAATATTATATGTGGATGACATATTGTTGATTGGAAATTATATATAATTTCTGGATAGCATAAAAGGATACTTGAACAAGAGTTTTTCAATGAAAGACCTCGATGAGGCTGCTTATATATTGGGCATCAAGATCTATAGAGATAGATCAAGACGCTTAATTGGACTTTCACAAATCACATACCTTGCTAAAGTTTTGAAGAAGTTCAAAATGGATCAAGCAAAGAAAGGGTTATTGCATGTGTTACAAGGTGTGAAGTTGAGTTAGACTCAATGCCCGACCACTGCAGAAGATAGAGAGAAAATGTAGGTCATTCCCTATGCTTCAGCCATAGGTTCTGTCACGTATGCAATGCTGTGTACCAGACCTGATGTGTGCCTTGTTATTAGTTTAGCAGGGAGGTAGTAAAATAATCCAGGAGTGGATTACTGGACAACGGTCAAGAACATCCTAAAATACCTGAAAAGGACTAAGGATATGTTTCTCGTTTATGGAGGTGACAAAGAGCTCATCGTAAATGGTTACATCAATGCAAGCTTTGACACTGATCCGGATGACTCTAAGTCACAAACCGGATACATGTTTATATTGAATGGTGGAGCTGTCAGTTGGTGCAGTTCTAAGCAAAGCATCGTGGCAGGATCTACGTGTGAAGCGGAGTACATAGCTGCTTCAGAAGCAGCAAATGGAGTAGTCTGGATGAAGGAGTTCATATCTGATCTAGGTGTCATACCTAGTGCATCAGGTCCAATGAAAATCTTTTGTGACAATACTGGTGCAATTGCCTTGGCAAAGGAATCCAGATTTCACAAGAGAACCAAGCACATCATGAGACGCTTCAATTCCATCCGCGATCAAGTCAATAAGGGATATATAGAGATTTGCAAGATACATACGGATCTGAATGTTGCAGACCCGTTGACTAAGCCTCTCTCACGAGCAAAACATGATCAGCACCAAGACTCCATGGGTGTTAGAATTATTACTGTGTAATCTAGATTATTGACTCTAGTGCAAGTGGGAGACTGAAGGAAATATGCCCTAGAGGCAATAATAAAGTTGTTATTTATATTTCCTTATATCATGATAAATGTTTATTATTCATGCTAGAATTGTATTAACCGGAAACTTAGTACATGTGTGAATACGTAGACAAACAGAGTGTCACTAGTATGCCTGTACTTGACTAGCTCGTTGAATCAAAGATGGTTAAGTTTCCTAGCCATAGACATGAGTTGTCATTTGATTAATGGGATCACATCATTAGAGAATGATGTGATTGATTTGACCCATTCCGTTAGCCTAGCACTTGATCGTTTAGTTTATTTGCTATTGCTTTCTTCATGACTTATACATGTTCCTATGACTATGAGATTATGCAACTCCCGAATACCGAAGGAACACTTAGTGTGCTACCAAACATCACAACGTAACTGGGTGATTATAAAGGTGCTCTACAGGTGTCTCCGATGATGTTTGTTGAGTTAACATAGATCGAGATTACGATTTGTCACTCCGATTGTCGGAGAGGTATCTCTGGGCCCTCTCGGTAATGCACATCACTATAAGCCTTGCAAGCAATGTGACTAATGAGTTAGTTGCGGGATGATGCATTACGGAACGAGTAAATAGACTTGCCGATAACGATATTGAACTAGGTATTGAGATACCGACGATCGAATCTCGGGCAAGTAACATACCGATGACAAAGGAAACAACGTATGTTGTTATGCAGTTTGACCGATAAAGACCTTCATAGAATATGTGGGAGCCAATATGAACATCCAGGTTCTGCTATTGGTTATTGATCGGAGACGTGTTTCGGTCATGTCTACATAGTTCTCGAACCTGTAGGGTCCGCACGCTTAACGTTCGGTGACTATCGGTATTACGAGTTTATGTGTTTTGATGTACCGAAGGTAGTTCGGAGTCCCGGATATGATCACGTACATGACGAGGAGTCTCAAAATGGTCGAGACATAAAGATTGATATATTGAACGGCTATATTCGGACACCGCAAGTGTTCCGGGTGATTTCGGAGAAAACCGGAATGCCGGAGGGTTATCGAAACTCCCCCGGGGAACTAGTGGGCCTGGATGGGCCTTAGTGGAGAGAGAGGGGGGCTGCCAGGGCAGGCCGCGCGCCCCTCCCCCTTGAGTCCAAATCTCTACTCCTAATGTCTCAGTTGGTAGTCTCCGTTCCGAGTTTATTTTCGTCCCACCTATCATGGTTTTTTTTCGTCCCACCTTTGTCGGGTTTTTTCCGTCCTCCTCCGCGTCCGAAGTAACGATCCCCTGTGGTAGCGATCTCGTCGCAAGAAAAAAAACCCAGGAAAAACCACGTAGCGAGGCCCCTCGCACGAGAAAAAAAACGGAGGAAATAAGCTGTGGGAAGAAATCAAAAACGGATGAACCAGGGATGCGAGGCCCCGTCGTGCAAAAAGAAAAGAAAAAACTGACGAGCGAGGGCAGTCTCGCTACGAGGACGAGATTAGGAGAACCCACGCCCCAGCCGCCATCGCCGCCGCCGATCCCTTCGCCGTCGCCGATCTATTCGCTACGGCGACGGAAACCACGCCCTAGCCGCCATCGCAGATCCCTTTGCTGCCGCCGAGGTCCTGGAGGAGCCGCCGCCACCTTCATTGCGGACCTCCAGGTCGCCGTCGGGACACCGCGGCAGAGGTTCGCCACGGCCGCCGTCGAGTTCCGAGAGGGGCATGACCCCAGGGAGATCTTCGTCGGGGTTGCCGCCGCCGCCGACGTCGCCTGCCGAAGGTGAGATCCCAGGACCTGTCTCCTCCTCTCTTTGCAGCGCTATGCTCTGTCGCGAGGCTGACGGTGGCGGGTGGGTCGATGAACAGAGAGGAAAGGTACGGTGCCGTCGATCCGTCCTGCCTGTGGATTCACTGGATGCGTCTTGGTGGAGTGAGCGCTCGTGAGATTCGATCTGGTTGCTCTGTCTTTCAAGGTGGATTCGTTGTCAGTAGGTTGGGACGGATTGATCGCTGTTGGATTTGTTAACTTGCAGGTGGGCTAAACCTCTCGTCCTCTGGCGACGAACATCGCCTCCCGCTAGGGTATGCGGGCGACAATCGTTACTCAGCGCCAGCAGGTCGCTGCCCCGTCCTCCAATTGACAATGGTAGCATGCTTATGCCTTGGGGCATGGTGTCGCGGGTAGAGTGTGTGCTGCCATGGCTGAACGAAGCAGCAGTCGGCTGTGCACACTGTCTGACTACTATTGATGTTGGTCTTTCATGTAGGCTTGCCTTCAAATATCACGGCAAGGTATGTGATTTCTTATACTGTAACAGACTGTACAAGTTCACTCTCATATACAAGGACCATGAAATTGGATTGTGGCATTACTTCAACTATTTTATGAAGTCCACTGATTTTTTGATGAATAACTAATAGGTATGTATGGATAGTGCAACCTGCATATTCACAACTCTGAAGCAATAGAACTACAATCAGCTCACAACCCCCATCGAGTAGTACACCATCTGTTCAATTCAGAGGTACTCATCTTGTTGATTCAGGTGAGATCTATTACCTATACCTTAGATCCTCTAAACTGAAGGAGCTCCGATGGGAAGGGTATTTTAAAATCTGGTGTTGTCTACATGTTTTGGCTGCTTGTATCTTCCTAGGCGATGTCTTACTAGCTGACGAGCAAATCATATGAAAATATGAACCACATATGATCTTTGCTAATAGAAGTACAACACTCAACCTGTGCTATGTCAATTCTATGGCCACTACATATTCAGACGGGCAAATGAACCAAATAAATCTTTCAGTGGGCCAGTGATAATATTATTTGTTGAACTGATTAGAGAAGTAAACTATATACAACAGTAAACAGAAGTTGAATTGTTTAGAGAGGTAAACTATAGAACGGTAATCTGAAGTACACTTGGATCCCAAAGATGCTGGTGGAAATACGTCAACAAGTTACCCGCTACAATCATCACCAGAGATATAACCACAAAAACTGTAGTTCAAAGCTATCCGCTACATTAACTTTGAATTTCCTATCCATTCTCATCAACGATGACCTGCCATAAACCGTACAAATAACAATGAGTATTGTGTTTACCTGCACACAAAAGAAGGGAATTGTTCCTGAACCTGGTTTCTGAGGCCAGGCACGAGTATTGTTTAATTTCAGAATTTGAGAAGAGGTGTAAACCATTAAGAGGGACGTACCATGACGCCAAAAGTTTCAGTCTGCCACCAAGTTTATTTTGTTCATCCCACAAAAAACATGAACTCTCAATCAATGGCTGCATAGCGTCAGAACACAAGAGGATTTTGAGCCAAACAAAATATATTCATTTAAAAAAATCACTGCTGGACCGACTGTTATTCTTCAGTTGCATTCCCTCTACTTATCTCTGACGAATCTACTATTCTTCAGTTGCATCCCCCTGTACTGATATTAGCTAATATAAGTGACAATGCTCTGACTCTTGGAATTTGTAATGCTCATCCAATCCTCCCCGTCTATACCTATTTAATAGCTTCAAGAGCTCTCCCCAAATCATCATTCAAAAGTTCTTCATCTACTTGTGCTATGTTACGTAGATATTTTTCTAGCTTTCAAAGGAAGCATGTCCAGGTGTTCCTAACATGCTCGAGGTTTGTAGGGAATTTAGAATATGTATATCGATCGGGCACCTTCGTTGTGTGAAATTCCTTACTTATTATGTCACTTATATCAGCTAACTATCAAGACCAATGAACTGCATCACGTCAATGTAATCACTTTTTAGTTTATGTCAAGATTAATAGACTGCATATGCACCCCACACCCTTGGTTAGATCTACAATCAAATGTAATGGTGAGATTTAATTTAAAAACAGTTAACTTGTTTGCATGGCTATGCAAAATTAGACAATGATTACATTCTTTAAATAAACAGTTAAGGGCATGCCAGACTTTGCAATCTTCAGAAGAGATTGTTAGCCGAAAATCTGCAAGACAATATATCTGCGTACTTCGAGGACTGGTAGTTTGTTGCAATTACCAGATACTGCAAGCTGTGGTTCTAATTCATTCTTTCGCATTACTGTTTTGGAATTCAATCTGTGGTTGACTGTTACTTGATGGTTCTCTTGTTTCGATCTCCTAGGACTGGAATGTAGAAGCTTTTTGTTTGTTTTCTCACCATATCGTTGTAACAACTCTCAGTGTCTTATGAAAATTCTGAAGTAGTTTGGAGAAAAGATGTGTGAGAAGTAGGTGTATAGATATGTTCCTTCCATGTATTGGATCGAGGAATTTCCTATATTTCTTCTTTTATTAATTTCAGGAGAGGAAGAGAATTTTAGTGGTACTTCAGATTTTGGTAATTGTTCATGATTGAGTTCACCATAATTGATAAAAAAAATTATGACTGTTATCATTTTCATGGTTTATTTTAGTTGCTGGAAGGAAAGCACTGCTAGAAATTTCGGAATTGAGATGTGGTTTTGAACAGTTCTGTCAGGTATTGCTTATTTGCATTGTGCGATCACAATTCTGGGGACAATCGTTTTTAGTTTTGTAGTATCGGATCTGGGTCCTATCTTTCTAGCAGATCACCACATTTGGGATTTGGCTTATTAAACAACAAGCAAACAATAAATTTTGTGAATATAATGTGACGTTTCCAGTTATAACTTTTAGACTTTTGATTCCTTCCTTTAGTTGTCAGCGGAAAATACTGAAGGCATGTAGTTGTATACATGTTTGAAAAATCAGAAGCGGTTAGTAACATTTTGCATCCTGATACTACAATCGACATTACTAAGCTTGATGCACTCATGATTCTTTAATAACAAGATTAACAGTGATGTTGCTGCTTGAGTTACTTTGCAGGTAACGCTGTTATGCCAATGACATAGTTTATTCAGCTCTCAGGACAACTACTTTATTCTCTATGCTAGCTAAAGGCCCGAAACATAATAAGCCAAGCCTCTGTCGATTTAGCCAAAGCAGGCCTGGAGAAAATAACGTCGGATTTTTAAGCATGGCAAACCGAACGTTTTTTATGACAGTTAGTTGGCGTGAGGATGGCACTTTTAGTTTACGAGCACGGAAATTTTCTGAATAAAATGAACTAAAGCGGATGTGTCATGCTTGCCATCCCCCACAAACATAAATTGCCATAAAAATGTTTGATTTACCATGGTACAAATTTTAAAAAGCCCGTGGCAACGCACGGGCGTTTTACTAGTTGTACTAGGAGGGGGGTGGCGCCCCCCTTTTTCCTTCTCCTCTCCCACTCCTTCCTTCCCCCTCCTAGTAGGACTAGGAAAGGAGGAATCCTACTCCTACTAGGAGGAGGATTCCTCCCCTCCTTGGCGCGCCCTAGGGCTGGCCGGCCTCCCCCCTTGCTCCTTTATATACGGGGGCAGGGGGCACCCTAGAAGACACAATAGACAACTATCTTAGCCGTGTGCGGTGCCCCCCTCCACCATAATCCACCTCGGTCATATCGTCGTAGTGCTTAGGTGAAGCCCTGCACCGGTAACTTCATCATCACCGTCATCACGCCGTCGTGCTGACGAAGCTCTCCCTCGACACACAGCTGGATCGAGAGTTCGTGGGACGTCACCGAACTGAACGTGTGCAGATCGCGAAGGTGTCGTACTTTCGGTACTAGGGTCGGTCGGATCGTGAAGACGTACGACTACATCAACCGCGTTATCATAACGCTTCCGCTTTCGGTCTACGATGGTACGTAGACAACACTCTTCCCTCTCGTTGATATGCATCACCTAGATGGATCTTGCGTGTGCGTAGGACTTTTTTTGAAATTACTGCGTTCCCTAACATCTACTACTATTACTCTACACATCGACTGCTATCCAGCATGCATCTAGTGTATTAAGTTCATGAAAAAACGGAGTAATGCAATAAGAACAATGACATGATGTAGACAAGATCTATCCATGTACAGATAGACCCCATCGTTTTATCCTTAGTAGCAACAATATATACCTGTCGTTTCCCTTTCTGTCACTGGGATCAAGCACCGTAAGATCGAACCCACTACCGGGCACCTCTTCCCATTGCAAGATAAATAGATCAAGTTGGCCAAACAAAACCTGACGGGGATATACCCCGCGGTATGACCCGGCCGGATATATGACCCGGCTGGGACTTGGCGTTTCATTGGTAGCCCGCCGGAGGATTGGCAACTCACGAGTCTGGCGGCTTACTGGTCTGACGAATCACGAGCCTGGCGACTCATTGATGGCCCAGACGGCGGTCAGATAGAGGACTAGGCCCAAGGCCGAGAAGGCCGGCTCATGTTATGGTGGGCCGGCTTAAGAGGAAAGGCATAAGGAATATTCTCCTACAAAGGAGACCCGACTTGTATTCAACTTGTAAGAAAAGATAGACTAGTCCTAGTCCTACTAGGACTCCACATGTAACCCGCCCCTTTAACTTATATAAGGAGGGGCAGGGCTCCCCAAGAGGGACAGACAAGGAACAAGAAACAATCTCTAGGGCTAGACACCGAGAGCCGGTTCCCGGCGACTCTCCCGTGATCATAATGAGACCTAGCCTCAAATAGCATGTAGGGTTGTTACCGGATGATGTTTCCCGGGGCCCGAAGCTGTCTAAATCCTTGTCTTGTGTTGCGTCTCTCGATTCCGCTCAACCCCTCTCAAGCTACCACATAGATGCGTTGGCCTCGCGACTAAGTCCTGACATTAAGGACATCTGCCGTGACAATTCCATGACAGTTGGCGCCCACCGTGGGACCCGCGCACGGTGGTGTTGAGTTTTTGGAGGGAGCCCTTTAGGGATCCAGAAGCTTGCAATTGGACAGATGAAGAAAGAGCCGGCCTGGAGCAATCACTCAGGATAACCCGGCGTATAAGAGACTAAGACCAAAAGAAATTAGGGTTGGGTCTGTGTACCGCCGCTGCGATCTACAATCCATCAAGACCGACAGGGGATCGATTTCGTCTGTGCGTCACCTCCTGTGATTCGTCAAAAGTTGCCGGCTCCCACTCGGAGGAAGAAGAACACGTAATTGTTATCGTGATCTGCCATGTGGCGGTACTCACGCACGAATCCTACAAGGAGTCCACGTGATGTGCTTTGAACAAACCGGTCAATAAAAGGAGCAGCCACTCGAAGGAAAAAGTTGAATTCGCTGCCCAACCGTCGTACGGACAGCCGGATAGCAATCGAACAGCCAATCCTGACGTGACGCTGTCCGCGCGTGCCACGAATCCTGAGGCCGGCTTCTGCACTTGCTGTCCGTAGTACAGCCCCGTGGTGGCAAAGTATTAATCACAGGTGCCGCCATGCATGGGACTCAAGCGTTACAAGTTATACACCCAGATCATTCTTTTGGTTATCCTGCAAAATACAGGACGCAGTCATCGTGAGATGATCATGGGACCAGTACTCCTATTAAAATACAGTACTAGTTGTTCTCTTCTAGCAGCAGTTGCACGATTTTCAAAACTCAGAATCACGTGAGGGACCAAAGTACTACTTGGCCAAAGTGAATACATGGGTATTAATCAAAGTCACATGATAAGACACAGTGGGTTTACAGGAGCACTAATTGATGGCTACTAATATGAAGACTGCTGTCAAAAGGTGGGCCAGAGCCGCCCCCGCACGGACCTCTCGTCGAGCTGCGCGCTTCTGCCAGCGTGCCTCCGTTGTCAAAGCCGCCTTGGCCGATCGCTGCTGTCCTCCGGTCGCTTCCCGCAAGTCGCCGTTGTGAGCGCGCCGGCCGGCTCCTGTGCTGTGCGCTGAGCTGCTGGCCACCTCTGAGTCGCCGCCTACGGCCGAGCCGTCCCGGATCCTTTTATTCCGTCAGATACAACAGGTTAAACACTTACGGTCTCCAACGCCGCGGCCCTTTGCTACTTCAAATTGCCGTCACTCTGGCCCCTGCGCGTGGTCGCCTGTTCCAGGACCGCAGCTGCGCCCGTTTCTGTCAAGACGGTCCGTTGAAGAGCAAAGCCACTTCTGCCATGTTGAGCCGCTGGGGGGCTGTATTGAGTCGCCGGTCTGTCTGAGCCGTCTCTGTCGCGTTGAACGGATCATCCGTCATCCGAACAAATCAGGTGATATCCATTCAAAGTTTCTTATTAGCACATATTATATTTGTCAAAAAGAGCAGTTTATCTTTGCCTTGGTCGGCAATATCGTTTATGCAGGGCAATGGTTCACTGCAAGAGCGATGGCCGTGTCATGTTGCTCGACGAACACGTGTGCAAGCCGCCGCCTCTGCGGCCCAATTTACATCAACACGTCGGCTGACTTGCCGGTTCACGCGTCCGCACCAGCTTACAACGCGGAGGACAACTTGCTCGTCCGCACCGGTTTACAAAACCTCAGCCGACTCATTTGTCTACATCCGTAGCCGACTCGCTCGTGATTGGTTTTAACTTCACCATAGTGATCATCAACTCCGCGGCGGATAAATTCTGGCTTAACATATCAGGTGAAATCCATCCAGTATATTTTTATATTATATATTGCTTTCTTTAAAAGAGCAATTACTCTGGCTTGCAAGTTTTCCAATGCAGGACAAATTGTCCACTGCAAAAAGGGATTATTATATCACTAAGTTATTGGATAACTCATGCCGGTTTACATCATGGTTAAATATGAAGAATCTCAAGCCAACTCCTCGAGTCGTCTTGAGACTCGGGGGCTACAATGACATGACTCGGGAACTCCGGGTCATTGGCGGGAAGGATAACCCGGTTCCGGAGGCCACCGCCATATTGATCAAAATTTAAAGGTCGTCAGAAAATTGCCGGGTCAAATCAAAGATTCCAGTTAAAATCCGGCTCAAGAGACTTGACATCTCCCACAAAGCACTGAAGCTCTTAAATATCCGGTTTAAAATCCGGTTCAAGGGAAATTTATCTGCCACAAAGTTTTGAAGCTCTCAAATCCGGTTCAAGGTAAATTTGTTTATCACAAAGCTTTGAAACTTTCAATATCCGGTTTTTCCGGTTCAAAAAGAATTTATCTCTCGCAAAAGTTCGAGTTCTCAGGAAAAATTAAAGGGACCAAAAAGAGTCTGTTACAAAGCACAACCTAAACATAGGTACCCTGCTTTAATGACCATTGGGAGCTGATCGTATTCGAATTTAGCTTAATCCTTTTGGTGTGACCCCGATCGTATTCGAATCAGAGTCGTTAAATATTCTCATGATCACTAGGGGGCTTCCTGTTCAAACATAGGTCGTATTCGAACCAAAGAGAATATAGCTGTCGATACCCGTTTGATTGGCACACTGCCGAGCTCACTAGGGGGCTTCTTGATCATATTCGAATCTTAGCTCAACCCCTTTTGGGAACCGACGTGGATCGTATTCGAATCAGTGTCGTTAAACAACTCTCAAGGTCATTTGGGGGCTTCCTGTTCAAACATAGGCCGTATTCGAACCAAAGAGAACATAGCTGTCGGTACCCTCTTGATCGGCAACGCCAAAGCCACTGGGGGCTATATGATCGTATTCAAATCTTAGCTTAACCCCTTTGAGACGGTTTTCTGATCGTATTCGAATCAGAAGCCTAAAATTTTTTGAAGTCTCTTTTTGCAAACAGTTTTTGGATTTTATTTGAAGCTCTTTTGATCATATCTAAAGTGTATATGAGTGGTTGCTATTTAACCCGGTTTGACTTTGGATGATAAGTCACCATCATATGACAATCATAAACATTTGGAAGTCTTGATTTCTAAAGATTGGGTTATCACCCTTACTGCACAGGTCATGTAAACCGGCAGTACAAATTCAATATCACAATAGTTATATGTGAGATATTATGACCCGCCCTGCGGTAAACCGTCAAGGGATTTTGTGATCTACTTGTGTGCAGGATAAGACTACATTTGGGTGGTTACCCGTCCTGGCTTTTGACGTTAAGTCGCCAGGACATATGTTGTTTAAACTCTGTGCAGGATTTACAGAGCTATGACTTACATAAATGATTAAGTTCAAGCCCATCATCAAAGATTGAAATTGGTGTCTCAAACGGGTTATCAATTCTTGATTTTCTCAAAGGCTATAAGCCGCCGGGTTATAAAAGTTCCGGCTTACAATGGAGGCGTATTAAATTGCCATCGGCCAAGAGCCGCCGAGTATTTAAGCTCCGGATTTACTTATCAACAGATGAGGTATTCAAAGTCGCTTTGGCGCACTGGCTATTATTTTATCAATGGATATGATTTATTATACAATGAAAGGAATAGTCCCGAGTCGCTGTAGGCTTACGACCCGACACTTGGGGGCTACATTATTCAAATTGATATTATATCGAATATGCAAGTCCCATGTTACTGCCAGCATATACCATGGCACTTGGGGGCTAATGCAAAGTCATTTTTGCTCAACTTATTGAAGACCCGACTCATCAGATTCTAAATGAGCCGGCCCTTGGGGGCTACCAATTGGTCCTGTCAAAAGTTCAAGGTACACAAGCATTAATCCATTATATTGAACGGTCCACTATTCAGTTGGTAGAGTACAAAGCTCTTAACCTTGTGGATGTGGGTTCAAGCCCCATGGTGGAGATTATATTATATGATGTTATTATCAATAAATTATATACAAAGTCCCAGCTCAGTATTATCTTACTAAGCCGGCCCTTGGGGGCTACACGTTGCTGTTCAAGTTTACATGGTTATATCTACAAAGTCCCTGCTCATTATTGCATAATGACCCGACCCTTGGGGGCTACACTGGTTGAAGTTTTCATGAGCATAAGGCAATTATAAGTCCCAGGTTGCTGCAAGCATGACAACCCGGCACTTGGGGGCTACAGGTGATATGCATGTAAGGGAGAAAAAATCTTCAAATTCTCAGTTTGGAGTAGACCAGATTAACCCGGTGTCTGCAACAATCATGACCCGGCATCATTTATTTATAACCCGGCAATTTTGGCAATCATAAATCGGCAAGTTCTACATTCTCAAGCCGGCTGAATATCTGTTGAATATTTCAAGACCAATATTTTTGTCAAGTCAGAGCATTGAAGGCCGACTCAAATGGATGCTTTATTTACAATATTTCTTCTACAAGCCAATATATTATGAAGTTGGTCTATTGACCCGGATTTTCCAGAAGGAGGAGATGACAAGGACTTAAGGATGATCAAGTGCCGGCTTACAAGAATATTTAACCCGGAGTACAACCTGTCAATTTGTTCTTGTGTTTATGTTGTAGATCAGTTTAACATGGATAAATCCAAATTAAACTTGGGGGCTAATGACGGGGATATACCCCGCGGTATGACCCGACCGGATATATGAACCGGCTGGGACTTGGCGTTTCATTGGTAGCCCGCCGGAGGATTGGCAACTCACGAGTCTGGCGACTTACTGGTCTGACGAATCATGAGCCTGGTGACTCACTGATGGCCCAGACGACGGTCAGGTAGAGGACTAGGCCCAAGGCCGAGAAGGCCGACTCATGTTATGGTGGGCCGGCTTAAGAGGAAAGGCATAAGGAATATTCTCCTACAAAGGAAGCAAGACCCGGACTTGTATTCAACTTGTAAGAAAAGATAGACTAGTCCTAGTCCTACTAGGACTCCACATGTAACCCGCCCCTTTAACTTATATAAGGAGGGGCAGGGCTCCCCAAGAGGGACAAACAAGGAACAAGAAACAATCTCTAGGGCTAGACACCGAAAGCCGGTTCCCGGCGACTCTCCCGTGATCATAATGAGACCTAGCCTCAAACAGCATGTAGGGTTGTTACCGGATGATGTTTCCCGGGGCCCGAAGCTGTCTAAATCCTTGTCTTGTGTTGCGTCTCTCGATTCCGCTCAACCCCTCTCAAGCTACCACATAGATGCGTTGGCCTCGCGACTAAGTCCTGACACTAAGGACATCTGCCGTGACAATTCCACGACAAAACCCAAATATCGGAGAAGAAATACGAGGCTATAAGAGATCAAAGAAACTCAAATAATTTTCATGGATATAAAAAGATATGACTGATCATAAACTCGAAGTTCATCAGATCCCAACAAATACACCGCAAAAAGAGTTACATCATATGGATCTCCAAGAGACTATTGTATTGAGAATTCAGCGAGAGAGAGGAAGCCATCTAGCTACTAACCATGGACCCGAAGGTCTACAAAGGACTACTCGCGCATCATCGGAGAGGCACCAATGGAGGTGGTGAACCCCATCCGAGATGGTGTCTAGATTGGATCTGGTGGTTCTGGACTCTGCGGCGGCTGGATGAATATTTCGTCGACTCCCCTAGGGTTCTGGTAATTTTGGGGTAGCAAAGAGGCGGTCCGGGGGGCACCCGAGGTGGGCACAACCCACCAGGGCGCGCTTGGGCCTCCTGGCGCACCCTGGAGGGTTGTCCCCTCCTCGGGACACCCCCCAGGTGCAACCAGGGCCCAATATCTTCCTTCCGGTCCATACAAAATCTCCGTCAAGTTCCGTTGCATTTGGACTCCGTCTGATATTGATTTCCTGCGATGTAAAAAACATGCAAAAAACAGCAACTGGCACTTGGCACTATTGATACGCCTCCAACGTATCTACTCTTTCTCACGCTTTTCCTCTTGTTTTGGACTTTAGTTAGCATGATTTGAATGAAACTAACCCCTGACTGATGCTGTTTTTAGCAGAATTACCATGGTGTTGTTTTTGTGCAGAAATAAAAGTTCTCGGAATGAAACGAAACTTTGCGAGGAATTTTTATGGAATAAAAGAGGATTTTTGGAGCCAAGACCCACCAGAGAGGGGCCCGTGGGTGGGCACAACCCACCAGAGCACGCCCCCCTCTCTTGGCGCGCCCAGGTGGGTTGTACCCACCTGGTGGCCCCCGAACGATCCCTTGATACTATAAAATCACATTATTCAAGAAAAAATCATGGAGAAAGAATTATCGCGTTCCACGAGATGGAGCTGCCGCCAAGCCCTGTTCTTCCTCGGGAGGGCAGATCTGGAGTCTGTTTGGGGCCCCGGATAGGGGGATCTTCGTTCTTCGTCATCACCAACCATTCTCCATCACCAATTCCATGATGCTCCCCACTGGGAGTGAGTAATTTCTTCGTAGGCTCGCTGGTCGGTGAGGAGTTGGATGAGACTCATCATGTAATCGAGTTGGTTTTGTTAGGGCCTGATCCCTAGTATCCACTATGTTCTTAGATTGATGCTGCTATGACTTTGTTATGCTTAATGCTTGTCACTTTGGGCCCGGGTGACATGAACTCAGATCTGAACCATTTATGAATTCATCATTATATCCATGTTTTAGATCCGATCTTGCAAGTTATAGTCACCTACTACATGTTATGATCCGGCAACCCCGGAGTGACAACAACCGGGCTGATACGTCTCCAACGTATCTATAATTTATGAAGTATTCATGCCATGTTTTCTATTGTATTATATGATTTTGGTATGATTTGATTATAACTAACCCGGAGTGACGCTGTTTTCAGCAGAACTCCCGTGGTGTTTTTTTTATGCAGAAATAAAAGTTCTCGGACTGCGATGAAAATCAGCGGAGAATTTTTATGGAAAATATAAAAAATACTGGAACGAATAGTTACCGGAGGGGAGTCCCGTGGGCCCCACGAGGGTGGAGGGCGCGCCCCTGTGCCTCGTGGACTCTCCGTGGGGCCCCCCTGACTTGTTCTCGATGCCAACCTTTCGTATAAATACCCAAACCTCCAGAAAGTAACCCAGATCGGAAGTTCCACCGCCGCAAGCCTCTGTAGCCACGAGAAGTCAATCTAGGCCCTCTCTGGCACCCTGCCGGAGGGGGCCATCATCACCGGAGGCCATGGGGGAGGATCCCGGAGGGGCCATCATAGCCATGAAGGCCAAGGACCAGAGGGGGAACCTCTCCCCATCCAGGGGGAGGCCATGGAGGAGGAAGCACAAGGGGGAGAACCTCTCCTCCTCTCTCTCGGTGGCGCCGGAGTGCCATCGGTGTCGGTGTCAAAACCGGCGGATCTCGGGTAGGGGGTCCCGAACTGTGCGTCTAAGGTCGATGGTAACAGGAGACATGGGACACAATGTTTACCCAGGTTCGGGCCCTCTTGATGGAGGTAATACCCTACTTCCTGCTTGATTGATCTTGATGAATATGAGTATTACAAGAGTTGATCTACCACGAGATCGTAATGGCTAAAACCCTAGAAGTCTAGCCTGTATGACCGTGTCCTTTTCGGACTATGCCCTCCGATTTATATCACCGGAGGGAACTAGGGTTGTACAAAGTCGGTTATAGAGAAAGGAATCTTCATATTTGGTCGCCAAGCTTGCCTTCCACGCCAAGGAGAGTCCTATCCGGATACGGGAGAAAGTCTTCGGTCTTGTATCTTCTCAGCCCATTAGTCCGGCCCATGTCCAACAGGCCGGACGCCCGAGGACCCCTTAATCCAGGACTCCCTCAGTAGCCCCCGAACCTGGATTCAATGACGAGGTATCCGACGCGCAGATTTGTCTTCGGCATTGCAAGGCGGGTTCCTCCTTTCGAACTCCAAGATAGTCTTCGGACGCAATGATCGTGTCCGAACCTATAACACACATACCACACACAACCGCAGAGAGTATAATATTCCACGAGTCCAATCCGTCAACGTCTTTTCGTAACGTGACATCACGCTCGCCCGGTCATTATTTTGAACCGTTTTTGTCCTGCTGTTCCACGTTTCGAGGCGAGGTTTGTATTGGCACGTCTTGTCGAAGCAGAGATCGGGTTCCCTTATCGCGGGATTTTTATTAATGCGAGCGTGGGTAACCCAATCGTTCCATTGGAAAGATTCCCTGGGAATAGGCAGGTTTTCAGGCTTAGGAGGGGGCGTTCGATACCCGTTGCCTTTATAAAGGAGCCAAGGGCCGTCTTTATTTACGCCAAACCTCTCTTCAGCCTTCCCACCCTCGAGTTCTAGCATCCAAGGTTCGACTCCATTGCTTCAAGCTTCCCAGCCATGTCCGGGCTCAGCTCTCAAGGTCGATGGATGGCTTCCTCTGTTACAGAGGAGGATATTGTGAAGCTTCGGGCGGCCAGATATCTGACCGCGGAGATCCTCCACAGGCTTCCTGCTCAAGGACAGGTTGTTCCGACTCCTAGATCCGGCGAGAGGGCCGTATTCATCTCTCACTTCCTCCGAGGGCTAGGGTTCGCTCTTCACCCCTTCATCCGGGGGCTCATGTTTTATTACGGACTAGATTTCCACGATCTAGCCCCAGATTCTTTCCTCCATGTCTCGGCGTTCATCATCACGTGTCAGGCTTTCCTCCGAATTCCCCCACACTTCGTCTTATGGCTCAAGACCTTTAGCGTGAGGCCAAAGGTGTGGTCGACGGGAAACAAGCAGAGTGCAGTGAGCAAGCTTACCAGTATTCCCTGGCCAAAAGGCTCTTTCGCCGAAGCGTCCAACCAATGACAGCGGGAGTGGTTCTACGTCACCGAACCCCGTGGTACCAAGTGGGCAGCTATACCCGCGTTCCGTTCTGGCCCTCCGTTACAGCTTGCATCATGGATCAATAAGGGGCTGGACTGGGGATCAGTTGACGAAGTGCAGACTCTACATAGCCACATCCGAACCCTCCTTGAGAAGGACATCGACCTTGCCAACGTGATTCAAGTAATGCTAGTCCGCTGAGTCCTGCCATGCCAGCGTAGGCCTCTTCGCATGTGGGAGTTTAACCCGGAAGGACCATGGACCCTCCAACACTTCTTCGGCACTACGCACAAAGGGATGTGGAAGTTATTTTTCGGGAAATAGAAACAGTGGCCGGACACCACCGAGGACATCGGCCTCGACTGCAGACATCCGGATACCTCGGTAAGCGCTCAATCCCCGAACACTTTGTAGTTAAGCGTGTCGTAATATGTTACTGAGCAAACTATCTTCTTCCAGGGCTGGGTAAAGAAAGCAGAGCGAATTTGGTGTCCGGCTCCCCTCCCCGAGGCCTCCGTAGATCCCGTACTACAGGATGCTGGCCCCGGCACCGTACCAGATGCCTGTGGAGGAGGACACGACGGAAAGTGGGAGGACCAAAGGCGGTCTTCATCCCGAAGGTATACCGAACATTGTGCCCGGGGGAATCAAAATTCCCTCGTCCGAAGACAAAAGTGAAGGACGAGTTGACGTCTCTTCGCCCCATGGTATGAAAAGGGCTGCCTCCGAAGATTGGGAGAAAGAGGCTCCTAAGCGAGGCAAGGTGCACCAGTCGGGCGGTTCGGGCTTGGAGGATGGCGTTTTCGCGCAGTCCCGTGATGAGGGCAAGCCTCCAGCCGAATCGTGAGTGGACCAGGATGTTTTCTTTAAACATATCCTGTTCCTTTCCTGTTACCAGGGTAACTTCTAAAATATATGCTTTTGCAGCTCGGCAAATAGTCTTCTTCACCAATCCTCTTCTTCGGGAGATCTTCTCCGAGAGATGATGGAAAGCAAGACACCTCCACCGGTCTCCTCGCCTAATAAGGCGGACAACTTTGAGGTGTCGTCTCGGAGGACCTCTCCTGATCAACAAGTGATGCGAGGGGTGATGAAGACACCGTCCAAAGGTGATACTTTGGTAGCCCAGGATCCAGGGGCCAACAATAAAGCCTCCGGACTGTCCGGTTTACAGCCGGAGACGACTCTGGGAACAGATGAGCGAATCCCTTCAAAGGGAGGCCGTACTCCTGCCGCAGCTTCCAGAGGTCTAGAAGCGCCGGATATATTGACGAGCATGCTGCGACAGGCGTCCGTCTCAGAAGAACATCATACCTTGATGGGTATGGTGGTTGAAAGGGTACTGTCCGCGAAAAGCGGATTGAACGAAGCCTGCGCGAGCCTGTTAAGAGGCTTCGAGGTTTGTACTAAAAAAATAATTGAGTGTGTTTTATTCATGAACTGCATTTGTGTATAGGTAGTAGCCCCTGAGACTCTGATTGGCTTCCCAAGGGGGGGGGGCGATCAGAGGATCAATAAGATATGCCCAGGAAATAATGATTAATTGGAACACAGGCTGTTACCCCCCTGGCGACTGCCCGGACTACGGAGGTTGCAGAGCTGCAACAGAAGCTTGATGTGGCAGATGATGACATTACGCTTATCAACAGGCGACTCGACGAAGTGCAAGGTATGTCTCGAGGTTTGTCATTACATGCACGTGCCTGTAATTGATCATGACGCTAAGAATTTTATATTAAAATATGCATGACTACAGATGGTGCCGCCGCGGTCGAGAACCTTCGGGCTGAGCTGGCCCGGGCCAAGGAGCATGCCCGGATTAGTAATGCGGCTGCCGAGAAGGCATCTGCCGAGCTAAAGGCCGAACAGGCTGCTTGGCGCCAATGCGAGGAGAGAATATCCACGATGGCGCGTGAGCTAAAGGATGCCGCTAGCCGCTGTGAAATCCTCGAGAAGGATAATAAAGCAAAAACTGCTAATCTTGACAAGGCCTTGCGAGAGGCGAAAGAAGCGCAGTCCGAGTCTAGAGCAGCCCAGGAGGACATCCGACAAGCTGGGGAGATCGCGGCTGGGAAGCCCTTTTTATTGCAAACGAAGTTCGGCGATCCGAATTATGCTCCACTTAATAAAGTGTGGAGTTCTCCAGACGAATTGTTGGACCTGCCGAAGAGTGCTTCTGATGCGGCGCAATTTTACCAAGCGTAAGAAGGGTATGAGACGGAGAAGCTTTTTTGGTCGCAGTTCGGTGCGTCAAAACGCCCACTGTTGCTGAACAAACAAATGACCCAATGGGCCGAACTCCATAGACTATCCGGTTCTGCCATGAAGGACGTTGTGGCCGGGCTGTGGCCAAACGAGCCAATTCCGGATAGTTATTTTGGTTTGGTGCGGCGACTTGCTGATGCGGTGCCGCGTCTCAATGTCGTTAAGCGGTCGGCGTGCATTGAAGGTGCACGGATGGCCTTTGCCCGTGTCAAGACATACTGGGCGAAGATGAAGGCCACAGATGTTGCCGCGAAGGGTCCACCAAAAGGCAAGGACCATCACGTACCAGAGCATTAAGTCGAGGATGTCCTGGAGGGTGCCCGCTTGATAGAGGGTCAATGCTCGAAAAACATGATATTCGAGTGAAATGTATGGGTAGTTGTAAAACACAATGTTATGATAAAGCTATATATGTTAGTTTCGCCTAAAACTTTTGTTCCTCCTGTGCGGCCGTTTTTGTGTTAATTTGAAAGTTTTCCAGTCGTTAGCTTCAGCCCCCTCGTATAAAGTACGGGGGTGTTCGGAAAAGCAATTGATCACTCTTAATCCAACGTCTTGGTCCATTAAGGAGGTGTCAATGTGGTAAACTAGGCAATCGGACTATAGGGCGTTAACACTTTCACTTAGCCATAGGAGTTTTATAGGGGGGACTACGATATAGCCCCTGGTATGTGTACGGCTTATTCCAATATGGTGTGTTACATATATGACCTGAAGAAAAAGGTCCTTCGTATAATACAGAGGGAATCACGAAAGATTCCGATAAGTCATCGAGTGGTTGACCAGCTCTCGCCGCATCATGACAGTCAGTTTTCGGCTTTCTCTACTGAGGCGCTTGACCAGATGAATCGGAAGCACAATCGCAGTAGTTCTCCCTTTACTACCCTAGCCGATAGAGCGGAACGTAAGGTAGCAAGCACAGGAGCCGAGCAACCCAACTATTGATCCAATACATGATTCGGAGCTGATGCATATAAGGCCAAACTCGCGGCGCCGAAGTACGCTATAAAGCTGTTCGGACTTGTCGGCAACTCATTTGTTCCCATACCGAGCCCCTGGCAAGTTATGCCGAGGTATGTGAAACAACCATAGGAGCCAAATTTAGTTTTTTTTGGAAAAAAGCGAATGCTGAATGCGGATTTATGTTTACTGGGACCTGAGTGATATGCCAATATTTATTTTAGAGATAACAAAGCCGCAACCCCGGCTATTTGACATGCCCGGGGTCGAAGGCGGAGGAAAAAGGCACATTACAGGCTCGAAATAAAGAGTGCGGTCTACAAAAAGTTGTTTTGGACCTCCTGTCGCACGTCTGCGCCGCCTGTCCTCGGTGAGGGGACTCCTTGACGGAAATAGCCCCCTAGGTGAGTGTACAGATTCGTCCGCTAGAGTCCGTTAGATGTTTAGCCTTTGCGTCACCTGTAGTAAAGGATAATGAAAAAAGAAAGAGTAATTAGGAAAAAAAGTTACGAGAGTGCTTGTAGGCTCGTCCGTATTGTGCTTCCGCCGATGCCCAGGGTATCTTAAGTGCATAGTTATGTATGCGCGATACAAATTTCGCAGGTATATGAGGTGGGCGGCGGAAGCTGAACTGCTAGGTCCGCTTCGGAATTGGTCGATCCTGTTGTATGGAGACCGGTGGCTTAATGGCCGGCAAGGTGTGCGGTTTAATGAGACCGCTTTCTACTTCGGCTGAGGTTGCCGCGGTATAATCTTTAGTCCGAAGGGAGTGTTTCTCCTGCTCCCATGTGGAGTTGTGTGTCACGTATACCATGTTCACTGTTTTTACTTCGGGGGGAAATTGCTTCTGACCCCCGGTATTTGGTTGGTGAGTCCCTTCGTCGTCGCTATCACCGGGCGGCCTCCTCCCCTTGTATTCGGCGTTGAGCTTGCCGGCCTGCTTGAATACCCAACAACTTGTGTTGGTATGGTTAGCTGGCTTATCGGGGTGGCCATGAATCTGGCAGGGTCGGTCCAATATCTTGTCTAAATTGGATGGTCCGTCTCGATTTGCCTTGAAGGGCATTTTTCCTTTGACCGGGTTTGGGACCGCTGAATCCGGCGTTGACCGCAGTGTCACGCGTTCTTTCGTTATCATTGTGACGTTTGTGCTTGCTGCGCCGTGGCTTGCCATTGCCATCTCGGACTTCGGAAGTGCCTGGATCGCTGGCGATGTTGCTTCTACGAGCGAGCTAGCTGTCTTCTCCCGCGCAAAAGCGGGTCATTAGAGCGGTAAGGGCTGACATGGATTTTGGTTTTTCTTGACCGAGGTGGCGGGCAAGCCACTCATCCCGGACGCTATGTTTGAAGGCCGCTAGGGCTTCCGCGTTTGGACAGTCGATGATTTGGTTCTTTTTGACTAAGAACCTAGTCCAGAGCTTCCTGGCTGACTCTCCGGGCAGCTGGACAATGTGACTTAAGTCATCGGCGTCTGGTGGCCGGACATATGTACCTTGGAAGTTGTCGCGGAAGGCGTCTTCCAAGTCCTCCCAGCTGCCAATAGAGTTTTCCGGCATACTGTTTAACTAGTACCGAGCTGGTCCTTTGAGTTTTAACGGCAAGTATTTGATGGCATCAAGGTCGTCTCCGCGGGCCATGTGGATATGGAGGAGGAAATCCTCGGTCCATACCGCGGGATCAGTTGTTCCGTCGTATGATTCGATATTCATGGGTTTAAACCCATCTGGGAATTCATGCTCCATTACTTTGTCTATGAAGCAAAGAGGATGCGCGGCGCCTCTGTATTGGGCCACACTGCGACGTAGCTCCGATGGAGTCCGTCTGCGGTTTTCGGCTCGGGCGTGATTGGGCCTGTCACATCTGAGTAGATTGTCGTCGCTGCGCGTCGGGGCGCGTCCTCGTGATCCATAGATCGATCTAGCATGTTTTGCTCTGCTGGCCGGGCCCTGCCAGGGGTCGTATGTATAACCCTGAGCTGTTTTATCGCTGCCTTTACGGCAAGGTGGGGCGGGCTGGTGTTCGGCTTGAGTTGCCGCTCTGTCATAACCGCGTTGTGGTTGATTAGCCGTATTGTGTGATGATGGTATGGGCTCTAGCACCTCATCACCGTACTGAGGTAGCAATTTGCGCTTTGGGTGATTTTTGGTTGGGCCACTGAGGCCGTATTCCTCGGCGGCTAGGACTTCGGTCCATCTATCATTGAACAGATCTTGATCAGCTTGAAGTTGCTGCTGCTTCTTTTTCAGGCTCCTTGCAGTGGCTATTAGCCGGCGCTTAAAGCGCTCTTTCTCAAGAGGCTCCTCAGGTACGATGAAATCCTCGTTGCCGAGGCTCTCTTCGTCTTCGGAGAGTGAAAGATAATTACTGTCCTTTGAGTCTTCGTTTATGGCATGTTCGTCAGGGCTAACGTGCCCGTCTTCCCATTCATCCTGTTCGGTTGTTTGCTCACCGAGATCTTCATTGTCTTCGGTACCATCTGGAGTGTGATCGTCTCCTGTGCTAGTGTTGCTGTCCTTGCTGCGGCGGGATTTAGAGCGGCGCCGCTGAAGCCGGCGCTTTGGTTGTGTCTTAGGAGGCTCATCCTTAGCTGGATTTTCCTTGTCCTCGCTGTTATTCTCTTTGGGTGTATCCACCATGTATACGTCGTACGAAGAGGTGGCCGTCCAGCGTCCTGTAAACGGCGGGTTTTGGCCGTGCACCACATCTGCATCGTCGTCCATACCGTCGATGTCTTCGGAGCCGTAATCGAGCATGTCGGTCAAGTCCTCGACAGTGGCTATGTAATGGGTGGCAGGTAGGAAGCGAAATTCCCCGTCGTCAGCCTCCAGTTCAAACCGGACATAGTTCGGCTGTGAGCCTTCCGCTAAGGATAGATTTATTAATCAGTTTAATACCTCGCCTAAAGGCGAGTGCCGGAAGATATCCGCGGCGCTGAATTCGAAGATCGATAACTGATCAAGCTCAGCGTCTGCGGACGCACATGGTTCGGAACTTATAACCGGAGATGAGTCCGGAGTTCCGGTGACACAGGTATCACATGAGGTTAAGTCAGTGTGCGGCTCCAACGCCGCGGAATCTACGGCCTCCGTGGCGGGGTTGAGCTTCCCGTCCTCGGATGGCGCGATCTGCTCTGGATCTAAGGCCGGAGCGGTTACAGGTGCAATTTCCTGAGTATGGTCCGATGACAGATTCAAATCATGTTCATCGTAGGGATAGGGAGCGGCTGCCGTGGTCTCGAATCCGTCGAAGATCAAGTCTCCGCGGATGTTTGCAACGTAGTTCAAGCTCCCAAATCTGACCTGATGGCCAAGGGCGTAGCTGTCGATCTGCTCCAGATGGCCAAGCGAGTTGGCCAGCAGTGCGAAGTCGCCGAACACGAAGATCTGTCCGGGGAGAAAGGTTTTCCCCTTGGACAGCATCGTTGTGGATGTTTGAAGAAGCCATCGAACCTTTTGGGGACAGCATAGTGGAACTCTCAATGAAAGCACCAATGTCGGTGTCAAAACCGGTGGATCTCGGGTAGGGGGTCCCGAACTGTGCGTCTAAGGTCGATGGTAACAGGAGACGAGGGACACAATGTTTACCCAGGTTCGGACCCTCTCTATGGAGGTAATACCCTACTTCCTGCTTGATTGATCTTAATGAATATGAGTATTACAAGAGTTGATCTACCACGAGATCGTAATGGCTAAAACCCTAGAAGTCTAGCCTGTATGACTGTGTCCGTTCTGGACTAAGCCCTCCGGTTTATATAGACACCGGAGGGAACTAGGGTTGTACAAAGTCGGTTACAGAGAAAGGAATCTTCATATTTGGTCGCCAAGCTTGCCTTCCACGCCAAGGAGAGTCCTATCCGGATACGGGAGAAAGTCTCCGGTCTGGTATCTTCTCAGCCCATTAGTCCGGCCCATGTCCAACAGGCCGGACGCCCGAGGACCCCTTAATCCAGGGCTCCCTTAATCGGGAGGGGAATCATCGCCGCGGTGATCATCTTCATCAACATCACCATCATCATCACCATCCTCATCTCTTGAAGCTACGTCGGTATTTCCCCAAAGAGGAAGGGATGATGCAGCATAGCGGGGGTAGGTATTTCCCTCAGATATGAAAACAAGGTTATCGAACCAGTAGGAGAACCAAGCAACACAACGTAAACAGCCCCTGCACACAAATAACAACACCTCGCAACCCGACGTGTTCAAGGGGTTGTCAATCCCTTTGGGTAACGGTGCTAGAAACGATGCATGGACGGGAGAAAGTTGTAATAGATTGAAATAATAGATCGCAAATAAAATAAAGTGCAGCAAAGTATTTTTGCATTTTTGGTTTAATAGATCTGAAAATAAATGCAAGGAAAAAGTAGATCGCAAAGGCAAATATAAGAAAGAAGACCCAGGAGCCGTAGATTTCCCTAGTGGCTTCTCTCGAGAAAGATAGGGAACGACGGGTAAACAAATTACTGTTGGGCAATTGATAGAACCTCAAATAACTATGACGATATCCAGGCAATGATCATTACATAGGCATCACGTCCAAGATTACTAGACCGACTCCTGCCTGCATCTACTACTATTACTCCACACATCGACCTCTATCCAACATGCATCTAGTGTATTAAGTTCATGGAAAAATGGAGTAATGCAAAACGATGACATGATGTAGACAAGATCTATCTATGTAGAGATAGACCCCATCGTTTTATCCTTAGTAGCAACGATACATACGTGTCCCTTTCTGTCACTGGGATCAAGCACCGTAAGATCGAACCCACTACCGGGCACCTCTTCCCATTGCAAGATAAATAGATCAAGTTGGCCAAACAAAACCCAAATATCGGAGAAGAAATACGAGGCTATAAGTGATCATGCATATAAGAGATGAAAGAAACTCAAATAACTTTCATGGATATAAAAATATATGACTGATCATAAACTCAAAGTTCCTTAGATCCCAACAAACACACCGCAAAAAGAGTTACATCATATGGATCTCCAAGTGACCATTGTATTGAGAATTCAGCGAGAGAGAGGAAGCCATCTAGCTACTACGGACCCGAAGGTCTATGAAGAACTACTCACGCATCATCGGAGAGGCACCAATGGAGGTGGTGAACCCTATCCGAGATGGTGTCTAGATTGGATCTGGTGGTTTTGGACTCTGCGGCGGCTGGATGAATATTTCGTCCACTCCCCTAGGGTTCTAGTATTTTTGGGGTATTTATAGAGCAAAGAGGCGGTCCGGGGGGCACCCGAGGTGGGCACAACTGTCAGTGTCAAAACCGGCGGATCTCGGGTAGGGGGTCCCGAACTATGCGTCTAAGGTCGATGGTAACAGGAGACGGGGGACACGATGTTTACCCAGGTTCGGGCCCTCTTGATGGAGGTAATACCCTACTTCCTGCTTGATTGATCTTGATGAATATGAGGATTACAAGAGTTGATCTACCACGAGATTGTAATGGCTAAACCCTAGAAGTCTAGCATGTATGATTGTGTTTTTCTCTATGGACTAAACCCTCCGGTTTATATAGACACCAGAGGGGACTAGGGTTGTACAAAGTCGGTTACAGAGAAAGGAATCTTCATATCCGAACGCCAAGCTTGCCATCCACGCAAAAGGAGAGTCCTATCCGGACACGAGAGAGAGTCTTCTGTCTTGTATCTTCACGGCCCATCAGTCCAGCCCACATCACATAGGCCGGACGCTCGAGGAACCCTTAATCCAGGACTCCCTCAGTAGCCCCTGAACCAGGCTTCAATGACGAGGTGTCCGGCACGCAGATTGTCTTCGGCATTGCAAGGTAGGTTCCTCCTCCGAATACTCCAAAGCAACCTTCGAACACAGAGAACGTGTCCGGCTCTGCAAAACAAGTACCACAGACAATCGCAGAGAGTATAATATCTCACGAGTCCAATCCACTGACAACTTTTGTAGCGTGACATCACGTCGCCACCCGGTTATTATTTCGAACCGTTTTTAAGCCTCCCGCTCCATGTTTCAAGACGCGGTTTTATTGGCATGTCTTGCCGAAGCAGAGATCGTGTCCCCTTATTACGGGATTTTCATCAATACGGGCGTGGGTAATCCAACCGCCCCGTTGGCACGATTCCTCGGGGAATAGGCAAGTTTCAAGGCTTGTGAGGAGGCGTTCGATATTGATTGCCTTTATAAAGGGGCACAGACCCGCCTTTTTCTTCCTCAACCTTTCCAACCTCGAGCTCCAGCACCCAGGTTTCAACTCAATCGATCCAAGCCACCCAGTCATGTCCGGACCCAGCCTCCAAAGCCGGTGGTGCCCTCCTTTGTCACAGAGGAGGATATCGCGAAGCTCCGGGCGGCAAGGTACCTGGCCGCGGAAATCCTCCACAGGCTTCCTGCTAAGGGGCAGGTTATTCCTACACCCAGATCCGGCGAAAGGGTCGTATTCATCTCCCACTTCCTTCGGGGGCTAGGGTTCGCTCTCCACCCCTTCGTTCATGGCCTCATGTTTTTATTATGGGCTAGATTTTCACGATCTAGCTCCGGACTCCTTTCTTCACATCTCGGCGTTCATCGTCATGTGCGAGGCCTTTCTCCGCATTCCCCCACACTTCGGCTTATGGCTCAAGACCTTTAGTGTGAAACCGAAGGTAGTCGACGGGGAGCAAGCAGAGTGTGGCGGTGCTACGGTGAGCAAGCTCACCAGTACTCCTTGGCCAAAGGGCTCCTTCACAGAAACTTCTAACCTATGGTAGCGGGAGTGGTTTTACATCACTGAACCCCGCGGTACCAAGTGGGCAGCTACGCCTGCTGTTGGGGATATGACTATCAGGTATGACCCGCCCAGGAGGGGTCGGGTCATCCCTGTGGCGGTTGATCTCAATGAAGCCCAAGAGTATAATAACAATGGCGGTTCATAGATAGGCTTAGTAGAGGGCCCAGACCCGAAGGCAGCTCAAGGCCCACGAATATAAACCGCCATGTATATGTAGACTTGTATTGTAAGGCATGTAAGAAAGGTCACCGAGCCGGACACGTTGTATGAGCCGGCCGGGACTCTGTAGGCCGCAGGGCATCAACCCGTGTATATAAGGGGACGACCCAGCGGCGGCTTAGGACAAAAAACAAAAGATCGAGAGCCAGGTTAAGCATATTCGCTCCCTGGTCATCGAAACCCTAGCAATACCACCTCAAACTGGATTAGGCTTTTACCTTCACCGCAAGGGGCCGAACCAGTATAACTCCTTGTGTCCTTTGTCCTGTTTAACCCCTTTAAGCTAACCTCGTTCTGATGGCTCCACGACTAAGTCCTCACACTAGGACATCTGCCGTGACAAACCCACGACAGTTGGCGCCCACCGTGGGGCTATCGCACGATGGTTTCAAGTTCTTAGAGGGCAACTTTGAAGGGATCAAGGGATATGCCGTGGGCCGGATGACCAAGAGTCGTCGCGGCAAGCTCTACATCGAAGACGCAGGCTGGGGCCCCGAGGCCGGCTCAATTGAGTACGGGTACCGGGTCCCCTTCGGCGGAATTCACGTCTTCATTGGCAAGATCGGGGAACCGGGCCCTGAGCCGGACATCTGCACCAACATCATCGAGACGGCTCAGCGTGCGAGACCCGCCCGAGTTCAGCCCGCCATGAAACATGCCTTCGTGGGATTCATCCATGGAGCGGAATCTGAGGATAGATCGGCATCTGGTGGTGAGACTGTTGTTTACTCTGATGGGGAGTCGCCCACCGGCGAGACCGAGTCATTGTATCAACTGCAAGACGGCCGGCTTGGGGGCTGTTCCTACGGCAACAGTATTCCGGACCCCTACGAGCCACCGAACCGGGTCGCGATCTTCATGGCCGGTACGCAGCTGGTACAACATTCTTCAACTGCGGCAACACTGATTTCCGGGTCAGCAGCAGCGACGGCGGCCAGGGCGGGAGGCCCTGTGCGCCCGCCGGCTCAAGTTTTGTCCGACTTACTAGACACCTTGGCAACACTGCTGGCGACGGAGGTTAACCCGGATAATCGAGATCAGCATAAGGCGGAAGCCGCAAAGTTGCGAGATCAGATAGCTCAAGCTAAGGAGGATCTAATGGCTGAAGATGCTAGGATGGCCGCGGAGCGGGTTACATTGGATGCTCAGGCGCAGCGGATTCAGTCGGAATCTTACCGGCTCATGCTAGATCAGAACTCTTCAAACAAGGTCATGAGGAGAAGGCATCAGGCTCGTTTGCCCCCGGTTTATGAGGTGAGAAATCTCTTTAACACGCTAGGAGCAGGAACCAGTAACCCGCCAGTGGTAAACCGGGTTGAAGCACCTGGGACGGGAACGCCGGTTCAGCCACGGACGACGGACCCTCCTCGTCAGAACAATATCCCGCCACAACACGTGTCAACACCACCGTGTCATTATTCTAACCCTTTGGATAACATGATCGCTACGGCATCATGATTGGCGGCTCTTCCAGTTGAAGGCGAGTCTCCAGCGGCGGTTGAAACACGGAGGGCTAGAGAGCTTCTTCAGACAGCGTTGGTTCAGCAACAGGCTTATTCTTACAGTTGTAGCAAGATTCATTCTACCCCTCGCCCAAGCCGGAGTTACAGCCGACGTATCGATGAGCTGGCGGTGTCAAGCAGTGGGCGGAACCATAACCCGCCTCGCGGACATAACCCGGCGGGCGGTGGTGCCGATGCTCAGAACGTAGTGGATCAAGGTAGAGCGCGTCGGGAGGCCGAGCTGGCGGCTTAGTATGCGGCCCGTCAACCTTCTCCGTTGCGTCCGAGCACCTCTATGGAGCTGAGTGTGACCTTCAGGAACTTGGGGGTCACTACAAAAAAAGACACATCTGTGACATTTTGGGCCAAACGGTTTTTTTCTGTCATACTTATGACACTTTAATGACGATAATTGTGACAAAACCCGGTATCATCATAGATGTTGTGGGCTCCTACTTCTATGACAAAAAATCATGACAGAAAATGGGCTTTTCGTCCTGGGCGGGCCGGAGACGCAGCTGCATGACATTCTTTGGGCCGTCCATGACAGAAAAAACCGTGGTAGAAGCGAGGGCGAGGAAAATTTCGGGGAGTTCCCGGTTACGGTGGGTGGTCGGGGGCCGAGCGATGCGTGTTTCTTTCGTACACGTACGCGCGTGTGTGCGAGGCGTTGGGCTCTAACTGAACCCGAGCGAGGCGTTGGGCTCTAACTGAACCCAAGCGATTGCACTGCAGGCTACGCGTTACTGAACCCGAGCGATCGATCGATGGCTGTTAACTGAACCCGATCGAGCGATTCCTTCGCTACTGCTGCTAACTGAAGCCGATCGATGCTGCCTCTGGATGAACAGTGAGCGTTGCTGGGGGGGTTGGATGAACAGTTCCCGGTGGGGGTGGATGAACAGGACCCCCTGGTGTTGCCTCTGGATGAACAGGACCCCGATCGATCGAGTCGGTTGGGGCTGGATGAACAGGACCCCGTGGAGGGCTGGATGAACAGGACCACCCTGTGGAGGGCTGGATGAACAGTAGACGGTGGAGGGCTGGATGAACAGTATCCCGTGGAGGGGTGGTTGAATAGGAGCCCGTGGAGAGGGCTGGTTGAACAGTAGCCGGTGGAGTAGAGCGTGGTGGAGGCTGGATGAACAGGAGCCCGTGGATGAACAGTCGCAGGTGGAGGCTGGAGGAGGTCGGCGGTGGATGAACAGTAGCACGTGGAGGCTGGAGGGGGTCGACGGTGGAGATGAACAGTATCCCGTGGAGTCCCGTTTTGCGGTACGCCACACCCCTCCCGATGAACAGGACCCCCATTTCAACCGTAGCGCTCCAACACAAGTCCGTTTCCTCCGTTTTGCGGTATGCCACACCCCTGCCGATCAACAGGACCCCCGTTTCGATCGTAGGAGGTCCGTTTCCTCCGTTTTGCGGTACGCCAGACCCCTCCCGATGAACAGGATCCCGTTTCGAGCGTCGCCGATCGAACACAAGGCCGTTTCCTCCGTTCTGCGGTACGCCAGGCCTCGTTTCCATCGGCTGTTCCGTCCAAGCCGGTTGGCTCCCACGCGTTCCGTTGCCTCCCGATGAACACGACGCATTCCGTTGCCTCCCCATGAACACGACAACAATGCAGTTTCTCCGTTCCGACCCAGCCATGTACACGAGCCCTGGCCGTACGTATGCGCGATTAGGCGTTCGAGACCCCGTCCGTATGTACATACGTGGCCGTATTTTCTTTCTCTCACGCTGGCCGTTGTACGTACGTGTACATGCTACATGCGCGCCTCTACTACGACACGTGCGCGCTCTACATCGACCAGTATGTACGTACACGTTCGCGACCAGAATGACAACGCTGCATACGCTTCGACCAGGTGGGTCCTGACTGTCAGGCACTTCCTTACGTGCGAAGATATAGTTGGTGGGTCCCAGCAGTTAGGGGGCGAATCGTTTTTTTTGCTCGGACGCACTTCCTTGCGTGCGAAGATGTAGCTAGTGGGTCCCAGCAGTCAGGGGGGAAACGTTTTTTTCGCGAAATACGATGGCCCGTCCGGTGGGTCCCCGCTGTCAGGTGCAGGAATAATTATTTTGCGCGTAATAAGGAGGCACTTCCTTGCGGCTGCCGTGGACCCAGCTGTCAGCCTCTCCACGTACAGTACTCTTCCGATGGAAGTCGGTCGTTGACCACATTGACCACGCCGCGCCGAGAGCACCAAGGCGGTGGACGACGACGAGGCCTAGGAAGGGGACGACGCGGTGCCAGGGAAGACGTGGCAGTGGATGCCCACGCGAAGAGGAGTACGAGGGTTCACTGGTTCGGCTACGGTGTGAGGCTGCCGTCGCCGCAGAATAACAGGGGGTGTGGGTGAGTAGAGGGACGGTCTGGCCAATGGTGGGAGTAGTAGGGGGCGGTGAGGCCTCCGCGGCATCGCAGCCGGCCACGGGAGGCAGGAGCACGAGGCACGACCGACGCTGGTTTGGGCGGCTGGAGCAAGAAGACCAGGGGTTGAAGAAGCACTACGGCCGTTGGATGGACATCGTAAGGTCACTGGAGCTAGAATCATGCATATTGAGTAAGTTGACAAAGCCCTCCGTCCCCGTCAACTTAATACGCCCACAAGTCAGCCTCCCACTATACTGGGTCCCAGCTACCAGGGGGAGTATTCATTTTTTTGTGCGTAAGAAGGAGGCACTTCCTTGCGTGCGAAGATATAGCTGGTGGGTTCGAGCTGTCAGCGGCAGTAACATTTTTTTCGCAAAATACAGAGGCCCTTTTGGTGGGTCCCAGATGTCAAGTGGAGGAATCATTATTTTGCGCGTAATAAGGAGGCATTTCCTTGCGTGCGGCCGTGGACCCAGCTGTCAGCCTCTCCACGCACAGTCTACTTCCGATGGTGTCATTCGTTGACCATGTTGACCACTCCGCGCCGAGCGCATCCAAGGTGGTGGACGACGGCGAGGCCTAGGAAGGGGACGACGTGGAGCCGGGGAAGACGCGGAGCCGGGGAAGACGCGGAGCCGGGAAAGACGCGGCAGTGGATGCCCATGCGAAGAGGAGTACGAGGGTTCACTGGTTCGGCTGCGGTGTGAGGCTGCCGTCGCCGCAGGGCCTGGCTAGCGGTGGGAGTAGTAGGGGGCGGTGAGGCCTCAACAGCAGCACAGCCGGCCACTGGAGGCAGGAGCAGGCGGTCTCGCCGGTGCTGGTTTGGGCGGCTGGTGCAAGAAGAGCAGCGATTGAAGAAGCAGCAGGACTGTTCGATTCAAATCCAACGATTACTGCTGCTAGAATCGTTTGTTGACTAAGTTGACAAGCCCTGCGTATGCGTCAACTTAGTAGGCCCACAGGTCAGCCTCCCAACCGGTGCGCCCCAGATGTCAGTGGGAAGAATCATTTTTTCGCGTAATAAGGAGGCAGTTGATTGCATGTGGCCAGGCCAGCGGAGGGAGTAGGGTGGGCCGAGGAAGCCTGCTCGGCATCACAGCGGGCCACAAGAGGAGGGAGCAGGCAGTCCCACCGGCGCTAGTTTAGGCGGCTGGAGCAGGAAGATCAGAGATTGAAGAAGCACGTCGGCTGTTGGATGGACATCCAACAGTCACTGCTGCTAGAATCGTGTGTTGTTTGACAGCGCCTTGCCTAAACAAGTCAGCCTCGAAATCTGTGGCGTGTACAACCCATTTGCTATTATTTTTATAATTTTTACTCATTTTCTAATTCATCTGGAATTTATTGCAGCCCGTTTTCCATTTTTAGAATTTCTGCCCATTTTCTGGTCAGTACCAGGGCTAAAAAATTAACTAAATATGTGGAAAATTTTGAAAATTCACAAATTTTTGCTGGGGAACAAAATATTCTTAATCCAAAAATTAGTAGCCATACTAAAACAAATTTAAAAATAAATTAGTACTATGTCATGTTAAATCCAATGAAATACTCCCTCCGTCCCGAAATTCTTGTCTTAGATTTGTCTAAATATGGATGTATCATGGTATTAGATACATCCGTATCTATACTAATCTAAGACAAGAATTTCTGGACGGAGGGAGTATAAGATATCAGTGAAGAACAAAAACAAAAAAAGAAACTAATATCCCATTTGCTATAATTTTTTTGGAATTTTCAACCCCTTTTGATATTACTTTTAACAGACACTGACCACACTCTTTGGCCAAGCCGGAATGCATCCCTCCTCGTCTTGAAAGATTTGCAGCCCAGTAAGTCGGAGAAAACAAATAGGCCTTGCTTGGGTATTCTTCAAAAAGAAATACTGGGCTACCTATTTTCCCCAAAAAAAACTGCTGGGCTGGTCATTGTCACGACCGGTTTTTCAATAAAATAATTATTGAGAGACCAATCCCTTTTACGGACCAGCGAAGAAGAATTCCTTCTCACTGGTAGACAATAATCTTGGTCACAGAAGAAAAATACCAGGAGTACTAAATATAACACAAGGTTGAGCAGAGACTGCCCAATAATTTATTACAGGCATGCCGATAAAACAATACGGCGGATAGGGTGGCAAACTTCTAACTCACGATAATAACGGTGGTGGAAATATCATCGCGAAGCGAGTGATATGATTCCAGCATACTACAACTCATCGAGCGTGAGGCTCGAGAAGACTTATTGCGGGTGGCGGAAGCGTATACAATACAAGTGACCAATATCCGGGATCGCGCGGGACTGACTGGGACTCCTCTAGGCGTCGGACGCGCTATCAAACTCTTCATCCAAGAGATCACCTTCGTCAACATCTGGCCAAAACAACAAGCCAGGTGAGTACTATGAAAGTACTCGCAAGACAGTTCGGACATAAGGTATAACAAATGTAAACATGAAGCACATGAATAAGTTAACCAGTGCGATTAGACATAAATAAATACTGGGTGCCAAGCGAGGGTCTGAATGACGCCTCGAGCGGAAACTGCAGAATAGTAATACTGGTGCCAAACGAGTGTCTGAAAGACTCCTCGAGCGGAAAATGCGAAATAATAATGCGGGTGCCAAACGAGTGTCTGAAAGACTCCTCGAGCGGAAAATGCGGAATAATGATGTGGGTGCCAAACGAGTGTCTGAAAGACTCCTCGAGAGGTAAATGCAGAATAATAATGCCACAGTCGGGCGTCGGGGCGACACCACATAAAGGGCTTATAACAGAAAGTAAAGACAATGCATGCCGCAGTCGGACGTCTGAGCGACATCACATAAAGGGCTTATATCAAAGTGAGAAACGAGTACACGCCACAGTCGGACGTCTGCGCGACGTCACCTAAAGGGCTTATATCACATTTCATGATTACAACAGTTCAGAGACATAAATTATCACAAGCATGAGACACAAAATAAAGTTAGTCCATCCACTGGAATAACAATAAATCTGAAATTTTACCACTTGAGCTTGTTCACCGGGGACAAGTTTTTCACACGGATAGATATGGATATAATGTTTACACTACTGATCATGGATACGATGATTTGGAAAGAATTGACTCTGCAGAGTTTGTACTTAACCACAGCCAACGGATTTCAGTAGTCACGGGGACTAGTTCCGTCTGCGGTGTTTTGGAGGAAACACGTCTAACCAGTACACACCCAATTCAACCATCCGAAGCCAGGGATCACCCTCGGCGACGTTCAAGAAAAACCTTGAGACGGGGAGGCTACAACCTCGCGTAGCATGGGATCAAATTTATATACGCGTGCTCTAAGGGGGTGCCCCCCCTCTCGGTCCCAACCGGAAACACCCATGCCCCCTGACCGAATGACTGGCTTTAATCCTGGGCCAAGGTACCATCATCCCGGCCTCTCTGTTTGGTGTTTACACGGAAAGAGGTTACCAACTTACTAAACCGCATCCTGGCAATGAGACATGTGGTAGCACGGAAAGGGGAAGGGACGGTAACACGGCTCCAACCATGTTAACGTTGGAAAAGTCGGATGACGCAAGGCTGGCATGCTACAACAGCACCACCTTGCTGCCCTTCATGTCACCACATGATTAGGCCATCTCTCATCAGAGATCATCGCAACTTTGGAACATGCGGGAAAAGATCGATAATGTGGCTCCAACCACGTTAACGTCGAAGAAAGTCGGATGGCGCAAGGCTGGCATGCTACAACAGTACCACCTTGCTGCCCTTCATGTCACCACATGATTAGGCCACCTCTCAACAGAGGTCATCGCAACTTTGGGACAACCGGGTCGTTGCCGTACAAGCAACGAGGTTTTTACCGACACTCATATGCCACACACAAACTCTCACGTGAACATGCAAAACACCTGTCATATCAAATGTTCAAAACATGCTTGCCTGGTTCGGAGAAGTCGGAGTCTAGCTCGGCGAAGTTCGCGGCTCCGTCACCCCCCCGGAACCTACGGCGAATCACGAAACGAGCACTAACGTGAAAACCAACACATACACAGAAACTTTTCCAATTATTTTTCAAATAAATCCCATAAAAAACTAGACAAAATTTGAAGATTGTCAGAAAAAGAATCACTCAAAAATACCTTTTTATTAAAAAGTTATAAAGGTTTCTGTCCAGGGACTTATCTGTAATGAAACAGAAAAGTTCCAGGGTTTTAACTGAGAAAACAGAAAACGCTTCGGCTGGGAATGCGCAAGCGCAAAGGAGGAAATGTATTTTGCCCGAAGGCGCCAACAGAAAACGGTTCGCGAATAAAAGAACAGAGGCTGACATGCGGGGTCCACATGTCAGGTTTGAAAAGCTCGCCGGCGCCCGAAGACTGCGGTGGACGCCGGCGTTGAACCACGGCGAGTTAGGAGAAACGGAGGGTACCAAGAGCTTCAGCGTCCTCTTCCGCGTCGGTGGGTGGTGGACTCGTCCAACGGGGAGCACTATGTCGACGGCGACACTTTCTCCGGCGGACGGTGGCTCGGGTGAGGATGGGGAACTCCGGTGGAGGGCTGCAAGCTACAAATTGAGGCGCGGGTCAGAACGAGGGATGCAAGGTGAGGCTACTGGCACGAGAATGGAGGCGGAGGAGCACACACGGGGGCGAATCGGGCTGGATCCCGTGGCGGGTTGCGGCGGCCGGAGTCGAGGAAGGAGACCTCCTCGGGGCTCTTCCAGTGGCTAGGCGTGCTCTAGGGGGAGTGCAGGGCTGGTGGGTGCTCGAGTTGAAGCTCGGGGCCCCTATTTATAGGCAGATCGACGGGATGGCCGTGAACGGTGAATCTCCGGCGAGCGATTACGGCGGAGCAGTGGGTTGGCAGGGGGTTTGAGCGGTCGGGCAGCATCAGTGGATGTTACTGGACTCGATTTGCAGCTAAACGGGGTCGGTCTTGGCGTAATGGCGTCGGTCCACGGTGAGGTGACTGCACGGGCTCAACGGCGGCAGAGAGCGCGCTCCGCGCCCTGCGGTTCACGACGAGAGCGGCAGCGCGTTCGGGGGAGTGGAAGGCCACGCGGCGAGCTCCGGTGGTTTGGGCGGCGCTGGGTGGCGTCGTCGGCGCCGTGTCTCCCGCTGGCGCCCGCAAAGCCGCCGCCGGCGTTGGTCACGGGGTGGCGCACCTTCTGCTGCTCGTCGCCGACGCCCGCAAGGTGCCAGGCACTCGTGCGGTGCAGGAACAAGGGGGCGAGGACGAGGAGCAAGGCGACGCGGTGGCACTGGCGAGATCGATGTCCATCTCTGAAGAAAATGACAGTGAGCACTGAACTGATCTCTGAACTTTCTGAACTTTGACAAAGACAGTGCACTGCAGGTGTTCGACAGAAGGTTTTGGCTATGAGATAAATTTTTCTGGAGCTGTAACTTGGTGAGATGATCACTCAAAGCACCCAGGGGCTGCCTGAATTTACTTGGAATTTTTGGAGATGGTTTTGAATGAATTTCACCAAATTTGCCAAATCTGGTCCAAATTTGCAGCAGGTGTAGTTTGAAATTTTTGAACTAAAGACTAGTGGATCTTCATGGTTCCAGGTTGAGGGTTCAAAGGACTAGGAGGGGAAAGAAGTTTGGTGGTAAAAGTCCAAACAAAAAATGGAGTTCCTTTGTAAATCTCCAAGTGGTAGAATAGAAGGCAGAAATTTGTTTGAATGAAATTTGAATGGGAAAAATCACATGGGGAGGTTCAACTTGCTGGATTAGGTGTAAAACATGATCCAAAGGTGAGGGAAGGATTTGGGGAGAGGATTTGCACAAATGTCATGGTAAGAAGGAATAGTTGAAAGTGGCAAAGGACTTTCCAAAAGCCATAGTGCAAATTTAAAAAGATTTTCAGAAGTTATTTTCCCAAATGAAAAACATTTTGTCTTGAGTCCAAATGAAAAGTAAGAACTTCCAAGACCAAAGGCAGATCTTGGGTGAATCCAAACAAAACTTTTGCCATAAGGAAAAATATATGAGAGGGAGAGTTCTCTTAAAGAAAAATTTAAATTGCTCCCCTCAAGTCAAAATAGAAATCTTTTTTGAAAAATCCAAATAAAAACTTGGGTGTCATAGTCATGTTGTTAGACGGGCCACAGAGACCACACAACCCAGTTTATAGCCTGCTCCTCCGAATTGCTACTCAAAAAAAGTTGTGCAATTCTGTCGTTAATTGACTATACGTTGAAAATGATGTGGGTCCCAGATATCAGCAGGGTGGATTAGAGTAAAAAACGAGGGGTTCATCTGAGTAGTAAAAGAGGCGTTTGCTTGTGTTCGGGAGTGGACCTGGTGGGTCCGTACTGTCATACTCACAACTATAGTCCTCTCCCGATTCACTATGTTGACAGGGACCGTTTCGAAAAAAACTATGTTGACAGGGCTGGATGGCGGCGCCCGGCGAGCGCACCAAGGCGCAGGATAAAGTGTTGTCGCCAATGTGCTGGGCTGGGTTGGACATTCTTATTGAAAAATAAAAATGGACCGGAACTATTTACGACGTTGACTACGATTTGCATGGGTCCGCTGGTTGCAGGAAGAAAATGCTGGGAGAAAGAAGACCGGTCGCAATCTTTGCCTAAGAATAATATTGACTGAATGTAACGACACTATCATAGGAAATAATATCCTCCTATTAAATCATGAATTTAAAGAACTGGTGCATGAGCATTTAGCTTTATTTATTTATTTACTTATTTATGTTTAGGGGACCATGATCATGTACCTGGGCCGGATTCATGTGAGAGCCTCCCTTCCAGTTAATTATGGGCTTCTCTATTGGGCCTTCATCAGTGGGCTGCATTTTATCAACAAGTGGAATGTGTTCCGTACGAAAAATAGTATGCGCTACGTACGGTACTGGGCACTAAAGGATCGAACCGTGCAACGACTTCCAAAACATTGTGTTTGTCGTTCTAACAACACATTTATTCAACCAACAGACGAAATATACTACTGATTGTACATTGAAAACAGCAACAACAACAAGCAGGGCTGGGGGTGCAACAGAAGTAGTAAGCAGGCCAGAAGAGTGAAGACGCAGCTCTCTCTCCCAAACCAAACATCAGCCATCATTACAAAAGGGCTACCAGAAAAGAACAAGTGTATGCATCAAACTAAATAAAGATCCTACCACACCAAGTGTACGCATCTAACTAATTGGCTCAGTCAGACGTTACTATTTATTAAGCTGTGGGGATTGGCTAACGGCTTGAACCAGATGGGTGCCTGACGGGGGAAACTCCAGCCAGCAGTTCGATGTCTGATACTTGCGACCCTCTCTCCTACTTTGGGCTACAGATCATGGCGGCACATATCAGGGTATGGTGCATGCAGAGACGCATGGTACGCTGTGTACACATAGTTTTGCCCGATGAACGAAACCGCGCTGCCATCATGATCCTTGCCGTCGGTTATCTCCTGGTTAATCGGATAATTCAGTCCGACAAACAGAGAGCGTGTACCAAGGCTACTTAGCAACCTCCAGTCAAAAGTTCCTGAAGGCCCAGAGAAGCTGGGATCCTACTCAAAGACCTTGCAATGACTGTGATTGTATTCCGCGCAACAACGCGTCCGGTACGTGCGAACGATCATCAATCATTTGTCGTCGTCTGAATGTGCCAGGAACCACCTACAACTGCCATGCCGCTTTTCTTTGAAAGGTTCTGGGATTAGGAAGGGTAGGGACACCAGGCGGCCTACAACATCATATCAAGTTGGAGTCAAATAACCCTAAAAAAAGTTGGAGTCAAATAAAAAAGGGCTCTTGATGTAGTCAATCTTAAGAATAGCATGTTATGAGCATGAATATTTTTTCAGTAAACGTTGACAGTAATATAAGCAAGCCATCATGATACCATAGGAAAGTAACATACTGCTGTAACAGCCGTTTGTAGCGATGATTGGAGTAGGCCAGCAATACGTCCAACCATAGAAGGAGTCGACGGCGTAAATGAAGCCCTTGTGTTCAATGGCATCAGAGAACCATGGAGGATGTATGATCCTGCGATGGACGTGCAGATTTATCCACTTACCGCAGTGACCTGACAGATAGGCGAGACCGCAGTTGAAGAACGCAATTAGCCTGAAGTCTTTATAATTTGCAGATCTTGTGGGCACTTGGCAGATTACAACCTTGAGCAAATCAAACTTGGTATCATGTTGGCTACTGTAAGATTCCGAGTATTCTGGGCCGCGGTGCCAAAGCAGTGCAGTGTTAATCGAAGGAAGGGGGATCAATCGCCGGGTGTAGACCGTCGACGAGCACCATCCAAGACGTGTTCATGCCGATCCAGTACATACCGTTAATGTAGTTGAGGGTGACGGGGATCGGATCGCAGTCAAGGGGGTTGATGCTCGCCACCCTACGATCGTTATGCTGCGTGACACGTCGTTTCTGAAGATCAGGCGGCATCAACAAGCAAGGAGCTGGCTTAAAACGCTCCGACCTAAGGGCTTTGAGGAAACGGTACAGCCCCGACGAGCACGGGGCGAGCGGCATGGTACTGAGATTGTCCACACGCGAAACAATGAGCTTGATTACCTCTGTGGGGAGCGAATTCCAGCCACTCTTTCGGCGGACGCTGCTCGGTTCTGCCATTGTTAGTGCTTGGGTTTCGGACGAGGGGGGAGGCGCCTTAGCGAGGATGGAAGAGCGGACAAAGATGGAGAAGCGAATATGTGCTGTGGGAACTGGACATGTGATGATGACTACAACACACCGCTTGACTTACGAGACACATACCAGCAGCGTAGGGTCATATCAAAGTCACACAACTTGCTTGAGTGATCACAGTACTGGTACTTCCTACAGTACCTACTACTATGCCCTAACTTGCTTGAGTAGAGTAGTAGTGGAGTAGTCTATTCTAATCTAAAATAGTTACAAACTTCAATGCCCGAGCGTGGAACGACTACAAACCGCCATCGGCGCTAACTCCAATCCCCAGCAAAGGTTCGCTGGGAGACATTACAGTTGCAAACTCCCGTGATGCAGTTACAGTACGTGTGTAAGGGTGGCGGTTTTGTCAAATACTATGGCTTAAAAACAGGCCACCGTCGGATGGAAATCTGACGGTTACGTGGGATTCGCCAGGATTGAGCTCGTGCCGAACAATCGCCAGATATTACTAAAAAAAGGTTAAAACACCCGGGGCTATAACTTGCACCGGCTGACCACTAACAATGATACTAACATAGTTGTAAAATGGACAAAGACCGTGTCTACGCGGTGTTTGGAATTATATGCAAAAAAATAGCAAGATGCCCGTGCATAACACGGAACATCAAGATGCATTTTTTTACAAAACACCTGTTGTGATTGACCCATGCAGGAGTAATCCCATGTGTAAAAACTAATGATATCTTGAGAATTTTATCGGAAAATGGTATGTCGACCATTTCATCAAAAAAAATGATATGTCGAGAAAGATGATAGAGGTGAGGAGGAGTGGGGCGTGGTGGTGACTGGTGGTCGTACTGGGCGGAGGCATGGGGATGGACGGCGCCGGTAGTGGCTCATTGTTATAAAGGTTTATCTCTTGCATTCTCCGCAACCAACACCTAGTGTACTGGTCCGGGCCGGATGCTCGCAGCGCGATGACCTGAGTTCGAATTCTGTCCTAAACTTTAGCTTTTTATATTTTTTTTAATATATACTTCTTTCGCTACTGTACTGGCAGTGGAACCCACAGAGTACTTAGAATACAAGATTAAGGATGTATTTCTTTGTTTTTAACTTTATGTACGAATCTGTAGCCAACCTGCAAGTCATGTACACTGTACTGACAGTGGAACCCACAGAGTACTCAGAATACAAGATTAAGGATGCAATTAACTTTTTATAGAGGGAGAATCATACACGCAATTATCTCAAATGGATTGGACGTGACTCTATTATTCTCCAACGGCAACCGGCAAATTTCCTCCCGCGGGCTGGAGTAGGTTTCTCGGTTTGCATGCGGGTTTAACGGAGGGGTTTGATGGAGGCGAGGAGGCGTGTTCAGCCGGGCGTGCAGTGGACGGGGCAGTACTATTCGATTTGATAACTACAACTAGTATATTATAAAAAAGAGTAGTAGAGATAGAGATAAGAATAGAGACTAGGGAGGAGCACCATCTACTGCTTCGTGGGCTACTCCTGCGCTCCATTCGGCGGCCGCAACGTCCCCTACAGCCACTCCCTCCTGCGCTCCGTTCGGTGGGCGCTGTTGAAATTTGGGGAGCGCACTCTCGTGACTGCTAGCAGCAACGACTTCACCGACGACTTCTTCCCCGACCTCGGCAACCTCTTCCTCAACGACATGGGCGACAACCTCAACGCCAATGGTGCTGCTCCCGTTGTATCGTAGTTTCTGTCCTTCCTGTTCGAAATCATGGTAGAATTCATGTTTCTAGTCTTTGTCCTAGATTCGATCTGTTTATCTACTATGCTAGTCCGCATGCTTAGTTTCATCTCTGTTATAGCCGTCATGATTTATTTTGTGCTTATTCAGACTAAATCTCGTAGTAACTTGCTCATATATTCAACTGGTGGAACGTCCCCTACAGCCACTCCCGTTTCATGGACGGCCAGGTCGATGCCTCCAAGGAGCCCTTCGTCTACTGCTATGAGTGCCTGATGCCGTTTTGGGGCTCGCCGGCGGACATCGTGCATCACCTCACGCAGGCGTGCGGCGATCACTACTGGCCCTTGGCGAAGAACATCAAGTATGAGACGTGCTACCCGTTCACCGTGCCGGAGTCGCTGGAGGATCACCGCCGCCTGCTAGTCTCGAAGGAGGACGACAGCGTCTTCCTCTCGATCGTGGGCACCGGCGAGGCTCGCGCAGGCTGCCGCCCTGTTTCTGTAGTGTGCATCAGGAGCGACGCCGCTGATGCTGACACTGACACGAGGCCGATGTACGGGTGCGTGCTCGCTATTACTACCCCTCGGAGGTACGTGGGCGGCGACACTGGCTACGTCAAGCTGACTTGGACTCTACCGAGCTGGGACCTTCCCGCCGATGTGGACATGGAAGACGCACGGTATTATTTGACCCCCAACAATGTGCACGGGGACTCCAAGGAGGTTCACCTGGACATCTGCATTAGCAAGTTAAATGTTGATCATTAGTCTTCGCTCAATGTAATCCGCTGTCTAAGCATGTGGAGACTTCCATGCATGATCTTGCTCTATTGGAGTATCGCGCATGAATAGAAGTGTATCCATGCAATGCACGAGCACCTTACTATAGATTAGTATGACAAAAAATTGAACTAACATTATATATAGTACGATAAATGATGATGCATGTCACCTAAAATTATATCATTGAAAACTATGTTAAAATATGAATCCAACGATATTGTTTTTGTTGACATGCACTAACATTTTGTTAGTTAAATCTTCAGTCAAATTCAATGGGGGATAAACCACAACCGATGTAGTACTAGTGTAGAGGGCGGCGCTGCACGGGAGTCTCACCCCACTCGTGGCGCGGCAGTAAAGCCGTCATATCACAAAACCCAACCACTCCCAGTAATAAGTGGCCTGGTAAAATAAACGGACAAGCAACCATCACATCCCTCCGTCTTTTTTGCATTTCATCTCTCTGCATTTACTTTCTCCGGTTCATCTCGCACACTCGATCCCTAGCTACTACTCCTAGTATCCCTAGCTACTACTCCTAGGGCCAGTTCTTTTGGCAGCTTCCCCAGCTTTTCCCATAAGACTAGTCACAGTGGAGAGTAACATTAAGGCGCCTCACTCATTTATTTGGGCTTCTAAACTACTACTAGTAGTACCTCCGTCCTGGTTTATTCGTCACCATTGTAATTTGTGCTAAAATTTGACCAAAGATTTAACTGATAAAATGTTAGTGCATGTGACATGCACTAGCATTTCATTAATTAAATTTATGATCAAAATTTGACACAGATTACAATGGGGACCAATAAACCAGGACGGAGGTAGTAGTTATGGGATTACTAATCTAGAAGCCTAAAAGAACTAGCCCCTGGTACTCCTACTAGTAGTAGTACTCAAGTTGGAATTCCAATTGCACGACACAACTTGTTAGGCAAAAAATTCGATACAGGGTGTAGGAAGCGGTTTGGGAATTTGCATGCCTTTCCGACCAGTGAGATACTCCGTACAAAGTACGACAGAGAAATAACTACAGAGAAGGAAGCTAAAAGTAAACAATCAAACGAGCATTTTTGCATTTGTTTTGCATTGAATTGTTTCACAAGCTTGACTAGTGTTGTTTTTCTACTTTTACAAAAACCGCATCGTAATGTTAAAACATGCATTTGCACGTATATAAGTAATAGCAGTACTCCCTCCGTCTAGGTGTATAAGTCTTCCCTCCTTCTTAGTCACGGTGCACAACCAAAGATGATTTATTGACCTGGACGGAGGGAGTAGCACAGTCTGCAAGCATATATAGAGAGAGACGTGTAGTGCGGTAGTATATAGTAAAGTTTGTGCTATATGCACGTACTTACAAAATGCATACGAATACACAAGGTTTCCAAACTTTCCCTTTTACATACTTAATTAAGGATGCTAATAATTCCTGAACGTTCGGGATTTATCATTTGCGTCCCAAAACTAATGAGATCGCCTTACGAAACAAAAATTATACTCCTACTAAAAGCCACGGCGCTCGCAGGAGCGCTTGCGGCGCGCCACGAGTACCCTGGTGCGCGGCCGTTTCCCAGCGCGCTGACACAACGCCTCTTCCTCAGCCTCGCAACTCGCGAGGTGCTGATTGGTGGCTTGCCGGCAGGCGAGCGCGATCTCACCGGTGTGGTGATCCGGCGCCAACAGGTACTCCTCCTTGCTGGAAGCGTGCCCCCGGTCCATGTACCGCCAAGCGTAGATGAGGCGCTTGGGCCCGACTGCACTCAGGGCTTTGCCACGGGCGTCCTCCGCGACCCTCACGGCCCTCGCACGAGCCTTCTGCCAAAGAGTCAATTGTCTGACTCTCTCGGACGCGAAGGCCTGCCAGGCAGCTTGTCCCGCGGTGCGCTTCTCTTCCTCGGCCTTCTTCTCCGCCTCTATTTTGGCGCGCTCTGCTGGAGGCAAAGCCTCCCACAAGGCGACATCCATTTCTTTTCGAAGCTCCTCAAGGCTGGGGGCTCGGCGGGCGGCGCGGCGTTCTCCTCGTAGCGGGGAGCCGACGCGTCCTCCGACGCGCGTGCTGGCGAGATTGGGAACGCCGACGCGTCCACCTCGACGCGTCGCGGCGAGGAGCGGAACACCGACGCGTCCTCCTCGTCTAGTGGCGTCGAGGAACAGAACGGCGACGCGTGATCGTCCGCGCGGTGCAGCGAGGGGCGCCTAGGGCTTGGGAGGGGCGATGCCATGGTGGTCGACATGAGAGGGAGGGGGAAGAGATAGCGATGAACGTGAGCGTTCTTCCGAATGTCGTGGGAGGCGCAGTATTTATAGCGAGCAATGGCACACCTACGTAAGATATGGACTGAGCTGCACTGACTTAACTGCAGGTCCAGTTGCGTCACTGACATGTGGGCCAGACCCCTGTTGGGCCCATATGTCAGTGACCCAATGCACCTGCAGTTAAGTAACTGAAGCAGCATCTCGGAAGATATGTTGCGTGATTAACGTACTCCCTCATTTCCGGTTTATAAGGCTCAATTCAAAAATCTCACCAACCAAGGTAGATGGTGAGTGGTGGAATACTTTTTGTAGTTTGCAAAAGCACCCAATTAATGCTCTTGTTTTCCTAAAAAAATATGTTTACCAATGCATTAATTGCAATGCATGCATGCATAAATTACATGCATTGGTCAATTTTCTCTTAATACTTGCATGCAATGATTTAATGCACCTTGGAATCTGAACATGTGATGGGAAACAACCAAATTGAGCCTTATAAAATGGAAAAAGTAAAATTTTGAGATAAGCCCTATAAACCCGAAAGGAGGGAGTAACAGCTACGTGGGCATATTTGTTGGACTAAATTACGGGGGAGGGAAGGGGTGGAAATATTGCTGGTCGCAATGGATTGGACGAGCGCGAGGGGAGGAGAGTCATGCATGCAGATTTTTTCCACACGGGGTGGAGTGGTGGGACCGCCAGAGGGAGAAGGAGAGTCTGGCAGGCATATTGTTTCCACACATGGAGAGGAAAAGATTTGGAGACGAACGGGCTTCCTGCAGGTATGGGGAACGGTGCATAATAAGTCTCATCTTGCATGCTGGGCTAGGTATAGTCTCAAGTCATTAAAAACATACACGCCCCACACATGTTCATATTTCAAGGTGCACTAAATTATTGCATGCGATGATTAAGGCTGGCCATAATGGTGGTATCTTAGCTGGTATCATGCACACGGGAATAGCAAACATGCTGATGTGGCAAAGAATTAAAGAAGAGAGGGGGGTTAGAGTAACTAGTGTTCATGCATGCATTGGTAAACACATTTTTGTGTGAAGAACGACATCATTAGTTGAGTACTTTTGCAGACTACAAAAACTATTCCACCGCCTCTATCTTGCTAAGAGTAGGTGAATTTTTTGAATCGAGCCCTTTAAACTAGAAGGGAGGTAGTAGTACTCTAATAGCTAACCTTGGCCCTGTTTGGATCCATGTGTTAGAGTTAGTTTGGGTTAGTTTGAACCAAACTAACCCAAAAATATCCAAATAGGAGGGTTAGTTTGGGTTAGATGCATCTAACCCATTCAAAAAATCTAATCGACACAAGAGGTCCTTATTTGGGTTAGTTCTTCTCGGGACACTAAAAAACACATTTTTCTCTCGCTCTCCCCGCAGCAGATCCCTCCCCACTTCCTCGAAGCTTCTCGTCCTCTCCCCCTCCCTCCCTCTCGCACCGCCCATGAAGGCACCTCACCGTATCCGTGCTCCATCTAACCCTATCATCCAAACACCTCTTTCGTTAGAGTTACTTCAGGGTTAGTTCAGGATTAGAATCTTTAACTCATCTAATAGTAGTTCTTATACTCATTATAATCAGTATTGTAGATATTGATATTTTTAGTATAAATTTGGTCAAACACTTTGCAAACGGTTGACGGAAGTAAAAAGGACCAGAGGGAGTATCATGCATGCGGAGTAGGCAAAAAAAATGCTCATTTATAGCCGGTCAAAGTCTCAAAGGGCACGACCGCGCGAGGGAGGCGAAGGTCGTGGGAGGCGCGATGGTTGACGGAATTAAGTGAAGTTACCCACGCGCCAGCATGGCGTGCGAACAGGCAGAAGCTATACCGTGAGGCCTACGATATGGGTCTAGTAGACATGACATCTAGTGGGTCCCGCATAGTTCTCGAGAACTCTTTGGGGGCTTGCAGCCGTTTATCCATCGGGCAAGCAGCAACCCCACGCCGTCGCACGCCCTACTCGTCCCCGTCTTCTACTAGTACAGTACCTTACAACAGTTCGCTCCCAGTCGTCCCGTCCTTTCACATTACACCAGTTCAACTTCTCCTAACCCTCCTCCAAAATCCATGGCCTCCCAAAGCTCCATGGTCGCCGCTGAGTACCAGGTTAGAGCCATCACCGGCGATGAGTTCATCGTCATCTACACACGTGGATCCGCGACGGTGAAAGCATTCCTTGCTCGCTTCATACGCATGTTCAACAGTTCAACGGATGTGTGGGTCGCTGGGCTATATGTTGAGTACACCACAGTCCTGCAAAGAGAGAAGATTCTAAAGGAGGCAGAGAAGAAGAAGCCCGCCGTGATCCAGGTTTGCGTACATAACGTGTGCTTGGTCTACCACATATGCCATGCCGACGTTGAGTGCCAGGATTTTAAGAACTTCCTCAAGGACGAAAGAGTGAAATTCGTTACTGTAGACTTTAGGAACTACAGGGATGTCCTGGGTCGGATAGGCCTCGTTGTAGGCCAGCCCTTCGATCTCTAGAAGGCAAGCATCGTGTCCTCCTCTCAGCCCTCAATGCTAACCCTGGCAGCAGCCATGATTGATCCTTCATACGCTAAACTGAAGAAACATCACCACGAGTTTCATCATGCATGGGAGTCGAAGACATTAGATGAAGATCACATCCTGTACACAGCAATGGATGCCTACCTTTGTTTAAATATCTACAAGGGTTGGATGAAGAAGCAGAGCCCAGTGTCCGGTTCAAGCAAAGAAGCGTCGGTGAAGAGGAAGAGGAAGAGGGACAAGGACGAAGTCGAGGACGTGGGCTCGGACTCCAAGTAGGTGGCAGTGTCGTCGCTCATGCTGGTTCTACTGCAGTGTCAAGCAGACTAGTTGCTAAGTTTATTTTCAAGGGTGTGTTGTGTTGAGGCCCCAGCAGAACTATGTTTATGTTCTTTCTCGTTATTTGAACTCTTTAGTACGTACAGTAGTACTCGTACTATGTCTTACTATTGTTCTTCTTGCAGTTGGTACTACTGCTCGTATCTTCGTGTTCCTACTGTACTTAATACGTCCGTACTAGTAGTATAATTTGGGTCAGTCGATTTGTGAAAGAAGTTTGACGGAGCGAAGGAAGAAGACGGCAGAGAAGCTACCCCATTATCTATATTAGGGTGGCAGGGTGCCCATGATCTATCTTATGAGTGTTGGGTGTGGAATGCAGTTCGCCGGAAAAAAATGGATCCTGCCCGGGGTTAAACGAATGGCGGGGGTGGGGCGGAGCATGGCGGTGGCAGGCGGTTCAGGGGAGGGCGCGGCGGCGGCGGCAGGCGGTTAGGCGTGTGGCGGGCTGAGAAGATGAACCGTGCATCAATTTCGAAGGTTGAAGAAGCCCTTCTAGCCATCCATGTTGCATCAAACGGCTCACAAGAGTCGACTGGCCCAAATTGCTCCTTCAGATTGCAAGATCCACGTGGCATTCAAGGTCTCGAAGATAGATTCCACGTCCGCACCCGGTTTGCGGGCTCGACGCGCGCGCGACCGGCTTCCGCCGCGACAGCCACCATGCGCGCCCTCCGCGCGGGCGGAGACGACAATGACACACTAGTTCCTCCTCGCCGGTGTGCTGGAGCACGCGCTCGTCCTCTTCTTCGTATGCTGCGTGCGTAGACGCGGCTCCACCAGCTGCTCGCGTGCTTGGCAGCGCGGCGGCATCGCGAGGAGGGACTGCAGACGACGTGAGCGGGCGAGCCTTCGGCTTCATGGCACAGGGATGGCGGCAACACGGCGGTGATGGGCGAGAAATTGTTGGCCGGAGCAGGCGGGCACCGGCATGCGCAACGGCGGCGGCGGCATATTGATGAGTGCGCGTATGGGAACTTAGTTTAGTTTTATATAGGGTTGGTCAAACTTAAAAGAAAACCGTACTAGTACACGTAAACATTAGACTTAGGCAGCGCTTTTATTAGTTACCACAGCCATGATATGGAATCCTGTGCAAGCGCGTGAACCGCGGCCGCGCGGTCGATCAAACGGTGCGTCACCATGTCGCGCACGAAGGACATCCACCGAACCTTTCTGTGTGTGTGAAAACAATCCCCGAATATTACTCAATTTTTTTTCCTGGAAAAGTTCTTGACGCTACAATATTTCCATATATTTGAATTTAGCTCCAGTTCGTGTTTATTTGGATTTGGACGTTTTAGGTGCGCCTAGTTTTTTTTAATACTGATTTTGTGTGTGTGACTGAGAGAGAACGTGTGTATGTGTCCATATGTGTGTTGTGGCGGAAGGGCAATGTGGAGACGGTGTGCGTGTGATAGAGACATAGAGAGGTGTGAATGTGCAAATGATCATGCATGAGTGAGACATAGACAGATGCCGATACGTTGTGTATACATGAGAGAACGGTCTTCTATTTTACTTGTGTGTGTGTGTGAGAGAGAGAGAGAGAGAGAGAGAGAGAGAGAGAGAGAGAGAGGAGCATCTGTAACACAACAACCATCTCTCTCGATTCGTCCGTCCCTCGCACGATCGCATGTAACACATGCATCAACGCACACATTTTGACACCCTCACCCGGCCCTGCCCACCTCAAGGCCCGCACATCCCTTTCTATCTCGCACACACAATCTCTTCGTGAATACCCTGTTTAGCATGTAGCTTTCCGTCACATACACACACATTTCTCTCCTTAGGTCTGTTTTCTCTCAATATCTGACACACACACACACACACACATAGCACACACGCACCCCCTCCCCCGAGCACACAATTCATCCCCATCCAAGGTTATATGGCGACCACTCTCGCTTGTGCTTCTCTGCACCCCAGCATGCACAACACCTCAACCTTCAAAGAGGGCATCGAGGAGATCGAAGACGACGACCACCCTGCGCTAGATAATGCGGGGCCATTTGGAAGCAGGATGATGTGACGACGGCTGACTGACTCCTCCCCCCACCCTCTCTCTCTCTCGCACAAAATTACCAATCCCTCTCTCCCCCGCACAAATTTAGCAATCCCTCAACCCACGAGATCCTTCCCCTCTCGTACATGTTTTTCCAGCTCTCTCATCAAACCTGTTGTCTCTTCTCCTTCCACGTGTACAGAATCCGGATGCACACGCATCTCAGGTATATTACATGTCTCCATCTTTCTCACAGACCTAACTTCTTTCTCTCTCTATCTCTCTCTGTTTCGTTAGGTTTGTCTCCTACTCTCTCGTCCACATACATACAATCTTTCCCGCCCTATCTGCTCCATCTTCGCAAGCTCTCTCTGCACGTTTCATTCACACATTGGGATATGTTCAAAATGTTGCTTTTATAATGGCTGATGTAGAGTTATTGTTGGTTTTGTTGCATCCTACAAAGTAATAACTATGAAATGCATTTTGATTGTCATTTGACTGGGATTATGTGAGTTTGAGCATGTTGTGAAGTACTACAGACTTCGTATACATCTTGGAATTCGACAATGATTGTAACTTTTGAATTGTATAGACCATTACATTCGAAGTCAGTAGCCTAATATATTTATTTCACAATTTCAACAAATGATTAATTCACTACATACTAAGAAAACAAATGTGTACACCCTCCGTTTTTATTCCGCATATTAGCATTGGTCAAAGTCAAGTTTTGTAAACTCTCAGAAAGTTTATAACAAAAAATATTAACATATACAATAACAAATAAATACCATTAGATTCATTATTGAATGTACTTTCACATCATACATATCTGTTATGGTAAATGTTATATTTTTCTATAAACTTGGTCAAACTTTAGGAAGTTTGACTTCGGTCAAACCTAATATGCAGAGTTTACTAGTACTACTCGCTAGTTGCTTAGCCGAATCACCCAACACGCCACACGCAGAGTTCAGTGTCACGAAATTTTGAGGTAGGCGGGAAAATCTCCCGCGACCCTGATTCGAGCAGTGGGAAGTTACCATCATAGCCTTCGGAACAGGCCTACGGATGATGGTTGGTAGGGGGCTGTTTGCGTAACTTCAGGTTCATCCTACCCAGCCAACCCCACCCCGGCACCCAGAGTAGTACACCTGAATACTCCCCATTTTCTATCCCCACCGCAAAATAGACTTCTCCACGACACCGCAGCCTTCGTGCTCCTCCCCTTCTACAACGGCGCACTCGTCCACCGCAGCGCATCTGCCTCATCGACGACCTCATACACCGCACTGGAGCCGGTCCACCGTCATAGTCATACACGGAGCCTCTTCCCCGGCACCGTCTTCCACGGTCTCGGATCTGCTTCCCGGAAGCCGACACCAAGCGCAGAAGCACCACCGTCGTGGACAATGAACTGAGTCCCGTTGCCGACCATGACTCACAGAGGCCGCGACGACCATCGTTCTCCTCCTCGATTGGTAATGTGTGTATTGAATCACTTAGCAGTACATGTGCAATTCCAATTTTGTTCATACCTACCCTTCAAATTTCCTGGGTGCTATTGTTCCCGTAAAAGTAATTGGTTATAGCCTCCATTCTCCAACAGAATATCAGCTTGTAATTGTGCGTCGCTCCTGTATCGTGCTGTGCTTGGGTAGGTTTTTCATCTGCAACCAGTAGTGTGGCAAATGATGGAAAGTTTTTTAGAACTAGCAAGATGCCCATGCGTTGCACGCATCAAGATGCATTGGTATGTGTAGTTTATCTTGTGGGAGAAAAGGATGAACGAGGGGAGGCCTTATTTGCAAATCTGGAGAGGTGTGTGGGTATCTTTTTGCAAAATTGCCATTGTTTCCTTCCTATCTGTCAGATATAAATCGGACGGCCTATATTGCAGGATGGCAGGCACACCATCATCACCAACTCTGTTTTTTATAAGATTTTATAAGAAAAAAAGTAGAGAGTAGAGAAGTAGAGATAAATATTAAATATAAAATAAATATAACAATAGAGAAGAGAGTAGAGATAGCAGAGACGTCGGGAAAGGATTGCGCGCGCGGGGGAAAAAACGGTCGGGCATGCGCTAGTTTTGGCGCGCGGCGTCCGGCGCTTTATAAAATCCAATGCCCTCCCACCACTCTGTGCCTTGCCACCACTCTCTCCCCGCTCTGTGCCTCGCCACCGCTCTCTCCCCGCTCTTTCTCGCCTCGCCACCGCTGCGCCACCATGCCGCCGCGTCGCCGGGAAACACTGGGATACCGCGGCGTCCGCGCGCGCCCCTCTGGCGGCTTCTCCGCCGAGATCCGGTTCCGCGGGATGCGCCTCGGCCTCGGCAATTTCGACACCGCCAACAAGGCCGCCCGCGCGTACGACGCGGCGGCGTGGCGCCTCCGGTGGCCTCATAGAACATTGAACTTCCCCAACGTGCCGACGCGGGAGCGGGCACAGGAGCTCGCGCCTCTGCGGTTGCTTATCACCGATGAGGATCGTCGCGACAACCGGAGGCGGGAGCACCGTCTCGGCATCGCCGAGATGGACGAGGAAGCCATGGCGCTGTGGCGCCAACGCTTCCCGCATGACATCATCAACGAGCGCGAGTTCTACGAGCAAAGGAGGGCGGAGAGGGATAAGAGGAGGGCGGAGTGAGCCGCCTATCGCGAGGACAAGCGTACGAAAAGCGGACGCTCAATTCAACATGAGGCTAGGAGCAGCGTCGCCCTGGGAATCCGACGACGGTCGGTATCTTCACGCCTACAGTCAGACGTCGGAGGAGGACATCACCGAGGAGGAGTCGGACGACGAGGAGTAGTTGAATAATCTATTTTTTATCTATCTATGCTGAGAAGTATCCTCTATTCTCTAGTCTCTACTCTCTATCTCTACTTCTCGATCTCAGCACTGTAAACGCTTTTTTAAAGCGCCGCGCGTTGCGATTCTGTTGGAGATGCTCTAACATGGTAGACGAGTGCTTTAATGTTGCCCACAAGATGCGCGAGTATTACTAGTAGTATATTTTTCTTGCCATGTTGAGATTTTAAAACCACGAGTGCGAACATGCAGAGGAGCAATGAAGACCAAACACGGGATATTGGGGACATCTTCAAGGAGAGTGGCAAGTTAAAGAAGGGCTGCACCGAACCTGTAAAACGAGCTTTGGTAAGTAACACCCTTTCAATTACTTTCGTTTAGCCTCATGTTCTTCGATGTGTATATGTTGTAGTTTCTGTTTCTCTTAAGCCTTGTGTTCTTCGATGTGTAATAAGAAGAATCTTAATCGTCCTGATGCTTTCGTTTTTAGCTTGATCTAGGAAGTGGGTGTTCTCACCTTGTAGTCTGCTTATATATTTTTTTTCATTTTGAATTCACTTCTCCCAGTTATGTTTATCTGGCTTCTACTAAATGGATCTGGGTTGCTCTGAGTATTGAACTAAAAAAGAAGTAACTTCATGTCAGGATGCAGTTCCTGCGAGGAGGGAAGTATGGTCAACCTCGAGATCATGTTTCCAGAATGAGGCTGGATTACACACAACGTGCCAGTTCCCTAATGATGCTGGATTAGACACAAGGTGCAAATTCCCAGATGATGTTGGATTACACACAAGCCAGGTGGAGTCGTCAGCTGTTCGTGTCCTCGTGGCTCTAGTAAAGGCTGAAAGAAAGCGTGCAGCAGCCCTTGAGAATGTAGCTGAGTTCCTGAAGAAGCGAAAAGACCAATCAGATGCTCTGTTCACCCATGCCAAAGAAGAGATGGAAGAAGCCAGAAATAAGCTAGCAGAGGTAGAGCAGGCTAGGCGTCTCCTGCTATCTAAAACTGTTGTCAATACAAAATTTCCTTCATAGTAGCTAGGTTCAAATGTTTATCCAGTCAGCATGCCTGTTGTGATGTCCGTGCATCTACTGATGTGGCACAAAAAATATTTTTTTTGGGTCATGTAATAACAGCAATTACTTTCCAAACAATAACAGGTGAAGCATTGGACATGGTATAGTTCAAGCGCAAGCCCGACATTCCAAGTTCAACTTCCACATCAACTCATGTTCACAGATATCTGCACATTCATACATAATGTCCACAACCATGATTCACTTCAAAGCCAAAAAAATTGAGGAGGGTTATGAATAAAGAAAAACCTCTACTTCCTGCTACCAGTGTGAGCACAACAAGTCAAGACCATGCGTAATTAATTATATTTTGGTCATTTTTTGTGTTCTAAAATGCCGGTCGGCTCGCAGAAGGACGTGTTGCCGGCACACGCGCGGATTCAATGAAGGCAGGCGGGGCAGTCTGAAGCCGGTTGCATGCGGCGAGGAGGCGTGTTCAGCCGGGCCTGCAGCGAGTGGGGCCCTCTTGGCCGGTGCACTGGTTCAATGCCTGCGCTATGAGAGGTCGCGTCCGTGTCAGAGCAGTCACTCCCTCCAGTCCTTTTTTGTTTGGGTATAACAAAATCTCGTTTTCCATTCACATTTTACAAGTAAAATTCGTGGACAAATTTTGACCCAAAATACGATGGGGACTAGTAAACCAGAACGGAGGTAGTAGTTTTTTTTAATCAAAGAAGGGTTTCCCCCTTCCGATTTTCATTACTGAAAACCAACATCTAAATCTGAACCATAGTATTTGCCCTAGAACTACCAGGTTCAACATCTCGCAACATAAACCCATACAACCATACGCCAAGGAGGTACGTAGTACTATGAATTCCATTTTCGCTCCATACCAATCGTTCTAAAAACTACTTAGTACTTATAACGCGCCATTGAAAATCGAAACTCTTAACCCCGCTAAAAAATGATATTTTAAACGTGGCTACTCGATCTGTGGCAACTGGCGAGCCACCGCCTCCAAGTCGTTCACCTGTGGTCCCGACCATCAACTCCTAAGGATCAAATTATCACGCGAGCTGACTATTCCTACAAAGGTGCGCTCCACCACATACCCGGTACCCGCGAATGCAGCAAGCGTGCACCTAGGGTTTTAGGGTTTATTTGTTAACGTTGCCTTTATGTAACACTCATGTGTGCGAGACAACGAGAGACCGACTGCGTGTGTGCGCCTCTTCTCTTCGTATATGTACTCCACCGTTTGTCTGGTGTCCAAAAAATTATAATAACTACTAGCAATGTGCCAATGCGTTGCCACACGATCAGAGTAGATTAATACATATTCACCGATTTGATAGAAAAAAAGTCTAGTTTTGAAATACATATATCACTAAAAAAATGTTATGTTTCACTCAAAATATATTTCTTTGGCAGTTTTGATGAGATAAGGGAGGAATGTTGTTGGTTTCAAGATTCAAGAAGTGGTATATGTCTAATTTCTACTCTTACTAGCAAGATGCCCGTGCGTTGCACGGAACATCAAGATCTTGTGGGAGAAAAGGATGAACGAGGGAAGGCCTTATCTGCAAATGTGGAGAGGAGTGCGGGTAAATTGCAATAGTTTCCTTCCTATCCGTCAGATATAAATCGGACGGCCTATATTGCAGGATGGCAGGCCCACCATCATCACCAACTCTCTTTTTCACCCCTACTCTTATAAAAAAGCATAGTCGATGATGATCGTGTGCCTGCCATCCTGCAATATAGGCCGTCCGATCTATATCTGACGGATAGGAAGGAAATTATGGCAATTTTGCAAAAAGATACCCACACCCCTCTCCACACTTGCAAATAAGGTCTTCCCTTGTTCATCCTTTTCTCCCACAAGATAAACTACTCATACGAATGCATCTTGATGTTCCGTGCAACGCATGAGCATCTTGCTAGTTGTTGCAAAAAGCCCATGTATGTGAGAGAGAGAGGGAGAGAGGAGGAGGACGGAGTGCATGTGTGACAAAGACACAAAGAGTGTGTGTGCGAGAGGTATCAGCTTAAAATGAGGCGATAGTGTGTGTGCACGATAGAGAGGGCGTGTCTCAAGAAGGGAAGAAAAATCTACATAGATACAAGGAGCGGGAGAGAGACATGTATGCGATAGTGGAAGCACGAGTGTGCGGGCGTATAAACCTATCTAGAGGCTAGTTGATAAATGTTTGTGAGAGAAATACGAGTCGGGGGTGCGAAAGCGAGAGTTTTGTGTGTGAGAGAGAGAGAGACGGTAGTCGGGAAGGGGAGTGGAAGCAGGAGTTGTGTGTGTGTGTGTGAGACAGAGAGAGGGGGGAGTTTATCTGATCGGTAAACAAATGAATAATGTCAGTCTGGGATGGAGACGAAAAGGAGACCGCAACAAATGTTGTGTCTACAGGAGAGAGAGAGAGAGAGTAATTTTAGTGGTATGATTCATATCTAGAGACATATAGGATGTGTGAGAGAATCCCATAGAGAGAAAGACAAAGTGAAAGACGAGTGGAGACTGTGTGTGTGGCGGTGAAAAAGAAAGCTTAGGTACCTAGTGATACGAGAGAACGGTAGAGACGTGAGAGATAATGAAAACCGTGTAATGTATAATGATAGGGAGAGTGTGACACTTCTCAAGGGAGACGTCAAGAGACCATGTTTGCGAGGATAGGAGAAACATGAAGTGAGCGTGCGGGTGAGCTGGAGAAAAGAGAGTGATAGCTACATGAAGGAGCATGCATGCGAGAGAGATGGGCGTGAAAGGAGTGAACATAAAAGGGATTCAAATATTTGAATTCGAGATGATGATACATGTAATCCATACTCGAACCAAAATTGATCTATCAAACATGCATACTCATATGAATTCACGCGCATCTATGTTATTTAATATGTAGATATTACTGATCCATACATTTTAGTAGAACATAATTTGGTTTAATTTATTGAATTCAACCTTATGATTTTGAGATCATTGTATTTGTAAATCATATTATACATATAAAGGAGCAGAATTCTTTGTTGTGCTTTTAAAAGTATATATAAAAAAATGACGTATATAGAATCTTATATCTTATATTTACTAATTGAAGGCATCATACGAGTCTCCACGTTAATCCTCGGTAAACACATAAAACTAACGTTAGGATCTTAATTGTATGGCTAAGATCAAACATACAATTATAGATCTCTTTTTTGTGCTACGCCTTTATAGTCCTAGAAGTCTACGATAGACAAATAGGCTATCTCACATAACAAGCACTACACGTCTCATCTTGAAGGATTTCTTAGAAAAAGTATTAGAGTCCTAGAGGTCTAGGATTAGTCGGATGGAACATATCTCTCTGTATTTGATCGTGCCCAATAGGATACCAATAGGAGCCAAAACACCGCGTCCAACTAACAAGCACTACATTGTACTTCTAATCAATCAAGTGCTGGCGAACTTCTGGAGCCCTCCCTCCTCCCATCTTCTCATCCACGTAAGCCTAAGCATCCAAAGGATTTCCGGCGACATGTACGAATACGATTCTGCCGGCCTGTACTTTTAGCCGTGTCTCATAAGCACGCACACATAGATTGATTCTCCTGAGAAGCATACATATGCCGAGCATGCAGGCTGCTGGATTGATCTTTGTTAAAGCTAGGGCTTCTATTCCGGCGAGAAGACGTGCGCTCATCTACGTACATCCGTTGCCCTGATCAATTGGAGATCGATCCATTCCTACGGCTGCACAACGCACGTGATGGCCTACTGGCCAGATGAGTTTCCCAACCATGCCCCGGCCGCATCACGTGTCTTCATGTGAAGGTACTGGCTTCATACAAGTTTGTTTAGTTGTACATGTACGTGCTCAAATAAAAAAAGTACATGTACGTCTTGGAAGGCTGGACCTTTATCTCATTAATCTGAAGAATTCTCACTAATTTGCTCCTTTTTTTGGCATGATGTATGGATATGATGATGTGTTTGATCCTATAATCTTGCAGAGCATGTGTCATATTATGATTGGTTGGAAGTGGCTAAGATAACGGAGGCCGATTACTGATCTATGCTTACCGGGTACACATACATGGATATACTGGTACGCATATGTGTGATATCAATATGCACAAATATATGGTTTGTATAATTTGTTCGAGTACGTGAGAAAGGAATATTTTTCTTAAAAAAGTTGAAGCCAAAAATAACTATTAATCCCGCACTTGCCAATCTAATTTAATGGGAAAAATTACACCATTAATATGAACCGTGCATTACAAAAATCTCATACACATGTGTACGTATGACATAGATCTTACATACATACAGATGCATGTGTTAAATCTCACAACTAAATATTATTTTGATTTCTTCATCAATAAATTGGTTGAACTAGATATCCAAATCATCTACCCCAATTTTCAGTGTAAAAACTGGACTTGCACAAAAATGAAAAACATGAGTAGTCTGTTTTGTTTTATCGCCAAATATTTTGCATGGATTTGTTGTATATAACCAAAACAAAAGAAATGTCCTTCTGGTCTTAAGTTTTTTCCTATTTTCTGAGTCGTACAACCTTTGAGTATAATGATTTTCAATTTTCACTGACCATAAAAACTAGAAATTCACATAATATGTCTAACTGGCAATCTGGTGCACTTTTTTTTTATTAATTGTCTGCAATTGATAACTCTTCGTATCTAATCTAATCACTAATGTTGTAAATACACTTAAAGGACCATGAGGCAAGCATGGTAAAATCAATTCCAAACAAACAAATAAATATACTTGAATTCAATGCCGATACGGCAAATACGAGCACTAAACTAAAAACTAAATCTCATGTGACACACATGCCTGTATAGTCAGCCCTACTGTCACACAGGCCTACATGATATTTTTTGTACCGAGGACACAAAATGTGTCCTTTCAATAGAAGATCTACACATGTATTAAAATTTTGAACATGTGTACGTCTAACTATTTTCAGAATATGTCTGCATCCTTTGATATTTTTCTAGTTTAACATTCTATCATCGGTACATGTGCAGGAGCTAAAACAACTATTTCAGCATACACACGTTTATCCGGAGTAGGTTATTTTTCTCTTTCTTGGGTCCTATGTGTGTGTATATATATAGGACAAATGTTTCCTACAAGCAGTGGTAGTTACCACCACTTGCGTTTTGTATGTTGTATGTAGTATTTGTCAAGACCGAGAGTATGTACGTGTAGTATGTAGTATATAACAATGATTAGGTAGTATATATACAAATTTTTAGGTAGTATGTACCTTTTTTAGTATGCTCTTTTTACGTACAAATATGTACGTATTTCATAAATATAACAAAAACTATGGGTTCATATGCAATTTTTTCACATAACTTGCTTTAAAATATCTTAGATATAGTATATGAACATATTTAAAATAATAAAATAGTATATATAGTACCACTTGATAGTATATGAGATATGTGGGGTAACTACCACCGGGTGGTAGGATGGATTTTCCCTATATATATATATATATATATATATATATATATATATATATATATATATATATATATATATATATACTAGGAAAAATGCCCGTGCGTTGCAACGGGAGAAACAAACCTACACACCCCTTTCATGGAAAACAAATGATGCTCATCTCAACTAAAGCTTACAATTACCGCACGTAATAAGGCATAAGTCTCCATCTTATGTTGTTCATCTATACATGGGTCTGTTTTCGACTCAGCTCCACTTCATTATACAAATCTTCATCGCCCTCCCTTTCTCTATCTGATCATCACCCCCTTGCTCTATTCACCATATCTTCGATAGAACACAAATATTGTTTTTCCTCCACCAACACTTAAAGGACGCAAGGAATGTTTTTTTAGCAGAGTAGAAGCATTGCCGAATCATCTTAATCTTTAGCCAAGACAATTATACTCAAATGGGGTTGATGACCTTATGTTTTTTTATACCGAATCGTCAACAATATTGTTTCTTCTACTGTTTTTTAATAAATAAAAATGGACAAGAGGAAAAAGAGAAAGAATGCATGCATTTGTTGCCTTAACTTAGGAAGGGAGTCAAAATATCCAAGGGACAATGGCGTAGCACCAATTCACAGTCTATTTCTAATCCTACACAACTGCTATATCGTTGTATATTTCGAAAATCATCCCAATCTTCTTTACAGTATGATGTTCAAGGCAGACTACAGTTTCATATACATAATTGATGATCTGTAACATACAGAAGAAACTGAATTCCATCAATTTTCTGTTGTAGCCGGGTGGTACTTTACATTTTCATGATCTAAGGTGTAACCATTAGAAGCAAGTCTCAACAGGCCAATTCTATGTTCCCAAGCAGAATAACATTTGTTAAGCACAACTTAACATCCACGACAACATCAATGACCCCCTCCGTACAGTCTAGACCTGTCATATATGCAGACACCGAAATAGATAGATAAAGCTTCCCCAAAGACATATAACTCTGATTAGTTCATACTTGAGAGAACTGCAAGTATATTACGAAAGTTTGCTCTCTTGATTAGGCAGCCTAATCAAAATGTACATGTATATCTGGCTGTTTGGGATTTGTCAAAGAGCACAATTAATGTGCTTTGAAATGTTGTGCCAAATAAGTTAGCAAACCTCCCTACAAGAGATAGATAATTTGTTATATTATTCAGCAGAACATAATATAAATGGATGCAGTTTTCAACTTTTACCAGTTGTCACCGATGAGGTTTACCATGAGCTAGCACCTTGAGACAAACCAGAATCATTAGAGCCACTGTGAAATTTTAACCGTGTATTGCAACGTGATACATATTGTTTTATGATGTCCAATACACATGGGATACTGTGGAATAACAAATTATTCCACATCATCAACATGTGCATCAAACATGACGTCCCTGTGTGGGCTCTCACCCTCTTTCTCAGTTTCTTGCCTTGTCTATCCTTCCCACATGAATGAAATTTCACCCGCAAAATAAATCATAGCGAGCATTGTATTTTAATTTTGTTTAAACCTAAAGTGAGCATCTTATTGCGTGCCAATAAGAATATCCGCATCGATATGCAATGCATCTCAAATGGAGTATTATATCAAGCTTGAAGCCAAGGTTAATTACGGCGAGCGTCTAAAAAAGGTTAACTATTTCTTGAGTACAATTAGTCCATGTAGGTTAAGCGACACATACTGATACATTAACAGGTAGTGGAAACAGGCAAAAGTGTCTAAAGTTGTTGTCTACTTCGAGCTACTTACTACCCACCACTGATTGATCAATACATCATTTTTCTTACCATGTACAAGACGGTTCAGGTGTTTCATCATCTTTGCTTGCAACCTATAAGATGCCCCTGGTCCCAGGCCATTGATCATGGCAGAGGCAGATGTAGTCAACAACCTCTTGGACATGAACAATCTGGCTGCACAAGAACACAGATACACACACATCAATGTGCAGAACATCATATTGAAATTTGTACAAAAGAACAACCAAAATTGCACAAATATCACGCACCAAGTTTGGAAACACGCTGCACAGGACCTGAGCGAATCGTTTGAAGCAGAATTTTGGGCTCAAGTGTTGAGGCCAAACATTAATTTTGCAACTCAAGAAAGGGAAACTGTGAGCAAGATAGAGGAGCATCAATCCAGCTCTTCCCGACTAAGAGATTGGGAAAAGGTGAGATGTTTGAAGAAATTAAGGTGAGGATTAGTTACAGACCTCCACTCCAATTTCTTCAGACAACTGTGAGCAGAACGCATGCGGCAGGGGATGGGGATAGGCACTGCCGCCTCACGACCTCAAGCCAATCTGCCGCACCCGCCACCGACAGCCGCGTCATTGGTGCTCGTGGCAACTGAGACCACATCTGGTGAACTACGTATCTTTTCAGCATACCTGGCGACGCTCGTCCGCAGCCACCGGACGCGGATCCCCTGCAGGGGGCTCGTCCGCCTAAGGTAACGGCCTGACATCTTCACCAGGGCTCGCCTATGGCCTGTAGATCTCAATTCCGGATTCCGATTTAGCGGCGAGGTGAGGAGCGGCAGCGGCGGTGTGTCGTCTTCCTGCGAACAGAGGATGAAGGAGTCGCGTGGCTGGCAGTGGCGGCTGCCGGCAGGAGGTGGCCGTGGCGGCGGCGGAGGCTAGAGGACGCGAGCCTCGTCGCGGCCGCTCGCAGGGCCATGCCCTTCCTTCCCTGGCAGAGGGAGACGGGGGGAGAATGGGAGCACGGGAGCGTCCCCCTCCCCGGCGCTCCTTCTTCTCCTCAGCGGCTCACCACCGCCGTGGCGCCTCCTGCCGGCGCCCCACTCACGACACGGGAGCGACTCTGCCGCGCAGAGCGCTCACCTCCTTATCTTGTGTGCCGAGGCTTGCTCGTCTATTTTCCTTTTTACCCAGGCCCAATAGAAAGTAACGGCCCAAGCGTTAACGGAAGAACGTAGACCAAGCCCGTGAGCGAAAGAACGTTGTAATGAGGAATTTTGACAAAAATCTTTAGTGCGTACCCCAAATTAGTACCACCTCGTTTATATTACGATTTTGTCTATATAAATTGTAAAAGCGTATTATGACATGAGAAGAAAGCGTATTGTGACGGTGAACCCGACAAAGTCAATCCGTGCTTTATTATTAGGGATATATATATATATATATATATATATATATATATATATATATATATATATATATATATATATATATATATATATATATATAACTTCTCTACTCCACGTACTATATGAATGGAAGCAACATACATATCATTATTGGAAGTCATCCATCTATAATAACCATGCCTGCTTCCAGTATTATTTCAATCAAGCTAATTAGGTCCAGACTCACATGACCTGGAATATATATAAGTTCCTTAATATAACTATTATTTTTGTATTTTCGGGTTTTCCATGATGGCAATATTTTTTTTCTAGAATTCACGATTATAATGATTAATTAATTGGGAGATGTTCAAAACTGTAAGTAATCATATATTTCCAACTCCCATGCTATATACACATAAAAAATTCTTCCAAATGATTTGCAATTTTCTGTTTACAAAATCACTAGCCCGTGCCGACGCACGGGTTAATGACTAGTTTTATCCAATCGAAAATGGATCCCGCCCGAAAAAAATAGAATACAAACGGGATTCGAATTGAGTTGGCACGGTAAACGTGCATTCTGCAAAATTTGAACGAAGTGGGGAAAGTCGCAGTAACCGCCCAAAACCAAAATCTGCGAGATGGAAATTACTACTACCTATCCCTGCCATGCAAAGCCTATCTGCTCGATTTCTATAGGTTTCAATAGGGGTAGGTTTGTAATTTCACTCAAACGTGACATAACCGCCTCTCACCCGGATTCATACACGGTGGGCGCCAAAACACAGTGTGTCCTCGGCCGAAATCGACTCTCTCCCCGATTCATACACGATGGGCGCCAAAAACAAACTCTCGTCGGCAAATATTCGGTGTATGCAAGATTACCGTCCTATCCCCAACCGACTAATATTGCTGTGATGTAGGAAATTTGAAACGGGGGCTAAGTTTGTAAATTTCCTCGCATTTGAGACAAGCGCGCCCTGAAGACATGGTTCCCCCTTCCTCTCCACCTCCATTTCCCCATTCGTACTCCGTGGGCGCCAAAACACCCTCTCCACCCCAGCCTCCTCCGTCCGCCACCCCATCCACCGCCGTCCTCCTCCACCATGCCGGAGCTGATACCTCGAAGCCGCTGTCCATTACAAGAGATCGACCTCTCTCATCCACGGCTTCGGACCGGGATCCTTGCATTCCGTCCTCTCGCTTCATCCCCGCTGTCATCCACCTTGCCGGCGACGCTCCTACGACCGTCTCGTCCACCGTGCCCCGCCGCCACCGTCTACCCTCCTAGATCTGCTTCCACGCTGCCGACAGCCATCGCTACCGCAGCACCGTCAAATTCTCAGCAGATGCATACACGGTGCCGCACCAGAGGCGGTACTCTTTCGTATCTGCTCAACTTATTTATCACAGCAAGAAAATAGATCGCCACTGCTTTACTCTGATTTCTTGTCCATCACTTGCTTGCTAGTTGAAAGCAAACATTGGTTGCGAAGTTGCCTTTGTCCGGTTTGCACCTTCAGATCCGCCATGGCACGCTCAATACTATACTCCCAATGCTTATGGTTTTCCCCTTTTATATTCCACACTGGTTAAATCACAGTAGACTAAATTTCAAAACTGGGTCGGTCAATTTTTCAGAGCTCGCCGGAGTTCGCCGGTGAGAACGAAGGGGCTCGGGTGGGGACGATGGTTGTGGGGGCGGTGGTGGGGCCTCGCCCAACGAAGAAAACTTGACGCGGGTGGGGGCGGGGGTGGGGGTGGGGGTGGCGGAGGAACACATGCGGTGGGGGCCGGTGGTTCGGCCGGCTGCCCATGCGGTGTTCTGTATGGGAAGAATCAGAGATGAGGAAGAAGAAGGGTTAGGAGACGTAGGATCTTCATGCAACCGCCTGAAATGGTCGACTGGCCCAAATGACAAAAGTCACGTGACTTGCATGCAGACATGCCTTTATATTCAGTACCATCATCGTACCTGCTTAGCACTGCTCCTGAATCCATCAAGCTAAACAACGTGCCACTCATAATTCCAAACTTGTTGCTCAAGTACGAATCTGATATGATGCTGATATTACTAAAACAGAGAACATTTAATTGGTCAGCTAATGTTCCTACTTTACTTTCAAAAAAGCACGTGCACCACATATAGAGAGACAGTAGGGAGTTGCTTTCTTAATGCACTCTGGTTCATCATGTGTGGGCACTGCGCAACGAACATTTTATTATCCAAAATCTAATTGCTCTTCTTTAGCATGTTCCTCTTCCGTTCTTCTTTAATAAGTACTCTCTCCGTTCCTAAATACAAGTCTTTGTATAGATTCCACCATGGACTACATATGGAGCAAAATGAGTGAATCTACGCTCTAAAATGTATCTGGATACATCTATATGTGATCCATAGTGGAAATCTCTACCAAGACTTGTATTTTGGAACGGAGGGAGTATGATAGTAGTATAGTATGTTCCTTGTAGTGAAGATGAGCAGGGACATTTGCAGTGTAGAGGTCTATACGGTCGGTTGCGATGGACACTTTGAACTCTTCGGGCCTCTTTGATTCGTAGGATTTTGTAAACATGGGAATAGGATTTGTAGTGGCCTGCCCACTTGAATCCTATAAGAATAGCAAGGAAATGCGGGGAGCTGTGTCGCCTTTGAGAGTTACATTGATATTAACAGTACCGCACCTTCAGTTGAAGAGAGCTGGTATCTGAAGCCTTTCTAGCCATACCGGCAATACTAGCACATATATTCCAGCAAGTTCCACTTTGCTAATTTTACTCTGATGCTTACGGTTTTCCCGTTATATCTACACTATGATCTGTGTAGCTGCTTTGTGTCGCACTAGCAGCAGTCCACTCTTGAAGCTAAACACCGCAATGACTTACAAAATTGGCACCAAGGCATTGAGTGCCATTCTGGATGCAATGAAACTCATACGCTCCCCACCTGTTGATTCTTGTTCAGAATATGATCCTAATGACTATTCTAACCTCGAGGAGTCAAAGGCAGATGGCCTGTCCTGTTCACCCATCAAGGTGCCTGTTCTAATTTGGCAAGGTTTTATTGATTGCGCGTATCTTGCATATGTTGTCTTGCATTTCTTCTACTTTGTTGCACCGCCATCTGCTTAGTTTACTCATCATATATGTCGAGATGCCATGCCCATCCATTATCAATACATATTCCATCTGTCATCATACCATGTTTTTTCACTCAAATGTTGTTCTTGTGCATCACACATCAAAAAGGAAGAGGGTGATTGCCGAACCTGAAGGAGCGCCAGCAAAGTCCTTGAAAAACGTGGTTGTGCCAGAGAAATCAGACAGCACCCCACTTATATTGGTTGTACAACCAGTGACACAAAACGTAGGACCGACTCAGTAGACTGTACCCATACTTCACTGGCCACACCACTAGCCCCACCACACAGGACCTACACTCCAGCAAAAGGTATGCCGATTTCAGTTGCCATAGCACCAGCCGTACCACAGAAAAATCCCACTCCAGCAAAAAGTATAGCAAGTCCACCGGCCGAAGACCTATCCCAACTGCAGAGATGGCCAATTCCTGCAGATTGGAACCCCATTCCAGTTATTCCCAGTTTAAAAGACAATGCTTTCAATGTTGTTTGGGACTACGTGCATATATTCCCATCATGGGAAGATTATAGTGAAGACAAACACCATTTTCACACCTTCCTGACCCACTTACGTGTAAGTGCTATTATTCATGGTGATTATTTTCCTGTTTTCTGCTGATTGAACACATCAATGATTTATATTACATTGTTGTAAGTAGGCGAGGGTCAATCTGGATAGTCATGACGAGCAAAGCTTGCTTGCGCTTTTTAAGGAAGCATTGCAGCAGTATTAGTGTTACCTGAGGAAATCACACTTTGATGGCAAGTCTATAAACAAATTTCTGGTGAAGTCTCCTGTGCTAAGTTTAGAAGACATTGAATGGAATAACCTTGTTATGCACTGGTCTCGTTCCGAGGATGAGGTAATATGATATCGCATGACAATTTGAACTTCTACTTTTCCGCATGTGCCTTACGGATCTTTTTTGCAGGAAATCTGCTCGAAAAAGAATTCCGGTTTGAAAAGAACGACAGGACATCGCAAATATGCTACCCGCTGCTTTGCTCTTGTTAGTACCTGTTGTCCTGTATCACTGTACTTGCATACATACCTAGTTCATTATGTGACAACAGTATGCATGATAGCTTGCTTATCAATTGTTCGCTCCAAATTATCTAATCTGTATGAATGGTTACATTAGTGTAGAATATATCCAATGCCAATGAAATTTTTTAGCTCTGCATTGTTCTTGTAAGTACCTGCTGTCCTTTATCAGTGTACTTATATACAGGTAGTTGTTCATGTACCATCACTCTGCAGCTTATTTTCCTTTGCCCTCCATTTTCTACACATAAGATCTATATTTACTCTTACCATAAGGTTGGATAACACCGATGGTACTGAAGAAGTTTAGCTCTGCATTGCTCTTGGCTGTACCTTTTGCCTGTATCGCTGTACTTACATTTATAGCTACTTGGTTATGTAGCATCATTGTTCATCTTATCTTAAATATTCTCCATTTTTTCTTATATTGTCACATCTATATTTACTCTTAACAAAATGTAGAATAAAGGCAATGCTTGTGAGAAGATTCTGTGGTAAACTTCTTGAATTGCCCCCCCCCCCATCAGCATGGACAAGGGCTTTATAGAGCCTGCCTTCACCAATAATGTAAGTTTGTCCTTCTCAAGGCTTCAAACTTTGTTGTGTATATTTGGTTAGGCATGACCGCAACAGCTGTTTATTTTTGGTGTTTGCATTAAATTGCATGTTTAAAGTTTATTATGTAGTTCATAAACAAAATTTTGTCCTTCTCAATTTAAGTTTTCAGTTGTACAACCAAGTTCCTTCTTCATACCATGTAAATTAAACTATACAGAGCAAGTGATCTTCTTTTGCACTGCATGTATGCTTCTGTTCTTGATCCGTAATCCGGTGGTGTGGTGAACCTACCCACTACAGCACAGTGTCATATTCTGCAATGTCTTAACTATGAACAATGTCATATCATTATACTATTATTTAAACCGTCTCTTTATTTGCCAATCTGAAATGGGATAAATTGATAGCACACTAACCATTGATACTTATGAGTTCTTGATCTGTAATCGAGTGGTGTCGTGAAGCTGCCAACTCCTTCACAATGTCATTTCCTGCCATGTCTTGACCTGAACAATACCATATTGTGTTAATGCAATTTTAAACTGTCTCACTTTATTCGTCAGTAAGAAATGTGATGAATTGTCAGCACTAATACTTTTATGTGCAAAACCTGTCATCTATCTGCTTGTTTATCTTTCAGAGTGAGGAGGATATAAGTGTTAAACAAGCGCAGTCTCGTCAGCTTGCTCAGCTGCTTGTGCTGGAGCTCCCCAGCAGGGCTAACCTTTCTTGAACTCTATTGAAGTGCTGTCAGTTTTGTATATTATTTTGTCGGCATGTTTAGTTGCACTGGTGGCGATCTCTGATGCCCCGTGTATGTAATCTGATGTCTGCTTGTGCTTTATTATCATAGTGGCGAACTTTGATGCCCGGTGGATGTAATATGTCGTAATTTCTTTATTGTATAGTCTAGGTTTTTTCTTATTCACGATGCTGCAGTTATTTTACTGTATATATATCATGTCGTCGCAGTAAACCGACCAAACCGTAAAATTACGGTACATAATTGGGCCGTCATGCAATCATGATGTATGATCCGCATCATGGGCCCCATCATCTTGGTCCGTTAGAAGGCCTAAATGTAAACTGGCCCACTAGTAGATTCGGGCCTTTAATAGGCCGAGTAAACCGCCGGCCCTCTTTTCGCAAGAAAACTAAATGGGCTTTTAGGAGGCTGAGAAGTAGGTTGGGCCTGAAACGTGCCGAACAGCTCACGGGCCGGCAGCAGCCCGAAATGGAACCCGGCCCATGATTGTGCCAATCAAATCACGGGCTTTTAACAGGCCAAAATTATCTCGGTCCTTATTTGGCCCAATCAGATTATCGGCTGTGAGCGGGCCGAATGCAAACTGGGCCGTAGTTAGGCCCAACTACATGACGAGCTTTTAATAGGCCGAAATTAATATAGGGCCGAAATGTTAAACGGGCCCTTAACAGGCCGAAACTAATATCTGGCCGAATTACTAAATGGTCCTTTAGCAAGTGGGCCCAAAAGCATAGCGTCCAGTTGACGGGCCGAATCTGATATGGGCCATAATTTAGCCCAAAGCCTCTTAAAGGGTCGGACCTGATCTGGGCCGTAATTTGGCCCAGAACATGGTAGGCTTTTAACGGGCCAGATCTCATATGGGCCATTGTTAGGCCCGGAACGTGGCAGGCCATTAATGGACCGGATCAAATATGGGCTGGCATTTGGCCCAAAACACGGCAGCCAGTTAATGGGCCGGCCTACTAGGGTCCTCAAAATCTTGTGGGCCAACAGATGGGCCGGCCCATTAATGTCGGCGAAATCTCGTGGGCCTTTAGCTGGGCCGGCCCATTATGGTCCACAAAAATCTTGTGGGCCTTCACCTGGGCCGGCCCATTATGGCCCGCAAAAATCTTGTGGGCCTTTACCTGGGCCGGCCCATTATGGCCCGCAAAATCTTGTGGGCCTTTAGCTGGGCCAGCCCATTATGGTCCGCAAAATCTCGTGGGCCTTTAGCTGGGCCGGCCCATTATGGTCTGCAAAATCTTGCGGGCCTTTAGTTGGGCCGGCCCATTTACACTTTATGGGCCACTTTTGGGCCGGCCCACGTGTCAACATATCATAGGCGCATCTCGCCCATCGGATGAGTGACACATGTGCCAACGCGGAGCTGACACGTGTCTCTGTCAGCCAATCAAAATTTTACACGTGGAAAATCCCCATTGGTCCGGGCTGTTAATGGGTTATCGGATCCAAAACCGGACCCGATAGCTTAACGGCGCTCCATTACGGTGGATGCCATGTGTCGGTCACCCTTGACGAAAGCACTTCTGTGACGCGCGATTTATCGTCATGGAAGTGGACACTTCCGTGATGATAATTTTGGTAATGTCATGGAACACTTCTACGACAGCACAGGTATGACTATCTTGATTCTGTCATAAAATTGCCATGGATGTACATGCATGACAGAAAATGTGACCTACTGTGACAAACACTTATCATCACCGAAGTGTATTTTTTTGTAGTGGGTGCCGTGTTTAGTGCCGACTCTACGTGATGAGCATCTGCCCAAGGATTTTAAGGGTCCCCGCAAGGTACCTAACTATAGGGCTGACTTACCTCATGAGGCATGGGTCGAGAGTTATGAGATGGACATGGAATTGCTGGATGTTAGCGAGGCGGCGTGTGCAAAGTGTTTCCCTCTGATGTTGGATGGAACGCCCCACACTTGGTTGAAGGGGCTCCCCGCCAATTCTATCGGGTCATGGGCCGAGTTAAAAGCCTGGTTTATCCAGAATTCCAAGGATACATGCGAGCAGCCTATGTCAATTGTGGATTTGGCCTCCTGTGTCCAAGAAGAAGGTGAGTCGACAACCCATTGGGTGCGCAGGGTCTCGACAATCCTGCACTCGTTGTCGGTGTCAAAACCGGCGGATCTCGGGGAGGGGGTCCCGAACTGTGCGTCTAAGGTCGATGGTAACAGGAGACAGGGGACACAATGTTTACCCAGGTTCGGGCCCACTCTATGGAGGTAATACCCTACTTCCTGCTTGATTGATCTTGATGAATATGAGTATTACAAGAGTTGATCTACCACGAGATCGTAATGGCTAAAAACCCTAGAAGTCTAGCCTGTATGACTATATATGTTTCCGGACTAAGCCCTCCGGTTTATATAGACACCAGAGGGAACTAGGGTTACACAGAGTCAGTTACAGAGAAGGGAATCTTCATATTTGGTCGCCAAGCTTGCCTTCCACGCCAAGGAGAGTCCCATCCGGAGATGGGAGAGAGTCTTCGGTCTTGTATCTTCACAGCCCATTAGTCCGGCCCATGTCCAACAGGCCGGACGCCCGAGGACCCCTTAGTCCAGGACTCCCTCAGTAGCCCCTGAACCAGGCTTCAATGAGAGGTGTCCGGCGAACAGATTGTCTTCAGCATTGCAAGGAAGGTTCCCCTTTCCGAATACTCCAAGATAGTCTTCGGACGCAACGAACGTGTCCGGATCTGCAACACAAGTACCACACACACAGCCGTAGAGAGTATAATATTTCACTAGTCCAATCTGCTGACAACTTTTTATAACGTGACATCATGCTTGCCCGGTCATTATTTCGAACCGTTTCTTGTTCTGCCGTTCCATGTTTCGAGGCATGGTTTTTATTGGCACGTCTTGTCGAAGCAGAGATCGTGTCCCCTTATCGCGGGATTCTCATCAATGCGAGCGTTGGTAACCCAACCGTTCCACTGGAAAGATTCCTTAGGAATAGGCAGGTTTTCAGGCTTAGGAGGAGACGTTCGATACCCGTTGCCTTTATAAAGGAACCAAGGGCCGTCTCTTTTTACGCCAAACCTCTCCTCAGCCTTCCCAACCTTGAGTTCTAGCACCCAAGGTTCGACTTCATTGCTTCAAGCTTCCCAATCATGTCTGGACCCAGCCCACAGGGCCGATGGGTGGCTTCCTCTGTTACAGAGGAGGACATTGCGAAGCTTCAGGCGGCCAGATACCTGACCGCGGAGATCCCCCACAGGCTTCCTGCTCAAGGACAGGTTATTCCGATTCCCAGACCCGGCGAGAGGGTTGTATTCATCTCTCACTTCCTCGAGGGCTAGGGTTTGCTCTTCACCCCTTTGTCCGGGGGCTCATGTTTTATTACGAACTAGATTTTCATGATTTAGCCCCAGAATCTTTCCTCCACGTCTCGGCGTTTATCATCACGTGTGAGGCCTTCCTCCGAATTCCCCCACACTTTGGCTTATGGCTCAAGACCTTTAGTGTGAAGCCAAAGGTGGTCGACGGGAAACAGGCGGAGTGCGGCGGTGCGGTAGTGAGCAAGCTTACTAATACTCTCTAGCCAAAAGGCTCTTTCACCGAAACTTCCAACCAATGGCAGCGGGAGTGGTTTTACGTCACAGAACCCCGTGGTACCAAGTGGGTAGCTATACCTACGTTCCGTTCAGGCCCTCCATTACAGCTGGCGTCATGGATTAATAAGGGGCTGGACTGGGGATCAGTTGATGAAGTGCAGACTCTACAGAGCCGCATCCGAACCCTCCTTGAGAAGGACATCGATCTTGTCAACGTGATTCAAGTAATGCTAGTCCGCCGAGCTCTGCCATGCCAGCGTAGGCCTCTCCGCATGTGGGAGTTCAATCCGGAAGGACCACGAACCCTCCAACACTTCTTCGGCACTATGCACAAAGGAATATGGAAGTTGTTTTTCGGGAAACGAAAACAGTGGTCGGACACCACCGAGGACATCGGCGTCGACTGCAACCATCCGGATACCTCGGTAAGAGCTCAACACCCGAACACTTTGTAGTTAAGTATACCGTAATACGTTACTGAGCAAACTATCTTCCTCCAGGGCTGGATAAAGAAAACGGAGCGAATTAGGTGTTCGGCCCCCCTTCCCAAAGACTCAACGGATCCCGTACTAACAAGGATGTTGGCCCCGGCACCGTACCAGGTGCCTGTGAAGGGAGACAAGGCGGAGAGCGGGAAGGCCAAAGGTGGCCTCCCATCTGAGGGTATATCAGACAACGTGTCCGGGGAGATCAAGATTCCCCCACCCGAAGACAAAAGTGAAGAAGAAGCCAACATCCCTTTTCCCCATGGTAAGAAGAGGGCGACCTCCGAATAATGGGAGGAAAGGGCTCCTAAGCGGGGCAGGATGCCCCCGTCGGGCGGCTCGGGCCTAGAGGACGACATCGTCGCACAGTTCCATGATGAGGACGAGCTTCTAGCCAAACCGTAAGTGAACAAGGGTGTTTTAAACATATCCCGTTCCTTTCCTGTTACCAAGGTAACATCTAGAATATATGTTGTTGCAGCTCGGCACACAACCTTCTTCACCAATCCTCTTCCTCGGGGGATCTTCTCCCGGAGATGATGGAAAACGAGACACATCCACCGGTCTCCTCGCCCAATAGGGCGGACGACCTCGAGGTGTCGTCCCGGAGGGTCTCTCCCAATCAACAAGTGGTGCGAGGGGTGATGAAGACACTACCCGAAGGTGATACTTCGGTAGCCCAAGGTCCGGGGGCCAACAACGAAGGCCCCGAACTGTCCGGCCTACAGCCGGAGACAACTCCAGGGACGAATAAATGGATCCCTTCAAAGGGAGGCCGTACTCCTACGGCAGCTTCCGAAGATCCAGAGGCGCCGGATATATTGACGAACATGCTGCGACAGGCGTCCGTCTCAGAGGAACATCGTACCTTGACGGGTACGGTGGTTGAAAAGGTTCTGTCCGCGAAAAGCGAATTGAATGAAGCCTTCACGAGCCTGCTAAGAGGCTTCGAGGTTTGTAATGTAATACTTTTGATTGTGCTTTTATTTGCAAAATGCACCTGTTTATAGATAGTAGCCCCTGATACTCGGATTGGCTTCCCGAGGGAGGTGATCAGAGGATCAAAAAAAGATATGTCCAGGAAATAATATGATTAATTGAAACGCAGGTTGTTACCTCCCTAGCGTCCGCCCGAATTACAGAGGTTGTCGATCTGGAACGGAAGCTTGATGTGGCGGGAGATGACCTTACGCTTATCAACAGGCGTCTTGATGAGTCGCAAGGTATGTTTTCGGGGCAATCCTTACAAGCACGTGCTTTGTAATGTAAGCATGTCGTGAAAGATTGTATATTGATATATGCATGACTGCAGATGGTGCCGCCGCGGTCGAGATCCTTCGGGCTGAGCTGGCCCGGGCCAAGGAGCAGGCCCGGACTGGTAATGCGGCTGCCGAGAAGGCATCTGCCGAGTTAAAGGCCGAACAGGCTGCTCGGCGCCAATGCGAGGAGAGAATATCCACGATGGCGCGTGAGCTAAAGGATGCCGCTAGCCGGTGTGAATTCCCCGGGAAGGATAATAAAGCAAAAACGGTTGATCTTGACAAGGCCTTACGAGAGGCGAAAGAAGCGTGGTCCGAATCTAGAGCGGCGCGGGAGGAGATCCGACAAGCTGGGAGATCGCGGCTAGTAAGCCCTTTTTATTGCAAACTAAGTTCGGCGATCCAAATTATGCTCCGCTTAATCAAGTGTGAAGTTCTCCAGACGCGTTATTGTACTTGCCGAAGAGTGCTTCCGATGCGGCGCAGTTTTACCAAGCGCAAGAAGGGTATGCAACGGAGAAGCTTTTCTAGTCACAATTCGGTGCGTCAAGGCGCCCACTGTTGCTGAACGAACAGATGACCCAATGGGCCGAGCTCCACAGACTATCCGGTTCTGCCATGAAGGACGCCGTGATCGGGCTGTGGCCGAACAAGCCAATTCCGAATAGTTATTTTGGTTTGGTGCGGCGAATTGCTGATGCGGTGCCGCGTATCGACGTCGTTAAGCGGTCAGCGTGCATTGAAGGTGCATGGATGGCCTTTGCCCGTGTCAGGACATACTGGGCAAAGATGAAGGCCACTGATGTTGCAGCGAAGGGTCCACCCGAGGGCAAGGACCATCACGCACCAGAGCATTATTTTGAGGATGTCCTGGAGGGTGCCCGCTTGATAGAGGGTCAATGCTCGAAAAACATGATATTCGAGTGAAATGTATGGAAATTTGTAAAAGACAATATTATGAGGCTATTTTTTGTAGTTTCGCCTAAAACTTTTGTTCCTCCTGTGCGGCCGTTTTTGTATTAATCTGAAAGTTTTGTGGTCGTTGGCTTCAGCCCCCTCGTATAAAGTACGGGGGTGTTCGGAAAAGCATTTGATCACTCTTAACCCAACGTCTTGGTCCATTAAGGAAGTGTCAATACGGTGAACTAGGCAATCGGACTATAGGGCATTAACACTTTCACTTAGCCATAGGAGTTTTATGGTGGGACTACGATATAGCCCCTGGTATGTACACGGCTTATTCCAATACGGTGCGTTACATATATGACCTGAAGAAAAAGGTCCTTCGTATAATACGGAGGGAATCGCGAAAGATTCTGATAAGTCATCGAGTGGTTGACCAGCTCTCGTCGCATCATGACAGTCAGTTTTCGGCTTTCTCTACTGAGGTGCTTGACCAGATGAACCGGAAGCACAATCGCAGTAGTTCTCCCTTTACTACCCTAGCCGATAGAGCGGAACGTAAGGTAGCAAGCACAGGAGCCGGTCAACCCAACTATTTACCCAAGACATGATTCGGAGCTGATGCATATAAGGCCAAACTCCCGATGCCGAAGTACGCTATAAAGCTGTTCGGACTTGTCGGCAACTCATTTGTTCCCATACCGAGCCCCTGGCAAGTTATGCCGAGGTGTGTGAAACAACCACAGGAGCCAGATTCAGTTCTTTTAGAAAAAAGCAAATGCTGGATGCGGATTATGTTTACTGGGACCTGAGTGATATGCCAATCGTTATTTTATAGATGACAAAGCCGCAACCCCGGCTATTTGACATGCGAGGGGTCGAAGGCGGAGGAAAAAAGGCACTTTACAGGCTCGAAATAGAGAGTGCGGTCTACAAAAAGTTATTTTGGACCTCCTGTCGCACGTCTGCGCCGCCTGTCCTCGGTGAAGGGACTCCTTGACGGAAATAGCCCTTAGGTGAGTGTACGAACCCGAACTCTGATAGAGTCCGCGGCCAGCCATTGGGCCACATGTGGAGAGGATAATGGAAAAAAAGTAGTTAGAAAAAAGGGAAGGTTATGGGAGTACTTGCAGGACCGTCCGTATTGTGCTTCCGCTGGTGCCTAGGGTATTTTAAGTGCATAATTATGTATGCGTGGTACAGACTTTGCAGGTATATTAGGCGAGCGGCGGAAGCCGAACTGCTAGTCCTGCATGGCCATTGAACGGTCATGTTGAATGGAGACCGGCGGCTTAATGGCCAACGAGGTATGCGGTGTGATAAGGCCGCTATGTAGTTCGGCTGAGGTAGCCGTAGTATGATCCTCTGTACGGAGGGGTGTTCCATGCGTTCCCCTGTAGGGGAGTGTGTCATGTATACCATGTTCACTATTTTTACTTCGGGGGGAAACAGTTTCTGACCCCCGGTGTTTGGTTGGCGAGTCTCTTCATTGTCACTGTCGCTGGGTGGCCTCTTTCCCTTGTGTTCGGCATTTAACTTGCCGGCCTGTTTGAAGACCCAACAACTTCTGTTGGTGTGATTAGTTGGTTTATTGGGGTTGCCATGAATCTGGCAGGGCCTATCCAATATCTTATCTAAATTGGATGGTCTGTCTCTATTTGCCGTAAATGGCTTTTTCTGTTGACCGGGTTTGGGGCCGCTAAATCCAGCGTTGACCGATGTGTCGTGCGTTCCCTCATTACTATTGCCACGTTTGTGTTTGTTGCATCGTGGTTCCTGTTGCCGTCTCGAACTTCAGAAGTGCCCGGGTCGCTGACGCTGTTGCTTCTACGAGCGAGCCAGCTGCCTTCTCCCGCGCAAAAGCGGGTCATCAGAGCGGTAAGGGCTGACATGGATCTTGGTTTTTCCTGACCGAGGTGGCGGGCGAGCCACTCGTCCCGGACACTGTGTTTGAAGGCCGCTAGGGCTTCCGCGTCCGGACAGTCTACAATTTGGTTCTTTTTAACTAAGAACCTAGTCCAGAGCTTCCTGGCTGACTCTTCGGGTTGCTGGACGATGTGACTTAAGTCATCGGCATCTGGTGGCCGGACATATGTACCTTGGAAGTTGTCGCAGAAGGCGTCTTCCAGATCCTCCCAGTTGCCGATAGAGTTTTCAGGCAGACTGTTTAACCAGTACCTTGCTGATCCTTTGAGTATTAGTGGGAGGTATTTGATGGCATGAAGGTCATCTCCACGAGCCATATGAATATGGAGAAGAAAATCCTCGATCCATACCGTGGGATCAGTTGTTCCATCATATGATTCGATATTCACGGGTTTAAACCCTTCTGGGAATTCATGCTCCATTACTTCGTCAGTGAAGCAGAGTGGGTGTGCGGCGCCTCTATATTGGGCCATGTCGCGACGTAGCTCAGATGGAGTCCGTCTGCGGTTTTTGGCCCGGGCGTGACTAGACTTGTCACGTCCGAATAGGTAGCCGACGTCGCGTGTCGAGGCATGTCCTCGCGATCCGTAGATCGATCTGGTATGTCCTGTTCTACTGTCCAGGTCCTGCCGAAGGTCGTATGTATATCCCCAAGCTGTTTTATCTCTGTTTTTACGTTGGGGTGGGGCGGGCTGCTGTTCGGCTTGAGCTGCCGCTTTACCCCGACCGCGTGGTGGTCGGTCAGCCGCATTGTCCCGTCCACATTGCGCAAGGGGGGTACAGGCTCCAGCGTCTCCTCATCGAACTGAGGTAGCAATTTGCGCTTCGGGTAACTCTTGGCTGGGCGCTTGAGGCTGTATTCTTCGGCTGCCAGGACATCAGTCCATCTATTGTTGAGCAGGTCTTGGTCAGCTTGAAGCTGCTGCTGCTAGGGGTGGGCATAAAAACCGATGAACCGAAGACCGAACCGATGCCGAAACCGAATAACCCGAAATTTTGGTTTTTTTGGTTAGTACAGAAAAAACGGTTTTCACACTTGCTAACCGAACTAAACTTTCTCGGTTCGGTAGTACCCAGGTTAACCGAATAAAAAACCGAGCGTATGTGAATGTGAAGGTGCTGAACGAATAGTCAAATCACCTTGCTCTCCCGCGCAACAGAAACGCATGCAACTTTTACTTTCGAGACAAGGAGCGCATGCAGCTGGATTGAATCAGTCCACGGGGATGATATTTTATTGTGGAAAAATAGTGCATACCTGGCCCAAGGAGAGAAGCCGTTGTGGGCTTCTTTTTCTCGTGTGATGAGGCCGTTGTATGGCCGTTGTGCTTGTACATGTGCGTACCTACAGAACCATGAGGCGCTGCCCGTTGTTGTTTAGTCCCACCTCGGCTGGCCACACACAAGCAGTTGGACAGATTGGCTATATAAGAGTGCACGAGGATGGGTGCCAAGCACGCGGCTCAAATTCTTTTAGCATATTCGGTAAATATGGTATAAACCGAATACCAAACTGAAAACTCGGTTAACCGAATTTTCGATTAGCTATTTTAAGATGTATTTTTCGGTTTTTAACTTTGGAAACCGAATTTACAAAAACACCGAACGGTAGAAACCGATATTTCGGTTTATACCGAATGCCCAGGCCTAGCTGCTGCTTCTTTTTCAGGTTCCTTGCAGTGGCTATTAGCCGGCGTTTAAAGCGCTCCTGCTCGAGAGGTTCCTCAGGCATGATGAAACCCTCGTTGCCGAGGCTCTCCTCATCCTCGGAGAGCAGAAGATAATTACTATCCCCCGAGTCTTCGTGTATGGCATGTTCATCACGGCTAACATGCCCGTCTTCCCGTTCATCCTATTCGGAGGTTGCCCCAATAGGGTCTTCATTGTCTTCGGCATCGTCCGGAGTATTGTTTTCTCCAGTGCTGGTATTGCTGTCTTTTGCACGATGTGACTTAGAGCGGCGCCGCTGATGCCGGCGTCTAGGCTGTGTCTTAGGAGGTTTATCCTCAACTGGGTCTTCTTTGTCATCGTCGTTAGTTTCTTTAGGTGTATCCACCATGTATACGTCGTACGAAGAAGTGGCCGTCCAGCGTCCGGTAAACGGCGGGTTTTGGCCCTACTTCTCATCGGCATCGTCGTCCATACCGTCGATTTCTTCGGAGCCGTAATCAAGCATGTCGGTTAAGTCCTCGACAGTGGCTATGAAGTGGGTGGCGGGTGGGAAGCGAAATTCCCCGTCATCAGCCTCCAGTTCAAACCGGATATAATTCGGCTGTGAGACCTCCGCTAAGGATAGATTTTTTAATGAGTTTAGCACATCGCCTAAAGGCGAGTGTCGGAAGATGTCCGTGGCGCTGAATTCGATGATCGATGACTGATCCAACTCGACGTGCGCGGACACACATGGTTCGAAACTTATGGCCGGAAACGATTCCAAGGTTCCGGAGACATAGATATCACCCGAGGTTAGGTCTGTGTGCGGCTCCAACACCGTGGAGTCTGCGGCTTCCGTGGCGGGGTTGATCTTCCCGTCCTCGAATGGCGTGATCTGCTTCGGATCTAAGGCCAGAGCGGTTACAGGTGCAATTTCCTGAGTATGGTCAGATGACAGATTTAAGTCATGTTCATCATAGGGATAGGGAGCGGCTGCCGTGGTCTCGAATCCGTCGAAGATCAAGTCTCCACGGATGTCCCGACATAGTTCAAGCTCCGAAATCTGACCTGATGGCCAGGGGCGTAGCTGTCGATCTGCTCCAGATGGCCAAGCGAGTTGGCCCGCAGTACGAAGCCGCCGAACACGAAGATTTGTCCGGGGAGGAAGGTTTCCCCTTGGACAGCATCGTTGTTGATGATTGAAGGAGCAAACCTTTTGGGGACGGAATAGTGGAACTCTCAATGAAAGCACCAATGTCGGTGTCAAAACCGGCGGATCTCGGGTAGGGGGTCCCCAACTGTGCGTCTAAGGTCGATGGTAACAGGAGACAGGGGACACAATGTTTACCCAGGTTCGGGCCCTCTCTATGGAGGTAATACCCTACTTCCTGCTTGATTGATCTTGATGAATATGAGTATTACAAGAGTTGATCTACCACGAGATTGTAATGGCTAAAAACCCTAGAAGTCTAGCCTGTATGACTATATATGTTTCCGGACTAAGCCCTCCGGTTTATATAGACACCGGAGGGAACTAGGGTTACACAGAGTCGGTTACAGAGAAGGGAATCTTCATATTTGGTCGCCAAGCTTGCCTTCCACGCCAAGGAGAGTCCCATCCGGACACGGGAGAGAGTCTTTGGTCTTGTATCTTCACAGCCCATTAGTCCGGCCCATGTCCAACAGGTCGGACGCCCGAGGACCCCTTAGTCCAGGACTCCCTCACTCATCGGACCGCATCAATGCCGATTCAGCAATTTTGATGTTGGAGAACAATTGTCATTTCATGCCCCTAAAGCAGAAATTAGGGTGGCTCAAACGCCACTGCAATGACATGGGGACACTCATGGCGGCTCTGGTTAAGTATGCTGACTCTGATGGTACCAAGGACCCCGAGTTTGATGACGAAAATCCGGGAAAGGGAAAGAAGAGCAGCAACACCAGAGGGCAGCAGCATAACCCGGCGAACCATGGAGGCAACTGTAAGCGCAAGGCTGATAATAGTTTGGACTTTGTGGCTAACACCAATGCGCAGAATAATGGTTAGTGTCGTAAAGGTAAACCGCCCCCACGAACCGGAGGATCCGGCTTCAATCTCGAACAGATGCTAAATTAGCCCTGCCCAAGACATGGTACGCGAGAAAGACCGTCCAGGCACCTCTGGAAGGATTGTTACATTATGAAGGAGTACAAGAATTCCAATCTTTTTCAAGACAGTCATGGGCCAGGTGGCGGCTCAGGATCTGGCTCTCATGGACCGGGTTACGGTGGTGGCGGCTCTAACTCTGGATTCCAAGGAAATCAAGGCAATCACGGCAACCGGGGTGGTTACAATCAGCAGAGTAATCAGGGGAGTCAACAGCAACAACAGTCTGGTTATCAGAGCAACCTGAAGCAGTTGAATAGTGGACAGTATCATGTCTTCACCACTACCTTATGTAAGCGTGACCAGAAGCTTCATAAGATGGCAGTCAATGCTGTTGAGCCGGCGGTTCCCCATTACTTGCGCTGGTCTGAGCAGCCCATTGTGTGGAGTCGGGAAGATCACCCGCCCCGGTTGATAATCCGGGTCACTTGGCTTTGGTGGTCGCACCTCAGGTCGGAGGGTATAAGTCCAGCAAGGTACTCATGGACGGAGGGAGCAGCATCAATATAATTTATTATGAAACTTTCCGTCACATGGGGTTGACTGATAAAAATCTTAAGCCGTCAAACACTGTTTTCCATGGCGTGGTACCAGGTAAGTCGGCCTACCCAGTTGGTAAGATAGCTCTGGCAGTTGCTTTTGGAGATGATCATGACTCTAGGTCGGAGACATTGACCTTTGAAGTGGTCAAGATCCACATCCCATATCATGCTCTGTTTGGACGACTGACTTATGCCAAGTTCATGGCGCGGCCTTGTTATGTCTATCTGCAGCTCAAGATGCCGGGTTACAAGAGAACCATCATGGTGCATGGAAGCCGGAAGATAGCCTTGGAGTGTGAGGAAGGAGATGCTTCTTATGCTGAGTCTGTTTGTGCAACTGAGGAGCTGAAGTTTTATAAGGATAATGTTGACCCGGCGGACATGACGTCTCTAAAGAAGCCAACCACAGAGCAGGACCCTTCACTCAAATTTAAGTCGGCAGATGACACTAAGATGGTTGATTTCGTCCTGACGATTCATCGAAGCAGTTCAATATCAGTGCCAATCTGGATCCGAAATAGGAAAGCGCGCTCATCGAGTTCATCCGTGAGAACCGGGACATCTTTGCATGGAAGCCTTCAGACATGCCGGGTGTACTGAGAGAACTCACTGAGCACACTCTTAATATTGATCCAAAATTTAAGCCGGTTAAGCAGTTTCTTCGCCGATTTAACGAGGAGAGGCGGAAGGCCATTGGAGAGGAAGGGGCCCGGCTCTTGGCAGTCGGGTTTATCGTCGAAGTTTTCCATCCTGAGTGGTTGGCTAACCCGGTGCTGGTACTCAAGAAGAATGGTACTTGGCAGATGTGTGTGGATTACACGGACTTGAACAAGGCTTGTCCGGCTGATCCGTTTGCTCTCCCTCGTATTGATCAAATCATTGATGTTACGGCGGGTTGTGAGCGCCTGAGTTTTTGGATGCTTATTCTGGTTATCATCAGATCAAGATGGCAGTTAAGGACCAGGAGAAGACAGCTTTCATTACTCCGTTTGGAGCCTTCTGCTATGTATCTATGCCTTTTGGGCTCAAAAGTGCCCAGGCGACTTATCAGCGGTGTGTGCAAAATTGCCTTCACAATCAAATTGGGCGCAATGTTCATGCTTATGTCGATGACATTGTGGTGAAATCAAGAAAGAAGGAGACCTTGATTGATGATGAAGGAGACGTTTGACAATCTCCGGGTTTACAAGATGATGCTTAATCCGGCTAAATGTGTCTTTGGTGTGCCCACAGGAAGCTCTTAGGTTTCTTGGTTTCTAACAGAGGCATTGAAGCTAACCCGGAGAAAATCAAAGCCATTACTTCGTTGGCTAAACCGGCGTGCGTTAATGATGTTCAGCGCCTGGCGGGTCGTATTGCGGCTCTGAGCCGGTTCATAAGCCGGCTGGGTGAGAAGTCTACCCCCTCTATCAAATGATGAAGAAGACAGATCATTTTGTTTAAAGTGACGCTGCTAACCAAGCATTTGAGGATCTGAAGAAACAATTGGCTGAGCCGCCCGTGCTTGCTGCCCCTGTTGATAAAGAGCCCCTGTTGTTATATGTGGCTGGTAATAGCCGGGCCGTCAGTGTGGCCATCGTGGTGGAAAGGAAGGAGGCAGGCAAGGAATATCCAGTTCAACGGCCGGTTTATTATATCAGTGAGGTGCTTATTGAGTCCAAGCAGAGATACCCACATTGGCAGAAGCTTGTGTGTGGGGTTTTCATGGCAAGCCGGAAGCTTAAGCAATATTTTCAGGGTCATCCTATCACCATGGTTAGCTCTGCTCCTTTGGGAGATATCATCCAAAATAGGGAAGCAAGTGGCCGGGTTGCTAAGTGGGCCATTGAGCTTGGACCTCACGGGTTAAAATATATGCCTCGTATGGCTATCAAGTCCCAAGCGCTTGTGGATTTCATCAATGATTGGACAGAGTTGCAGGCACCAAAGGGAAAGCCGGATAACACATATTGGACCATTCACATTGATGGATCTAGACAGCTGGAGGGCTCGGGGGCTGGAGTTGTCTTGACTTCCCCACGAGGTGATAAATTTTCTTATGTCCTTCGGTTAATGTTCCCTTGTACTAACAATGCAGCTGAGTATGAGGCCCTGCTCCATGGTCTTCGGATGGCTAAGGAGATGAATTTAAGCCGGGTGAGATGCTTTGGTGATTCAGATTTGGTGGCCCAACAGGTTTCTGGTACTTGGGATTCCAAGAATCCGCTTATGGCGGCTTATCATCGAGAGGTCGATGCCATTGCAGGTCATTTCAAAGGTTACCAAGTTGAACATATTGATCTAAGGAAGAATGAGGCGGCTGATAACCTAAGCCGGCTAGGCTCTCAGCGTAAGCCGGTGCCACTGAATACATTCCTGGATGTTCTACTCAATCCTTCGGTGAAGTTGCCTACGGAGGAGGACCTTGCTATTCCTGACCCGGAAGCACAATTGGTGGCGGCTCTTCATGCTATTCCTGATTGGACAGTTCCCTATTTGGCTTACATGACCCGGGGTGGGTTACTTGAGGATGAGACCTTGGCCAGGAAGATAACCTGACGGTCTAAGTCAATGACAATTGTCAATGGGGACCTGCACCATTGCAGTGTTACAGGGGCGTTTCAGCGTTGCGTTTCTCCTGAACAAGGGTGTGAGATTCTGTGTGAGATCCACGAAGGAGATTGTGGTCATCATGCCGGCTCTAAATCTCTGGTAGCCAAGGCTTTTCGTCATGGTTTCTATTGGCTGACAGCTCATGCTGATGCTGAGGACTTGGTCAGAAAATGTGACGGTTGTCAGAAGTTTTCACGTCGAGCTCATGTTCCGGCTCAGGAGCTGAGGATGATCCCAATCACTTGGCCGTTTGCAACTTGGGGGCTTGATATGGTTGGACCTTTTAAGAGGTCCAATGATAAGAAGACCCACCTTTTGGTGGCGGTTGATAAGTTCACTAAGTGGGTAGAAGCAGAGCCGGTTAGTAAGTGTGATGCAGCCACGGTGGTTCAATTCATGAAGAAGGTGATCTTTCGTTTTGGCTTTCCACACAGCATTATAACAGATAATGGCACTAATCTCTCCAAGGGTGCTATGAAAGAATTTTGTCAACGTGAGCATACCCGGCTTGATGTATCATCAGTGGCTCACCCCCAATCCAATGGCCAAGCTGAGAGAGCCAATCAAGAGATCCTAAGAGGCATCAAGCCCCGGCTTATGGTTCCCTTACAGAGGACGCCGGGTTGTTGGGTGGAGGAATTACCTTCCGTGTTATGGAGCATTAATACCACCCCCAACAGGTCTACGGGTTACACACCTTTCTTCATGGTTTACGGAGCAGAGGCGGTTCTCCCGAGTGACATCCGTTACGACTCACCTCGTGTGGCGGCTTATGTTGAAGCTGACAATGAAAAAGCATGTCAGGAAGCACTTGACCTGTTAGATGAGGAGCGTGACATCGCGGCGGCCCGTTCGGGGATTTACCAGCAAGATCTGCGCCGATACCACAGCCTACGGGTTAAAACCAGGACTTTTCAAGAAGGCGATCTGGTGCTCCGGCTCATCCAGGATCAGACTAATATGCACAAATTGTCCCCACCTTGGGAAGGACCCTTTGTGGTCAGTAAGAATCTCAACAATGGGTCATACTACCTTATCAATGTTCGAGAGCACAAAGACTCACGTAAGTCGGAGGAGGAGACCCACCGGCCGTGGAATATTGCTCATCTTCGGCCTTACTACACTTGAGCCAATGGCTCTTCTGATGTACATATTTTTGACAATGTATATATTATGATCAATATAATAAGCCGGCATCTCTGTTAAAGCAGGGCCTCTGTCGTTTTTTCCTTATTGAGTCTTTGGTTACTTGGGGGCTTCCGGCTTATGGGCGAAGTTATGATTACCCTTTGAACCGGCTTATAAGCCACTGAAAAAAAAACTTGGGGGCTTGCTACCCAGGTTAAAGGGACCAAAGAGAGTCTGTTGCAAAAGCACAACTCAAACATAGGTGCCCCTTGAGCACAGCTCAAAAATATTGCTTGGGGGCTCCTTGTTCTAAAGAACAAAGAGTTTTTATAACCCTTGTAATAGGCTTAAAATCCAGGCTTGGAAGCTAGGTGTATTCACCTAAAACCCCGGGTTATCCTGCCTTTTTAAGTAATCTACTCCGCCCAGGTAAACCTAGAATGACCCGCCGTACGTTTGACAAGTCAATCTTATACAGACCCTGAACTTGTCAAAGTTAAAACGACGATTGGTTATGTGAGGTCCATCTTATAAGGTTTGTATATAGATTTAACTCAGTGGCTGTGCGGCCCGTGAAAGCAGTCGATTTTCGGCCTGGCAGCCCATGAAAAGCCTCATTTTTCGTTTGTTTCTATTCGACGGATCTTTTGAGGTTTATTTGATGAGGCTTATAATGCTTTGTGATTATAATTCACCGGTGTTTATTAACCCGGCCTGGCTTTTGACTATAAGTCGCCAGTATGAGATAAGATAATATCCGGTGTTTATTAACCCGGCCTGGCTTTTGACTATAAGTCGCCAGTATGAGATACGATAATATCCGGAGTTTATTAACCCGGCCTGATTTTGTTCATAAACCAGCAATCTATGATAATCACCAGTGCTCAAATTTTGGGTTATCACCCTTATTACACTAGCTTGGTAAACCAACAGTGTGGTCAAATATCACAGGAACAAACTCAAAAGGCTGATATTATAAGCATCAGTGGATCAACAGTTTCATGCAAAGCAGAACGCGCACGATGGCACGACAGACTCAAAGTTTTACTACCCTATTACATGCCTCCATTGGCCGAATGAGATCAAAGTGTTTTTCAAACGATCAAGTGTTTAGAACCGCCCGGCGGTTCATTCTTCTTGACCTTGCTGCTCGGAGTGTTCTGCATCATCCTTTGCCGGCTCTTCATCTTCCTCCGCCGTCTGAAAAGTTGGTGATGACCAAACGATGCCAGATAAAGCTTCAAATTCAGCCTCATCATCTATAAGCTCAGACGGATCGACTTCTGGAGCAAAGGTGTGCTGACAAATTGGCGGGATTAAGTCCATCACTTTGTAAGCCGGGGTTGGCATCTTTTGATTCTCCTGGTTATAAGCCGGATGGTACTTGGAAAGGTCCCACTCATTAGCGATCAGAGTGGCCATTGGACGAATTTCCTTTACGCAAGCTAAGAAGTCTTTCTGATCAAAAGGTGTACCATCTTATTTCAAGCTTGGGTAACCAGTAGCTACCTTAGACGAGTCAAGCTCTGCTACCCATGCCTTGGCCCGGCTCAAAGCCGTCACAACGCCGACTCTTGCAGATGATCGCTTTATCTCATCAAATCTTACAGGAAGCACAGAGAGTTTCTTCAAAACATCTATCAGCATAGTTGGTGCTTGACCTATTGGCAAAATGGCGGCTAATGCACGTTGAGTCCTGGTGCACAGTTGCTCGACAAGTGTGTAGACAGCTTTAAGCTTCACAAGCATGTCTTGATTGAGCTTGCTGCTCCTGGGACCTAGATATATCGCAGAATGATTAAATGGCGGGTTATGTGATCAAAATAATGATTCATTTTTTATGATTGGCAAGGCGGCTCACCAAAGATAGCTGAAACCATCTAAGTTATACGGTGTTTTAAACCGGTGAGCTCAGTGGTCACCTCTTGAAGCGTTGCTTCTACCTTCTCAGCACGTTGCGTTAAAACCGTCTCTTCATCCGCCCAAGTCTTTTTCTCTGCCTCAAAGCTGGTCTTCAGTTTTTCGACTCAGCCATGCTAAACTGGAATTTTGACTCAGCCTTCCGGGTCTCAGTTTCCTGAGTCGCCAGCCGGGTCTTGGCATCATTCAATTGGGACTCCAGTTCAGCAGTGGCAGCCTGTATAAAGTATAGAGTTATGAACATTTATATCAAGATTACAAGAATACAAGTCCCAAGTCTTTTGCCAGCAACAACACTTGACACTTGGGGGATAATGTCTATCGAAGAAATTTTTCAAGACAACGGCTCTTATGAGTAAAATCCCAAGTACTTTGCAAGCAAGACTACTTGGCACTTGGGGGCTAATGCATATCGTTTGTATTTTCTTCATCATGAGCCGGAAGTGATTTAACAGTCCCAGCCGACTCATGGGGGCTATGCAGTCAAGCTCTCTTTTCTTATGCAAAGACAAATAGGACCGGCTCATTCCTACAGATTAAACCGGCCCTTGGGGGCTACGGATGCAAAACTCAACTTGTGCAAACATCCGGTTTACATTTAAACCGGACAAGGAGGGATTCTAGGACAGAAGTTTATGGATTCTTATAAAAGTCTACAACCTATTCAATCTTGTCATAACCAGTAGACTTGGGGGCTGGCAGGATGTGTATATACATTATTTAATGCTGGAAGTCATACCTCATATTTTTGGTGCATCTGTTTCACCATATCAATTTCAAGGTCGCGGCTGGAATGGACCTGGCTGAGGTAGCCGGAGAGGATCTCATTGCTGCTCAATTGCACATAATGGGAGATGTCAAACTTCAGTTTCCGTCTCTCAATAACCTCTTGCTTGGTAGTGTGTTTGGCTAAAGCTATTGGATTTCCCGGTTCAACAAAGCCGATGCCAGTAATCAACACCTCATCATTATGAGTCTCTGACGGCTTAGGTGAGCCCGAGGGGGCAGGAGTTGAAGGATTAATAGCTATGCCATCAACACTGAGATCCGGAATCTCAGGCGGAGTGACAGTAACGGTTTCATCCGACTGTTTGTCAGAAGCTTCAGGAACGGAGACTTGTGGCTCTGGCTCAGCAGTTTTCGGTGCTTCAGTTGGTTTGTTCACCTTCGCCTTCTTGTTGGCTTTGCTTGTCCACTACGCGGATTATGACAAGTTAGTATAAATATAAGGGTATGAAGAATTACAGAGTAAAATCAATTGCTATTACCCAGGGGCAGTTTTGAAAGCCGGCAACTCAGTTTGTGATGAGTCACCAGAGGAAGAACGGGCAAGTTCCTGATTAAGGGTTATCAACAGAGTTAGAAGGTAAACAGATAAGATCCGCCAAACAGATAAAAAGAGTAATTAGAAAAAGAACCTCATTTCGATGTTTTTGAGGGGCAGGAGTGTTCGGTAAGCCAGAAGATAACTCGTCACCTCCACTGGTCCGAGTCTGGCGGTGGTTCTCGTGTTGCTGTTGCTTCAAAAGAAAGTGAGGATCCAAATAAGCCAAGGGGTGTGAAAACCTTACTTTCCGGGTTACTTGTCGAAGTTTCTGTTTTGGCAAAGGGTCTGAGCCGGAGGAAATAATAGTTACCTCTTCTTCAGCTGCTTGGCTGGCTCCCGTGTCAGCCTGATAATAATCAGTGTCAATAAGATGATTGAAAAATGAGCTAAGGGAGTCAAGGGCTACCTCCGACTCAGAGGTGTCATCCAGTTTGAGCAGGTTAGAGGCGCTCGGTTTTTCTTCTTCTTGGTGGTCTTCTTGGCGGCTTTCCTAGCGGCCTTTTTGGCAGCCCTGGCCTTCTTAACAGCCTCGTGACCATACTCCACTTTCCAAAAATCAGATTTAGCCTACAAAGGTTATTAAGGGTTGAGTTAATAAAGTATTCAAATGATGAGATGAAGATAAGTAAAGTTCAGAGGCTTACATCTGGTGGTGGATTGAGCTTGCAGAAAGGGGCCAGACCCACTTTAACACAATCTTCCGGGTCTTCATTCAGAAGAGACTTAACCATTTCATTTGTTGCTTCATCAGTTAATGGTGCGGAGCTGTGGCGCAATGAATCTTTTTCGTCACCAGTGTAAGTACACATTAAGCCGGTCCGGCGGCTTAACGGAATGATCCGCCAAGAAACCCAGCACCTGACTAAATCAACGCCAGTTAGCCCATTTCCTAGCAGAGCTTTGACCTTCACAATGGTAGGTGCAATCTTCTTCCGTTCAGCAGCGGTAAGCTTTTCAGGAAGGTTATGTTTTGGATCCGGGCGCTCAACACGATAACCCGGCAGTGGATTCTCGTCAGCCGGAGAAGTATCTTTACAGTAAAACCATGTCTTATTCCAATCCTTTGGGTGACTCGGCAAGCAGGCATAAGGAAAGACGGCATCTCTTTTGCGTTGAATTGATATTCCGCCGAGCTCCAAGCTAGGACCATTTGTGAACTCAGTCTGGCGATTTAACTAAAAATACTCTCTAAAGAGGTCAACACTAGGCTCCTCTTGAAGGTATACTTCACAGAAGACTTGAAAGTTGTAGATATTTGACACGGAATTGGGTCCAATGTCTTGAGGGTGCAGCTGAAAAAAGTGTAGAACTTCTCGGAAGAATTTTGAGCCGGGCGGTGAAAAGCCCCGGTTCATGTGGTCCGTAAAAATGATGACTTCGACGTCTTTCGGCTGAGGTCTTTCTTCACCTGGTTAGGAGCATGGTAATGCATCACACTCTTGGCGGGCAGATACCCGACTTTGAAAAAGTCTTTAAAATTGCCCTCGGTGACGATGGAGGGGACCCAGTTGCATGTGTAGACTGTTTTCGGCGGCATGGTGAAAGAAAGAAAGCCTAAAGGAAATAAAATTTGTTGATTCAAGTTAATTGGTGAAATCACAGGTTAAGCGCTGATAGTATACATTCAGAATGGTGGCTTAAGTGAGGACTAATGGTATATGAGTAATTGTAAGCCGGACGTGTAAGCCGCCATGAAAGGTACATGTGTTCAAAATCTGACAAAGAGCAAAATTCTACTAAGTGTTGGACAAACAGGTTTCACAGATTAAAGTTATAGTTTTGGATATGAAAATGTTCAGAAGAAGGGAATAAATTCGAAACCTATAGAGGCGACAATGGAAAAGCAGAGGTGCTCTAGAGGGGATCTGTAGCGATGAGGGTATATTCTAGTATCAAAAACAGGTGCTAAAACTACTACCGCGCAAGATTTATGTGGTTTTTGGATCTAATCCATGGATCTAAACAAGGATAAAGAAGGGCGGCGACGAACACCGATGAACACTGATGAACACCGAAACCCTAATGCGAGATCTATGGCGAAAGAAAGGAGGGCTTACTGATGCTGATGGGATGGCGGAGAGGCGCCGCGGTTCTCTGGTCCATTCAGGGTGATGCAGCGGCCGGAGTTGAGGTCGGAGACGAAGGTTGACGGCGGCGAAGCTCGTGCGGGTTGGTGTGTCGCGAGGAGGAAGAAGAAAGTGAGAAGGAAAGGGGGGAGAATGAGAGGAGAGTCCGGGGTCTTATTTATAAGACTGGAAGGACGAACGACAAGTGTGAGAATCGAGGAGGCAGAAAATGGATAAGCGACGATGCGGGCGCCTCGATTTTCGGAGGGTCGGTAAAGAAAGAGATTCATTAAGATTTGGATTTTGTGTAGCATTAATCACAGGTGACGTCATGGCGGGTTATCACAATTTTTGGAGATGACGTCATGGCGGGTTACAATATTTCATAGTAAGAGGAGGAGGATTTTTCTAAGTATTGAAGATTGACATGAACAAGTTCAAATCAACCTGGGGCCTAATGTTGGGGATATGACTATCAGGTATGACCCGCCCAGGAGGGGCCGGGTCATCCCTGTGGCGGTTCATCTCAATGAATCCCAAGAGTATAATAACAATGGTGGTTCATAAATAGGCTTAGTAGAGGGCCCAGACCTGAAGGCGACTCAAGGCCCACGAATATAAACCGCCATGTATATGTAGACTTGTATTGTAAGGCATGTAAGAAAGGTCACCGAGACGGACACGTTGTATGAGCCGGCCGGGACTCTTTAGGCCGCAGGGCGTCAACCCGTGTATATAAGGGGACGACCCAGCGGCGGCTTAGGACAAGAAACAACAGATCGAGAGCCAGGTTAAGCATATTCGCTCCCTGGTCATCGAAACCCTAGCAATACCACCTCAAACTGGATTAGGCTTTTACCTTCACCGCAAGGGGCCGAACCAGTATAACTCCCTGTGTCCTTTGTCCGGTTTAACCCCTTTAAGCTAACCTCGTTCCGATGGCTCCACGGCTAAGTCCTCATACTAGGACATCTGCCGTGACAAACCCACGACACCTACGTTCCGATTTGGCCCTTCGTTACGACTCACATCATGGATTAACAACGGGCTGGACTGGGGATCAATTGATGAAGTGCAGACGCTACAAAGCCGTATCCGGAGCCTCCTTGAAAAGGACACCGGACTCATCGACGTGATTCAGGTAATGCTAGTCCGCCGGGTCCTACCGTGCCAGCGACGGCCTCTCCGCCTGTGGGAGTTCAATCCGGAAGGACCACGGACCCTTCAGCACTTCTTCGGCACAACACACAGAGGGATGTGGAAGTTATTCTTTGGGACCCGAAAACAGTGGCCGGATACAACCGAGAACATCGGCCTCGACTGCAACCATCCGGATACCTCGGTAAGCACTCGACTCCTGAACACAACTTAGCTAATTATCCCGTAACAATATACTGAGAAACCTGTCTCCGATCAGGGCTGGATAAAGAAGGCGGAACGAATTAGGTGTTCGGCTCCACTCCCTGAAGACTTAGCTGATCCTGTGTTGACAAGGATGTTGGCCCTGGCACCGTATCAAGTGCCGGTGAAGGAGGTCAAGGAGAGCAGAAAGGCCAACAGTGGCCTCCACTTGAAAGGTACGCCAGACGTTATGTCCCGGGAGACCGGAACTCCCTCTTCTGAAGACGAAGGGGAAGAAGAAGCTAATATCTCTTCTCCTCATGGGAAGAAAAGGACTGCCTCCGAAGATTTGGAGGTGGAGGATCCCAAGAGAGGGAAGGTGTCCCTGTCAGCCGGTTCGGAAGACAATGCTGCACAGTTCCTCCGTAAGGACAAGCCCTTACCCGAATCGTAAGTGAACAAGGGTGTTTTAGACATATCCCGTTCTTTTCAGGTCACAAGGGTAACATCTTAAATATATGTTTGCAGTCCGGCCCGCAGTCTTCCTCAACAGTCCTCCTCCTTGGGTCACCTGCTTCCGAAGATGATGGAAAGCGAGACGCCTCCGCATGCTTCCTCGCCCCTTAGGGCGGACGACTTCGAGGTGTCATCCCGGAGGGTCTCCCCCGATCACCAAGTGGCGCGGGGGGCAATAAAGGCAGTGCCCGAAGGTGAGACTTCGGTCTTCAAGGGTCCGGGGTGTGCAGCCCCTACGGGGAACAACAATAAAGGCCCCGGACTATCCGGTTTATAGCCGGAGGCGACTCTAGGGTCGAGTAAACATATCCCTTTCAAGGGAGCTCATACTCCTGCAGCCGCTTCCAGGAGTCCAGCGGCGCCGGATACATTAATGGGCATGTTACAGAATGTGTCCATCTCGGAGGAACATCGTACCTTAATGGGTATGGTAGTTGAGAGGATTCTCTCTGCAAGAAGCGGATTGAATGAAGCCTTCACGGGCCTACTAAGAGGCTTTGAGGTAGGCAATGTAAAATCTTGAATACTCTTTACATGCAAAATGTTCCTGTGTATAGATAGTAGCCCCTGAGACTCTGGCCGGCTTCCACAGGGAGGCGATCAGGGGATCCAAAGATATGCTCAGGAAATAACATGAATAATTAAAAAAATAGGCTGTTACGTCAATGGCGACTGCCCCTGCTGCGGAAGTTGCAGATTTAAAGCAAAAACTTGAGTCAGCGGATGAGGACAATACTCTTATTAACAGCCGGCTCGACGAGGCACAAGGTATGTTTTGGGGCAGTCAGCTTATGCATGTATAATAATATGAGCACGAAGCTGAGAATTATATACTGGAACATGCATAATTGCAGATGGTTCTGCTGCGGTTGAGACCCTTTGTGCTGAACTTGCCCGGGCCAAGGAGCAAGCCAGAGTGAGCAATGCGGCTTTCAAGAAGGCAACTGCTGATTTAAAGGCCGAACAGGCCACTCGGCGCCAGCGCAAGGAGAGAATATCTACCATGGCGCGAGAGCTAAAGGATGCCAATGCCCAATGCAAATCACTCGAAAAGGATAACAAAGCCAAGACGGCCGATCTCGACAAGGCCTTACAAGAGGCGCGAGAGGCACGATCCGAGTCAAGACTGCTCGAGAAGAGATTCGGCAAGCTGGGGAGATAGCAGCTGGTAAGCCCTTTCTTTTACAGACTAAATTCGGCGATCCGAAGTATGCCCCGCTTAACCAAATGTGGAGTTCTCCAGACTCATTCTTGGACCTGCCGAAGAGTGTCGCCGATGCGGCGCAGTTTTACCAAGTGCAAGATAGACGTGCAGTGGAGAAGCTTTTCTGGTCACAGTTCGACGGGCCAAAGCGTCCGTCGTTGCTGAACAAACAAATGGCCCAGTGGGTCGAGCTCCATAAGGTACCCGGAGCTGCCATGGAGGAAGTCGTGGTCTGGCTGTGGCCAACTGAGCCAATTCCGAACAGTTATTTCGGTTTGGTGCAGCGGCTTGTTGATGCAGTGCCGCGTATCGACGCTGTTAAGTGGTCGGCGTGCATTGAAGGTGCACGGATGGCCTTTGCCCGCGTCAAAACGTACTGGGCAAAAATGAAGGCCATCGATGTTGCAGAAAACAGTCCACCCGAGGGCAAGGACCATCGCACGCCGGAGCAATATTTTGAGGATGTCCTAGAGGGCGCCCGCTTGATAGAGTGTCAATGCTCGAAAGATATTATGTTCGAGTGAATGTATCAGCAGTGTGATAACAATATTATGAAATATTAAGGCTGTGCTATATTTATGCCTGTTGCCTGAAAGACATTTCCTCCTGTGCGGCCATTTTTTTATAATCTGAAAGTTTGCCAGTCGTCGGCTTCAGCCCCCTCGCATATAATGCGGGGGTGTTCGGAATGGCAACTTACCACACTTGACCCAACGTCTTGGTCCGTGAAGGAGGTGTCAGTGCGGCGAACCAGTCAATCGGACTATAGGGCTTTAACACCTTCACTTAGCCATAGGAGTTTGACGGTGGGTCTACGATATAGCCCCTTGTATGTATGCGGTTATCCGAATACGGCTACGCTACATAAGTGACCGGAAGAACGGTCCTTCGTGTAATACGGAAGAAATCGCAAAAGATTCTGATAAGCCAACGAGTGGTTGACCAGCTCTCGCCGCATCATGACAGTCAGTTTTCGGCTTTCTCTACTGAGGTGCTTGACCAGGTGAATCGAAAACACAATCACAGTAGTTCTCCCTTTACTACCCTAGCCGATAGGATGGAACGTAAGGTAGTAAGCACAGGAGCCGGCAACCCAACTATTGACCAAAGACATGATTCGGAGCTGATGCATATAAGGCCAAACTCGTGACGCCGAATTATGCTATAAAGCTGTTCGGACTTTTCCGCAACACATATGTTGCCGTATCGAGGCCCTGGCGATTTGAGCCGAGGTGCGCGTGTGAAACAACCGAAGAAGCAAAATTCAGTTCTGGAAAAAGCAAATACTGAATACGGATTTATGTTCACTGGAATCTGATTTATATGTCAAACGCAATTATACAGATTACACCACCCCTACCTAGGCTATTTGACATGCCAGGGGTCGAAGGTTGGGGAAAAAGGCACTTTACAGGTTTGAAATAAAGTGTGCGGTCTGTGAAAAATTATTTGGACCTCCTGTCGCACATCTGCGCTGCCTTTGCCTCAGCGAAAAAGCTTCCTTAACAGGAATAGTCGTTTGTTATTTATACGAAGCCGAACTCAGAAAGAGTCCTGGTAAGTCCGTAGGATGAACATGTTTTGATTTACCTGTAGTAAAAGATAAAAAATAGTTAGAAAAAAAAGAAGGCTATAGGAGTGTGAACCGCATTGTAAGCCTGTATTGTGCCTCCACCGATGACCAAGGTATTTTGTAGTAGAGGCCGAACTGCTAATCCAGCTATGAAATTGACCGGTCCTTTGTAGTAGAGGCCGGCGGCTTAATGGCCGATGAGATACGAGGCTTAATGGGGCCGCTTTCTTGTACTTTGGCTGCCATAGCCGCATTATGCTCCTCTGTACGGGGGGAGTGTTCCGTATTTCCGTCTATCCTGATGACGCCTCGTAGACCGGGCATCTTAAGCCTTAGAGAAGCGTAGTGTGGGACCGCATGAAAACGAGCGAAAGCGGTCCGTCCGAGTAGTGCATGGTAGCCACTGCGGAATGGGGCAATATCGAAGATCAAGTCTTCGCTTCAAAAGTTGTTCGGTGAGCCGAAGACTACTTCCAATGTATTTGAGCCTGTGTAGTGGGCTTCTACGCCAAGTACTACTCCCTTGAAGGTAGTTGTGGTAGGCTTGATTATCGAAGGATCAATGCCCATCTTGCGGACAGTGTCTTGGTAGAGTAGATTAAGGCTACTGCCGCCGTCCATAAGGACTCTCGTAAGATGGAACCCGTCGATAATTGGGTCAAGGACCAGAGCTATCGAACCTCCGTGACAGATACTGGTTGGGTGGTCCCTGCGATCAAAAGTGATTGGGCAGGCCGCCCATGGGTTAAATTTTGGGGTGACCAGCTCTATAGGATAGACGTCTCGTAGTGCGCGCTGGCGCTCCCTTTTAGGGATGTGTGTCACATATATCATGTTTACTGTTTTGACTTCGGGGGGAAATTGCTTCTGTCCCCCGGTGTTCGGTTGGCGAGTCTCTTCGTCATCGCTGTCACTGGGCGGCCCCTTCCTCTTTTGCTCGGTATTGAGCTTGCCTGCCTGTTTGAAGACCCAACAGCTTCTGTTGGTATGATTGGCTGGTTTATCGGGGGTGACATGGATCTGGCAGGGTCGGTCCAGTATCTTGTCTAGACTGGATGGTCCGTCTCTGTTTGCCTTGAACGGCTTCTTCTGTTGACCGGATTTGGAGCCGCTGAATCCGACGTTGACCGCCGTGTCCTGTGTTCCTTCATTATTGTCTTGACGCTTGTGTTTACTGCGTCGTGGCTTGCCGTTGCCATCCGGGCTTCGGAAGTGCCCGGATCGCTGGTGCTATTGCTTCTACGAGCCAGCCAGCTATCCTCTCCCGCACAAAAGTGGGTCATTAGCGCGGTGAGGGCTGCCATGGATTTCGGTTTTTCCTGGCCAAGGTGGCGGGAGAGCCACTCATCTCGGACGCTATGCTTAAAGGCCGCCAGGGCTTTGGCGTCCGGACAATCGACAATTTGGTTCTTTTTGATTAAGAACCTAGTCTAGAGCTTCCTGGCTGACTCTCCGGGCTGTTGAACTATGTGACTCAAGTCATCGGCATCCGGAGGTCGGACATATGTACCTTGGAAGTTGTCGCGGAAGGCGTCTTCCAAGTCCTCCCAGCTACCAATGGAGTTTTCGGGCAGACTGTTCAACCAGTGCCGAGCTGGTCCCTTGAGTTTTAGCGGGAGGTATTTGATGGCATGAAGATCATCACCGCGGGTCATATGAATATGGAGAAGAAAATCTTCAATTCATACCACGGGGTCTGTTGTCCCATCATATGATTCGATGTTCACGGGTTTAAACCCTTCTGGGAATTCGTGCTCCATTACTTCATCAGTGAAGCAAAGGGGGTGTGCGGCGCCTCTATATCGGGCCAAGTCGCGGCGCAGCTCGGATGGAGTCTGTCTGTGGTTTTCGGCCCGGGCGTGATTATGCTTGTCGCGTCCGGCTAGATAGCCGTCATCGCGTGTCGGGGCACACCCCCGCGATCCGTAGATCGATCTGGTCTGTCCTACTTTACTGTCCAGGTCCTGCCGCAGGTCATATGTATATCCCCGAGCTGTTTTATCTCTGTCTTTACGGCGAGGTAGTACGGGCTGGTGTTCGACTTGAGTTGCCGCTTTGTCCCGGCCATGTGGTGGTCGGTCAGCCGCATTACGCGCTGATGGTACGGGCTCAAGTGCCTCGTCATCGAATTGAGGTAGCAATTTGCGCTTCGGGTAACTTTTGGTTGGGCGCTCGAGGCCGTATTCCTCGGCTGCCAGGACATTAGTCCATCTATCGTTGAGAAGATCTTGATCAGCTTGAAGTTGCTGCTGCTTCTTTTTCAGGCTCCTTGCAGTGGCAATTAGCCGGCGCTTAAAGCGCTCCTGCTCGAGAGGTTCCTCAGGCATGATAAAGTCTTCGTCACTGAGGCTCGCCTCATCCTCGGAGAGTGGGAGATAATTACTGTCCTCCAAGTCTTCGTTTACGACCTGTTCATCAGGGCTAGCACACCCATCTTCCCGATTGTCCTGCTCGGAGGTTGGCTCGATGGGGTCTTCTTGGTCTTCGGCACCGTTCGGAGTGTTGTTGCCTCCTGTGCCGGTATTGCTGTCTTTTCCGCGGTGTGATTTAGAGCGGCGCCGCTGACGTCAGCGCTTTGGATGTATCTCGGGAGGTTTATCCTTGACTGGATCTTCTTTGTCATCGCCGTTAGCTTCTTTGGGTGTATCCACCATGTACACGTCATACGAAAAGGTGGCTGTCCAGCATCCGATAAACGGCGGGTTTTGGGCCTGCTCTTCTCCGGCATTGTCGTCCATCCCGTCGATGTCTTCGGAGTCGTAATCGAGCATGTCGGTTAAGTTGTAGACAGTGGCTATAAAGTGGGTGGTGGGTGGGACGTAAAATTCCCTGCTCTCAGCCCCTAGTCCGGGCTGGGCATAGTTCGGACGTTGCTCCTCTGTAATGACAAGGGATCGCATTAAGTCCAGAGTCTCGCTTAAAGGCGAGGTTTGGCCCGAGAGAAGAGAGCCCGTGGAGTATGGCGAGAGGGAGACTCCTTGGCCGAGCTCACATGATGCTGACTCCGAGGGTTCGGAGCCAGTGTCCGGAGAAGGGTCCGACTTCATGATGGTTGCTAGCGACACTACTTCCTTCGGCTCTCCTGTAATGGGCTTAGTGGCCGCAGATAGTCCGGCGGGCTCAGGAAGCCCGTCTTCGGACCTGGCCATACGCTCCGGATCTAAGGCCAGAGCGGAAGTTGGGGTCGCAAATCCTTGGAAGATCAAGTCTCCTCGGATATTAGCGATATAGTCCAGATTTCCAAAACTAACCTGGTGGCCTGGAGCGTAGCTATCGATCTGCTCTAGATGGCCAAGCGAGTTGGCCTGCAGTGCAAAGCCGCCGAACACAAAGATCTGACCGGGGAGGAAAACCTCCCCCAGGGCAGCATTGTTGTAGATGATTGACGGAGCCGTCGAACCTTCTAGCAATGTCACAGAGGAACTCTCAATGAAAGCACCAATGTCGGTGTCAAAACCGGCGGATCTTGGGTAGGGGTCCCGAACTGTGCGTCTAAGGTCGATGGTAACAGGAGACGGGGGACACGATGTTTACCCAGGTTCGGGCCCTCTTGATGGAGGTAATACCCTACTTCCTGCTTGATTGATCTTGATGAATATGAGGATTACAAGAGTTGATCTACCACGAGATCGTAATGGCTAAACCCTAGAAGTCTAGCCTGCATGATTGTGTTTTTTCCCTACGAACTAAACCCTCCGGTTTATATAGACACCGGAGGGGACTAGGGTTGTACAAAGTCGGTTACATAGAAATGAATCTTCATATCCGAACGCCAAGCTTGCCATCCACGCAAAGGAGAGTCCTATCCGGACACAGGAGAGAGTCTTCTGTCTTGTATCTTCACGGCCCATCAGTCCGGCCCACGTCACATAGGCCGGACGCCCGAGGACCCCTTAATCCAGGACTCCTTCAATAACCACCGGGCGCGCCTGGGCCTCCTGGCGCGCCCTGGTGGGTTGTCACCTCCTCGGGACTCTCCCCAGGTGCAACCAGGGCCCAATATCTTCCTTCTGATCCATAAAAAATCTTCGTGAAGTTTCGTTGCATTTGGACTCCGTCTGATATTGATTTCCTGTGATGTAAAAAACATGCAAAAAATAGCAACTGGCACTTGGCACTATGTCAATAGGTTAGTACCAAAAAATGATATAAAATGATTATAAAACATCCAAGATTGATAATAAAACAGCATGGAACAATAAAAAATTATAGATACGCTGGAGACGTATCACACCTTGCCCACCACCTGGATCTTCAAATTCTTGCCCTTCTCCCTCGCTGAGATCCGGATCTTCACTCCCTTCCTTTCTTCCTCCGAGAGCTTGAGCCCCTTCATCATGCCAGCAACTCCCTCCATGGACCTCCTTACCGCCGCCCGCCCCTTACTCCTCCTAGGGTTTAGGTGTATTACGACGGCGCACCCTAGGGAACACGTCGAAGGCTATGATGGTGGGCGAAACCAAGGCTAGGATCAGATCGTAGTCAGATCCCGATCTCGGAGTTGGTGGTGGACAGTCAACAAGGAAGGGTAGACCGAGGAACCCTAATCGCCTCCGGAAACGCCGAAGCGAACCCTAACCGTCACTAGAAGGGACGGACGCGAGGACAACGTTCCATAGGAGGATAATTAGCATGTTCATCACCGCTCATCGGCCTCACATCCTAAAATGGCATTTCTCCCTTCATAAACTCTTCTGTGTTGAATCCGCGAACCAACTTCAAGGAGCGCATATAGCTTTGCAAATACTCTACCGACACCACTCGTGACGGACCCTCCTTCCCGTGAACAACATCTGATCGAATGGACCAGATTCTCCATAGGAGGATAATTAGCATGTCCATCACCGCCTCATCACAAATGGCAAGCAAATTTAGTACCCATTCCTGCCCAGAATTGATGAGCATCAAACGCCCTGGTAAAGGCCACACTGTTCGCATCAAGTCCCATGGCTGCACTGCATGAACACATGTGACCAGCGCGTGGAAACTACTCTTGGCTTCTTTACTGCAATAGAACATGTATCTCTCTTGGGCAAATGTGTGTGCTTCTTACACTGGTTAGTGGCTAGCGCACCCGTCGTCGCTTTCCATACTATGATTTTCATCTTCTGCGGCACTCGAGCACCCCATAAACAACGCCAAATCGGCTGGTCAGCCATTGGAATGCTGCTAGACTCGCCTGCTCCACCCATTGTTTCTTGCATGCTTGCATCTAGGTGGTAGGCGCTCCTGACTATAAACCGGCCACTCTTCTCAGGGAACCAGTCAAAGAAGTCTTGCTGGTTCCATGGTGAAGTATGTATTTTCAAAATCTCATGGATGTCCATCTCCCAAAAGGGCCCATGCAATCTTTGTTGGTTCCACGCCCCATGTTCATCTAGAAAGTCCGCAGCCCAATTGAACCGACAACTCGGCTCTGGCGCGATAGGGCGGAAATCATTGCCACGATGGATCCAGGGGCCTCTCCAAGTTCAAATTAAAGAACTGTAACCGACAGCCAAATTATACCTTTTTTAGCCAGTTCTAGTCCATATACAATACCCTTCCACACCGTTGATGAATTGCCTGAAAATACTATGTCCAGAAGGTTTCCATTTTGATAATACTTAGCACGCAGGAGACCCTCACAAAGCTATCAGGGGTATCCCGTAACCATCAAGCTTGTTTAGTTAATAAAGCCTGGTTAAAAGCTCTCATATCTCGGAACCCCGTACCTCCTTTCGCTTTAGGGAGTCTCATCTTCTCCCAACCGAGACATGCCATCTTCCTTTTTCCCTTCTCAACTCCCCACCGGTATTGTTTCATTAGTCGTGCCAGGTCATCATAAAAAGATACCGGTAATTTGAAGATGCTCATAACATAGGTAGGGATTGCTTGGGCGATAGATTTAATTAATATCTCTTTTTACCGGAAGATAGATATTGCTTACTCCACTCCTCTAACTTTGATTTGCGAGAGTTGGATGGAGATAGGCGAAGACCCCGTGAAAGGTGTTGAGCAAAAAGGATTCGCCTTTTGGACGCGAGTTCATAAAAACTTTCATGAGCGAAGGAAGTTTGCGCTCTACAAGTTTGCGAGCACCCGAGGTATCAACTCAATCCAAAAGAGATTGGGGTTCATTCAACAAGAATGCAACAAGTATCGTGCCACGCTTGAGAGCGTCGAAGCCCGTCCCGTGAGTGGCCTAGGCGTGGGTGACTTGGTATGACCTCCTCTTTTTCAAGGTCATGATCATGTCTGTTTACATCTTGCCATGTTCATGTTTATTTACATCTTGTTTCCTTCGATATTATATTTGTGGCCTCCTCTTTGATTGTGTAGGCGTTCAAATCTTTGGAAGACAACAAGGCCCGGCATAAGAACAAGCATTTCACTCTCACTCATTGTTGGACGCCCATCAAAGATTGTCCCAAGTTCAAAGATCAATATGCCGCTCTTAAGAAGAAAGAAGGCAAGGCTGGCTAGTGTGCCGACGTAAAAAAACTTGTTCATTTTGAAGGATGGCATGAACCACGGTCGCTGGCATGGAGCTACATCTTTATTGCTTTGCCAAAGTTTGCATGCAGCCGAACACGACGCGGCCGAGATGCGCCCGCGCGTTGGGAGCACGGCCGACGCATCCAAAAAAAGACCGGAAGCCGCCCCATTGGCATCCCCAGACGGACGAAATCCGGACAAAACGGACGCCCGTTTAGGATCGTGCGTTGGAGTTGGCCTTACTTCGTGTCACATGTGTGGCATTTATCATTGGGGTGCTTTTTACTCTCGGCAACATGCCATTTTGTTCTGCTGTCAAAGGCGGACAGAATCGAACCGGCGAGTCCAGATAAAAAAAGAATCGAACCAGCAAGGGTGAGTGGAGCACCCATGGGCAGCGTCGCGCGTTGTTGCTCCAACGGCAGAATCCAACTCCAGCTCGAGGCGCAGCCACGCACGCCGGTTTACAGGCTAACCGCACCAGGGAAAATATCAGGTGCTCCCATCCTTGGGGTGCTTCCCATACTCCAACTTCAAAAAATCAATTTTAAATGTTTCAAAGAATTCTGAAAAAAATATGAATGTTCACAAGAAATGTAACTACAAGTCCAAAATTTTTTTAGATCCAAACTCTAAAGGAAAATTAAGAAACGAAAATGTGAAATCTAGCATTAATAGTGCCATAAAAAGACAAAATCAACATTTGACACTATTTAAACCTGAATTTATCTTTTTTTGTTTCTCAATGTACATTTCGATCTTGGACCTGAAATTTTTAGGGGTCGTAGTCACATTACTTGTGAACATTTTCGATTTTTTTGAAATTTTTGGTACATTTAAAATTAATGTTTTGAAGTTGGAGCACGGCGAGCACGTGATATTTTCCCAACCGCACCACCGTGGACACCGAAAAAAAAAACAGAGTTCACAAGGCGGAGTCCGACCCGGACACAGGGAAGCAGAGGTCGCCTTCCGCACACACCATCTTTTCCTTTTCGGTTGCGCGCAAGCAAGCACAGCGGCCGCCGATGCTCCTAAAACCCCAGGCAATCTGGGCGGCTTCCCTCCCTCTCTTCCTCGGCCGCCGCCTCCTCCCCAAATCCAGCCCCTCTCCTCCTCCCTCCGGCCGCCGCCTCCCCTTCCGCCCGTAAGCAGCTCATCCTCCCCCTTCCCCCCCTTCTGACCTTCTCCATCTTCTCTTCTCATGCTCTGACGATGGTTCAGGATTTGCAAGCGGCGGATGAGCGCGCAGGCGGACCCCAGATTCGCCCCTCTCCCCACAGCGCAGTCCGAGGCTGATGCCGGTAAAATTTATGCTCCCTACGCTGTTGAAACGGGGTCATCGTTACCCGTGATTACTCTGACTGCTCCTGTATCCGGGCAGCTCCGATGTGGTTAGTATTGACATCTTTTTGGGTTGGCTTCCAGGGGCAGACGGGTACCAGTTCCGGCTGGTTTCCTACAACATACTCGCCCAGGTATGTCGGCTGCTGCGTTTTACTCTGTGATTGTACTTATTATCATTCAGCCGTATGGACAGTGATGGATTGAAGAATTTGCTCAACATTGCAGGTTTATGTGAAGAGCGCATTTTTTCCCCATTCTCCATCCGCGTCTCTTAAGTAAGCTCATAATTATTAAAGGGAGTGTCTATTTCCATGTCCATCGAGAAATTTGTATTTCTAAGTCGATTATGTTGAACGTTGATTTTTCTATCCAACCAAATAACAAGTATAGCACATTTTAGAATTGTGTGTAACTCGGTCGACTTAGAAATAGAAATAACAAATCTCGAAGAGTGGATTGTGAAATCCTTACTTCTAAGTTGATCCCCGGTGTTAATTATTCTATCCAATGAACATCTGGTAGATTTGTGTGTAACTTCGCTGGCTTGGAAGTAACTGTTCTCAATCGACTTAGAAACAACAATTCCCATTGTCAAACTATTCATATCATTCTGCTGGAATTTTAAATAATTGATTCTGATTGAAATCATGGGATGCGCTAAGTAACCTCTTGTTGCTTGAGCATTGTGCACTGAAGATCACAGACCAATCCCTTTTTTCTTAGCACTTACATCTAAGAATTTGTAATTCCGTGAGCAACGTGCTCATTTTTATCATATGCGCATTTTGTATAGTATCCAAAAGGTTACAAGCTAAATGTATGCTGTGTGAATCGTAATCAAGCTCGCATTGCCACTTGAGGCTCTCTCGAAACAGGCTCTCCCCCTGCTTTATAGATAAAGCACAAATCAAAGTACACGGCCAAACAATACAAGTTAGTGAGGAAGCCCTCTTACAAAGCAGATACTAGGATAACCAGACAACACAAACGCACGCGACTACGTTGCCAGGAAATAACACAGCTAGGCCTGAAAACAACGCCACGGCAGCACCCTCAGGAGGGGAGACAACGCTAAGCATCGCCACTGCGGAGTCCGAGACAGACAAGGGTCTTCACCCAGAACCCCGGCACGGAGAGGAGATTCACAACGATATCCTCGTGAGGAGAGCGGCAACCACGGGCACTGCCATCGTTGGCGCCAAAGCGCTGAGCTTTCGCTTGGCAACTCACCCATGCCTCCATGAGGCGCCCAGGACAACCGCGATGAGCACCGGCTAATAACGGAGAGCGAGCCTGAGCCACCCGCCGCTACACCTCTTGCCGCCCACATGCCCAAGAGGCATAGCGACCATGATCGCCATGGTGCTCGCCGGAGAGCCAACCATGAGGTTCGCCATCTGGGGCCGCCGCCACGGTGTCCATGAACCGAGACACCGCCGACCGTCCACATCACAACACACCAACCCCGACAGGAAGAGTAGAAGGCACCTCTTTCCACACCTTGCCCGACATCAGCCCCCGGGTTTGGGTCCACACCTCGCCTGCATCCCCAACCAGTCCAGGTGGATTGGGTGGGGGTGGGGGGGGTGGGTGGGTGGGAGACCCTGAGACTGCCAACGGCCATTGTCGAGCAGGCCCTGCCCAAAGCCCTCTGGCTTGGCCTAGGCAAGCACAAGCTCACACGACGCCAAGTCCGTGGCCATCGGCGCCGATCAGTTCAACGGCGTCACGACGACGACCACCACCCACCACGCCCGCGAGGACATCGCTCGCGGGCATAACCCGGAGCGAGCCCAACCACACCTACCTAGGGCGACAACCCAAAACCGCCTCAGACCCAGATCTGGCCCGCCCGAGCATAAACCCTAGTTCAGAGCCACCGCTGCCGCACATGCAGCCGGCACGACCGGCACCTGCCCAGCCCCGTGCACCGCCGGCTCGGGCCCAACAGAAGGGAGGTCACTGCCGCCACCCTGCGCCTCCTGTAGGACCACAACCACCGAGCCGTCGCGGCCACCATACACCTGCCCCATCGCCCCGACTCACCTCGGCCCAGCGCAGCCGTTCGAACTCGGGCCCAGCAATGACCACCGCCGGGAGGCATGGCAGCAGCTTCAGGCCCATGCCACCCACCGACCAGATCTGGCCGTCGCTGCCCAGGCACGCCCTGCCAGTCACCATCATCGCACCTGGAACCGTGCCTTGCTGGGGGGGGGGGGGGGGTTGGGGTGCTTCGCCCCTGCTGTGTGAGAAGCCGCCAGAGCCCCGCCACCGCCAAGCGGGCTTCGCTCGACCACAGCGGTGAGGGAGATTCTGGGAGCCCAGTGTTTTTTTTTTCGTTTTTCAACCACCCCGTAGGGCGCCACTCGAGGCTTCCTCGTACATTTATTTAGGATATTCCATACAGTTGTCTCAGTTGGCAAAACCCACCCTAACATTATTTTCTGTAAGCATGAAATCCTAAAAAAAAGTAATGTAGAATGGTCAAAAAGTGCTGTTAGAAAAAGTGATTAATTAGCATCCAGATGAAATTCATGTCCCCAAAAGATACCAACTTTCGTAGCACACATATATTTATTCAACAGGTATAATATGATATTCAAATTTAGCCCTTGGTTCAAAACATAGAGGGATCGCATGCTCTGGATCTGCCAAACTCATGCTTTTCTTATCAGTATTTGCATTTTAATAATTTCCTACTATCTCCTTGCGCTCACTTTCCGTCCTCCTTCCTTGCACAGTCTCTTGTATGATATTGTGTTAACATAGAGATGATACATGAGAGAGATGCATGTCAACTACCATTACTCTAGTGTTTACTTGTTATTTTACAATGCAACTGAAATGAACACCGAGAGAATACGCAAATAGAGAAATCTTATAGGTAAAAAATGCCACATGATAAGTTTTAGTTTTATTTTTCAAACTCAAAGCGACAACTACGACTTTCGAAATTTCCCGATTTACTAACAGACTATAGTATGTATATTTGTGCCAAATTTTATGAGGTATTATTTTCATCTAAATTTACAGACATCTGTTAAAATGCTCATGGTGGTGGGATAAGCAAGGCTAGGCTCTAAACTAGAGGTCATGAGTGAATCACCATCTTGCGATGGATCTCATCACTTTTTGGCCATTACTCCCCAGCCATCCTTTGCCAAAGTCTCATTTCACTCCCCACCGGCTCTAACCACCACCGTTCTGAAGTTAGATCTGGCGCAACAGGCCTGTATCGGATATTCAGATTGAAGCGGGTGTGAGATCTGCGACGGTAACTCGCAGTGATAGCAAAGAGGTTGCTAAATGTCAGATCCATTGTCCCCAAACCAGGATTGACGATCCATTCGCACTGATTTCCTTTTCCCTTGCTTCTTCCACCTCTCTCATGTAAAGTATAACACTAGCACCACGACTGCCATGTATACACCTCCATTGCTTTCTTATGCTTAGCAATAGTAACCATAAACCATCTTCCACAATTGAACTGGCACATGGTTGCTATTTGGTGCACTTGTTTTATTTCAGGATTAAAGAACACAGTTCTTTCTTTCCTTTCAGTTCTTGCCCTAATTCTATCATCGGCTTTGGAATTCATGTTTACTTTTATGTTTGGAAAATAGGTGGAAAGCTCGTTCAAAAGCCGTTCTAACAGAACTTAAGAGTTTTAATGCTGACCTCATGTGCATACAGGTTGGGTCTCATTTCTGATGTTTTAATAAATTTCTGTAGTGTGATCATATCTAGTTTTGTTTGTTAGAGCTATGCACAACATGATTTTGTTAGTCATTTTTACACGTAGGCTTCAGTAACATGCCCATCCTTTTTTTATGTGGATATCCCTATATTTATTTGCAAACGGATAGATAAAATAGCCAGATATGGAACATTCTTCTGAAGATACTACTTGAAGCTATCATGCAATGGAGTTGCTCTTAGTGTACACTTTTGAATAAAGGATAGACCCAGTGCATAGAAGCTCCTACACAAGGTCTGGGGAGGGATTATAGGAACCTAGTCTTACCCCTGAGAAATGCAATGCAGAGAGGCTGGTTCGAACCCAGGACCTCTTGGCTCAAGTGGGGAGGACTTCACCACTGCGCCAGGCCTGCCCTCTTAGTGTTCACTTTAGAATATTCCTTATTTTTTTACTGGTTTCTGCCTCTGACAGGAGTTGGATGAATATGAGACATTCTATAGGAAAAACATGGAAAGTACTGGATATTCAAGTATTTATGTCCAGCGATCTGGGGACAAACGGGATGGATGTGGTATATTTTATAAACCAAAAAGGTAAACATGTGCTCTTAACTGATGTACATGGTGCATTAGTTACTGATTTCAGGACAGCTCCTTATTGAACCTCTCCCTGCAACTATATTTGTTATTGTGCTCTAATCTATATTCAGCTTGCGAATACATTCCCTGTAAAATAAGCAGCTAATAATGGACAAAGCTCGGCACGAGAAAAATAGTTACTTTTTTTTTGAAATGTTCACCGGGGGGGAAAGGCTCCCCACCTGAATATATATTTCAAAACCTGCCAGGTGTTACAGAGTTAAGAGTGTTGCGAGGATAGGAACTCACGCCACAGACCGGCGTGGCCCTTTAAAGTTACAGATTTTAGTCTATGAGACCAAACAATCAAATCATCCAGGATAGCTCTCAAGGAGTTTGAGGCCACAACCTCTAGTCCTTGGAAAACTTTCTTGTTGCGTGCGTCCCAGATTTTCCAAAGAATCAAAAGGAGCATGAAGGGGCGGACCGTGGTAGGCAGCGGATCCGGAAGCGTCGTGCTGAAGAGACTTGTGATAGGAGTGTAAAGAGGGCAGATGCCGGCTGCTCTCCAGATCCTGCGAGCTGCTGGACAAGTAAAAAAAAGGTGTTGTCGATCCTCAACCGAGTGAGTACATCTAGGACAAGCTGAAGAGTCCAGAATGTTCTTCTTATGCAGATTCTTCCTTGTGTTTAGGCGATCAAGGTAGAATAGCCAACCGAAGATCATAACCTTCTTGGGAACCATTGAGTCCCAAATATCATTAAGCATGGGGTCCGAGAGGTGATCCGTAGGGCCGCATATGCGCCCTTTGTGGAAAAGGCAGCGCCGTTAATCAGGCGACGATCGTCCGGTACCTGAGAGAGTGCACAGTCCTGCAACAAGGAATTAAGAGAAGCAAGTTCTGCAATCGCAGTAGAGGTTAGTCGATTACGAAGAGCAAGTTCGATCCCATCCTGCAAAATAGTGACTACCAGGCCATGTTGGTTTGTGTGGTGAGAAAAAAGAGCTGGGTACACTAAAGCCAGGGGTTCCGGCTTTAGCCAACGATCTAACCAAAAAAAAGTAGAGCAACCATCTCCAATAGTGCACTGGGAAATCTCTCTCAAACTCTGAAGATGCTTGAAAATGGTTTTAGCTAGGAAGGAGCTGTTTTTGCCATGTCCAATGTGAAGAGGCGAATGGTGTAAGACCCAATCCTTCCAGGGAAGGTTTGAGGAGTGTAAAAATTTATAAGCAAATTTCAGCAGTAGACAAAAGTTTTGTGCGCGAAGGTTTTTTACACCTAGACCACCAGCTTCTCTAGGGGTACAAACTTTATCCCAAGCAACCAGGCATTTTGCCCCAGAGCAAGTGTCATCGTTAGACCAGAAAAAGGTACGTCGTCTCTTGTCGATAGCTTCAATAACCTGGACAGGAAGAGCGAAACAGAGCATAAAATAGGTAGGGAGGCTGTCAAGAACGGCGGAGAGGAGAACAAGCTTGCCACCATGAGAGAGAAGTAGCGCGCACCACCCAGCTAGGTAGATATCACACCGATCGATGACTGGTTGGAAGGCTGAGGGGGGGAGTTTGTAGGGAGAGAGAGGAAGGCCGAGATAAGTTTGCGGGAAGGAGGAGATATAGTGGCAAGGTCAGCTGCCATAAGAGCTGCGTCAGTGGGATCAACATTAAGAGGGATAAAGGTGGTCTTGTCAAAATTAATCTGGAGACCAGTGGCCGCAGCGAAGCTATCTAGAATACTCTTAAGGTGTTTTGCGGCCCCGGGCGTAGCTTTTGTTAGAGTTATAATATAAGTCATGTATACCCCTTTGTATTTATCCCGTAGTATAAGGGGTTTCCTGCATATGTACCACACCTGTACATGTATATATATCGGCCTATGGCCTCATGGGAATACAAGTTGCATATTCCTAACATGGTATCAGAGCCTTAAGTTTTTTTTTTCCGCACGCGCAACTCGTGCTCTCGATCCAATCTCTGGTCCACGCAGCCGCCGTCCTTCTCTCCGAGCGGTGCTGCTGTCCGGCGCCTTCACCAACTGCAGGTTCATCCTGCTCCGGCGCTGCTCTCTCGTGCCCCCAATCCCCACCCCGCCCACCGATTCCTCAATCTTCGCCGCGGCGGGACCTCCACGCCGGGACGCCTCCTTCCCGGTTAATGGTCGAGGCATTCTTAGCACCTCATCTTTTCATGTTCCTGATGTTGCTCATGTTCCTCGACTTACCATGCAGCTCCTTTCTGGTGGTCAGATTGTTGACTCCGGTTGTCGGGTGATTCTAGACTTTGACTCTTGTTCTGTTCTGGACCGTCACACTGGTGCTCTCCTTGGTGCTGGCCCCCGACACCGTGACTCTCAGGGTCTCTGGGAGCTTGACTGGCTTCACCTTCCCTCCGCTGCTACCGCCGCCAGTCTTTCCCCCTCTGTTGCCTTGTCTACCAGCTCTTTTCAGCAGTGGCATCATCGCCTTGGTCACTTGTGTGGCTCTCGTCTCTCATCCTTAGTTCGACGTGGTCTTCTTGGATCTGTCTCCGGCGGTGTGTCTTTAGACTGTCAGGGTTGTCGGCTTGGTAAACAGGTCCAGTTACCTTATCCTCATAGTGACACTATGTCTCAGCGTCCTTTTGACCTGGTTCACTCTGATGTCTGGGGTCCAGCTCCCTTTGCCTCGAAAGGAGGTCATCGCTACTATATTATTTTTATAGATGATTTCTCTCGATACACCTGGATATATTTTATGTCTTCTCGTAGTGAGGTGTTATCTATCTATAAGCGTTTTGCTGCCATGGTTCACACTCAGTTCTCTACTCCTATTCGTGTTTTCCGTGCTGACTCTGCTGGAGAGTATATCTCCAAGATGTTGCGTGGAGTCCTTGCTGAGCAGGGTACTCTTGCCCAGTTCTCTTGTCCTGGTGCTCATGCTCAGAATGGCGTGTCTGAGCGCAAGCATCGTCACCTTCTTGAGACGGCTCGTGCGATGATGATCGCCGCCTCTCTTCCGCCTCATTTTTGGGCCGAGGCTATCTCCACTTCCGCCTATCTCATCAACCTTCAGCCGTCCGCTGCTTTGCAGGGTGGTGTTCCTTTTGAGCGTCTTTTTGATCGTTCTCCCGATTATTCGATGCTTCGCTTGTTTGGTTGTGTTTGCTATGTTCTTCTTGCCCCTCGCGAACGCACCAAACTGACCGCTCAGTCTGTTGAGTGTGTCTTCTTAGGCTACAGTGATGAGCATAAGGGCTATCGTTGTTGGGATCCTATCGGCCGTCGGATGCGTATCTCTCGCGACGTGACTTTTGATGAGTCTCGTCCTTTCTACCCACGCCCATCTTCCTCGATTTTTTCAGTGGAGGATATCTCTTTTCTCGCTTTTCCTGACTCACCTATCACCCCCGTCGCGCCTGTGCCTATTCGTTCCACCTCCTCTGCTTCTCCACCTCTAGTCGATTTGCAGCAACAACCATCTTCTCCGGTCTCCTCGCCTAGCATGTCACTAGATTCTACACCTTCATCTCCGGTGACTTCTTCGTCGTCACCCCCCGATTCTACCTTGGCCATTCCTCCTTCTATTGTTCCATCTTTTCCTCAGCATTACACTCGTCGTTCACGACCTGTGGATGCCTCCTTGGATGAGTCGTCCTCTTCCCCTCAGCCTCCTTATGGCTTGCGTTCTCGTCCTCGTCCGCCTGTTGATCGCTTTGGATTTCCCAATGCTGGTGCTGCTGTTCTTGAGCCGACTTCTTATCGTCAGGCTGTCGTTCATCCTGAATGGCAGTTTGCGATGGCAGAGGAGATTGCGGCTCTTGAACGCACTGGTACCTGGGATCTTGTTTCTCTTCCTCCCGGAGTCCGTCCCATCACTTGTAAGTGGGTCTACAAGGTTAAGACTCGCTCCGATGGTTCTCTTGAGCATCACAAAGCTCGTCTTGTGGCTCGTGGTTTTCAGCAGGAGCATGGTCGTGATTATGATGAGACTTTTGCTCCTGTGGCCCATATGACCACTGTTCGTACACTTCTTGCTGTTGCCTCTGCACGCCACTGGTCTATATCTCAGCTTGATGTTAAGAATGCCTTTCTTAATGGTGAGCTGCGTGAGGAGGTGTACATGCAGCCACCACCTGGGTATTATGTTCCTGATGGCATGGTCTGTCGTCTTCGTCGCTCTCTCTATGGCCTTAAGCAAGCCCCTCGCGCCTGGTTTGCGCGTTTTGCCTCTGTGGTCACTACTGCTGGTTTTTCAGCAAGTGCTCATGATCCAGCATTGTTTATTCACCTTTCTCCTCGTGGTCGGACTCTTCTTCTTCTCTATGTTGATGACATGATCATCACTGGGGATGACCCCGAGTATATTGCCTTTGTAAAGGCCCGTCTTAGTGAGCAGTTTCTTATGTCTGATCTTGGACCTCTTCGCTACTTTCTTGGGATTGAAGTCTCTTCTACCTCTGATGGCTTTTTTATATCCCAGGAAAAGTATATCCAGGATCTTCTTGCTCGTGCTGCTCTTACTGACGAGCGCACTGTTGAGACTCCTATGGAGCTCAATGTTCACCTTCGTGCTACTGATGGTGTTCCTCTCCCTGACCCGACGCGTTATCGTCATCTCGTTGGCAGTCTTGTCTATCTAGCTGTCACTCGTCCGGACATCTCTTATCCGGTTCATATTCTGAGTCAGTTTGTCTCTGCTCCCACATCGGTTCACTATAGTCATCTCCTTCGTGTTCTCCGATATCTTCGGGGCACGATCTCTCACCGTCTATTCTTTCCTAGCTCCAGTTCTTTACAGCTTCAGGCCTATTCGGATGCTACGTGGGCTAGTGATCCTTCTGATCGCCGTTCACTTTCTGCTTACTGTGTTTTTCTTGGTGGTTCTCTCATTGCCTGGAAGACGAAGAAACAGATTGCAGTTTCCCGTTCGAGTGCTGAGGCTGAGTTGCGAGCCATGGCTCTTTTGACGGCAGAGGTGACTTGGTTACGATGGTTACTTCAGGATTTTGGTGTTTCTGTCACTACACCGACTCTGCTCTTATCTGACAGTACAGGTGCTATTAGCATTGCGCGCGATCCTGTGAAGCATGAGCTCACCAAGCATATTGGTGTTGATGCTTTCTATGTGCGCGCTGCTGTGCAGGATCAGGTCGTTGCTCTTCAGTATGTGCCTTCCGAGTTACAGTTGGCGGATTTCCTGACGAAGGCCCAGACTAGAGCACAACATGGCTTTTATCTCTCCAAACTCAGTGTTGTTCCTCCACCATGAGTTTGAGGGGGGGTGTTAGAGTTATAATATAAGTCATGTATACCCCTTTGTATTTATCCCGTAGTATAAGGGGTTTCCTGCATATGTACCACACCTGTACATGTATATATATCGGCCTATGGCCTCATGGGAATACAAGTTGCATATTCCTAACAGCTTTAACTATGATAAGCGTGTCATCGGCGTATTGAAGGATGGGACAGGGAAGGCGAGGGCTTAGGGGGTGCAACAACTTACCTTCACTGTTGGCTTTGATGATCATTTGTTGGAGGATATCGGCGACAATAATGAAAAGGTAAGGGGAGAGAGGGTCGCCCTGCCGGAGGCCATTTTTGCATTGAATCCACCTCCCCGGGATGCCATTTAGCATAACGGCAGTGGATCCAGTGTTAAGGAGAGAGTTAATCCAGTCGCACCACCGAGGGGGGAAACCTCTAACCTGAAGGGTATGGAGGAGGGTCTTCCAGCAAACAGAGTCAAAAGCTTTCCGAAAGTCTAGTTTGATTATGAGGGAGGGGGTTTTCCTTTTTGCACAACAGTGAAGGATATCTGCAGCGTAGAGGAAGTTCTCAGAGATGTTACGATCAGACAGGAAACCGGTCTGGTCAGCATGCACCAAGAGGGGGATAAGGGGTTTTAGCCTGTTGGTTAGAAGTTTTGCGACTCCTTTGATAGGACAGTTTTGAAGAGAGATGGGGCGGAAGTCAGCGGGGGAGCGAGCATCGGAATGCTTTGGAAGGAGGATTATGAGGGCCCGGTTAAGGCAAGAGATATCGCTATTTTGGGCGTGAAAGTCTGAAAGGAAATGAGTTATCTTCTCTTTGAGGATGTGCCAAAATTTGCGGTAGAACCCTGGGCCGAAGCCGTCCGGTCCAGGACTAGCATTCTTGTTCATGGAGAGGAAGGCATTGGTGATTTCGGCGTCTGTGAAGGGGGCATCCAGAGAGCAGAGTTGTGGAACGGGTTCTGGGTATAAATCCGTGAGAGCGAAGGACCAGGTTGGCTGAAAGGCCGTGCCGAGAAGGGAGGCGTAGAAGTCAGAAAGAATGTTGGATTTAGCATCGTGGGAGAAGAACTCCGAGCCATTTGAGGCAGACGCGTGAAAGAAGCGAGAGTTTTCATCTCCTTCTAAGGTGGTGCGAATTTTTCCACGCTGGATCCAATATAGGGCTTTCTCACGAAGCGTGCATTGGAGAACTTTAATAATGACACGACGGAGAGCCAGTTCAGGAGACGAGAGGAAACGAGATTCTTCGACGAGGAACTGTTACAAGAGTATTAGTTACTTTTTACATCATCCAATTATTTTTCCTGACCATTTTCTTATTTTTGCAGTGTGGAACTGTTACAGAAGGAAGTAATACATTACAATGACTTGGTGGAAACATGTCATCTTAATGATAATGTAATTAGTGCTCCCTCGAATAATTCTTCACCATCAGAAGGTAATATGAAACGGATCACATAATGGACACACTTGCATGGAATGTGGACATTTGAAGTTGTGAACTGGGCACTTAATAAGTAAATAAAAATACTTATCTAAATCTTTGAAATAATAAAAAAAAAATATCCAAGCTCAACAGCTGAAGCTGAACGTCCGTCATTGCCTAATTACTATATTTCTTGGAAGATGTGTTGTCTGTCATCATTATCTAGTGCTACTTTTTTTCTCCCTGTACTTTGGCTGGATATGTTCTTTGTTCTGATGATGTGCTTAAGATTATTTTGTATGATGTTTTCTGACAGAATCTAGTGGAAAGGAAGATAATAAGAAACGTGGAGATCCAAATGATCCACGTGTGAGATTGAAGCGTGACTGTGTTGGTTTACTTGCTGCTTTCAAGCTTGGCGATCCTTGTGAGCATATTCTAATTGTGGCGAACACACATATTTATTGGCAAGTAAAATAGCTCATGTTCTCTACTGTTCTGTGATTTAAAGATGTTTTCGTCATTCGACTCATTCGACTCATACTTTTGCCTATTTCATTTTACTATATGTATTTGATGGAAGCTAGTTTTCAGCACGTGTTTGGGTTTCTTATACATGTTAACCTGTAAAACCTGATTTTACAGGGATCCAGAATGGATTGATGTGAAGTTGGCTCAAGCAAAGTATCTTCTTTCAAAAGTCTCTGAGTTTGAGAAAATTATCGCAAATAAGTTCACCTGTAAACCTTCTGTGATCATTGCTGGTGATTTTAACTCTACCCCTGGTGATAAGGTATTTCTGGCATCTGCTGTATTGCTTTCTCAAGCTTTTGCAACTATTGTTACAATTATTATTATAGATTGCAGAGTTTAGTTACACAGAAATTATTATCAAATACTACCTCCGTCCGGAATTACTTGTCGCTCAAATGGATCAACCTTATCCAGACGACGTGACTTGTACATAAATGACCTGGTCAAAATGACATTGTTTTAGCTCCATGGCTTTACTGAAAGATATCGGGAACATTGTCCATGTGCTAACATCTATTCCAGTTATGTGTGTGGCATATTGTTATCATGATGAAACATATTTGTGTAGGGACTGGTAATGCGCGGTCCAATAGCTGCTTTATGCTTTTGAGCTCTTGTTTATGCCAAAAACAAAGCATTCTATCCTTTTGTCTCATGTGTGGATAATCTAACCCAGATTCAGTTTCGTGTGCCACCTCATTTCAATTTGGTTCTCTTTGTCACCTCAGCTAATTTGTTACTATCACTTCCAGGTATACAATTACCTTGTATCAGCTAGCTCCGAATCTACGGACGAAGCCCTGATCAAATTGCACAGCCTGTATGCTGAGAACGGAGGGGAGCCGGAGTTCACAAATTGCACTCCAGGTTTTACTGGAACATTGGACTACATATTCCTGTCGGAAGGCGGTTCAGTAAAACCTACTAGCCTACTTCGGATCCCACGAGGGGGTTCCCCGGATGTGGAAGGAGGCCTGCCCAACTTCCACCATCCTAGTGATCACTTGCCAATCGGTGCCGATTTCCAGGTACTTAGCAGCTAGCTAGCTAGTGCCTAGGGCGGCCGGTTGCATTTTTCGACTGTGGCGGCAAATGGCCCTCGAACTGTTGGCCATGGTCTGCGTGCAGTCTAGGTTAATCATAAGGCTGGGGTGCATGCAATGACATCTCACAGCCACATTTTCTGGTCGTTCTTCAGAAGCAATTTGTCAATTGATAATGGTGTACTTTGTTTCCTTTTGTGCGTGCGTGATGGTATGAATGTGAAGAAACATGCGCCTTTTGGTATTCGGCCAAAGAGGTATGTGCGGTATGTGCATTTATCAGTGTATGCATTTCCCAGAACACTGGACTAGAATTTCTTAGGCCCTCCTTTTTGATTTTGAGGGAAGGCCTTCATGGCTAACTTTATTGATAATTAAACAGCGTTTACACACAAGATTTGCAAGTAAGCAGCTGTACTAAATCAGCGACACACAAGATTTGCAAGTAAGCAGCTGTGCTAAATCAGCGACAGATTTAGTAGTCTGTATTAAATCAGCGACAACTAATATGGAACGGAGGGAACGAGTACAAGACAAATTATTAAGAAAACTATGGTTAGCTAGCTCAAAAGCCACACCGTTAGCCTCACAGCATGATTTTTCTTTTTGAAGGTAAAGCAAAGCTTTATAACTTAACGGTGTCCGGGCATATCACCCGTGACACAAACAGCCAGTTGGGGTGGTACAATTGAGTTCCAACTCATACAGTCATTTGGTAAGCACATACGACCGATTTTTAATAGTTCATGTGCTATTGAATTTGCCTCACGCTTACAGTATGAAACACTTTGTTTGGAGAACCACATTTTTCAGTTGGAACTTGATGTCTTCAATGGCACTTTGCATAGGGTGAGGAGTCAACCTTCCGCAGATCAAGTGCTTCAACTAGGAGCTGTGAATCAGTTTCAAAGGCCACTCGAATAGCTCCCAACTCAGCTGCTATGGCCACTGCTGCGGACATAGCACACACCTCCGCACCAAATGCATCATGTACGTGATCCTGACGCCCTGCATGGGTGGCAACTACATCTCCTTCCGAGTCTCTGACCGCCACACCCCAACCACTGAATGACTGACCTGGAATGATGGATCCATCAATGTTTATTTTGAGAATATCAACTTCATGTGGTTGCCACTTTGCTATGCTGCTCTTCGATTTGTTCGGTGCAAAGAACTCAACAGCCTATTTGGTAAACACTCGGACAGGGTAATGGGAGTTTGTACAATGATGTTTATGAAGGGATTAGGCATGAAAAATAGATTTTTACTCCCATTCTCTTGTTTGGTGTATGATGAAAATTGACGTGGGATAAAACTCTGCTCATGAATTAACAGGGTATCCTCTTGAAAGAAATCGGTGGGAATTGGCTTCTCCAACTTCCATTCCTCTTCCCACTTGAACTCCCACTCCCTCTAATCAAATAGTGGATTTTTAATCTCCTCCCCCCTCAACTCCCATCCCCATCTCTAATTCCCCTGAATCAAACACATTATTCCAGCCAATTAGCTTGCGTCCGGCGAACTAGTTCCATTGTGGGGACGGCCATCTCCCCTTCGCGTACTTTATTTCTATTATTCCACTAATGCCACCAGAAGGTAATGATTAGTATTCTCTTCTTCTCATCCAGCCCCCACAAACGCTCTAGTATTGCATATACGTCTGAAAATTGCTCCAGCTCTCTTCTTTCCATCTCAAGAGACAGCTCACGTCAAATTTCCTTCACAGCTTTACATTTGATGAACAAATGGCCCCCATCTTCTGTAGCTCTCCCACAAAAGAAGCATTTATCACACTCCAGTTGCATACCTCGATTCACCAGGTTTGTACACAGGGCCAACGATTCATGTTTCATCCTCCAAACAAACATTTGCAGGTTCCTTGGGCACGGCATTTTCCAAATGCGTCTCCAAGAACTGTCGCCTGAGTTTTCGAGCTGACCAGCAGCCTCTGAGCTATTCCCTGGTGCCCCATTTCGTTCTTGCTTGGACAATTGGACCTGAAGGCGGTATGCACTTCTTACTGAATGTCTGCCCTTACTGTCAAAGTGCCAAGCCATGAAATCTTCTGCTCCTTCCCGAAGTGGAATCTGTAAAATGTGTCGTGCATCCTCCGCCCAAAAGGTGTCCCGAACGAGTTGTTCATCCCACTGTCCAGTTATTGGGCAGATTAGTTCATTAACCCGGGATAGGAGATTTGCACCCTTTGGTGTGATGACCTGTCGTCACAGCATGAAATTGACCTTCACTATTGACAATTTATGTGTGTCCTACAGCTTTTGAAGAGTGTTTAACCAGTATAAAGATTTATGTGTTCTTTGGCTCCCTACAAGTAACCGTTTTCACCCAAAAGTAAAACATCAAACTTTAGAAGGTCACCGAATACACATCTATCCTTGGGGTTTCTCATGGCTGCATAGAGAAACATTGGGTGCAGCGTCTGAAAAATGTAGGATCGCAAATCGTATAAATGTAGATTCTACTAACCAAAATTGTATCCTAGAACCAGAGGAGTTAGTTTGGATCATAAAGTCGTAGAACCGTATAACTTGTGCTCACCTAAATTGCTGAATTAGTCATTCGGAAACAGGTACAATCAGTTCGTTACATGAAAGATGGACATAGACTTTTCCACACACAAAGAATGAAAAGAAATGCAAACTGGCAGACCAAAGACAATGAAAGTAAATACACAATATGCAGGGTTCAGCTAGTTACATAACTCAGAAAAAACTAGTTACAGTCTTACAGAAATTAAAAAGAAAAGCTACTTACACCCCCAAAAATTATCATATACTCCTCAAAGACGAAAAGAATGATGGCACATGTATATCTGCTCTTGCCTCTTAAGACGATTCCTGAAAGGCCACAGAGCACTCGGAACTGAAGAACCTAATCCTCTCTTGGGTTGTTTCACATATGATGAAACTGGAATTTAGGCAGCCCCATACTCAAGCACCGACAAAAGTTCGAAGGAAAGCCTCGCAGGCACCAATACAACCTCTTTGGATCCTACAGATGGATTCTACTCTTCCTTCTTCTCCTTCCCTTTCCTCTCTTTAATCCATGATGAGCAAAATAGCGGCAACATTGTGCATGCAGCCTCAATCAACAAGCAAACCGGCAGCGCTGAGAAATCATCTCCAGATACCCCCATGAATTCAGCAAGCGCAACCCCAAGATATCCGCTGATGATAATAGACAGGGCAAGTGCAGACATGACAAAGGCCATAACCGATCCCTCGCACCCAGAGGGGCAAAGGCTTGCGATAAGAACACTGAAGGGTAGCACCTTGAAGAACATGAGGCCCTCTAGCAGCCCTGAGAACACAATGGTGTATAAGGAGTCTGATATTCCCACCTTCCTGTACACTCCCTGGACAAATAACACGTCTGACAACATTACGACTGCTGTGATGAACTGCAGAGCTGATAAGACCTTGCGTGCAGAAGTTGTCTTGAAGCACTTGTTGTATGCCATGCTCCAAGCCAAGAGAGCCACTTGCCCAAAAACCTTGGATAAACCGATGATGGATGAGTCAAGTCTTAACACTTCAGTCTGGTAGAAGAACATGGTCCCGAGTAGAAACGGTATGGCAGCATAGGACACTGAAAACCATATGACTGACCAGAATATTTCCGGCATACAGAGCGCGTACGACAGCTCTTTGGTTTGTTTACGGATGCTGGAAATCACTGATGTATTAGTAGTCGCCTTTGGGAGTTTGAGGGAGCTCTCAGGTATAGCCACAGTAGTGAAGAACTGGAGCACGAGAACGATTGCGAAAAATAGGAACATGAGTTTGGGGGAAAAGTAGCTGAGAGCAATGCCACCTAGGAGGTTTCCTAACGCGCCAGCAGAAGCGCCAAACATACAAGCAAAGGATTGAAGCTGACCCCCTGAGGAAGAGGTTGCCTGCTTCCCGGCCTCCGCTACAATGGCATCATTGGCAACCTCACATATGGATGCACCAAAGTTGCTCAAGAGGAGAAAAATTGTAAGAACCGGAAGAGAAAGAGACGGCCAGAGGGCAATTCCTAACCATGAAACTGCCTGCAAGAGAGCTGCAACCACAGCAATAAGAGGTTATGTTAGAGTAGTCAACTATATTAGGAGAAACAGTTGTGGTGTTGTGTAGCACACAGTGCGCATCTTCAGAAGCATCAGTTATGGCGTTTCACAGGGTGATAAATATGAGTAAATCACACTAATTTTCCTTATGCATCTGATTGTGCTAATTATATATTAACAAAATATCAGTGGACTTCCAACAATTGGCCTGTCAAGCTCGAAATCACTTGGTTGGGCTTTTTTTATGCCAATGTGTTCATGAAGTGATCGAGAAAGACAAGATATCATAGTCACTAAAATCGCCATAGCTCCCTGAGTTTACTTAACTGCTCAGATATCTAAACCAAGGGGGTCAATGGATTGAGCTAACTTCTAAATGATGTGAACTAAAAAAGAGAATCAAAGACCAAAGTGATTCTAGTCAATTAAAATTTGATGGTATTGCACAAATTATGAATTCAGCATGGAATCTGAGGATGTGCAATCTTAAGTTTTGTGATGCTGGGATATGACAGCACACCATTCGTCCATCTTTCGAATTTCATCATAACACTTGTGCACGGCAAGGGCCACATCCAAGGCTGAGAAAAGATACACGATGACACCCTGGTTGCTGCTCCAAAAGGCTACTCCGCCGAAAGATGGAGAATGATGGTAATCAGAAGAAAAAACGAAAAGGGAAAGTGAAAGTGAAAGAAGACAAAACGCATGTGAACAATCAAGAGGACAATTGTGTTCAAGTATATTCTTTGCAGCGTTGTCATTCGCCACATGACACCGATGTACAAACAAGTGAACAGCACGCAAGAAAGGAATGTGGAAAGCTCTAGCGTGGTTCGTATCATTTTTCTTCCTTTCTCCAAAGACAGCGCAAAAGAGTAAAATATCCAGCTGCACGTTCCTACACTGCTCAGAATTCCTACACCTCGTCTAATCAGTGATCAAGTGCAGTGAAAAGGCGAAATTGTGCGCGCAACATGGACAGTGCAGGGAAAGTGAAAATCTCGGGGAATTATGATTCTGTATCGCGAGCGTGGTTCCGATCATTCCAGGTTAACCGGTAAAGGGAGGTACGGAATCGAGCGTGGTTCCGAGCATTCCACGTTATTATCCGTTAAAGTAAGGTGGGTATGGAATCACGACGAGGATCATGGCGTCGGTCGCAGATTACGGAAACGGGCGTTGTCGGTAGATCTGAAAAGAAAGGCAATGCGATAACGTGGGGGGTAAAGGGAGGGAGGGAGGGGACGTACCGCCGATGGCGACGTATGGCAGGCGGCGGCAGCCGCGGATGGGGACGGCGTCGGAGAGGAGGCCGAGGAGCGGCTTGGCGACCATGGGCAGGGTGGCGGAGGCCTGGAGGATCTGCAGCGAGGAGGAGGGGACGCCCATGGCGTCCTTGAGGAAGAAGTTGACGCCCAGCCAGGGGAAGAGCCGGAAGCCCTGCACCCAGAACCCCACCCCGATCACCCACCGCTGCGTGGCCGCCGCGGCCGCCGCGGCCCTCTCGCCCTCCACCTTCTGCTCCTTCTCCATGGCCTCCCTCCTCCCGCAAATCCGACGGCACGGAGTCCCGGCTGATCCGCGCGTCGCCGGACCTTCTGTGGTCTGCTCTGCTCCCGATCCAAGGGAAGGGAATGAGGAGAGACTGAGAGCTCGTGGTGGCTCTTGTGTTGTACACTACCACCGGGGGTGGAAGGACACGTGGGATGGTTAGGTGTTATTTGGCCGAACTGAGAAGTGATGATGCATTGCAGGGGAATGGTTGGCACGAGAAGAACCAACACGTTGCCACGGCCACGCGGGCCCGGAGCCACGTGGGCCAGTACCAATCGTCCATGTGTGCATGGTGGGTCATCGCGTTCCAGGATGTCGGCATGCCTTCTCGGTCGGCCTCCGGGCCTTTTTCCTATAAAAAGAATATGTAGCTTCATCAGATTTGGATATTTGAGGTTCACAAATTGCGGGAGTCCCAAAATAGGCAAGAGTGGCGTTTTGGGAAGCATATGCTCCTGGTTTTGAAATGTGTTTTAAACGTCACAATTTTTGATAGAAAGTTTCGCGCGTACAACTCAACATTCTACATGTTCATACAGTCTTTTTTTTGAAAACCCACATCTTTTGTGTCGCGTGTGAAAAAGACAAAATTCGATGTTAATAAGGGATTTTTGTTAGATATTTTTTTTTTGCCTTTTTACACATGCCATAAAAAATGTTGGCTTTCCGCAAAACTTGACGTGCGCACATAGAATGTCGGATGTACATGCCATTTTTTTGCCCAGAATTTTTTGACATTTTGAAATGTTTAATACCCGTGGCAGGAGCATATACTCCCGTGTGCCAAAGTGAATATTCGGCAATTGGTTTCATTTTCTTATAGATTCTCCGCATTACAAAATCATCGGGTTCAACAATCATTGGCCCATAAATTTATGGTTGATATGAGAAAAAAATGGATTGGGCAGGGTATATCTGGTGGTTGCGCTTGCTGCCCTTGCAAATTGTAACCTCCCGTGAGGGCAAGGACAATGGCAGGGAGGCACGCGCTGGCAGTGGGGGCGGCAACAATGACGATACACGCTGACAACACGGTGAGTTGTGGCGGCGATGTTGTGATATTTAATGGTGGCTCGATAACATCGTGTGTATAGGGTAGGTTGCATCTCCCTCTCTCTATATAGAGTGAATTGGGGTGAACTGAGGGTGTGATAGTGACTCCATATAGTGAAATCTCTACAAATTCGTAAGTGGCACTTGGGCTTTGAAAAACTTGTTCATGTATATCCTGACGTCGAGCATACCATATGGCCCAAAGGGTGACCAACATCCGGGTGAACTGAGAGTGTGACATCGACTCCATCAATGAAAAGATCCGTGTTTAGCGTCAGGTTCTCTCATTGGATGCATGGCGTACACTAGTTCCACATCAGCCAGAGCCCAAACGCAGCGAGAGACTATGCAATCCATGAGTGAGTGCCTCCTTGAATCCTCCACACGCAGAGAGTGCAGTTGTTGCAAGTGGCCATGTCGCGATGATGGAGAAGATCCGCTGATAAGCTATGTATCTTTTTTAACTGATAAGCTATCTATTTAGTTAAGCTTCAACTAATCGTTTTTTCTGTTTCTTCTCCCATGTTGTTTGTCTCCCCGTCCAAAACGAATCCGACAACTATTGTGGGATGAACGAATCGGCAGGTATTTAGAGCGCACATTACGGCTACCCAGGGCGGCCGCCCATACTCGCCCCTATGGTGGCGCCGCTACGGTGTTATTAATGTCAAAAAATACAATTTCGTCAAATTATTCTGGTGCCACATACTTGTTTAAATTTTGTTTCCAACAACCTTGTGTGAACTTGGTTGCTTATTTTATAGAATATAGTCCGGCCAGTGTAAAATACGTTTTTCTGTGTATTAGAAATAAAAGAAACTATATTGGTGTCTTGTCCATCTAAACATACATCTATACAATTGGCAACAATTTATAGGGGCTATAGCAGTGCAACAACAAAACTACATAAGCAATCAGTGCTCCTCAAGTTAGTTAGTCAACATATCCGTTAAACTGTTTGAATTTATTTGAATAGTCAAGCTTGTCTTGCTTTCATGTCCAAGTTCATAGTATATTAACTACGTAGACATATTTGTGATTTTTTTTACTAAATTACTACGCAGGAAGATATGTTAACATCGACAGGTCCACGTAGAGGATTAATAGTGTTTGATCATATATATATTGAGTTCAGTCTAAAGGTGAAGGGTGATCTTGATGAAGATTTTAGCAAAGGTGTAAATGTGAATGTTGGAGCGGGGTGGCTATTATAGCCGCAACCATCCCGGACGGAACAAGTAAAACTGACTCCTCTATAGGGACCGAGAGTATATCGACCAGAGGGGGGGGGGGGGGGGGGGGTGAATGGGAGATTCAAAAATTCTTTCGAATGTTTTGCATCAAGCTCAAACACAACAGTGGAATAAACTTGAACAAAATGAAACTTAGGCACGTATCCTACTGAGAACAAATCTTTCGATATAGAAGACAATGATGCCTCGAGCATAGTATACTATGAGCTTGACTATCACGACGGTAATACAATGCGCAAGCAATAGCAATAGCATGAGGAGAGACAAAGTGCAAATAGTGAGGTAAATACTGGCAGAGATGAAAGTACTGAAATAGAATGATATGCAGCAGTGTACATGCGAAAGATAAAAGATCAATGAGTGAAAAAAAATACATGATCAACACAGAGCACGAAACATAATTCCTAAATGAGATAGAGAGTAAATAGAATGAACCAGAGGTGCTCGAGGGCGACAAGTGTATTTGGTAGACTAGTTCATCCTTCTGCCAAAGGACTACATCTGGTTGGAGAGACTTGTGATTGAACACAAGAGCAAACCTCTCTCCATCATATTCTCCTTCAACTAGGAGCTGATCAGACTTTAGTTGTTTTCACTCGTGGTAGATGCTTGTCGGCGATCTCCAAACCTTTGACAGACTTCCTTCGCAAACCATAATTACTCTTGGTTGCTAAAGATCTTGCTCGGCGAAGACAACGACTCTTCAATTACTCGAGCCAACACCGATCCGTCTAGAGAGTACGCAGCTCGCAAGAGTAATAGGTACAAGAACTCTGACTCAGAACTACTGTGATGCTCAATGTCAGTGTCAAAACCAGCCGATCTCGGGTAGGAGGGGTCCCAAACTGTGCGTCTGAGGATCGAAGGTAACAGGAGACAAGGGACGTGATGTTTACCCAGGTTCGGGCCCTCTTAGTGGAGGTAATACCCTACTTCCTGCTTGATTGACTTTGATGAGTATAGGGGTTACAAGAGTTGATCTACCTCGAGATCGTAATGGATAAACCCTAGATGCCTAGCCTGTATGATTGTGTTCGTCTCGGCGGACTAAACCCTCCGGTTTATATAGACACCGGAGGGGACCAGGGTTGTACAAAGTCGGTTTACAGAGAAAGAAAACTATACGACTAGCCGCCAAGCTTGCCATCCACGCCAAAGAGAGTCCCATCCGGACACGGGGAAATGCCTTCTATCTTATCTTCATGGCCCATTAGTCCAACCCATGTCACATAGCCCGACCATCAAAGGACCCCTTAATCCAGGACTCCCTCAGTAGCCCCCGAACTTGCCTTCAATGACGATGTAGTATCCGGCTTTGCAAGGCGGGTTCTCCATTGTACTTCGGATTGACGATAGTTCGGCTGCACAGTAAATACCATTTTCTATCGTTTCTTCGCTGCCGTCGCCTCGGCTTCCACGTGTCAAACGAATGTGAACAGTCTAGTTTTTTTTACAAATAACCCCTTGATCGTGCGGGAAAGGCGCCTATTTAAAGAGATTAATTAGATCTCAGAGACCATTCCCCACCCCGCGGAAATCCTTAGAACTCTCCATAGGAAATCACCCAAAAATGGCTAGTGCTCCTAGCTCTTCCTCGCGCCCAATGGCCCTCAAAAAGGCGACTGGGAAGTTGTTCAGTATCCCACGCCCATCTGAGCAAACTTCAGACGCAGGGATATCTTCCGCCCGTGGATCTAGTCTCGGTTCGGGCTGGATTAACTTTCATCGACGGTGAAGCCCTGGCGGAGAATTTCCCCAATCCTTCTAAAGAGGAGCGGGTGTGCTTCGTCTCCTTCCTCTTGAGAGGCATAGGATTTCCTATTCATCCTTTCCTCAGAGGTCTACTGGAGTATTATGGCCTTCAACTGCACAATCTGATGCCGGGCTCCATCCTGCATATCGCGGGCTTCATTGCTCTTTGCGAGTTGTTCCTAGGCTGCGAGGCTCATTTCGAGCTATGGCGGAAATTTTTCTGCCTCGTCCCCCGCTCCCAAAAGGGATCTATATTCGAGGTGGGCGGCGCTGAAGTATGGCGCATAGCCGGGACTGGATGCCGTCCGGCACTCCGAAGAAGGCATCCGAGGAGTGTCCCTCAGAGTGGTTTTATATTGAAGATGTCATTCTTCCGGACCCAATCCCACGTGGTCTTCCCGAATTCTCCAGCGCTCCTTTAAAGAAGCGCGCCAGCTGGCGCCCCCGAAGCCTCGAAGAAGAAGATAGTGTGGAGGTTTCGAGACTAGCAAGTAAGATCAGAGTACTTGCCAACTCCGGGCTATCAATAATTGAGGTAATGGCAATTTCAATAACCCGATGCGTTCAGCCGCTCCAATGTAGAGGTCTTCCCATGTGGAATTATAATGGGGAGGACGATGCGTCCCGTTGTCTGCGCAAAGGTCCAGACAATTTTGCCGCCCTGGCCACCATCTTAGCTCACCTGTACAAAGTGGAGAAGGAAGACTTCGCTCGTTTGACATGCCGGGAAGGCTTTTCCATGTACAACCCCATCCCCTGGTTGAGTTTTTTGATTATTAGCCTTATTCAACCTTTTTCCAGAGTTTATGCTAATCGAACTTAATCCGGCTACTTTTAATAGGAATGGAGAAAGGTTGTCGAGGGGATCTACGGCCGCGCTCCGTAGCCAGAGGACCATGTTCGAGAACTGGATCCCGGATATATTCATAGAACTTAAGGAGGGAGTCTTTTATCAGACAAGCTATGATGGCACAAAAGTGGCTATTATAGCCGACTACCCCGGCCTTCTCCCCTCCTCTCATGTAAGTACCCAGGAGACGTCTCCTCCAAAAGAGTTTTCCGATTGCGCCTCACCCACCGCACCGTCTCATGCTCCGAAGGGGTGGCGCTCGTCTCGCCGAGCTGTATCAAAAGTGTCTTCTAAGAAGGCGAAACCTGCGCAGGGCGAGTCTTTGAAAAGAAGGGCGAACAGTGACAATACCGGGCCCCCGCCTTCACCAAAGAGGTATAGTTTTTGACATGCACTTGGTGGATAGACTGAGTTGTGACGTTTTCCGCTGGACCATTTTTCAGGAAGAGCATATGCCGGACTATATTCGGGGACCTCGCCGGCCATGTATCGACCAATCCGGCTCCGGACCCTGCCGTAAGGACTAGGGTTGATACGGGCAAAATGTCGAACTGTCATCTCCAAGAGGATTCAGATGATGTATCCGTCACCAATTCTGAAGTGGAGAGTGCAATGAATCATTATCGGCGGAAAGAGGCCATGCGCGATCCCAGTTTTACCGTAGAGGCATTCCATGCCCTCAACTCTGCGGATGCATATATCCGAGCTGCTCGGGATGGGCTTGCCGGAGCCACACACTAGCTTTCAAAGGATATGCAGGTAAGAGCTTTTTGTAGATTCAATACTCATGTGCCAGTAGCCCCCGAGACTTGAAGCAGTTTGGCCCAACTGATTTAAGGGTCGTTGTATTATCAGGTACTCACGGAGAAAAACAACATGCTATCCAAGGAGCTTGAAGAATGTCGGACCAAGCTAACTGCTGTCACCGCCGAACTGGAGAAGTCCAAGGAGGCACCACATGGTAAGGTTAATCACTGTCCGAAAAATACGATTCTGCGCCAACAATGATTTTTAAATATGCACTGTTTTGTTTATGGCGGCAGGATCGCCGAATCAGCTGGAGGATAGACTGAAGGCTGCGCAGGCGGATAAATAGCATGTCGAAAGGCAAGAAGCCGCTGGTCAACGTATATTGACATGGACCAGGGATGAGAAGAACAAACTACAGGATGCCAACATCAAGCAAGCCGAGGAGCTAAAGGACGTAAGAGCCCAACTGTTGGATGCCTTGAAGGAAAATCGGAAGCTAAAAGGCGGCATATTTAGTATGTCCCTGAACCTAACTTTCATAAGATCCCCTGATGGAAATTCTTTACGAGATTTGTTCCTGTAGTTTGTTAATTGGGCTACCCGAAGGGGAAGTGTCCGGATTGCAAGCCGACTTGCTGCAAGAGCTATCCAAAGTGCACGAGCGAGCTTGGAAAGCAACGAGGAATATGGTAAGGCTTTATGGCCATCCGATTCTCCTCTAGGAATGATGGGGGAGCTCGTGGAGTTATTCAAGGGAGCTCGTCTTCGTTTTGAGCTGTGGAAGGCACGGTATACCGGACTTGATCCGAACCATATGGCCCGGGTCAGACCTCGGGGACCAGACGGACAAGAAATTCCGGTTAGCTTGGTGTACGACCAAGTAAAGATAGCCGCCAAATTTTCACAGCAGGACTGTAAACTAGACAACCTGATAGATGGCATAGATAAAGAGTAGGCACGTGATTTTATGTGACAATACACTTTATCATCAAACTTATCTCCGACCCAATTGTAAAAGATTGTCATGGCAGACTTTCCGCTTCAACCTCTGAAACCCCAAGGGTGGAGTGTTTCCGAATACTATATCTGTGGGAAACACCAAGTATGTTCGGAAACCAGGCGATCCGGTCATAATGCTTGAACAGACAAACTATATTCGGGGAGTTATGTTATATTACTTTTTAACGTAAGAAACATCTTCCAGAAAGAATAGTTCCGTTAAGGGTTCCTCTCCCTGGGTCAGCATGCGTTTATGCATGACTAAGCTGTGATGCGAAAGAATCACATGAGTCTTTGTATTTTGGTAGTTTATATTGCTACGAAGGCAGTTTGTCGTTTGTCCACCGACCAATTATTCCCTTAAGAACGCTAGCTTTCGGCTTCACCCATCTGAGGTACATATCCGGATGACCCGGTTGTAACAATCGCAGAGGTGCTCCCTTTATGCCCTAGCCGAACAAGTGGGAACATAGGACATAAGCACAGGAGCCAGGCAACCCAGCTTGGCAAAAACTTAAGTCATAGAGGTGCATATGATGGCGAAGACAGGATGTATATGAGCAAACAACACACATATATATGGTGAGCTTTATGCTCGAAATGATAATAAGCTTCTATTGAAGAAAGCCCCCAGTTATGGTGGGGTGTGTACATTTAAGGATGTATACCCCTCAAGTGTGCGGCTTACCCGAACACACGCTAGAAGTCGTAAAAGAAACGAAAAGAAAAAAGGAAAAAAGTGAAAAAGGAGAAAAAGGTAACGAACAATGTGTCCGGACTTAGGCGTAGAATCTTCGGAGTCTGGCAGCGTTCCATGGGTTCGGCTCTAAGGGATTTTCCGATGCATTGCGAAGGCTATAGGCTCCTCCAGTGAGAACTTCATCTATAATGAAGGGACCCTCCCATTTGGGCTTGAGCTTGTCCTTTTTCTTCTCTAGTAGGCGTAGAACGAGTTCACCGACATTATAAGTCTTAGCCCGCACTTCTCTGCTTTGGTATCTTCGAGCTTGTTGTTGGTAGAATGCGGAACGGGCTTTTGCGACAACGCGCTCCTCCTCCAGACCATCTAAGTCATCTTGCCTATCGATCTCGGCCTCTCTCTCCTCGTACATGCGCACTCGGGGTGAGTCATGAATAATATCGCAGGGCAGGACAACCTCTATGCCATACACCATGAAGAACGGTGTGTATCCGGTCGTGCGATTGGGTGTGGTCCGCAGCCCCCAGAGTACAGAGTCAAGCTCCTCGACCCACTGTTTATCCAACTCCTTTAAGGATCGCACTAGTCTGGGTTTGATGCCGCTCATTACTAGGCCATTGGCCCGTTCAACCTGAACGTTTGTTTGGGGGTGATACACGGAGGCATAATCGAGTTTAATACCTAGATTAGCACACCAATTTTTCACCTCATCGGCTGTGATATTAGAGCCATTGTCCGTAATAATGCTATGTGGGACACCGTAACGATGTACGACACCGGAGATAAAATCTATCACCGGTCCGGCTTCAGCCATTTTTACTGGTTTGGCCTCTATCCAATTAGTGAATTTATCAACCATAGCCAGTAAGAATTTCTTCTTGTGGCTTCCCCCCTTTAAGGGGTCCGACCATGTCTAGCCCCCAGACCGCAAAAGGCCAGGTAATGGGGATTGTTCTTAGGGTTGTGGGCGGCATATTGCTTTGGTTGGCAAAGAGCTGGCACCTGACACAGCGCTGCACAAGGGCCTGTGCATCTGCTCGGGCTGTGGGCCAGAAAAAACCTGTGTGAAAGGCCTTGCTTACGAGGGCCCAAGCTGCGGCGTGATGGCCACCAAGGCCAGCATGTATTTCGGCCAAGAGTTGCCGCCCCTCCTCTTCGGAGATACATCTTTGAAGGACTCCAGTAGTGCTTTTCTTGTAGAGCTCTCCTTCATGAACCTTGTAGGCTTTCGAGCGTCGAACGATGCAACGAGCCTCATTCTGGTCCTCAGGGAGCTCTCACCTATTAAGGTAGGCCAGGAAGGGTTCAGTCCATGGAGCGATTACCGCCATGATTACATGGGCGGAAGGCGTTGGTTCTGTGACTGAGCCCCCGATGATGTCCGAATCGCGTTCGGCATCCGGGGGTGTGATCGACGCCGGACTGGTATTTCCGCTCTCGTCCTGCCATACCACAGATGGCTTAAAGGGCCTTTCCACGAAGGTGTTAGGCGGGACGGGGTCGCGTTTAGCGCCCATTCGAGCAAGGATGTCCGCTGCTTGGTTACTGTCTCGGGCCACATGATGAAACTCGAGCCCCTCGAACCGAGCTAATATTTTGAGCACGTCATTGCGGTAAGCTGCCATCTTTGGATCTTTTGCATCGAATTCTCCGTTTATTTGGGATATTGCGAGGTTTGAATCCCCGCGCACCTCGAGGCATTGTATGCCCATAGAAACAGCCATCCGGAGACCATGCAGTAGTGCCTCATATTCGGCTGCGTTATTGGAGTCTGTATACATGATTTGCAATACGTAAAAGACTGTGTCCCCTGTAGGGGATGTTAGGATGACACCGACCCCCAATCCGGCTAACATTTTAGAGCCGTCGAAGTACATCACCCAGTTGGAGTATGTGCCGTACTCTTTAGGGAGTTCGGCTTCTGTTCATTCGGCAACAAAGTCGGCCAACACCTGAGATTTAATAGCTCAGCGTGGTTTGTATGTTATTTCAAATGGTAGGAGCTCGATGGCCCATTTTGCAATGCGTCCGGTGGCATCTCGATTGTTTATGATGTCATTGAGTGGTACCTTGGAGGCCACCATGATCGAGCACTCTTGAAAGTAGTGTCGCAGCTTCCGAGATGCCATGAAAACTGCATATGCTATCTTTTGATAGTGCGGGTACCGGGATTTGCATGGTGTGAGAACCGCCGATACGTAGTATACGGGTTTTTGGAGTGGGAATTTATGTCCCTCTTCCTCTCGTTCAACGACGAGTACTGCGCTCACCACCTGGTGAGTTGCAGATATGTACAGTAGCATAGGTTCGCCGATGTTAGGTGCGGCAAGGATTGGGTTGTTTGCTAGTAGAGTTTTTATTTCTTCCAACCCGGCTGTTGCCGCGTCCGTCCACTCAAAGTGGTCGGTACGTCGAAGCAGGCAATATAGCGGCAGCACCTTCTCTCCCAATCTGGAGATAAAGCGGCTCAAGGCTGCCACGCACCCAGCTAGTTTTTGGACCTGCTTTAGGTCTGTTCGTATTGCCAACTGTGACAAGGCTCGGATTTTGGCCGGGTTTGCTTCGATTCCTCTATTGGAAACAATGAACCCGAGCAGCTTTCCGGCCGGAACGCCAAAAACGCATTTTTCCGGATTGAGCCGTATGTCATACGTTCGAAGGTTGTCGAATGTAAGACGCAAGTCGTCTACCAATGATTTGACATGTTTAGTTTTGATGACTACATCATCTACATATGCCTCCACCGTCTTGCCAATTTGTTTTTCCAGGCATGTTTGAATCATGCGTTGGTAGGTGGCGCCGACGTTTTTTAGTCCGAAAGGCATAGTGTTAAAGCAGAAAGGCCTGCACGGAGTGATAAATGCCGTTGCGGCCTGATCGGATTCCTTCATCTTAATCTGATAGTATCCGGAGTATGCGTCAAGGAAACACAGTGAACCGTGTCCTGCAGTTGCATCAATGATTTGGTCAATGCGGGGCAGTGGGAAGGGGTCCTTAGGGCAAGCTTTATTGAGGTCTTTAAAATCGACACAAAGGCGCCAGGATTTGTCCTTCTTTGGCACCATGACCAGGTTTGCTAGCAAATCCGGGTGTTTTATCTCTCGAATAAACCCGGCTTCAAGTAGTTTGGCTAGCTCCTCCCCCATAGCTTGTCGCTTGGATTCGAAAAATCGTCGTAGCATTTGCTTAACTGGCTTGAACCCCTTTATTATGTTGAGGCTGTGTTCGGCCAGTCTGCGTGGGATTCCTGGCATATCCGAAGGCTGCCAGGCAAAGATGTCCCAATTCTCGCACAGGAATGCTCTTAGAGCGGCGTCGACCGCCGGATTCAGCTGTGCTCCAATGGCTGCTGTTTTATTAGGATCCGTCGGGTGAACTTGGAATTTGACTATTTCGTCTGCTGGCTTGAAAGAATTTGACTATTTCTGACATCGTCTCTATCCACTGTGGAACGTAGAGCGGTGAGCTCCTCGGCCGCAAGGGCCTCGGATAGTGCCTCGAGGGCCAGGGATGCAGTTTTGTTTTCGGCGCGGAGTGCTATGTCCGGATCACTGGCGATAGTGATAACTCTGTTGGGCCCGGGCATTTTGAGCTTCATGTACCCGTAATGAGGTATGGCTTGAAAGCGTGTGAATGCATCTCGCCCCAACAGGGCATGATATCTGCTGTTGAAAGGTGCCACCTGGAAGATTAACTCTTCGGACCTGTAGTTCTCAGGCGTGCCAAATACCACATCAAGTTTGATTTTTCCCGAACACCGCACTTCTCGACTGGGGATAATGCCTCGAAAGGTTGTACTGCTCTGCTCGATGCGGCTCTTATCCATTTGCATTTTGTCGAGCGTGTCCTCATAGATGAGGTTCAATCCGCTGCCCCCGTCCATGAGCACTTTAGTGAGCCGAAAGCCATCCACAATTGGGTTTAGAACTAAAGCGGCTGGTGCTCGGACTGATCGGGCCCATGGTTCGTTAGTAGCGTTTAAGGTTATCGCCATGTTGTTCCAAGGATTGATTGCGGCTACTTGGTTGACTTCGGCGAGGTCGCGGAGCACCCTTTTACACCGATTATTTGAGGAAAAGGTCTCAAAGACCGTAAGTACATTGAGATCGTTATCCTCCGGGGAGTACGTCTCTGGGGTAGAGTTGGTGAGGATGGCCTCACCACTCTTAGCCACCTGCCGGAGTATCCAACATGCCCGAAGGCTATGTGTTGGTTCTGAATTCGGCATCGTGTGTATCTGACAAGGCTTGTCGAGCCATTCATCAAGGACAGTTCTGTGTCCCGTTAAGGGATTAATTTTCTTGTCCGTGGAGTGATGATCAGGTGCTCCATGAGGGTGCATCCTTTTTGCCCGACCGGTGGGTGGCTTAAAGGCCGGTGGTTCCCACCGAGCTGTCTGGGCTTTCCAGGCGCTTTCCATTGCCCAGTACTTATGTACTATGTGTGCCTGATCTGCAAAGTGTAGTATGCGGTGTCGGTTGAGGGCATTGAGGATCCCCTCGTTTGTACAGTTGCGGCAAGAGACTGATACCGCTTTGTCATCGCATCAATCTTTGATCTTGTTTTTAACAAGTAGGAATTTGGCCCAAAAGTGATGGACTGTTTCCTGAGGTTGCTTCCGCACATACATTAAGTCGCATATGTCCGGGGGACCGGAATTGCTTGGAGAGTATTGCTTGTGGTGGGTGGGTTTAAATGCGAGCCCTGACCCACTGTGGAATCCGGAATTTGAAGGATTTCTGAGGTTACCGGCCGAGGATCCGGAGTGTCCTGGGAATTTTTAGGCTCAACGCTTGGTTTTGTGTTTGGAGGACGAAAGGTCTCTTCTCGAAGATGGGTGTCCGACTCGCAGGGCTCGAAGATCCGAACATAGTTTGTTCTTAGCATAGGAGGAGAGGTATCCTCAACTTCCTCCTCCACAACTGTCACCAGGTGGGTGACAGGTGGAGACCTGATTTCCCTCTGATCGGGTTTAAGCCCAATCAGATCATAATCTGTTACGACCCCTAGGGCGGCGATGCGATCTAGCAGTTCATTCAAAGACAAGATATCTACTGGATCCATCTTATCGACGTTTTCGGGGTTGATGCGGAGATGATTTTTGGCAATCTGGGGGACCGCCTTGGGCTTAATGGCTGGGCGGGCGCCCATAGTGAAACTGCCGAGCTGGAGGATCTACCCAGGAACTAGGGCCCTTCCAGAGGTGATTTTGTCGTTGATGACAAGGCGAGCCATCGATCCTTCTATCGACAACATAGAGGAACTCTCGGTGAAAGCACCAATGTCGGTGTCAAAACCGGCCAATCTCGGGTAGGAGGTCCCGAACTGTGCGTCTGAGGATCAAAGGTAACAGGAGACAAGGGATGCGATGTTTACCCAGGTTCGGGCCCTCTTAATGGAGGTAATACCCTACTTCCTGCTTGATTGACTTTGATGAGTATAGGGGTTACAAGAGTTGATCTACCTCAAGATCGTAATGGCTAAACCCTAGATGCCTAGCCTGTATGATTGTGTTCGTCTCGACGGACTAAACCCTCCGGTTTATATAGACACCGAAGGGGCCAGGGTTGTACAAAGTTGTTTTACAGAGAAAGGAAACTATACGACTAGCCGCCAAGCTTGCCATCCACGCCAAGGAGAGTCCCATCCGGACACGGGGAAAGGCCTTCTATCTTGTACCTTCACGACCTAGTAGTCCGTCCCACGTCACATAGCCCAACCATCCGAGGACCCCTTAATCCAGGACTCCCTCACTCAACCACTGTCTAAGTTTTAGTTCTTGATTTTCTTCCAGTGGATTTTAAACTCAAATCTCTCAGAGAGGGGATGCTCAATCAATCTTCTCAGAAATCTTAAGCGGAGCAGCCAATGGACAATGTTGGAGTCGGGTGGCTATTTATAGCTGCAGCCTTCCCAGATGGGAAATGACCATAATGGACATGCGGGTCAACCAATGGCCGAACGACATGAGTCCAGTGGTCGTAAATTTGAGCACAAGGGTAACATTCCTTGTGAAGGAAGAAATGCTAACTCCTTAGTCCAAAAGATATCTCCTGCACCACCGAAGAACTATGTCTTCTGCGGATAGGTAATCATTCATAGCATAAAGAGATTTCTGTCAGTCTTGCATAGGTTTGGGCTAAGCATCATAGCGGATCTAAGCTTCGGGAACCTATACCCCTCTTAATAGTAAGGAGGTCCTATGACTCAAGAAAGATAAAGAGAGGAAGAACAATGAAATGAATGCTATGTCTTTGTTTCACCTCCGGTCTTCTCAGTCAATTCTCTTCAGACGAACACCGAACCAATTGCTTCACATCAGCAATAGATTTTAAGGGGTCAACTTCTTCACATCAATCTTCTCGCCTGAACGGCCTCGAGAGATATGACTGAATCTTCTATGAATCTCAAATATCCTTCGGTGAAGTTCCTCGAACTTGGCACCAAAGATGGTATTCTCTTTGGTTCTGTATGGACTATTTCTCTCTGTGTGCACTAGCAAACAAATCAGTCCCCGCCTAGTTCTGTCAACGGTCTCCAAAACACAAGAGGGCAATAATGGCACCAACAATCTCCCCCTTTTTGGACGATTGTTGACAAAACATAATACATCAAAAGTAGATGAAGTGAAATGATGTAGTGTGTGAATTAACCAAGAGACGAAAGAAAATTTACGAAGATGTACACGCTCCCCCTGGGTGTAAGCATTATACTGAAGATGTTTCATTGAGGCCATGCTTGAGAGATAAACTGGAAGGTAGCGATGTGAATCTTCGTGCGAGAAGCCTTGTTGTATGTTAGCATCAGTACCATTGATCAATGGTCTCATTCCTGTCTGAGATGTTTCCTGTGACACACAACCTTTGAAAAAGATTTGTTAATGATTATGAATACTTTCAAATGATTTGTCACAGAAATAAGCCATGAATATTTACTCAGAACAGAGTTTGAATCCACACGAGGCATAGTAAGTCCTTGCAGATTAGATATGCAAAATGTATCACGGCATGGGATGCTACAGCTCGAAGTGAATGAGCTCCATATGGAGTTTTCCTTCACCGAGGATGAAGAGATAACAACTAGCAAAGGGAAAACATCACATCAGAAGGACTGAATTGGTATTTAGTTCGAGAAACGACTAAGTTCATCCTGAAGACAATTTTATTCTCCTGTATTGTTAGATAATACAACATAGTGAAGCAGGAAAAGAACGATACAGATATATCTCTTTTCAGAGAAATAAGCTGGTCAATCTCCTTCGAAGTATTATTACTTCACTTGCAACATAGATAAATATCGAACATAATCATTGCAAGGAAGTAAATATCGATAACACCTGCAACCAAATAACTGAAAGCAAATAGCATTGCAGGGGTTATTAACGGTACATGACGACAAAGTTCGCCAACATCACATGCGATGCTATAAAGTTTCATGACCAAAAAACAACAAATAGTTCAACGACGGATACCAAACTGTTTGAAGGAAAAGCAAATGGCGAAAGAAATACCCCAGCAAATATCCCGCTCATCTATCCTCCCGATGTTCTTCTCCCCCTTTTTTATCAACAAGTGTCAAAAAGGAAAGATAATCCATGTGAGGAACTACTCGTCCAAAGAACCCTCAGAGCTGGAGCTATTTGGAGAAATAGAGTGAGCAATAGTTGAGGCCGAAGTAGGAGCTGGAAAAAAAATCCTACGATCACGCAAGATCTATCTAGGAGATGCATAGCAACAAGAGGGGGAGAGTGTGTCCACGTACCTGAAGGAAATATGCCCTAGAGGCAATAATAAAGTTATTATTTTATTTCCTTATATCATGATAATGTTTATTATTCATGCTAGAATTGTATTAACCGGAAACTTGATACATGTGTGAATACATAGACAAAACAAAGTGTCCCTAGTATGCCTCTACTAGACTAGCTCATTAATCAAAGATGGTTAAGTTTCCTGACCATAGACATGTGTTGTCATTTGATGAATGGGATCACATCATTAGAGAATGATGTGATGGACAAGACCCATCCGTTATCTTAGCATTATGATCGTTGAGTTTTATTGCTATTGCTTTCTTCATGCCTTATACATGTTCCTCTGACTATGAGATTATGCAACTCCCGAATACCGGAGGAACACCTTGTGTGCTATCAAATGTCACAACGTAACTAGGCGATTATAAAGATGCTCTACATGTGTCTCCGAAGGTGTTTGTTGGGTTGGTATAGATCAAGATTAGGATTTGTCACTCCGTGTATCGGAGAGGTATCTCTGGGCCCTCTCGGTAATGCACATCACTATAAGCCTTGCAAGCAATGTGACTAATGAGTTAGTTGCGGGATGATGCATTACGGAACGAGTAAAGAGACTTGCCGGTAACGAGATTGAACTAGGTATGAGGATACCGACGATCGAATCTCAGGCAAGTAACATACCGATGACAAAGGGAACAACGTATGTTGTTATGCGGTTTGACCGATAAATATCTTCGTAGAATATGTAGGAGCCAATATGAGCATCTAGGTTCCGGTATTGGTTATTGACCGGAGATATGTCTTGGTCATGTCTACATAGTTCTCGAACCCGTAGGGTCCGCACGCTTAATGTTCGATGACGATTTGTATTATGAGTTATGTGATTTGATGACCGAAGTTTGTTTGGAGTATCGGATGAGATCACGGACATGAAGAGGAGTCTCGAAATGGTCGAGAGGTAAAGATTCTTATATTGGAAGGCTATATTCGGACATCGGAAAGGTTCTGAGTGATTCGGGTGTTTTTCGGAGTACCGGGCAGTTACGGGAATTCACCGGGAGAAGTAATGGGCCTTATTGGGCCATACGGGAAAAGAGGAGGCATGCCAAGGGGAGGTGGCGTGCACCCCCCATGGGTCCGAATTGGACTAGGGGAAGGGGGCGGCTCCCCCCTTGCCTTTTCCTACCCTCTCTCTCTCTCTCTCTCTCTCCCTCTTTCTTTCTCTCCTACTCCGAAAAGGGAAAGGGATTCCTACTAGGACTTGGAAGTCCTAGTAGGACTCCATACTCTTGGCACGCCCCTAGGGGGACGGCCTCTCTCCCTCCCTCCTTTATATACGTGGGAGGGGGCCACCCAAAAGACACACCGAGTCTTCTCTTAGCCGTGTGCGGTGCCCCCCTCCACAGTTAGACATCTCGGTCATATCGTCATAGTGCTTAGGCGAAGCCCTGCGCCGGTAACATCATCATCACCGTCGCCACGCCGTCGTGCTAACGGAACTCTCCCTCATCCTCAACTGGATCAAGAGTTCGAGGGACATCATCGTGCTGAACGTGTGCTGAACACGGAGGTGCCGTACGTTCGGTGCTTGGATCGGTTGGATCACGAAGACGTTCGACTACATCAACCACGTTACTAAACGCTTCCGCTTTCGGTCTACGAGGGTACGTGGACACACTCTCCCCGCTCGTTTCTATGCTTATCCTTGGTAGATCTTGCGTGATCGTAGGATTTTTTTTGAAATACTACGTTCCCCAACAGTGGCATCCGAGTCAGGTCTATGCGTAGATGTTATATGCACGAGTAGAACACAAAGAGTTGTGGGCGATAATAGTCATACTACTTACCAGCAATGTCTTACTTTGATTCGGCGGTATTGTTGGATGAAGCGGCCCGGACCGACATTACATGACCGCGTTCATGAGACTGGTTCTACCGACGTGCTTTGCACACAGGTGGCTGGCGGGTGCCTGTTTTTCCAACTTTAGTTGAATCGAGTTTGACTATGCCCGGTCCTTGTTGAAGGTTAAAACAACACACTTGACGAAAAATCGTTGTGGTTTTGATGCGTAGGTAAGAACAGTTCTAGCTAGAAGCCCGTAGCAGCCACGTAAAACTTGCAACAACAAAGTAGAGGACGCCTAACTTGTTTTTGCAGGGCTTGTTGTGATGTGATATGGTCAAGACGTGATGAGATATAAATTGTTGTATGAGATTATCATGTTTTGTAAAAGTTATCGGCAACTGGTAGGAGCCTTATGGTTGTCGCTTTATTGTATGAAATGCAATTGCCATGTAATTGCTTTACTTTATCACTAAGCGGTAGCGATAGTCGTAGAAGCAATAGTTGGTGAGACGACAACGATGCTACGATGGAGATCAAGGTGTCAAGCCGGTGATGATGGTGATCATGACGGTGCTTTGGAGATGGAGATCAAAAGCACAAGATGATGATGGCCATATCATATCACTTATTTTGATTGCATGTGATGTTTATCCTTTATGCATCTTATTTTGCTTAGTACGGCGGTAGCATTGTAAGATGATCCCTCACTAAATTTCAAGGTACAAGTGTTCTCCCTGAGTATGCACCGTTGCTACAATTCGTCGTGCCAAGACACCACATGATGATCGGGTGTGATAAGCTCTACGTTCACATACAACGGGTGCAAGGCAGTTTTTGCACACGCAGAATACTCGGGTTAAACTTGACGAGCCTAGCATATGCAGATATGGCCTCGGAACACTGAGACCGAAAGGTCGAACGTGAATCATATAGTAGATATGATCAACATAGTGATGTTCACCATTGAAAAGTACTCCATCTCATGCGATGATCGGACATGGTTTAGTTGATTTGGATCACGTGATCATTTCGATGACTAGAGGGATGTCTATCTAAGTGGGAGTTCTTAAGTAATATGATTAATTGAACTTTAATTTATGATGAACTTAGTCCTGATAGTTTTTGCATATCTATGTTGTAGATCAATAGCTCGTGTATAGCTCTCCTGTTTTATTTTTGATATGTTTCTAGAGAAAAATAAGTTGAAAAATGATAGTAGCAATGATGCGGACTGGGTCCGTGATCTGAGGATTATCCTCATGGCTGCACAAGAATTATGTCCTTGATGTACCGCTAGGTGATGGACCTATTGCAGGAGCAGATGCAGACGTTATGAACGTTTGGCAAGCTCGGTATGATGACTACTTGATAGTTTCATGCGCCATGCTTTACGGCTTAGAACCGGGACTTCAAAACATTTTGAACGACAAGGAGCATATAAGATGTTCCAAGAGCTGAAATTGGTATTTCGGACTCATGCCCGAGTCAAGAGGTATGAGACCTCTGACAAGCATTTTGCCTACAAGATGGAGGAGAATAGCTCAACCAGTGAGCATGTGCTCAGAAAGTCTGAGTACTATAATCGCTTGAATCAAGTGGGAGTTAATCTTCCAGGTAAGATAGTGATTGGCAGAGTTCTCTAGTCACTATCACCAAGTTACTGGAATGTCGTGATGAACTATAATATGCAAGGGATGATGAAAACGATTCCTCAAGCTCTTCGCGATGCTAAAATCGGCGAAGGTAGAAATCAAGAAAGCATCAAGTGTTGATGGTTGACAAGACCACTAGTTTCAAGTAAAAGGGCAAGGGAAAGAAAGGGAACTTCAAGAAGAATGGCAAGCAAGTTGCAACTCACATGAAGAAGCCCAAAGCTAGACCCAAGCCTGAAACTGAGTGCTTCTACTGCAAAGGAAATGGTCACTGGAAGCGGAACTGCCCCAAATACTTGGCGGATAAGAAGGATGGCAAAGTGAACAAAAGTATATATGATATACATGTTATTGATGTGTACTTTACTAGTGTTCATAGTAGCCCCTGGGTATTTGATACTGGTTCAGTTGCTATGATTAGTAACTTGAAACATGAGTTACAAAATGAACAAAGACTAGTTGATGGCGAGGTGACGATGTGTGTTGGAAGTGATTCCAAGGTTGATAAGATCACCATCGCACACTCCCTTTACCTTCGGGATTAGTGTTGAACCTAAAATAAATGTTATTTGGTGTTTGCGTTGAGCATAATATGATTGGATCATGTTTATTGCAATATGGTTATTCATTTAAGTCAAAGAATAATTGTTATTCTGTTTACATGAATAAAGCCCTCTGTGGTCATACGCCCAAGGTGAATGGTTTATTGTATCTTGGTCGTAGTGATACACATATTCATAATATTGAAGCCAAAAGATGCAAAGTTAATAATGATAGTGCAACTCATTTGTGGCACTGCCGTTTAGGTCATATTGGTGTAAAGCGCATGAAGAAACTCCATGCTGATGGGCTTTTGGAATCACTTGATGCTTGCGAACCATGCCTCATGGGCAAGATGGCTAATACTCCATTCTCCGGAACAATGGAGCAAGCCACCGACTTATTGGAAATAATACATACTGATGTATGCGGTCCGATGAGTGTTGAGGCTCGTGGCAGGTATCGTTATTTTCTGACCTTCACAGATGATTCGAGCAGATATGGGTATATCTACTTGACGAAGCATAAGTCTGAAACATTTGAAAAGTTCAAAGAATTTCAGAGTGAAGTGGAAAATCATCGTAACAAGAAAATAAAGTTTCTACGATCTGATCGTGGAGGTGAATATTTGAGTTATGAGTTTGGCCTTCATCTAAAACAATGTGGAATAAGTTCCACAACTCACGCCACCTGGAACACCACAACATAATGGTGTGTCTGAATGTCGTAACCATAGTTTATTGGATATGGTGCGATCTATGATGTCTCTTACCGGTTTACCACTATCGTTTTGGGGTTATGCATTAGAGACAGCTGCATTCATGTTAAATAGGACACCATCTAAATCCATTGAGACGACCCCATATGAACTGTGGTTTAGCAAGAAACCTAAGCTATCGTTTCTTAAAGTTTGGGGCTGCGATGCTTATGTGAAAAAGCTTCAACCTGATAAGCTCAAACCCAAATCGGAGAAATGTGTCTTCATAGGATACCCAAAGGAAACTGTTGGTTACACTTTCTATCACGGATCTGAAGGCAAGATATTCGTTGCTAAGAATGGATCCTTTCTGGAGAAGAAGTTTCTCTCGAAAGAAGCGAGTGGGAGGAATGTAGAACTTGATGAGCTAATACCTTCTCCCAAATTGGAAAGTAGTTCATCACAGAAATCAGTTCCAATGATTCCTACACCAATAAGTGAGGAAGCTAATGATGATGATCATGAAACTTCAGATCAAGTTAATACCGAGCCTCATACGTCAACCAGAGTACGGTCCGCACCATAGTGGTACAGTAATCCTGTTCTAGAAGTCATGTTACTAGACCATGACGAACCTACGAACTATGAGGAAGCGATGATGAGCCCAGATTCCGTGAAATGGCTTGAGGCCATGAAATCTGAGATGGGATCCATGTATGAGAACAAAGTATGGACTTTGATTGACTTGCCCGATGATTGGCGAGCCATTGAGAATAAATGGATCTTCAAGAGGAAGACGGACGCTGATAGTAGTGTTACTATCTACAAAGCTCGAATTGTCGCAAAAGGTTTTCGACAAGTTCAAGGTGTTGATTACGATAAGATTTTCTCACTCATAGCGATGATTAAGTCTGTCCGAATCATGTTAGCAATTGCCACATTTTATGAAATCTGGCAAATGGATGTCAAAACTACATTCCTTAATGGATTTCTTAAAGAAGAGTTGTATATGATGCAACAAGAAGGTTTTGTCAATCCTAAAGGTGCTAACAAAGTGTGCAAGCTCCAGCGATCCATCTATGGACTGGTGCAAGTATCTCGGAGTTGGAATATACTCTTTGATAAGGTGATCAAAGCATATGGTTTTATACAGACTTTTGGTGAAGCCTGTATTTACAAGAAAGTGAGTGGGATTGCTACAGCCTTTCTGATAAGTATATGTAAATGATATATTGTTGATCAGAAATGATGTAGAATTTTCTGGAAAGCATAAAGGAGTGTTTGAAAAGAGTTTTTCAAAGAAAGACCTCGGTGAAGCTGCTTACATATTGAGCATCAAGATATAGATCAAGACGCTTGATAAGTTTTTTCAATGAGTACATACCTTTGGAACAGTCAAACAAGGAGTTCTTGCCTGTGTTACAAGGTGTGAAGTTGAGTAAAGACTCAAAACCCGACCACGACAAAAAATAGAAAGAGAATAAAAAGTCATTCCCTATGCCTTAGCCATTGGTTCTATAAAGTATGCTATGCTGTGTACCAGACCTATTGTATACCTTAGCATGATTTTGGCAAGGGAGTACAATAGTGATCTAGGAGTAGATCACTGGACAACGGTCAAAATTATCCTTAGAGGACTAAGGAAATTTTTCTCGGTTATGGAGGTGATAAAAGAGTTCGTCGTAAAGAGTTACATTGATGCAAGCTTTGACACCAATCTGAATGTAGGAGCAATTAGCTAGAGTAGCTCCGTGCAGAGCATTGCAGACATAGAAATTTGCAAAATAAATACGGATCTGAATGTGGCAGACCCGTAGACTAAAACTTCTCTCACAAGCAAAACATGATCACACCTTATTACTCTTGGGTGTTAATCACATAGCAATGTGAACTAGATTATTGACTCTACTAGAACCCTTTGAGTATTGGTCACATGGCGATGTGAACTATGGGTAAAGATGTGAACTATTGGTGTTAAATCACATGGCGATGTGAACTAGATTATTGACTCTAGTGCAAGTGGGAGACTGAAGGAAATATGCCCTAGAGGCAATAATAAAGTTATTATTTTATTTCCTTATATAATGATAAATGTTTATTATTCATGCTAGAATTGTATTAACCGGAAACTTGATACATGTGTGAGAATACATAGACAAAACAAAGTGTCCATAGTATGCCTCTACTAGACTAGCTCGTTAATCAAAGATGGTTAAGTTTCCTGACCATAGACATGTGTTGTCATTTGATGAACGGGATCACATCATTAGAGAATGATGTGATGGACAAGACCCATCCGTTAGCTTAGCATTATGATCATTGAGTTTTATTGCTATTGCTTTCTTCATGACTTATACATGTGTCGGATCTTGGGTTCCAGCAAAACCCTCAAGGTTCGAACACTAGGGTGCGCACGAAGATCTCCTCCTACCGAATCACGCCCTCAGCCTCGCTGGGATCTCTAAGCTTAGCTCGACGAACTCGCAACACAAGGAACACATGATTTATACTGGTTCGGGCCACCGTTATGGTGTAATACCCTACTCCAGTGTGGTGTGGTGGATTGCCTCTTGGGCTGAGGATGAACAGTACAAAGGGAAGAACAACCTCCTGATGTGAGGTGTTCTTGTGCTTGGTGGGTGTGAGGATGGGTTGGATCTAGTCCAAGATGAGATGGCTGAGGCTCAGCTGTGATGAGCTAGTTACCTCCTACAGTGGTGGCTAATCCTATTTGTAGAGGCCCTGGTCCTCTCCCCAAATATTGAGCGGGAGGGAGCCAACAACGGCCAATTTGAAAGGGGACAGCTAGTACAAGCTATCCTGACTAAAGGTGGTCTTCGCCTGCAAAAGGCTCTGGTGGTGACGCCACCTTGGGCTCCATGGCGACCTTCGTCTTGCCGTCCTGCTGGTCTTGGTCTCGTTGCACCGATATGGAAACCTTTGCTTGACGCCTCGGTACTCCTCACATGCGCTTGCCTCCTTAGAACCAAAGAGGAAACAAGGACACTGTGCGCACTGGTGCCCGCCTGGTCTCGATCGTCATGGCTCACGTCATGAGAACCTCGTGAGGTTTGCCTTGCCTTGATCTCTCCGCCCCCCGCGAGCCAGCCTGGTGAGGCCGCTCCCGAGGAGGTCTTGCATCGTCCGCCTCGCGAGGCTTGGCCCCTCGCGAGGGTCTTGAAAGCTTGTTGGTGAAGATGGGTTGTATGGGCCTACTCGCAGAGCCACGCCGTGGGCTGCAGGCAAGCAAGTCTGGGGACCCCCGTTCCCAGAACACCGACAGTAGCCCCCGGGCCCAAGGCGCGCTCAGACTTGGCTTCGAGGCGAAGCGAAAGGGCAAGTGCAGAGCGCCGCGGGCACCAACAGCCTGCGGCCTTGGTCGATGCGTTGCGGTTGATTGGACGTGGGCGTCTCCGCTTCCCCACGCTGCCTCGGCAACTGCCCGACATGACGAGTCCCTGCTGCATGCAAGGAAAAACCATCATTACCTGTGATCATGGGGGCCACTGGTTGGCCTTCTCCTGCTATAAATGGGGAGGGGGAAGAGCCCCCATCGCCCATCTCTTCCCATTCCACTCGCTTCTCGCCCTTTGCTCCATTGCCAGTAGCGACACCAATGGCGCCCATCCGAAGGTTTTCTGCCGCGGAGAAAGGGAAGACTCCCCGCGATGAGCCAGGGCCGCTTCCACCGAAGAAGAGGCCGGTCCACCGTCGTGACGTGGTGGTGGTGCAAGAGGTGACCAGGCCTTGGTGCGAGCGGCCTCCTCCTGGGTATCCGTTACCCCTGTACGCCCAAGCCGAGGGCTCTGGAGGGAGAGGCAGCGAGCGGCAGCGCGCATGTTGCGGCCATGGTCGCCGTACCGCGGCGGCGCGCGTCGCTGCCCCTGGAGTCCACGCCGCGGACTCCTCGCGCGAACTTGTGCTGTGGGCGGCGATGCCCCCGAGCACTTGGATCCGCTTCCCTTCCTTCTTCTCTGCCGAAATGCCGCCGAGGGGGCCCCTCGAGCTTTGGCTGCAACACGCCGACTGTGACGCGCCGTCGACTGGAGCGGAAGTCGAGGCCGTCTCCTCGGGCAAGATCTTCATGACCCGAGGCTGGGGTGAGGTCGCTCGAGTGTGCCGTGCGGAGGGCGCCCTCGCGATCCACTTCGAGTACAACGGCGCCTCCACGCTGTCCTTCAAGGTCTTCAATGCAGAAGGCCACCGCCTGGAGTGCTGCTCCGGAAGGGGCCGTCAGGATGGCGCCGCCGCAGGGGTAGGGCCTGCTGTTCGCGTTGCCAGCGACTCCTCTGGAAGTAGCAGCGACGCCCGGGAGTCTAGCGATTCTCCCGAGCTCTACGAGACTCTGGAGACGAGCGACGACAGCTACGTGCCCCCAAGCTCTCGCCGCGCCCGGAGCAGGGCTGTAGCGTCCGGCCGTCGCAACCGCTGATCTGGATGAGGTTGGCGCCAGCCTCCCATGGCCCACTGTTGATGATGGCGTCGGCCACTGGGCGCGTGTAGATAGGGCTCCTAGAAGTTCTTTCCTTTTGTTCCCTGCGAGGAATCGAGAAGTACCCCGTGGGGGCGTATAAAGGGTCCGCAATGTCCTTTGTTGATATTATCCATATTATGAAGTTGTGCGTGTGTGTGCCCCGTTTTGGCTCGGTTTCCCCTTTCCAACCTCGCGACGGCTTGGTGCTCTACGCCGATAGGTCCCGGTCCCCAGGCAGGCTTCAGCCGTCGCTGGTATGCCAGGCCGTGATGCCGTGGTCAAGGCCAGGAGGTGAGCGGCCCGAGGTCCAGTAAGAGCCCCTGAGACGCGATGCTCAGGAGGTCCCCTTTGGCGCGCAAGCGACCGCCGAGGGGCAGGAAAGGGAGACTATGTTGCCGTAGAGGGGCAACACAAATGAGAACTCTATGCCGTAGCAATTGGTTGACCCGAGCGTGAAACTTATCTTGGCAGTCCAGGGCCGGTCCTTCGTGAGATGCCAGGCTCGTGCGTAGGCGGTCGTAGCTTAGCCAGGTCAGGCCCGTACGAGCCTCCTCCTCTTCCCACGTTCTCCTTCGTGCTCTACGTGCTCAGGTCCCGGCCCTCGAGCGAGCTCAGCCGCCGCTGGTATGCCAGGTCGTGATGCCGTGGTCAAGGCCAGGGGGTGAGGGCTGGAGAGCCAGTAGGAGCTCCTGAGTCGCGATGCTCAGGAGCCCCCCTTTTAATGCGCAAGCGGATTACATGGGAGAAGAGGGAGCCTGTGGTGCCGCCTGCCGTAGTCCTCAGGAGGCTCCTGCAAGTCAGCACTAGGTGGGGCACAGATTGCCGTTATGATAGTCGGGCGGCCACTGGTTGCTCCACAAGAGAATGGAGGCACTGAGGGCCTGGTGAGGTGGCGCACGCGGCCAGAGCTCGACCACTCAGATTTGTCGACGTCGCAAGGACGGACCCAAGCACAAGCGCCATGCCAGCGTGGGCAGCTCCCGTGGTAGGTGACAATCAAGCAGGTGATAGTCATAGATAGATTAAGCATGGAAAGCAAACTGGCTCAAGTAAACGCATGAGAGATACATGCCACTGGGTCAGGCCCGAGCGGCTTGGGGATGATGCAGCCCGAGGGGCGCCCCCAGCAAGGTAAGATAAAGACATAAAAAGGGATACACGCCGCAGGGACGGACCCACGCGGCCTGGGAATGATGCAGCCCCGAGGGCGCTCCTAGCTAAATGAACTTGGAAAATGTCACCTGATTCTGTTGATGAAGGAATGTTGAGGCAGCTGAAGGTGCGCAGCGAAGGGGTTGTTCCTCATGAGCCACCGGGGCCCTGAGCCTCGGGAGGCTCTGGGGGTCCAGGCAGTTCCTTGAGGACCGTCTCCATCTCCGCCAGGACTGCGTGGTGCCTAGCCTCCTGAGCTGCCAGGACGCGACGCAAGTTGTGTTGGTAGGCGGATACGACGCTCGTCAGGCCGAATGGCATGCGAACGTAGCTGTGCGGTGGGCCCATGCAGCGTCCCACGCGCGAAGGCCAAAAGAGCTCCTGAGACGCGGCCCCGTTGAGCCCTGGGACGTCGATGTAGACGCGCAGCCCGACATCCTCGCTTGGATGGGGGGCTGCGCCAGGTGAGCGGCGATCGCCGCGCATGGCCCTCGCATCCTGCAGTTCCTGAGTGGTATTGGTAATGAACTCCTGAGCGCTGGGCGCTCCTCGCCCTGTGTCCTCCTGAGGGAAACGTGCCATGAAGCATGCCTCCAAATGGTGCCCGAGCGCCTCCCTTGTAATGTAGGCAAGGTTGAGGCCCTCCAGAAGAGAGCCCCCGAGCCCTGCCTGAGGAAAGCGCCGGGCGCGCCTTCCTATGCGAGGTAGGGAGGCGCCCTGGTCGCAGGCGCTGATCCTGACGCGGCTCCACTTGCGGTGCTGTTCTCCTGAGGCCCAGTGCGGAGTAGCTGCTTCTTCTTCTTGGGGATGGCCTCAGGAGGGTGCTTACCCTTGCTGTCGGGGTCTTCGATTGCTGCAGCTTGGAAGGCACGCTCGAGGGAGCACACCGCATCTCTTTCTTCGCAGGGGACTGTGATGATGCCGCCACTTCCTGGCATCTTGAGGACGTTGTAGACGTGGTGGGTCACCGCCATGAACTTGGCCAGGGCTGGATACCCGAGGATGGCATTGTACGGCAGACGGATGTGAGCAACGTCGAAGTCGATGAGCTTGGTGCGGTAGTTGTCGCGCTGTCCGAAGGTGACCGGGAGGCGGACGTGTCCTATCGGGGTGGTGGAGCCGCCGGTCACTCCTAAGAAAGGCTTGGTAGGCTGAAGCTGATCGTAGGGCACTTGAAGGTTGTCGAACATTTTGCCGGACAGGACATTAAGCCCTGCGCCGCCGTCGATGCGAGTCTTGGTGACTTGCACGTTGCTGATGACGGGTGAACAGAGCATCGGGAGAGCGCCTGCGGTGGCCGCACACTTGAGTTGGTCTGCTGAGCTGAAGGTAATGGCGCACTTGGACCACCTGAGCGGGCGTGTGGCCTCGAGCTTGGGGAAGACTACATTCACCTCGCGAGCAAACTGCTTGAAGATACGTTGTGAGGCTGGGGCTTGAGCTCCGCCCAAGATGCAGGCGATAGCACGCGGCTCCTGGAAGCCCCCAGCCCCCTCGTCTTGATGGTGGTCTTCGTTCCTTCTTGGTGGTGGCGGCAGCGGAGGGAGCCCAACATTGCCCTGAGGACGGTCCTCGCGAGGTTGATCCCTCCAGGCACCCTCGCGAGGCTGATCCTGCCAGCGGTCTTCATGAGGCTGGTCGCGCCACTCCTGGCGCGGGCCCCGGTCGTCCCAGCGTCCTCCGCCACGTCCTCCTCCTCGGCCGTAGCCTCGGTCATTGCGCTTGGGGCAGCGACCGAAGCGTCCGTCGTGAATGGCCCTGAGCTGTTGACAATCGTTGGTGTTGTGGCTGTGCACGTTGTGGAAGGCGCAGTACGGTCGACTGCTCTTGGACGACTCAGGAAGGTCCCTGCCGTGCTACGTGTTTGGCTCGGTCGCGAGTACGGCCGCTCCCTTGCGCTTCACGTCCTTGGCCTTGGCTTTCTTCTCCTCCAGGTCGGCAGCCGGGAGCTCGAGAAGGGAAAGGCACCCTTCCTCAGCCCTTGCGCACTTGGTCGCCAGGTTGAACAGCTCCAGGGATGTGCACAACTCCTCATGGTTGGCGAGCTCCTCCTTCATCTTGACGTCGCGGACGCCATCGGAGAACACAGAGATGATGGCCTCGTCCATCACCTTAGGGATCTTGAGACGAACGTTGTTGAAGCGCTGGATGTACTTCTGGAGGGTCTCCCCTGGCTGCTGCTTGACGCGGCACAGGTCACCCGCGGCCGGAGGGCGGTCGCGAGTGCCCTGGAAGTTGGCGACGAAGCGGTCGCGCATCTTGTTCTAGGAGGAGATGGAGCCTGGAGGCAGGTTCAGGAGCCAAGAGCGGGCACCATCCTTGAGAGCCATGGAGAACCAGTTTGCCATGACTTTCTCGTCGCCATTGGCCACCTCGATGCTCAGTTCGTAGAGCTGCAGGAACTCCGCGGGGTCGGGGGTGCCGTCGTAGCGCGGAGGCAGGTCCGGCTTGAATTTTCCCGGCCAGGCGACGCTACACAGCTCGGGGGTGAAGGCGCGGCAGCCCGCGGTGGCCACCGGGACCCTTTGCTAGTGTGGAGCCTGGCCTTGATGCCCGCACACCGCTAGTGCAGGTGGCGCACGATCTTGCCGTAGTGGCACCGGGAGTGCAGGAGCGTTTTCTTGCAGATGAGGGACTTCTTGGTAGCTTCCTTCTTCGCGCACGGGCGCCCGACACGGTGGATCACGCCGGGGGGCCGCACGCCTTGGCGCCAAGGCGCCGTCTTGGGGCAGAGGTGGTGGAGGCGCTCCATGAGCCACGTCACCTGCGGCTGGCGGAGGGCGAGGCAGGGAGAGGGACGGCATAGGGGAGCCCCCTGCGGCGCTGACAAGCTCGGCGATGCGGTCGAGCTAGTCCTCGTAGAGGTCATCGATGGGGCGGTAGCGCAGGAGTTCGTACGCCATGCACAGCGCGGCCTGTGCGTCCGAGGGAGCGCGACGGGCGTGAGACGACGAGCCGGCCGGGGTCAGTGATGGAGTGGCGGTGCGGCCGTCCCGCCACACCGAGGGGTGCAGCGAGGATGCTTGCTGCTCGCTCCCCGGCGGGCTGGTGGCGGCGTTGGCGGCAGGCGACGAAGAACGACGGGGTGGCCCGCCGACGGGAGCTGTCTGGGCAACGCGGGCGGCGAGGGCAGCCCGGCGCTTAGCGCGAGCTCGGCGAGCGTCCGCCATGGAGATGACGAAGCGACGGGGCGCAAAGCGATGGAAGGAAAGCTTCAACGCACCCTTACCTGGCGCCCCAAATGTCGGATCTCGGGTTCCGGCAAAACCCTCAAGGTTCGAACACTGGGGTGCGCACGAAGATCTCCTCCTACCGAATCACGCCCTCAGCCTCGCCGCGATCTCTAAGCTTAGCTCGACGAACTCGCAACACAAGGAACACATGATTTATACTGGTTCGGGCCACCGTTGTGGTGTAATACCCTACTCCAGTGTGGTGTGGTGGATTGCCTCTTGGGCTGAGGATGAACAGTACAAAGGGAAGAACAGCCTCCTAATGTGAGGTGTTCTTGAGCTTGGTGGTGTGAGGATGGGTTGGATCTAGTCTAAGTTGAGATGGCTGAGGCTCAGCTGTGATGAGCTAGTTGCCTCCTACTGTGGTGGCTAATCCTATTTATAGAGGCCCCGGTCCTCTCCCCAAATATTGAGCGGGAAGGGAGCCAACAATGGCCAATTTGAAAGGGGACAGCTAGTACAAGCTATCCTGACTAAAGGTGGTCTTCGCCCCCAAGTGTCATGGTGCATGCTGGCAGTGACATGGGACTTGCATATTTGATGTAATCTCAATATGAATAATGTAGCCCCCAAGTGCCGGGTCGTAAGCCTGCAGCGACTCGGGACTATTTCCTCCATTGTTGAATAAATCATATCCATTGATAAAATAATAGCCATTGCGCTGAAGCGACTTTGAAAACCTCAATCATAATATTGGTTATTGATAACCGTAATAAAATCCAGCCATGTTGGCTATTAAAGATTTGAATAATATAACCTGGTTTGAAAACCGGTTCCTGCAATATAAACCAGTATATCCATGCAGATATGATGTATGCTATGATGATGTAATGATGATGCAATGTATGATGCAATATATGATGATGTATGTGTATGATAACAGAATACTTCAATGAAACTAGCATGATAGCCACTAGAGTATCCTCGCTTTCTGTAAGCCGGCTCTCACATGACCCAATCGATGTTTTAACCTGGATAAGTTCAGGGTCTTGTTTAAAGATTGACTTATTGAGAGTACACGAGGTCGGAGTAGCATCATGCAAACAGGCAGGTTTAACCAAGTTTCAATGAAGGCGGCTTAGTAGCCTGGGTTCATCCTCGCTATCTTTAAGCCGTGCCCTCACATGACAAACCGGCGTTTTAACCTTAACGAGTTCAGGGTCTTGTTTTAAAGATTGAATGTTAAGAGTTCGCCGGGCCAATTAGGATTACCTGATGAAGAAGCAGCTGGCATACAGGCAGGATGACCCGGAAGGGTTATGTCCTCTTTGGTGAATACACCTATGTTTGAACAAAATAACCCGGTCAAAAGGGTAGTAATGCTATGTTCTCTTTGGTGAATACACCTATGTTTGAACAGGAAGCCCCCAAGTGACATATTTGTGAGCTGTGCTCGCCGGGTACCTATGTTTGAGTTGTGCTATGCATCCAACTCTCTTTGGTCCCTGTAATTTTTTAGAGAACTCGAACTTGCGAGAGATTAATTCTTCTGAACCGGAAATTCTTAAACCAGATATTGAGAGCTTCAAAGCTTTGTGGGAGACATCTTTCCCTTGAACCGGATTTTAAACCGGAATCTTCATTTTCAGCCGGAAATTTTCTAATGGCCTTTAAACTCGAACTTGCGAGAAGTTAATTACTTTTTGAACCGGAAACTCTCAAACCAGAATCTTCATTTTCAGCTGGAAATTTTTCTAACACCTTTAAACTCGAACTTGCGAGAAGTTAATTCCTTTTTGAACCGGAAATTCTTAAACCAGATTTGAGAGCTTTAGAGCTTTGTGGGAGAACAAATTTCCCTTGAACCGGATTGTAAACCGGATATTTGAGAGCTTCAGTGAGACTGACTTCCTTGAGCCGGGTTTTAAACCGGAATCCTTTCTGATGACCCGAAACTTCTTCATTGAGCCGGGATTTTGTAACTGTCATATACTTTCTAAGCCGGAAATTTTCTGACGGCCTTTAAATTTTCATCAATATAACAGCAGCCTCCAGGACCGGGTTATCTTTCCCTCCATCGTCCTGGGGTTCTTAAATTTGCTGAAACTGGCAAGATTTGCTGAGTCATGTCACCGTAGCCCCCGAGTCTCAAAGGTGACTCGAGGAGTTGGCTTGAAACTCTCCATATTTGACTGTGATATAAACCGGCATAACTTGTATATTATTGGTGTTGATAGCACGATGTGAATCCACAGAAGGTTGAGGTGACTGCGACGGGTTATAAATGATCCCGTATGAGTCGTGTCAGCAACTCGGCCAATGGTTCCTTCCAACTGGTGATTTGAAGTTAACCAAACTGTAGTGGCGGCGACTTGTGCGCCTGCCCATTGAACCACCCAGTGCAGATGACGGTTGATAGTATATGATAATTTGCCTCCATTTTGTTGAAAGAAAACCGGGCTACCCAAGCTGCGACTTGTTCATACTCAATAAACAGCTCATGCAGACAGGTGAGGCCTGGTATGTTGATGTAGACCAGGCCACGAGAGACGGACGACAAGGACGACCGCAACATCAGAGGCAGCTCGGACAGATGAGTCGGCCGTGGCATTGTAAGCCGGTGCGGACGGGGAAAATCGGCACCGGTGTCGTAAACCGGCACGGACGGGCGAGTTAATCGCGGGTACAGTCCCGGTAAGCTGATGTAAACCGGGCCACAGAGACGGCGACTTGCTCACGTTCATTCACCGGGTGGTATGACACGGACGAAACGCCAGTGCAGAACGTTGCTAGCGCGTGCTCCGTGCCCGTAATATAACGCCTCATTTGTAATGAACGCGTTAAAAAATTTCACATGCCAAAGTAATTGTTCACACAAAAATTAATATGTGCTATGAAAATAAACCGAACGGATATCACCTGATGTTTTTTTTTGTTCGGACAACGGATGATCCGTTCATCGCGACAGAGGCGGTTTGAGCTGGTCGGTGACTCAATATGGTCCCGGCGGTTCAGGCAGATGAATCGGTCGTGGTGTTGTAAGATGGCATGGACGGGCGAGTCAACCACGTCGTTTTGATGTAGTGAACAATTGTCCTGCATCACAAAACATCACAGGCCAGAGTAATTGTTTTTTGACAAAAGGAATATGTGCCAAATTTATATTTAAAAGGACATCACCTGATTCGCCCGGACAACAAATGAATCGGTCGTGGCATTGTAAACCGGCGTGGAAGGGAGAGTCGGCCATGGGGTCGGACGGGTAAAAGCGCCCATAGTGTTGTAGACCGTCGCGGACGAGCGAGTTGTCTTCCACGTTGTAAGCTGGCGCGGACACGTGAACCGGCCGCGAGGGATGACGGGCGAGTCGTCCGTGGCGTTGTAAGGTGGTGCGGACGAGCGAGTAAGCTGGCGCGTTTGATGTAAACTGGACCGCGACACGCGTGCCCGTGGAGCCACGCGGCATAGCCGAACGTGCATCCGCGGTATAATACCACTTTTGTAATGAATAATTTACCTGTACATAACAACACTATAGGGCAGAGTGGTTGTTTTCACAAAAAATTAACAAGTATTTACTGATAAAAAGTAAACTGGATGGATATCACCTGGTGCATTGGTACGATAGATGACCCGTACGCAATGTCCGTAGATAACCTCTGTTCTTCTTAACAGCGCAGGATTAATCCGCCTGTCCTCCTACCAAGCAGGTACCCCGAGGCGGAGGTTGCAGGCCGACAAGTTGTTGTGGGGTCGTCCGGATTTTCCTCCAGCCCATAGTGACTCGGCAGAGGCTGCAGCCACACGGCCGTAGTATCAAGACCCGCCAGCGGAGACGGAGGCCCCGATGCAGTGCAAGATGGAGGCGGTTTGACGGCAGCAACTTAGCAGCGGATTCACATGGAACAGCTGAAGGTGGAGATCATCATAAATGTCAGTTTGAAACCCAGGCGGCTCTGAACGGGGGCTAACGGCGATTTGCACGCCGCGAGCGACTCGGCAATGGAGCAGAATCCGGGTCGTGGTCTTCTCCCCTTTGAAAAACTGAACAAATACTACTAGTAGACTCACGTACTAGCACTCATGGCTGGCCTGATCAAAAAGAATGATTAAAAAACGAATCTGGACCTTGCTGTACAGATTACTCCTTCCAAAAATCTGAGTTTTCACGTGGACTGATCTGACATGACGTCCGGCGGTTTGCAGCACAATTCCTGTCGATCTCGGCAACATGCAACTGTGGCAGCAAAAAATTGATCTTTCATCTGGATTCGACGGAACGCCTAGACGTGTGCTCTCTGTAACTTGACGTGTTGTTCGGAACCAAAAAACAGTAGCTTGACGTGACAAGCACTAGCACTAGTAGCCGGCTGATCGAAGTACTAGTTCTTGATCGGTAATGAAAGCACAAAACAATTCTGCTTAGCTTCAAGTGAAGGCCCTTGGGACTCGAAACAGCAGCAACGGTTGATTCTCTTAAAACAGCAAACGGGACACTGCGTACTCGGGGCTTCAAGCGTATATACGCAGCAGCGGCAACTTGCGGATCGATATGACGCGGCATACGGCGGCTCAGTGGAAATCCTGTCGGCTTCCTTTATCGATCTGGCTTCGGTTCGTCAGGCCGCGTTGGCGGCGACGCACAGGATGCCGAACCCTAGCTTCTCTCGTCTCAAACTTGTATATGCCGCCGCTGAAAAACTTTTTCAATCTTTGACTAATGAACTTCATAGTTGACGTGAATTCTTCCACGCCGGCTCTTGCTGATTCGGCAGGTCGTAGCTTCTCGAACCCTAATGAGATCCCTTCAAGAACTCAACACCACCGTGCGCAGGCCCCACGGTGGGCGCCAACTGTCGTGGATTCGTCACGGCAGATGTCCTTAGTGTGAGGACTTAGTCGCGAGGCCAACGCATCTATGTGGTAGCTTGAGAGGGGTTGGGCGGAATCGAGAGACGCAACACAAGACAAGGATTTCGACAGCTTCGGGCCCCGGGAAACATCATCCGGTAATAACCCTACTTGCTGTTTAAGGCTAGGTTCCATTATCATCACGAGGGAGTCGCCGTAAACCGGCTATCCTGGTTATGTCTAGCCCTAGAGATTGTTTCTTCTTTCTTGTCCCTCCTTGGGGAGCCCTGCCCCTCCTTATATATGTTGAAGGGGCGGTTTACATGACTAGTCCTAGTTGGATTAGGATTACTCTATTACAAGTGGAGTCCTAGTCTTGCTTCCTTTGTAGGAGAATATTCCTTGTGCTTTCCTCATAAACCGGCCCACCATTAACATGAACCGGCCTTCTGGGCCTGGGGTCTTGTCATCTGTCTGACCCGCCCGCCGGGTCACCAGTGAGTCATAATGACCAGGCAGGTTGCTTGTAAACCGCCAGGTCAGGGCGGGTCGCCAGTGAATCGCCAAGTGTCAGCCGGGTCTCAAGTAAACCACCAAGTTCGGCCGGGTTATACTTCCGGCCGGTTTACGCTGCGGGGTATATCCCCGACACCAACCCTTTCCTCAACTGCTCCAACCTCGAGCTCCAGCACCCAAGGTTCAATTTAATTGCTTCGAGCTTCCCGGTCATGTCTGGACCTAGCTCTCAAGGTCGACGGGTGGCTTCTTCTGTCACAGAGGAGGATATTGCGAAGCTCCGGGCGGCAAGATACCTGCCCAAGGGCAGGTTATTCCTACTCCCAGATCCAGCGAGAGGGTCCTATTCATCTCCCACTTCCTCCAAGGGCTAGGGTTCGCTCTCCACCCTTTTGTTCGAGGGCTCATGTTCTATTACGGGCTAGATTTTTCACGATCTAGCTCCGGACTCCTTTCTTCACGTCTCGGCATTCATTATCATGTGCGAAGCCTTCCTCCGTATTCCCCCACACTTCGGCTTGTGGCTCAAGACCTTTAAGGTGAAGCCGAAGGTAGTCGATGGGAAACAAGCGGAGTGCGGTGGTGCTACAGTGAGCAAACTCATCAATGCTTTTTGGCTAAAAGGATCCTTCACAGAATCTTCCGACTTATGGCAGCGGGAGTGGTTTTACATCACTGAACCCCGTGGCACCAAGTAGGCGACTACACCTGCGTTCTGATCTGGCCCTCCAATTCAGCTCACATCATGGATCAATAAGGGGTTGGACTGGGGATCAATCGACGAAGTGCAGACTCTACAAAGCCGCATCCGGAGCCTTATCGAGAAGGACACCGGCCTTATCAACGTAATCCAAGTAATGCTAGTCCGCCGGGTCCTACCATGCCAGCGTCGGCCTCTCGGCCTGTGGGAGTTCAATCCGGAGGGACCGCAAACCCTTCAGCACTTCTTCGGCACGACGCACAGAGGAATGTGGAAATTATTCTTTAGGACACGAAAACAGTGGCTGGATACTACCAAGGACATCAGCCTTGACTGCAACCATCTGGATACCTCGGTAAGCACTCGACTCCCGAACACACCTTAGTTAAACATCTCATAATAAGCTACTGAGAAAACCATCTTCTTCCAGGGCTGGATAAATAAGGCGGAGCAAATCAGGTGTTCGGCCCCTCTTCCTGAAGACTTAGCTAGTCCCGTGCTAACAAGGATGTTGGTCCCGGCGCCATACCAGGTGCCGGGGAAAGAGGACAATGAGGAGAGCGGGGGAGCCAAAGGTAGCCTCCATCCCGAAGGTACACCACACACTATGTCCGGGGAGATTAAGGCTCCCTCTTCCGAAGACAAAAGAGAAGGAGAAGCTGACATCCTTTCTCCCTATGGTAAGAAAAGGGCCGCCTTCGAAAGTTGGGAGGTAAAAGCTCCTAAGCGAGGTAAGACGCCCTTGTCAGGCGGTTCGGGCTCGGAAGGCGACGTTGTCGCACAGTTCCTCCGTAAGGACAAGCCTTTAGCCGAATAGTAAGTGAACAAAGGTGTTTCAAACATATCCCGTTCCTTTTCCTGTTACCAAGGTAACATCTAGAATATATGTTTTGCAGTCCGGCACACAGTCTTCCTCAACAATCCTCTTCCTCAGGGGATCTCCTTCCGGAGATGATGGAAAGCGAGATGCCTCCACAAGCTTCCTCGCCCAATAGGGCGGACGACTTCGAGGTGTCGTCCCGGAGGATCTCCCGATCAATAGAGGATAATGAAGACAATGCCCCAAGGTGAAACTTCGGCCGCCCCGGGTCTGGGGTGTGCGGTCCCTACGGGGACTAGCAATAAAGGCCCCGAACTATCTGGTTTATAGCCGGAGACGACTCTAGGGTCGGGCGAACATATCCTTTCAAAGGGAGTCCGTACTCCCATAGCTGCTTCCAAGAATCCAGAGGCGCCGGATACACTGATGGACATGTTGCGATATTCGTCCATCTCAGAGGAGCATCGTACCTTGATGGGTACGGTGGTTGAGAGGATTCTGTCCGTGAAAAGCGGATTAAATGAAGCCTTCATGAGACTGCTAAGAGGCTTCGAGGTACGTAATGTTATATTTTCGATTGTGCTCTACACGCAAAATGCACCTGTGTATAGATAGTAGCCCCTGAGACTCTGGTTGGCATCCAAAGGGAGGCAATCAGAGGATCGAAAAAGGTGTGCCCAGGAGATAATCTAATTAATTGGAACACAAGCTGTTACCTCCATGACGACTGCCCACGCTATAGAGGTTGCAGGTCTGAAGCAAAAACTTGATGTGGCGGATGACGACATCACGCTTATTAACAGGCGACTCGACGAGGTGCAAGGTATGTTTTCGGGTGGTCAGTGTATGTATGTATAATAATATGAGCACGAAGCTAGGATTATATTCTGAGACATGCGTATCTGCAGATAGTGCTGCCACGGTTGAGACCCTTCGGGCTGAACTTGCCCGAGCCAAGGAGCAAGCCCGGATGAGTAATGTGGCTGCCAAGAAGGCAGCTGATGAGTTAAAAGCCGGACAGGCTGCTCAGCGCCAGTGTGAGGAGAGAATGTCTAATATGGCGCGCGAGCTAAAGGAAGCCACTGTCCGGTGCGAATTCCTCGAGAGGGATAACAAAGCCAAAGCGGCCGATCTCGACAAGGCCTTACAAGAGGCGAGAGAATCATGATCTGAGTCTAGAGGGGCTCGGGAAGAGATCCGGCAAGCTGGGGAGATAGCAGCCGGTAAGCCTTTCTTATTATAGACTAAATTCGGCGATCCAAAGTATTCCCTGCTTAATCAAATGTGGAGCTCTCCAGACGCGTTCTTGGACTTGCCGAAGAGCGCCTTCGATGCGGCGCAGTTTTACGAAGCGCAAGAAGGGTATGCAATGGAGGACCTTTTCTGGTCACAATTCGGCACGCCAAAGCACCTGCTTTTGCTGAACGAACAGATGGCCCAGTGGGCCGAGCTCCACAAGATATCCGGTTCTACCATGAAGGACGTCGTGGTCCGGCTGTGGCCGACTGAGCCAGTTTCGAATAGTTATTTCGTTTGGTGCAGCGATTTCTTGATGCGGTGCCGCGTATCGACGCCGTTAAGCGGTCAACGTGCATTGAAGGTGCACGGATGGCCTTTGCCCATGTCAAGACATACTGGGCAAAGATGAAGGCCACCGATATTGCGGGAAAAAGTCCACCCAAGGGCAAGGAGCATCACACGCCAGAGCATTATTTCGAGGATGTCTTAGAGGGTGCCCGCTTGATAGAGGGTCAGTGCTCGAAAGAGATGATATTCGAGTGAAATGTATTGAAATTGTAAAAACAGTATTATGATATTTTAAGGCTATGCCTAATAGTTTTGGCTGCTCCTGTGCGGCCGTTTTTGTATAATCTGAAAGTTTTCCAGTCGCCGACTTCAGCCCCCTCGCATAAAATACGGGGGTGTTCGGAAAAGCACTTGATCACTCTTGACCCAACGTCTTGGTCCGTGAAGGAGATGTCAATGCGGCGAACTAGGCAATCGGACTATAGGGCTTTAACACTTTCACTTAGCCATAGGAGTTTGATGGTGGGTCTACGATATAGCCCCCGGTATGTATGCAGTTATCCAAATACGGTGCGTTACATGGATGACCAGAAGAACGGTCCTTCGTGTAATACGGAAGGAATCGCGAAAGATTCTAGTAAGTCATCGAGTGGTTGACTAGCTCTCGCCTCATCATGACAGTCAGTTTTCGGCTTTCTCTACTGAGGTGCTCATCCGGGTAAACCGGGACACAATCACAGTAGTTCTCCCATTACTACCCTAGCCGATATAGCGGAACATAAGGTAGTAAGCACAGGAGCCGGGCAACCCAACTATTGACCAAAGACATGATTCGGAGCTGGTGCATATAAGGCAAAACTCGTGACGCCGAAGTGTGCTATAAAGCTGTCCGGACTTGTCGGCAACTCATTTGTTCCCATATCGAGCCCCTGGCAATCTGTGCCGAGGTGCGAGTGTGAAACAACCGGGAGAATTCAACTCTTTAGAAAAAGCAAATACTGGATACGGATTATGTTCACTGGGACCTAATTGATATGTCAATTGCCATTTTACAAATAATAAAGCCATGACCCAGGCTATTTGACATGCCAGTGGTCGAAGGCTGAGGGAGAAGGCACTTTACAGGCTCGAAATAGAGAGTGCGGTCTACACAAAATTATTTGGACCTCATGTCGCACGTCTGCGCCGCGTTGCCTCGGTGGAAGGATTCCTTAACAGGAATAACCTTTGGGTAAGTGTATGAAGCCGAACTCCGAAAGAGTCCGTGAGATGACCAGTGTTTGAGCCACCTGTGATAAAAGATAAAAATAGTTAGAAAAGAAAAGGAGGAAATGTGAGTGCTTGTAGGCTTGCCCATATTGTGCCTCCGCCGTCAACCAGGGTATTTTAAGTACATAATTATGCATGCATGGTATAAACTTCGTGTGTGTGTGAGGCGAACGACTGAGGCCGAACTGCTAATCCAACTCTGAGATTGATCGGTTCCATTTAATAGAGACCGGCGGCTTAATGGACGATGAGTTATGCGGCTTGATGAGGCCGCTTTGTACTTCGGCTGTAATAGCCATAGTATGATCCTCCGTACGGAGGGAGTGTTCCGTATTTCCATTTATTGTTATGACACCGCATGGAACGGGCATTTTAAGTTTTGCACGGGCGTAGAGTGGGACCGCATTAAAACGAGCAAAAGCAGTATGCCCCAGAAGTGCATGGTAGCCACTGTGGAACGGGGCAATATCAAAGGTCAAGCCCTCGCTTCGGAAGTTGTTTGGCGAACCAAAAACGACTTCCAGTGTGATGGAGCCCATGCAGTGAGCTTCTACGCCGGGTACTGCTCCCTTGAGGATAGTTATGGTGGGCTTGATTCTTGAAGGATCAATGCGTTTTGTGGACAGTGTCTTGGTAGAGTAGATTAAGGCTACTGCCGCTGTCCATAAGGACTTTCGTGAGATGGAACCCATCGATAATTGGATTGATGATCAGAGCTGCCAAACCTTCAGGATGGATATGGCTAAATTTTGGGGGAACCAGCTCTATGGCGTATGTGTCCCGTGGTGCGTGTGTGCGCTCCCCTGTAGGGGTGTGCGTCACATATACCATGTTTACGGTTTTCACTTCGAGGGAAATTGCTTCTGAACCCCAGTATTCGGCTGGCGAGTCTCTTCGTCATCGCTGTCACTGGGCGGCCCCTTCCCCTTGTGTTCGGCATTAAGCTTGCCGGCTTGTTTGAAGACCTAGCAGTTTCTGTTAGTGTGAGTAGCTGGTTTATCAGGGGTGCCATGAATCTGGCAGGGCCGATCCAGTATCTTGTCGAGATTGGATGGTCTGTCTCTATTTGCCTTGAATGGCTTTTTCCGTTGACCGGGTTTGGAGCCGTTGAATCCGGCGTTGACCGTTGTGTCTTGCGTTATTTCGTTATTATTGCGACGCTTGTGTTTATTGCGTCGTGGCTTGCCGTTGCCGTCTCGGACTTCGGAAGTGCCCGGATCGCTGGAGCTGTTGCTCCTACGAGCGAGCCAGCTGTCTTGTCCCGTGCAAAAGCGGGTCATTAGAGCGGTAAGGGCTGCCATGGATTTTGGTTTTTCTTGACCGAGGTGGCGGGCGAGCCACTCATCCCGGACGCTATGTTTGAAGGCCGCGAGGGCTTCGGCATCCGGACAATCGACAATTTGGTTCTTTTTAATTAAGAACCTAGTCCAGAGCTTCCTGGCTGACTCTCCGGGTTGCTGGATGATGTGACTTAAGTCATCCGATTCTAGTGGCCGGACATATGTACCTTGGAATTTATCGCGAAAGGCGTCTTCCAGGTCTTCCCAGCTGCCAACGGAGTTCTCTGGAAGGCTGTTTAGCCAGTGCCGCGCTGGTCCCTTTAGTTTTAGTGGGAGGTATTTGATGGTGTGGAGATCATCACCGCGGGCCATGTGGATATGGAGAAGAAAGTCCTCAATCCATACCGCGGGATCTGTTGTTCCATCGTATGATTCGATATTCATGGGTTTAAACCCTTCTAGGAATTCATGCTCCATTACTTCGTTAGTGAAGCAAAGTGGGTGTGCGGCGCCTCTATATCGGGCGACGTCACGACATAGCTCGGATGGAGTCCGTCTGTGGTTCTCGGCCCAGACGTGATTATGATCGTTGCGTCCGGCTAGGTAGCCGTTGCCGCGTGTCGGGGCACGTCCCCGTGATCCATAGATCAATCTGTTCTGACCTGCTTTACTGTCCAAGTCCTACCGCAAGTCATATGTATGTCCCCGAGCTGTTTTATCTTTGCCTTTACGGTGAGGTAGAGCAGGCTGGTGTTCGGCTTGAGTTGCCGCTTTGTCCCGACCACGTGGTGGTCGGTCAGCCGTATTACGCGGTGATGGTACGGGCTCCAGCGCCTCATCATCGAACTGAGGTAGCAATTTGCGCTTCGTGTAATTTTTGGCTGGGCGCTTGAGGCCGTATTCCTCGGCTGCCAAGACATCAGTCCATCTATCTTTGAGTAAATCTTGATCAGCTTGAAGCTGCTGCTGCTTCTTTTTCAGGCTCCTTGCAGTGGCGATTAGCCGGCGCTTAAAGCGTTCCTGCTCGAGAGGTTCCTCGGGCACGATGAAGTCTTCGTCGCCGAGGCTCACCTCATCCTCGGAGAGTGGCAGATAATTCCTATCCTCTGAGTCTTCGTTTATGGCCTGTTCATCAGGGTGAACTTGCCCATCTTCCCAATCGTCCTGTTCGGCAGTTTGCTCATCGGGGTCTTCTCTGTCTCCGGCACCGTCCGGAGTGTTATCTTCTCCTGTGCCAGTATTGCTATTTTTTTTGTGGTGTGACTTAGAGTGGCGCCGCTGACGTCAGCGTTTTGGTTGTATCTCAGGAGGCTTATCCTCGACTTGATCCTTCTCGTTGTCGCCATTGTTCTCTTTAGGTGTGTCCACCATGTATACGTCATATGAGGAAGTGCCCGTCCAACGTCCAGTAAGCGGCGGGTTTTGGGCCTCCTCTTCTCCGGCATCGTCGTCCATACCGTCGATGTCTTCAGAGTCGTAATCGAGCATGTCGGTTAGGTCCTCGACAGTGGCTATGAAGTGGGCGGTGGGTGGGAAGCAAAATTCTCCGTCATCAGCCTCCAGTTCGAACCAGATATAATTCGGCTATGACTCCCCCGCTAAGGAGAGTGTTTTTAATGAGTTTAGCACGTCGCCTAAAGGCGAGTGCCGAAAGATGTCCGCAGAGCTGAATTCGATGATCAATGCCTGATCAAGCTCGACGTGCACGGACGCACATGGTTCGGATCCTGTAGCCGGAAACGAGTCCGAGGTTCTGGTGACACAGATCCCACTCGAGGTTGGGTCTGTGTGCGGCTCCGACGCCGCTGAGTCTGCGGCTCCCGTGGCGGGGTTGAGCCTCCCATCCTCGGACAGCGCGACCTGCTCCGGATCTAGGGCCAGAGCAGTTATAGGCACTATCTCTTGGGTATGGTCCGATGACAGATTTAAGTCATGTTCATCGCGGTGACAGGGAGCGGCTGCTGTGGTCTCGAATCCGTCGAAGATCAAGTCTCCGCGGATATCTGCGACGTAGTTCAAGCTTCCAAATCTGACCTGATGGCCAGGGGCGTAGCTGTTGATCTGCTCTAGATGGCCAAGCGAGTTGGCCCGCAGTGCGAAGCCGCCGAATACGAAGATCTGTCCGGGGAGGAAGACCTCTCCCTGGACAACATTGTTGTAGATGATTGACGGGGCCATCGAACCTCTTGACAACGACACAGCGGAACTCTCAATGAAAGCACCAATGTTGGTGTCAAAACCGGCGGATCTCGGGTAGGGGGTCCCAAACTGTGCGTCTAGGGTCGATGGTAACAGGAGACGGGGGACACGATGTTTACCCAGGTTTGGGCCCTCTCTATGGAGGTAATACCCTACTTCCTGCTTGATTGATCTTGATGAATATGAGTATTACAAGAGTTGATCTACCCTAAAAGTCTAACCTGTATGACTATGATTATGGTTGCCTCTATGGACTAAGCCCTCCGGTTTATATAGACACCGGGGGGACTAGGGTTGTACAAAGTCGGTTACAGAGAAAGGAATCTTCATATTTAGACGCCAAGCTTGCCTTCCACGCCAAGGAGAGTCCCATCCGGACGCGGGAGAGAGTCTTCGGTCTTGTATCTTCACAGCCCATCAGTCCGGCCTACGTACCATAATCCGGACGACCGAGGACCCCTTAATCCAGGACTCCCTCAGCGGACGCATATCGCAACATGTCCATCGCCTCCAGATTCCTAGAAGCAGCTGTAGGAGTACGGACTCCCTTTGAAGGGATATGTTTACTCGACTCTAGAGTCGTCTCCGGCTGTAAACCGGATAGTCCGGGGCCTTTATTGTTGGTCCCCGTAGGGTCCACACGCCCCGGACCCTGGGCGACCGACGTTTCACCTTCGGGCATTGTCTTCATTATCCCCTGCACCACTTGTTGATCGGGAGAGATCCTTCGGGACGACACCTCGAAGTCGTCCACCCTATTGGGCGAGGAGGCCTATGGAGGCGTCTCGCTTTCCATCATCTCCGGAAGAAGATTCCCCAAGGAAGAGGATTGTTGAGGAAGAATGCGTGCCGGACTGCAAAACATATATTCTAGATGTTACCCTTGTAACAGGAAAAGAACGGGGTATGCTTAAAACACCCTTGTTCACTTACGATTCGGCTGAAGGCTTGTCCTTACGGAGGAACTGTGCGACGACGTCATCTTCCGAGCCCGAACCGCCTGTGAGGGGCGTTGTCGGTGTTCTGGGAACGGGGGTCCCCAGACATGCCTGCCTGCGGCCCACGGCGTGGCTCTGTGAGCGGGCCCATATGACCCATCTTCACCAACAAACATTCAAGACCCTCACGAGGGGCCAAGCCTCGTGAGGCGGACGACACAAGACCCTTTCGGGAGCGGCCTCATTAGGTTGGCTCGCAAGGGGCGGAGAGATCAAGGCAAGGCAAACCTCGCGAGGTTCTCGTGACGTGAGCCATGACGATCAAGATCAGGCGGGCACCAGCGTGCACAGTGTCCTTGTTTCCTCTTTGGTGCTAAGGAGGCAAGCGCAGGCGCGGAGTACTGAGGGGTCAAGCAAAGGTTTCCATATCAGTGCAACGAGACCAAGACCAGCAGGACGGCAAGACGGAGGTCACCGTGGAGCCCAAGGCGGCGTCACCACCAGAGCCTTTTGCAGGCTAAGACGACTTTTGTCAGGATAAGCTGTACTAGTCGTCCCCTTTCAAATTGGCCATTGTTGGCTCCCTTCCTGCTCAATATTTGGGAAGAGGACCAGGGCCTCTATAAATAGGACTAGCCACCACAGTAGGATGCATCGGATCCTTACCCAACTGAACTAGTCTCGAACTCACTCAGTTCATCCTCACACCCACCAAGCACAAGAACACCTCGCCTCAGGAGGCTGTTCTTCCCCTTGTACTATTCATCCTCAGCCCAAGAGGCAATCCACCACCACCACACTGGAGTAGGGTATTACACCACAACGGTGGCCCGAACCAGTATAAATCTTGTGTCCTTTGTGTTGCGAGTTCGTCGAGTTAGCCCTTGAGATCTTAGTGAATCTAGGACATGGATCGGTAGGGGGAGATCTTCGTGCGCACCCCACTATTCGAACCTTGAGGGTTTTGCCGGAACCCGTGATCCGACATTTGGCGCGCCAGGTAGGGGTGCGCCGAAGCTTCCCTTCCGTTGCTCCTCGTCCCGTTGCTTCATCGTCTCCATGGCGGACGCGCGCCGCGCTCGCGCTGAGCGCCGGGATGCCCTCGCCGCCCGCATTGCTCAGACGGCTCCCGTCGGCGGGCCACCCCGTCGTTCTCCATCGCCTGCCGCCAACGCCGCCACCGGCCCGGCGGGGAACGAGCAGCAAGCATCCTCGCTGCACCCCTCGGTGCGGCGGGACAGCCGCACCGCCCCTCCATCGCTGACCCCGACCAGTTCATCATCCCATGCTCGTCGCGCTCCCGTGGACACGCAGGCTACTCTGTGCATGGCGCACGAGCTCCTGCGCTACCGCCCCGTCGGCGACCTCTACGAGGACTGGCTCGACCGCATCGCCGAGCTTGTCAGCGCCGCAGGGGGCTCCCCTGCGTCGTCCCTCTCGCTGCCTCGCCCTCTGCCAGCCGCGGGCGGCGTGTCCCATGGAGCGCCTCCACCACCTCTGCCCCAAGACAGAGTCTTAGCGCCAAGGCTCGCGGCCCCACCGCGCGACCTGCCACGTCCGGCGCCTGCGCAAGAAGAAAGAAGCTGCCAAGAAGTCCCTCGGCCACGAGAAAACGCCCCCGCGCTCCCTGCACCACCACGGCATGACCGCGTGCCACCTGCGGCGACGGTGCGCGGACCCCATCAAGGACAAGTTCTCCACCAGCACAGAGCCCCGGTGACCACGGCAGGCTGCCGCGCCTTCACCCCTGAGCTGCGTAGCGTCGCCTGGCCTGGCAAGTTCAAGCCGGATCTGCCTCCTCGCTACGACGGCACCCCCGACCCCGCGGAGTTCCTGCAGCTCTACGAGTTGAGCATCGAGGCGGCCAACGGTGATGAGAAAGTCAAGGCGAACTAGTTCCCCATGGCTCTCAAGGATGGCGCCCACTCGTGGCTCCTGAACCTGCCTCCCGGCTCAATCTCCTCCTGGAACGAGATGCGCGACTGTTTCGTTGCCAACTTCTAGGGCACTCGCGACCGCCCACCGGCCGCGGTTGACCTATGCCGCGTCAAGCAACAACCAGGAGAGACCCTCCAGAAGTACATCCAGCGCTTCAACAACGTTCGCCTCAAGATCCCCAAGGTGATGGACGAGGCCATCATCTCCGCGTTCTCTGATGGCGTCCGCGACGTCAAGATGAAGGAGGAGTTGTGCACGTCTCTGGAGCTGTTCAACCTGGCAACCGAGTGCGCAAGAGCTGAGGAGGGGCGCCTCTCCCTCCTCGAGCTCCCGACTGCGGACCCGGAGGAGAAGAAAGCCAAGGCCAAGGACGTGAAGCGCAAGGGAGCAGCTGTGCTCGCGGCGGAGCTGGACACGAAGCGCGGCAGGGACCAGCCTGAGTCATCCAAGAGCAGCCGACCGTTCTGAGCCTTCCATAACCTGCATAGCCACAACACCAGCGACTGTCACGAGGTCAGAGCCATTCGAGAAGGACGTTGCGGTCGACGCTCCAAGCGCAATGACCGGGGCTACGGCTGAGGAGGAGGACGTGGTGGCGGACGCTGGGATGACCGTGGCCTGCGCCAGGAGTGGCGCGACCGGCCTCGCGAGGACCGCTGGCAGGATCAGCCTTGCGAGGGCGCCTGGAGGGATCAGCCTCGTGAGGATCGTCCTCAGGGAAACGCCGGTCTTCCTCCACTACCGCCACCACCAAGAAGGAATGACGACCACCATCAAGATGAGGGGGCTGGGGGCTTCCAGGAGCCGCGTGCTATCGCCTGCATCTTGGGTGGAGCTCAAGCCCCGGCCTCACAGCGTATCTTCAAACAGTTTGCCCGTGAAGTGAATGCAGTCCTCCCCGAGCTCGAGGCCACGCGCCCGCTCAGATGGTCCAAGTGCGCCATCACGTTCAGCTCGGCAGACCAGCTCATGTGCGCAGCTACCGCTGGCGCCCTCCTGATGCTTTGTTCACCAGTCATTAGCAACGTGCAAGTCACCAAGACCCTCATCGATGGCAGCGCAGGGCTCAACGTCCTGTCCGTCGACATGTTCGACAACCTCCAAGTGCCGTATGATCAACTTCAGCCCACCAAGCCTTTCTCAGGAGTGACCGACGGCTCCACCACCCCGATCGGGCAGATCCGCCTTCCCGTCACCTTCGGACAGCATGACAACTACCGTACCGAGCTCATCGACTTCAACGTCGCCCACATCTGCATGCCTTATAATGCGATCCTCGGGTACCCAGCCCTGGCCAAGTTCATGGCGGTGACCCATCACGGGTACAATGTCCTCAAGATGCCAGGAAGCGGAGGAATCATCACAGTCCCGTGCAAAGAAAGATACGTGGTGTGCTCCCTCGAGCGTGCCTTCCAAGCTGCAGCAATCGACGACCCCGACAGCAAGGGCGAGCGCCCTCCTGAGGCCACCCCCAAGAAGAAGAAGCAGCTGCACCGCGCGGGGCCTTAGGCAAGCGACACCACGTCTGGATCGGCGCCCGCACCTAGGGCGCCTCCCTCCATTGCATAGGAAAGCGCGCCCAGCGCCCTCCTCAGGCAGGGCTCGGGGGCTCTCTTCTGGAGGGCCTCAGACTTTGCCAACATCACGAGGGAGGCGCTTGGGCACCACTTGGAGGCGTGCTTCACGGCGTGTTTCCCTCAGGAGAACACATGGCGAGGAGCGCCCACCGCTCAGGAGTTCGTCACCAAGACCACTCAGGAGCTGCAAGACGCAAGAGCCATGCGCGGCGGCCGCCGCTTACCAGGCGCAGCTCCCCATCCAGGCGAGGATGTCGGGCTGCGTGTCTACATCGACGTCCCAGGGCTCAACAGAGCCGTGTCTCAGGAGCCCTTCTGGCCTTCACGCGTGGGACGCTGCGAGGGCCCACCGTTCAGCTACGTTCGCATGCCTTTCGGCCTGCCGAGCGTGGCGTCTGCCTATCAGTGCAACCTGCAGCGCGCCCTGGAGACTCAGGAGGCCAGACGCCATGCCGTCCTGACGGAGATGGAGACGGTCCTCAAGGAACCGCCTGGACCCCCAGAGCCTCCCGAGGCTCAGGGTCCCGGTGGCTCATGAGGAGCGACCGCTTCGCCGCGTACCTTCGGCTGCCCCAATTCTCCCTCATCAACAGAACACTACAAAAAAATACACTTCCGTGATGATACGTGTTTGTCACAGTAGGTCGCGTTTTTTGTCATGCATGTACATCCATGACAAATTTATGACAGAATCAAGATAGTCATACCTGTGCTGTCGTAGAAGTGTTCCATGACATTACCAAAATTATCATCACGGAAGTGTCCACTTCCATGACGATAAATCGCGCGTCACAGAAGTGCTTTCGTCAAGGGTGACCGACACGTGGCATCCACCGTAACGGAACGCCGTTAAGCTATCGGGTCGGGTTTTGGATCCGATAACCCGTTAACAGCCCCGACCAATGGGGATTTTCCATGTGTAAAATCATCATTGGCTGGAGGAAACACGTGTCGGCTCATCGCTGGGACAGATGTCATCCACTCATTGGACGGAAGGCGCCTATGATACGTCGACACGTGGCACGGCCCAACAGAGTCCCATTCCTGTGAAAAGGCCGGCCCGTTTGACTTGGCCAAAAGGTGGCGGGCCGGCCCATGGAAAGCCTGTTAACGGCCTGTTCGCATATAGCCCATTTACAGCCCGCTAACCCAAGGCCCGTTACGCCCTATTCGAATTGGGCCCAGTAGCGTCATCTGGGCCATCCAATATGATTCCAGCCCGTTTTCACTTCTGGCCCATGTATGGCCCATGACGTCTTTCGGCCCATATGAGGCCCTATGTAACTCTTGGCCTATTAACGGCCCGTGGTGAAACTGGCCCATAATGAACAGCGTATCACTTTACACCCATTAACGGCCCGTGGTGAAACTGGCCCGTAAAGAACAGTGTATCACTTTATACCCATTAATGGCCCGTTATTCCGTTGGGCCATTTCCAGCCCATGTTATCTTTCGGCCTTCTCAGAGCCCATTTATTCTTGGGCTATTTTCCAGCATTCATTTACTTACGACCCGTTACTGTCATTTTCTGCTTGTGGGCCAAATTCAGCCCGTGGTTACATTTGGCCCGTTTGTGGTCCGTTAATACGTTGGGCTGTTTTCATAGCGTCATCAAATACGGCCTATTAACGATGGCCCGTTATGGTCGGCCCATGAACGGACGATTCCAACTCTAGCCCGTTTACGGCCAGAATGCGGTCTGTTTGGCCCATGTTTGGCCAATCGATCATACGGCCCGTATAAGGCCCATTGATGATACGGCCCGTAGAAGGCCCATTGTTTCTATGGCCCGTAGAAGGCCCACTGTTTCTACGGCCCGTAGAAGGCCCACTGTTTCTACAGCCCATAGAGGGCCCACTGTTTCTACGGCCCGTAGAAGGCCCACTATTTCTACGGCCCGTAGGAGGCCCAGTGTCACTACAGTAATATTAGCCCATGGTTATTGTGGCCTAGTTTTTAAAAATAGGTTATTGCAGCCACTAGCAAACCGCAGAAAAAGAACTGCACTGACTACAAGCAAACAAATAAACAAGACAACAAGGAAATAAATAAGCAAGCAACTTACACTAGGCTATCACGGCTATTACACATATTACATCCACTGGGCATCAAAGTTCGCCACTAGTGCAAATATAGGGAACACAACAGCATATAAACGCCGCAGCAAAACAAGTCCAGAACTGAAACCACTTCAAAAGAGCTCAAGAAACAATATCCTGGGTACCCATAATGCTGGCAAGATGCTTAGCAAGCTTATTAACTTTCTCTTGTTTGGCGCTTAAGTCCTCCAGCGCTTGCTGTTGCACCAGAAAGTATGCATCTGAATTCTGCAGGGACTTCCTCAGTCCTTCGGCTTCCTGTCGCATAACATCTGATCGATGTCTTTCAACTTGAAGTTGAGACTCAAGAAGCCGAACTGATTCAGGCAACGAGTTCGAAGAGCTGGTGCCAGCAGTGGTAGCTAGTAACTCGAACACTACATCAAGACAGGACTTTGGGGTTGTCTCAGTGTCTTCAATATAGGTTTTATCAGCTTTCTTGGAGACCAACAGGGATGTCTCACTATGTTGAACCTTATCTGCATTACTTCCTTTACCATTGCATAACAGGGTACTCTTCTCCAATATTTTATCCGCGTTCTAAAAGAGAAACAAACAAACACATCTCAGGTTTACAATGTAGTATATGAAACTCATTTTGGTAAACCAGTTCAGTAGTAAGGTGGACAGGATAACAACATGAAACAAACATATATCTATGTAGTATGGTCACTATATGGTCTATATCATTCTAGTTTATGTTGCCAAATCAAGATAGATACAATTCGAATCATATCTATTTAAGACAAAGCAGCATAGACAGAATATAAGTGTGGGAAACTACACAACAATAACAACACTTGTAATGTGCATGGCATGAGAACATAACTGTTTATTCAATTGAAACTGAAATCAACATATAGGAAGTTACAACAGCAAACAGCCAAACATGTTGAAGAAACGGGTTTAAAACATACCTGTTGCGCCATTGGAGTTTCAATTGCATCCTTCAAATTTGAAATTAGTTGGTATCAGTAAATACAGTGATGCAAGAGCAAAGTAGTATGAACCATAGCTATGGAACCTGATCTGAGAACAATTCTTCTTCTGCTTTAAGCGTTGACTTCAGGTTCGGAGTGGTGGTCCTTGTGATTTGGGCACTGCAGTTGCCTTACTAACTGCTCGTGTTTGGGTGCTCTGTGGTGGAGACAGTGCTGTGTCAACGGGAACTGGGTGTCTATCTGCTGGGGTTGGGGTTAGAAGGGGTGTAGTTGGTTCTCTGTCCAACTGGGTAGGGGTACAATCTGCATGAGTGTGGGTTATGTGTGGTGGGGCTGGTTCTTGGGCAAGTACAACCGTGGTTCTATCTGCATCGACAGGTAGCACGATCTTTTCTGAAGACCGTGTTTTTACTCCCACAGATATTGCCATCACTCCCTCCAATTGAAATGGCTGATAAACAAGAAAAGTAATTGAATGTACAGACATTGTAAGATAGACAGGTGCAACGGATAGTAGGGAAGAAAACAGGGCATGAAATAATTCACATTTATGTTGTCTAAGCAAATAGAATAGCAGGACATAATTTCACATATATGATGGCTAATTAAACAAGATAGCATGACACAATTTCACATGTATGATGCCTAACTAAACAGGATAGAATGACATACTTCAAAATATGATGACTATGTAAACAGGATGACATGATATAACTATACGATGTGTCTATTAAAGTGGTTGGCATGCCATAAATCACAAACATGCCGTCGATGGAAACATGATGGCATGATATAATTCACGGATAGAATGACATAATTTAAAATATGATTACTATGTAAACAGGATAAGATGATATAACTATATTATGTCTTTAGAAAATGGGTTGGCATGCCATAATTCAAATACATGCTGTCTATGTAAACATCATGGCATGACATAATTCAAATATATGATTTATATACTAAGGAAGTGAGCAGAGGGCAATCGCATATATGATGTGTCAACTAAGGAGATGGCATTCAATATTGTGTATATGATGTAAAAACTAAGCATTGCAATACAACATATGCATTATATGAGTAATATAACCCTGCCAAATTTGAGCATACACCTCAGGGGGATAATAGGACTGGTCATCTGCCTCTGAATCCTCCTCTGAAGAGCTATCTGTAACCAGCAAGATATCTGCTTCAGCAGGTAGCATTGTGTGCTCTGAAGACCTTGTTTTCACTCCAGATTTCTCCATCACCAATTCAAATGGCTGATGCACAGGAAGAGCAGTTGAATATACAAACATTGTCGACAAAAGCAATGAGAAATACAAAAAAAAGGACGGCATGATATAATTCACATATATGACGCTTGTCTAAACAGCATGGAATTGCATAATTCACATACATAATGCCTTGCAACAAGATAACATTGCATAATTCACATATATAATGTCTTGCAACAAGATGGCATTGCATAATTCACATATATGGTAATTAGACACTAAACAGGTGGCATTCACACAAAGCATGTCTAAACTAAGCAAATGACATAGCAATGCAAGATACCATACGCACGATATGAGCAACATAACCCTGCCAAGTTAGGGCATGCACCACGGGGGGGGGGGGGGGGATATGACTGGTCATCTGTCTCTGAATCCTCCTCTGAGGAGCTATCGGTAACCAGCAAGACATGCGCTTCGTCAGATAGCATTGTCTGCTCTGAAGACCTTGTTTCCACTCCAGACTTTTCCATGACCGTGCCGGAATGGCTGATGCACAGGAAGAGTAATTGAATGTACTAAAATTGTTGACAAATTTAACACGTAATAAAAAAATGATGGCATGATATAATTCACATATAAGATGACTGGCTAACCAGGGTGGCATTGCAAAATTCACATATATGATGCCTGGCTAGACAAGATGGCATTGCATGATTCACATATATGATAAAGAAACTAAACAGATGGCATTGACACAAAGCATGTCTAAACTAAGCAGATGACATCTTTAATGTATACACTAAGCAATGCAAGGCACCATATGCATGATATTACGAACATCAGCATGCCAAGTTAGAGCGAAGACCTCATGGGGTAAATAGGAGTGGTCTTCTCCTTCTGAATCCCCCTCAGAACAGTTATCTTCCTCTTGATTACGATCCGAAATGGGTGGAGGGGGGCTGCCTTTGCGGCCACCATGGAACAACGTCTGCATGAAATTTTATTGCCACGCAAAGCTCGTCTCTTTTGCTCTACATGATCAGTTCCATTGTGTACAATAACTGGCATGCATAGGAATAAAACATAGTGAGATTATGTAAGGAGTGCATGCACAAATCCAGAGTGATGGTAGCAAACCGTGGATAGACCCAAAACCAATGATAGCAGGCAGATAATAGCTTTAGTTAAAAAATACAGATAATGGCTCCTTTAATGTTTGTTTGCACCCAACATGAAACTCATAGTAGACACCGGAGATTAACCAGATAGTAGATAGATAGTACTGATTGCTGCCCCAATATGTACCCCACAACCATTTAAAAACTCAAGTTTCAGCAGTAGTTTGGACCTGACTCGGAGTCTAATAGGTGAACACGACGATAATGTAGCATGTCATCATATTAAGCGACGCATAACGTAAGTAGACACGGAAGAGTGCGACCTCTCTTGCGGACCCGTGTAGTCCTCAAGGTCATCTGCTCAGTTGATGATGGTAATGCAGTTGCCGTGGCTACCGGCGGCGGGGAAGAAGATCTGAGGCGGCGAAAGATAGTCTGGAGAGCGGATCCCTGCTGTGGTGAACCCTTCCGTCGTTGGAGCAGCTGAGCTGGGGTGGAACACAGCGCCGCAGGAGCAGGACAAACCACACAAGGTTTTCTTTGACACATATCTGTAACAGAAGTAATTGAGTAAGGGCTTGTTTGAATTTGAGGATTCTAACAATGCAGGGATAGGAAATAGACAGGAATAGGATAGGAATGCACGTGCAAAATAGAGAATTTAAAAACACAGGATTTCTGCCAATCTGGGTGTTTGATTCACAACAATTGGAAGATCACAGGATGCAAAAAAGCATGGTGAGATTAAGTCAAACCAGAAGAAAATGTACGGTTATAATGCTATTATGCTACTATCTCTTAGTCTTGTGCTTGATGAATAGGAATATGAAAAGGAGGAGAAGTGGAAATTAGAATTCCTACGGTTTTTCTTTCAAGGAGACACTAAAGGAACAAATCCTACAGTTTTCCTTTGCTCCATTCCTTTGCACCAAATTCATGAAAAGTAGTACCATAGGAAACTTTCCAATTCCGATGTTTTTCATTCACTTTTCCTTTCAAGCACTGGCGATTCTAGTAGGCAGGCTTGAGCAAGGAAAATCCTACACTAAAAAAATGTTTTTGTGCTACTTCTATTACTTTGGACCCAGACCACTGCCATACTAGCTCAACTCCCAGGCCCATCGACAAATGCACAACTCAAACGCGCAGAGATAAATAATGATGGCGTTCAAGAGAGTCCATCACGGATAGCTAAGTTGCCTGGTACCTCACTGCTTGTCATATAGTAGGATAAAATAATCGTATTTCCCGTTACTACGAGTGCTCAGTGGACAATATATATAACATGTAGAGTAAAAAAGAGATGCAACAAGTGTACAACCTCTTTGGCGAAGCCACGTCGATCTCAGCGTGATTGGGTTGGCCGGTGAGGATGCTCCGGCTGACTTGGCTGTCGGAGGAGGGGAAGAAGATCTTAGGCGTCTGGAGATGGAGCCCGAGGTACTGCTCCGCTGTGATGGAGGGTTTCGTCGTTGGAGCAGCTCCGGTGAGTTGTACGATGCCGAGGCTAAAGCAGGACAAGAGAGACAACGAACAACGTTAACCTGAGTGGAATTCTAATAGCGTCTCCAATACATGACGTAAAATACATAACCACAAAGTGCTAGATGTAAAATACATCAGCCGCTCATCTCTGAACTTAACTGTCGAAACTGAATTTAACTGTCGAAACTGAACTTAACTGTCGAAACTGAATTTTGCTGTCGAAACTGAACGCACTAGCAAGGTGAGGCTACACGTCGGTCGACTGACTTTTTCACCTCTGGTCAGTCGATTTTGCAGCCGTTGGATACGAAATCAAGGGCATGCGGTTCATCTTCAACCTCCACCCCCCTGAGCCGCCAGCCACCACCGGCCAAACAGCAGCCCCCCGCCGCCCGCGGCCGGCGGTGCGCCGCCCCGCCCGCCCCGAAAACACTCCCCACCGCCGGTCCGCCGCCGCCCCGGCCATCCCTCTAGGCCCCCCTGTGCCAAGCTTTTTCTCCGGCGATCCCCACGCCACCGCCCCGCCAACGCCCCGCCACCGCCGGCGACCACCGCCCCCATCCTGAACCCTAAGATAGATAGTGGGGTACCTCTCCGGCGAGCCCCCCTCCCCGCTGCGACTGGTTCTTCCTTCACCCCGGCGAGCCCCCCACCCCCTGAAAATCGGCTGACCCAAAAGTCGATTCAGTCGACTGAAGTGTAGCTAAATCGGAGCAGCATCGCAAGCAAGAGCAAGAGCGAGAGCAGCAGCGCGAGCAAGAGCAATAGCAAGAGCAGACCAGGTAGGGGACCGAGAGCAAGAGCAGAGCAGCAGCGCGAGCGAGAGCTAAAGCAGCAGTAGCTCCTATTGATGTGGACGTCACCGCCGAGGGAGCGACGCCGTGGAGGAAGTGGCCGGCGACGCCGCCGTGGATGGAGCCGCGCCGTGTCGGCTCGGGACCGAGCGCCGGCAGCACCGTGAGATCGAATCAAGAAGAAAATGCGGCGATTAGTGTACAACCTCTTTGGTGGCGCCGATTAGGCCGCAGCTTCATCCGAGGAAACGGTGATGATGATGCTCTTCCAGTGGTGCAGGTGAAGATGGCAGTGTGGGAATGGAGGTGGCGCGAAAGACGAGGGGAACGTCGGGTTAGCTCCTTGGAGGTGGAGGACGGGGTGGCTGAACCAGCGGGACGATGAGATCGACGACGGATCCTCACCCAGTACGGTGGATGAGGGACGTCGAGGTGTTGCTGTGGACGACGTCGTCGGGGAAGAGGCTCCGGCTGGGTGGCAGACGGAGCAGGGTGTGTGGTTTCGTCGCGGGTTTTCGCGGCCCCGGTGTACGAATGGGTGGGCGGATGGGATGGCAGTGGGGAACCATGGCTTAGAGACGCGCTTGTCCAAAATGTGGGGTAAGTTACGAAAGTACCCCCACCGATTTGAGGCGGTTCTTTCGGTTCAGGGGTACCACGGGCATTTCGCGTGTCGGGATTTCACAGGAGGTGGGAGTTTTCGCGCGCGTTGTAGTTTCGGAATAGCAAGGCATGGGTTGAGATGGAGGGAGTTGTCGGAGCACAACGAGACAAAGATATATCTTAAATATTTCGGGCTAACAAGGCGCGGGTTGAAGAGGCGGGAGTTTCGCAGCACGATAGACAGAGACGCTAGCTTGAATTTTCGGCATAACAAGGCGCGACTTGAAATTTCGGAAGAACAAGCTTAACATGTACCAAAAAAAAGACAATTTGCACCTCAACACGCACAACACACACACAAACACCATTTAGACTAGAGTAAGGTACACGTGCATTGCACGCATGAGATTTGGCAACCAAATTATGAATAAATACCACATTATAGCATGCAAGCTTTGAGTCATATATGCATGATGTAGATGTTCGTTTAATTCTTATAGTTCATTTCATTCAAAATCATCTAGTTTTTATAAGAAAGCTAATCTATTTTAAGATTCATGGAATTGTGCGTCGTAAGACATGAAGTAAAAACAAATAATGGCAAATCATGTAGAAAAACATTTGGGCAATTCTGATACGGAAGATTCTAGAACAAATAAGAAGTGCTTGTGTTTTGATGTTTGTGCATTATGCTTAAGTTCAACCATGGAGTCTTCTAGATTATACATGTGGCAAAATCTGGTGGAATCTAGATGATATCCAACGGCCAGTAGTGCTCAAATTTGCCATCTTTGGACCATCGGATTCGCCTCATCCAACGACCATCTTTCAAAGTTAAAGTTACCCGCACACAATATAAAAATATATATAATATAATATATATAGGGGTATAGATATAGATATGTGATGCGAAAGCCGCCCATCATCTCCAATTAGAATAGTGTGTCCATGCATGGATGCGACGTGGCCAAATGATGTCTGCCATCGGTATCTCAAATTCAAATCAGTCTGACCTTGTTCAATGTGTATACATTACAACATGCTCGTTTCCAAACCACACCCCGCAGATCTCCGTTATATTCATGCATGCATGGGTTTCAAACATCAAGATCTCTTATTCAAATATTTGAATTCAACTTTACATTGATTATTACCTCACCTATTCTTTTACACCCACACAGTAGTCTTCTCTTTATAATTGTACCACTAACTTTCTCTCGTGCATGCATGCACACACACTACCAGTCGGCATTATCCATCGCACGCATACAATCTTTTTCTTCAGGTCGGTCTCCCATGAAGGCACACACCCACACACATCCCCCTCTCCATCATATCGGGCATTCTTTATCTCTCACGCATGCATGCGCAACGATCGATGTTCCTCTATGTATGTGTGTATATAGCTAGGTCTTTCATAGTTTTCCACACAAACCGATCAATCGATATATCCAGTGAGGTCTCACCCTCTTTCCCACGTTCACATCGATCAATCTATACCTCTCTATATAGGATTAACATATATAGCTAATACACCCACATTAATTATATATCCAACGTCCCCCTCTCATCATCCATGCCTTCCGCTTCATCTCTCAGACACGTGCACAATGGCGAAGACAGGGGGCAGTAAGGGCCCTGCCCCCTCCCCCCTAACATCACTATATATCAAGGCTAATATGAATGTGATCATTAGACAATTGCTGCTAAAAATGGTTCAAGTTCATGAATTGACCCTCCTCGTAAAGGATTAGCAATGCTTGACCCCCTAGCTCATTTATTTTTCATGGCTCCGCCACTGCGCGCAACAGCGCACGTGTTCGCCCCCTCTCTCTAAATATCGATCTCGCACTTGTGCATTCCTTCATAGTCTCCCTCCACTCGGCGCCTCGCACCATCTTCTAGCCCCCCGCCGGATTTTGCCACATGTACAATCTAGCAGACTCCATGGTTGAACTTAAGCATAATGCACAAACCTCAAAACAACAGTGGTTCTCTTTTGTTCTAGAATCTTTCATATCATAACTGCCCAAACTTTTTTTCTAGTTGAATTGCCATTATTTGTTTTTACTTTATGCTTTATAACGCACAATTCCATGAATCATAAAATAGATTAAGGGCTTCTTTGATTCAAAGGATTCTCAAAGGAATTTTGGAGGATTCTAATCATTAGGAATTTTTCCTATCTTGGTTGTTTGATTCGTAGGATTGTAAACCATAGGAATTTTTCCATATGATTCATTTGCACTAGATTTCATAGGAAACATCCCATCCACTCAAACCTCTTTGAAAGAATTCTGCATTTTTTCTATGCACAATCAAACACTCGTACAATCCTGTAGGATTCAAGACGACATTCCACTATAATCCCATGTTTTTCCAATTCCCGCGTTCTTAGCTTTTTATAAAAACTAATTGATTTTGAATGAGATGAACTATAAGAATTAAACGAAGGGCTACATCAGGCATATATGACTCAGAGCTTACATGCTATAGTGTGGTATTTATTCATAATTTGGTTGCAAAATCTATGCGTGCAATGCACGTGTACCTTACTAGTACTTCGAGTATGTGCAAAACACGTATATTAGAATACCAATGGCACGCTACACAGTGTCTCTCTTATATTTCATGAAGCCACGTGGCACATGTGGAGGAGTTGTCGCGACCTCCTTGCATGGATTGATCACAGTGACGTGCTGCTGGTTCCAGAAGAATGTACTCGTCCACCCTGAGCCATACTGGCGGTACATGCACGAAGCGAAGATGTGCACGCACGCCACACACGCACTCATTCCCTCGCACGCACACGCGTGTACACGGGCAGACACAATTTTGTACCAAGATCTACCCCATGTGATAATTTGACGCGTGTAAAGTCGTTCACTTTATTGATGGTCAATTAATACAGCGCATGCAAATTGAGTGGACGTGAGGGCGGAAGAAAGACATTATTACTCCACTGCGCGCATGCGAGTAGTTAAATCGTGGGTTGCTAGTAGTACTTCCATTGGTCTCCTTCGTATTTTGTGCCAATTTTTGACAGTAACATAATATTTACGCATTTGAGCAGTGTAGTACTTGAAATTTATGTTCCGCTAAACTCATTGGGAGCTGTTTCGGGCCTCGAAACCAAAACCATCAATTAATCTTTACCATGTTCCCATCACATTCGAAAGCCTGCTCACACCTACTAGTATGTACCAAACCTGAACGTGTTCCCACTATGCAGGTATTAGTACTAGTGCTAGTACTTAGGTTATAAAAAGGGGAACTACCTAACCGAAAATTACTCTACCTTTCCTCCTCATAAGTGCTTCTTCTTCGTCCGTCGTTGCCATGGCCGGTGAGCAGAGCTCTAGGTCAAGAACTACTCATAACAAGGGAGCGGCAACCAAGGCTGCAGAAAAAAAGAGAGGGCTCGCCGCCACGCAGAGACCTCGAAAGATCTCTCACGGGCAGGCGATGGCTCCCAGGAGCTCCCTAGCCGCGGAGGCGAACATGCCGAGCCGACGGAGCTGGAGTCGTTATCCCTCCACGGCATGACCGATCAGCTCAATAAGCAGAAGGAGTTCATCCAAGGCTTGATGGAGTTGCTGAAGGAGAGCCTTGACGACATGCCCGCTGAGCTCAATCAGCAGGGGGAGTTGACCGCCGGCTTGGTGATGCTGCTGAAGAAGAGCATTGCCTCGGAGAAGAAGGCGACCGGCGAAATCTGCGACTTCAAGAGGACAAGGCGAAGCTCTGCCACGAGATCGACCTGTTGAAGGAGAAGAACGCCGGCTGGAAGAAGCTGCATGAGAATAGTAGTTCCTTGATGAAGATGCTGCAGGCCCTCGTCATGGAACAGAAGGAGGAGTTGGCGAAGCTCCGCATCGAGCACACGGTTGCTGTCAAGGTACGTAATGCGGCCGTGGAACAGATGATGAAGGCTCGCGTCGAGAAATCCCGCGTCATGGACAGAATGAAGAAGATGGCGGAGGAGACGCGCAAGGAGATGGAGGTCGTGGAGGCGATGAAGAAGCAGTTAAGACTCCACGGCGAATTAGATCATTTGGGGTGATAATCTTCCTTCTTCTTTTGCTCCTGTGTTTCATATTTTGCTTCGGGTGTTTCGCTGCATGTGTCACGTTCTCTGCGAGGCATGAATAGAACAATGTTTTTTTGAGGGAATGAATAGAACAATGCTAACAATGAGATGACTAGCAAATTAGATCATTTTTATCGCCATATGGCACTGGGCTGCCGTGTTTCGTGCTCCTCCGTCGCAGTACTACTCCAGTGGAAAACTTGAGTATACCGCACGGTTCTTTGCTCCTCCTCGATCAGGTCGTCGGCGCATTTATACGAGCAGTCAAATCACAAGGCCCCGCCTTCCAGCAGTAATGAGCCGTCAAATCTCAAAGGCCCTCGCCTCTTGTGAAACCGACCAAGCTAGACTGCCCCGCCCTCTAGCCTTTTAAAAAATGTATACTTTTGTATAGCAGTAGTATCGATGGATTGCGCCATGGAGCAAAACTTGAAATTAAAAAAAAGGTGGTACATATAGAGAGCGCTCGTCGCCAAATTATGCATATAGTACTATTAAAAAGGCTAGTCACAATAATGGTGTCCAGCACAACCCACCCCTCAAATAAAACTAAGAGGGTGCTTGGATACGTTTTAGTCCCATGACTAAAAGTAGTGGGACTAAAACATGCTAGCCTCACCCATGCTTGGATCCAAATACTAAAAAGGCCAAAATCAAGTTAATGAGCATTTATTATCCTCCAAACCCTCCAATCCAGAACTCGCCTGTGTTAAAGGAGAGGAGTTAAATGAGTAGAGAGAGGACTAATCCACATTTTAGTAGGGGTACCCCTGACTAAAAAAATTTAGTCTCAAGACTAGTTTTAGCCCCTCTTTAGTCAGGGGTGCTTGGAACTTTAGCCTCTTAAAGAGACTATTTTTAGTCAGACTAAAATAAGTCCCTTGGATCCAAGCACCCTCTAAGCATCCTGGAATTCTTTGACAAAACTAAGCACACTGAAATTCTTTGACAACTAAACTGCTGGCTATATGATGTTGGCCATATATATTGTACGTATATAATGTGAAGAAACGAGTGGTAGTACTATACCAACTAAAAGATGAAATGTAAGAAATACTAGTATGTACGTACTGAAGAGTTAAAGTAACGAGAAGAAACATAACATAGTTCTGCTGGGGGCTCAGCACAACACACCCCTCAAATTAAATTAAGCACACCTGAAATTAAACTTTGCAACTATTCCGGTAGACACTGCATTAGAACCACCATGAGCAACGACACTGCCACCTTACTCGGAGTCCTCGTCCACGTCCTCGACTTCGTCCTTGTCCCTCTTCCTCTTGGCTGATACTTCTTTGCTTGAACCGCACACTTGGCTGTTGCTCTTCATCCAACCCTTGTAGATATTGAAGCAAAGGTAGCTATCCATTGCAGCGTAGTGGATGTGGTCTATATCTAGTACATTCCGCTGCCATGCATGACGATGAAACGTGTATGGAGGTTTCTCCAGTTTACCGTACGAAGGATGAACCATGGCTCCTGCCAGGGTCAGCATTGAAGGCTGACGAGAGGACACCAGCCGATTCTTCTGGAGGTCGAAGGTGTTGCCTACAACGAGGCCTATCCGAGGCAGGACTTCTTTGTCGTTACCAAAGTCTACAGTAATGAATTTGACTAGGTTGCTCTCGAGGAAGTCCTTAAAATCCTGGCACTCAACGTCGGCATGGCATATGTGGTAGACCAAGCATAAGTCATGCACGCAAACCTGGATCACGGCGGGCTTCTTCCTCTCTTTGTCCTTTAGATCCTTCTCTCGTCCCAGGACTATGGTGTACTCAACATCTAGCCCAGCGACCCACTCATCATCTGAGTCTTCGAACATGCGTCTGAAGCGAGAAAGGCATCCTTTCACCGTCGCGGAAGAACGGGTGTAGATGACGTCGAACTCATCGCCGGTGATGGTTCTAACCTTGTACTCACCGCCGATCGTGGAGATTTGGGACGCCATGGATTTGGGAGGAGGGTTAGGATTAGTGGAACTGCCGTAATGTGAATGGACGGGACGACTAGGAGCGAACCGCCGTAGTATTGAAGGACGTGCGGGCACGAGTAGGAGCGAACTGCCAGCGTGCGAACGGCAGGGTAGTGGCTTTCCATTCTCCCATGATACGGGCTTCCGAGAGCCCTTGGATCTGAGATCGAACGGTTGCATGGCGTGATTCTAGACCTATGGGTGAATATCCTATCCTGGAGGGTTATTCTGCAAATTTTCAGCAACTTAGCATGCGACCGTTTGATCTCAGATCCAAGGGCTGCCAGCAGCCCGTATCATGGTCGCGCCTACCACGACCGTCGCGTCGCTCGCGCGGTCACGCCCTTGGAGATTTAACACGGTGCGTTAGGCTATCTGATGTTGGCATGTCATACATAGTCATCACTTAGTCACTCATACTACAACAAGGTTGGCTATAAGGTTGGCTATAAGTGTAATTTTTTTACTCCTCTCTATCTCTTTCTTCGTACCCCCTCCGTCCCATAATATAAGAACGTTTTTGACACTAGTGTAGTGCCAAAAATGTTCTTATATTATGGGACACAGGGAGTACTAGTATTTATTGCATTTGCCAAGGAGTGACCTCTTCCAATGAAATGGTGTTGCTAAGTTTGCTTCATTTAATTAGCTATAGACTCAAAATTGTCTTTTCACCTAGGTACACGCGCTTAGCACCATTTCTTCCTTGGGTCACCAAACTAGTCTCTCTCTTCTTGATTAACTTGCCACATCAGACTTTATGCCTATGTGGCAAGCTTAAGCACCTGTAGGAGCAACTAAAAGTAAGTACAATAGTGCGCTTTACATGGCATTTTTGCATATGTGGAGGAAAGAGATGCAAGGAAAAAGTGGAGAAGTGGGCTCTCATGCAAGAGCCAGCCTCTACTAGATGGTGGAGCATTGGGAGAGGCACCTGTATGGAGGTGGTCAGGAATCGGGAGACTCACGCCGGTCGTAGCGCCGCAGTTAAAATGATAATGGCAAGTCAAATCACGGGGCCCCACCTGTCCAGCAGTAACTCGCGGTCAAATCACATAGCCCTACGTTTGCAGCAGCCTACTCCCTCGTCTTCTCGCGTCTCTGTCGAACCGACTAGGCGGAACTGCCCCGCCTACCGCGCAGGAAAAGCCCCGCCCTCGACTTTTAAATAGTATACAGTATACTAATTTTGTATCCATGGATTGCACCCGCGCCATGGAGCAAAGCGTCTAGAAAACGGTGGTACACATGTACGGAGTATACAGCACGCCCGTCGCGTTCGCGTCGCACCCCAGACGGTTGGTCGGTCTGGCACGCTGCTCTCCGAATGGAACGGCGTCATATTGCGTTTGCACACACATGTGGGACGGCAATTGAGAACCGACCATAGGCACACTCCCCGGCCCCGCAAGTCGGGTGACTTAATAGAAGAGGGAGACGAGCGATAGTACTAGAGAAGTGTTGTACGACGTTGGTGCCTGGACGATCCCTGCAAGACACGGAAGATCAGTTCGTCCATGCATGTGACCAGACTCTAGCAGACACGCCTGGATTGGCTATTGTCTACATATCGTGCAGGATGTGTTGTACATGGCTGTAGTTGTGGTGAGAAATCTAAAAAAAGGTTTCTTGTCATCTCGCAAAATTAGGTGTCATGTGCTTCGGATCACTGCGAGGGTTAAACAGCGACAACTGAGTTGGGCTAGTCATTGGGGGCACATGCATGCACAGTGACTACTCGGCTGCCATCTAGGTCAAGCCGGCTATGTTAATTAGGACATCTATCGATGGACCCCTTTTCTACGAGTTTATCTTTATTTTGAGCTTTGTTCCTCGTCTAGTTTGTCCGTCGGGATTCATGTTATCTCCTTTGGGCAGTGAGGTTATGATTTCTTGTCATGTGGCATTTTTTCGTGTTATATGTTATAATCCGGCGCTTCAGATCAAAATGACGACAACTGCGCCTCCGGGCCACATGCATGAAGACTTCTCGACAGTCATTGACGAGGTCAAGCCGGCTCCGGTAGACAAAAGAAAACTAGTACTACTCCACTATATAGGCAGGAGCCTCCGCGCTTGCTTGCTAGTGTTGCTCTCTTCGCACATAAAATATATGTTATACGTTGCAAAAATAATATAATTTGAAAGTACATTCAGATACGAACCAAACAATACAATTTTTGGTGACATGCATTCACATTTTGCTTGTCAAATATAGTACGTGGTCAAACTTTGACCCAAAATACGCAAAACAACAAAAAAATACTTCCAAGACTAGCGCCGCTCTTCCGCTCTTCTCCTCTTAAACCACCGCCGCTCCTCTCCTGTTCCAATCTAAATGCAGCGCCGCTCCTCTCCTCTTCCATTTCAAAACCACCGCCCCTCCTCTCCTGTTCCAGTCCAAAACCAGCGTCGCTCCTCTCCCGTTCTAATCCAAAACCAGCGCTGCTCCTCTCCTCTTCCATTCAAAAACCACCGCCGGCGAGTGAAGGTGTTGTGGAGAAGTAGATCGATGGAGGAGTACAACTGATACGCGAGGATCGCAGACGGCGACCCTGTGAAGCTAGCTAGGATGTTGGAGATACAGTCTTGGTTTGACAACAAGGACCAACTAGCGGTGATGGCGACATCCATGGCCAAATATCTGCAACAGAGCGAAAAGGCGGCGATACTCCCGGAGGGAGTCGCGCCGGAGTACATAGAGCTGCTCCTCTGGGCCATGGAGCTAACAGATTCACCGAATCCGATCGTGAGGGAGCGGTGGTGGGAGTATCGATCCCAGATGGAGCATCCACCAGAGATTGAAGGATCGAGCATCTACAGGGTGCCGTTTGTGAGGGTGTCCTGCCAGAGCGAGCCGGTGGAGTCTTCGTCGACCGAACCCAACTGCAAGAGGAGAAAAGTAGTTGGCCCGACGACGCTTCCCCGCCATCGTCTCCCTCGCTGTTCACATCGTCTCACGGGGCGGCTGTCTACCGCCGAGGAATAGGAGGGGGCTGCCCCCCCCCCCAACCCAATAGTCGGGCAGGTTGTGAATTGTGAGGAGGAGCTTAGGGTTGTCAGTATTTGCAGGTTGTGAATTGTGTTTTGTGTTGTGTATTTTGAGAGTACTTTCAGATATGAATGTCTTTTGAATTTCAGATTTGCAGTATTGAGCATATTAAGTATTTTATGAATTCTAGAGATCTATTTTTAGCACTTAAAAAATGTAGTTTCATAGGAGTATAAAAGTGCAGACAATTTGATTCTCAGAGAAGAAACTGCAAGTTTCAGTTTCAGATAAGAAACTGCAAGTTCAGTTTCAGATAAGAAACTGCAACTTTCAGAGGCAGAGCATTTATATTAACACGGCCTTTTAAAACAGGGTTAACATCATGTTGGAAGTTTTATTCATGGTCGAAAATGGAACTACCAGCCAGTTAACATCATGCTGATCAACATTCATGCATAGCACATCTTCATATGATGCACAGTCAAAATGCCCACACAATGTCGAGTGTGCGAAACACAGATAAAACAAGGGACGAAGTTTTGGCAAGTGTTGGACGTCGTTTTGGGCTGCCCTGTCTAGGCCTGCTCCCTCCTCCCCGCGGCCGGCTCTGCTGCCGTGCAGGCCTCACCGCCCCACCGTACTCCCATCGCTGGCCTAGCCGTCCCTCTACTCACCCACACCTGCTGTTATTCTCCGGCGACGGCAGACGAACCAGTAAACCCTCGTAGAGTCGTACTCCCCTCCGTGTGGGAAACAACTGCCGAGTCTTCCCTGCCTCCGTGTCGTTCCCTTCCTAGGCCTCGCCGTCGTCCACCGCCCTGGTGCTCTCGGCGCGGCATGGTCAACGTGGTCAACGACCGACATGCATCTGAAGTGGACTGTACGTGGAGAGGCCGACAGCTGGGTCCACGGCGGCACGCAAGGAAATGCCTCCTTATTACGCGCAAAATAATGATTCCTCCACCTGACATCAGGGACCCACCGAAAGGGCCTCTGTATTTCGCGAAAAAACGTTACCGCCGCTGACAGGTCGGACCCACCAGCTATATCTTCGCATGCAAGGAAGTGCCTCCTTATTACGCACAAAAAAATGAATACTCCCCCTGCTAGCTGGGACCCACCATGGTGGGAGGCTGACTTGTGGGCCTACTAAGTTGACTGGGACGGGGGCCTTTGTCAACTTTAGTCAATATGAACTATTCTAGCTCCAGTGACCGTACGATGTCCATCCAACGGCTGTAGTGCTTCTTCAACCTCTGGTCTTCTTGCTCCAGCCGCCCAAATCAGCGTCGGTCGTGCCGCATGCCCCTACCTCCTGTGGCGGCTGTGCTGCCGCGGAGGCCTCACCGCCCCCTACTATTCCCACCGCTGGCCAGGTCCTGCGGCGACGGTAGCCTCACACCGCAGCCAAACCAGTGAACCCTCGTACTCCTCTCCGCGCGGGCTTCCACTGCCGCGTCTTCCCCGGCTCCGCGTCGTCCCCTTCCTAGGCCTCGCCGTCGTCCACCACTGTGGTGCTCTCCGCGCGGTGTGGTCAACGTGGTCAAGGAACGACTTCCATCGGAAGAGTACTGTACGTGGGGAGGCTGGCAGCTGGGTCCACGGCCACAACCCAGTTTTTTTGTGATTTGCCAAGTAAGTCGCTTTTGTCAGGCATGTTAGGCTGCAAATCTTTCAAGATGAGGAGAGCTTTCATTCAGCTGGCCGAGAAAATGGCCCATCAGTAATGAGAAATGGGCTGTACATTTTTAAAACACATCAAACCGACAATTAGTTTCAAATATCTTTTTTTTTCATTTCGAGATTTTAAATTACATTAATTTTTATGCGTGGAGAATTTGTTGGATTTTATATTGATATACATTTATTTTTTAAATCAGTTTGAATGTGAGTCGAAATTTCGGGATTAAAAACAGTTCGGACAGCACCGAAATATGCAAAATTTCGTATAATTTTTTAACCGTGGCCACAATATGGGCTGTAATGCTAACAAAAAGATTATGGGCTCCAAAAAAACCTTAATAATTAGCAAATGGGCTGTAAATTATTAGAAATAATGGCAGATGGGCTGTATGTTGTTTTCCACGTATTTGAGGCTTTCCTAAAAAAGGTTGACGCACAAGCACTGACTGTTGGATGGCCATCCAACGGCCGTCGTGCTTCTTCAATCTCTGCTCTTCCTGCTCCAGCCGCTCAAACAAGCGCCGACAGGACTGCCTGCTCCCTCCTCCCCGCGGCCGGCTCTGCTGCCGCGCAGGCCTCACAGCCCCACCGTACTGCCATCGCTGGCCTAGCCATCCCTCTACTCACCCACACCTGCTGTTATTCTCCGGCGACGGCAGACGAACCAGTAAACCCTTGTACAGTCGTACTCCCCTCCGCGTGGGAAACAACTGCCGAGTCTTCCCTGCCTCCGTGTCGTTCCCTTCCTAGGCCTCGCCGTCGTCCACCGCCCTGGTGCTCTCGGCGCGGCCTGGTCAACGACCGACATGCATCTGAAGTGGACAGTACGTGGAGAGGCCCAGCTGGGTCCACGGCCGCACGCAAGGAAATGCCTCCTTATTACGCGCAAAATAATGATTCCTCCACCTGACATCAGGGACCCACCAAAAGGGCCTCTGTATTTCGCGAAAAAACATTACCGCCGCTGACAGCTCGGACCCACCAGCTATATCTTTGCGCGCAAGGAAGTGCCTCCTTATTACGCACAAAAAAAAAATGAATACTCCCCCTGCTAGCTGGGACCCACCATGGTGGGAGGCTGACTTGTGGGCCTACTAAGTTGACTGGAACGGGGGCCTTTGTCAACTTTAGTCAATATGAATGATTCTAGCTCCAGTGACCGTACGATGTCCATCCAACGGCCGTAGTGCTTCTTCAACCTCTGGTCTTTTTGCTCCAGCCGCCCAAAGCAGCGCCGGTCGTGCCGCATGCTCCTGCCTCCCTTGGCCGGCTGTGCTGCCGCGGAGGCCTCACCGCCCCCTACTATTCCCACCGCTTGCCAGGCCCTGCGGCGACGGCAGCCTCACACCGCAGCCGAACCAGTGAACCCTCATACTCCTCTCCGCACGGGCTTCCACTGCCGCGTCTTCCCCGGCTCCGCGTCGTCCCCTTCCTAGGCCTCGCCGTCGTCCACCGCCGTGGTGCTCTCCATGCGGCGTGGTCAACGTGGTCAAGGAATGACTTCCATCGGAAGAGTACTGTACGTGGAGAGGCTGATAACTGGGTCCATGGCCACAACCCAGTTTTTTTGTGATTTGCCAAGTAAGTCGCTTTGTCAAGCCTGTTGGGCTGCAAATCTTTCAAGACGAGGAGAGCCTTCATTCGGCTGGCCGAGAAAATGGCCCATCAGTAATGAGAAATGGGTTGTACATTTTTAAAACACATCAAACCGACAATTAGTTTCAAATATCTTTTTTTTCATTTCGAGATTTTAAATTACATTAATTTTTATGCGTAGAGAATTTGTTGGATTTTATATTGATATACATTTATTTTTAAAATCAGTTTGAATGTGAGTCGAAATTTCGGGATTAAAAATAGTTCGGACCGCACCGAAATATGCAAAATTTCGTATAATTTTTTAACCGTGGCCACAATATGGGCTGTAATGCTAACAAAAAGAATGTGGGCTCCAAAAAACCTTACTAATTAGCAAATGGGCTGTAAATTATTAGAAATAATGGCAGATGGGCTATATGCTGTTTTCCACAGATTTGAGGCTTTCCTAAAAAAAGGTTAACGCACAAGCAGTGACTGTTGGATGGCCATCCAACGGCCGTCGTGCTTCTTCAGTCTCTGCTCTTCCTGCTCCAGCCGCTCAAACAAGCGCCGGCGGGACTGCCTGCTCCCTCCTCCCCGCGGCCTGCTCTGCTGCCGCGCAGGCCTCACCGCCCCATCGTACTCCCATCGCTGGCCTAGCCATCCCTCTACTCACCCACACCTGCTGTTATTCTCCGGCGACGGCAGACGAACCAGTAAACCCTCGTACAGTCGCACTCCCCTCCGCGTGGGAAACAACTGCCGAGTCTTCCCTGCCTCCGTGTCGTTCCCTTCCTAGGCCTCGCCGTCGTCCACCGCCCTGGTGCTCTCGGCGCAGCCTGGTCAACGTGGTCAACGACCGACATGCATTTGAAGTGGACTGTACGTGGAGAGGCCGACAGCTGGGTCCACGGCCGCACGCAAGGAAATGCCTCCTTATTACGCGCAAAATAATGATTCCTCCACCTGACACCAGGGACCCACCGAAAGGGCCTATGTATTTCACGAAAAAAATGTTACCACCGCTGACAGCTCGGACCCACCAGCTATATCTTCGCACGCAAGAAGTGCCTCCTTATTACGCACAAAAAATTGAATACTCCCCCTGCTAGTTGGGACCCACCATGGTGGGAGGCTGACTTGTGGGCCTACTAAGTTGACTGGGACGGGGGCCTTTGTCAACTTTAGTCAATATGAACATTCTAGCTCCAGTAACCGTACGATGTCCATCCAACAGCCGTAGTGCTTCTTCAACCTCTGGTCTTCTTGCTCCAGCCGCCCAACGCAGCGCCGGTCGTGCCGCATGCTCCTGCCTCCCGTGGCCGGCTGTGCTGCCGCGGAGGCCTCACCGCCCCCTACTATTCCCACCGCTGGCCAGGCCCTGTGGCGACGGTAGCCTCACACCGCAGTCGAACCAGTGAACCCTCGTACTCCTCTCCGCGCGGGCTTCCACTGCCTCGTCTTCCCCGGCTCCGCGTCGTCCCCTTCCTAGGCCTCGCCGTCGTCCACCGCCCTGGTGCTCTCGGCACGGCGTGGTCAACGTGGTCAAGGAACGACTTCCATCGGACGTGGACTGTACGTGGAGAGGCTGACAGCTGGGTCCACGGCCGCAGCAAGGAAGTGCCTCCTTATTACGCGAAAATAATGATTCCTCCACCTGACAGCTGGGACCCACCGGACGGGCCACTGTATTTCGCAAAAAAAACGTTTCCCCCTGACTGCTGGGACCCACCAGCTACATCTTCGCACGCAAGGAAGTGCGTCCTGGCAAAAAAAAACGATTCGCCCCCCGACTGCTGGGACCCACCAGCTACATCTTCGCAGGCAAGGAAGTGCCTTTTTTGCGAAACAAGTGCCTGACAGTCGGGCTGGTCGAAGCGTACGTAGCGTTGTCATTCTGGTCACGAACATGTACATACATATATACTGGTGGATGTAGAGGCGCGCACGTGTTGTAGTAGAGGCGTGTACGTGTCGTAGTAGAGGCGCACACGTAGCATGTACACGTACGTACAGCGGCCAGGGTGCATGAAAGAAAATACGGCCACGTATGTGTACATACGGGCAGGGTCTCGAACGCCTACTCGCGCATACATACGGCCAGGGCTCGTGTACATGGCTGGGTCGGAACGGAGAAATAGCGTCGTCGTCATGTTCATGGGGAGGCAACGGAATGCGTCGTGTTCATGGGGAGGCAACGAAATGCGTCGTGTTCATGGGGAGGGGTGTGGCGTACCGCAAAACGGAGGAAACAGACCTCCTACGGTCGAAACGGGGGTCCTGTTGATCGGGAGGAGTGTGGCGTACCGCAAAACGGAGGAAACGGACCTCCTACGATCGAAACGGGGGTCCTGTTGATCGGGAGGGGTGTGGCGTACCGCAAAACGGAGGAAACGGACCTCCTACGGTTGAAACGGGGGTCCTGTTGATCGGGAGGGGTGTGGCGTACCGCAAAACGGAGGAAACGGACCTCCTACGGTCGAACGGGGGTCCTGTTGATCGGGAGGGGTGTGGCGTACCGCAAAACGGACGAAACGGACCTCCTACGGTCGAAACGGGGGTCCTGTTCATCGGGAGGGGTGTGGCGTACCGCAAAATGGGACTTCACGGGATACTGTTCATCTCCACCGTCGACCTCCTCCAGCCTCCACGGGCTACCGTCGACCTCCTCCATCCTCCACGGGCTCCTGTTCATCCAGCCTCCACCGCGCGCTACTCCACCGGCTACTGTTCAACCACCCCTCCACGGGCACCCCTCCACCGTCTGTTCATCCAGCCCTCCACACCACGGGGTCCTGTTCAACCACCCCTCCACGGGCACCCCTCCACCGTCTACTGTTCATCCAGCCCTCCACCACACCATGGGGTCCTGTTCATCCAGAGGCAACGCCACCGCTCACTGTTCATCCAACCCCCCTTGCAACGCTCACTGTTCATCCCAGAGGCAGCATCGATCGGCTTCAGTTAGCAGCAGTAGCGAAGGAATCGCTCGATCGGGTTCAGTTAATAGCCATCGATCGATCGCTCGGGTTCAGTAACGCGTAGCCTGCAGTGCAATCGCTCTGGTTCAGTTAGAGCCCAACACCTCGCTCGGGTTCAGTTAGAGCCAACGCCTCACACACACGCGCGTACGTGTACGAGAGAAATGCGCATCGCTCGGCCCCGACCTCCCACCGTAACCGGGAACTCCCCGAAATTTTCCTCGCCCTCGCTTCTACCATAGTTTTTTCCATCATGGACGGCCCAAAGAATGTCATGCAGCTGCGTCTCCGGCCCGCCCAGGACGAAAATCCCATTTTCTGTCATGTTTTTTTGTCATAGAAGTAGGAGCCCACCACATCTATGATGATACCGGGTTTGTCACAATTATCGTCATAGAAGTGTGATATGTATGACGGAAAAAAAATCGTTCGGCCCAAAATGTCACGGTTGTGTCTTATTTTTGTAGTGGAACCAGGTGACATTTTCCAAGTTTATTTAGCTGGGAGCACCCCCTGGGCTGCATCATTCCCAGGCCGCGTGGGTCCGTCCCTATGGCATGTATCCCTTTTTTATGTATTTAGCTTACCTCGCTGGGGCGCCCCTCGGGCTGCATCATCCCCAAGTCGCTCGGGCCTGACCCAATGGCATGTATCTTCCCTGTGTCTACTTAAGCCAGTATGCTTTCCATGCTTAATCTACCTATGACTATTACCTGCTCGATCGCCACCCACCATGGGAGCCGCGCGCCGGCCGTCTTTCTTCAGGATCCTTCGCGTGAGTAGGTTAAGCACGACGTTTGTGCTCGGGCCCGTCCCTGCAGCGTCGATAAATCCAGCGGCTGAGCTCTGTCTGGCGGGCCGGCCCCATTCACGTCACCTCCTGGGGCCGTTGGTGCTTGGCCTTCTCACGCGATAACCTCAGGAGATTCGTTCGGCGCAGGTTGTCTGACCACTTCGCAGGACCAACGCAGTGAACGAAAACCAAGACCAGGCGCAACCCGCCTTGAGGTAGGGCCTCGTGAGTCCCGCGCTGGCTCACGAGTGCCCAGATACACCTCGTCTAGCCCTGCCGTGCAAGCCACATGTCAGGGCGGGGCTGTACACGCCCTGGGGGCTCTCCGCAGTAGGGAGTCCCCTCCCACGCACCAGTGGAAGCACCATGCTCCGCGCTGGCCGTCGACACTGCCGAGGAGCGGCTATGCCCACGCACAAGTGGAAGCACTACGCTCCGCGCTGGTGATAAATAACTGAGGGTGACCTCACGACCGTACCAACCTCAGGGAGCCCCAGAGCTTAGTGTCCGGCCTCACCGCAACGCCTCCCCTCGGGAGAGTCGCGCGAGGGGGCTGCGCTCGGGTCACGCCCAAGCATATGCCATCCAAGCCAGGTCCCTCGGATCTGGTCGTCACACGCCCCTCCCGAGCCGAGCCTCGGCGAGGGCAAAGGTATGGAGATTGTTTGCACGTCAAGGGGGACTCCTGACCATCGCGCCTTAGGAGCCTAACTGGTCACGTAGCCCCTCACTCCTTGGTCTCGTCCTGGTCTCCGGACGACCCAACGGTGGCTGAGGTATGCGCGTGGCCGGGCCCTGTCGACGTAGAACATTAACCTATCCTCGCGTCTCCTTCCTATAGGTTGTTTGCGCGTCAAGGGGGACTCCTGAGCATCGCGACTCAGGAGCCTAACTGGTCACATAGCCCCTCACTCCTTAGTTCTGTCCTGGTCTCTGGTCGGCCCAACAGCGGTTGAGGTATGCGCAGGGTCGGGCTCTGCCGACGTAGAACATAAGGCAAATAGGAAGAAAATTGCAAAATCCCAAAACAAATATTACAAGACATATTGTTCTCTCAAACGTCAAGCATAAGTTTAAACGCCTCCACGAGGCACGATGCATGTTGCAGGAGTAAAACAAAAAAGTTGCCGCAAGAAGGTCACCCCTAGACACCGACATCGCCCACGGAAGGTGCTCCTCCCTTGGTGGCGTCGCCTTCGCCTGCACCGCCAGCCGGAGCCGCAGGATCGATGGCACCGCCGGTCGAAGGCGCGAGAGTGAAGCCGTGGAACTTCTTCAGCAGGGCCTCCACCTGGCCCTTCACGGCTGCGGCAGCAGCCGACAACGCTCTTCATCCATAGGCTCCAGCATCTCGTCGAGGCGGGCAGTTGGATCGCGAAGATGGAGGTGACTGAAGACATGCGTCAGTGCAACTGAGGAAAGAACGCAGGCTTCCGCCTCGGCCATAGGACCAATGCCGCTCACAACCTCCTCAAGCACGACAACCAGGTAGGGAAGCAGCTGAACAGGGCCATCCTCGTCGGTGGGCAACGGCTTCTCCAGGCCCTTCTCGTAAAGTGCTTTCAACGCCACACGAGACCTCTCCTCAAGAAGCGCGAAGGCTGCACGGTCCTCAGCCAGGACCTTCGCCTTGGCGTCAAGATCGACCCCCTTCGCCTCCACCTTCCGCTCCAGCTCCTCTAGCCGGCTACGTTTAGTAGCCTGCGCCTTCGCCAACTCCCCCAGCTCGGTGTCACGGCTCTTGATGGCGTCCTCTCGGACCCTCATCTCCTCCTCCTTCGCCTGGCGGCCGCGAGCTTCTTCTGCATGCTCATCACGTAGACTCTTCAACTCAACCTCCAGCGCCCGGCAGCGGTCGTGTGCGGCTTCGGCGTCCTTCAGCGCCGCCTCGCGATCGGCCGCAGCTTGAGCGGCGGCCCGCTTCTCCTTCTCGGAGGTTGTCGCGGCCTGGCTCAGCGTCGCTCGGACTGCTGCGTCAGACTGAAGCCAGCCGGAGGCCAGCTCCAGGCGCCCGGCTACCAGGCGCGGATCCGCGCCCAGGAGATCTTCCCGCAGCTGAGTCATCTCTGAAAGAGCATGCACCAAGACAGCAGAGGAGGCAGAAGAACCTGGGAGTAATGGCGCAGCAGGAGGAGGAGGTGATGTCGTCACCAGGGCTTGGGAGATCAAGGGTTCCTGAGCCTCTGGGACCTCAGCAGTCGAGCCGGACATCGGCACTTCCGGAGCCAGCGGGACCTCGGGGACTGGCTCCTCCGGACGATGACCCTCCAGGCTTCACGAGGGTGACAGGGCCAGAGAGGTTCGAGACCTGTCGTTTCCTTTCTCCATGGAGGGGGGGTGTGGCCGCTATAGATGGTTCGGCCCCAGGCGTGGGCGCTGCATCCTCCTTCCTCTTCTTCACCGAAGGCGGCGGCCTGGTCAAACAAGGACGAGCGTTAGGAGGTAGCAGTATAAGAAGGAACAAGATGAAGCTCAAGCACTTACTGGTCCACAACAGCGCAGTCCACCCTTCGCTTGGTGAGCTTCGAGTTCTGAGGAGTGGGCGCGCAGACTCCGGGAGCCGAAAACGGCGCAGCAGAAGGGCCGGAAGCAGCTTCAGACGGCGTCAAGGCGGGAATAACACCTCGAGAGACCAGCGACTATCTGCCCCTCATCCGGATAACAGGCAGCTCCCCCTCCTCCTGGCGGGCGCCGACCTCATCGTGGTCAGGAAAGGCGTGGAGGATGTCAGCTTTGCTCAAGGGGGAGGTCTCCCCCATCCCTTCAGGTGTCACCTCCGATTCTTCCTCCTCCCCCTCTTCCTCCCCGTGGGACTCATCAGAAGACAACTCCACCGGCTTCAGCGCCGCAGGGCCCCCGATAGGCGCCGGCGGCACCAGCCCGCGCCCGTCAAAAGTCGGCCTGGAAGCCACCACCTGCGCCCCGTCCTCACGGAGAAACAAGGGGGGTGAAGATGCTCGGGGGGTACTCTTGGTCGTCCCCAACTAGGAGGCGGAGAACTGTGGCCAGCTCCTCGCCGGACAAGGCCTTCGGGATCAAGAAAACCTTGTCCTCTTCGTCCCCAAGCTCCCACAAGGGGCACGTACGGGATTGAAGCGGGGCCACGCGCAGCGTCAGGAATTCCCTCAGGAGCATGGCCCCTGTCACCTTCGCCGCCCTCGCGTTGCCCGGCTTGAGGTCGGTCTTCATCTGCTCCAGCACCAACGTCGCCCGCTCGTTGGAGAGCTTCGCGTGGGACCACCCCTAGTCGGACTGGGGCATCTCCGTCGGCAGCGTCAAGCGTGGGTGGACGCATTTAGCGTCCATCATGGCCCACTTGCTCCGAAAGCCTTCGGCATTTTTCCCCGTCTTCGAGATCGAGTTGGCCTTGCCGGCCGCGATTAAGTCGGCACACCCGGAGGTGTGACCCACCTTGACGCGGAGGAAGAAGAAGTGGCGCAGAAGAGCCACGGACGGCATCACGGTGAGGTACACCTCGCAGTAGTAGGCGAAGATGGACAAGAGAAGGATGGAATTGGGATGAAGATGCAGCGCTTGCAGCCCGTAGTGGCCGAGGACCTCGTAGAAGAAGTCAGAAAAAGGGGGAACAAGTCCCGCGGCGATGCTACTCGTGAAGAAGGGGAAGAAGGTGCTTCCTTCGGGCTCCGGCACGGCAGAGCCGACCCGGAGCTCAGTCTTCCCCCTCTCGTTGCTTTCCCCCGCCGTCAGCAAGCGCGTAGCGGCGAGGTTCTTCTCTGAGACGTTGGGCGCATCGAGGGCTGGCTCATACCAAGCCGCCGGCGAGGCAGACTTGACCTTGCGCGGCGCCATTAGTCGCTGATGCGGGAGAAGATGGAAGTAGATCTGAGGATTTCGGAGGCAGGGCGCAAGAAAGGGGATCTGAGCAAGGCGAAAGGAAGCAGTGAAGGTAAGCGCTGTCTACGCTAGCCTTTTGACAGTCGGGCAGTTGCCGAGGCAGCGTGGGGAAGCGGAGACACCCACGTCCAATCAACCGCCACGCGTCGACCAAGCCGCATGCTATTGGGGCCTGTGGCGCTCCGCACTTGACCTTTGGCTTTGCCTCGAAGCCAAGCCCGAGCGCGCCTTGGGCCCGGGGGGCCACTGTCGGTGTTCTGGGAATGGGGGTCCCCAGACTTGCCTGCCTGCGGCCCACGGTGTGGCTCTGCGAGCGGGCCCGTACGGCCCATCGTCACCAACAAACATTCAAGACCCTTACGAGGGGCCAAGCCTCGCGAGGCGGACGACACAAGACCCCTTCGGGAGCGGCCTCATTAGGTTGGCTCGCGAGGGGCGGAGAGATCAAGGCAAGGCAAACCTCGCGAGGTTCTCGTGACGTGAGCCATGACGATCAAGATTAGGCGGGCGCCAGGCGGGCGCCAGCGCGCACAGTGTCCTTGTTTCCTCTTTGGTGCTAAGGAGGCAAGCACAAGCGCGGAGTACCAAGGCGTCAAGCAAAGGTTTCCATATCAGTGCAATGAGACCAAGACCAGCAGGACGGCAAGATGGAGGTCGCCGTGGAGCCCAAGGCGGCGTCACCACCACAGCTTTTTGCAGGCGAAGACTACTTTTGTCAGGATAAGCTGTACTAGCTGTCCCCTTTCGAATTGGCCGTTGTTGGCTCCCTTCCCGCTCAATATTTGGGAAGAGGACCATGGCCTCTAAAATAGGACTAGCCACCACAGTAGGAGGCATCGGATCCTCACTCAACTGAACTAGTCTCGAACTCACTAAGTTCATCCTCACACCCACCAAGCACAAGAACACCTCGCCTCAGGAGGCTGTTCTTCCCCTTGTACTGTTCATCCTCAGCCCAAGAGGCAATCCACCACCACCACACTGGAGTAGGGTATTACACCACAACGGTGGCCCGAACCAGTATAAATCTTGTGTCCTTTGTGTTGTGAGTTCGTCGAGTTAGCCCTTGAGATCTTAGCGAAGCTAGGACGTGGATCGGTAGGGGGAGATCTTCGTGCGCACCCCAGTGTTCGAACCTTGAGGGTTTTGCCGGGACCCATGATCCGACAGGCGTCTTACCTCGCTTAGGATCCTTTACCTCCAATCTTCGGAGGTGGCCCTTTTCTTACCATGGGGAGAAAGGATGTCAGCTTCTCTTTCTCTTTTGTCTCCAAAAGAGGGAGCCCTAATCTTCCCGGACACAGTGTCTGGTGTACCTTCAGAATGGAGGCCACCTTTGGCCTTCCTGCTCTCCTCCTTGTCCTCTTTCACCGGCACCTGGTATGGTGCCGGGGCCAGCATCCTTGTTAACACGGGATCTTCTGAGTCTTCGGGAAGAGGGGTTGAACACCTAATTCGCTCCGCCTTCTTTATCCAGCTCTGGAAGAAGATGGTTTTCTTAGTATCTTATTACGGGATATTTAACTAAGCTGTGTTCGGGAGTCAAGTGCTTACCGAGGTATCCGGATGGTTGCAGTCAAGGCCGATGTCCTTGGTGGTGTCCGGCCACTGTTTTCGTGTCCCAAAAAATAACTTCCACATCCTCTGTGCGTCGTGCCAAAGAAATGTTGAAGGGTCTGTGGTCCTTCCGGATTAAACTCCCACATGCGGAGAGGCCGTCGCTGGCACGACAGAGCCCGGTGGACCAACATTACTTGGATTACGTTGATGAGATCGGTGTCCTTCTCAAGGAGATTCCGGATGTGGCTCTGTAGTGTCTGCACTTCGTCAATTGACCCCCAGTCCAACCCCTTATTGATCCATGATGCGAGCTGTATTGGAGGGCCAGATCGGAACGCCAGTGTAGCTGCCCACTTGGTACCACGGGGTTCAGTGATGTAAAACCACTCCTGTTGCCATAAGTTGGAGGATGCCGTGAAAGAGCCTTTTAGCCAAAGAGCGTTGGTAAGCTTGCTCACCGTGGCACCTCCACACTCCGCTTGCCCTTCGATCACCTTCGGCTTCACATTAAAGGTCTTGAGCCTAAGCCGAAGTGTGGGGGAATACAGAGAAAGGCCTCGCACATGACGATGAACACTGAGATGAGAAGAAAAGAGTCCGGGGCCAGATCGTGAAAATCTAGCCCATAATAGAACATGAGCCCACGAACAAAAGGATGGAGAGCGAACCCCAGCCCCCAGAGGAAGTGGGGGATGAATAGGACCCTCTCGCCGGATCTGGGGGCAGGGATAACCTGCCCTTCAGCAGGGAGCCTGTGGGGGATTTCCACGGTCAGGTACCTTGCCACTCGGAGCTTCACAATATCCTCCTCTGTGACAGAAGAGGTAACCCACCGACCTTGAAGGCTGGATCCGGACATGACTGAGAGGCTCGTAGAAATTAAAACCTGGGTACTAGAACTCGAGGTTGGAAAAGTTGAGGAAGAGGCAGGCGTAGAGGAGAAAGACGGGTCTGTGCCCCTTTATAAAGGCGGTGAATATCAAACGCCTCCTCATGGGCCTTAAAACTTGCCTATTCCCAAGGAATCGTGCCGACGGGACGGTTGGATTACCCACGCCCGTATTGATGAGAATCCCGCAATAAGGGGACACGATCTCTGCTTTGACAAGACGTGCCAATGGAACCGCATCTCAAAACGTGGAGCGGCAGGCCGAAGAACGGTTTGAAATAATGACCAGGCGGTGACGTGGCATCACGCTACAAAAAGTTGTCAGTAGATTGGACTCATGAAATATTATACTCTCTGTAGTTGTGTGTGGTATTTGTTTTGCAAAAGCCGGACACATTCTTTGTGTTCAAAGGCTGTTTTGGAGTATTCGGAGGAGGAACCCGTCTTGCAATGCCGAAGATAATCTGCGCGCCGGACACCTCGACATTGAAGCCTGGTTCAGGGGCTACTAAGGGAGTCCTGGACTAAGGGGTCCTCGGGCGTCCGACCTGTTTGACATGGGCCGGACTGATGGGTTGTGAAGATACAAGACCAAAGACTCTCACCCGTGTCCAGATGGGACTCTCCTTGGCGTGGAAGGCAAGCTTGACATCCGGATATGAAGATTCCTTTCTCTGTAACCGACTTTGTTCAACCCTAGTCCCCTCCGGTGTCTATATAAACTGGAGGGTTTAGTCCATAGGGACAATCATAATCATACAGGCTAGACTTCTAGGGTTTTAGCCATTACGATCTCGTGGTAGATCAACTCTTGTAATACTCATATTCATCAAGATCAATCAAGCAGGAAGTAGGGTATTACCTCCATAGAGAGGGCCCAAACCTGGGTAAACATCGTGTCCCCTGTCTCCTGTTACCATCGACCTTAGACGCACAGTTCGGGACCCCCTACCCGAGATCCGCCGGTTTTGACACCGACACCGGGATCTTGATTTTATGGATCGGACCGATCCATTTGATTGTGACAGCCAAAAACTTTGGTTGAGTTAGATGTTATTTCCCTGTTCAATCCGGGTTCTGTGTAAACCTGATGAACAATTAATCCTTGTGCTTTTGTACCTTTTGTAAGCTGGAGTTAGACATTGTTGCCCTTTTCAACTAGGGTTTGACCCACATTTTCTTTCATACTGGGCGTCTGTGTTCCTATAGGTACTACCTCTGTCGTGGTTTATTCTTTATTGGCCCCCTTCGTATTTTGTAGTAACAAACTTTGACCTTAGATTTAACTAGGAAATAGTAATGCATGTCATCGAAAATAATATTGTTGGACAGCTATTCCCAGCTATGTTCACCTGCTATATGCAATAATTATGCATGTGCTTGCTCGCCATTTAGGAGGCTGCGGCGCGCTCTGCTAGCGTGCCTCCGTGCGCTCTACTCGCCGTTTAGGTGCCCTCCGGTCGCGTCCCTCCGCGCACTCTGCTCGCCGTTTAGGCGCCAAGTCTCGCTCGGGTCGCGTCGTCCCTCCCTGCACGCTCTGCTAGCGGTTGGGGAAGCTTTAGTTATTTGATCTTAGATTATGTTAATTAATTATAGCTCCAGAGCCGGAATCATTCGGCTCTGGAGGTATAATTAATTAACCTAAACTATGATCTCCAGCGCCCGTTCCCGTCGCGCAACTCGATCCTTTCGTCGGCCGTTGGGGGTATGCCGGTATGTGTGGGTAACTAGCTAGTAAGTGGATTAGTAGCGAGTCGCCGCCGGCGGCCATTGCTGTGGTTATTTATAGCTAGCAGCTGGCTAGGGGATTGGGGATTTTACAATTCACCCTTGTGGAGCGCGGGAGGACTTGAGCACACAACCCGACAACCATATGCGTTGTCACGTGTTACCGAACACGTGTTAACATAAGTAAACGTATGTGCAACTTGTTAATCATCGCACATGAGTACTCGCAGACACATCATGTGTGATACTCCTAGCCACCGCAAGCAACGAGTTTGCATTTTTCAAAGTTTTTTGTACGAACAGAATCGCACACCAACTAACTATAGTAACCGTCTGTGTTATAATTTCTCATCGCAAACAATTCATCCGAGTGGGCTATTTGCTGCTATCACACACATCTTGTTTACACGAATCATTTGTGTTCTTTTGGCTCATCGCAAACAGTTCATTTATGTGAACTGTATGCCGCATATCACACACATCTTGTTAAGTTGAACCGTTTTTCTTCTCTTCCCTAATCGAAATTAGTTCGTCTGAGTGAACCGTATGCCGTATAACACACACACCTTGATCTGGCTGACCGTTTCTGTTGCATTCCCTAATAGCACACAGTTCATCGGAGCGAATTGTATGCCATATATCCACACACATTGATATGGCTGCCGTTTCTGTTGTACTGCCTCATCGCAAACAGTTCTTCTGGATCAACCGTATGCCCCGCATGGCACACGTAACTGAAATCTGAACCGTGTTTGATGTCTCCGCCATCGCAGACGTTTTGCATCTTTTTTGACGGTTTTTTACATCCCCGTTTGCGATTAATGCATCACACACAGTTTCGTGAAAGGGTCTCTGATTGTAGTGTCGCGTTAGCAGCATCCTGTAGTAGTGACATATGCATTGAAGTTCTCTTGTTTAACAATAAAGTTATCAAATTCATCCAAGCATTGACTAGCAGACTTATTATGAGGAATATCACCTTCATCAAATCTATAGAGAGCATTTACCTCTAATACCTGTGTCGGGTTATCAAGACCATATATTTCTTCAATAGGTGGTAAATTCTTAACATCTTCAGCTTTAATACATTTTTCTTTCATAGATTTCTTTGCCTCTTGCATATCTTCAGGACTGAGAAATAGAATACCTCTCTTTTTCGGAGTTGGCTTAGGTGGTGGTTTGGGAAGAGTCCAATCATTATCATTACTCAATATATTATTCAATAATACTTCATCTTGTTCAACCGTTTGTTCCCTGAAAACACAGAACTAGCTCCAATTCATCAATATAATGTAGGCATGTATTCCGTATATAGTCATTCGTGCTTATGGAAAAGAACTTGCATGACATCTTTTGTCCTACTCTCTCGTGGCAGCGGGGTCCTAATGGAAACTAAGGGATATTAAGGCCTCCTTTTAATAGAGAACCAGAACAAAGCATTAGTACTTAGTGAATACATGAACTCCTCAAACTACGATAATCACCGAAAACAATCCCAATTATTGTCACCTTGGGGTAAGTGGATTATAACTCGAAATAGGTGTCTACAACTTGCAAGATCGGATCAAGAACACATATATATTCATGAAAACATAATAGGTTCAGATCTGAAATCATGGCACTCGGGCCATAGTGACAAGCATTAAGCATAGCAAAGTCATAGCAACATCAATCTCAGAACATAATGGATACTAGGGATCAAACCCTAACAAAACTAACCCGATTACATGATAAATCTCATCCAACCCATCACCGTCCTGCAAGCCTACGATGGAATTACTCACTCCCGGCGGTGAGCATCATGAAATTGGTGATGGAGGAAGGTTGATGATGATGATGATGATCGCGACAAATCCCCCTCTCTGGAGCCCCGAACGGACTCCAGATCAGCCCTCCTGATGAAGAACAGGAGGTGGCGGCAGCTCCGTATTGTAAAACGCGATGAATCCTTCTCTTTGATCTTTTTCTCCCCGAATAGGGTTATATAGAGTTGGAGTTAGGGTCGGAGGAGGTCCAGGGGGCCCACAAGCCTGCAGGGTGTGCCCTAGGGGGTGGGCACGCCCCCAGGGCTTGTGGCCTCTGGGTGGCCCCCCTCTGGTTAATTATTGCGCCAGTATTTTTTATATATTCCACAAAAATTCTTCTTAAATTTTTAGGTCAATCCGAGAACTTTGATTTTTGCACAAAAATAACACTATAGCAATTCTGCTGAAAACCACGTTGGCCCGGGTTAGTTCCATTCAAATCATGCAAATTAGAGTCCAAAACAAGGGCAAAAGAGTTTGGAAAAGTATATACGATGGAGACGTATCAGACATATGTGGAGCAAGGGTTTGAGGGAAAATAGGGTGCACTCGAGGAGGGAGATGGGAGGAGAGAGGTATTTATTGCCTGAGAGCACAACCACCTCTCCAAAATCCATGATCCAGAGATGCGGGACGTTCCGCATTTGACGGATACGATCAACATGGAGGAGATAGTGGGCACATGGCGACGGTTACCTGAAGAAATCTTGGGAAGATGAGCGGTCCACAGAAACGTTTGAAAAGGGCTAAAGCCAAAGATAGATAAAGTCCGAAGTCCATTTCCGTCGCAACCAAGGATGTTTGCTACGTCTTCGTCATATCTATATTTGATTGTTTCATGCCAATATTCTACAACTTTCACATGCTTTTGGCAACAATTTATATGATTTACTTGGGACTAACATATTGATCAAGTGTCCTGTGCCAGTTCCTGTTTGTTGCATGTTTTTCGTTTTGCAGAAAATCCATACCAAACAAAGTCCAAACGCGATAAAAATTTACGGAGATTTATTTTGGAATATATGTAATTTTTTGGAAAAGAATCAATGTGAGACGATGCTCGAGGGGCCCACAAGCTCAGACGGTGCGCCCCCTACCCTAAGTGCGTCGGGCAGGCTTGTGGCACCCCTGTAATTCGGTTGGAGGTGTCCTTTGGCTGCAAGGAAGCTAATATCCAGATAAAAATCCCTCAAAATTCCAGCCCAATCGGAGTTACGGATCTTCAAGAATTTAATAAATGGTTTTCGGCCAGAAAATAGGAACGCGGAACAGAAGAGAACTGAGAGAGAGAGAGAGAGATATCCAATCTGGGAGAGGCTCATGCCCTCCGGGAGCCATGGAGGCCATGGACCAGAGGGGAAACTCTCGTCCCATCTAGGGGGAGGCCAAGGAAGAATAAGAAGGAGGGGGGCTCTCCCCCCTCTCTCCTGGTGCCACCGGAGTGCCGCCGGGGCAACCATCGTGACGACGATCTACACCAACAACTTTGTCGCCGGCATCACCAACTCTCTCCCCCCCTCTATGCAGCGGTGTAACACCTCTTCTCCCCGCTGTAATCTCTACTTAAACATGGTGGTTTATGCCACATATTATCATCCAATGATATGTTGCCATCCTATGATGTTTGAGTAGATTCATTTTTTCCTATAGGTTGATTGATGATCGTGATTGGTTTGAGTCGTATGTTTTATTTTGGTGTTGTCCAATGGTGCCCTTCGCGTCGTGCACGCATGTGGGATTACTGCTGTAGAGTGTTGCAATATGTTCATAATTCGCTTATAGTGATTTGCGTGAGTGACGAAAGCACAAACTCGAGTGAGGGGGTTGTTGCGTATGGGAGTGAGGGAGTCCTGGACTAAGGGATCCTCGGGCGTCCGACCTGTTATCCATGGGCCGGACTGATGGGCTGTGAAGACACGAAGGCCGAAGACTGTACCCGTGTCCGGATAGGACTCTCCTTGGCGTGGAAGGCAAGCTTGGCGACCAACTATGAAGATTCCTTCTTATGTAACCGACTCTATGTAACCCTAGATCCACCCCCCGATGTCTATATAAGCCGGAGGGCATAGTCCGGAAAGGATATACTCATTACCATAGTCATACAGGCTAGGCTTCTAGGGTTTAGCCATTACGATCTCGTGGTAGATCAACTCTTGTAATACTCACATTCATCAAGATCAATCAAACAGGAAGTAGGGTATTACCTCCATAGAGAGGGCCCGAACCTGGGTAAACATCGTGTCCCCTGTCTCTTGCAACCATCAACCTTAGATGCACAGTTCGGGACCCCCTACCCGAGATCCGCCTATTTTGACACCGACATTGGTGCTTTCATTGAGAGTTCCACTGTGCCGTCGACAAAAGGGTTCGATGGCCCTTTCGATCGTCCATAGTGACACTGTCCAAGGAGAAACCTTCCTCCTCGGACAAATTTTCGTATTCGGCGGCTTCGTACTGCGGGCCAACTCGCTTGGCCATCTGCAGCAGATCGATAGCTACGCCCCTGGCCACCAGGCCAGATTTGGAAGCTTGAACTACGTTGCGGATATCCGTGGAGACTTGATCTTCAATGGATTTGAGACCGCGGCGATCGCTCCCCCTTGCACCGATGAGCATGACTTAAATCTGTCATCGGACCATATTCAGGAGATGGTTCCTGTAACTGCTGCGGCCTTAGATCCGGAGCAGATTGCGCCACGAAGAAGCCACAGAATCCGCGGCATTGGAGCCGCACACAGATTCAGCACCTTGCAATATCTGCGTCAACGGAATCCCGGACTCGTTTCCGGCTATAAGTTCCGAACCACGCACGCCTGCGGACGCGGAGCTGGATCGGTTATTGATCTTCGAGTTGAGGGCCGCAGATATCTTCCAACACTCGCCCTTGGGCGATGTGCTAAATTCATTAAAGAGCCTGTCCTTGGCGGGGGACTCACATCCGAACTATGTCCGGTTCGAACTAGAGGCTGATGATGGAGAATTTCGCTTCCCACCCACCACCCACTTCATAGCCACCGTCGAGGACTTAACCGACGAGCTTGATTATGGCTCCGAAGACATCGATGGTATGGACGACGATGCCGACAAGGAGCAAGGACAAGACCCTCCATTCACTGGACGTTGGACGGCCACCTCTTTGTACGATGTGTACATGGTTGACACACCTAAAAAAGCTAGCGACGATGACAAAGAAGATCCAGTTGCGAATAAACCTTCTGAGACACAGTCCAAGCACCGGCGCCCTAAACGTTTCTGAATCACATCGCTTAAAAGATAGAAACACTGGCACCGGCGAAAATAGTACTCCGGACGACGCCGAAAATAATGAAGACCCTGTTGGAGTAACATCCGAACAGGAGGAACAAGACAACGGGCAAGTTAGCCCTGATAAACAGGCCATGCCCAACGACCTGGATGACGATAGTTACCGTCCACTCTCCAAAGATGAAGAGAGCCTCGGCAACGAGAATTTCATCGTGCCTGAGGCACCCCTCGAGCAGGAGCGCTTCAAGCGCCAGCTAATAGCTACTGCAAGAAGCCTGAAGAAAAAGCAGCAGCAGCTTCAAGATGATCAAGACCTACTCATTGACAGATGGACTGATGTCCTGGCAGCCGAAGAATACGGCCTCAAGCGTCCAGCCAAGAGTTACCCGAAGTGCAGACTGCTACCTCAGTTCGATGAGGAGGCGCCGGAGCCCATACCTCCCTCGCGCAATGCGGAATGACCACCACGTGGTCGGGATAGTGCGACGGACCGACCACCCCGCGGTTGGGATAAAACGGCAACTCAGGCTGAACAACAGCCCGCCCCACCGCCTCGTAAAAACAGAGACAAAACAACTCGGGATTATACATACAACCTTCGGCAGGACCTGGACAGTAGAGCGGGACACACCAGATCAATCTACAGATCACGAGGACGCTTTTCGACTCGGGATGACGGCTACCTATTTGGACGTGAAAAACCTAGTCACGCCCGGGCCGATAACCGCAGGCGGCCTTCATCAGAGGTGCGCCGCGACGCGGCCTGATATAGAGGCACCGCACACCCTCTTTGCTTCATAGATGATGTACTGGATCATGAATTCCCCGAGGGGTTCAAGCCCGTCAATATTGAATCATACGACGGAACAACCGATCCCGCAGTATGGATCGAGGACTTCATTCTACACATCCATATGGCCCGAGGAGACGATCTCCACGCCATCAAATACCTCACACTAAAACTAAAAGGGCCAGCTAGACACTGGTTAAATAGCCTGCCTGAAAATTCCATCGGCAGTTGGGAGGACTTGGAAGAAGCTTTTCTTGACAACTCTCAAGGTACTTATGTCCGGCCACCAGACGCCGATGACTTAAGTCATATAGTTCAACAACCTGGAGAATCAGCCAGAAAATTCTGGACCAGGTTCCTAACAAAAAAGAACCAGATCATTGACTGTCCGGATGCCGAAGCCCTAGCGGCCTTCAAACACAGCATCCGCGACGAATGGCTCGCCCGCCACCTTAGCCAAGAAAAGCCAAAATCCATGGCATCCCTCACGGCACTCATGACCCGCTTCTGCGCGGGTGAGGACAGCTGGCTGGCTCGTAGCAAAAACACAGCCAGCGAGGCAGGCCCCTCCGAGGCCAAAAACAGCACCGGCAAGCTCCGGCGCAATAGACACAAACGCCGAAGCAATGGCGATAACACCTATGACACTACAGTTAACGCCGGATTCAGCGGCTCCAAGTCCGGCCAGCGGAAGAAGCCTACAGAAGGAATAGTGAGGGACCATCCAGCTTGGACCGCATACTCGACCGTCCGTGCCAGATACATGGCACCCCAGACAAACAAGTCAATCATACCAACAGAGATTGTTGGGTTTTTAAACAGGCTGGCAAGTTAAATGCTGAGAACAAGGAAAAGGGATCACAAAGCGAGGATGATGACGAAGAGCCCCGGCAGCCGAACACTGGGGGCAGAAGAAATTTCCCCCTCAAGTCAAAACGGTGAACATGATATATGCTACACACATCCCCAAAAAGGAGCGCAAGCGCGCACTCAGGGACGTCTATGCGGTAGAGCCAGTCGCCCCAAAATTTAATCCATGGTCGTCATTCCCGATCACCTTCGATCGTCGAGATCACCCAACTAGCATCCGTCATGGCGGTTCGGCCGCACTGGTCCTTGACCCAATCATTGACGGATTTCACCTGACACGAGTCCTAATGGACAGTGGTAGCAGCCTCAACCTGCTCTATCAGGACACAGTGCGCAAAATAGGCATTAATCCCTCACGAATCAAACCCACAAAGACTACCTTTAAAGGAGTCATACCAGGCGTAGAGGTTCGTTGTACGGGCTCAATCACGCTGGAGGTGGTCTTCGGTTTCCCGGACAACTTCCGAAGCGAAGAGCTAATCTTCGATATCGTCCCCTTCCGCAGCGGCTACCACGCACTGCTCGGACGAACCGCATTTGCTAGATTCAATGTAGTGCCACACTATGCTTATCTCAAGCTCAAAATGCCCGGTCCACGTGGTGTCATAACGGTCAATGAGAACACCAAACGCTCCCTCCGTACAGAGGAGCACACAGCCGCCCTAGTAGCAGAGGTACAGAGCGGCCTTCTCAAGCAGAACTATAATCCGGCCACCGAGCCCCTGGACATCACTAAGAGGGTCCGGACCACACTGCAACATGACAGCTCGGTTCGTTAAGAGCTTGATTAGCAATTCGGCCTCCGTCCCAGTCCCGATGATGTAGCGGTATTAGTACCACGCGTACATAATTATGCACTCAAAATCCCATGGGCATCGACGGAGGCACAACAAGCTTGTAGTCCACAGTTCGGCTACACCGGTCCCGGACTCACCGGTATTTTTACTATTTCCCTTTTTCCTTTCTAAGGACTATTTTATACAGGCCTCCTCCGATGGCCTGATTACCGGTCCTATCAAAGGACAAGTACACCAGATTGGCACAAGCACAGGCATACAAAGGAAGCCCTAGAGGACAATCCAACGACTACTCTACCTGTTTTTCAGTACCCAAATGCATCTCTCCTTTGGTTCTGGCATGTTAAATAGCCAATTGCTTATCGCATTATTTGTATAAATGCGCTTTGATGCATTAACCCAACTATAATGGAAACAGTTTATGGCCCAAGTCAAGGGGCCCCAGATACCACCTCCGCTCTCTTTCTGTTTTCCTTTGCCTTTAATTACTTATATTCTCGCACCCGTGCACTTTGGTATGTTTCATATTCGCCAGGGGCTCCCTATCGCCCCATAATACGGCAACAAAAGTCTGAACACTTCTTATAGATAAGTTCGGCACCCCGAATTTAGCATTATATGCATTGGATCCGAATCATGTCTTTGGTCAATAGTTGGGTTTCCCGGCTCCTATGCTTGCTACCCTACGTTCCGCTACATCGGCTAGGGTAGTAAAGGGAGAACTACTGCGATTGTGCCTTGGTCTAAACCAGATGAGCACCTCAGTAGAGAAAGCCGAAAACTGACTGTCATGATGCGGCGAGAGCCGGTCAGGTGTTCGGAGGTCTCAAATCGTTGGAGATTTTTTCCGCATTTTGCGAAGGATCAGTACTTCCCGATCAGACGCTGACATCACTCTGATTCTTATACCAGGGGTTGCGCCCATGTTTTATTATAAAACTCTGATGGCTAAGTGAGGGCGTTTAAGCCGTATAGTCTGATTGCCTGGTTCGTTGCGCTAAACAACTCCTTCAAGGACTATATAATTGGATCAAGATTGTTTAGATTCCATCCCGAACACCTCCGTACTACCTACGTGAGGGCAGAAGCCGACGACTGGCCTGAAGGAAATATGCCCTAGGGGCAATAATAAAGTTATTATTTATTTCCTTATTCTCATGATAAATGTTCATTATTCATGCTATAATTGTATTAACAGGAAACGTAATATATGTGTGAATACATAGACAAACAGAGTGTCACTAGTATGCCTCTACTTGACTAGCTCGTTGATCAAAGAGGGTTATGTTTCCTAGCCATAGACATGAGTTGTCATTTGATTAACGGGATCACATCATTAGGAGAATGATGTGATTGACTTGACCCATTCCGTTAGATTAGCACTTGATCGTTTAGTATGTTGCTATTGCTTTCTTCATGACTTATACATGTTCCTATGACTATGAGATTATGCAACTTCCGTTTACCGGAGGAACACTTTGTGTGCTACCAGACGTCACAACATAACTGGGTGATTATAAAGGTACTCTACAGGTGTCTCCAAAGGTACTTGTTGGGTTGGCGTATTTTGAGATTAGGATTTGTCACTCCGATTGTCGGAGAGGTATCTCTGGGCCCACTCGGTAATGCACATCACTATAAGCCTTGCAAGCATTGTAACTAATGAGTTAGTTGCGGGATGATGTATTACGGCACGAGTAAAGAGACTTGCCGGTAACAAGATTGAACTAGGTATTGAGATACCTACGATCGAATCTCGGACAAGTAACATACCGATGACAAAGGGAACAACGTATGTTGTTATGCGGTTTGACCGATAAAGATCTTCGTAGAATATGTAGGAGCCAATATGAGCATCCAGGTTCCGCTATTGGTTATTGACCGGAGACATGTCTCGGTCATGTCTACATAGTTCTCGAACACGTAGGGTCCGCACGCTTAAAGTTCGATGACGGTTATATTATGAGTTTATGTGTTTTGATGTACCGAAGGTAGTTCCGTGTCCCGGATGTGATCACGGACATGACGAGGAGTCTCGAAATGGTCGAGACGTAAAGATCGATATATTGGACGACTATATTTGGATACCGAAATGGTTCCGGGTGAGATCGGGAGCACCGGGAGGCTATCGGAACCCCCCGGGAGGTATATGGGCCTTAATGGGCTTTAGTGTAAAGGAGATGAAAGGAGCAAGGGAGGGGCACCCCCCAAGCCCAATCCGAATTGGGAAGGGGGCCGGCCCCCCCTTTCCTTCCTCCCTCCTTCCTCTTCCTTCCCTCTCCCTCTCCAAATAGGAAAAGGAGGAGTCCTACTCCCGGTGGGAGTAGGACTCCCCCCTTGGGCGCGCCTCCTCCCCTTGGCCGGCCCACTCCTCCCCCCTTTATATACGGAGGAGAGGGGCACCCCATAGACACAACAATTGATCTCTTGGATCTTTTGGCCGTGTGCGGTGCCCCTCTCCACCATAGTCCACCTCGATAATATCGTAGCGGTGCTTAGGCAAAGCCCTGCGTCGGTAGAACATCATCATCGTCACCACGCCGTCGTGCTGACGGAACTCTCCCTCGAAGCTCTGCTGGATCGGAGTTCGTGGGACGTCATCGAGCTGAACGTGTGCTGAACTCGGAGGTGTCGTGCATTCGGTACTTGGATCGGTCGGATCGTGAAGACGTACGACTACATCAACCGCGTTGTCATAATGCTTCCGCTTTCGGTCTACGAGGGTACGTGGACACACTCTCCCCTCTCGTTGCTATGCATCACCATGATCCTGTGTGTGCGTAGGAAAATTTTGAAATTACTATGTTCCCCAACATGGCCAACCCTCAGATTCCATACAACACGGCCGCACAGGAGGAAACAATCAAAACATAACAAACATTATATTACAAAGCGGATTTGTTTTCATCATACAAGGCAAAGACAAAATACGAATGTATTCATTCCAAAATAATGTCCTGCCCGCACTGCGCTCCTGCACGTCGAGATCCCTCAGGACATCCGCAAAATATCGCTCGGGTGTGCGGTGCTCCTTGCCCTCCGGCGGCCCCCTGGCCACCTCAACGGCGTCCATCTTCACCCACCACATCTTGCAACGAGCGAAGGCCATGCGGGCACCTCCGATGCAGACTGATCGCTTGGCGATGTCTAGCCGCGGACAAGCCTCCACCACCCGCTTCATGAGGCCAAAATAACTGCTAGGTATAACTTCGGCTGGCCATAGTCGGATTATTAAATCCTTCATGGCCAGTTCGGCCACCCTGTGCAGCTCGACCAACTGTTTCAGTTGATCGGCAAAGGGCACCGGATGTTCTGGCACAGCATACTGAGACCAGAACAGCTTCTCCATGGAATTCCCTTCCCTGGCTCGGAAGAACTCCGCAACATCGGACACGCTGCGTGGCAGATCCGCAAAAGCCCCTGGGCAACTCCGAATTCGGGTTAGTAAAAGGTACTTCTTCTCCGCATACTTGCTTTGCATGTTAAAAGCCTTACCCGTTGCGATCTTCTTGGCCTCCTGGATCTCCTGGAGAGCGTCCCGGGCCTCATTCCGTGCAGCCTCTGCGCTCTGGCGAGCCTTGGTAAGTTCGGTCTCTCGAACCGACGCCTCGCGCTCCAAGGCCTCACACTTCTTCACCGCGTCCTGGAGCTCCTGCTGGACCTCGCCGACCCGGGCCTTGAGCTATTACGGGTGGCTTGCTGCTCGACAGCCTTCCCCTCGGCTTCGGTCAGGGCATTTTTCAAGGCCTCGAACTCGGTCACCGGCCCTACACATATTATGACACTCCGGTCAATACTCACCGCCAACTCTTTCCAAATACACAGCAAGTCGTTACTCGCCTTGCTTCTCACGGAGCTGAATCTTCACCTCGCCGAGCTCGTTCTCAGTCCACTCCAACCTCTGCTTTAGTTCAGAGACTTCGGCAGCATGATGAGATGATCAGGTTTTGTAACCGAGTTATCGGCAACTGGCAGGAGCCATATGGTTGTCGCTTTATTGTATGCAATGCAATCGCCCTGTAATTGCTTTACTTTATCACTAAGCGGTAGCGATAGTCATAGAAGCAATAGTTGGCGAGACAACAACGATGCTACGATGGAGATCAAGGTGTCGCGCCGGTGACGATGGTGATCATGACGGTGCTTCGGAGATGGAGATCACAAGCACAAGATGATGATGGCCATATCATATCACTTATATTGATTGCATGTGATGTTTATCTTTTATGCATCTTATTTTGCTTAGATCAACGGTAGCATTATAAGATGATCTCTCACTAAATTTCAAGGTATAAGTGTTCTCCCTGAGTATGCACCGTTGCGAAAGTTCTTCGTGCTGAGACACCACGTGATGATCGGGGTGATAAGCTCTACGTTCAAACACAACGGGTGCAAAACAGTTGCACACGCGGAATACTCAGGTTAAACTTGACGAGCCTAGCATATGCAGATATGGCCTCGGAACACTAAGACCGAAAGGTCGAGCGTGAATCATATAGTAGATATGATCAACATAGTGATGTTCACCATTGAAAACTACTCCATCTCACGTGATGATCGGACATGGTTTAGTTGATATGGATCACGTGATCACTTAGATGATTAGAGGGATGTCTATCTAAGTGGGAGTTCTTAATTAGTTTGATTAATTGAACTTTAATTTATCATGAACTTAGTCCTGGTAGTATTAGCATATCTATGTTGTAGATCAATAGCTCGCGATGTTGCTCCCCGTTTATTTTTTATATGTTCCTAGAGAAAACTAAGTTGAAAGATGTTAGTAGCAATGATGCGGATTGGATCCGTGATCTGAGGTTTATCCTCATTGCTGCACAGAAGAATTATGTCCTTGATGCACCCCTAGGTGACAGACCTATTGCAGGAGCAGATGCAGACGTTATGAACGTTTTGACAAAAGCTCGGTATGATGACTACTTGATAGTTAAGTGCACCATGCTTTACGGCTTAGAACCGGGACTTCAAAAATGTTTTGAATGCCACGGAGCATATAAGATGTTCCAAGAGTTGAAATTGGTATTTCATACTCATGCCCGTGTCGAGAGGTATGAGACCTCTGACAGTACTTTGCCTACAAGATGGAGGAGAATAGCTCAACCAGTGAGCATGTGCTCAGATTGTCTGGGTACTACAATTGCTTGAATCAAGTAGGAGTTAATCTTCTAGATAAGATAGTAATTGACAGAATTCTCTAGTCACTATCACCAAGTTAATAGAACTTCGTGATGAACTATAATATGCAAGGGATGACGAAAATAATTCCCGAGCTCTTCGCGATGCTGAAATTGACGAAGGTAGAAATCAAGAAAAGCATCAAGTGTTGATGGTTGACAAGACAACTAGTTTCAAGAAAAGGGCAAAGGGAAGAAGGGGAACTTCAAGAAGAATGGCAAGCAAGTTGCTACTCAAGTGAAGAAGCCCTAGTCTGTACCTAAGCCTGAGACTAAGTGCTTCTACTGCAAAGGGACTGGTCACTGGAAGCGGAACTGCCCCAAGTATTTAACGGATAAGAAGGATGGCAAAGTGAACAAAGGTATATTTGATATATAGATTATTGATGTGTATTTTACTAGTGTTCGTAGCAACCCCTCGGTATTTGATACTAGTTTAGTTGCTAAGAGTAGTAACTCAAAACAGGAGTTGCAGAATGAAGAGAGACTAGTTAAGGGTGAAGTGATGATGTGTGTTGGAAGTGGTTCCAAGATTGATATGATCATCATCGCACCCTCCCTACACTTTCTGGATTAGTGTTGAACCTAAATAAGTGTTATTTGGTGTTTGCGTTGAGCATGAATATGATTTGATCATGTTTATTGCAATACGGTTATTTATTTAAGTTAGAGAATAATTGTTGTTCTATTTACATGAATAAAACCTTCTATGTTCATACACCCAATGAAAATGGTTTGTTGGATCTCGGTCGTAGTGATACACATATTCATAATATTGAAGCCAAAAGATGCAAAGTTAATAATGATAGTGCAACTTATCTGTGGCACTGCCGTTTAGGTCATATTGGTGTAAAGTGCATGAAGAAAATCCATGCTAATGGGCTTTTGGAATCACTTGATTATGAATCACTTGATGCTTGCGAACCATGCCTTATGGGCAAGATGACTAAAGACTCCGTTCTCCGGAACAATGGAGCGAGCAACTGACTCATTGGAAATAATACATACTGATGTATGCGATCTGATGATTGTTGAGGCTCGCGGCGGGTATCGTTATTTTTTGACCTTCACAGATGATTTGAGCAGATATGGGTATATCTACTTGAAGAAACATAAGTTTGAAACATTTGAAAAGTTCAAAGAATTTCAGAGTGAAGTGCAAAATCATCGTAACAAGAAAATAAAGTTTCTACGATCTGATCGCAGAGGCGAATATTTGAGTTACGAGTTTGGTCTTCATTTGAAACAATGCGGAATAGTTTTGCAACTCACGCCACCTGGAACACCACAGCGTAATGGTGTGTCCGAACATCGTAACCGTACTTTATTAGATATGGTGCAATCTATGATGTCTCTTACCGATTTACCACTATTGTTTTGGGGTTATGCATTAGAGACAGCTGCATTCACGTTAAATAGGGCACCATCTAAATCCATTGAGATGACACCTTATGAACTTTGGTTTGGCAAGAAACCAAAAGTCGTCGTTTCTTAAAATTTGGGGTTGCGATGCTTATGTGAAAAAGTTTCATCCTGATAAGCTCAAACCCAAATCGGAGAAATATGTCTTCATAGGATACCCAAAGGAGAAAATTGGGTACACCTTCTATCACAGATCCGAAGGCAAGACAATCATTGCTAAGAATGGATCCTTTCTAGAGAAGGAGTTTCTCTCGAAAGAAGTGAGTGGGAGGAAAGTAGAACTTGATGAGGTAACTGTACCTGCTCCCTTATTGGAAAGTAATTCATTACAGAAACCGATTCCTGTGACACCTACACCAATTAGTGAGGAAGCTGATGATGATGATCATGAAGCTTCAGATCAAGTTACTACCGAACCTCGTAGGTCAACCAGAGTAAGATCCGCACCAGAGTGGTACGGTAATCCTGTTCTGGAGGTCATGTTACTTGACCATGATGAACCTACGAACTATGAGGAAGCGATGATGAGCCCAGATTCCGCAAAATGGCTTGAAGCCATGAAATCTGAGGTGGGATCCATGTATGAGAACAAAGTGTGGACTTTGGTTGACTTTCCCGATGATCGGCAAGCCATAGAAAGTAAATGGACCTTGAAGAGGAAGACGTACGCTGATAGTAGTGTTACTATCTACAAAGCTAGACTTGTCGAAAAAGGTTTTGACAAAGTTCAAGGAGTTGACTACGATGAGACCTTCTCACCCGTAGCGATGCTTAAGTCCGTCCGAATCATGTTAGCAATTGCCGCATTTTATGATTATGAAATTTGGCAAATGAATGTAAAGACTGCATTCCTGAATGGATTTCTGGAAGAAGAGTTGTATATGATGCAACCAGAAGGTTTTGTCAATCCAAAAGATGCTAACAAAGTGTGTAAGCACCAGTGATCCATTTATGGACTGGTGCAAGCATCTCGGAGTTGGAATGTACGTTTTGATAGTGTGATCAAAGCATATAGTTTTATACAGACTTGCGGTGAAGCCTGTATTTACAAGAAAGTGAGTGGGAGCACTACAACCTTTCTGATAAGTATATGTGAATGACATATTGCTGATCGGAAATGATGTAGAATTTTCTGGAAAGCATAAAGGAGTATTTGAAAGGAGTTTTTCAAAGAAAGACCTCGGTGAAGCTGCTTACATATTGTGCATCAAGATCTATAGAGATAGATCAAGACGCTTGATAAAGTTTTTTCAATGAGTACATACCTTGACAAGATTTTGAAGTAGTTCAAAATGGAATAGTCAAAGAAAGAGTTCTTGCCTGTGTTACAAAGGTGTGAAATTGAGTAAAGACTCAAAGCCCGACCACGGCAGAAGATAGAAAGAGAATGAAAGTCATTCCCTATGCCTCAGCCATAGGTTCTATAAAGTATGCCATGCTGTGTACCAGATCTATTGTATACCCTACACTGATTTTGGCAAGGGAGTACAATAGTGATCTAGGAGTAGATCAATGGACGGCGGTCAAAATTATCCTTAGTGGAATAAGGATATGTTTCTCGATTATGGAAGTGACAAAAGGTTCGTCGTAAAGGGTTACGTCGATGCAAGTTTTGACACTAAATCTAGATGACTCTAAGTCTCGGTCTAGATACATATTGAAAGTGGGAGCAATTAGCTAGAGTAGCTCCGTGCAGAGCATTGTAGACATAGAAATTTGCAAAATACTTACGGATCTGAATATGACAGACCCGTTGACTAAAATTATCTCACAATCAAAACATGATCACACCTTAGTACTCTTTGGGTGTTAATCACATAGCGATGTGAACTAGATTATTGACTCTAGTAAACCCTTTGAGTGTTGGTCACATGACGATGTGAACTATGGGTGTTAATCACATGGTGATGTGAACCATTGGTGTTAAATCACATGGCGATGTGAACTAGATTATTGACTTTAGTGCAAGTGGGAGACTGAAGGAAATATGCCCTACAGGCAATAATAAAGTTATTATTTATTTCCTTATTCTCATGATAAATGTTTATTATTCATGCTAGAATTGTATTAACCGGAAATGTAATACATGTGTGAATACATAGACAAACAGAGTGTCACTAGTATGTCTCTACTTGACTAGCTCGTTGATCAAAGATGGTTATGTTTCCTAGCCATAGACATGAGTTGTCATTTGATTAACGGGATCACATCATTAGGAGAATGATGTGATTGACTTGACCCATTCCGTTAGCTTAGCACTTGATCGTTTAGTATGTTGCTATTGCTTTCTTCATGACTTATACATGTTCCTATGACTATGAGATTATGCAACTCCCATTTACCGGAAAAACACTTTGTGTGCTACCAAGCGTCACAACGTAACTGGGTGATTATAAAGGTACTCTACAGGTGTCTCCAAAGGTACTTGTTGGGTTGGCGTATTTCGAGATTAGGATTTGTCACTCCGATTGTCAGAGAGGTATCTCCGGGCCCACTCGGTAATGCACATCACTATAAGCCTTGCAAGCATTATAACTAATGAGTTAGTTGCGGGATGATGTATTGCGGCACGAGGAAAGAGACTTGCCGGTAACGAGATTGAACTAGGTATTGAGATACCGATGATCGAATCTCGGACAAGTAACATACCGATGACAAAGGGAACAACGTATGTTGTTATGCGGTTTGACCGATAAAGATCTTCGTAGAATATGTAGGAGCCAGTATGAGCATGCAGGTTCCGCTATTGGTTATTGACAGGAGACATGTCTCGGTCATGTCTACATAGTTCTCGAACCCGTAGGGTCCGCACGCTTAAAGTTCAATGACGGTTATATTATGAGTTTATGTGTTTTGATGTACCGAAGGTAGTTCGGAGTCCCGGATGTGATCACGGACATGACAAGCAGTCTCGAAATGGTCGAGACGTAAAGATCGATATAATGGACGACTATATTTGGATACCGGAATGGTTCCGGGTTTAGATTGGGATAATACCGGAGCACCGGGAGGCTATCGGAACCCCCTAGGAGGTATACGGGCCTTAATGCGCTTTGGTGGAAAGGAGGGGAAAGGATCAAGGGAGGGGCGCCCCCCCAAGCCCAATCCGAACTGGGAAGGGGGTCGGCCACCCCTTTCCTTCCTCCCTCCTTCCTCTTCCTTCCCTCTCCCTCTCCAAATAGGAAAAGGAGGAGTCCTACTCCCGGTGGGAGTAGGACTCCCCCCTTGGGCGCGCCTCCTCCCTTGGCCGGCCCTCTCCTCCCCCCTTTATATACGGCGGAGAGGGTCACCCCATAGACACAACAATTGATCTCTTGGATCTTTTAGCCGTGTGCGGTGCCCCTCTCCACCATAGTCCACCTCGATAATATCGTAGCCGTGCTTAGGCGAAGCCCTGCGTCGGTAGAACATCATCATCGTCACCACGCCATCGTGCTGACGGAACTCTCCCTTGAAGCTCTGCTGGATCGGAGTTCGTGGGACGTCATCGAGCTGAACGTGTGCTAAACTCGGAGGTGCCGTGCGTTCGGTACTTGGATCGGTCGGATCGTGAAGACGTACGACTACATCAACCGCGTTGTCATAACGCTTCCGCTTTCGGTCTACGAGGGTACGTGGACACACTCTCCCCTCTCGTTGCTATGCATCACCATGATCCTGTGTGTGCGTAGGAATATTCTGAAATTACTACATTCCCCAACATGGCCAACCCTGAGATTCCATACAACACGGCCGCACAGGAGGAAACAATCAAAACATAACAAACATTATATTACAAAGCGGATTTGTTTTCATCATACAAGGCAAAGACAAAATACAAATGTATTCATTCCAAAATAATGTCCTGCCCGCACTGCGCTGCTGCAGGTCGAGATCCCTCCAGGACATCCGCAAAATATCACTCGGGTGTGCGGTGCTCCTTGCCCTCCGGCGGCCCCCTGGCCACCTCAACGGCATCCATCTTCGCGCACCACATCTTGCAACGAGTGAAGGCCATGCGGGCACCTTCGATGCAGACTGATCGCTTGACGATGTCTAGCCGCGGACAAGCCTCCACCACCCGCTTCACGAGGCCAAAATAACTGCTAGGTATAGCTTCGGCTGGCCATAGTCGGATTATTAAATCCTTCATGGCCAGCTCGGCCAACTGTTTCAGTTGATCGGCAAAGGGCACCGGATGTTTTGGCACAGCATACTCAGACCAGAACAGCTCTCCATGGAATTCCCTTCCCTGGCTCGGAAGAACTCCGCAGCATCGGACATGCTGTGTGGCAGATCCGCAAAAGCCCCTGGGCAAGTCCGAATCCGGGTTAGTAAAAGGTACTTCTTCTCCGCTTACTTGCTTTGCATGTTAAAAGCCTTACCCGCTGCGATCTTCTTGGCCTCCTAGATCTCCTGGAGAGCGTCCCGGGCCTCATTCCGTGCGGCCTCTGCGCTCTGGCAAGCCTTGGTAAGTTCGGTCTCTCGAACCGATGCCTCGCGCTCCAAGGCCTCACACTTCTTCACCGCGTCCTGGAGCTCCTGCTGGACCTCGCCGACCTGGGCCTTGAGCTTCTTACGGGCGGCTTGCTGCTGGACAGCCTTCCCCTCGGCTTTGGTCAGGGCATTTTTCAAGGCCTCGACCTCGGTCGCCGCCCCTACACATATTATGACACTCCGGTCAATACTCACCGCCTACTCTTTTCGAATACACAGCAAGTCGTTACTCGCCTTGCTTCTCGCGGAGCTAAATCTTCACCTCGCCGAGCTTGTTCTCAGTCCGCTCCAACCTCTGCTTTAGTTCAGAGACTTCGGCAGCATGCGAGGTCACGGCCAACAGCGACGCCTGCTTATTCATACATATCAAATTAGTCTCCTACAAAAGATTGATCCTCTGTCCGGCCTTTCTTTCCGAACACCGGACAGTGTCTCAGGGGCTACTGTCAGCACGGGGTGTTCTCTTTTTACGTGATTACCTCAAAACCTGTCAACAGATTGCTGCAGGCCTCGTTTAGTCTCCTCTTGACGGACTGAACCTTCTCGATCACCATACCCATAAGGATACGGTGCTCGTCCACAATGGAGGCGCCTCGTAGCGCCTCCATCAGGTTATCCGTTGCCCCTGGATGGACAGGGGCCATCGATGGAATTGGCGCACCCCCCTCCTTCGAAGGAAGGGGCGCGCCGGATTCTGGAGCCTTATCGGTCCCCGGAATCACATTCGGCTGAGGGCCGAACTAAATACGTCCCTCCTCGCCAGTCTCCAGGGGGATCTGCTCCCCATGTGTCCAGCAGCGGAGGTCCCGCCTTGTGGCGCCCCCGGACAGCGTCCTGGGCCCCTCCCCGGCTCAGAGCGGCCCTCCGGGACAACACTTCGGTGTCGTCCTTGGCCTCGGGGGAATAAGCGGTCGGCGGTGACATGCTTGCCATTTCTTCCGGATCCAACGAACCCCCAGATGAGGATCACTGGATGCTGTCGCGGGCCGGACTGCAATAGCACAATTAACCACATCAAAACCATATAAAGGAGAGTCCAGGTACACGGGTATACGTGAGTCATAGTACTTACGATGCAGCCAGAGGTTTAGTGCGGAGGCATCGCTCCGGACTGCTATCAACGTCCCACATGGTGTTGACCGCAAGGGAACCCTTCCCCTTCTTGGGCGTTCCCGCCTCCAGATTCGTGGAAGCCCCCCTTTTCTTCTTTCCCTCCTCAGGGGGAGGGTTCTTCCCCTCCTCCTCCTCCTCTTCCTCGTCGTCGTCCTCAGGGAAAAGGAATGGGCTTCTTCGTCTTTGGACGTCACGTCCGAAGCGCCCTTGCAACGGGGGCCACTTTTGGCCCCCTTGGCCATATTTTTGGCCTTCTTCTCCTGCACCTTGTACGGTGCCGGCACCAGCATCTTTGCTAGAGGTGGGATGACCGGTTCTTCAGGCAGCAGAGCCGGACACTAGATCCTCTTCGCCCTCTCCATCTAGTCCTGAAAAAACAATGATAAAAGCTCAGACATCATCCTCGAAACAAACAAGTAGGAGATAGGTTAATAATAACATACCTCGCTGGCAAGGTGTTTAATGTCGTGCCCATGGTCTGAATCTGTGGCCGGCGGTTTCCTGTTGCCCTTAAAGAGCAACTTCCAGGCACCTTCGTGAGTGGTTTCGAAGAGCCTCACCAGGGTTTGGTGCTTCTTCGGATTAAACTCCCACAGAGGGCGTGTGACACCCCAAAATTTTGACCTTGTTTTATTTGTTAAAATTTTGCGAGGAAATAAAACTTTTCCAATTGTCAAGATTTACCCTTTTGTTATTGTGGATTTTTACTTCAAGTGGAAAACTTTCAAGAGGTATTGTTGGACTTGAATACTCTCTATGATAAAACAATTCTTTATCAGTGAATTTAAATTGCAAGATTTGTTTTCTCAGAGCTTTATTCTTTTAAAATGATTTCTTTTGAATTTGGAGCCTGTTTTGCACTACAACCATTTGACAAATGCATTTAAAATTTCCACCAAAATTTGGGGATGTCATGTGATGTTTCCACATCACTTTTTTGCAAAAATACCTTTTGGCCATTGGAGATTTTGAGCTCTACACCAACTTTTCCAATCTGGTCCAGTAGGCACTTTTGCACTACAACCTATTTAAATATTTCTTTAAAAATTATTCCAAGTGTTTGGAGATGTCAGTAGATGCATACAATTCAACTTTATACCAAAACCCAGAGTTTTTCTTTGAAAAATTTGAGTAAAACAACCTCTTTTGCATTCTGGTCCAGTTTGGTGATTTGAACTGCAACCTTATTTTATTTTGCTCTAGTGACCCTGAGCTTGTTCCTACTTGTAGCCCTCCCTTCAAAACCCTTAAGTCCAGGAGAGTGGACTCGTTGGAGGTTTTTAAGTGCATGCAATAAACCCTTTTTCTTTCTGTCCAAAACTGGAGTTTTGCAAAACTTGCACTAACAAGTTTCTGGTTTTGCCCATATGATCTTGCCTTCACCATCCACACCTATAGAGACCCTGATCTGGAGATTTTGGCCACTCCAAGAGTTGCCTAAGTGCACTTGGCATTCTGTCGAGCACTTGGTGTGCATAGTCAGTTTTGGGCATGTTTCCTAGTTTGCACTGTGAACTTGCTCCAATGACCCAGAAACCTTGTCCACTGAACTCCTAGCTGTCTCTATCCTAGTCCTGTTAATTGCCAGCCCCACCCTCGCGCTCTAGACCGCCCTGGCATTTCGTCGAGCAGGTTCCGTGCGTGCTCTGGGCGTGCCTAGAGCGCACGTTTTGCACGCGCGCGCACTGAGCCGCCGTGCCGCACTGCCGCACTCGACGCGACCCGTCCCTGGCCCCTGCTCCACCGCTGAACCGCGCACTAGCTCGCCCCCTCTCCATGCCATCTTTGGCGCCCTGCAGCGCCGCTGGCAGAGCGTTTGGCGGCACGCCGGCGTCGGCAGTGAACCTCTGACATGGACGGCGCCGCCCAAACCACACCAGCGCGCCAGCTGCCCCCTTGAACAGCTCAGTCTTATCCCGAAGCTCGTCGGCACGCGCTCGTCGCCGCGACGTCGCCCTGCAGCTACAGCACGGCTGTCGCCGGCGATCTTATCCTCAGCCGCCGCGGTCCAACCTCGAGCGCCTATTTAAGGGATCCCCGAGCTTGTTCAAGACCTCAGGCAACCTCAGACTTTCCTCCTAGCGCTCCCCAAGCAGTGGATCGACCCGTAGTGGCCATCTTCCTCGTCTCCGGCCAGTTCGGCCGCCGCCGAACTCCGGTGCTATACGTCGCAGCCAGCCACTCTCTCTCCCAACCAGCGCCACCAGTAGCTTCCCCTTGTCCTTGCGGAGCTACCCAGCAACCCAACCTCGATCGGAGACCACCGGAGCCCAAAAACCACTTCACCACCGTAGCCCCCTCCGCCGCGGAGCTCGCCGCCGGCGATTTCTTCCACCCCCGACGACCCAGCGACCACCAAGAGGACCGCCTCGGTCTGGCCGGTCCATCCCCGCCCTCAGATGCCCTCGAGGAGCTGCCGTTCGTCGCCGGCGATCGCCGGAGTCCCGCTCCCGTCGGGCAGAGAAGAGGAGGGAGAGGGAAGAACGATCAAACCTGACCAGTGGGCCCTCTGGACCCACTGTTAGTGACCCGCGCGCCGTCTCCTCTGTTTAAGTGAAAGCGTATACCCACGGAGTACGTCTCCCCTACCCCGAAAGCGTAGTCCCCTCGAAACGTTTTCTTTTCTGGTTTTATTTAAAAACAGAGATTTGACCAAACTTTGACTGGCTATAACTTTTAAAATAAAACTCCAAATGAGTTGATTCCTTTTCCTACCTCTCTCAAATTTCATCTAGTTTATTTTAAGATTTATTTCAAAAATATTTGAGACAACCTTTTGTACTGTGTTTGAAATATGTGTTGTTTGGATTTTTTTTAAATAGGATTTTGGAGAAAAGGGAAAGCTTCCAAAAAGTGCATCCCTTGCATACTCTTGAAGGCAAGCATTTCTGAACTCTGGCATAATATTTTGTTGTAGTGTTCTGATACGATTACAACACCATTTGGCTTGGAGTATGCGTTATCTTTATGTAACGATAAAGTCTCATGCATGAGTGCTTTTTGGAGATATTTTGTGGTCAGCAATGGATACGCTAGTGATTTGGATCATCCTCGTGAGCTCCTCATGCATGCCGGTAGGAAGCCGGGAAAGTCGTGGTCTTGGGTAGACACGAGCTTGTCCCTAGTCCCTCGTCGAGACGAGTATGTCCGGTATGGCATGGTGAGGCTTAATGAGTGGTGATTTATTCCACTAATGGTAATATTGTTGGAGGATACTTGTACCACCTGAGTCGGTCGTAGATCGAGTCTTGATCAGTAACTTCCTTATTTGTTGGTACTACCACTTGTCCCTGTCGCAGACGGGGTATGGTTCAGTAAGTTGTCAACCCCTTACCAAAGCACACACCGTACAGAGAGGCCATAGTGGAAGATACCGGAGGCCTCCGGTAGGCATGCCACTTGGTCCGGGGGCATGGGTGTTTCCGGTTGGGACCGAGAGGGGGGGCACCCCTTAGAGCACGCGAATATAAATTTGATCCCATGCTACGTCGAGGTTGTAGCCTCCCCACTTAGAGTTTTGCTTAGCAGGTGTCGTGGGTGATTCCAGACACCGGTGAGTTAAGCTGGTGTGTGCAGGTCGGGCATGTTTTCAATTAAAAGGCCGTAGGCGGAATTAGTCCTGATGGACTAAATAAATCCGTTACTCGTGGGAAATCGTACTCCCTCTGCAGAGGATATTTCCTGTTGGATAGCCATGTTCATAGTTAAGGACCACAGTCTGAGTGGAATCTAGTAACGGTATTCGGATGGAGAACGAATTAGCTAGAACTCAGTGACGGTCTTCAGATGGAGGAACGGCTAGACTAGATTTTTGTTTATGACCTGTGACATCTGAGGATCATGTTTTAATTTTGTTATTATTATGGACTAACCACTTACACTATGTATTTTATTGAGTATCCCTGGGATGGTTCTACCTCCTGGGTATTCACTGTGATTATTCTTTTATAAGCTCTTTCTGTGGTGTCGCTCAGACGCCCGACTGCGGCATGCCTGTTGTTTATTTATCCTTTATAAGCCCTTTCTGTGGTGTCGCTCAGACGCCCGACTGCGGCATGCCTGTTGTTTATTTATCCTTTATAAGCCCTTTCTGTGGTGTCGCTCAGACGCCCGACTGTGGCATGCTTGTTGTTTATTTATCCTTTATAAGCCCTTTTTGTGGTGTCGCTCAGACGCCCGACTGTGGCATACTGGTTGTTTATTTACCTTTCATAAGCTCTTTCTGTGGTCTCGCTCAGACGCCCGACTGCGGCATCGTTAATTTATCTGCAACCTTTCGGGGAGTCATTTTAGACACTCGCTCAGTGCATTTCTTTTACTTCCGTATTGCACGTCCATATTTTCTCTGCACGCATGCATCACAAATTTTTGTTTACTTCATGGCAGACTTATCATCATGAATGTTTCGGAGCATGATTATCTCCTGATATATTATACCCGTGTTCTTAATGTTTGCGAGTACATTCAAACGTACTCACTGGCTTGTCCCTGGCTATTGTCTTGGCCAGATTTTTCGCGCATGGAGATAAGCATCGCGGTGACAGCCCCGGAATCTACGTATTTGACGATAGCAGCCTCGCGAAGATAGGAGTTATCCTGGTCAGCTGTTCTTGTGGGAAATGGAGTCCCATAGACGCAGATGTACCTAACCGCTTCCGCCCTCAACCATTAGAAACCAAGTGTTGTACTCCTAGGCCACAATGGTCGTGTACTACACATTTTTGTACCTTACTTGGATTTCTTGTATCAAGTTGGTGCCTCATCAGCTAACAGTAATCCTGGGGCTGGTGAGTATAAAGGCCGTTTTTCTGGGAAATTATTACCCCAAAAATCCGGTCGTGACAGGGCGACTTCTGCGCTGGCACGGGAGGATCCGACGAACTAGCATCACCTGGATTACATCGACAAGCTTGACATTCTTGGCTATCATACTTTGAACGCGCGTTTGCAGCGCTATCAGCTCATCGGGCGAACACCGGTCCGGACTCTTCTCGACCCAGAAGGTGAGTCGCATGGGAGCACCGGAGCGGAATTCGGCAGCTGTGGCCCAGGTGGTGCCGCGGGGTTCTGTGATGTTGAACCATTGTTTCTGCCACTCCTTTACTGTCTCCACAAAAGTGCCTTTCGGCCAGGAGACGTTGGACAACTTACTCACCATGGCTCCTCCGCACTCTGCGTGCTGGCCGTCCACCACCTTCGGCTTCACGTTGAAGACTTTGAGCCATAGCCCGAAGTGGGGTTGGATGCGGAGGAAGGCCTCACACACGACGATAAACGCCGAGATGTTGAGGAAAGAGTTCGGGGACAGATCATGGAAATCTATCCCATAATAATACATCAGCCCGCGGACGAAAGGATGGAGTGGGAACCCTAGTCCACGGAAGAAATGAGGGATGAATACCACCCTCTCGTTGAGCTTCGGCGTGGGGACGACTTGTCCTTCGGCCGGCAGACGATGGGCGATTTCCTTCGCCAAGTATCCGGCCGCCCGAAGCTCAGTAATGTCCTCTTCCTTGACGGAGGAGACCATCCACTTGCCCTGACCTCCGGATCCGGACATGGTTGAGTACCAGCTCGAGTGGAAAGGAGATGAGAACTTGGGCGCTGGAGCTCGAGTCTGGAAGGGCGGAGATAGAGAGAGGCGTGGGAGAGGGAGAGGGAATCCTTATCCCCTTATAAAGGCAGTGAATATTGAATGCCTCCCCACTCGCCTTAGAACTCGCCTATTCCCAAGGGCTGTATAAACGGCATGGTTGGGATACCCATGCCCGCATTGATGAGAATCCCACGATAAGGGGACACGATCTCTGCTTTGACAAGATGTGCCAATGGTAACCGCGTCTCGGGACGTGGAGCGGTGAACACAAAAACGGTTTTGAATTATGGACGGTCGAACGTAATGTCGTGCTACGAAAAGTTGTCAGCGGATTCGACTCGTGTAAAATTATATTCTATCTGCGGTTGCGTCTGGTGTGTGACAGGTCCGGATAATATCACCGCACCCGAAGACTATCTTGTAGTTCAGATAGAAGGGAACCCGCCTTGCAATGCCGAAGACAATCTGCGCGCTGGACTCCTCGTCATTGAAGCCAGGTTCAGGGGCTACTGAGGGAGTACTGGACTAAGGGGTCCTCGAGCGTCCGGCCTGTTATCCATGGGCCGGACTGATGGGCTGTGAAGACACGTAGGTCGAAGACTGTACCCGTGTCCGGATAGGACTCTCGTTGGCGTGGAAGGCAAGATTGGCGACCAACTATGAATATTCCTTCTTATGTAACCGACTCTATGTAACCCTAGATCCACCCCCCGGTGTCTATATAAGCCGGAGGGCGTAGTCCGGAAAGGATATACTCCTTACCATAGTCATACAGGCTAGGCTTCTAGGGTTTAGCCATTACGATCTCGTGGTAGATCAACTCTTGTAATACTCATATTCATCAAGATCAATCAAGCAGGAAGTAGGGTATTACCTCCATAGAGAGGGCCCGAACCTGGGTAAACATCGTGTCCCCTGTCTCTTGCAACCATCGACTTTAGACGCATAGTTCGGGACCCCCTACCCGAGATTCGCCGGTTTTGACACCGACAAGGAGTAAAGAGGACTTGTTACTTAATGCTATGGTTGGGTTTTACCTTAATGATCTTTAGTAGTTGCGGATGCTTGCTAGAGTTCCAATCATAAGTACATATGATGCAAGTACGGAAAGTATGTTAGCTCATGCCTCTCCCTCATATAAAATTGCAATAATGATTACCGGTCTAGTTATCAATTGCCTAGGGACAAATCTTTCTCTTGTGTTATAAAAAGCTTTCTACTAAACAACTAACTTTTATTATCTTGCAAATTACTCTTAGTTTTATTCTCACAAAGTACCCATAGTTTTATTTTTGCAAAGTACTTCTAGTTTTACACCTACAAAATAGTTTCATACTTGTTCTAGGTAAAGCAAATGTTAAGTGTGCGTAGATTTGTATTGGTGGTCGATAGAAATTGAAGAGAATATAAATTCTACCTTTAGCTCCTTGTTGGGTTCGATACTCTTATTTATTGAAGAAGCTACAATTGATCCCCTACACTTGTGGGTTATCAATGTTGGAGAGAAAACAAATTTAGATCAATTTGCACACTTGTGATAGACAACATAGACTTAGAAGAGAGCATAATAGAGGGAAACAGGGTCCGAAACAAAACACTCAGTCAAACGAAAGAGAGAACACACAAGGCGATAACTCTGAGTGAGGTGTTGATCGAGCAAACACAAACACAGCAAACAAGAAACAAATAAACACAGAGAAAAGACAAACAACGCCAAAAATTAGCTTCTCAAGCCTGAGAGACAAGCAAGTGATACGTCCATTTTGCATCATGATTTCCTACTATTATTTATATTATTTTTTATCACTATTGACTGAAAAAGGTACAACAGAGATACCTATTCTACGGAACTCCAAATGACCTAAAACTTCACGGAGATTTTATATTGAATATATATAAAATAATGGAGCAAAGAAATACCAGAGGGGGCCCACCAGCTGCTCACAAGGAAAAAAGGCACGACCACCCCCACCCAGGCGTGCCCTGATGCCTTGTGGGGCCCACAGCTGGCCTCACGTGCCCATCTTCTGCTATATGAGGGGTTTTGCGTCGGTGTCAAAACCGGCAGACCTCGGGGTAGGGGGTCCCGAGCTGTGGATCTTGGATCGATGGGTAACAGGAGACGAAGGAGACGGTGTTTACCCAGGTTCGGGCCCTCTTGATGGAGGTAAAACCCTACGTCCTGCTCTTGTTTATATTGCTAATGATGTATCGAGTACAGAGTTGATCTACCTCGAGATCGTATGTTGTGTATGGTTCTAATGATCTAGCACATCTCTATCTACTAGCCTGGCCTTAGCTTATATAATGTACCGGAGGCCTAGGATAACAAGATTCCTAGTCGGCTACATTGTTGGAGAGGAGTCCTTGTCTTGATCACCAAGTATTGTGGAATCTTCCTCGTATATGTCATCAGCTGTCTGAAGAAGCCCATTAGTGAACCGCATGGGGGTCCTCGGCCCAACCCACCTGGTCGGTAGGTGACGTGGTGAGTACCCCCCTAGTCTAGCACACCGTCAGTAGCCCCATGAACCGGTCCTCAAGTTGGGGGTGCTCCTCGGTTCTTTCGAATTGTTCTTCGTCTTTAGCCATCGGTCTTGAAAACTGGTTCAACAAATCTTCCCATCTTCGATCTTGAGGATCACCGAGGTGAATCCGAAGAGTTTACACGTCAGACATCCGAGGAGCCCCTTTAAGTTCTCGGCTTTAAACAATGTCTTGTTATTTTTTACGCCGCACCTCGGTTTTGAAGATTTTCCCGTGCGGCGGTTTCCTCTTGCGTCCGAGCTCCAATTTCGGACTATATCCAAGGTGTCTTTTGTAGCCGAGCTCCAATGCCGGACTATATTCGAGGTGTCTTTTGTAGCCTAGCTCCAACGCCGATATGCATCCGAGGTGTCATAAATTACCTCATTCTTGAAAAACTTTGAAGGAGTTCAGCCGAGCTTAATGCCGAAAATGCCCTCTATGGAGCCAGCTACTTGCATCCGAGCTTTATGCCGGACTACTTCTGAGGTGGTGAACCACCTCGGCCTTGGGCTAATTTTTTGTGGAATGTTTCGATTGATGCAATTTATTCTCTACCGAAATATATAGCCAGTAGCCCAGACTCGGGTTGGGTGTGGCCGACCAACCCGAGGATCGAATCTATCGGGAACTGTTTCATCTATTGAATGTTTTTTGACTACACCGGGGTGCAACTCGGCAGGAGAGATGCCGAACTGTGGGTCAAAAAAATTCCAGAGCAAAACCATCACGCAGAACACCTCGATCAAGAGGATGTGCGCCTCCTGAAAGGAAAACATAAAATAGGTTAAAAGTGTTATAAGCTCTAAAAACCAAAAAACTTGTGCAAAAACTTTACGTCTGAGGTCAATCAAGTTTTTTGGTGGCAATTCGAAAATTGGTCTTAAAATTAGTTTGTGCTTTCGTCGTGCTTTAACATGACACATCCGATCTTAAGACTTCAAGCGGGTCAGCCTTTGGCTTCAACCTTCCATCCTAAAGCCACAATGCTTCTCTTTTAGGCTAATTTAGCGAACTAAACTCGAGCAACTTTATAGAGAAACCAAGCTATCCGGCTATTGACCACACACTCGAGTCAAGAAAGGAGTAGTAGAAAAATAATTTGCAACGACTAAGAAGAAAACACTTATTATGAAAGAACTCATGTAAATTTAAGAACCCCCAGTTAACATGGGAAAAGGAAATTTGTTTTTGACAAACACCATTTTTGACAAATAATTTTTTTGTTTAACACAAATATAATGCTTGGTCGAACCGAACAAAATTTAAAAGATTGGAGGAAATTTGAGCATGAAAGCGACTTAGCTGGTTAATGTGCTCGGCGTCGATGACGAGGTCCGGGCTTGTGGCGGGACGAAGACGTAGTCCTCGGCCTGGCCGAGGTCCCAACCCCCAAGCCCGAGGTGACCAAGCGAGGATCTCAGCGTGACAAAGTAACGATGCAGCATGGTCGATGCGGTGAGGCGAAGCCCCCGGTCCAGCTAACATGACGAAGCTGGTCGGCTGGTGACATCGAAGTCCCCGGAGTAGGTTGATGAAGAGATGGTGATGCCCCCTGTCCAGCCGAGGTGACGGAGTAGCTCGATAAGGTGACGTTACCGCCGCTATACCAGCTGAGGTGTCAAAGCAGGTCAACGTGTTAGACATCGGCTTGAAGAAGCAATGGCCAGGCCAGCCCGACGCAGGGCATAACTTATGACGCGATCAATGCCGGCTTGATTAAGTGACTGTGTGGTGATGCCAGCGCGCCCGACCTACAAAATCCATGGGGCAACGATGTTGGTGAAGATTTAGCCTTCACGATGCCGGACTCTTGATCGGCTCACCGAGGTGATGATCCGATGAGGTTGACCTCGGCTCGATAAAGCAATGATCTGTCTAGCGCAGGTCGATAGCCATGGAGCAACATTGTCGGGTTGGTTTTACACCAACGCGACGGTGAAGATTACCTCGGAAAAGGCTTCAAAATTTGGGGGTACATGTGTGAGGATAACACACAATACCCTAAGAAAAAACTCCTCCAAAAAGGATGTCCAATATCCCATCCATGGAGAAAGATGAACTCGGGTCGGATTCGGATTCGCGTAGAAAACAGATCCGAAAATTGATCCACTCATCGGAAGTTTCCCGAAGTTTGAACGGTCGGATCGAGCTAAAATTTTGAGGGGTGGCAGATATGGGAATTCTGCAGCCAATGAACAGTTGGATCTTCCAAAGGATGTCTGAGATGGACGCTGGGCTCCTTGCCCTAAACTCATCCAGATTCCCATCTAGATTCGACACGGCTCCGTTAGATCAGAGTTTCCCGAAGATTCCTCCATCAGAATGCGATGAACTTTTACAGGGTTGTTCTAGACTCAATTTCGCACAGTTCTACGGAAGCAATCGTCAAAGCGATGCTCGAGGAGGCGACGATCAGCACGGTCGCCCGAGGGCAATGTTGATGTTGAGCCCCCGAGATACATGGATGATTCCTCCATGATCGTGATAGAGATCGGAATTGATATGGATGAAGGCTAATGGGTCGTGTCCGCATCAGTTTTTCCCCAAAGATGAAAGGATGATGCAGCACAGCTACGGTAGGTATTTCCCTTAGTGATGAAACCAAAGGTTATTGAACCAGTAGGAGAACCAAGCAACACTATGTAAACAGTACCTGCACACAAAGAACAAATACTTGCAACCCGACGCGTAAGAGGGGTTGTCAATCCCTCTCGGGTAAAAGATTGGTAAAGATATAATTTGGCAGATGCAAATAAAATAACGGCAAATAAAATTCAGCGGGGTATTTTTGGGTTTTTGATAATATAGATCTAAAAATAAAAGATGCAAATAAATAAAAAGGCAAATAGCAATATAGATTTGAAAATATATGATGAGAAAATAGACCCAGGGTCGTAGATTTCACTAGTGATTTCTCTCGAGAAAATAGCATCCGATGGGTAAACAAACTACTGTTGGGCAATTGATAGAACCTCAAATAATTATGATGATATCCAGGAAATGATCATTATATAGGTATCACATCCAAGATTAGTAGACCGACTCCTGCCTGCATCTACTACTATTACTCCACACATCAACCGCTATCCAGCATGCATCTGGTGTATTAAGTCCATGGAGAAACGGAGTAATGCAATAAGAATGATGACATGATGTAGACGAGATCTATTCATGTAGGAATAGCCCCAATAATGTTATCCTTAATAGCAACGATACATACGTGTCTTGCTGCCCCTTTTGTCACTGGGAAATAACACTGCACGATCGAACCCATCACAAAGCACCTCTTCCCATGGCAAGAAAAATTTATCTAGTCGGCCTAACTAGACCAAAGATTCGAAGAAGAAATACGAGACTATAAGTAATCATGCATATAAGAGATCAAAGAAACTCAAATAACTTTCATGGATAAATAGATCTGATCATAAACTCAAAGTTCATCGGATCCCAACAAACACATCGCAAAAAGAGTTACATCAAATAGATCTCCAAAGAGAACATTGTATTGAGAACCAAAAGAGAGAAGAAGCCATCTAGCTACTGCCTACGGACCCGTAGGTCTACAATGAACTACTCATGCATCATCGGAGAGGCACCAATGAGGATGATGAACCCCTCCGTGATGGTGTCTAGATTGGATCTCGTGGTTCTGGAACTTGCGATGGCTGGACTTGTGTTTCGTCGACTCCCCCAGGTTTTCTAGAATATTTGGGTATTTATAGGGCGAAGAGGCGGTGCGGGAGGCCACCGAGGTGGGCACAACCCACCAGAGCGCGCCTGGGCCCGCAGGCGTGCCAAGGTGGGTTGTGCCCCCTCGAGGCACCCCTCTGGTACTTCTTTGGCCCAACAGGTGTCTTCTGGTCCAGAAAAATTCTCCAAAAAGTTTTGCTGCATTTGGACTCCGTTTGGTACTGATATTCTGCGAAGTAAAAACAAGCAAAAAACAGCAACTGGCACTGGGCGCTATGTCAATAGGTTAGTCCCAAAAAATAATATAAAGTTGTTATAAATGATTGTAAACCATCCAAGAATGATAATATAACAGCATGGAACAATAAAAAATTATAGATACGTTGGAAACGTATCAGCATCCCCAAGCTTAATTCCTGCTTGTCTTCGAGTAGGTAAATGATAAAAACAGAATTTTTGATGTGTAATGATGCCTAACATGTTCATCACATATTCTTTTCTTTTGTAACATGGACATATGGAATTTTATATGGTTCAAAGCAGTAGTCTAGTTTTGACATGAAGATTTCAATACTCAAGCATATCAACAAGCAACCATGTCTTCCAAAATATCAACGCTAAAGCAATTTATCCCTAGCCCACCATGCTTAATCATTGATCCATTCATGAAACACACTCGCATATTAGCTACATCCAATGCTCAAGTACAATCATAGTGCTCCTTAGTTGGTGCTTTATAAGAGAAGATGAAGACTCAAATAAAAATAAAAATTGCATAAAGTAAATAGAAAGGCCCTTCGTAGAGGGAAGTATGGATTTGTAGAGGTGCCAGAGCTCAAAGCAAAAAATTGAGAGATAAAACATTTTGAGAGGTATACTTTTCCCGTCAATGAAAACGACCGAGTAATTACCAACACTTTCCATGCTAGATATATCATAGGCGGTTCCCAAACAGAAAATAAAGTTTATTCCTTTTTCCACCATTCTTCACATTCCACGGCTAGCCGTATCCACGGGTGCCGTCCATACCAACACTTTCCAAGGAATTTATTAGTTGACAACATAACGTAAATTTCTTTTTCATTTCCGGACTAGGCATCCGTATTACCGCCATACTCTCGTGCAGTGACAAGTGAATGAACACTCATCTTGAGAATATAACACATCTATCATAGAAAATATTGGCCACCCCCTGCAGCTTCATGAGCAGTACGGGCACACAAAAAGGAAATTTATTTTGAAAATTAGAGATGGAACATACAAATTTGCTTAGAACGGCACGGAAATACCGCATATAGGTAGGAATGGTGGACTCATATGGCAAAAATGGTTTTAAGGATTTTGGATGCACAAGTAGTATTCCTACTTAGTACAAATGGAGGCTAGCAAAAAGATTGAGAAGCAACCAACCGTGAAACAAAAAATCACGTAGGCGAGCATTAAGCATAACTAACACCGAATAATGCACCACAAGTAGGATGTAATTTCATTGCATAACTATTGAATTTCATGCTTGCATAGGGAATCACAGACCTTAACACCAATATTCTTACTAAATCATAATCACCAACATGACTCACATATTACTATCACATATCTCAAAATTATTACAAAGAATCAAGCTTATTTTGTCCAATGATCTTCATGAAAGTTTTTATTATATCCCTCTTGAATATCTATCACTTTGGGACTAATTTCATATGTTGCTTTTGATTAGCTCAAACAAATTTAAGTAAAGAACATGAGCATAATTTGTTTTTCGTTTCTCAAAATAATATAAGTGAAGCATGAGAGAATTTATTCAGAAATTTACTAACTCTCAAATAAATCTAAGTGAAGCATGAGAGCATTTCTTCAAAAATATTAAAGCACGCCGTGCTCAAAAAGATATAAGTGAAGCACTAGCGCAATTCCATAGCTCAAAAAATTTAAGTGAAGCATAAAGAGCAATTCTAACAAATCATAACATAATTATGGCTCTCTCAAATAGGTCTGTCCAGAAAGGATACTTGTGATTAACTAAAAATAAAAACAAGCAAAGGCTCATTTCATACAAGTCGCTCCAAGCAAAACTCATGATGTCTGATGAATAAAAATATAGCTTCAAGTAAAATATCGATGGTCGTTGGAAGAAAGAGAGGATGCCACTCGGGGCATCCCCAAGCTTAATTGCTTGTTCCTCCTTGGATATTATCTTGGGGTACCATGGGGCATCCCCAAGATTAGGCTCTTCTTACTCCTTATTCCTGCATCCATCATGACCTCTCCCAAAACTTGAAAACTTCAATCACACAAAACTCAACAAAACCTTCGTGAGATCCGTTAGTATAAGAAAGCAAATCACTACTCTAAGTACCGTTGCAAACCCATTCATATTTTATTTTTGCATTATATCTACTGTATTTCAACTTTACCATGGCTTATACCCCCCCCCCCCCCGATACAAACCATAGATTCATCAAAATAAGCACACAACGCAAAGAAAACAGAATCTGTCAAAAACAGAACATTATGTAATAATCGGAAAACTTCGAATACTTCTGTAACTCCAAAAAATCTAAAAAATTAGGACAACATAGGTAATTTGTATATCTATCTTGTGTAAAAAAATAGGGTTTATCGCGCTTATGTGATTTTTAACAATTCTGCTACTGGCGCACAAAGTTTTTGTTTTTCAACAAGATCAAGTCAACTATCACCCATCATGATCCCAAAGGCTTTACTTGGCACAAACACTGATTAAAACATAAAAACACAATCATAACAGTACAATAATTGTGCAAACACCCAAGATCAGAATGAAAAAGGCAAAAATAAATTTTATTCATTGGGTTGCCTCCCAACAAGCGCTGTCGTTTTATGCCCCCAGCTATCCAACCGTTTATTGCAAACAGTAATCAAAGTATTCATACGATTGAGATTTTCACTAATATGTTCGAGAGGTTCTTTATATTTTTGCAACTCAACCATATGTTTATGCAAATCACCCAACTTGTCTAAAATTTGAACCCTTCTTGAGTAAAAGAAATCCCCTTTTTTTGTTGGTGGAACTCCCAAAATCCCCTCTAGGATCTCATAAAATTCCCTTTAGCGGAGAAATCCAAAAGTTGTCTATGATGCAAAGCTAATCCTATATAAAAAATTCTAAGCAAAATCCTTGCATCCCCTTTTAGGTTGCTAATGCGGTAGGATTCCATTAGCCTATACCAAGTGATGACCCACAAGTATAGGTGATCTACCATAGTCCTTTCAATAAGTAAGAGTGTCGAACCCAATGAGGAGCAGAAGGAAATGACAAGCGGTTTTTAGCAAGGTATTCTCTGCAAGCACTGAAATTATCGATAACAGATAGTTTTGTGATAAGATAATTCGTAATAGGTAACAAGTAACAAAAGTAACTAAGGTGCAGCAAGGTGGCCCAATCCTTTTTATAGCAAAGGACAAGCCTGGATGAACTCTTATATAATGCAAAGCGCTCCCGAGGACACATGGGAATTACTGTCAAGCTAGTTTTCATAATGCTCATATAATTTGCGGTTGTTACTTTGATAATTTGATATGTTCGTGGACCGGTGCTAGGGTGCTGTCCTTACTTGGACAAGCCTCCCACTTATGATTAACCCCTCTCGCAAGCATCCACAACTATGAAAGAAGAATTAAGATAAATCTAACCATAGCATGAAACATGTGGATCCAAATCAGCCCCTTATGAAGCAACACATAAACTAGGGTTTAAGCTTCTATCACTCTAGCAGCCCATCATCTACTAATTACTTCCCAATTCCTTCCCCTAGGCCCAAATCATGGTGAAGTGTCATGTAGTCGACGTTCACATAACTCCACTAGAGGAAAGACAACATACATCTCATCAAAATATCGAACGAATACCAAATTCACATCATTACGTATAACAAGACTTATCCCAACGTAACTACTCACAAAGAATATTCATGTTCATAATCATAGGAGTAATAATTATCATTAAGGATTTGAACTTATGATCTTCCACCAAATAAACCAACTAGCATCAACTATAAGGAGTAATGAACACTACTAGCAACCCACGGGTACCAATCTGAGGTTTTGAGACAAAGATCGGATACAAGAGATGAACTAGGGTTTGAGAGGAGATGGTGCTGGTGAAGATGTTGATGGAGATTGACCCCCTCTCAATGAGAGGATCGTTGGTGACGACGATGGATTTGATTTTCCCCTCCCGGAGGGAAGTTTCCCCGGCAAAACAGCTCCGCCGGCGCCCTAGATTGGTTCTGCCCAGGTTCCGCCTCGAGATGGCGGCGCTTCATCCCGAAAGTTTCCTCTTGATTTTTTCCAGGTAAAAACACATCATATAGCAGAAGATTGGCACCGGAGGCCTGCCAGGGGGCCCACAAGGCAGGGAGCGCGCCCCCACCCTTGTGACTTCCTGGTGGGGCCCCTCTGGTACTTTCTTCGCCCAATATTTTTTATATATTCCAAAATAATTCTCCGTAAATTTTTAGAACTTTTGGAGTTGTGCAGAATAGGTCTCTCGGATTTGCTCCTTTTCCAGTCCAGAATTCCAGTTGCCGGCATTCTCCCTCTTTGTGTAAACCTTGTAAAATAAGAGAGAAAAGGCATAACTATTATGCTATAATGTGCAATAACAGCCCATAATGCAATAAATATCAATATAAAAGCATGATGCAGAACGGACGTATCAACTCCCCCAAGCTTAGACCTCGCTTGTCCTCAAGCGAAAGCCGAAATCGAAAAATATGTGCACATGTTTAGAGTAGAGGTGTCGATAAAATAAAATACGGACATGAGGGCACCCTGATCATTTTTTAGAACAACAACATATATTGTCATATAATTTCTTATGCTAAAGTAACAATTCATTCACAAGGTAAAGTGTGAATCAAAAACTTCATTGGAAACTAACAAACTATAATCTCGGTCATTGAAGCAATTGCAATTTGTCATAACATCGGAAAGAGTCAATACAAGAGCTTTTTAGCAAGTCTGCATACTCAACCGTCATTTAGTCTTTCACAATTGCTAACACTCACGCAATACTTATGGGTTCAAAGCCTCAGTCGGACACAGAGAAAGACAGGGGCTTATAGTTTTGCCTCCCAACCTTTTACCTCAAGGGTAATGTCAACAATAATACTTTATGATAACCTACATCCGAGTGGATATATATATGGATCTTTCTCCAACACATAGTGCTTGCCAAAAAGAAAAAGTGTAAAAAGGAAAGGTGAAGATCACCATGACTCTTGTATAAGGGTAGAAGATAAAAGTGAAAGATAGGCCCTTCGCAGAGGGAAGCAGAGGTTGTCATGCGCTTTTATGGTTGGATGAACAAAATCTTAATGCAAAATAACGTCACTTTATATTGCCGCTTGTGATAAAGAACTTTATTACGCAGTCTGTCGCTTTTATTTCTTCCATATCACAAGTTCGTATAAAGCTTATTTTCTCCACACTAAAAGATCATACATATTTAGAGAGCAATTTTATTGATTGCACCGATGATAACTTACTTGAAGGATCTTACTCAATCCATAGGTAGGTATGGTGGACTCTCAGGGCAAAACTGGTTTAAGGGATATTAGGAAGCACAAGTAGTATATCTACTTGGTGCAAAAATATTTGGCTAGCATAAGAGGGAGAGGCAAACTCAACATGTTGGAGGATCCATGACAATATAACTTCTATCTGGATATAAGCAAACGTAACCCATTATGTTGTCTTCCTTGTCCAACATCAACTTTTTGGCATGTCATATTTTAATGAGTGCTCACAATTACAAAAGATGTCCAAGATAGTATATTTATATGTGAAACCTCTCTTTCTTTATTACTTTCTATTAATTGCAACAATGACCAAAACTATGTTTGTCAACTCTCAACAACTTTCATTCATCATACTCTTTATGTGTGAAGTCATCACTCCCCATAAGATCATTATATGATCTTTTTATTTCTTTTTGTTCTTTCTATCTCTTTTCTTATTCCCTCAAGATCATAGCAAGAAAGCAAGGCCTCAACTTGAAACTACTCTTTATTATATAACTCACAGATTCGATTACATAGATAGATCTCAAAACAAAACTCAAAGCTAGATCATACTAAAATTTTATTCTACTTGATCAAGATATAACCAAAAGGATCAAAGTAAGAAAAATGATAAAAGTAAAGGTGTGATGGTGATACGATACCGGGGCACCTCCCCCAAGCTTGGCACAAGCCAAGGGGAGTGCCCATAGTGTTGGGGAACGTAGTAATTTCAAAAAAATTCCTACGCACACGCAAGATCATGGTGATGCATAGCAACGAGAGGGGAGAGTGTTGTCCACGTACCCTCGTAGACCGAAAGCGGAAGTGTTAGCACAACGCGGTTGATGTAGTCGTACGTCTTCACGATCCGACCGATCAAGTACCGAACGTACAGCACCTCCGAGTTCAGCACACGTTCAGCCCGATGACGTCCCTCAAACTCCGATCCAGCCGAGTGTTGAGGGAGAGTTTCGTCAGCACGACGGTGTGGTGACGATGATGATGTTCTACCGACGCAGGGCTTCGCCTAAGCACCGCTATAGTATTATCAAGGTGGACTATGGTGGAAGGGGCACCGCACACGGCTAAAAGATCAATCGATCAATTGTTGTATCTCTAGGGTGCCCCCTGCCCCCGTATATAAAGGAGCAAGGGGAGAGGTGCGGCCGGCCAGGAGGGGCGCGCCAGGAGGAGTCCTACTCCCACCGGGAGTAGGACTCCCTCCCTTTTCCTTGTTGGACTAGGAGTGGAGGGGGAAAGAGGAGGGAGAGAGGAAGGAAAGGGGGCGCCACCCCCCTCTCCTTGTCCTATTCGGACTAGGGGGAAGGGCGTGCGGCCCTGCCCTGGCCGCCTCTCCTCTCTTCCACTAAGGCCACTATGGCCCATTAAGCCCCCGGGGGGTTCCGGTAACCTCCCGGTACTCCGGTAAAATCCTGATTTCACCCGGAACACTTCCGATATCCAAACATAGGCTTCCAATATATCGATCTTCATGTCTCGACCATTTCGAGACTCCTCGTCATGTCCGTGATCACATTCGGGACTCTGAACAACCTTCGGTACATCAAAACATTTAAACTCATAATATAACTGTCATCGAAACTTTAAGCGTGCGGACCCTACGGGTTTGAGAACTATGTAGACATGACCGAGACACGTCTCCGGTCAATAACCAATAGCGGAACCTGGATGCTCATATTGGCTCACACATATTCTACGAAGATCTTTATCGGTCAGACCGCATAACAACATACATTGTTCCCTTTGTCATCGGTATGTTACTTGCCCGAGATTCGATCGTCGGTATCTCAATACCTAGTTCAATCTCGTTACCGGAAAGTCTCTTTATTCGTTTCGTAATACATCATCCCGCAACAAACTCATTAGTTGCAATGCTTGCAAGGCTTAAGTGATGTGCATTACCAAGAGGGCCCAGAGATACCTCTCCGACAATCGGAGTGCCAAATCTAATCTCGAAATACGCCAACCCAACAAGTACCTTCGGAGACACCTGTAGAGCACCTTTATAATCACCCAGTTATGTTGTGATGTTTGGTAGCACACAAAGTGTTCCTTCGGTAAACGGGAGTTGCATAATCTCATAGTCATAGGAACATGTATAAGTCATGAAGAAAGCAATAGCAACATACTAAACGATTGAGTGCTAAACTAACGGAATGGGTCAAGTCAATCACATCATTCTCCTAATGATGTGATCCCGTTAATCAAATGACAACCCATGTCAATGGCTAGGAAACTTAACCATCTTTGATCAACGAGATGGTCAAGTAGAGGCATACTAGTGACACTCTGTTTGTCTATGTATTCACACATATATTATGTTTCCGGTTAATACAATTCTAGCATGAATAATAAACATTTATCATGATATAAGGAAATAAATAATAACTTTATTATTGCCTCTAGGGCATATTTCCTTTCAGTCTCCCACTTGCACTAGAGTCAATAATCTAGTTCACATCGCCATGTGATTTAACATCAATAGTTCACATCTTTATGTGGTTAACACCCATAGTTCATATCGTCATGTGACCAACACCCAAAGGGTTTACTAGAGTCAATAATCTAGTTCACATCGCTATGTGATTAACACCCAAAGAGTACTAAGGTGTGATCATGTTTTGCTTGTGAGAGAAGTTTTAGTCAACGGGTCTGCCACATTCAGATCCATATGTATTTTGCAAATTTCTATGTCAACAATGCTCTGCACGGACCTACTCTAGCTAATTGCTCCCACTTTCAATATGTATCCAGATTGAGACTTAGAGTCATCTGGATCAGTGTCAAAAATTTGCATCGACGTAACCCTTTATGACGAACCTTTTTGTCACCTCCATAATCGAGAAACATATCCTTATTCCACTAAGGATAATTTTGACCGCTGTCCAGTGATCCACTCCTAGATCACTATTGTACTCCCTTGCCAAAATCAGTGTAGGGTATACAATAGATCTGGTACACAGCATGGCATACTTAATAGAACCTATGGCCAAGGCATAGGGAATGACTTTCATTCTCTTTCTATCTTCTGCCGTGGTCGAGCTTTGAGTCTTACTCAATTTCACACCTTGTAACACAGGAAGAACTCTTTCTTTGACTGTTCCATTTTGAACTACTTCAAAATCTTGTCAAGGTATGTACTCATTGGAAAACTTATCAAGCGTCTTGATCTATCTCTATAGATCTTGATGCTCAATATGTAAGCAGCTTCACCGAGGTCTTCCTCTGAAAAACTCCTTTCAAACACTCTTTTATGCTTTGCAGAATAATTCTACATTATTTCCGATCAACAATATGTCATTCACATATACTTATCGGAAATGTTGTAGTGCTCCCATTCACTTTCTTGTAAATACAGGCTTCACCACAAGTCTGTATAAAACTATATCCTTTGATCAACTTATCAAAGCGTATATTCCAACTCCGAGATGCTTGCACCAGTCTATAGATGGATCGCTGGAGCTTGCATATTTTGTTAGCACCTTTAGGATTGACAAAACCTTCTGGTTGCATCATATACAACTCTTCTTTAATAAATCCAGTAAGGAATGCAATTTTGTTTATCCATTTGCTAGATTTCATAAAATGCGGCAATCGCTAACATGATTCGGACGACTTAAGCATAGATACGAGTGAGAAACTCTCATCGTAGTCAACACCTTGAACTTGTCGAAAACCTTTTGCGACAATTCTAGCTTTGTAGATAGTAACACTACTATCAGCGTCCGTCTTCCTCTTGAAGATCCATTTAATCTCAATGGCTCGCCGATCATTTGGGCAAGTCAATCAAAGTCCATACTTTGTTCTCATACATGGATCCCATCTCAGATTTCATGGCCTCAAACCATTTCGCGGAATCTGGGCTCATCATCGCTTCCTCATAGTTCGTAGGTTCGTCATGGTCAAGTAACATGACCTCCAGAATAGGATTACCGTACCACTCTGGTGTGGATCTCACTCTGGTTGACATATGAGGTTCGGTAGTAACTTGATATGAAGTTACATGATCATCATCATTAGCTTCCTCACTAATTGGTGTAGGAGTCACAGGAACCGGTTTCTGTGATGAACTACTTTCCAATAATGGAGCAGGTACAGTTACCTCATCAAGTTCTACTTTCCTCCCACTCACTTCTTTCGAGAGAAACTCCTTCTCTAGAAAGGATCCATTCTTAGCAACGGATATCTTGCCTTCGGATCTGTGATAGAAGGTGTACCCCAACTGTCTCCTTTGGGTATCCTATGAAGTCACATTTTTCCGACTTGGGTTCGAGCTTATCAGGATGAAACTTTTTCTTATAAGCATTGCAATCCCAAACTTTAAGAAACGACAACTTTGGTTTCTTGCCAAACCACAGTTCATATGGTGTCGTCTCAACGGATTTAGATGGTGCCCTATTTAACGTGAATGCAGCTGTCTCTAATGCATAACCCCAAAACTATAGTGGTAAATCGGTAAGAAACATCATAGATTGCACTATATCAAATAAAGTGCGGTTATGACCTAAGGACACACCATTATGTTGTGGTGTTCCAGGTGGCACGAATTTGTGAAACTATTCCACATTGTTTTAATTTGAAGACCAAACTCGTAACTCAAATATTTGTCTCCGCGATCAGATCGTAGAAACCTTATTTTCTTGTCACGATGATTTTCCACTTCACTCTGAAATTCTTTGAACTTTTCAAATGTTTCAGACTTATGTTTCATCAAGTAGATATACCCATATCTGCTCAAATCATCTGTGAAGGTTAGAAAATAACGATACCTGCCGCGGGCCTCAACACTCATCAGATCGCATACATCAGTATGTATTATTTCCAATAAGCCAGTTGCTTGCTCCATTGTTCCGAAGAACAGAGTTTTAGTCATCTTGCCCATAAGGCATGGTTCGCAAGCATCAAGTGATTCCAAAATCCCATCAGCATGGAGTTTCTTCATGCGCTTTACACCAATATGACCTAAACGGCAGTTCCACAAATAAGTTGCACTATCATTATTAACTTTGCATCTTTTTGGCTTCAATATTATGAATATGTGTATCACTACGATCGAGATCCAACAAACCATTTTCGTTGGTGTGTATGACCATAGAAGGTTTTTATTCATGTAAACAGAACAACAATTGTTCTCTAACTTAAATGAATAACCGTATTGCAATAAACATGATCAAATCATATTCATGCTCAACGCAAACACCAAATAACACTTATTTAGGTTCAATACTAATCCCGAAAGTATAGGGAGTCTGCGATGATGATCATATCAATCTTGGAACCACTTCCAACACACATCGTCACTTCACCCTTAACTAGTCTATGTTTATTCTGCAACTCCCGTTTCGAGTTACTAATCTTAGCAACTGAACTAGTATCAAATACTGAGGGGTTGCTATAAACACTAGTAAAGTACACATCAATAACATGTATATCAAATATACCATTGTTCACTTTGCCATTCATCTTATCCGCCAAATACTTGGGGCAGTTCCGCTTCCAGTGACCAGTTCCTTTGCAGTAGAAGCACTTAGTCTCAGGCTTAGGACCAGACTTGGGCTTCTTCACTTGAGCAGGAACTTGCTTGCCGTTCTTCTTGAAGTTCCCCTTCTTCCCTTTGCCCTTTTCTTGAAACTAGTGGTCTCGTCAACCATCAACACTTGATGTTTTTCTTGATTTCTACCTTCGTCGATTTCAGCATCACGAAGAGCTTGGGAATTGTTTCTGTTATCCCTTGCATATTATAGTTCATCACAAAGTTCTACTAACTTGGTGATGGTGACTAGAGAATTTTGTCAATCACTATTTTATCTGGAAGATTAACTCCCACTTGATTCAAGCGATTGTAGTACTCAGACATTCTGAGCACATGCTCACTAGCTGAGCAATTCTCCTCCATCTTGTAGGCAAAGTACTGTCAGAGGTCTCATACCTCTCGACACAGGCATGAGTATGAAATACCAATTTCAACTCTTAGAACATCTTATATGCTCTGTGGCGTTCAAAACATTTTTGAAGTCCCGGTTCTAAGCCGTAAAGCATGGTGCACTAAACTATCAAGTAGTCATCATACCGAGCTTTTGTCAAACGTTCATAATGTCTGCATCTGCTCCTGCAATAGGTCCGTCACCTAGCGGTGCATCAAGGACATAATACTTCTGTGCAGCAATGAGGTTAATCCTCAGATCACGGACCAAGTCCACATCATTGCTACTAAACATATCAAAATAAAACAGGGGAGCAAAACGCGAGCTATTGATCTACAACATAGATATGCTAATACTACCAGGACTAAGTTCATGATAAATTTAAGTTCAATTAATCATATTACTTAAGAACTCCCACTTAGATAGACATCCCTCTAATCTTCTAAGTGATCACGCGATCCATATCAACTAAACCATGTCCGATCATCACGTGAGATGGAGTAGTTTCAATGGTGAACATCACCTATGTTGATAATATCTACTATATGATTCACACTCGACCTTTCGGTCTCAGTGTTCTGAGGCCATATCTGTTATATGCTAGGCTCGTCAAGTTTAACCTGAGTATTCCGCGTGTGCAACTGTTTTGCACCCGTTGTATTTGAACGTAGAGCCTATCACACCCGATCATCACGTGGTGTCTCAGCACGAAGAACTTTCGCAACGGTGCATACTCAGGGAGAACACTTGTACCTTGATAATTAGTGAGAGATCATCTTATAAAGCTACCGTCGAACTAAGCAAAATAAGATGTATAAAAGATAAACATCACATGCAATCGAAATATGTGACATGATATGGCCATCATCATCTTGTGCCTTTGATCTCCATCTCCAAAGCATCATCATGATTTCCATCGTCACCGGCATGACACCATGATCTCCATCATCTTGATCTATATCAATGTGTCGTCACATGGTCGTCTCGCCAACTATTGCTCTTGCAACTATTGCTATCGCATAGCGATAAAGTAAAGCAATTATTTGGCGCTTGCATCTTATGCAATAAAGAGCCAACCATAAGGCTTCTGCCAGTTGCCGATAACTTCAAAAAAACATGATCATCTTATACAACAATTTATATCTTATCACGTCTTGACCATATCACATCACAACATGCCCTGCAAAAACAAGCTAGATGTCCTCTACTTTGTTGTTGCAAGTTTTACGTGGCTGCTACGGGCTGAGCAAGAACCGTTCTTACCTACGCATCAAAACCACAATGATAGTTCGTCAAGTTAGTGCTATTTTAACCTTCACAAGGACCGGGCGTAGCCACACTCGGTTCAACTAAAGTTGGAGAAACTGACACCCGCTAGTCACCTGTGTGCAAAGCACGGCGGTAAAACCAGTCTCGCGTAAGCGTACGCGTAATGTCGGTCCGGGCTGCTTCATCCAACAATACCGCCAAACCAAAGTATGACATGCTGGTAAGCAGTATGACTTGTATCGCCCGTGACTCACTTGTGTTCTACTCGTGCATATAACATCAACGCATAAAACCTGGCTCGGATGCCACTGTTGGGGAATGTAGTCATTTCAAAAAAATTCCTACGCACACGCAAGATCATGGTGATGCATAGCAACGAGAGGGGAGAGTGTTGTCCACGTACCCTCGTAGATCGAAAGCGGAAGCGTTAGCACAACGCGGTTGATGTAGTCGTACGTCTTCACGATCTGACCGATCAAGTACCGAACGCACGGCACCTCCGAGTTCAGCACACGTTCAACCCAATGACGTCCCTCGAACTCCGATCCAGCCGAGTGTTGAGGGAGAGTTTCGTCAGCACGACGGCGTGGTGACGATGATGATGTTCTACCGACGCAGGGCTTCGCCTAAGCACCGCTACAGTATTATCGAGGTGGACTATGGTGGAAGGGGGCACCGCACACGGCTAAAAGTTCAAACGATCAATTGTTGTATCTCCCCTGCCCTCCTATATAATGGAGCAAGGGGAGAGGTGCGGCCGGCCAGGAGGGGCGCGCCAGGAGGAGTCCTACTCCCACCGGGAGTAGGACTCCCTCCCTTTTCCTTGTTGGACTAGGAGTGGAGGGGGAAAGAGGAGGGAGAGAGGAAGGAAAGGGGGGCGCCACCCCCCTCTCCTTGTCCTATTCGGACTAGGGGGGAGGGGCACGCGGCCCTGCCCTGGCCGCCTCTCCTCTCTTCCACTAAGGCCCACTAAGGCCCATTAAGCCCCCGGGGGGTTCCGGTAACCTCCCGGTACTCCGGTAAAATCCCGATTTCACCCGGAACACTTCCGATATCCAAACATAGGCTTCCAATATATCAATCTTCATGTCTCGACCATTTCAAGACTCCTCGTCATGTCCGTGATCACATCCGAGACTCCGAACAACCTCGGTACATCAAAACATATAAACTCATAATATAACTGTCATCGAAACTTTAAGTGTGCGGACCCTACGGGTTCGAGAACTATGTAGACATGACTGAGACACGTCTCCGGTCAATAACCAATAGCGGAACCTGGATGCCCATTTTGGCTCCCACATATTCTACGAAGATCTTTATCGGTCAGACCGCATAACAACATACGTTGTTCCCTTTGTCATCGGTATGTTACTTGCCCGAGATTCGATCGTCGGTATCTCAATACCTAGCTCAATCTCGTTACCGGCAAGTCTCTTTACTCGTTCCGTAATACATCATCTCGCAATAAACTCATTAGTTGCAATGCTTGCAAGGCTTAAGTGATGTGCATTACCGAGAGGGCCCAGAGATACCTCTCCGACAATCGGAGTGACAAATCCTAATCTCGAAATACGCCAACCCAACAAGTACCTTTGGAGACACCTGTAGAGCACCTTTATAATCACCTAGTCACGTTGTGACGTTTGGTAGCACACAAAGTGTTCCTCCGGTAAACGGGAGTTGCATAATCTCATAGTCATAGGAACATGTATAAGTGATGAAGAAAGCAATAGCAACATACTAAACGATTGAGTGCTAAGCTAACGGAATGGGTCAAGTCAATCACATCATTCTCCTAATGATGTGATCCCGTTAATCAAATGACAACCCATGTCAATGGCTAGGAAACTTAACCATCTTTGATCAACGAGCTAGTCAAGTAGAGGCATACTAGTGACACTCTGTTTGTCTATGTATTCACACATGTATTATGTTTCCGGTTAGTACAATTCTAGCATGAATAATAAACATTTATCATGATATAAGGAAATAAATAATAACTTTATTATTGCCTCTAGGGCATATTTCCTTTCACATACCCATGTATTCATGTCTCTTTCTTCGGAGGTGGTGATGATGGACTTGTCGATGGTGTAGTGTCACACTTCAAGCTCAGGAGGTACTCCAATCTACGAATGATGCTCTGGAGGGCGATGATGTGCTCTTGCAATAGAATATTTTCATGAGTGAGATATTTATTTTGAACACGAACCGTTTCAATGATCTTAAAAGCTTCAATTTCAATAGGGGTAAGATGATTTTAGTATGGTTGAAGGATGTCTTCTTCTTCTGCTGCTGCTGGAAGTTGATCTTACTACCCTCGATGGCGTCCCCAGGTTCTTCTCCCTTCATCTCCATCTTCATCAGCCAAGCATCCCCTTCTTGTTTGTTAGAGGGAGGAGAAGACATGATGCCTGGCCTTGAAAACTATGGCAGAAAACAGCTCAAAACAAAAACAGGAGATATTGTCGTAATACGGTGGTCAAAACCTTCGGGAGATTATATAATGAATTTTTACCTACCAAAAGAAGTGTTGTTCAAGAAGACGGAGTCCAGAGGGCACACGAGGTGGCCACAAGGCACAGGGACGCACCCAGGGGGTAGGGCGCGCCCCCTACCTTGCCGCTTCCTCCTGCACTCTTTGGACTACTTCTAATTTTCTTAATTTTTTAAATATTCCAAAATGGATAAAAATTGCCAATTAGAACAGTTTTGGAGTCGGTTTACTTACCGTACCACATACCTATTCCTTTTTGGAGTCTGAGACGTTCTAGAAAGTATCCCTTATGTACTCCTTCGGTGTTTGAAGGAAATATGCCCTAGAGGCAATAATAAAGTTATTATTTATTTCCTTATTTCATGATAAATGTTTATTATCCATGCTAGAATTGTATTAACCGGAAACATAATACACGTGTGAATACATAGACAAACATAGTGTCACTAGTATGCCTCTACTTGACTAGCTCGTTAATCAAAGATGGTTAAGTTTCCTAACCATAGACATGAGTTGTCATTTGATTAACGGGATCACATCATTAGGAGAATGATGTGATTGACTTGACCCATTCCGTTAGCTTAGCACTTGATCGTTAAGTATGTTGCTATTGTTTTCTTCATGACTTATACATGTTCCTATGACTATGAGATTATGCAAGTCCCGTTTACCGGAGGAACACTTTGTGTGCTACCAAACATCACAATGTAACTGGGTGATTATAAAGGTGCTCTACAGGTGTCTCCGAAGGTACTTGTTGAGTTGGCGTATTTCAAGATTAGGATTTGTCACTCTGATTGTCGGAGAGGTATCTCTGGGCCCACTCGGTAATGCACATCACTATAAGCCTAGCAAGCATTGCAACTAATGAGTTAGTTGCGGGATGATGTATTATGGAACGAGTAAAGAGACTTGCCGGTAACGAGATTGAACTAGGTATTGAGATACCAACGATCGAATCTCGGGCAAGTAACATACCGATGACAAAGGGAACAACGTATGTTGTTATGCGATTTGACCGATAAAGATCTTCGTAGAATATGTGGGAGCCAATATGAGCATCCAGGTTCCGCTATTGGTTATTGACCGGAGACGTGTCTCGGTCATGTCTACATAGTTCTCGAACCCGTAGGGTCCGCACGCTTAAAGTTCGATGACGGTTACATTATGAGTTTATGTGTTTTGATGTACCGAAGGTAGTTCGGAGTCCCGGATGTGATCACGGACATGACGAGGAGTCTCGAAATGGTCGAGACGTAAAGATCGATATATTGGACAACTATATTTGGATACCGGAATGGTTCCGGGTGAGATCGGGATAATACCGGAGCACCGGGAGGCTATCGGAACCCCCCGGGAGGTATATGGGCCTTAATGGGCTTTAGTGGAAAGGAGGGGAAAGGAGCAAGGGAGGCCCCCCCAAGCCCAATCCGAATTGGGAGGCCCCCCCCTTTCCTTCCTCCCTCCTTCCTCTTCCTTCCCTCTCCCTCTCCAAATAGGAAAGGAGGAGTCCTACTCCCGGTGGGAGTAGGACTCCCCCCTTGGGCGCGCCTCCTCCCCTTGGCCGGCCCTCTCCTCCCCCCTTTATATACGGAGGAGAGGGGCACCCCATAGACACAACAATTGATCTCTTGGATCTTTTAGCCGTGTGCGGTGCCCCTCTCCACCATAGTCCACCTCGATAATATCGTAGTGGTGCTTAGGAGAAGCCCTGCGTCGGTAGAACATCATCACCGTCACCATGCCGTCGTGCTGACGGAACTCTCCCTCAAAGCTCGGCTGGATCGGAGTTTGAGGGACGTCATCGAGTTGAACGTGTGCAGAACTCGGAGGTGCCGTACGTTCGGTACTTGATCGGTCGGATCATGAAGACGTATGACTACATCAACCGCGTTGTGCTAACGCTTCCGCTTTCGGTATAAAAGGGTACGTAGACACAATCTCCCCTCTCGTTGCTATGCATCACTATGATCCTGTGTGTGCATAGGAATTTTTTTGAAATTACTACGTTCCCAACAGTGGCATCCGAGCCCGGTTTTATGCGTAGATGTTATATGCACGAGTAGAACACAAGTGAGTTGTGGGCGATACAAGTCATAATGCTTACCAGCATGTCACACTTTGGTTCGGCGGTATTGTTGGATGAAGCGGCCCGGACCGACATTACGCGTACGCTTACGCGAGACTGGTTCTACCGACGTGCTTTGCACACAGGTGGCTGGCGGGTGTCAGTTTCTCCAACTTTAGTTGAACCGAGTGTGGCTATGACCGGTCCTTGAGAAGTTAAAATAGCACTAACTTGACGAAATATCGTTGTGGTTTTGGTGCGTAGGTAAGAACGGTTCTTGCTCAGCCCGTAGCAGCCACGTAAAACTTGCAACAACAAAGTAGAGGACGTCTAACTTGTTTTTGCAGGGCATGTTGTGATGTGATATGGTCAAGGCATGATGCTATATTTATTGTATGAGATAATCATGTTTTGTAACCGAGTTATCGGCAACTGGCAGGAGCCATATGGTTGTCGCTTTATTGTATGCAATGCAATCGCCCTGTAATTGCTTTACTTTATCACTAAGCTGTAGCGATAGTCGTAGAAGAAATAGTTGGCGAGACGACAACGATGCTACGATGGAGTCAAGGTGTCGCGCCGGTGACGATGGTGATCATGACGGTGCTTTGGAGATGGAGATCAGAAGCACAAGATGAAGATGGCCATATCATATCCCTTATATTGATTGCATGTGATGTCTATCTTTTATGCATCTTATTTTGCTTAGATCGACAGTAGCATTATAAGATGATCTCTCACTAAATTTCAAGGTATAAGTGTTCTCCCTGAGTATGCACCGTTGCGAAAGTTCTTCATGCTGAGACACCACATGATGATTGGGTGTGATAAGCTCTACGTTCAAATACAACGGGTGCAAAACAGTTGCACACGCGGAATACTCAGGTTAAACTTGACGAGCCTAGCATATGCAAATATGGCCTCGGAACACTGAGACCGAAAGCTCGAGCATGAATCATATAGTAGATATGATCAACATAGTGATGTTCACCATTGAAAACTACTCCATCTCACGTGATGATCGGACATGGTTTAGTTGATTTGGATCACGTGATCACTTAGATGATTAGAGAGATGTCTATCTAAGTGGGAGTTGTTAAGTAATATGATTAATTGAACTTTAATTTATCATGAACTTAGTCCTGGTAGTATTAGCATATCTATGTTGTAGATCAATAGCTCGCGATGTTGCTCCCTGTTTATTTTGATATGTTCCTAGAGAAAAACTATGTTGAAAGATGTTAGTAGCAATGATGAAGACTTGGTCCATGATCTGAGTATTATCCTCATTGCTGCACAGAAGAATTATGTCCTTGATGGAACGCTAGGTGAAGGACCTATTGCAGGAGCATATGCAGACGTTATGAACGTTTGGCAAAGCTCGGTATGATGACTACTTGATAGTTTAGTGCACCATGCTTTATGGCTAAGAATCGGGGCCTCAAAGACATTTTGAACGCCACGGAGCATATGAGATGTTCCAAGAGTTGAAATTAGTATTTCAGACTCATGCCCATGTCGAAAGGTATGAGACCTTTGACAAGTACTTTGCCTAAAAGATGGAGGAGAATAGCTCAGCTAGTGAGCATGTGCTCAGAATGTCTGAGTACTACAATCACTTGAATCAAGTGGGAGTTAATCTTCCAGATAAGATAGTGATTGACAAAGTTCTCTAGTCACTATCACCAAGTTACTAGAACTTCGTAATGAACTATAATATGCAAGGGATAACGGAAACGATTCCCAAGCTCTTTGTGATGCTGAAATCGACGAAGGTAGAAATCAAGAAAAGCATCAAGTGTTGATGGTTGACAAGACCACTAGTTTCAAGAAAAGGGCAAAGGGAAGAAAGGGAACTTCAATAAGAATAGCAAGCAAGTTGCTGCTCAAGTGAAGAAGCCCAAGTCTAGACCTAAGCCTGAGACTAAGTGCTTCTACTGCAAAGGGACTGGTTACTGGAAGCGGAACTGCCCCAAGTATTTGGCGGGTAAGAAGGATGGCAAAGTAAACAAAGGTATATTTGATATACAGATTATTGATGTGTACTATACTAGTGTTTATAGCAACCCCTCAGTATTTGATACTAGTTCAGTTGCTAAGATTAGTAACTCGAAACGGGAGTTGCAGAATGAACAGAGACTAGTTAAGGGTGAAGTGACGATGTGTGTTGGAAGTGGTTCCAAGATTGATATGATCATCATCGCACACTACCTATACTTTCGGGATTAGTGTTGAACCTAAATAAATGTTATTTCGCGTTTGCGTTGAGCATGAATATGATTTGATCATGTTTATTGCAATACGGTTATTCATTTAAAGTTGGAGAATAATTGTTGTTCTGCTTACATGAATAAAACCTTCGATGGTCATACACCCAATGAAAATAGTGTGTTGGATCTCGATCGTAGTGATACACATATGCATAATATTGAAGCCAAAAGATGCAAAGTTAATAATGATAGCGCAACTTATTTGTGGCACTGTCGTTTAGGTCATATTGGTGTAAAGCGCATGAAGAAAATCCATGCTGATGGGCTTTTGGAATCACTTGATTATGAATCAGTTGATGCTTGCGAACCATGCCTCATGGGCAAGATGATTAAGACTCCGTTCTCCGGAAGAATGGAGCAAGCAACAGACTTGTTGGAAATAATACATACTGATGTATGCAGTCCGATGAGTGTTGAGGCTCACGGCAGGTATCATTGTTTTCTGACCTTCACAGATGATTTGAGCAGATATGGGTATATCTACTTGATGAAACATAAGTCTGAAACATTTGAAAAGTTCAAAGAATTTCAGAGTGAAGTAGAGAATCATCATAACAAGAAAATAAAGTTTCTACGATCTGATCGTAGAGGCAAATATTTGAGTTACGAGTTTGGCCTTCAATTAAAACAATGTGGAATAGTTTCACAAACTCATGCCACCTGGAACACCACAGCATAATGGTGTGTCCGGACGTCATAACCGTACTTTATTGGATATAGTGCAATCTATGATGTTTCTTACCGATTTACCACTATTGTTTTGGGGTTATGCATTAGAGACATCTGCATTCACGTTAAGAGGGCACCACCTAAATCGAGACGGCACCGTATGAACTGTGGTTTGGCAAGAAACCAAAGTTGTCGTTTCTTAAAGGTTGGGGTTGCGATGCTTATGTGAAAAAGTTTCATCCTGATAAGCTCAAACCCAACTCAGAGAAGTGCGTCTTCATAGGATACCCAAAGGAGATAGTTGGGTACACCTTCTATCACAGATCCGAAGGCAAGACATTCGTTGCTAAGAATGGATCCTTTCTAGAGAAGGAGTTTCTCTCGAAAGAAGTGAGTGGGAGGAAAGTAGAACTTGATGAGGTAACTCTACCTGCTCCCTTATTTGAAAGTAGTTCATCACAGAAATCTGTTCCTGTGACTCCTACACAAATTAGTGAGGAAGCTAAAGATGATGATCATGTAACTTCAGATCAAGTTACTACCGAACCTCGTAGGTCAACCAGAGTGAGATCCGCACCAGAGTGGTATGGTAATCCTTTCCTGGAGGTCATGTTACTTGACCATGACGAACCTATGAACTATGAGGAAGCGATGATGAGCCCAGATTCCGCGAAATGGCTTGAGGCCATGAAATCTGAGATGGGATCCATGTATGAGAACAAAGTGTGGACATTGGTTGACTTGCCCGATGATCGGCAAGCCATAGAAAATAAATGGATCTTCAAGAGGAAGACGGACGCTGATAGTAGTGTTACTACGATGAGATTTTCTCACTCGTAGCGATGCTTAAGTCTGTCCAAATCATGTTAGCAAATTGCCACATTTTATGAAGGGACAATTGCATTTTTACCCCTAGTTGGTTCCTACCCACGGGTTTTGCCCTTACTTTTTGAGCTTGCTCAGTTTTGCCCTTACTTTTTCCGCCGTGGTCCCTCGAATGCCCTTTGACCGTTTGACCAAAACTTTTAAAATTCATAACTAATTCATATGAACTCAGAAAAATGAAAATAAGATATCAAAATGTTCAGATAAACATTACCTTTATGTGCGTATCATTTTCATTTAGGACAAAAGCACCCTTTAAACTATCTGAGGTAATTAATCTTATTAACATTATTAAAAATAAAAAGGTATAAACAATATTTTTTCATTAATAAAAATTACATGCAAATGTAGGTGATGTTTTATGAACATCCAGATATCTTATTTGCATTTTTCCGAGTTTGTATCATCTTGTTAAGAATGTTCTAACGACTTTGACCATTATTTGGAAACTTCATAACAAGTTGATATGAACACGGAAAAATGCAAATAAGATATCAGGATGTTCAGAAAACATCACCTACATTTGCATGTAATTTTTATTCATGAAAAAAATATTGTTTATACCTTTTTATTTTTAATAATGTTAGTAACATTAATTACCTCAGGTAGTGTAAAGGGTGCTTTTGTCCTGAATGCAAATGATATGCACATAAAGGTAATATTTATCTGAACATTTTGATATCTTATTTGCATTTTTCTGAGTTCATATGAATTAGTTATGAATTTTCAAAGTTTTGGTCAAACGGTCAAAGGGCATTCGAGGGACCTCGACAGAAAAAGTAATGGCAAAACTGAGCAAGCTCGAAAAGTAAGGGCAAAACCCGTGGGTAGGAACCAACTAGGGGTAAAAATGCAATTGTCCCATTTATGAAATGTGGCAAACGGATGTCAAAACTACCTTCCTTAATGGATTTCTTAAAGAAGAGTTGTATATGATGCAACCAGAAGGTTTTGTCGATCCTAAAGGTACTAACAAAATGTGCAAGCTCCAGCGATCCATCTATGTGAAGGAAATATGCCCTAGAGGCAATAATAAAGTTATTATTTATTTCCTTATTTCATGATAAATGTTTATTATTCATGCTAGAATTGTATTAACCGAAAACTTGATACATGTGTGAATACATAGACAAACATAGTGTCACTAGTATGCCTCTACAAGACTAGCTCGTTATTCAAAGATGGTTGAGTTTCCTAGCCATAGACATGAGTTGCCATTTGATTAACGGGACCACATCATTAGGAGAATGATGTGATTGACTTGACCCATTCCGTGAGCTTAGCACTCGATCATTTAGTATGTTGCTATTGCTTTCTTCATGACTTATACATGTTCCTATGACTATGAGATTATGCAACTCCCATTTACCGGAGGAACACTTTGTGTGCTATCAAATGTCACAACGTAACTAGGTGATTATAAAGGTGCTCTACAGGTGTCTCCGAAGGTACTTGTTGGGTTGGCATATTTCGAGATTAGGATTTGTCACTCCGATTGTCGGAGACGTATCTCTGGGCCCTCTCGGTAATGCACATCACTTAAGCCTTGCAAACATTGCAACTAATGAGTTTGTTGCGGGATGATGTATTACGGAACGATTAAAGAGACTTGCCGGTAACGAGATTGAACTAGGTATTGAGATACCGATGATCAAATCTCGGGCAAGTAACATACCGATGACAAAGGGAACAACATATGTTGTTATGCGGTCTGACCGATAAAGATCTTCGTAGAATATGTGGGAGCCAATATGAGCATCCAGGTTCCGCTATTGGTTATTGACCGCAGACGTGTCTCGGTCATGTCTACATAGTTCTCGAACCCGTAGGGTCCGCATGCTTAAAGTTTCGATGACAGTTATATTATGAGTTTATATGTTTTGATGTACCGAAGGTTGTTCGGAGTCCTGGATGTGATCACAGACATGACGAGGAGTCTCGAAATGGTCGAGACATGAATATTGATATATTGGAGTCCTATGTTTGGATATCGGAAGTGTTCCGGGTGAAATCGGAATTTTACCGGAGTACCGGGAGGTTACCGGAACCCCCCGGGGCTTAATGGGCCATAGTGGGCCTTAGTGGAAGAGAGGAGAGGCGGCCAGGGCAGGGCCGCGCGCCCCTCCCCCTAGTCCGAATAGGACAAGGAGAGGGGGCGGCGCCCCCCCCTTTCCTTCCTCTCTCCCTCCTCTTTCCCCCTCCACTCCTAGTGCTGGGCCGGGAGTAGGACTCCTCCTGGCGCGCCCCTTCTGGCCGGCCGCACCTCTCCCCCTTGCTCCTTTATATATGGGGGCAGGGGGCACCCTAGAGACACAACAATTGATCTCTTGATCTCTTAGCCATGTGCGGTGCCCCCCTCCACCATAATTCACCTCGATAATATCGTAGCGGTGCTTAGGCGAAGCCCTGCGTCGGTAGAACATCATCATCTTCACCACGCCGTCGTGCTGACGGAACTCTCCCTCAAAGCTTGGCTGGATCGGAGTTCGAGGGACGTCATCGAGCTGAACGTGTGCTGAACTCGGAGGTGTCGTGCGTTCGGTACTTGATCGGTCGGATCATGAAGACGTACGACTACATCAACCGCGTTGTGCTAACGCTTCCGCTTTCGGTCTACGAGGGTGCGTGGACAACACTCTCCCCTCTCGTTGCTATGCATCACCATGATCATGTCTGTGCGTAGGAATTTTTTTGAAATTGCTACGTTCCCCAACAGTGGCATTCGAGCCAGGTTTTAAGCGTTGATGTAATATGCACGAGTAGAACACAAGTGAGTTGTGGGCGATATAAGTCATACTGCTTACCAGCATGTCACACTTTGGTTCGGCGGTATTGTTGGATGAAGCGGCCCAGACCGACATTACGCGTACGCTTACGCGAGACTGGTTCTACCGACGTGCTTTGCACACAGGTGGCTGGCGGGTGTCAGCTTCTCCAACTTTAGTTGAACCGAGTGTGGCTACGCCCAGTCCTTGAGAAGGTTAAAACAGCACTAACTTGATGAACTATCGTTGTGGTTTTGATGCGTAGGTAAGAACGGTTCTTGCTCAGCCCGTAGCAGCCACGTAAAACTTGCAACAACAAAGTAGAGGATGTCTAACTTGTTTTTGCAGGGCATGTTTTGATGTTATATGGTCAAGACGTGATGAGATATAAGTTGTTGTATAAGATGATCATGTTTTGTTGAAGTTATCGGCTACTAGCAAAAGCCTTATGGTTGTCTCTTTATTGCATAAGATGAAGCGCCAAATAATTGCTTTACTTTATCGCTATGCGATATCAATAGTTGCAAGAGCAATAGTTGGCGAAACGACCATGTAACGACACATTGATATAGATCAAGATGATGGAGATCATGGTGTCATGCCAGTGACGATGGAGATCATGACGATGCTTTGGAGATGGAGATCAAAGGCACAAGATGATGATGGCCATATCATGTCACATATTATGATTGCATGTGATGTCTATCTTTTATACATATTATCTTGCTTTGATTGACGGTAGCATTATAAGATGATCTCTCACTAAATTATCAAGGTACAAGTGTTCTCCCTGAGAATGCACCGTTGCGAAAGTTTTTCGTGCTGAGACACCACGTGATGATCGGGTGTGATAGGCTCTACGTTCAAATACAATGGGTGCAAAACAGTTGCACACGCGGAATACTCAGGTTAAACTTGACGAGCCTAGCATATAACAGATATGGCCTCGGAACACTGAGACCGAAAGGTCGAGCGTGAATCATATAGTAGATATGATCAACATAGTGATGTTCACCATTGAAACTACTCCATCTCACGTGATGATCGGACATGGTTTAGTTGATATGGATCACGTGATCACTTAGAAGATTAGAGGGATGTCTATCTAAGTGGGAGTTCTTAAGTAATATGATTAATTGAACTTTAATTTATCATGAACTTAGTCCTGGTAGTATTAGCATATCTATGTTGTAGATCAATAGCTCGCGTTGTTGCTTCCCTATGTTTTATATATGTTCCTAGAGAAAACTAATTTGAAAGATGATAGTAGCAATGATGCGGACTGGGTCCGGGATCTGAGGTTTATCCTCATTGCTGCACAGAAGAATTATGTCCTTGATGCACCGCTAGGTGACAGACCTATTGCAGGAGCAGATGCAGACGTTATGAATGTTTGGCTAGCTCAATATGATGACTACTTGATAGTTTAGTGCACCATGCTTAACGACTTAGAATCGGGACTTCAAAGACGTTTTGAACATCATGGACCATATGTGATGTTCCAGGAGTTGAAGTTAATATTTCAAGCAAATACCCGAGTTGAGAGATATGAAGTCTCCAACAAGTTCTACAGCTAAAAGATGGAGGAGAATAGCTCAAGCAGTGATCATGTGCTCAGATTGTCCGGGTACTACAATCGCTTGAATAAAGTGGGAGTTAATCTTCCAGATAAGATAGTGATTGACAGAATTCTCTAGTCACCATCACCAAGTTAGCAGAACTTTGTGATGAACTATAATATGCAAGGGATAACAGAAACAATTCCCAAGCTCTTCGTGATGCTGAAATCGACGATGGTAGAAATCAAGAAAAACATCAAGTGTTGATGGTTGACGAGACCACTAGTTTCAAGAAAAGGGCAAAGGGAAGAAGGGGAACTTCAAGAATAACGGCAAGCAAGTTGTTGCTCAAGTGAAGAAGCCCAAGTCTGGCCCTAAGCCTGAGACTAAGTGCTTCTATTGCAAAGGGACTGGTCACTGGAAGCGGAACTACCCCAAGTATTTGGTGGATAAGAAGGATGGCAAAGTGAACAAAGGTATATTGTATATACATGTTATTGATGTGTACTTTACTAGTGTTTATAGCAACCCCTCGGCATTAGATACTGGTTCAGTTGCTAAGAGTAGTAACTCGAAATGGGAGTTGCAGAATAAACAGAAACTAGTAAAAGGCGAGGTGACGATGTGTGTTGGAAGTAGTTCCAAGATTGATATGATCATCATCGCACACTCCCTATACTTTCGGGATTAGTGTTGAAACTAAATAAGTGTTATTTGGTGTTTGCGTTGAGCATGAATATGATTTGATCATGTTTATTGCAATACGGTTATTCATTTAAGTTAGAGAATAATTGTTGTTCTATTTACATGAATAAAACCTTCTATGGTCATACACCCAATGAAAATGGTTTGTTGGATCTCGATCGTAGTGATACACATATTCATAATATTGAAGCCAAAAGATGCAAAGTTAATAATGATAGTGCAACTTATTTGTGGCACTGCCGTTTAGGTCATATTGGTGTAAAGCGCATGAAGAAACTCCATGCTGATGGGATTTTGGAATCACTTGATTATGAATCACTTGATGCTTGCGAACCATGCCTCTTGGGAAAGATGACTAAAATGCCGTTCTCCGGAACAATGGAGCAAGCAACAGATTTGTTGGAAATCCTACTGACTGATGTATGTGGTCCGATGAATATTGAGGCTCGTAGCGGGTATCATTATTTTCTGACCTTCACAAATGATTTGAGCAGATATGGGTATATCTACTTAATGAAACAGAAGTCTGAAACATTTGAAAAGTTCATATAATTTCAGAGTGAAGTGGAAAATCATCATAACAAGAAAATAAAGTTTCTACGATCTGATCGTGGAGAAGAGTATTTGAGTTATGAGTTTGGTCTTCAGTTAAAACAATGTGAAATAGTTTCACTGCTCACGCACCTGGAACACCACAGTGTAATGGTGTGTCCGAACATCGTAACCGTACTTCATTAGATATGGTGCAATCTATGATGTCTCTTACCGATTTACCACTATCATTTTGGGGTTATGCATTAAAGACAGCTGCATCCACGTTAAAAAAGGGCACCGTCTAAGTCCGTTGAGACGACAAAATATGAACTGTGGTTTGGCAAGAAATCAAAGTTGTCGTTTCTTAAAGTTTGGGGTTGTGATGCTTATGTGAAAAAGCTTCAACCTGATAAGCTCGAACCCAAATCAAAGAAATGTGTCTTCATAGGATACCCAAAGGAGACTGTTGGGTACACCTTCTATCACAGATCCGAAGGCAAGACTTTTCTTGCTAAATTCGGAATCTTTCTGGAGAAGGAGTTTCTCTCGAAAGAAGTGAGTGGGAGGAAAGTAGAACTTGATGAGGTAACTGTACCTGCTCCCTTATTGGAAAGTAGTTCATCACATAAATCTGTTCCTGTGACTCCTACACCAATTAGTGAGGAAGCTAATGATGATGATCATGTAACTTCAAGATCAAGTTACTACCGAACCTCGTAGGTCAACCAGAATGAAATCCGCACCAGAGTGGTACGGTAATCCAGTTCTGGAGGTCATGTTACTTGACCATGACGAACCTACGAACTATGAGGAAGCGATGATGAGCCCAGATTCCGCAAAATGGCTTGAGGCCATGAAATCTGAGATGGGATCCATGTATGAGAACAAAGTATGGACTTTGATTGACTTGCCCAATGATCGGCGAGCCATTGAGATTAAATGGATCTTCAAGAGGAAGACGGACGCTGATAGTAGTTTTACTATCTACAAAGCTAGAATTGTCGCAAAAGGTTTTCGGCAAGTTCAAGGTGTTGACTACGATGAGAGTTTCTCACTCGTATCTATGCTTAAGTCTATCCGAATCATGTTAGCAATTGCCGCATTTTATGAAATCTGGCAAATGGATAAACAAAACTGCATTCTTTAATGGATTTATTAAAGAAGAGTTGTATATGATGCAACCAGAAGGTTTTGTCAATCCTAAAAGTGCTATCAAAATATGCAAGCTCCAGCGATCCATCTATGGACTGGTGCAAGCATCTCGGAGTTGGAATATACGCTTTGATAAGTTGATCAAAGCATATAGTTTTATACAGACTTGAGGTGAAGCCTGTATTTACAAGAAAGTGAGTGGGAGCACTACAACATTTCTGATAAGTATATGTGAATGACATATTGTTGATCGGAAATAATGTAGAATTATTCTGCAAAGCATAAAGGAGTGTTTGAAAGGAGTTTTTCAAAGAAAGACCTCAGTGAAGCTGCTTAGATATTGAGCATCAAGATTTATAGAGATAAATCAAGACGCTTGATAAGTTTTTTCAATGAGTACATACCTTGACAAGATTTTGAAGTAGTTCAAAATGGAACAGTCAAAGAAAGAGTTCTTGCATGTATTGCAAAGTATAAAGTTGAGTAAAGACTCAAAACCCGACCACAGCAGAAAATAGAAAAGAGAATGAAAGTCATTTCCTATGCCTCAGTCATAGGTTCTATAAAGTATGCTATGCTGTGTACCAGACCTATTGTGTACCTCACCATGATTTTGGCAAGAGTGTACAATAGTGATCTAGGAGTAGATCACTGGACAGCGGTCAAAATTATCCTTAGTGGAATAAGGAAATATTTCTCGGTTATGGAGGTGACAAAAGGTTCGTCGTAAAGAGTTACGTCGATGCAAGTTTTGACACAGATCTGGATGACTCTAAGTCTCGATCTAGATACATATTGAAAGTGGGAGCAATTAGCTAGAGTAGCTCCGTGCAGAGCATTGTAGACATAGAAATTTGCAAAAAATACTTTCGGATCTGAGTATGACAGACCCGTTGACTAAAATTATCTCACAAGCAAAACATGATCACACCTTAGTACTCTTTGGGTCTTAATTAGATAGCGATGTGAACTAGATTATTGACTCTAGTAAACCCTTTGGGTGTTGGTCACATGACGATGTGAACTATGGGTGTTAATCACATGGTGATGTGAACTATTGATGTTAAATCACATGGCGATGTGAACTAGATTATTGACTCTAGTGCAAGTGGGAGACTGAAGGAAATATTCCCGAGAGGCAATAATAAAGTTATTATTTATTTCCTTATTTCATGATAAATGTTTATTATTCATGCTAGAATTGTATTAACCGGAAACTTGATACATGTGTGAATACATAGACAAACATAGTGTCACTAGTATGCCTCTACAAGACTATCTCGTTAATCAAAGATGGTTGAGTTTCCTAGCCATAGACATGAGTTGTCATTTGATTAACGGGATCACATCATTAGGAGAATGATGTGATTGACTTGACCCATTCCGTTAGCTTAGCACTCGATCGTTTAGTATGTTGTTATTGCTTTCTTCATGACTTATACATGTTCCTATGACTATGAGATTATGCAACTCCCGTTTACCGGAGGAACACTTTGTGTGCTACCAAACATCACAACGTAACTGGGTGATTATAAAGGTGCTCTACAGGTGTCTCCGAAGGTACTTGTTGGGTTGGCGTATTTCGAGATTAGGATTTGTCACTCCGATTGTCGGAGAGGTATCTCTGGGCCCTCTCGGTAATGCACATCACTTAAGCCTTGCAAGCATTGCAACTAATGAGTTTGTTGCGGGATGATGTATTACGGAACGAGTAAAGAGACTTGCCGGTAACGAGATTGAACTAGGTATTGAGATAGCGACAATCGAATCTCGAGCAAGTAACATACCGATGACAAAGGGAACAACGTATGTTGTTATGCGGTCTGACCGATAAAGATCTTCGTAGAATATGTGGGAGCCAATATGAGCATCTAGGTTCCGCTATTGGTTATTGACCGGAGACGTGTCTCGGTCATGTCTACATAGTTCTCGAACCCGTAGGGTCCGCACGCTTAAAGTTTCGATGACAGTTATATTATGAGTTTATATGTTTTCATGTACCGAACGTTGTTCGGAGTTCCGAATGTGATCACGGACATGACGAGGAGTCTCGAAATGGTCGAGACATGAAGATTGATATATTGGAATCCTATGTTTGGATATCGGAAGTGTTCCGGGTGAAATCGGAATTTTACCGGAGTACCGGGAGGTTACCGGAACCCCCCGGGGGCTTAATGGGCCATAGTGGGCCTTAGTGGAAGAGAGGAGAGGCGGCCAGGGCAGGGCCGCGCGCCCCTCCCCCCTAGTCCGAATAGGACAAGGAGAGGGGGGCGGCGCCCCCCCCCCTTCGTTCCTCTCTCCCTCCTCTTTCCCCCTCCACTCCTAGTCCAACAAGGAAAAGGGAGGGAGTCCTACTCCCGGTGGGAGTAGGACTCCTCCTGGCGCGCCCCTTCTGGCCGGCCGCACCTCTCCCCCTTGCTCCTTTATATACGGGGGCAGGGGGCACCCTAGAGACACAACAATTGATCTCTTGATATCTTAGCCATGTGCGGTGCCCCCCTCCACCATAATTCACCTCGATAATATCGTAGCGGTGCTTAGGCGAAGCCCTGCGTCGGTAGAACATCATCATCGTCACCACACCGTCGTGCTGACGGAACTCTCCCTCAAAGCTCGGCTGGATCGGATTTCGAGGGACGTCATCGAGCTGAACGTGTGCTGAACTCGGAGGTGCCGTGCGTTCGGTACTTGATCGGTCGGATCGTGAAGACGTACGACTACATCAACCGCGTTGTGCTAACGCTTCCGCTTTCGGTCTACGAGGGTACATGGACAACACTCTCCCCTCTCGTTGCTATGCATCACCATGATCCTGTGTGTGCGTAGGAATTTTTTTGAAATTACTACGTTCCCCAACACTATGGAATGGTGCAAGCATCTCGGAGTTGGAATATATGCTTTGATGAATTGATCAAAGCATATAGTTTTATACAGAGTTATGGTGACGCCTGTATTTACAAGAAAGTGAGTGGGAGCACTACAGCCTTTCTGATAAGTATATGTGAATGACATATTGTCGATCGGAAATGATGTAGAATTTTCTGTAAAGCATAAAGGAGTGTTCGAAAGGAGTTTTTCAAAGAAAGACCTCGGTGAAGCTGCTTACATATTGAGCATCAAGATCTATAGAGATAGATCAAAACGCTTGATAAATTTTCTCAATACATACCTTGACAAAATTTTGAATTAGTTCAAGATGGAACAGTCAAAGAAGGAGTTCTTGCCTGTGTTACAAAGGTGTGAAGTTGAGTAAAGACTCAAAACCCGACCACAGCAGAAAATAGAAAGAGAATGAGAAGTCATTCCCTATGCCTCAGTCATAGGTTCTATAAGGTATGCTATGTTGTATACCAGACCTATTGTGTACCTCACCAAGAGTTTGGCAAGAGGGTACAATAGTGATCTAGGAGTAGATCAGTGGACAGCGGTCAAAATTATCCTTAGTGGAATAAGGATATGTTTCTCGGTTATGGAGGTGATAAAGAGTTTGTCGTAAAGAGTTACGTCGATGCAAGCTTTGACACCGATCTGGATGACTCTAAGTCTCGATCTAGATACATATTGAAAGTGGGAGCTATTAGCTAGAGTAGCTCCGTGCAGAGCATTGTAGACATAGAAATTTGCAAAATACTTACGGATCTGAATGTGACAGACCCGTTGACTAAAATTATCTCACAAGCAAAACATGATCACACCTTAGTACTCTTTGGGTGTTAATCACATAGCGATGTGAACTAGATTACTGACTCTAGTGAACCCTTTGGGTGTTGATCACATATCGATGTGAACTATGGGTGTTAACCTCATAAAGATGTGAACTATTGATGTTAAATCACATGGCGATGTGAACTAGATTATTGACTCTAGTGCAAGTGGGAAACTGAAGGAAATATGCCCTAGAAGCAATAATAAAGTTATTATTTATTTCCTTATTTCATGATAAATGTTTATTATTCATGCTAGAATTGTATTAACCGGAAACATAATACATGTGTGAATACATAGACAAACATAGTGTCAGTAGTATGCCTCTACTTGACTAGCTCGTTAATCAAAGATGGTTAAGTTTCCTAACCATAGACATGAGTTGTCATTTGATTAACGGGATCATATCATTAGGAGAATGATGGGATTGACTTGACCCATTCCGTTAGCTTAGCACTTGATCGTTTAGTATGTTGCTATTGCTTTCTTCATGACTTATACATGTTCCTATGACTATGAGATTATGCAACTCCCGTTTACCGGAGGAACACTTTGTGTGCTACCAAACGTCACAACGTAACTGGGTGATTATAAAGGTGCTCTACAGGTGTCTCCGAAGGTACTTGTTGAGTTGGCGTATTTCGAGATTAGGATTTGTCACTCCGATTGTCGGAGAGGTATCTCTGGGCCCACTCGGTAATGCACATCACTATAAGCCTTGCAAGCATTGCAACTAATGAGTTAGTTGCGGGATGATGTATTACGGAAGGAGTAAAGAGACTTGCCGATAACGATATTGAACTAGGTATTGAGATACCGACCATTGAATCTCGGGCAAGTAACATACCGATGACAAAGGGAACAACGTATGTTGTTATGCGGTTTGACCGATAAAGATCTTTGTAGAATATGTGGGAGCCAATATGAGCATCCAGGTTCCGCTATTGGTTATTGACCGGAGACGTGTCTCGGTCATGTCTACATAGTTCTCGAACCCACAGGGTCCGCATGCTTAAAGTTCGATGACGGTTATATTATGAGTTTATGTGTTTTGATGTACCGAAGGTAGTTCGGAGTCTCGGATGTGATCACGGACATGACGAGGAGTCTCGAAATGGTCGAGACGTAAAGATCGATATATTGGATGACTATATTTGGATACTGGAATGGTTCCGGGTGAGATCGGGATAATACCGGAGCACCGGGAGGCTACCGGAACCCCCGGGAGGTATATGGGCCTTAATGGGCTTTAGTGGAAAGGAGGGGAAAGGAGCAAGGGAGGGGGCGCCCCGCCCCCCAAGCCCAATCAGAATTGGGAGGGGGGCCGGCCCCCCCTTTCCTTCCTCCCTCCTTCCTCTTCCTTCCCTCTCCCTCTCCAAATAGGAAAAGGAGGAGTCCTACTCCCGGTGGGAGTAGGACTCCCCCCTTGGGCGCGCCTCCTCCCCTTGGCCGGCCCTCTCCTTCCCCCTTTATATACGTAGGAGAGGGGCACCCCATAGACACACCAATTGATCTCTTGGATCTTTTAGCCGTGTGCGGTGCCCCTCTCCACCATAGTGCACCTCGATAATATCGTAGCGGTGCTTAGGCGAAGCCCTGCGTCGGTAGAACATCATCATCGTCACCACGCCGTCGTGCTAACGGAACTCTCCCTCAAAGCTCGGCTGCATCGGAGTTCGAGGGACGTCATCGAGTTGAACGTGTGCAGAACTCGGAGGTGCCGTACGTTCGGTACTTGATCGGTCAGATTGTGAAGACGTACGACTACATCAACCGCGTTGTGCTAACGCTTCCGCTTTCGGTCTACAAGGGTACGTAGACACACTCTCCCCTCTCGTTGCTATGCATCACCATGATCCTGTGTGTGCGTAGGATTTTTTTTGAAATTACTACGTTCCCCAACAGTGTTATGGTATTAATAATATTTGTCTCAACATTTATGGGAGTACCTGAAATATAATGTTTAATTCTTTGACCATTTACCACCCTTGGGTTAGTGCCTTCGGCGTTGTTTATCTTGATGGCACCGGAACGATAAACCTCCTCGATAATGTAAGGACCTTCCCATTTAGAGAGAAGCTTTCCTACAAAAAATCTTAAACGAGAGTTGTATAGCAAAACATGATCACCTACATTAAAATCACGCTTTTGTATCCTATTGTCATGCCATCTTTTAACTTTTTCTTTAAACAACTTGGCATTCTCATAGGCTTGGGTTCTCCATTCATCAAGGAAGCTTATGTCAAAAAACCTCTTCTCACCGGCAAGTTTGAAATCATAGTTGAGCTCTTTGACTGCCCAATAAGCTTTATGTTCTAGTTCAAGAGGTAAGTGACATGCTTTTCCATAAACCATTTTATATGGAGACATACCCATAGGGTTTTTATAAGCAGTTCTATAAGCCCATAATGCATCATCAAGTTTCTTAGACCAATTATTCCTAGATCTATTAAATGTCTTTTGCGAAATCAATTTAATCTCTCTATTGCTCAATTCTACTTGACCACTAGACTGAGGGTGATATGGAGATGCAATTCTATGGTTGACATCATATTAGCAAGCATTTTACGGAAAGCGCCATGAATAAAATGTGAACCACCATTAGTCATCAAATATCTAGGGACTCCAAACCTCAGAAAAATAACTTCTTTAAGCATCTTAATAAAGGTGTTATGATTAGCACTACTGGTTGGAATAGCTTCTACCCACTTAGTAACGTAATCAACAACAACTAAAATATGTGTATACCCATTAGAGGAAGGAAAAGGTCCCATATAATCAAAGCCCCAAACATCAAATGGTTCAATAACAAGTGAATAATTCATAGGGATTTCCCGACGTCTACTAATATTACCAATTCTTTGACATTCATCACAAGACAAGACAAACTTACGAGCATATTTGAAGAGAGTAGGCCAATAAAAACCAGATTGCAATACCTTGTGCGCAGTTCTATCTCCAGCATGGTGTCCTCCGTAAGCTTCGGAGTGGCACTTGCGTAGGATCTGTTCCTATTCATGCTCAGGTACACAACATCTAATAACACCATCTACTCCTTCTCTATAAAGGTGTGGGTCATCCCAAAAGTAATGTCTTAAATCATAGAAAAACTTTTTCTTTTGTTGGTATGTGAAACTATGTGGTATAAATTTAGCAACAATGTAATTAGCATAATCAGCATACCATGGAGTATTACGAGAAGCATTTATGACAACTAATTTCTCATCGGGAAAGCTATCATCAATAGGCAATGGGTCATCAAGAACATTTTCTAACCTAGACAAGTTCTCTGCAACGGGGTTCTCAGCTCCCTTTTTATCAATAATATGCAAATCAAAATCTTGCAGCAAGAGAACCCATCTAATAAGTCTAGGTTTAGCATCTTTCTTTTCCATAAGATATTTAATAGCAGCATGATCAGTGTGAACAGATACTTTGGAATCAACAATATAAGATCTGAACTTGTCACAAGCAAAAACAACTGCTAAAAATTCTTTTTCAGTAGTAGCATAATTTCTCTGGGCATTGTCTAGAGTTTTACTAGCATAATGAATAACATTCAATATCTTATCAACTCTTTGCCCTAGAACAGCACCAACAGCATAATCACACATAATTTCAAAGGGTAAATTCCAATCAGGTGGTTGAACAATAGGTGAAGAAAGCAAGGCTTTCTTATGTATTTCAAATGCTTCTACACAATCATCATCAAAATCAAAAGGAACATCATTTTTCAAGATATTATTGAGGGGCCTAGAAATTTTAGAGAAGTCTTTAATAAACCTCCTATAGAAACCAGCATGACCAAGGAAACTTCTTATACCTTTGATATCTTTAGGACACGACATCTTTTCAATAGCATCTACTTTAGCTTTATCAACTTCAATACCTCTTTCAGGAATTTTATGCCCCAAGACAATACCTTCATTAACCATAAAGTGGCACTTCTCCCAATTCAAAACAAGATTAGTTTCTTCACATCTCTGCAAAACTCGATCAAGGTTGCTTAAGCAATCATCAAAAGAAGTTCCATAAACGGAGAAATCATCCATGAAAACCTCAAAAATCTTTTCAAAAAAGTCAGAGAATATAGCAGTCATACATCTTTGAAAGGTAGCAGGTGCATTGCATAAACCAAAAGGCATACGTCTATAAGAAAAAGTACCGAAAGGGCAAGTAAAAGTGGTATTTTCTTGGTCCTCTTTTGACAGAAGTATTTGAGAAAAACCAGAATAACCATCTAGAAAGAAAAAATGTGTATGTTTGGACAGTCTTTCTAGCATTTGATCAATAAAATGTAGAGGGTAATGATCTTTTCTAGTGGCTTTGTTCAGTTTGCGAAAATAAATTACCATTCTATAACCTGTAACAATTCTTTGTGGAATCAATTCATTCTTATCATTAGTAATGACAGTAGTACCTCCCTTCTTAGGGACACAATGGACGGGACTTGCGCATCTACTATCAGCAATAGGATAAATTATACCTGCCTCCAGAAGCTTTAGTATTTCATTTCTTACCACTTCTTTCATCTTAATATTTAACCATTGTTGATGATCAACAACTAGTTTAGCATCCGGCTTCATATTAATTTTGTGCTGACATAGAGTGGGACTAATGCCCTTAAGATCATCAAGAGTATATCCAATAGCGGCACGGTGCTTCTTCAGAGTTTTCAATAATTTCTTTTCTTCATGCTCTGAAAGGTTAGCACTAATAATAACATGATATATCTTCTTCTCATCAAGATAAGCATATTTCAAAGTACCAGGTAGTTTTTTAAGTTCAAACACGGGGTCACCCTTGGGTGGAGGAGGATCCCCGAGGATTTCAACAGGCAAGTTGTGTTTCAATGCAGGCATTTGGTTAAAGAATATTTCATCTAGTTCCTTTCTTTCATTCATAAACATATCATTCTCATGGTCTAGCAAATATTGTTCTAAAGGATTGGTAGGTGGCACGACAATAGAAGCAAGACCGATAATTTCATCCTTACTAGGCAATTCTTTATCATAGGGTTGTCTACGAAATTTAGAGAAATTGAAATCAGGAGACACACCCCCAAAACTTACAGTAACAATTTCTTTCTCACAATCTATCTTAGCATTGACAGTGTTCAAGAAAGGTCTACCAAATATAATGGGACAAAAATCATCTTGTGGGGAACCAAGAACAAGAAAATCAGTACGGTATTTTATTTCCCCACACAAGACTTCAACATCTCTAACAATCCCAATTGGTGATATAGTATCTCTATTGGCAAGCTTAATAGTAACATCAATATCTTCCATCTCAGCAGGTGCAATGTCATTCATAATTTCTTGATATAAAGTAAAAGGAATTGCACTCACACTAGCACCCACATCACATAAGCCGTGATAACAATGATCTCCTATTTTAACAGAAACAACAGGCATGCCAACAATAGGTCTATGTTTATCTTTACTATCGGGTTTGACAATTCTAGCAGCTTCATCACAGAAATAAATAACATGCCCATCAATATTATCGACCAAGAGATCTTTAACCATAGCAATACTAGATTCAACTTTAATTTGTTCGGGGGTGTAGGTGTTCTAGTATAACTCTTATGAACCACAGTTGAAGCTTTATGTAACATCCCAAATTTTCAATTTGGAATGTTATACATAGATCATCATTGCATATCATGTTTTGTTGCAGTTTGACAAATCCTCGATAAATTCTAAGCAACTCAAGGACCCTCGGAGAGAGTTGGGGATTTTCTTGTGTTTTCAAATTTGATTTTTCAAACGAGGATTTTTGGTTTTATTATTTTTCTCTCCGGAAAAATATTTCATATTAAATAAACGAGAGTAGAAAATATGACTTCTCCAAAACATTGAAATACTGGAGGAAAAATGTTAAAATCATTATTTGGATTTTATTTGCAATTTTTATTGCATTTAAAAATATGCATGTTTTCAAAATATTTATTTTTGATTTTAAAAATGTTCACCCTATTCTAGATTTTCTAACTAGACGGGGAAAATTTATTTCATATTTTTCTGATTTTTATTTATTTTTCTACGCCATATTTTCCGCGGAACTTATTTTTAAAAAAACACGCGCCGCGCCGACTGGGCCGAGCCCAGCCGACGGCCCGCCCCGTCGCCCCTCTCCTCTCTCCCCACGACGCGACGCCGCCGGAGTCCGAGCACGCCACGGGAGCCGCCGCCGCCTCGGGTTTGCCCCTCCCCCAAACCGCCCGCACCCCCCCTTCCATAAATACCCCCCCCCCCTCCGTTTTCCTCACCACCGCCGCCGGAGGAGCCCGCCGCCGCCGCCGCCTTTTTGCCTCGCCGCCGCCGCCGGGAGTCACCGGAGCCGCCGCCCCGCCCGCCGGAGCACCCCCCCGAGCCCCGCCGCCCCTCGCGCCCGAGCCCCGCTCGCCGGAGCCCCTCGCCGAGCCCGCCGTCGAGGTACTGCCGCCGGCCGTCTCGTTGTTGACAGGTTTTCTGTAAAAAAAACCCTTTTGTTTTAAAAAAAACCCTAGATCGGTTTTTTTTCGGTTTTCTTATTTCGCGAGCGTTCACCGAACCGTTCGTTTCAACGAACGCGTTCATCGGTTTTTCTCTGTTAACGAACGTCCGTTATTTAACCGTTCGTCCGTTTTTCTTTTTTGTCGGATTTTCTCGTTATTTTCTCGGATTCGATTTCTGATCGAATTTTCGAATCTGTTAAACTTTTCGCTCGTTTATCGGAATCAGGCGATTCAAGCGCCTAGAGTTTCGTCTCGAAATTCTCTTTCCATTTAACCTACTCAAACAAGTTTTTGCTACAGTAAAATTTGACCTAGATTCAGATTAGCAAACGAAGTTTCTTTCTTTCGCCGTTTGACTTTCGTTGCTTCTTTCGAGTTGATTCTTTTTGCAAACCGGAGTTCTTAAGTAGAACTTTCTGGTTGGGTCTTTCATTCGAGTTTTACCTGTGCATTAGATGAGTACTGATTGTATGCTTGTTTGTTTGCGATAGAGTACCCGGAGTGTGCCGCTTGTTACTTCGACTCGCTAGGTTTTGCGGATCATCAGCAAGGCAAGTAACACTTTGATCATATCCCGTTCATACCCAGTTTTATTGCATTAGATCTATTCCCTCAAACATTGCATGATTAGGATCTAATTAAACTGTGGGTATTGGGAAGTAGTTGAGGTAGTACCTATTACCTGTTTCATTTATCAAACCCTTGGGAGTTACTTCTACGTTGCTATTCTTATTGCCATGCTATGCTCGTAGACGTGGATTGGGTTTGAGTGATATCCATGACAGATGTGAGATGTTTAATAATGGTTCAACTTAAGGTGGCAACTAAAACTCACATCTGGGTGGATTGAGGCACCTGGAGAACCCAGTGTTGTCTGTTTGTATAAGGTCCGCCACCCAGGCTCAAAGGGATCATAAGATTATTCATGCTGGAAACTTCCGTGTGTAGCCACAAGCTATTATGGGCTCTAGCATAGCTGAGTAGGTTACAGGATCTCTTGAAGAGGTGGACTAGCAGATGTAGGGGAAAGTAGGTGTACCGGTCCATCCAGAGTAGAGAGTGACTGTTTCTGAAAGACTGTGTCTCGGTCATCCGTTTCTCAAACATCATGCAGTGCGAGAATCAAGCGGAGGCGATCGAGTCTTGTGGGGAAAAGTGCACAAACCTCTGCAGAGTGTACAAACTGATCATGATTAGCCGTGTCCCCGGTTATGGACAACTTGAGTATCTAGTATCTGGATTATCATTTGAATCTCATCACCGTGATACTTATAATTAATTTTGTTGGGTTAATGATGTTACTTAATTGGGATTGAGTTGGAGGTACCTTCTCAATGTTTCAACCACCATGATAGTTAAATAAAATTTATTCCTTTGATGTAGGATAAAATTGGCTTTTTCGCAAAACTGTAACCATAGAGCCTTTCCACCAGCCATATATGCATATAGTATAGCATTATTATTGTTCATTGCTCTCTATGTGTTACTTTGCCAGCATATTCTATGTGCTGACCCGTTTTCGGGCTGCAACGTTTCATGTTGCAGACTTTTCAGACGACGAGTAAGGTGCCTTAGGTCGTGGTCTTATACTCAGTGATGCCGCTGGAGTTGATGGACTCACTTATCTTCCAAGTCTTCCGCTGTTATCGTTATTAGATGGCCTTAAGCCATGTTTATTATACTTAATCTCTTCGGAGATATTCGATGTAATAAGTGTGTGATTGCTACTCTGTTATAAATCCTCCATTTGTACTGTGCGTGTCAGCATTACTGATCCAGGGATGACACTGGTGCACAGCAGCACAGACCATTTGAGGTCTGGTCGCTACAAAGTTGGTATCAGAGCACACGCTGACTGTAGGACACGACCACTAAGCTTAAGCCCTAGAAAACTTCTCTCTTCTCATTTCTGACCCCTCTCCACTTTCTACTCTTTTAGGAATGGCGAATGCAAGGAGCAAGTTCATGCAACCAGATGAAGATACGCCATTTAGACGACATTTGAAGGAAGTCACCAAGTACCTGAACATAGGAATACCAAGCGTCACCGGAACCTACAACGCCACATTACCTGAAGAGGAGAGCTGGAAGATTCAAGTTATCATTCCAGGAAGGATGTTCAATGCCATGAGATTGGTTTTCGAAGCACCAACTTGGAGTTTAGGGAAGAGCATGGCCGCACACATCGCCATGGGACGTATTGGAGAAGTCTATCACCAGGAGCTTAAGGATACAATTTATCAGATTTGTGGACGTCGAGACACGCAATGGGAGATGATCAAGACCAAGAAGGATGGATCAATTGCAGCTTTCATCCAGGAGCAGAACCAACATATTCGACGCCAGGAGAACCAGATGTGCACGAACAAGGAAGAACTGAAGAAGGCATTCACGAAGATCAAGGAACTCCAAGAAGAACTCAAGACTACACGCGAAGATTATTTGGAGGAAATCAACGCACTAGTAGGGAAGATTGACGACCTGGAGAATAAGATTGGATCATTCGTGGGAAATCCAGTGCCAAAAGCAGAAGTCGACGAATGCACTTGTCCGGATAACTACATCATCATCAATGACACCGACTCGGAACCAAGTGAAGACGAATGGATTGATGAAGCTGGAGCAGACATCATGGAGTCTTCAACGGATCAGAATTTCTAGTAGACCACCATATCAGTAGTAGTTTTTCCCCCATTTAGTAGTATAGTTCAAGCACCTTGTAACGCTAGTTAGATCGATTGTTTTGCCTTGTTTGGATTGATTGAGTGATATTGATTGAATTTGTCTCATGAGCATATGGGTAGTGTTTTCTCTCTAGACCTCATTCTATTCTTAATTCTCATCTTTTCTAAACCTATCAGATGCCTCCGAGACGCGACCCCGGATTTGTTTTCCCGCCAGAGATCACCCAGTTGATTCAGCAACAGAATGCCCTGATGCAAGTGTTAGTTCAGAACCAAGGCAACAACAACAACAACAACCCACCGCCACCACCACCTGTTGATCACTTAGCCCGTTTCTTAAGGCTAAACCCGCCGGTGTTTTCCAGTAGCACCGAGCCAATTGTAGCAGATGATTGGCTCCGCAAAGTTGGAAGGGAGTTGACCACTGCAGGATGCACAGATGCGGAAAGAGTGCGTTTTGCCGCACATCAGCTTGATGGACCCGCAGCATCATGGTGGGAGAATTATACAGCCACGCACCCTATTGACACTGTCACATGGGACCAGTTTCAGCAAGCTTTCCGTACAGCTCATGTTTCAGCAGGAGCTATGGCTATGAAGAAGCGTGAGTTTCGCAACCTATGCCAAGGAGGACGCACCGTAGGCCAGTATGTGGAGGATTTCAGTAAGTTAGCACGTTATGCACCAGATGACGTTGCTACGGATGCTGCCAAGCAGGAGAAATTTCTGGAAGGATTGAATGATGAGCTGAGTATGCAGTTGATGGTGGCAACTTTCAACAACTACCAGGAGCTGGTAGATAGAGCTCTCATGATTGAAGGGAAGCAACAGCAGATTGAGAACCGCAAGAGGAAGTATGGACAAGGGAAGTATAATTCTGGAGCCCAGCAGAAGCCACGATTTACCCCGAAGCCGGGAGGACAGTTTCAGCATACCCATGGAGGAGGTAGTTCGCACAACCATAATGGCTCCAAGAATGGTAATGGGAATGGAGGAGGAAACGGACAGAACCGCACCAACCCATCTACCCCAACCAAGAGGGATCTAAGTCACATTACTTGTTTCAAGTGCCAGAAGACGGGACATTATGCAACTGATTGTCCCGAACCCCAAAATGGAAATGGCAATGGAAGATCTGGGAAGAAGCCGAACCCGTTCAACAAAGGACATGTGAACCACGTGAGCGTGGAGGAGGTTGAAGCTCAGCCTGATGCAGTAATAGGTAAGTTTTTGGTTAAGTCATTTACTGCAACTGTTCTTTTCGATACTGGTGCATCGCATTCATACATATCAAGGGGATTCGTAAACAAGTTTAAGATGTCCACCCAAGTCCTCAAAAGCCCCATGTTAGTAACCTCGCCAGGAGCAGAGTATATGGCCACCCAAGGATGTTTTCAGATACCTTTGGCCATTGGAAGGCATGTTTTCCCCTCAGACCTCATTGTTTTGGAATCGCAAGGTTTGGATGTGATTTTGGGAATGGATTGGCTATTGTTGTATGGAGGAAACATCGATTGTGCCAGCAAGACGATTTTGCTTACCACCCCGGAAGGAAAAAGGATCAAGTATGTATCCAGGCATATGCCGAAGAGGACACAAGTGAATTCCTTATCAGGAGTTGTACAGGAGGAAGTACCAGTGGTGAAGGACTATCCGGATGTATTTCCAGAAGAGTTGCCAGGCATGCCACCAGATAGAGACATTGCGTTCTTGATTGAACTTTTGCCAGGCACAGGGCCAATATCTAAGAGACCGTACAGGATGCCCGCAAAGGATTTGGAGGAAATTAAGAAGCAGATCAAGGAGTTACTGGATAAAGGCTATATTCGCCCAAGTTCGTCACCTTGGGGATCACCAGTACTTTTAGTAGAGAAGAAAGATGGATCACTAAGGATGGTTGTTGATTACCGAGGATTGAATGAAGTGACCATCAAAAACAAGTACCCACTGCCGATGATCAATGATTTGTTTGACCGCTTGCAAGGAGCTAAAGTATTTTCCAAGATCGATCTACGATCAGGATACCATCAGTTAAAGATTCGAGAGCAGGATATACCCAAGACGGTATTTACCACCAGATATGGATTGTATGAGTATACCGTTATGTCATTTGGACTGACTAACGCACCGACCTATTTCATGAACCTGATGAACAAAGTGTTTATGGAATTTTTGGATAAGTTCATCGTGGTGTTCATTGATGATATTTTAATCTTTTCCAAGGATGAAGAAGAGCATGAGGAGCATTTACGATTGGTACTTGAGAAGCTCAGAGAACATCAATTATATGCCAAGTTCAGCAAATGTGAGTTTTGGTTGAAGGAAGTTGGATTCCTTGGACATGTTATTTCTGGAGAAGGAATAGTAGTAGACCCTGCCAAGGTTGACACAGTGACCAGTTGGGAATCACCCACTACAGTTGGAGAAATCCGGAGTTTTCTTGGACTTGCAGGATACTACCGGAGATTTATCGAGAATTTCTCAAGGATTGCTAAGCCCATGACTGAGCTATTGAAGAAGGACACCAAATTCAATTGGACTGAGGAGTGTGAAGCTAGTTTCCAAGAGTTGAAGAAACGATTGGTTACATCACCAGTGTTGATTCTGCCAGATCAACGCAAGGACTATGAAGTTTATTGCGACGCTTCTCGTCGAGGACTTGGAGCAGTGCTTATGCAGGAAGGAAGAGTTGTTTCGTATGCTTCACGACAACTTAAACCCCATGAGAAGAATTATGCTACGCATGATTTGGAATTAGCAGCAGTGGTGCATGCATTGAAGACATGGAGACATTTTCTCATCGGAAACCATTGTGAGGTGTACACGGATCACAAGAGTTTGAAGTACATTTTCACGTAGAAGGAGTTAAACCTCAGACAGAGGAGATGGTTGGAGCTCATCAAAGACTATGATATGAGATTGCATTATCACCCCGGAAAGGCTAACGTAGTAGCAGACGCGTTGAGCTGCAAGAGTCATGTTAACACCCTCATGACAGGAGAGTTACCTCAGGAGTTAGCCGAGGACCTTCGTGAGCTATGTTTGGAGATAGTCCCTAGAGGCTATTTAGCGACATTGGAGATTCAGTCTACCTTGATGGAAAAGATCAGAGAAGCTCAGAAGACAGACAAGGAGATTGAAGAGATAAGGGAGAAGATGAGCAAAGGAAAAGCCATGGGATTTCGTGAGGATGAGCACGATACCTTATGGTTTGAGGACCGCGTTTATGTGCCAAATGATCCGGAGATCAGGAAGTTGATTTTGCAAGAAGCGCATGATTCACCGTACTCGATTCACCCAGGGAATACCAAGATGTATTTGGATTTGAAGAATACTTTCTGGTGGACCGGAATGAAGAAGGATATTGCGGAGTTTGTAGCAGTTTGTGATGTATGTCAGAGAGTGAAGGCAGAGCATCAGAAGCCAGCAGGATTGCTACAGCCATTGCCGATACCCGAATGGAAGTGGGATAAAATAGGCATGGATTTTATCACAGGATTACCCAGGACTCGTTCAGGCTATGACTCGATATGGGTTGTAGTCGACCGTTTGACGAAAGTGGCTCATTTCATTCCAGTGAAAACCACTTACACCAGTGCTAAGTTGGCAAAGATATACATGACCAGGATAGTATGTTTGCATGGAGTTCCGAGGACCATTGTATCAGACAGAGGAACCCAATTTACCTCGAAGTTTTGGAAGCAGTTACATGAAACATTGGGAACCATGCTGGAATTTAGTACAGCATTTCACCCGCAGACAGATGGACAGACCGAGAGAGTCAACCAGATTTTGGAGGACATGTTGAGAGCATGTGCACTAGATTATGGATCTAGTTGGGACGACAATTTGCCATATGCGGAGTTTTCGTATAACAACAGTTATCAAACCAGTTTGAAGATGGCCCCTTTCGAAGCTTTGTACGGAAGGAGGTGTAGAACACCGTTGTTATGGGACGAAGTTGGAGATCGTCAGTTGTTTGGACCAGATTTGATTAAGGAGTCTGAACAGAAAGTAAGGTTGATTCGCGATAGGCTCAAGGTAGCCCAGTCCAGACAGAAGAGTTATGCTGATTCTAAACGCAAGGAGACAGTTCACGAAGTCGGAGACAGAGTGTATCTTCAAGTATCACCACTTCGAGGAGTGAAGCGCTTTGGAGTTAAGGGAAAGTTAGCGCCCCGTTTTATCGGACCATACAGAGTGTTGGAACGTATGGGAGAAGTTGCCTATAAGCTGGAATTGCCCGAAGGATTGTCTGGAGTACATGATGTATTTCATGTTTCGCAGTTGAAGAAGTGCCACGCAGAAATGGCTGAGATACCGCTGAGAGATACCGTGCCACTGGAAGCAATTCAACTGGAAAGTGATTTGACCTATGAGGAGAAACCAGTGAAGATTCTCGAGTATGCCAGCCGAGTTACCCGCAGAAAGGTTATCAAGTTTTGCAAAGTCCAGTGGAGTCACCACACAGAAGATGAGGCCACCTGGGAGCGAGAGGAAGATCTACGGAAAAACCACTCCCACCTGTTTTCTAGCCAACCCGAATCTCGAGGGCGAGATTCATCTTAAGGGGGGTAGGTTTGTAACATCCCAAATTTTCAATTTGGAATGTTATACATAGATCATCATTGCATATCATGTTTTGTTGCAGTTTGACAAATCCTCGATAAATCCTAAGCAACTCAAGGACCCTCGGAGAGAGTTGGGGATTTTCTTGTGTTTTCAAATTTGATTTTTCAAACGAGGATTTTTGGTTTTATTATTTTTCTCTCCGGAAAAATATTTCATATTAAATAAACGAGAGGAGAAAATATGACTTCTCCAAAACATTGAAATACTGGAGGAAAAATGTTAAAATCATTATTTGGATTTTATTTGCAATTTTTATTGCATTTAAAAATATGCATGTTTTCAAAATATTTATTTTTGATTTTAAAAATGTTCACCCTATTCTAGATTTTCTAACTAGACGGGGAAAATTTATTTCATATTTTTTTGATTTTTATTTATTTTGCAACGCTATATTTTCCGTGGAACTTATTAAAAAAAACACGCGCCGCGCCGACTGGGCCGAGCCCCGCCGACGGCCCGCCCCGTCGCCCCTCTCCTCTCTCCCCACGATGCGACGCCGCCGGAGTCCGAGCACGCCACGGGAGCCGCCGCCGCCTCGGGTTTGCCCCTCCCCCAAGCCGCCCGCACCCCCCCCTTCCATAAATACCCCCCCCCTCCGTTTTCCTCACCACCGCCGCCGGAGGAGCCCGCCGCCGCCGCCGCATCTAGCCCGTCGCCGCCGCCGCCTTTTTTGCCTCGCCGCCGCCGCCGGGAGTCGCCGGAGCCGCCGCCCCGCCCGCCGGAGCACCCCCCCCCCCCCCCGCGAGCCCCGCCCGCCGGAGCCCCTCGCCGAGCCCGCCGCCGAGGTACTGCCGCCGGCCATCTCGTTGTTGACCGGTTTTCTGTTAAAAAAACCCTTTTGTTTTAAAAAAAACCCTAGATCGGTTTTTTTTCGGTTTTCTTATTTCGCGAGCGTTCACCGAACCGTTCGTTTCAACGAACGCGTTCATCGGTTTTTCTCTGTTAACGAACGTCCGTTATTTAACCGTTCGTCCGTTTTTCTTTTTCGTCGGATTTTCTCGTTATTTTCTCGGATTCGATTTCTGATCGAATTTTCAAATCTGTTAAACTTTTCGCTCATTTATCGGAATCAGGCGATTCAAGCGCCTAGAGTTTCGTCTCGAAATTCTCTTTCCGTTTAACCTACTCAAACAAGTTTTTGCTACAGTAAAATTTTACCTAGATTCAGATTAGCAAACGAAGTTTCTTTCTTTTGCCGTTTGACTTTCGTTGCTTCTTTCGAGTTGATTCTTTTTGCAAACCGGAGTTCTTAAGTAGAACTTTCTGGTTGGGTCTTTCATTCGAGTTTTACCTGTGCATTAGATGAGTACTGATTGTATGCTTGTTTGTTTGCGATAGAGTACCCGGAGTGTGCCGCTTGTTACTTCGACTCGCTAGGTTTTGCGGATCATCAGCAAGGCAAGTAACACTTTGATCATATCCCGTTCATACCCAGTTTTATTGCATTAGATCTATTCCCTCAAACATTGCATGATTAGGATCTAATTAAACTGTGGGTATTGGGAAGTAGTTGAGGTAGTACCTATTACCTGTTTCATTTATCAAACCCTTGGGAGTTACTTCTACGTTGCTATTCTTATTGCCATGCTATGCTCGTAGACGTGGATTGGGTTTGAGTGATATCCATGACAGATGTGAGATGTTTAATAATGGTTCAACTTAAGGTGGCAACTAAAACTCACATCTGGGTGGACTGAGGCACCTGAAGAACCCAGTGTTGTCTGTTTGTATAAGGTCCGCCACCCAGGCTCAAAGGGATCATAAGATTATTCATGCTGGAAACTTCCGTGTGCAGCCACAAGCTATTATGGGCTCTAGCATAGCTGAGTAGGTTACAGGATCTCTTGAAGAGGTGGACTAGCAGATGTAGGGGAAAGTAGGTGTACCGGTCCATCCAGAGTAGAGAGTGACTGTTTCCGAAAGACTGTGTCTCGGTCATCCGTTTCTCAAACATCATGCAGTGCGAGAATCAAGCGGAGGCGATCGAGTCTTGTGGGGAAAAGTGCACAAACCTCTGCAGAGTGTACAAACTGATCATGATTAGCCGTGTCCCCGGTTATGGACAACTTGAGTATCTAGTATCTGGATTATCATTTGAATCTCATCACCGTGATACTTATAATTAATTTTGTTGGGTTAATGATGTTACTTAATTGGGATTGAGTTGGAGGTACCTTCTCAATGTTTCAACCACCATGATAGTTAAATAAAATTTATTCCTTTGATGTAGGATAAAATTGGCTTTTTCGCAAAACTGTAACCATAGAGCCTTTCCACCAGCCATATATGCATATAGTATAGCATTATTATTGTTCATTGCTCTCTATGTGTTACTTTGCCAGCATATTCTATGTGCTGACCCGTTTTCGGGCTGCAACGTTTCATGTTGCAGACTTTTCACACGATGAGTAAGGTGCCTTAGGTCGTGGTCTTATACTCAGTGATGCTGCTGGAGTTGATGGACTCACTTATCTTCCAAGTCTTCCGTTGTTATCGTTATTAGATGGCCTTAAGCCATGTTTATTATACTTAATCTCTTCGGAGATATTCGATGTAATAAGTGTGTGATTGCTACTCTGTTATAAATCCTCCATTTGTACTGTGCGTGTCAGCATTACTGATCCAGGGATGACACTGGTGCACAGCAGCACAGACCATTTGAGGTCTGGTCGCTACACTTTAGCATGTTCCTTTATTCTGACAGGAAAAGGCGGCTTCTCAATATAAGCAGTAGGAACAATAGGATCAACATTATAAGTAATAGTTTCTTCTTCAACTTTAATTGGTTCTACTACTTTTACTTCAATGGGAGGACGATATTTAAACCACTTCTCCTTGGGGATATCAACATGAGTAGCAAATGATTCACAAAAAGAAGCTACTCTCTCATAGTCAAGTCCATATTTAGTGCTAAATTCACGAAAAGCATCGGTATCCATGAAAGATTTAACACAATCAAACTTAAGGTTTATACCTGATTCATCACCTTCCTCGAGTTCCCAATCTTCAGAGTTGTGTTTAATTCTGTCCAATAAATCCCATTTGAATTCAATAGTCTTCTTCATAAAAGAACCAATACAAGAAGTATCGAGCATGGATTGATCATTACGACAAAGCCGAGCATTAAAATTCTGAATAATAATTTCCCTTGAGAGCTCATGATTGGGGCATGAATATAACACTGACTTAAGCCACCCCAAAGCTTGAGCGATACTTTCTCCTTCACAAGGCCAAAAATTATATATATAATTCTGATCACGATGAACCAGATGCATAGGATAAAACTTCTGATGAAATTCCAATTTCAATCGGTTATAGTTCCAAGATCCAGTATCATCACATAGCCTGTACCATGTCAATGCCTTTCCCTTCAAAGATAAAGGGAAGACCTTCTTCTTGACTTCATCCTCGGGCAAACCTGCAAGCTTAAATAATCCACAAACTTCATCCACATAGATTAGATGCATATCAAGATGTAATGTTCCATCTCCTGCATAAGGATTAGCCAGCAGTTTCTCTATCATACCCGAAGGAATTTCATAATATATATTTTCAGTAGGTTCAGTAGGTTGAGGAGCAACTCTTTGCTCTACCGATCGAGGTGCAGATACCCCGAACAAGCCCCTCAAAGGATTATTTTCCATAGTGACAAGTGACAGTAAATTTCAGCATGTAATATAAATGTTTCCTTACCAAATTCCACTCACCAAAGGCGCTTCACTCCCCAACAACAGCGCCAGAAAAGAGTCTTGATGACCCACAAGTATAGGGGATCTATACTAGTCCTTTCGATAAGTAAGAGTGTCAAACCTAACGAGGAGCAGAAGGAAATGACAAGCGGTTTTCAGCAAGGTATTCTTTGCAAGCACTGAAATTATCGGTAGCACATAGTTTTGTGATAAGATAATTCGTAACGGGTAACAAGTAACAAAAGTAACTAAGGTGCAGCAAGGTGGCCCAATCCTTTTTATAGCAAAGAACAAGCCTGGCCGAACTCTTATATAATGCAAAGCGCTCCCGAGGACAAATGGGAATTACTGTCAAGCTAGTTTTCATCATGCTCATATAATTCGTGTTCGTTACTTTGATAATTTGATATGTGGGTGGACCGGTGCTTGGGTGCTGTCCTTACTTGGACAAGCCTCCCACTTATGATTAACCCCTCTCGCAAGCATCCGCAACTACGAAAGAAGAATTAAGATAAATCTAACCATAGCATGAAACATGTGGATCCAAATCAGCCCCTTACGAAGCAACACATAAACTAGGGTTTAAGCTTCTGTCACTCTAGCAACCCATCATCTACTTATTACTTCCCAGTGCCTTCCCCTAGGCCCAAATCATGGTGAAGTGTCATGTAGTCAACGTTCACATAACACCACTAGAGATAAGACAACATATATCTCATCAAAATATCGAACGAATACCAAATTCACATGATTACTTATAACAAGACTTCTCCCATGTCCTCGGGAAGAAACATAACTACTCACAAAGCATATTCATGTTCATAATCAGAGGAGTAATAATTATCATTAAGGATCTGAACATATGATCTTCCACCGAATGAACAAACTAGCATCAAATACAAGGGGTAATCAACACTACTAGCAACCCACAGGTACCAATCTGAGGTTTTGAGACAAAGATCGGATACAAGAGATGAACTAGGGTTTGAGAGGAGATGGTGCTGGTGAAGATGTTGATGGAGATTGACCCCCTCTCGATGAGAGGATCGTTGGTGATGATGATGGCTTCGATTCCCCCTCCCGAAGGGAAGTTTCCCTGGCAGAACAACTCCCGAAGAGGAACGGATGATGCAGCACAGCTATGAGAACCCACAAGTATAGGGGATCACAACAGTTTTCGAGGGTAGAGTATTCAACCCAAATTTATTGATTCGACACAAGGGGAGCCAAAGAATATTCTCAAGTATTAGCAGTTGAGTTGTCAATTCAACCACACCTGGATAACTTAGTATCTGCAGCAAAGTATTTAGTAGCAAAGTAATATGGAAGTAACGGTAACGGTGGCAAAAGTAACGGTGATAGTTTTGTAGTGATTGTAACAGTAGCAACGGAAAAGTAAATAAGCGAAGAACAATATGTGAAAAGCTTGTAGGCATTGGATCGGTGATGGAAAATTATGCCGGATGCGATTATTCATGCAACAGTTATAACATAGGGTGACACAGAACTAGCTCCAATTATCAATGTAATGTAGGCATGTATTCCGAATATAGTCATACGTGCTTATGGAAAAGAACTTGCATGACATCTTTTGTCCTACCGTCCCGTGGCAGCGGGGTCCTAATGGAAACTAAGGGATATTAAGGCCTCCTTTTAATAGAGTACCGGACCAAAGCATTAACACATAGTGAATACATGAACTCCTCAAACTACGGTCATCACCGGGAGTGGTCCCGATTATTGTCACTTCGGGGTTGCCAGATCATAACACATAGTAGGTGACTATTGACTTGCAAGATAGGATCAAGAACTCACATATATTCATGAAAACATAATAGGTTCAGATCTGAAATCATGGCACTCGGGCCCTAGTGACAAGCATTAAGCATAGCAAAGTCATAGCAACATCAATCTCAGAACATAGTGGATACTAGGGATCAAACCCTAACAAAACTAACTCGATTACATGATAAATCTCATCCAACCCATCACCGTCCAGCAAGCCTGTGATGGAATTACTCATGCACGGCGGTGAGCATCATGAAATTGGTGATGGAGGATGGTTGATGATGACGATGGCGACGGATTCCCCTCTCCGGAGCCCCGAACAGACTCCAGATCAGCCCTCCCGAGAGAGATTAGGGCTTGGCGGCGGCTCCGTATCGTAAAACGCGATGAATCCTTCTCTTTGATTGTTTTTCTCCCCGAACGTGAATATATAGAGTTGGAGTTGAGGTCGGTGGAGCACCAGGGGGCCCACGAGGCAGGGGGGCGCGCCTCCCACCCTTGTGGACAGGGTGTGGGCCCCCTGGCCTTGATTCTTTCGCCAGTATTTTTTATATATTCCAAAATAATTCTCCATTGATTTTCAGGTCATTCCGAGAACTTTTGTTTCTGCACAAAAATAACACCATGGCAATTCTGCTGAAAACAGCATCAGTCCGGGTTAGTTCCATTCAAATCATGCAAGTTAGAGTCCAAAACAAGGGCAAAAGTGTTTGGAAAAGTAGATACAACAGAGACGTATCAACTCCCCCAAGCTTAAACCTTTGCTTGTCCTCAAGCAATTCAGTTGATAAACTGAAAGTGATAAAGAAAAACTTTTACAAACTCTGTTTGCTCTTGTTGTTGTAAATATGTAAAGCCAGCATTCAAGTTTTCAGCAAAGATTATGACTAACCATATTCACAATAACATTTAGGTCTCATGTTTACTCATGTCAATGGCATAATCAACTAGCGAGCAATAATAATAAATCTCGGATGACAACACTTTCTCAAAACAATCATAATATGATATAACAAGATGGTATCTCGCTAGCCCTTTCGGAGACCGCAAAACATAAATGCAGAGCACCTTTAAAGATCAAGGGCTGACTAAACATTGTAATTCATGGTAAAAGAGATCCAGTCATAGTCATATCCAATATAAATTAATAGTAATGGATGCAAATGACAGCGGTGCTCTCCAGCTGGTGCTTTTTAATAAGAGGGTGATGACTCAACATAAAACTAAATAGATAGGCCCTTCGCAGAGGGAAGCAGGGATTTGTAGAGGTGCCAGAGCTCGGCTTTTGAAATAGAGATAAATAATATTTTGAGCGGTATACTTTCATTGTCAACATAACAACCAAGAGATGGTGATATCTTCCATGCTACACACATTATAGGCGGTTCCCAAACAGAATGGTAAAGTTTATACTCCCCGTCCACCAACAAGCATCAATCTGTGGCTTGCTCGAAACAACGAGTGCCTCCAACTAACAAGAGTCCCGGGAGAGTTTTGTTTGCAATTATTTCGATTTGTTTTGCATAAAGCATGGGACTGGGCATCCCGGTGACCAGCCATTTTCTCGTGAGTGAGGAGAGGAGTCCACTCCTCTTGAGAATAACCCGCCTAGCATGGAAGATACAGACAACCCCAGTTGATACATGAGCTATTCGAGCATACAAAACAGAATTTAATTTGAAGGTTTAGAGTTTGGCACATACAAATTTACTTGGAACGACAGGTAGATACCGCATATAGGAAGGTATAGTGGACTCATATGGAATAAATTTGGGGTTTATGGAAGTGGATGCACAAGCAGTATTCCCGCTTAGTACAAGTGAAGGCTAGCAAAAGACTGGGAAGCAACCAACTAGAGAGCGACAACAGCCTTGAACATTCATTAAAATTAATAAACATTGAGTGCAAGCATGAGTAGGATATAATCCACCATGAACATAAATATTGTGAAGGCTATGTTGATTTTGTTTCAACTACATGCGTGAACATGTGCCAAGTCAAGTCACTTGAATCATTCAAAGGAGGATACCACCCTATCATACCACATCACAACCATTTTAATAGCATGTTGGCACGCAAGGTAAACCATTATAAACTCCTAGCAAATTAAGCATGGCATAAGCAAATATAATCTCTAATTGTCATTGCAAACATGTTTATTTATAATAGGCTGAATCAGGAACGATGAACTAATCATATTTACAAAAACAAGAGAGGTCGAGTTCATACCAGCTTCTCTTATCTCAATCAGTCCATCATATATCATCATAATTGCCTTTCACTTGCACGACCGAACGATGTGAATAATAATAATAGTGCACGTGCATTGGACTAAGCTGGAATCTACGAGCATTCAATACAAAGGAGAAGACAAGATAATATGGTCTCTTGGTTAAATCAACAATAATGCATATAAGAGTCACTTCAGCATTTTCATTATGGTCTTCTCCTCTCGACCCCCAAAGAAAAGAAAAGAAGTAAAACTATTTACACGGGAAAGCTCCCAACAAGCAAAAGAAGAACAGGAAATATTTTTGGGTTTTCTTTTTAATTATTACTACTACAAGCAAGAAAGGTAAACTAGCTAAAGGCTACAACTATTTTTTTTAGTTTTTTTTGTAAAGTTTTTCAAACACACAAAAAGAAAGCGAGAAAAAGAAAATAAACTAGCATGGATATTACAGTGAAAAAGTATGAGCACCGACAACTAGCAAGAGTGTGTGAACATAAATGTAATGTCGGTGAGAAATACGTACTCCCCCAAGCTTAGGCTTTTGGCCTAAGTTGGTCTATTGCCACGGCTGGCCCGGCGGATATCCAAAGTTATAGTTGGGGTCGTACTGAGATGCAGCGGCTATTGCATTGTGGGCTGCAGCTTGGAGGCGAGCTGTCTCAGTCCTCCACTCGTACTCGTTCGCCTCCTCGCTGGTTATAACATGTCTCCCTTTTGCCTGAAAGTCAAAGAAAGTAGGAGCAGGGAGAGCGATGTGATAGGTGCATCGTCCGTCAAAGATTAGTCGGTACTGGAGGAACTGATCGTTCCTCTCAACAAACTGATGATGAACCATAGCCTCATAATCTAAATAAATAGGAGGCAACTCAACATCATACTCACGTATGGGTATATTAAGAAAATTAGCTAAACGGGTTGCATAAATTCCACCAAAGAAATCTCCATTAATTCTATTCTTATGCAACCTACGTGCAACAATGGCTCCCAAATTATAATGTTTATCTCCTAATACAGCACTCCACAGAACACTGAGGTCAGGGACACACATGTGACATGCTTCATCCTTACCATTTATGCACCTACCTATGAAGAGAGCAAAATAATGTATGGTAGGAAAATGAATGCTCCCTATGGTAGCTTGTGTTATATCTCTAGACTCCCCCACAGTTATACTGGCAAGAAAATCTCTAAACTCAGATTTGCGAGGCTCACTAGTGCTACCCCATTGTGGAAGTTTGCAAGCAGTATTAAAATCCTCTAAATCCATAGTATAAGAATTTTCATGAAGATCAAATAGGACAATTTGAGAATTGAGTGATGACGAAAATTCAAACCTTCTCACAAAGGAATCAGTGAGGTAGTGGTACTGACGGCACTTATCTGCCTCGAAGCTCCCAAGATCAGCGTTACGCTCATATGCGTTAAATTCCTCCTTGATTCCTGCTTGATCCATGAAGTTCTCGGAAGGCCATTCACAAGCCCGCACTGGAGCTTCCCTCGGTGGTTCATCGTCGGCATCGCGTATTGCGAGCCTGGGTCCTTGCTTCCTTGAAGGACCACCTTGGTACATTTTCCTAAACATATTTCTTCCTCTGAAAAATTTATGAAAATTTTAGTAACTTCAAAATAAAAGTGAACCAAACTCAACAAAATTGATAGCAACTACTCCCACAAGTGCCTAGAGACTAGATCATGCATTAGAACTACTTGGAACCATATAAATTTGGCATGCAAGCTCAAGAACAGGGTCACCTAAGCAGCAAAAAATTGCAATGAATAAGGCACTAGAACAAAAACTAATTGGACCATTGGAGGAGTCACATACCAAAGAACAATCCCCCAAAGCAGTTTTGTGAGAGGTGCTTTGAGCAAGGAGATCGAAAATGGCAGCAAAATGAGCAAGAACTCGTGCTTGAGCTGGTTGGTGATTTTTGGGGAGGAAGAAGGAGTGTGTGGTGGCTGGAATAAGTGAAGGGGAGACACCATGGGCCCACGAGGCAGGGGGCGCGCCCAGGGGGTGGGCGCGCCCTGGACCCTCGTGGCCAGGTGCTTGCTCCCCCTGATGTGTTCTCGGTGCCAGATATTCTCAAATATTCCAGAAAAAATCATATTTCAATTTTGGGGCATTTGGAGAACTTTTATTTTCGGGGTATTTTTTATTACACGGATAATTCAGAAAACAGACAGAAAATACTATTTTTGCTTTATTTCAACTAAATAACAGAAAGTAAAAGGAGGGTACAGAGAGTTGTGCTTTCTAACTTCACCCATCTCATGCTCATCAAAAGGAATCCACTAACAAGGTTGATCAGGTCTTGTTAACAAACTCATTTCGAATAACATGGAACTGGAGAAATTTTGAATAACATTATGTTACCTCAACGGGGATATGCACGTCCCCAATAATAAGAATATCATATCTCTTTTTGACAGTAGGAAGAGGAAATTCAAAACCTGCAAAAATAATCGATGGAATTTTTCCAATAGAATTGATACTGTGGACTTGAGGTTGTTTCCTCTGAAAGTGTACCGTATGCTCATTACCATTAACATGAAAAGTGACATTGCCCTTGTTGCAATCAATAACAGCCCCTGCAGTATTCAAAAAGGGTCTTCCAAGAATAATAGACATACTATCGTCCTCAGGAATATCAAGAATAACAAAGTCCGTTAAAATAGTAACATTTGCAACCACAACAGGCACATCCTCACAAATACCGACAGGTATAGCAGTTGATTTATCAGCCATTTGCAAAGATATTTCAGTAGGTGTCAACTTATTCAAATCAAGTCTATGATATAAAGAGAGAGGCATAACACTAACACCGGCTCCAAGATCACATAAAGCAGTTCTAACATAGTTTCTTTTAATGGAGCATGGTATAGTTGGTACTCCTGGATCTCCAAGTTTCTTTGGTATTCCACCCTTAAAAGTATAATTAGCAAGCATGGTGGAAATTTCAGCTTCCGGTATCTTTCTCTTATTTGTAACAATATCTTTCATATAATTAGCATAAGGATTCATTTTAAGCATATCAGTCAAATGCATACGCAAGAAGATAGGTCTAATCATTTCAGCAAAGCGCTCAAAATCCTCATGGGTTTCTGAACCCATGGTTTAGGAGGAAAAGGCATGGGTTTCTGAACCCATGGTTCTCTTTCTTTACCGTGCTTCCTAGCAACAAAGTCTCTCTTATCATAACATTGATTCTTTGATTGTGGGTTATCAAGATCAACAGCAGGTTCAATCTCTACATCATTATCATTGCTAGGTTCGGCATCAACATGAACATCATTCTTAGTATTATCACTAGGTTCATGTTCATTACCAGATTGTGTTTCAGCATCAGAAATAGAAATATCATTGGGATTCTTAGGTGTGTCTACAACAGGTTCACTAGAAGCATGCAAAGTCCTATCACTTTTCTTTTTCTTCCTTTTAGAAGAACTAGGTGCATCAGCATTAGTTCTCTGAGAATCTTGCTCAATTCTCTTAGGGTGGCCTTCAGGATACAAGGGTTCCTGAGTCACTTTACCTCCTCTAGTTGCAACTCTAACAGCAAAGTCATTATTCTTACTATTCAATTCATTGAGCGAATCATTCTGAGCTTTAAGTACTTGTTCTACTTGAGTGGTAACCATAGAAGCATGTTTACTAATGAGTTTAAGTTCACCTTTAACTCTAGACATATAATCACTCAAGTGTTCAATCATATAAGCATTATGTTTTAATTGTCTACCAACATAAGCATTGAAGTTTTCTTGTTTCACAATAAAATTATCAAACTCATCTAAGCATTGGCTAGCAGACTTATAACAAGGAATATCACCTTCATCAAATCTATAGAGAGAGTTTACCTTTACTACCTGTGTCGGGTTATCAAGACCATGTATCTCTTCAATAGGTGATGGATTAAAACCATGTATTTCTTCAACAGGCGGTAAATTCTTAACATCTTCAGCTTTTATACCTTTTTCTTTCATAGATTTCTTTGCCTCTTGCATACCTTTAGGACTGAGAAATAGAATACCCCTTTTCTTCGGAGTTGGCTTAGGAGTTGGTTCAGGAAGTGTCCAATTATTTTCATTGGTCAACATATTATTCAATAGAATTTCAGCTTGATCAATTGTTCTTTCCCTGAAAACACAACCAGCACAACTATCCAGGTGGTCTCTGGAAGCATCGGTTAGTCCATTATAAAAGATATCAAGTATTTCATTTTTCTTGAGAGGATGATCAGGCAAAGCATTAAGTAATTGGAGAAGCCTCCCCCAAGCTTGTGGGAGACTCTCTTCTTCAATTTGCACAAAATTATATATTTCCCTTAAAGCAGCTTGTTTCTTATGAGCGGGGAAATATTTAGCAGAGAAGTAATAAATCATATCCTGGGGACTACGCACACAACCAGGATCAAGAGAATTAAACCATATCTTAGCATCACCCTTTAACGAGAACGGAAATATCTTAAGGATATAATAGTAGCGAGTTTTCTCATCATTAGTGAACAGGGTGGCTATATCATTTAATTTAGTAAGATGTGCCACAACAGTTTCAGATTCATAGCCATAAAAAGGATCAGACTCAACCAAAGTAATTATATCAGGGTCGACAGAGAATTCATAATCCTTATCAGTAACAAAGATAGGTGAAGTAGCATAAGCAAGATCATATTTCATTCTAGCATTTAGAGTTTTTTCTTTCAGCTTAGCTAATAATTTCTTAAGATCACTCCTATCATTGCAAGCAAGAAAATCTCTAGCAGTTTCTTCATCCATAACATAACCCTCAGGCACAACAGGAAATTCATACCTAGGGGGAGAATCTTCATCTCACTTTCATCAATATTATCAGTTTCAAAAATTTCATTCTCTCTAGCCCTAGCAAGTTGTTCATCAAGAAATTCACCAAGTGGCACAGTAGTATCAAGCATAGAAGTAGTTTCATCATAAGTATCATGCATAGCAGAAGTGGCATCATCAATAACATGCGACATATCAGAATTAATAGCAGAAGCAGGTTTAGGTGTCGCAAGCTTACTCAAAATAGAAGGTGAATCAAGTGCAGAGCTAGATGGCAGTTCCTTACCTCCCCTCGTAGTTGAGGGATAAATTTTTGTTTTCTCGTCTTTCAAGTTCTTCATAGTGACTAGCATATATAAATCCCAAGTGACTCAAAGATAGAGCTATGTTCCCCGGCAACGGCGCCAGAAAATAGTCTTGATAACCCACAAGTATAGGGGATCGCAACAGTTTTCGAGGGTAGAGTATTCAACCCAAATTTATTGATTCGACACAAGGGGAGCCAAAGAATATTCTCAAGTATTAGCAGTTGAGTTGTCAATTCAACCACACCTGGATAACTTAGTATCTGCAGCAAAGTATTTAGTAGCAAAGTAATATGGAAGCAACGGTAACGGTGGCAAAAGTAACGGTGATAGTTTTGTAGTGGTTGTAACAGTTGAGTTGTCAATTCAACCGCACCTGGATAACTTAATATCTGCAGCAAAGTATTTAGTAGCAAATTAATATGGAAGTAACGGTAATGGTAGCAAAAGTAATATTTTTGGGTTTTGTAGTGATTGTAACAGTAGCAACGGAAAAGTAAATAAGCGAAGAACAATATGTGAAAAGCTCGTAGGCATTGGATCGGTGATGGAGAATTATGCCGGATGTGGTTCATCATGTAACAGTCATAACATAGGGTGACACAGAACTAGCTCCAATTCATCAATGTAATGTAGGCATGTATTCTGAATATAGTCATACGTGCTTATGGAAAAGAACTTGCATGACATCTTTTGTCCTACCCTCCCGTGGCAGCGGGGTCATAATGGAAACTAAGGGATATTAAGGCCTCCTTTTAATAGAGTACTGGACCAAAGCATTAACACATAGTGAATACATGAACTCCTCAAACTACGGTCATCACCGGGAGTGGTCCCGATTATTGTCACTTCGGGGTTGCCGGATCATAACACATAGTAGGTGACTATAGACTTGCAAGATAGGATCAAGAACTCACATATATTCATGAAAACATAATAGGTTCAGATCTGAAATCATGGCACTCAGGCCCTAGTGACAAGCATTAAGCATAGCAAAGTCATAGCAACATCAATCTCAGAACATAGTGGATACTAGCGAACAAACCCTAACAAAACTAACTCGATTACATGATAAATCTCATCCAACTCATCACCGTCCAGCAAGCCTACGATGGAATTACTCACGCACGGCGGTGAGCATCATGAAATTGGTGATGGAGGATGGTTGATGATGACGATGGCGACGGATTCCCCTCTCCAGAGCCCCGAATAGACTCTAGATCAGCCCTCCCGAGAGAGATTAGGGCTTGGCGGCGGCTCCGTATCGTAAAACGCGATGAATCCTTCTCTTTGATTTTTTTCTCCCCGAACGTGAATATATAGAGTTGGAGTTGAGGTCGGTGGAGCACCAGGGGGCCCACAAGGTAGGGGGTGCGCCCAGGGGGGCACGCGCGCCTCCCACCCTCGTGGACAAGGTGTGGGCCCCTGGCCTTGATTATTTCGCCAGTATTTTTTATATATTCCAAAATAATTCTCTGTTGATTTTCAGGTCATTCCAAGAACTTTTGTTTCTGCACAAAATAACACCATGGCAATTCTGCTGAAAACAGCATCAGTCCGGGTTAGTTCCATTCAAATCATGCAAGTTAGAGTCCAAAACAAGGGCAAAAGTGTTTGGAAAAGTAGATACGACGGAGACGTATCAAGCTGCGGTACGTATTTCCCTCAGTGATGAAACCAAGGTTATCGAACCAGTAGGAGAACCAAGCAACACTATGTAAATGGTACCTGCACACAAAGAACAAATACTTGCAACCCGACGTGTAAGAGGGGCTGTCAATCCCTCTCGGGTAAAAGATTGGTAAAGATATAATTTGGTAGATGCAAATAAAATAACGGCAAATAAAATTCAACGAGGTATTTTTGGGTTTTTGATAATATAGATCTAAAAATAAAAGATGCAAATAAATAAAAAGGCAAATAGCAGTATAGATCTGAAAATATATGATGAGAAAATAGACCCGGGGCCGTAGATTTCACTTGTGGCTTCTCTCGAGAAAATAGCATCGGTGGATAAACAAATTACTGTTGGGCAATTGATAGAACATCAAATAATTATGACGATATCAAGGAAATGATCATTATATAGGAATCACATCCAAGATTAGTAGACCGACTCCTGCCTGCATCTACTACTATTACTCCACACATCGACCGCTATCCAACATGCATCTAGTGTATTAAGTTCATGGAGAAATGGAGTAATGCAATAAGAGCGATGACATGATGTAGACGAGATCTATTCATGTAGGAATAGCCCCCATCTTGTTATGCTTAATAGCAACAATACATACGTGTCTTGCTGCTCCTTCTGTCACTGGGAAAGAGCACCGTACGATCGAACCCATCACAAAGCACCTCTTCCCATGGCAAGAAAAATCGATCTAGTCGGCTTAACTAAACCAAAGATTCGAAGAAATATGAGTCTATGTGTAATCATGCATATAAGAGATCAAAGCAACTCAAATAACTTTCATGGATAAATAGATCTGATCATAAACTCAAAGTGCATCGGAACCAACAAACACACCGCAAAAAGAGTTACATCAAATACATCTCCAAGAGACCATTGTATTGAGAATCAAAAGAGAGAAGAAGCCATCTAGCTACTACCTATGGACCCGTAGGTCTACAATGAACTACTCATGCATCATCGGAGAGGCACCAATGAGGATGATGAACCCCTCCACGATGGTGTCTAGATTGGATCTCGTGGTTCTGGAACTTGCGGTGGCTGGAATTGTGTTTCATCGACTCCCCCAGGGTTTATGGAATATTTGGGTATTTATAGGTCGAAGAGACGGTGCAGGAGGCCACCGAGGTGGGCACAACCCACCAGGGCGCGCCTGGGCCCCCAGGCGCGCCCAGGTGGGTTGTGCCCCCCTCGGGGCACCCCTCTGGTACTTCTTTGGCCCAACGGGTGTCTTCTGGTCCAGAAAAAATCTCCAAAAAGTTTCGCTGCGTTTGGACTCCGTTTGGTACTGATATTCTGTGAAGTAAAAAAACAAGGAAAAACCAGCAGCTGGCACTAGGCACTATGTCAATAGGTTTGTCCCAAAAAATGATATAAAGTCGCTATAAAATTATTGTAAAACATCCAAGAATGATAATATAACACCATGGAACAATAAAAAATTATAGATACGCTGGAGAGGTATCAAAGGCCCTCATGCGATCATGACGATCTGACGTGAAACACAGTCCTCGTTCCAGCCAAGGTGACCAGTCGAGCCTGCGATGGAGATATCGACGTTGCAATTGATTTTCAGGCGAGCCATTGATCCATCTACCTATCTCACAGCGAAACTCTTAATGAAAGCACCAATGTCGGTGTCAAAACCGGCAGACCTCGGGGTAGGGGGTCCTGAGCTATGGATCTTGGATCGATGGGTAACAAGAAACGAAGGAGACGGTGTTTACCCATGTCTGGGCCCTCTTGATGGAGGTAAAACCCTACGTCATGCTCTTATTTATATTGATGATGATGATGTATCGAGTAAGAGTTGATCTACCTCGAGATCGTATGTTCTATATGATTCTAATGAACTAGCATATCTCTATCGACTAGCCTGGCCTCGGCTTATATAATGTATTGGAGGCCTAGGATAGCAAGAGTCCTAGTCGGCTACGCCGTTGGAGAGGAGTCCTTGTCTTGATCACCAAGTCTTGTGGAATCTTCCTCGTATATGTCATCGGCTGTCCGAAGAAGCCCATTAGTGACCCGCCATGGGGGTCCTCAGCCAACCCACCTGGTCGGTAGACGACGTGGTGAGTACCCCCTAGTCCAGGACATCATCATTTTGACCTAGAAAAATAAATAAGAGGAGGACTTTTGGGACGAAGCTCCGCCGTCTCGAGGTGGAACCTGGGCAGGAGCACTTTTGCTCTCCGGCGGAGCGATTCCACCGGGGGCACTTCCCTCCAGGAGGGGGAAATCGAAGCCATCAATATCATTAACGATCCTCTCATCGTGGGAGGACCAATCTTCATCAACAACTTCACCAGCACCATCTCATCTCAAACCCTAGTTTATCTCTTGTATTCAATCTTTGTCCCAAAACCTCAGATTGGTACCTGTGGGTTAATAGTATAGTGTTGATTACACCTTGTAGTTGATGCTAGTTGGTTTATTTGGTGGAAGATTAAACGTTCAGATCCTTAAGCATATTCAATACCCCTCTGATCTTGAACATGAATATGATTTGTGAGTAGTTACTTTTGTTCTTGAGGACACGGGAGAAGTCTTATTATAAGTAATCATGTGAAGTCGGCATTCGTTCGATATTTTGATGAATGTATGTTGTTGCTTCCTTTTGTGGTGTCGTGTGAACGTAGACTACATGACACTTCACCATACTTGCGCCTAAGGGAAGGCATTGTGTAGTAATAAGTAGATGATTGGTTGCTAGAGTGACAAAAGCTTAAACCATAGTTTATGCGTTATTCCGTAAGGGGCTGATTTTGATCCATATGTTTCATGTTATGGTTAGATTTATCTTAATTCTTCTTTCGTAGTTGCAGATGCTTGCGAGAGGGGGTAATCATAAGTGGTTTGCTTATTCGAGTAAGAACAACATCCAAGCACCGGTCCACCCACATATCAAATTATCAAAGTAACAAACGTGAATCAACTAAACATGACGAACGTGGCTAGACGACAATTTCCATGTGTCCTCAAGAATGCTTTGCTTATTATAAGAGAACACTCTGGCTTGTCCTTTGCTATAAAAATGATTGGGACACCTTGCTACACTTTTTCTACTATTTTTACTTGTTATGAAATATCTTGATACAAAACTATCTACCACTGTCACTTACAACACCTGCGGAGAATACCTTGCTGAAAACCGCTTGTCATTTCCTTCTGCTCCTCGTTGGGTTCGACACTCTTACTTATCGAAAGTATTATGATTGATCCCCTATACTTGTCGGTCATCAACAAGATGCCTTGAGAAGATTCCTTCAAGACAGTTAGTTGGCTTTCACCACCCCAACTTGTGTGGGAAGCAGAGACCTTTTCTGGGTCAACCGAGCAGAGGCAATTTTCCTTTGATGTCCTTCGTATCTTATCTGTTCGCTGCGAGAGTAATCATATGAGTAAGCATTGAAGTTGTTTCCTGAGACATGGGTGTAATGGTTTGAAGAAATACACATGTATTCCTTCTGACGAAGATTATGCCAATTCCCATTCGAAGGAGTGACATTATTGTGCTTCAGATGCTTATCCTGCATGGTTAGGCTAGTGATCACTGATAAAGTTTCAATGGAGCATTTCTTCACCAAAATATGCTTATTTATTGATCCAGACCTGCGGCTAGTCCCAATATAGTGAGTGAAAACCTTACCATTATGTTCTTTAAACAGTTTGTAGTTGGAGTCATCCGACTCGTCAGAAGCAACAGGGATGGGACAGTGATATCTGGAAAGACGTGTTGGTTCGAGAGTTTTGTTTGAGGCACGAACCCAGCTTGCCTGAGGATATTGCTTGGATTCCAGTATGTTCCATCGACATTGAGTTTTCTTTCGAAACCCAAGCCTTCCTATCTAGGATTTTTGTGAAGTATCAATTTCTTGAGAACATCACACAAGGTTTGATGCCCTTTGAGACTTTTTAGCATTCCTGTCTCAAGAAGATTCCTTAGCCTGAAATTTTCATCACAGATAACAACAATTTCCTTAGAAGAGGCATTAGTGATAACATTCATAGTAGTTGCATTATTCTCGATGACAACCGTAGAAGTTTCAGCAGTGGAGTCAGCGTTGTTGCGCTCTAAGCATTTTAGGCAAGGAGGCACAAAATCATTAGGAAACTTTTTAGATTGCTCAACGAAAAGAGAATCCTTTTCTTTTGCAAGCATGTTATACTAATCTTTTAGTGACTCGAGTTCTTGATTCCTGTTAAGGAGTTCATCTGACAAACCCTCGACATCTACTACAAGAGAATTATATCAGTTGGAAAAATCATCAACAGTTGAAGAGCGAGCTTCATGTTCTTTGGTCAACTCTTGATTTTTTTCCGCCTCTTCAACTAGTCATCCTTTGGATTTCCTTAGACTTTTCTTGAGTTTTTTGAGTTCATCTTGTTGATATTTAGCAATTTTAACAAGTTTGGCATAAGCTATGTTATTTGAGGAGAATTCATTTCCAGACCTCCAATGCTTGGATGATACCTGTTCCTTTGAAGTTTTTTTCATAAGGCAGAGAGGTGAAGGTTCGTCATCACTTGATGCATCATCATCAGTATCTGTCTCAGAATAATGTTCGGAAGATTCAATAGCGACGAAAGCATTTCCTCCATCCAGACCTCTATAGGATCTTTTAATATCTGATTCAGACTGTGATGATTCATCTTTGGAGTCCATTGTCATTCCAACACATTGATGTCTACTATGCAACTTATTCTTGTAGACTCGTGTTGGGCTGATACGTCTCCAATGTATCTATAATTTTTTATTGCTCCATGCTATTATATATTCTGTTTTGGATGTTTAATGGGCTTATTTATACACTTCTATATTATTTTTGGGACTAACCTATTAACCCAAGGCCCAGTGCAAATTGTTGTTTTTTTTGCCTATTTCAGTGTTTCCCAGAAAAGGAATATCAAACGGAGTCCAAACGGAATGAAACCTTCGGGAGCGTGATTTTTGGAACAAACATGATCCAGAGGACTTGGAGTGGACGTCAAGAAATCAACGAGGAGGCCACGAGGCAGGGAGGCGCGCCCCCCACCCTCGTGGGCCCCTCATGGCTCCACCGACCTACTTCTTCCTCCTATATATACCTACGTACCCCGAAACCAACCAGGAGCACCACGAAACCCTATTTCCACCGCCGCAACCTTCTGTACTCGTGAGATCCCATCTTGGGGCCTTTTCCGGCGCTCTGCCGGAGGGGGCATCGATCACGGAGGGCTTCTACATCAACACCATAGCCTCTCCGATGATGTGTGAGTAGTTTACCACAGACCTTTGGGTCCATAGTTATTAGCTAGATGGCTTCTTCTCTCTCTTTGGATCTCAATACAAAGTTCTCCTCGATCTTCTTGGAGATCTATTCGATGTAACTCTTTTTGCGGTGTGTTTGTCGAGATCCGATGAATTGTGGGTTTATGATCAAGATTATCTATGAACAATATTTGAATCTTCTCTGAATTCTTTTATGTATGATTGGTTATCTTCGCAAGTCTTCGAATTATCAGTTTGGTTTGGCCTACTAGATTGATCTTTCTTGCAATGGGAGAAGTGCTTAGCTTTGGGTTCAATCATGCGGTGCTCGATCCCAGTGATAGTAGAGGGAAACGACACATATTGTATTGTTGCCATCGAGGATAAAAAGATGGGGTTTATATCATATTGCTTGAGTTTATCCCTCTACATCATGTCATCTTACCTAATGCGTTACTCTGTTCTTATGAACTTAATACTCTAGATGCATGCTGGATAGCGGTCGATGTGTGGAGTAATAGTAGTAGATGCAGGCAGGAGTCGGTCTACTTGTTGCGGACGTGATGCCTATATACATGATCATGCCTAGATATTCTCATAATTATGCACTTTTCTATCAATTGCTCGACAGTAATTTGTTCACCCACCGTAATACTTATGCTATCTTGAGAGAAGCCACTAGTGAAACCTATGGCCCCCGGGTCTATCTTCCATCATATTAATCTCCCGTCAACTAGCTATTTCTGTCGCCGTTTATTTTGCAATCTTTACTTTCAATCTTTATCATAAAAATACCAAAAATATTATCTTATCATCTCTTTAAGATCTCATTTTTGCAAGTGGTTGTGAAGGGATTGACAACCCCTTTATCGCGTTGGTTGCAAGGTTCTTATTTGTTTGTGTAGGTACGAGGGACTTGCGTGTGCCCTCCTACTGGATTGATACCTTGGTTCTCAAAAACTAAGGGAAATACTTACGCTACTTTGTTGCATCACCCTTTCCTCTTCAAGGGAAAACCAACGCATGCTCAAGAGGTAGCAAGAAGGATTTTTGGCGCCGTTGCCGGGGAGTCACGCACAAGTCAAGACATACCAAGTACCCATCACAAACTCTTATCCCTCGCATTACATTATTTGCCATTTGCCTCTCGTTTTCCTCTCCCCCACTTCACCCTTGCCATTTTATTCGCCCTCTTTTTCCGTTCGCATTTTCTTTCGCTTGCTTTTTGTTTGCTTGTGTGTTGGATTGCTTGCTTGTCACGATGGCTCAAGATAATACCAAATTGTGTGACTTTTCCAATACCAACAACAATGATTTTCTTAGCACTCCGATTGCTCCTCTTACCGATGTTGAATCTTGTGAAATTAATGCTGCTTTGCTGAATCTTGTCATGAAAGATCAATTCGCCGGCCTTCCTAGTGAAGATGCCGCTACCCATCTAAACATCTTTGTTGATTTGTGTGATATGCAAAAGAAGAAGGATGTGGATAATGATATTGTTAAATTGAAGCTATTTCCTTTTTCGCTTAGAGATCGTGCTAAAACTTGGTTTTCGTCTTTGCCTAAAAATAGTATTGATTCTTGGAATAAGTGCAAAGATGTTTTTATCTCTAAGTATTTTCCTCCCGCTAAGATCATCTCTCTTAGAAACGATATTATGAATTTTAAGCAACTTGATGATGAACATGTTGCACAAGCTTGGGAGAGGATGAAATTAATGATACATAATTGCCCTACACATGGTTTGAATTTATGGATGATTATACAAAAAAATTATGGCTTAATTAATTTTGCTTCTAGAAATCTTTTAGATTCGGCCGCGGGAGGCACTTTAATGTAAATCACCTTAGGAGAAGCTACTAAACTCCTAGATAATATTATGGTTAATTATTCTCAATGGCACACTGAAAGATCTACTAGTAAAAAGGTGCATGCAATTGAAGAGATTAATGTTTTGAATGGAAAGATGGATGAACTTATGAAATTGTTTGCTAATAAGAGTGTTTCTTTTGATCCCAATGATATGCCTTTTTCTACCTTGATTGAGAATAATAATGAATCTATGGATGTGATTTTGTTGGTAGGAACAATTTTGGTAACAATGCTTATAGAGGAAATTTTAATCCTAGGCTGTATCCTAGTAATTCCTCTAATAATTATGGTAATTCCTACAACAACTCTTATGGAAATTTTAATAAGATTCCCTCTGATTTTGAGACTAGTGTTAAAGAATTTATGATTTCTCAAAAGAATTTCAATGCTTTGCTTGAGGAAAATTGCCTAAGATTGACGAGTTGGCTAGGAACGTGGATAGAATTTCTCTTGATGTTGATTCTTTGAAACTTAGATCTATTCCACCTAAGCACGATATCAATGAGTCTCTCAAGGCTATGAGAATTTCCATTGATGAGTGCAAAGAAAGAACCGCTAGGATGCGTGCTAAGAAAGATTGTTTTGTGAAAGTGTGTTCTTCTAGTTTTCATGATAATAAGGATGAAGATATAAAAGTAATTGATGTGTCTCCTATTAAATATTTGTTTTACAATATGAATCTTGATAATTATGGGATTGGAGATGAGTCAACTTTAGTTAAAAGGCGTCCCAATGATTCGGAGTTTTTCGATCTTGATGCAAAATTTGGTAAAAGTGGGATTGAAGAGGAAACTTTACATAGCAATGAACCCACTATTTTGGATTTCAAGGAATTTAATTATGATAATTTTTCTTTAATAGATTGTATTTCCTTGTTGCAATCCGTGCTAAATTCTCCGCATTCTTATAGTCAAAATAAGGCTTTTACTAAACATATCGTTGATGCTTTAATGCAATCATATGAAGAAAAGCTTGAATTGGAAGTTTCTATCCCTAGAAAACTTTATGATGAGTGGGAACCTACTATTAAAATTAAAATTAAAGATCATGAATGCTATGCTTTGTGTGATTTGGGTGCTAGTGTTTCCACAATTCCAAAAACTTTGTGTGATTTGCTAGGTTTCCATGAATTTGATGATTGTTCTTTAAACTTGCACCTTGCGGATTCCACCATTAAGAAACCTATGGGAAGAATTAATGATGTTCTTATTGTTGCAAATAGGAATTATGTGCCCGTAGATTTCATTGTCCTTGATATAGATTGCAATCCTTCATGTCCTATTATTCTTGGTAGACCTTTCCTTAGAACGATTGGTGCAATTATTGATATGAAGGAAGGGAATGTTAGATTCCAATTTTCGTTAAGGAAAGGCATGGAACACTTTCCTAGAAATAAAATCAAATTACCTTATGAATCTATTATGAGAGCCACTTATGGATTGCATGCCAAAGATGGCAATACCTAGATCTATCCTTGCCTTTATGCCTAGCTAGGGGCGTTAAACGATAGCGCTTGTTGGGAGGCAACCCAATTTTATTTTAGTTTCTTGCTTTTTGGTTATGTTTAGGAATAAATAATACATATGGCTTCTGGTTAGATGTGTTTTTGTGTTTTATTTAGTGTTTGTGCCAAGTAGAACCTTTGGGAAGACTTGGGTGAAGTCTTTTTGATCTTGCCGTAAAAAACAGAAACTTTAGCGCTCACGAGATTAGCTACAACTTTTTACTGGAGAGTGCTATTTAGTTGATTCTTTTTGCAGATGATTAATAGATAAATTCCTCACGTCCATAAATTTGTTGTAGAATTTTTGGAGTTCCAGAAGTATGCGTTTGATACAGATTACTACAGACTATTCTGTTTTTGACAGATTCTGTTTTTCGTGTGTTGTTTGCTTATTTTGATGAATCTATGGCTAGTATCGGAGGTTATGAACCATAGATAAGTTGGAATACAGTAGGTTTAACACCAATATAAATGAAGAATGAGTTCATTACAGTACCTTGAAGTGGTGTTTTGTTTTCTTTCGCTAACGGAGCTCACGAGATTTTCTGTTAAGTTTTGTGTTGTGAAGTTTTCAAGTTTTGGGTAAAAAGATTTGATGGACTATGGAACAAGGAGTGGCAAGAGCCTAAGCTTGGGGATGCCCAAGGCGCCCTAGGGTAAAATATAAGGACAACTCAAAAGCCTAAGCTTGGGGATGCCCCGGAAGGCATCCCCTCTTTTGTCTTCGTCCATCGGTAACTTTACTTGGAGCTATATTTTTGTTCACCACATGATATGTGTTTTTCTTGGAGCGTCTTATATGATTTGAGTCTTTGCTTTTTAGTTCACCACAATCATCCTTGCTGTACACACCTTTTGGGAGATACACACATTATTCGGAATTTATTAGAATACTCTATGTGGTTCACTTATATCTTTTGAGCTAAACAATTTTGCTCTAGTGCTTCACTTATATCTTTTAGAGCACGGTGGTAGTTTTATTTTATAGAAATTATTGATCTCTCATGCTTCACTTATATTATTTTGAGAGTCCTTTAGAACAGCATGGTAATTTTCTTTGGTTATAAAATTAGTCCTAATATGATAGGCATCCAAGATAAAAACTTTAAAGTGCATTGAATACTAAGAGAAGTTTGATACTCTATAGTTGTTTTGAGATATGGAGATAGTGATATTGAAGTTGTGCTAGTTGAGTAGTTGTGAATTTGAGAAATACTTGTGTTGAAGTTTGCAAGTCCTGCAGCATGCACGTATAGTAAACGTTGTGTGACAAATTTGAAACATGAGGTGTTCTTTGATTGTCATCCTTATGAGTGGCGGTCGGGGACGAGCGATGGTATTTTCCTACCAATCTATCCCCCTAGGAGCATGCGCATAGTGCTTGGTTTTTGATGACTTGTAGATTTTTGCAATAAGTATGTGAGTTCTTTATGACTAATGTTGAGTCCATGGATTATACGCACTCTCAACCTTCCATCATTGCTAGCCTCTTGGGTACCGTGCATTGCCCTTTCCCACCTTGAGAGTTGGTGCAAACTTTGCCGGTGCATCCAAACCCCGTGATACGATACGCTCTATCACACATAAACCTCCTTATATCTTCCTCAAAACAGCCACCATACCTACCTATTATGGCATTTCCATGGCCATTCCGAGTTATATTGCCATGCAACTTTCCACCGTTCTGTTTATTATGACACGCTTCATCATTGTCATATTGTCTTGCATGATCATGTAGTTGACATCATATTTGTGGCAAAGCCACCATGCATATTATTTCATACATGTCACTCTTGATTCATTGCCCTTCCCGGTACACCGCCGGAGGCATTCATATAGAGTCATATTTTGTTCTAAGTATCGAGTTGTAATCGTCGAGTTGTAAATAAATAGAAGTGTGATGATCATCATTAATAGAGCACTGTCCCAAAAAAAGAGAAAGGCCAAAAAAAGGAAAGGCCCAAAAAAAGAAAGAAAAAAAGAGAAAAAAAGGGACAATGCTACTATCCTTTTTCCACACTTGTGCTTCAAAGTAGCACCAGGATCTTTATGATAGAGAGTCTCTTGTTTTGTCACTTTCATATACTAGTGGGAATTTTTCATTGTAGAACTTGGCTTGTATATTCCAACGATGGGCTTAATCAAATGCCCTAGGTCTTCGTGAGCAAGCAAGTTGGATGCACACCCACTTAGTTTATTTTGTTGAGCTTTCATACATTTATAGCTCTAGTGCATCCGTTGCATGGCAATCCCTACTCCTTGCATTGACATCAATTGATGGGCATCTCCCTAGCCCGTTGATTAGCCGTGTCAATGTGAGACTTTCTCCTTTTTTGTCTTCTCCACACAACCCCCATCATTATATTCTATTCCACACATAGTGCTATATCCATGGCTCACGCTCATGTATTGCGTGAAAGTTGAAAAGGCTGAAGCGCGTTAAAAAGTATGAACCAATTGCTCGGCTTGTCATCGGGGTTATGCATGAAGGGAGCATTTTGTGTGACGAAAATGAAGCATGGCCAAACTATATGATTTTGTAGGGATGAGCTTTCTTTGGCTATGTTATTTTGATAAGACATAATTGCTTGGTTAGTATGCTTGAAGTATTACTATTTTTATGTCAATATTAAACTTTTATCTTGAATCTTTTGGATCTGAACATTCATGCCACAATAAAGAGAATTACATTGAAAATTATGTTAGGTAGCATTCCACATCAAAATTTCTGTTTTTATCATTTACCTACTCGAGGACGAGCAGGAATTAAGCTTGGGGATGCTTGATACGTCTCCTACGTATCTATAATTTTTGATTGTTCCATGCTATTATATTATCTGTTTTGGATGTTTAATGGGCTTTAATATATATACTTTTTATATTATTTTTGGGACTAACCTATTAACCGAAGGCCTAGTGCAAATTGTTGTTTTTTGCCTATTTCAGTGTTTCGCAGAAAAGGAATATCAAACGGAATCCAAACGGAATGAAACCTTCGTGAGGATCATTTTTTGAACAAACGCAATCCAGGAGACTTGGAGTGGAGGTCAAGAAAGCCACGAGGCGTCCATGAGGTAGGAGGGCGCGCCCCACGGGGGTGGGCGCGCCCCCACCATCGTGGGCCCCTCGCAGCTCTATCGACCTACTTCTTTCGCCTATATATACTCTTATACCCTGAAACCTTCGGGGAGAGCCACGAAACACCTTTTCCACTGCCGCAACCTTCTGTACCCGTGAGATCCCATCTTGGGGCCTTTTTTGGCGATCTGCCGGAGGGGGATTCGATCACGGAGGGCTTCTACATCAACACCATAGCCTCTCCGATGATGTGTGAGTAGTTTACTGATGTCTACTACACAACCTTCTTCTTGTAGACGTTGGTGGGCCTCCAAGTGCAGAGGTTTGTAGGACAGTAGCAAATTTCCCTCAAGTGGATGACCTAAGGTTTATCAATCCGTGGGAGGCGTAGGATGAAGATGGTCTCTCTCAAACAACCCTGCAACCAAATAACAAAGAGTCTCTTGTGTCCCCAACACACCCAATACAATGGTAAATTATATAGGTGCACTAGTTCGGCGAAGAGATGGTGATACAAGTGCAATATGGATGGTGGATATAGGTTTTAGTAATCTGAAAATATAAAAACAGCAAGGTAGCAAGTGATAAAAGTGAGCACAAACGGTATTGCAATGCGTTGAAACAAGGCCTAGGGTTCATACTTTCACTAGTGCAAGTTCTCTCAACAATAATAACATAATTGGATCATATAACTATCCCTCAACATGCAACAAAGAGTCACTCCAAAGTCACTAATAGCGGAGAACAAACAAAGAGATTATGGTAGGGTACGAAACCACCTCAAAGTTATCCTTTCTGATCGATCTATTCAAGAGTCCGTAGTAAAATAACACGAAGCTATTCTTTCCGTTCAATCTATCATAGAGTTCGTACTAGAATAACACCTTAAGACACAAATCAACCAAAACCCTAATGTCACCTAGATAATCCAATGTCACCTCAAGTATCCGTGGGTATGATTATATGATATGCATCACACAATCTCAGATTCATCTATTCAAACCAACACAAATTACTTCAAAGAGTGCCCCAAAGTTTCTACCGGAGAGTCAAGATGAAAACGTGTGCCAACCCCTATGCATAAGTTCACGAGGTCACGGAACCCGCAAGTTGATCACCAAAACATACATCAAGTGAATCACGTGTTATCCCATTGTCACCACAGATACGCACATGCAAGACATACATCAAGTGTTCTCAAATCCTTAAAGACTCAATCTGATAAGACAACTTCAAAGGGAAAACTCAATCCATTACAAGAGAGTAGAGGGGGAGAAACATCATAAGATCCAACTATAATAGCAAAGCTTGCAATACATCAAGATCGTACCATCTCAAGAACACGAGAGAGAGAGAGAGATCAAACACATAGCTACTGGTACATACCCTCAGCCCCGAGGGTGAACTACTCCCTCCTCGTCATGGAGAGCACCGGGATGATGAAGATGGCCACCGGTGAGGGATCCCCCCTCCGGCAGGGTGCCGGAACAGGGCCCCGATTGGTTTTTGGTGGCTACAGAGGCTTGCGGCGGCGGAACTCCCGATCTATTCTGCTCCCCGGTGTTTTTAGGGTATATGGATATATATAGGCGAAAGAAGTCGGTCAGGGAAGCCACGAGGGGCCCACGAGGGTGGGGCGCGCCCAGGGGGGCAGGCGCGCCTCCCTGCCTCGTGGCCACCTCGTTGCTTCCGTAACGTACACTCCAAGTCTCCTGGATTGCTTCCGTTCCAAAAATAACTCTCCCAAAGGTTTCATTCCATTTGGACTCCATTTGATATTCTTTTTCTGCGAAACACTGAAACAAGGGGAAAAAACAGAAACTGGCACTGGGCTCTGGGTTAATAGGTTAGTCCCAAAAATAATATAAAAGTGCATAATAAAGCCCATAAACATCCAAACAGATAATATAATAGCATGGAACAATCAAAAATTATAGATACGTTGGAGACGTATCAGCATCCCCAAGCTTAATTCCTGCTCGTCCTCGAGTAGGTAAATGATAAAAACAGAATTTTTGATGTGGAATGCTACCTAGCATAATTCTCTAAGTAATTCTTTTTATTGTGGCATGAATGTTCAGATCCATAAGATTCAAGACAAAAGTTTAATATTGACATGAAAATAATAATACTTCAAGCATACTAACAAAGCAATCATGTCTTCTCAAAAATAACATGGCCAAAGAAAGTTATCCCTACGAAATCATATAGTCTGGCCATGCTCTATCTTCACCACACAAAGTATTTAAATCATGCACAACCCTGATGACAAGCCAAGCAATTGTTTCATACTTTTAATGTTCTCAAACTTTTTCAATCTTCACGCAATACATGAGCGTGAGCCATGGACATAGCACTATAGGTGGAATAGAATGGTGGTTGTGGAGAAGACAAAAAGGGAGAAGATAGTCTCACATCAATTAGGCGTATCAACGGGCTATGGAGATGCCCATTAATAGATATCAATGTGAGTGAGTAGGGATTGCCATGCAATGGATGCACTAGAGCTATAAGTGTATGAAAGCTCAACAAAAGAAACTAAGTGGGTGTGCATCCAACTCGCTTGCTCACGAAGACCTAGGGCATTTTGAGGAAGCCCGTCATTGGAATATACAAGCCAAGTTCTATAATGTAAAATTCCCACTAGTATATGAAAGTGACAACATAGAAGACTCTCTATCATGAAGATCATGGTGCTACTTTGAAGCACAAGTGTGGTAAAAGGATAGTAGCATTGTCCCTTCTCTCTTTTTCTCTCATTTTTTTTGGGCCTTTCTCTTTTTTTTATGGCCTCTTTTTTTTAGTCCGGAGTCTCATCCGACTTGTGGGGGAATCATAGTCTCCATCATCCTTTCCTCACTGGGACAATGCTCTAATAATGATGATCATCACACTTTTATTTACTTACAACTCAAGAATTACAACTCGATACTTTGAACAAAATATGACTCTATATGAATGCCTCCGGCGGTGTACTGGGATGTGCTATGACTCACGAGTGACATGTATGAAAGAATTATGAACGGTGGCTTTGCCACAAATACGATGTCAACTACATGATCATGCAAAGCAATATGACAATGATGGAGCGTGTCATAATAAACGGAGCGGTGAAAAGTTGCATGGCAACATATCTCGGAATGGCTATGGAAATGCCATAATAGGTAGGTATGGTGGCTGTTTTGAGGAAGGTATATGGTGGGTGTATGGTACCGGCAAAAGTTGCGCGGTATTAGAGAGGCTAGCAATGGTGGAAGGGTGAGAGTGCGTATAATCCATGGACTCAACATTAGTCATAAAGAACTCACATACTTATTGCAAAAATTTATTAGTTATCAAAACAAAGTACTACGCGCATGCTTCTAGGGGGGTGGATTGGTAGGAAAAGACCATCGCTCGTCCCCATCCGCCACTCATAAGGAAGGCAATCAATAAATAAATCATGCTCTAACTTCATCACATAACGGTTCACCATACGTGCATGCTACGGGAATCAAAAACTTTAACACAAGTATCTCTCAAATTCACAACTACTCAACTAGCATAACTCTAATATCACCATTTTCATATCTCAAAACAATCATAAAGAATCAAACTTCTCTTAGTATTCAATGCACTTATTATGAAAGTTTTTATTATATCCCTCTTGGATGCCCATCATATTAGGACTAAATTCATAACCAAAACAAATTACCATGCTTTTTAGAACTCTCAAAATAATATAAGTGAAGCATGAGAGTTCATCTATTTCTTCAAAATAAAACTACCGTCGTGCTTTAAAAGGATATAAGTGAAGCACTAGAGCAAATGACAAACTACTCCGAAAGATATAAGTGAAGATCAATGAGTAGTTAAATAATTATGTACCTATGTGAAGACTCTCTCCCATTTTAAGAATTTAAGATCTTGATACTTTATTCGAACAGCAAGCAAAACAAAGGAAAATAAAATGATGCTCCAAGCAAAACACATATCATGTGGCGAATAAAAATATAGCTCCAAGTAAAGTTACCGATGAACGAAGACGAAAGAGGGGATGCCATCCGGGGCATACCCAAACTTAGGCTCTTGGTTGTCCTTAAATATTACCTTGGGGTTCCTTGGGCATCCCCAAGCTTAGTCTCTTGCCACTCCTTATTCCATAGTCCATCGAATCTTTACCCAAAACTTGAAAACTTCACAACACAAAACTTAACGAGAAAATCTCGTGAGCTCCGTTAGCGAAAGAAAACAAAACACCACTTCAAGGTACTGTAATGAACTCATTATTTATTTATATTGGTGTTAAACTTACTTTATTCGAACTTCTCTATGGTTTATAAACTCTTTTACTAGCCATAGCCTCATCAAAATAAGCAAACAACACACGAAAAACAGAATCTGTCAAAAACAGAACAGTCTGTAGTAATCTGTAACTAATGCAAACTTCTGGAACTCTAAAAATTCTGCCAAAATAGGAAGACCTAAATAATTTTTTTATTGATCTTCTGCAATTGGAATCAATATTATATCACGTTCTGGTAATTTTTAACAATTGTTTTTGTGAACAGAAAGTTTCTGGAATTTTCAGCAAGATCAAATAACTATCATCCAAGAAGATCCTATAGGTTTAACTTGGCACAAACACTAATAAAAACATAAAACCACATATAACCAGAGGCTAGATAGATTATTTATTACTAAACAGAACCAAAAAGCAAGAAACTAAAATAAAATTGGGTTGCCTCCCAACAAGCGCTATCGTTTAACGCCCCTAGCTAGGCATGATGATTTCAATGATGCTCACCTAAAAGATAAGAATTGAAACATAAAGAGAGCATCATGAAGAATATGACTAGCACATTTAAGTCTAACCCACTTACTATGCATAGGGATTTTGTGAGCAAACAACTTATGTGAACAATAATCAACTAGCATAGGAAGGCAAAACAAGCATAACTTTAAAACTTTAAGCATATAGAGAGGAAACTTGGTATTATTGCAATTCCTACAAACATATATTACCCCCTCATAATAATTTTCAGTAGCATCATGAATGAATTCAACAATATAACCAGCACCTAAAGCATTCTTTTCATGATCTACTTGCATAGAAATTTTACTACTCTCCACATAAGCAAATTTATTATCATTCGGAATAGTGGGAGTATCATAAGAAACTCGAATACTATAAATAGTCTCCACATTAAAAGAGTAATGTTCAGAAAAAGGGTAATCATAATAATGACAAGTTGTATAAATATAATCATCACTACTTTTTATGGCATAAGTTTCATCACAATAATCATCATAAGTAGCAACTTTGTTCTCATCATAATCAATTGAAACCTCTTCCAAGATAGTGGAATCATTACTAAATAAAGTCATGACCTCTCCAAATCCACTTTCATAATTATCATAATAAGATTCAACATCCTACAAAATAGTGGGATCATTACTTCCTAAAGTTTACACTCTTCCAAACCCACTTTCATCAATATAATCATCATAAGTAGGAGGCATGCTATCATCATTATAAATTTGCCTATCAAAACTTGGGAGACTAAAAATATCATCTTCATTAAACGTAGCATCCCCAAGCTTGGGACAAACATTAATTGCAGCAAATATATTCTCAAAAACATCATCTTCATCAAACATAGCATCCCCAAGCTTAGGCCTTTTCATATCATAAGCATAATCACTCTCATCATTAATAGTATGGATAGCACCAGTAGTATAGCAATTATCATCATCACAATGGGTAATAGGAGCAACATCATTTGGGAGAGATACCTTTCTACCTTTGCTTCTCCGTATTTTCTTTTTCTTCTTCACATCATGTGTGGGTTCAATCCTCTTTTTGGAGCTCCTTATTAATGAGATTGGTTGAATAGAAGGCTCCTCCTCGTTGCCTGATTCATCATAAGAAATAATAGGAGAATATTGGGAAGTCTCTTCCCTTTCGTTAGTATTCTCTTCATCTTCTATTTGTTTTCTTTTCTTTATGTAATTGGCAATATAAGGATTTTCAATGCAATTCACCGCACAATACATATAAATTTCTTCTAGATCAATATCGAGGAATTTCTCGAGGTTATATTCTAGAATAAACTTAGTTTGACGTTTCAATTCTTCATAACCCAAAAGCAGACTAAGTTCATTATGATGTGCAAGGGAAATCAAGTCATCACAATTTTTGGACACGATTCGATCATGAAACAATTCGCATTTGATATTTAAATGACCATGTTCATTGCAAAGTTCACAAGTATGGCTGAGATATTTTAAATTTTCAGCACTAACATTTAGCCTCTCTTGCAACCATTTAGTTTCTAAGTACTTGTGCCTCTTACAAAATCTATCTTCCCTTTTTGGTATGTATTTGCAAACTCTATGCACTCCACAAAAATCGACATGCTTATAAGAGATATTTTCATCATGACTAGTGCAATCATCATTAGTACCATGGATATTCAAGGAGTTCATACTAACAACATTGCAATCATGCTCGTCATTCAAAGATTTAGTGCCAAACATTTTAATGCATTCTTCTTCTAACACTTTGGCACAATTTTCCTTTCCATCATACCCACGAAAGATATTAAAAAGATGAAGCGTATGAGACAAACTCAATTCCATTTTTTGTACTTTTTTTTATAAACTAAACTAGTGATAAAACAAGAAACTAAAAGATTCGATTGCAAGATCTAAATATATACCTTCAAGCACTCACCTCCCCGGCAACGGCGCCAGAAAAGAGTTTGATGTCTACTACACAACCTTCTTCTTGTAGACGTTGTTGGGCCTCCAAGTGCAGAGGTTTGTAGGACAGTAGCAAATTTCCCTCAAGTGGATGACCTAAGGTTTATCAATCCGTGGGAGGCGTAGGATGAAGATGGTCTCTCTCAAACAACCCTGCAACCAAATAACAAAGAGTCTCTTGTGTCCCCAACACACCCAATACAATGGTAAATTGTATAGGTGCACTAGTTCGGCGAAGAGATGGTGATACAAGTGCAATATGGATGGTAGATATAGGTTTTTGTAATCTGAAAATATAAAAACAGCAAGGTAGCAAGTGATTAAAGTGAGCACAAACGGTATTGCAATGCGTTGAAACAAGGCCTAGGGTTCATACTTTCACTAGTGCAAGTTCTCTCAACAATAATAACATAATTGGATCATATAACTATCCCTCAACATGCAACAAAGAGTCACTCCATAGTCACTAATAGCGGAGAACAAACGAAGAGATTATGGTAGGGTATGAAACCACCTCAAAGTTATCCTTTCTGGTCGATCTATTCAAGAGTCTGTAGTAAAATAACACGAAGCTATTCTTTCCGTTCAATCTATCATAGAGTTCGTACTAGAATAACACCTTAAGACACAAATCAACCAAAACCCTAATGTCACCTAGATACTCCAATGTCACTTCAAGTATCCGTGGGTATGATTATATGATATGCATCACACAATCTCAGATTCATCTATTCAAACCAACACAAAGTACTTCAAAGAGTGCCCCAAAGTTTCTACCGGAGAGTCAAGACGAAAACGTGTGCCAACCCCTATGCATAAGTTCACAAGGTCACGGAACCCGCAAGTTGATCACCAAAACATACATCAGGTGAATCACGTGATATCCCATTGTCACCACAGATACGCACATGCAAGACATACATCAAGTGTTCTCAAATCCTTAAAGACTCAATCCGATAAGACAACTTCAAAGGGAAAACTCAATCCATTACAAGAGAGTAGAGGGGGAGAAACATCATAAGATCCAACTATAATAGCAAAGCTCACGATACATCAAGATCATACCATCTGAAGACCACGAGAGAGAGATCAAACACATAGCTACTGGTACATACCCTCAGCCCCGAGGGTGAACTACTCCCTCCTCGTCATGGAGAGCGCCGGGATGATGAAGATGGCCACCGGTGAGGGATCCCCCCTCCGACAGGGTGCCGGAACAGGGTCCCAATTGGTTTTTGGTGGCTACAGAGGCTTGCGGCGGCGGAACTCCCGATCTATTCTGCTCCCCGATGTTTTAAGGGTATATGGATATATATATAGGCAAAAGAAGTCGGTCAGGGGAGCCACGAGGGTGGGGGCGCGCCCAGGGGGCAGGCGCGCCTCCCTGCCTCGTGGCCACCTCGTTGCTTCCCTGACGTACACTCCAAGTCTCCTAGATTGCTTCTGTTCCAAAAATAACTCTCCCGAAGGTTTCATTCTGTTTGGACTCCGTTTGATATTCCTTTTCTGCGAAACACTGAAACAAGGGAAAAAACAGAAACTGGCACTGGGCTCCGGGTTAATAGGTTAGTCCCAAAAAAATATAAAAGTGCATAATAAAGCCCATAAACATCCAAAACAGATAATATAGTAGCATGGAACAATCAAAAATTATAGATACGTTGGAGACGTATTATTTACCACAGACCTTCGGGTCCATAGTTATTAGCTAGATGGCTTCTTCTCTCTCTTTGGATCTCAATACAAAGTTCTCCTCCATCTTCTTGGAGATCTATTCGATGTAACTCTTTTTGCGGTGTGTTTGCCGAGATCCGATGAATTGTGGGTTTATAATCAAGATTATCTATGAACAATATTTGAATCTTCTCTGAGTTCTTTTATGTATGATTGGTTATCTTTGCAAGTCTCTTCGAATTATCAGTTTGGTTTGGCCTACTAGATTGATCTTTCTTGCAATGGGAGAAGTGCTTAGCTTTGGGTTCAATCTTGCGGTGTCCTTTCCCAGTGACAGTTGGGGAAACGACACGTATTGTATTGTTGCCATTGAGGATAAAAAGATGGGTTTTATATCATATTGCTTGAGTTTATCCCTCTACATCATGTCATCTTACCTAATGCGTTACTCTGTTCTTATGAACTTAATACTCTAGATGCATGTTGGATAGCGGTCGATGTGTGGTGTAATAGTAGTAGATGCAGGCAGGAGTCGGTCTACTTGTTGCGGACGTGATGCCTATATACATGATCATTACCTTAGATATCATCATAACTATGCACTATTCTATCAATTGCTCGGTAGTAATTTGTTCACCCACCGTAATACATGCTATCTTGAGAGAAGCCACTAGTGAAACCTATGGCCCCCGGGTCTATTTTCCATGATAGTAATCTTCCGTCAACTAGCTATTTCTATCGTCGTTTATTTTGCAATCTTTACTTGTCAATCTATACAACAAAAATACCAAAAATATTTATCTTATTATCTTTATCAGATCCCACTTTTGCAAGTGGCCGTGAAGGGATCGACAACCCCTTTATCGCGTTGGTTACAAGGTTCTTAATTGTTTGTGCAGGTATTAGGGATTTGCGTGTAGTCTCCTACTGGATTGATACATTGGTTCTCAAAAACTGAGGGAAATACTTACGCTACTTTGCTGCATCACCCTTTCCTCTTCAAGGGAAAACCAATGCATTCTCAAGAGGTAGCAGTGGACTACTCCCTCCTCATCATGGTGGTCGTCGAGATGATGAAGATGGCCACCAGTGATGATTTCCCCCTCCGACAGGGTGCCAGAACATGGTCTAGATTGGTTCTTCATGGCTATAGAGGCTTGCGGTGGTGGAACTTCTGATCTAGGGTTATTTCTGTTTTTTTTTTGTATTTATAGGATTTTTTGGCGTCGGTCTCACGCTAAGATGGGCCTCGAGGTGACCACAACCCACTAGGACGAGCCAGGCCCCCTGGCGCGTCCTGGTGTCTTGTGGAGCCCTCGTGGCTCTTCTGGCCCTCCCACGAAGCTTCTAGTGCCTCTTTTCTTCCAAAAAATCATCAAAAAGTTTCGCTGCATTTGGAGAACTTTGATTTCAGCACAAAAAACAACACCACGGTAGTTCTGCTGAAAACAATGTCGGTCCTGTTAGTTCCATTGAAATCATACCAAAACTGTCGTGGAATTGTCACGGCAGATGTCCTAGTGTGAGGACTTAGTCGTGAGGCCAACGCATCTATGTGGTAGCTTGAGAGGGGTTGAGCGAAATCGAGAAACACAACACAAGACAAGGGTTTAGACAGCTTTGGGCCCCGGGAAACATCATCCGGTAACAACCCTACATGTTGTTTGTGGCTAGGTCTCATTATCATCACGAAGGAGTCACCGTAAACCGGCTCTCCCAGTTATGTCTAGCCCTAAGATTGTTTCTTCTTGCTTGTCCCTCTTTGGGGAGCCCTGCCCCTCCTTATATAAGTTGAAGGGGCGGGTTACATGTAGAGTCCAACTCGGACTTAAGACTTAACTATTCTGACTTCTCTTCATGGGCTTCTTAACATCTTGGGCTTCATAACGTCTCGGGCTTCATAACGTCTCGGGATTCATAACCCCTGGCAACCCAGTTATCACTGTCTGCCGGGTTATGACTGGTGCCGGTTTATGATGGTCTGCCGGTTTATGACTGGTACCGGTTTATGATGGTCTGCCGGTTTATGATGGTCTGCCGGTTTATGATTGTCTGCTGAGTTATCATCTGACTTAACTCCTGCCGGGTTATCAACCTGCCGGTTTACCGTCTAGGTTAATTGTCTGTCTTAACTATCTGTCTTAACTGTCAGCCAGTTTACCAAGTCCCAGCCGGGTTATAACCAGCCGGGTTATAACTCCGGCCGGATCATACCGCGGGGTATATCCCCGACATTAGCCCCCAGTTTAATTTGGATTTATCCATGTTAAACTGATCCTGATCATCCTTAAGTCCTTGTCATTTCCTCCTTCTAGAAAATCCGGGTCAATAGGCCAGCTTCATAATCAATTTGCTGACATTGGTTTGTCACGGAGAAATATTGTGAAGAATAACTCCTTTGACTCAGCTCCCAATGCTTAACAAAAATATTGGTCTTTGAAATACTCATGTGATCCTCAGCCGGTTTAAGAATGTAGAACTTGCCGGTTTATCATTGCAAAACTTGTCGGTTTATAAATATTGATGGCACCGGGTCATAATTGTAGTTAACATCAAGCTTGAAAATATACCTCCTTTGTATGCATATCACTTGTAGCCCCCAAGTCTTAAGAAGGGAGCGTAGGAACTGCTTAAGACTTGCTTCAATATAAATGTTACAATCTTGAAGAAATCCAGTTTGTTCATCTCAATCACTGGTCATAAACTGAGTATTCCATATATGTAGCCCCCAAGTGCCGGGTTGTCATGCTTGCAGCCACCTGGGACTTGTAATTTCCTGATGCTCATAAAAACTTCAACCAGTGTAGCCCCCAAGGGCCGGGTCATTATGCAAATAATGAGCAGGGACTTTGAAAATATGATCATGTAGACTTTAACAGCAACGTGTAGCCCCCAAGGGCCGGTTTAGTAAGATAATACTGAGCTGGGACTTTATGTATACTTCATTGAAAATAACATCATATGATGTAACTCTCATCACGGGGCTTGAACCCACGTCCACAAGGTTAAGAGCTTTGTGCTTTACCAACTGAGCAATGAATCTTTCAATATAATGGATTAAAACTTGTGTACCTTGAATTTTGACAGGAGCAATTGGTAGCCCCCAAGGGCCAGCCCATTACAATGTGATGAGTCGGATCTTCAATAAGGTGATGAAACAATGACTTTGCATTAGCCCCCAAGTGCCATGGTGCATGCTGGCAGTGACATGGGACTTGCATATTTGATGTAATCTCAATTTGAATAATGTAGCCCCCAAGTGCCGGGTCGTAAACCTGCAGCGACTCGGGACTATTCCTTTGTAGAATAAATCATACCCATTGATAAAATAATATCCATTGCGCTGAAGCGACTTTGAAAACCTCAACCATAAATTGGTTATTGATAACCATAATAAAAATCCAACCATGTTGGCTATTTAAAGACTTGAATAATATACCCAATGATTTATAAGCGCATGATTCCACTGGCGCAATCCAAATATATATACTGGCGACTTATGGTCCAAAGCCAGCCCGGGTTAATAAACACCGGATAATTTATCATCATATACTAGCTACTTATAGTCGAAAACCAGGCCGGGTTAATAAACACCGATGATTTATAATCATGCTTTATTCAACCTGTTTCTGTGACATTGAATCACATTGTTGGTTTACCAACTTTTTGTAGTAAGGGTGATAACCCAAATTTTGAGTACTGATAACTCCTTTCATACTGTGCCGGTTTATGATAAAACCATACCGGGTTGTGATAAACAATGGTTTATCCATATTCAATACTGGCGACTTATAGTCGAAACCAAACCGGGTTAATAAACGCCGGATTATAAGTGATCATGTACTGACAACTTTGTAGTTGAAAGCCGAACCGGGTCAATGAACGCCGGTTTATCAAAAACATCATAAATCTCATCAAAGGAGAAAAAACTTGGCAAATAAAAGCATATGAAAACTTGTAGTCGAGGCTTTTCACGGGCTACCAGGCCCCAAATTCGAGGCTTTTCATGGGCTGCCAGGACACTGAGTTAAACCATTTCACAAAGCCTTTTAAGATGGTCCTCAATCCTTAACCAATCGTCGTTTTAACTTTGACAAGTTCAGGGTCTTATGAGATTGACTTGTCGAAGTTCGGCGGGTCATACCAGGTTTACCTGGACGGAGTGACTTACTTAAAAAGGCAGGCTAACCCGGGGTTTAGGTGTATACACCAGGCTTCAAGCCGTGGCTTGATAGCCTATTACAAGTGTAGATTCTTTGTTCATTGTGATAGCAAAGAATCCCCAAGCAATATTTTGAGCTGTGCTCAGTGGGTGCCTATGTTTGAGTTTGTGCTTTTGTAACACTCTCTTTGGCCCCTAAGTAATTTTCTTTTGGCCTTGAGCCGATCAAGAGGTGTAGCTATGGTTCTAATACGACCAAGCCCCCAAGTGATTTCCCTGGTGGCCTTGCGCCGATCAAGAGGTGTAGCTATGGTTCGAATACGACCAAGCCCCCAAGTGATCAATAATATGATAAGCCAATAAAGGCAGGATACCCATGTTTGAACCGCGCATCATGGCAACAGGTCCTCTTCGGCAACCTTTATTTTTTGCAAGAGATAAATTCTTCTTGAACCGGGATTTTGAACCGGATATTGAGAGCGTCACAGCTTTGCAAGAGATAGTTTCCTCTTAAACCAGATTTGAACCAGATACTAAGGGCTTCAGCGCTGTGTGGGAAACAGAATTTCCCTTAAACCGGAAGCATCATTGCGAACCAGAATATTTCTAACGACTTTGAATTTTTTATCAATATAAAAGTAGCCTCCGGGACCGGGTTATCTTTCCCTCCATCGTCCTGGGGTTCTTGAACTTGCTTAAACTAGCAAGATTTGCTGAGTCATGTCATCGTAGCCCCCGAGTCTTAAGACGACTCGACGAGTTGTCTTGAGATTCTCCGTATTTGACCATAGCAGAAGGTATATATTATTGGTGTTGATAACGTAACGTGAATCCACATAAGGTTGAGGTGACTGCGGCGGGTTATAAATGATCTCGTATGAGCCGTGTCAGCAACTCGGCCAATGGTTCCTTCCAACTGGCTGTTTTGAAGTTTAACCAAACTGTAGTGGCAGCGACTTGTGTGCATGTCCATTGAGCCATCCAACGTAGACGGCGGCTGAATGATAATTTGCCTCCAATTTGTTGAAAGAAAAACCGGGCTACCCAAGCAGTGACTTGCTCATACTCAATAAATAGCTCATGCAGACAGGTGAGGCCCGGTGTGTTGATGTAGACCGGACCGCAAGGGCGGTAGCGTAAGCACTCCCGTTGAGCACGACAGCACGGATAAATGTAGTGCAAAATGACGATGCTATGCACTCCATATCCGTGATATAACTCCACTTCGGTGGTGAATAATTGTCCTGATGTATTTCGATGACAGATGATCTTGTCGTCTCTGCCATGATCATGGAAAAAATATATTAAAGGCAGGATAATTGTTCTAGGAGGAATTTAAAATACATTGAGAAAATAAATAAGGTGGATAGCACCTGATATTTTCTTGGGACGTCGAGCCAGTCATGTACGTCATTGGTTTTCCAACTAATCTGAATTTTACTCTCTCTTTTTTCACTGCTGTTCGGGCCTCCCAACGCGTATCTCCTCGTACGTTTGCTCCGAACCATCGAGCAGTACTCCTTTGGATGTACTCCATTAATCCGGTGCCCCGTTGAATGGTTGCCTGGTGGTCAGATGGTTGTCTTCCTTTGGATGTTTGTACGTGGATCAGATTGGCCTTTGTGATAATTGTGTCCTTTTTATTTTTGGTGATAAGCCTTCTTGGAAACCACAGCAACGTTGCTGTTCCTTGGCACCTCCTCTACTCTTTTTTACTTCAGGTTTGAAGAGTCCAGCGGACCTCTCTGTTCTCTCCTTCAGCGCGGCCTGCTGAGATGGTGTTTGGAGAACGGACGGCCACTGCAATTCTTCCAATGAAACGATGTGGACGCTGGCGAAGATGTCTTTGTGCAAATCGGCTGGATGGTTTTGAGTGCATGTGTGTAGAAGGTGACTTGCAAATTGACAGCAGTGACGTAGCGGACGTTTGCGTCCATCTTGGCAGATTGCACAGGAGCCGATCACCGCTGCTTACGTACGAGTTTGAATCAGTTGCAGGAAACCTGTCCGTCTTGGCAACTTACGGTGGCTCATCATCAGCGGCATAAAGCGGCTAGGCGGTTTAGAAGCGAGACGGCCGCACGGAAGCACGTGGTCGCACGGGCGGTTCATTACAGGCGCGCGGCCGCACAGGAGCACGTGGAAAAACCGGACGCCGGGGGCGCACCAGGGCGGCCGAACCCGATGCTGCTGCTTGCGGGTAGTGGCAGAAGCGTAACCTGGCGGAGGCTCAAGACGAAGGCGGCGTGCATTCGGTCTTATTGTTATTAGCCTTCAAACGAGCCATGGCAGAACGCAAAAACGCCGGCGACTCAGAAGTGGAAGCAAGCAACAGCGCAGGCGGCTCAAGGCCGTAGTGGTGCGGCGGCTCAAGGCCGTAGTGGTGCGGCGGCTCACCGCAAGGATGAGGCGGCGGTGGAGGTGCGCGATAATGCGAGGCGACTCGGCCGTGTGAGGAGGCGTCTGAAGCGTGTTGACTCGGGAGGGAACAGCTCGAAGCTTGTTCCGGTGGTTTGGCATAAACAGGGCGGAGCTAGCGATTTGAGCGGCTCGGAAGGCCGGGTAACGCCACATCGGCGGGTCAGCGCCCGGCGGTTTGACGGAAGCTGGTCGAGCGGCGGGTCAGCGCCCGGCGGTTTGACGGAAGCAGGACCGGGCTGAGCAGTGGAGGCGGCCACAGCAACTCGGCGGTTTACGGCGACTCACGGGCAGGGCCTTGGTGGGTCGACGTGCGGCGGCAACCCACGGCGTGGTGAAGGGGAGGGACGAGCCGGCGGCGGTTGAAGTAGAAGCCGTGGCAGCGCGGCCGCGGCCAGTGGTGAAGGCGGCTTGGAGGGCGTTTCCAGGCCGGAGCAAGGCGTGGCGATGGAGGCTCCCAACGGACGCGGGCGGCTCAAGGTCAGAGCGAGAGACAGCGACGGCGGCGGTCGGCGACTTAGCGTGAATTGCACGGATTGTAAACCGGCAGAGGGCGCTCGGAGCGGCAAGCCGGAGCCGGGTTGGAGTGCATCAGCAATGACTCGGGGACGTGCTCTAGGCGACCATGGCGGCGGCGACTCTCCGGAATAACACGCGAATCGGTTTGAGGCAACACCAGGGATGGAGGCGGTTCACTGGCGCGGCCATGGCAGGAGCGTGCCGGCGCGAGATGAGGCCGAGGGCAACTCGGAGTGAAGTCGCAGAGTCGAAGGTGATTTGGATCGGGCTGGCTCCTTGGCGAGTTAGGCGATGACTGTGGCGTTTTGGAGTAGTAATTTTGGAGCAGAAACCACGGCGACGGAGGTGGGCTGAAGCGGAGTCGAAGCCTCGAGGCCGTACCAGCGGTCACGGGCTGTCGGCGGAGGCAAAGGCCGGCTACCAGCTGGCTACGAGGCAAGGTCAACAACGCGGCGGGTCAACGGAGGAGCCCAAATCTGAGTACAACTTGCTCTCGGGTCGTGGCCCTTCCTCCGTTTTCCCCTTTTTTTAAACCGGACAAGTAGCAGCAGTTGATTTATGCCAATTAGTCTCAGATTAGTCCCAGCAGCTAACATCGATCTGTTGACTTGACCGATCGCCACAAACACGTGCGGCGGCGCATAAGCTGAAACCCTAGTTTCTTTTGCATCTGAATTTTGTATATGCCACCGCTAAAAACTTCTTTGATCTTGACGGATCAACCTGTAGTTGATATGAATCCTTCCATGCTGAATCTTTCTTCACCCGAAAACTTTGCGAACTTCTCAGTCCCTTGGAGAGATCCCTTCAAGGACTCAACACCACCGTGCGCTTGCCCCACGGTGGGCGCCAACTGTCGTGGAATTGTCACGGCAGATGTCCTAGTGTGAGGACTTAGTCGTGAGGCCAACGCATCTATGTGGTAGCTTGAGAGGGGTTGAGCGGAATCGAGAAACAACATAAGGCAAGGGTTTAGACAGCTTCGGGCCCCGGGAAACATCATCCGGTAACAACCCTACATGTTGTTTGTGGCTAGGTCTCATTATCATCATGAGGGAGTTGTCGTAAACCGGCTCTCCCAGTTATGTCTAGCCCTAAGATTGTTTCTTCTTGCTTGTCACTCTTTGGGGAGCCGTGCCCCTCCTTATATAAGTTGAAGGGGCGGGTTACATGTAGAGTCCAACTCGGACTTAAGACTTAACTATTCTAACTTCTCTTCATGGGCTTCTTAACATCTTGGGCTTCATAACGTCTCGGGCTTCATAACCCTTGGCAACCCAGTTATCACTGTATGCCGGGTTATTACTGGTGCCGGTTTATGATGGTCTGCCGGTTTATGACTGGTGTCGGTTTATGTTGGTCTGCCGGTTTATGATGGTCTGCCGGTTTATTATTGTCTGCTGAGTTATCATCTAACTTAACTCCTGCCGGGTTATCAACCTGCCGGTTTATCGTCTGGGTTAACTGTCTGTCTTAACTATCTGTCTTAACTGTCAGCCGGTTTACCAAGTCCCAGTCGGGTTATAACTCCGGCCGGATCATACCGTGGGGTATATCCCCGACAAAAACCATATAAAATTGTTGTAAACATGGCATGGATACTTCATAAATTATAGATACGTTGGAGACGTATCAGCATCCCCAAGTTTAACTCATGTATGTGAAAGTTCTCTTCTTTATACTAATCATTCATGAATTGCTTATATGACCAATATTGTGATTGTCGAGCTTCAAAAGACTTCACTTTCTAAACCCAATTTGAAGCTACTACTAGGCATGATATCAATATATAATTTCAACTTCATGATATTCAATTCATTCAACAATTTACTCATATGATATAAGTGAAGCACAAGAGTAAATGACAAGCTATTCCAAAAAGATATTAGTGAAGATCAAGCGAGTAGTTAAGTAAATGGGTAGCCATTTGAGGACTCTCTCTTATTTAAGAAACTTTAAGATCTAAGTATTTTATTAATCAGCAAGCGAAACAAAATAAAATGACATTCCAACAATAGCACACATCATGTGAATAAGCAAAAACTTAGGCAAAACCGATACTAACCGATAATTGTTGATGAAGAAAGGTGGGATGCCTACCGGGGCATCCCCAAGCTTAGATGCTTGAGACTTCTTGAAATATTATCTTGGGATGCCTTGGGCATCCCCAAGCTTGAGCTTTTGTGTATCCTTAATTCCTTTTATATCACAGTTTCCCTAAATCTTAAAAACTTCATCCGCACAAAACTCAACAAGAACTCGTGAGATAAGTTAGTATAAATCAATGCAATAACCTTATCATTCTAAACTGTAGCAAATCACTAAAATTATTATTTAACATTGCATACTAAATTCCTCTGCATATTTAATACTCCTATCCTCAAATAGAATCATTAAACAAGCAAGCATATGCAAACAATGCAAACATAACGGCAATCTGTCAAAACAGGACATTCTGTAAAGGATGCAAGAAGATTCATACTTCTTTAACTCCAACAATTCTGAAAAAATACTACACTGTAGAAAATTTATCATAGCTTATTGTGTAAAAATTTCAAGATTTTATCACGGTCTGACATTTTTTAACAATTCAGACAATGATAGAAAATTTTGTGTTTCCAAAACAACAACATATAGACTTGCAAAATAAGCATGGTAAAGGCTATCCTTGACATTTTTATTGAAGTAAAAGATACAGAACATTATTCTAAATAACATAAAGCAAATAAAAACAAAATAAAATGATGCTCCAAGCAAAACTCATATGACGTGACGAATGAAAATATAGCTCCAAGTGAGGTTACCGATAATGTTGGAGACGAATGAGGAGATGCCTTCCGGGGCATCCCCAAGCTTAGTTGCTTGGATATTCCTTAAATATTACCTTGGGGTGCCTTGGGCAACCCCAAGCTTAGGATCTTGCCACTCCTTATTCTCCTCATATCGACATCTCACCCAAAACTTGAAAACTTCAATCACACAAAACTTAACAGAACTTCGTGAGATAGGTTAGTATGATAAACACAAATTCACTTTGGTACTGTCAAAGACAAGATTAATAATTGTTCTCACACAATGCCTACTGTACCTTATCATTTCCACAGTTTATATTGAGCAATATAAGCCATAAAAACTAGGAAACAAGCAAACTATGGATTGAAAACAGAATCTGTCAAAAACAGAACAGTCTATAATGATCTGGACAATGAACATACTTATGTAAATCCAAAAATTCTGAAAAATGAGGACAACATAGGCAATTTGTATATCAATCATCTGTAAAAAAACAGAATATTTAAACAATTCTGTTACTGGAAGCAAAAGTTTCTGTTTTTGCACAGAATCAAGTCAACTATCATCCACACTATCCCAAAGGCTTTACTTGGTACTTTATTGAAACAAAAGATATAAAGCATGATTATTCCAATAGCTTAATCATGTGAACACACAAAAATACTAGGCATAAGTGTTGGGTTGTTTCCCAACAAGCACTTTCCTTTAATGCTTTTTTAGCTAAGCATGATGATTTCAATGATGCTCGCATGAGAAGTAGAGAATTAAAACATAAAAGAGCATCATGAAGCATATGACTAGCACATTTAAGTCTAACCCACTTCGTATGCATAGGGATTTTGTGAGCAAACAATTTATGGGAGCAAGAATCAACTAGCATAGGAAGGCAAAACAAGCATAACTTCAAGATTTTCAACACATAAAGAGGAAACTTGATATTATTGAGATATGTAAAAGTATATGTTCCTCTCTCATAGTATTTTTCAGTAGCACCATGAATGAATTTGACAATATAGCTATCACATAAAGCATTCTTTTCATGATCCACAAGCATAATTTTTTTACTACTCTCCACATAGGCAATTTTCTTCTCATTCAAAATAATGGGAACAAACTCAACAAAATAACTATCATATGATACTTGATTGGCATAATCAATTTGAGCACTAAAATTATGACGACAAGTTTCATGGTTATCATTATTCTTCATAGCATACATGGCATCACAATAATCATCATATATAGCAACTTGATTGTCAAAATCAATTGAAACCTCTTCCAAAACAGTGGATTCATCACTAAATAAAGTCATGACCTCTCCAAATCCACTTCCATAATTATTACAATAAGATTAAACACCCTCCAAAATAGTAGGATCATTAATTCCTAGAGTTGACACTCTCCCAAACCCACTTTCATCAATATAATCATCATAAATAGGAGGCATGCTTTCATCATAATAAATTTTCTCATCAAAACTTGGGGGACTACAAATATTATCTTCATCAAACATAGCATCCCCAAGCTTATGGCTTTACATGTCACTAGCATCATGGATATTCAAAGAATTCATACTAACAATGTTTCAATCATGCTCATCATTCATGGGTTTTGTGCCAAACATTTTATCGAATTCTTCTTCTATCAATTGAGCACAATTTTCTGATCCATCATTTTCAAGAAATACATGATAAAGATGAATAATATGAGGCCACCTCAATTCCATTTTTTTGTAGTTTTCTTTTATAAACCAAACTATTGATAAACAAGAAACAAAAAGAGTCAATTGCAATATCTAAAGATATACCTTCAAGCACTCACCTCCCCGGCAATGGCGCCAGAAAAGAGCTTAATGTCTACTACGCAACTTATTCTTGTAGACTCGTGTTGGGCCTCCAAGCGCAGAGTTTTGTAGGATAGTAGCAATTTTCCCTCAAGTGGATGACCTAAGGTTTATCAATCTGTGGGAGACGTAGGATGAAGATGGTCTCTCCCAAACAACCCTGCAACCAAATAATAAAAAGTCTCTTGTGTCCCCAACACACCAAATACAATGGTAAATTGTATAGGTGCACTAGTTCGGCGAAGAGATGGTGATAAAAGCGTAGTGATAATAGTAGATATTGATTTTTTTGTAATAGTAACAATAAAAAACAGCAAGGTAATGAGTAACAAAAGTGAGCACAAACGGTATTGTAATGCTTGAAAATGAGTCCTAGGGTCCGTACTTTCGCTAGTGCAATCTCTCAACAATGCTAATATAATTGGATCGCGTAACAATCCCTCAACGTGCGATGAAGAATCACTCCAAACTTCCTATCTAGCGGAGAACATAAGAAGAAATTGTTTATAGGGTATGAAACCACCTCAAAGTTATCCTTTCCGATCGATCTATTTAAGAGTTCGTACTAAAATAACAACAAGTTATCCTTTCCGATCGATCTATCCAAGAGTTCGCAAAATAACACCATATGATACACATCAACCAACTCTAATATCGCCTAGATACTCCAATGTCACCACGAGTATCCGTGAGTTGATTATACGATATGCATCAAACAATTTCAGATTCATAATACTCAATCCAACACAAAGAACTTCAAAGAGTGCCCCAAGATTTCCACCGAAGAAACAAAGACGAGAATGTGCATCAACCCCCATGCATAGATTACCCTAGTGTCACCTCGGGAATCCGCGAGTTGAGTGCCAAAACAAATATAAAGTGAATCAATATGATACCCCATTGTCACCACATGTATTCATAGCAAGACATACATCAAGTGCTATCAAATCCATAAAAGTATTCAATCCGATAAAACGAAATCTCAAAGGGAAAACTCAATTCATCACAACAAGATAGAGAGGGGAAAACACCATATGATCCAACTATATTAACAAAGCTCGCGATACATCAAGATCGTGCCAACTCAAGAACACAAGAGAGCGAGAGAGAGATTAAACACATAGCTACTGGTACAAACCCTCAGCCTCGAGGGTGGACTACTCCCTCCTCATCATGGTGGTCGCCGGGATGATGAAGATGGCCACCGGTGATGACTTCCCCCTTCGACAGGGTGCCAGAACAGGGTCTAGATTGGTTTTTCGTGGCTACAGAGGCTTGCGGCAGCGTAACTTCTGATCTAGGGTTTTCTGGGGGTTTATGTATTTATAGGATTTTTTGGCGTCGGCCTGACGCTAAGATGGGCCTCGAGGTGACCACAACTCACCAGGACGAGCCAGCCCCCCTGGCACGCCATGGTGTCTTGTGGGACCCTTGTGGCTCTTTTGGCCCTCCCGCGAAGCTTCTAGTGCCTCTTTTCTTCCAAAAAAAAATCATCAAAAAGTTTCGCTGCATTTGGAGAACTTGATTTCTGCACAAAAAACAACACCACGGTAGTTCTGCTGAAAACAACATCAGTCCAGGTTAGTTCCATTCAAATCATACCAAAACCATATAAAATTGTTGTAAACATGGCATGAATACTTCATAAATTATAGATACGTTGGAGACGTATCACACATATGCTCTCCAATTGCGACATTCTCTTCATATTAGATTCAATGATTCCTCTTGCTCGAGTGTCAGTGACTGGTCTCCTGGAAGAAGAGGAAGGTTCTTCATTATTCTGGAGCTTAGTGTGATGGTTCATACGAGCAAACCCTGTACAATGAAGAGAGATCCACCTCTTGCTTGGTTTTTGGCTCATATTCCAGCTCGGACAGTCAGCTATAAAGTGACTGTATAGCTTGCAATTGAAGCACTTCATTTCCTTCAGAGGCAATCTCTTTGAGGAGTTGGATGATTCTTCTTCATCTGCGTTTGATAGAGTTAGATTTTCCATCATTGGTTATTCCGTCTTTCCGTGAGCATTTCAAGTTCCCTTGTGATTGAGTGTTGATTTTCAACATCTTTCTTCATCTTGAGGGCTACCATAATGTGAGAGAATTTCTCCTTCACTTTCTGAAGAAGTATCTGGTTGACCATTTTCCAAATCCATCTTTTCTTCATGTATTGTTAACATCATCATGACCTCGACATAGTGAAGATCTTCAAAGTCTGGTCTTTGCTTGGTTTCGGTGATGATTGGATTAAAGGAAGCATCAAGAGCACTGAGCAACTTGTTAACCACATCTCTATCAGTGATATCAGTGTCGGCGTTCTGGGAACGGGGGTCCCCAGACTTGCCTGCCTGCGGCCCACGGCGTTGTTGTGCTAGCAGGCCTGTACGGCCCATCTTCATCAACAAGGCATCCAAGACCCTCGCGAGGGGCCAAGCCTCGCGAGGCGGACGACACAAGACCTCCTCAGGAGCAACCTCGCCAGGTTGGCTCGCGAGGGGCGGAGAGATCAAGGCGAGGGAAACCTCGTGAGGTTCTCGTGACGTGAGCCATGATGATCGAGACCAGGCGGGCGCCAAGCAGGCGCCAGCGCGCGTAGCATCCTTATTTCCCCTTTGGTGCTAAGGGGGCAATCGCAGGCGCAGAGTACCGAGGCATCAAGCAAAGGTTTCCATATCAGTGCAACGAGACCAAGACCAGCAGGACGGCGAGACAGAGGTCACCATGGAGCCCAAGGCGGCGTCACCACCAGAGCCTTTTGCAGGCGAAGACTACTTTTGTCAGGATAAGTTGTACTAGTTGTCCCCTTTCGAATTGGCCGTTGTTGGCTCCCTTCCCGCTCAATATTTGGGGAGAGGACCTGGGCATATATAAGTAGAACTAGCCACCACCATAGTGGACCTCTGACCTAGATCCGAACTCATTCGGAGGCATCCAATCCTTAGCCACACACCGAGCACAAGAACACCTCTACTTCAGGAGGCTGTTCTTCCCCTTGTACTGTTCATCATCAGCCCGAGAGGCAATCCACCACCACCACACTGGAGTAGGGTGTTACACCACAACGGTGGCCCGAACCAATATAAATCTTGTGTCTTTTGTGTTGTGAGTTCGTCGAGTTCGTCCGCGAGATCTTAGCAAACCTAGGGCGTGGATCGGTAGGAGGGAAAGAACTTCGCGCGCACCCCAGAGTTTGAACCTTAAGGGTTTTGCCGGAACCCGTGATCCGACAATCAGTAACTCCTCTTTGCCTTTCAACAATGTTTGTAAGTCGATTAGTGTGTTCCATGGCACTTTCCTTTCGACGACTTTGGATGTTGGCAAACATGGCACGAAGCATATCAGTGTGGGATTCTGTTTGGAGGACTATTCCTTCATGAACATTTTAATGGCATCCTAGATTTGCTTAGCAGTTTCAATGTCTCTGAACCGAATGAACATTCCTCTTGGTAGGCTGGCGCATATGATATCTTTCGCGTGTGCGTTCTGATGAATGATAGCTTCATCTTCGGGAGTGGGTCTTTCTGGATGTTGAGTTGCATATCCATTATCCACAATCTGTCATAGCTTAGTACTCATAGCTTGAAGTCTGGTTTTCATTCTTCCTTGCCAATGTACATAGTCATTTTCATCGAAGATAGGAAATCTTCCAGAGTGCGAGGATCTACCTGCGTACGACATACTCAAAATTCCAAGGATGTTAGACCTATAATAAACAAAGACAGTGATGCATGCTTTGATACCAATTGTAGGGACCGAGAGTATATCGACCAGAGGACATGCGAAAGATAAAAGATCAATGAGTGAACAAATACATGATCAGCATAGAGCATGAAAGATAATTCCTAAATGAGATACAGAGTAAATAGAATGAACTAGGGGTGCTCGATGGCGACAAGTGTATTTGGTAGGCCAGTTCATCCTTCTGCCAAAGGACTACGCCTGGTTGGAGGGACTTGTGATTGAACACAGGAGCAAACCTATCTCCGTCATATTCTCCTTCAACTAGGAGCTGATTAGACTCTAGTTGATTTCACTCGTGGTAGATGCTTGTCAGCGATCTCCAAACTTTTGACAGACTTCTTTCGCAAACCACAATTACTCTTGGTTGCTGAAGATCTTGCTCGGTGAAGACAACAACTCTTCAATCACTCGAGCCGACAACTATCTGTCCAGAGAGTGCGCAGCTCTCAAGAGTAATAGGTACAAGTACTCTGACTCGGAACTAGTGTGATGCTCAACCACCGTCTAAGTTTTGGTTCTTAATTTTCTCTCGGTGGATTTTAAACTCAAATCTCTCAGAGAGGGGATGCTCAATCAATCTTCTAAAAAATCTTAAGCGGAGCAGCGAACAGACAAACGTTGGAGCGGGATGGCTATTTATAGCTGCAGCCTTCCCAGATGGGAAATGACCAGAATGGACATACGGGCCAGCCAATGGCCGAATGACACGAGTCCAACGGTCAGAAACTTGAGCACAACGGTAACATTCCTTGCGAAGGAAGAAATGCTAATTCCTTAGTCCGAAAGATATCTCCTGCAGCATCGAAGAACTACATCTTCTGCTGATATGTAATCATTCCGAAGGAAGAAATGCTAAGGGTTGGGCTAAGCATCACAGGGATCTAAGCTTTGAGAACCTATATCGTTCTTAATAGTACGGAGGTCCTATGACTCAAGAAAGAGGAAGAACAACGAAATGAATGCTATGTCTTCATTTCGCCTTCAGTCTTCTCAGTCAATTCTCTCCGGACGAACACCGAACCAATTGCTTCACATCAACAATAGATTTTAAGGGGTCAACTTCTTCACATCAATCTTCTCGCCTGAACGGCCTCGAGAGATATGACTGTATCTTCTATGCATCTCAAATATCCTTCGGTGAAGTTCCTCAAACTTGGCACTAAAGATGTCATTCTGTTCAGTTCTGCATGGACTATTTCTCTCTGTGTGCACTAGCAAATAAATCAGTCCACGCCTATTTCTGTCAACAATCTCCAAAACGCAAGAGGGCAAGAATTGCACTAACATCCTCGGTCTGAAAGATATCTCTCGCAGTCCAAAAAAACAACATCTCTGACTAGCGAGTAAAATTTTGACCCAGTCTTTCATAGGATCCAGCTAAGCATCACAACAGACAAAAGTCTCGAATACCTATACCCCTCTTAATAGTACAGTGGTCCTATGACTCAAATAATAAAAATAAAAACTACAAAAAAATATTACGTCTTTGCTTCGTCTTCAACCCACTCAACTACAGTCATTCTTCTTCGGACACACACAATGAAAATTGCTTTGCGCCAGCAATATTTTAAAGGGTTCAACTTCCACACACAATCTTCTCGGTATGTTTTCTTCTCGAAGCATATCTCTCTCTTTTCTACAACGCGGATGTTTCTCAGTGAAGTTCTTTGAACTTCATGAAAGAATGTAGCACTCTTCTCGGTACGCCATTGACTATTTCTCTCTGTGTGCACTAGCAACCACATCAGTTGCTTATTGTTTCTAACAACAATCTCCAAAACACAAGGGGGCAAGACATTGCACCAACTCTGACAAAGCAAGATTTTTTTGTTTTGTTTGAGATAAAGAACAATCGCTATGGTGTTAAAAAGCAAATCCAACCAAATGAGTTGCCCCGCTTGGCAATTCCTACTCAGCACGTGTAGACGTTTGTCACCAAACGCGCACCACCAACACTCACTGCACGTGGATATGGGCCAACCCAAGTAGGCATGTTCGCCAACTCCCTATTTCGGTTTGGTATGAACCTTCCCATGCTGTTTTTTTCCTTTTTATCATCTTTTTTTCTTGTTTTTTGTTTGTTTTTCGTTTCAATTTTTTTTATTTTTTTTATTTTTCGAATTTCATTAAAAAAATCACACCCATATATTTTTTAACATTTATTTAAAATTTGCATTTTATAAATAAGGGAATACTTTTTAAAATTCAGGAACTTTTTTCAAATTAATGAATATATTTTTCAATTCAAGAATATTTTCTAATTTCCTGATTTTTTTCGAAATGTGAGACCATTTTTTGAAATTTATATCTTTTTTAGGTAAACATTTTTTAAGTCTGAGAACATTTTTAAAATTCGGGAAATTTTTCCATATTTGTTTTTTTAATTAGTGAACATTTTATTCTCATAAAAATTCCGAGAATATTTTCCAAATACATGGTTTTTAAAATTATTGAACATTTTCTTAAATCAATAAGATATTTTCAAATTCGTGGGCATTGTTTTTCGAAATTCTGGAATAATGTTTTTTAATCCGGGAACATTTATCAAACTTGTGAACATTTTTAAATTCATTAATATTTTTAAAAATTTGGAACTTTTCTTTTATCCCGAACATTTTTTAAAGAGTCAAAAAACAAAAACAGAAAAGATAAACAAAAAAGAAAATGGGGGCGCCCCACCCCTCCGTGGACCGGGCCAAACAGGGTATGCGATTGCTCGCTACCCGCCGACTCGTCACGCGGGGAAAAGGACCTGCCAAATTTCAAAAAAATAGTGAACATATATTAAAATTTAAGAATATTTTTAAAATTCTTGAACAACTTTTTGAAATGTGAGACCATTTTTTAAAATTTACATCTTTTTTAGGTAAACATTTTTTAAGTCTGAGAACATTTTTAGAATTCGGAAATTTTTTCCATATTTGATTTTTAATTAGTGAATACTTTATTCTCATAAAAAATCCAAGAATATTTTCCAAATTCATGGTTTTTAAAATTAGTTAACATTTTCTAAAATCATAAAGATATTTTCAAATTCGTGGGCATTGTTTTTCGAAATTCTGGAATAATTTTTTGTAATCCGGGAATATTTATCAAACTGGTGAACATTTTTAAATTCATGAATATTTTTTAAAATTTGGAACTTTTCTTTTATCCCGAACATTTTTTAAAGAGTCAAAAAACAAAAGATAAACAAAAAAGAAAATGGGGGCGCCCCACTCCTCAGTGGGCCGGCCCAAACAGGGTATGCGATTGCTCGCTACCCGCCGACTCATCACGCGGGGAAAAGGACCTGCCAAATCCTATTCGGCGTCTTATGCGTCGAATATAGGGCTAGTTCTTTTGGGTGGCTTAAAAAGTAAGCTGCCTCTACCTAGCTTAAAAAATAAGCCACCCCCAAATTTTTTTGAGACTTTTAAATTAGTTATTACTGAAGCTGACGGAGAACAAACGAATTCTGGTGGTCTGCCTGTTATGCCGTTGGTGGACATGGAGGAATAAATTGAATGTAGGGGACAAAAGCATCCCTTTGCGGAGTCTTGCTGCAGACATCAATCATTGGGCTGTTGATTCTCTTAATCTGTGTGGTAAACCAAGTACGGGCACATCTGTAAAACCAGTGCATGAATGGAGGAAGCCAATGGGCGATCAGCTAAAGATAAAATTTGACGGGGCCTTTTGATGACGGATGGAGCAGGAGGGTGGGGCTTCGTGGTTCGTGACCAGTGTGGGGATGTCAGAGGCCTCATGTGGCGAGCGCACTGCGGGCGGAGGCGGAGGCGGAGGCTTGTCTCGCAGCTCTGCATGCTGCATCGGATTGGGGAATGACAAATGTGGAGGTTGAATCAGATTGTCAGGTTCTGGTAAAGGCGCTACCAGGTACTGAATCGGACCGTGCACCTGAAGGTTTGCTATTTAAGGAGATCCGTCAGTTTGCCTATCTAAATGTTACTAGTATTTCTTTGGCTTTTGCCCCACGGGCATGTAATAATCTTGCGCACGCTCTAGCGGCCTACGGTGCTAGTCACAAGCCTGTCTCGCATGTGTGGTCTGAGGACCTACATGACGATGTAAATGTTTGACGGGCCAGCAGCTTAGCTGAGCCAATTTAAGTATGGAATCGATGTGTTCCATTTAAAAAAAATATATTCCATAACTAGTTTAGAAGCTCCAATAAATAAGAGAGGTGAATTATGAGAAAAGTTGGGGAGGAAGCGGCTTATCTTTTAAGCTGCCAAAAGAACTGACCCATAGGTTATATTGTACGCGGCACACACCCCATTTTATTTTTTCTGTTCGTAAAAACAAAAAAGATGTGCTCTACCCCGGATTTGAAACAGGGATCTCCAAGTGAATGCTCGTTGAGCTAACCACCTTACTGCCCTTACCTTCTATGGTAAATTGAAACTTCTTCCCTTATTTCTTCTTATGTCTTTTCCTTTTTTCTATTTCTTTTTCCTTTTGCTTTTTTCCTTTTTCCTTTTTCTTCTTTCTTCTCTTTTTTTCTCTCATTCGAGAAACTTGCTTTCTTCATGATTTTTTTCTACAAAATTTATGAACGTTTTTCAATTTTGGAGGAACTTTTCAAATTCAATGAACCGTTTTTTAAATTCAATGACCTTTTTTCAAATTATGATGAACTTTTTTCAAATTCCATGAACTTTTTTTTCAACTTTGATGAACTTTTTTCCAATTTCGATGAACTTTTTTAAATTCAATGAAATTTTTCCAAAATCGGTGAACTTTTTTCAAACACGATGAACTTTTTTTCAAATTTTGATGAACTTTTTTCAAATTTCTTGAACTTTTATTGAAATTCGATTAACTTTTTCATATTTGATGAACCTTTTCAAATTCCATGAACTTTTTTCCAATTTCTATGAACTATTTTCAAATTCAATGATTTTTTTTTAAATCGGTGAACTTTTTTCAAACTTGATGAACTTTTTTTTCGAATTTTGGTGAACTTTTTCCAAATTCCATGAACTTTTATGAAATTTGATGAACTCTTTTCAAATTCAATGAACTTTTTCATATTTGATGAACTTTTTCATTTGTGTGAAATGTGTTTCAAAATTTCTGAACGCTTTTCAGAATTTATGAACCTTATTCCTGGTTCAACTATTTTCTCAGCACGATCTGCAAGCTCTAAAAGAATTTTTTATGTACGAGATTGCTACATGCTCCAACAGTCAAGTACAGCTGCCAATAGTGAAATCTTTTCTGCGACAACATGTAATATACAATCATTTTAGTGTTCCTCTAATTCATTTGCAATCATATACAAATATTCCCTACGTACAAAAAATTTAAAAATTGTACCAACAAGACAGGTATTCTTATTTTCTCTTCAATTCACAGGGATTCCGGCTATTCAAATAGTTCGTTGCCATCTGCCAAATTTTGAAGGTTTTGAAGTAAGTTCTGGAGATGGGAACTTGGTTTTTGTAAAACAAAAATAGTTTTTTTTGCAGTCTTCTTTTTTTATAACTAACTCTGCCATGCTAAAATGAACTTTCTTCTTGTTATTCTAACTTCTTCAAAAAAAATTCAATAGGATCATCGTGCTAGCTCACATGCTGAAGTGCTATTCCCACTTCAATGTAATATAAGACCTAGCAAATTTGTGTTCAAAGATCAACTTTCTTCTTCTTATTCATGAAAATTAACACTTTTCTGGAGAATTTACTACACATTTATAGTTCATTTTTCCCATTTTATTTAAATTAATGTCAGATTATTTTATTATTTTTTAATCGAACAAAAAACAATAATATATAAGAAAAACAAAGAAACAAGACAATACACAATTTTCATCAACAACCTAAAAGAGACAATAAAAAAATCCCGTGCTGCCATTTTTACCACGAGCGAAGTCAAAGAATAAAGCAGCGACAGCATCCAACGAGCGAACAAGCACGAATCAGCGTCAAACAGAATGAAACAGCTAGAAAGAACGAATGGGCTTCCAACAATGCAGCCCATGAAGAAAGCACGTAGGCGCCGAAACTCGTTACGGGCGCCGAAGGCGCCGACGAGGAGGTCTCTGCCGCCCGGCCTACCTTAGAAAATGTGGGCAAGGATGTGAAGGCTGCTGACCCAAAAACTCTCTATTGGGCCTGGAGGTAAAGTGGGCCGAAACCGGCGTCGAGAGCAGTTCGCCCGTTAGCACTCTCTGCCGTCGACCGCAGCGCAGAAGCAAAAGCCCCAATCCCCTCCGCCTCCGCCGCCGTTCTTCTCCGTCCGCCTGCGCTCCAGCCGTGCCCTTCTCGTCGCCACTTACCGACCTCGAGCTCCCCAGCCACCGACAACCGGAGGCGGCGCCATGTCTCAGAACAACCCCTCCCAGCTCCTCCCCTCAGGTGTGCGGAACAACATCGCTTTTTCTCGCAAAGCTTCTTTCGATTCCCCTAGCTGGATAGCTCCATCGTCTAATCTGCTGGGTTCGAGCTCCTGACTCATGGGTTTTGCTTCTTTTCTGTGCGCGTGTCTCCACGCGCGCGCGCGTGCTTGTGCGAACTGGCGCGACGAGCAGAGCTGATCGACCGGTGCATCGGATCCAAGATTTGGGTGATCATGAAGGGAGACAAGGAGCTCGTCGGCACTCTCTGCGGGTTCGACGTCTACGTCAACATGGTCCTCGAGGACGTCACCGAGTAGTAAGTGCAGCCCACCCAAACCCTAAACCCTAGTTTCTTTAGATCGATGCGCGCCAGGTCTTAACCTGGAATCTTGGGTGAAGTCTGTCTTATTTTGAGTTAGTTGTCAGCATATTCTAATTATGCTGATGTGTTCACCTAGTTATGACTTGAATTTTGTACTTACACATATGTTGTAACAGCGTCACATATCTGACCGTAGTGAAAATATGTTAACAATTCGCACCAGATTAGCATGACCCCAGGAGTTCACGTCAATTAACGAACTGGACATCTTCTATCAGTCTATCTGATGGGTCCTGGGCTTGTTGGAGTTTGTGTGTTCCCTCTTGTCTTATACGGAGTAGATTGGAAACCCTCACTATCAGTGTTGATACTTGATACTCCCTCTGTCCCAAAGTAAGTGTCTCACTCAACTTTGTACTAACTCTAGTACAAAGTTGTACTAAAGTTGAGACACTTATTTTCTGACAGAGGGAGTACAACACAAGGTTGCTGTAGTAGATATAAAAAGAGCATTCGTGCAGCTGGTGCATATGTATCTCACACTGACACTTGCTTGACTTCCAAAGATCACAACACAGCTATCCGTTTTCTGATTTAGCATTGTGTTTCATGATTTGCTGATAGAATGAAAATGGATATAGACAAGTGTACTAGAAGGCTGGGAGGGAGTTGTCTACTTAGAATAGAAACTGATATTCCTTTTCGGAGATGCTGGAAGTACTTTTCCACGGATGTTGTGCTAATTCTGCCGTTCATGTCACACTAGTCCACGGATAATGCAGTGAATTTTCAACTTCCATTGATTTCACACTAGTTCATCAAAGATGCTGAGATGGTGGTGCATAATGTCATGTTATTGCAAATTCGTGTTGCAGCTGCAAAAGTAAATAAAATATCATGACTATTAGTATTCTATGCATCTCTGAAGGAAATCATATATAGACCCAGTTTCATGTGCACCTGATGGCAAGGCAAACATTGAATGCTTGACGCATAATTGAGTATATTTAGCAGAATGCTGGATATTGATGGATCTTCCATTTGCCTAGGCGAAGCTGAGTAGTTGCAAAAAATTTCTAGGTAGTCAATCTGGAAGCCCATTACTTCAAAATGATGTTTACAAGTAGTTCTTTGTTGGCTTCTTACATACTTTTTGTCTGATCTTTTTTTAGGACTTGCTTCTGAAATTCTAGTCTATTATCCTCGGTTCAATTTTCCTTTGCATGTTCTGCAGTGAGTATACCGCCGAGGGCCGGCGCATTACGAAACTTGATCAGATCCTCCTCAATGGCAACAACATAGCCATCGTAAGAATTTACATTCGAACACCAACATCACTATCTGACTGTGCTAAACGAGCAGGCTGATAACATTTTTGTTTTTTCCCTGACAGTTAGTTCCTGGTGGTTCACCGCCAGATGCTGCATGAGCTAGCAAGCACTTCTGGAGGATATCTGTTTGAGGCTAAACGAGACGCAGTGAAGTCTGAACCTTGTATTGTGAAAGCGCTAGATATTTCTTGGTCAAATGTGCTTTCCTCTGTATGGAACCTACTGAGCTGAAACATGCACCTGCGATTGCTGCACTTGTATGACTTGGCATTCGGCAAATGCTAATTGTGACATGTCTCTAGTTGCTGTTTATGTTTTTCATTCTGCAATGTTCGTCCGGACGATTGCAATTGTGGAGTTACTGAAATTATTATAGGTAGGCGATTTGTCATAGTGAATATGGGGGCTGACTTCTAAAATAAGCTGGGGAGGAAGCCTTTTGGTTCATTACTTTTTCTAAACTCAACAAACACTACAGTTTTTTTCCCACTAAACGAACGCATCAATACAAAACAGTGAACAGACACACTAAAATGTGGCCTGTCATGTTATTTTTTTTCCTTTTTTTTAAACATTTGTATGGGCATACTCCCTCTGCTAAAAAATATGAGATGTTTTGGATATTTCGATATAGACTACATACGGACTGAAATCAATGAACAAACACACTAAAACATGTTTATATACATCCGATTCACAAAATGTTAGAACATAACGGAGGGAGTATTTGTAAAATCAGCCGATAATCAGTTAATTCTCTACCGAGTGACAATATTTCGTTTAATAATGAATTTACGAACTTTTTTTATATTTATATAAGAATAATTTTGTAAATCAACGACACTGAGACACTCGCTCCTTGCTTTTCTAATGAGCTTGCAGTTTAAAGCTACAAAATTGATGGTTCAACTTTGGTGTTGTAACCTAATGAAGTTGGGAAATTATACACTTGAGTGACCAAGTTGTTCTGTACTCCATTGCATGCCTGATCCAAAGATGAATTGCCTTGTTCCCGCAAAAAAAAAAGATGAATTGTCCTGAACCAGAAGTCGCGGTCGAGTAGCTCCGAGTAGATGATGCCAGATACCAGTAAAACCTCGTGTGCACCAGCCCATGTAGCATCAAGAAGACTTTGGTTTGATAGACTATGCTCTCAGGGCGACAGGCACACCAAATGCAGAGATGAAGCAGCCGCAAGGTGGGCAAAACGATATTCGTGATGAAGCAGCCGCAACGTGGTTAAAACGATATTCGTCGAAACACAGAGCAGAGCCGAGGGGCGAAACAATGGTTCTTTAACTCAAGAGTCCAAATATTTGCACAAGATAAGCAACTAAGCATACAAAAATCACATTCCTATTTCTGTTCTCTTCCTCAAATCTGTAGACAACAGCAATATATACAGACGGCTTTACAGCTACACATTGTTTCCTGGGCATTAGCCACTGTATATTACATAACTATGATTTTCTTACCTTCTATGCATGTTCTGTGAAGTATTGATACAAAGAGTATTGCTCACAAGCCACCACATCAAAAGATTGGCGGCACGAAACACGCCGGAGGTGAACGACGTTGTCAGCATCAACCTGCTGAACAGTTGGAATGTGCAAAGCTTTCAGCAATCAATGAAACATAACTTAGAAGAAACTAGGATACATTTTGCTTTTGAAGATAAGCTACTTCAACTGTCCATTTTTACGACTATTTTAGCAAGCGTGGCATGCAAATAGAAATTTTAGACAATCTTGAGCATATACCTAACTGGCATCAAATTACTAGCGGTAAGAGCATCCCAAAATGGATACTCCCCTGGTGAATCCGTCAATATTGACAATCGAACATCCTACCAGTTTCCACGAGTAACACACACACGCACGTTTTCAATACTGGAAGCTTTATGCACAATCAAAGTAGTTTCAATTTATCACGCCCACATTCCATACACAGGTTATGCAGGTACCAATCATTCCATGTGTTGATCCTTACTGGAATGCAACATAAGCATATATAAAGACCTATTAGAGAAATAATTAGTTGAATCTCATTTCCATATGTTCATCTATCTATGGAGTGTCTTGTTGTTAGGTATCTTCTCTTGTTTTTAAAAAGCTTGCACCTTTTTTTTAAGGAAAAAACTAGTGCCTGTACATTTATTCTTGGGCAACTAATTCTTACATTTGTGTGATTACTACCAGGATTCCTTAAGCTTCCCACGCGGAAATTTTTATAGCCATTTTAGGTGACACACAGAAATTAGAAAACTGAAATACAAAGTTTAGTGACAGGAATAGAGTGCAGGATCTGAACTCATTAATTACCAGCTAAAATATCCTCGCTATTTGGTATGTTCATACTCCTGGTTCTTGAATGGATCACTTGAACTCACCTCATTCTTTGCAAACTGTCACAAATCTATGGTCAGATTCAGCATTTCAGATTCAGCAGAAAATATGTCAGGCAGAGAAACAAACCGTTGTTGTCGTTATTGTCGCCATTGTGACGGGTTGACTCGATGGCAAGATGAAGTTGCTCCAAAATAGATGGTCCGCGGAAGGATCGGCAGGGCTCCAGGTACTTTTCATTGGTGTAGGCATAACAGGGGCCAATGTGTATGGAGCTCTTTGTACTAGCAACCCATTCATGTTAATGTCAACTGGAGATGTATGATGTCCAGTAGTAGGTACTGACACGACACCCTTTCCTTCATCTATTTCTTTGCTAAATGTACATTCTTCAGATAATTTTGTAGACTTCTCCAAGAAGCTTTTGAAGGCACCAGACTGAGATAAGATACTGCACGCAGATAGACCCGCTGAAGAGGGGTTTGAATGGGAACCAAGGCCAAGAGAAGGCAGCTTATAGGGCTCAGTCAGTTGCACTGAACCTTCTATAGCACGGATTTCATCAGCAACCTCTTCTGCTTTTGATATATCTGATTGCCGTGTCTTTTTGGGTACCCACCACCTAATGTAATTTGTTAGATCAATTTTCCTCTCTAACCCAAAGCTTCCTGCAAATTTTCCATCCAGTGCAATGCCCTTTCCTGTAATATAAATAAGTTGCAACTTACAAGGTGTCACTGCCTATTTATCACTTCTTTAGTTTGTTAACTTGAAAGAGCGGTGTAGTAGTATGCATAGACGCACCACAACTGAGGTTCATGTAGTCATTGCCAAGTAGTTGTCCCAAAGAAGCATCCCATCTGGAATTATGGAGCTGCCTGCATGGCATAAGTATAAAGCTTAAGTAATGCACTTGCAGCTTTTTAGTGACGGTTTATGTCGCGAAACTTAATTGAAAATTTGAACATTTCTTGTTGCAACATTTATGATTACAATCTGTATATTGACATGGCACACATCTTACAAAACTTTTACTCTATATGCCCTGCACAGTTTAAGTTTTAAAGGTATAAGTCTTCAATGCTGATGTCTGGTCAATATTTCAGACTAATGGAACTAAATAAAGCTAGTATTACATCACTTGTCACCAATTGATATTGCACTACCACTTTTCCAAATACGAATGTCTACCTGTATATGGATAGGCCCCACACTGCCAATGATCAGATCCGACTCATGGTACAGAGTGAAAAACTAGGTACTTGTATTACTACGAAGGCCCAAAGGCATACGTACTGTATGATTGAGGGATTGGGTTGGGAAGCAATTTATGTTTAGTACAAGCTGCAGATATGTTCATTTTCCAAGCTAAGCGCAATTTTGCTTCAAGGAGTTACCAAAGTCTAACTAAGGGCTACCAGTATAGAACTAAACTCTTTTTTCAATCCAATTTTTAAGGAAACTGCCAAGCTGTCATGGTGCAAAACCACAATTTGATACAGCAGCTATTGGATACTTTATTTGCTCATTTTAGTTTTGCAGTGTTGCCCTGTCGTGAAGATTTCTGGCAGAAAAACACAAAGCAACAGAAAAGGTTACAAACTAATATATCAGATTGTAGCCAAATTTCCAACCCATTAAGTTGCGTGGCAGAAATATTTCATATTAAGCAAAGTATCGACAGTTTAAACAATTTGGAATAAATGATTTGCACGTGGAAAAACTTTTACAGGGATGCATTACAGAGTAAACTCTCGTAAAACAACAAACATAAAAGAAATTTGCATAGTAGAGGATATATTTCTCAATCATTAAAACATACCTGGGAAGCCCACGATATTTCGGTAATCCCCTAGAGAAGGCACTGCTCTTTCTGCAAGGCATGCATCTTCCAGTCATTGCTTAAGAAAATAAATAATGTCCATGATTATAAATACACGAATATACCTTCGAAGAGATACAAGATAGTCCTCCTTGGAGATCATCTGCATCTCTTCAACATCTCTTGTATAATCCGAGACCTAAATACGCAAATACATAATGAACATAACTTTTCCAATTGTCAAAATTTTCATTAGGTATTGTGACAATTGACATGGAATTGAAAATAATGAAGCAATTGTAATGTTTGTTTTGTCACTATTCCGCAGAAGACATCGGTGTATTTGTTTTAGGTTACAATTGTAAAAAAAAACAGATAATAGAATCATAGACTTATCCATCGCAAAAAAAAATATCATAGACTTATAATAAAGATGAGCTGAGGCCTCATATATCCTAATTTTAATTGTGCTTTATGAAAAGTAGGCACTACATAGTAAACAGTTTTGAGTTTCGTCCCAACACTTATATCTGTAAATATGTAACCGATAGGAGAATCACCGGCTTAAACTGAACTGGGGTAACATGTATCTCAAATTTTGATATACATAATGTAAAGTAGACAAAAGACATTAGATATTTCTGAAATCTAGATATTAAATTCGGAAGCTTCCAGTTTCTGTGCAAGAATTTTGTTACATCTCAGGTTCTCATTGCTGAATATTAGTAACAAACAGACTAATTAGCTCAGTTTCACCATGGGACACTTCATGAAATAAATGATTAATGCATTCAACTAAACCATGATATTATTAAAAAGGGAAAAATATACTCCCTCCGTTCCATAATGTAGTGCCTATAGATTTTTTGAGAAGTCAAACCCCACAAACTTTGACCAAGTTTTTGAAGAAAAACATTTACATGTAGAATGTCAAGCGTATATCATTAGGTTCATTATAAGAAGTAGTTTCATACTTTATATATTTGATAATGTAGATATAAATAATTTTCTCTATAAACTTGGTCAAACTTTGACTCTTCAAAAATCAGCACGCACTATATTATGGAACAGAGGGAGCACTTACAATTTCAGGTGGAAGAATTTAACAAAGACTAGAAAACAAGAGCTGAATGGCGTTAGCAAATCTTATAGACAACTCACAGGAAAATTTATCTGTGTTCCAGCTCCCCAGTATTTCAATGCAGCAAGATCATAGGCTCTTGCCGCAGCCTCTTCATCATCATATGCGCCTATGTTGCACATCAAATGGTGGGCATTAGAAACATCTTATCAAGTTAACACTATGTGCATTTTAATGTCAGCGTCGGCGGTGCTCCTTACCCAAATATACTGCAAGATTGTTGTGCCGTGTAGTTTCCCATGTAAAAGAAACAATGACATTAAATTACATTAAGCACAACTACATATAAAAAAATCAAATGGTAAATCATACTGATATAGTTAACTTTAACTTTAACACAGGTCATCTTATGGAGATATGAAAGAAATCATGCAGATAATATAAAAACTGAGATATGCAGAGTGCAGACTCTTTACACCCAGTAAATGCATGCAGTGGCACAACAAATAATTATCTAGTCAAAGGGCACCTGACTCAAGCAACAGTAAAGAAAGGTCTGTTCGAGTGTAAACTTGTAGTCGGAAGAACTACTTAATTACTACATACATTCCATATCGGATGATGAATGATTGAGGATTAGAGACCTTAAGCCAAATGAACTCTGCAATAAAAGGAAGCTACGATGGACAAGTTTTCCTATACACCAATGTAAGATTGCTAAAGAAGCATGATAAATTTGCAACAGCTGTAACTCTGCACTGAGCACACAATAGTCGCATACCTTGTTTCCCTTTCTTGTTCTGATTCTGATTCCATGTGCTTTTGTCCCAAAGGTGAGCCTCATATCGCCCTGTCCATCTATGCCTATTGATGCAACATCGAGCTAAGTAATAAATTAAATGAATATACATGTATAAGGAACATCAAAAGGAGATAATGTTTTGCTCACAGCAAGTTTAGGAAAGTATGCCTGTCAGAGGCAGCAAAAAAGAAAAGAAAAAATATAGTACATAAAAAAGTACTCATAAAATTGTGGAGGAAGGACCGAAGGAGGACGGGCTGAATCAATAAGGGCCAAATATGAAATGTGCACCGGGAATCATGAAGTGACAAGCACGGTGAAGTGGTCAAACTTAGAAGTATTTGTAAACAATTACTCCCTCCATTCCAAAATATAAGTCATTTTAGAGATTCCAATGCGGACTACATACGGAGCAAAATGAGTGAATCTACATTCTAAAATATGTCTATATACATCCGTATGTAGTTCGTATTGAAATCTCTAAAAAGACTTATATTTAGGAACCGAGGGAGTATAAGGTGGCCAAAAGCAACAAGTGTTTGATATCTAAGGTAATACTTGTATTTTTCTCGTGGAGATTTCTGGTTGAGCATGCACATTAACCATTAGCATGTGCTGATGTGCAGATCATCGTTTGAACAGGGTACTAAATGTGATGTCTATACATTAATTTTTAGCTGTTTCGCAAATACCAGAGACAAACACTGGCTGCAATGTGCAGATACCTACAGCAACAGTCCTCTCTAACATTCTCTTATTCTCGGCGCGTGCCAGTTCCTCATCAGATCTCATCTCCCAGGCTAGTCACGCTCTGCATCATTTTCCAATATGCTCCCCAATGAACATGCACTCGGGACAGAGACGCATACGAAAGCTCAGTAGCGATCTGTACTTCTGAGCTTCTTCCAGCCGCGCTCGCCGGGAAACCGAAAGCAACTAGCACCGGAGATGAGTCCGTGAGCGGGGCAGGCAGGGGGCAGTACGTACCGGGTGACCCCGCGGTAGATGGAGCTGCGCTTCCCGGCGGCGCAGGGCGTCATGCGGCTGATGCGGTCCTTGGCGGTGCAGACGCGCTCCTTCCGCGCCGGCGCGAGCCTCCTGGGCGGCGCCTGCTCCGCGACCACCACCCCCACCACCGCGCCGTACGCGGGTGGCGGCCCCTCGCTTCCCCCCGCCGCGGCCTCCATCTTCTTCTGCAGCCCCGCCGCGTCGGCCGCGGCGGGGTTGGGGGAGGCCATGGCGCCGCCGCCGCCGCCGCCGTACAGCGCCCTCCGCCGGATCGGTCGGGCTGGCTAGGAGGATGGGGGCGAGCGCTTTGGCCTTTGGAGCCGTCGCGGTGGTGGTGACCGTTTGGGGGCGGCCGTGGTGGTGGTTTCAAATGGAGGGGGGTGGCGTGGGGTGGGGTGGGGGAGGAGGGGCAGAGAGGCAGAGGCAGAGGCGGATGGGGACGCGTGGAGCCCAGTGGGCCGGCACATGGGGAGCAGCGAGCCGCAGGGGAATCCGAGGATGCGCGATTGATGATGGCGAGAGAAGAAGGGAAGAGAGTTGAGCCGAGGATAGCGGGCCGGGGCCGGAAAGGGACAGCAGCAGCGCCACGGCGGATGCGGGTTTGTCCGGCCCGTCGTCGTTTCCGCGAACGGCACCGGTACGGCCCCGTGGCCGAGTTACTCCCCATCGGTGCCGACAGGGGGAAACCCCGTGATGAAAAACACGCGAGATGTTCAGATGAAACTTCGTGATGATGCATAAAAATACACTGGAAGTGAACTGAGTGGAGTGGGGTTCAATGCTTCAGGACCGTTGGCCACCATGTACTATGTGTGTATCCCCGTGTCAGATGTGGCAGTGATGAGTGAATGGGGCTGAGCGAGTTGGTTCATGGGAGGACGTGGAGTACCACGGTACTGCTGTGCGGCATTGAAGGCAGGTGTACCGCGCTGCACATTCACGCTCTACTGGCTAGATCTGTGTTAATGTTGCACTCGCTTCACGTCACGTAGGGTATAGGCCGTTGTGGCCACATCCTCAGTCACATCGCCATGGGCAGATCAGTGCGGCACCCATATTCGAACGCCGACCCATAAACCTCCCGCAGCCATCTGGACCGGGTTGTCCAGATCATGAAAGCCATTCAATATGGACCTGTATTGTCACGACCGGTTTTTCAATAAAATAATTTATTGAGAGACCGATCCCTTTTACGGACCAATAGAGAAGAATTCCTTCTTACTGGTAGACAAAATCTTGATCACAGAAGAAAATACCAGGAGTACTGAATATAATACAAGGTTGAGCGGAGACTGCCCAACAATTTATTACAAGCGCGCCGATAAAACATAACGGCGGATAGGGTGGCATAACTACTAACTCACGATAGGAGCGGTGGTGGAAATATCACAGCGATGAGGGTGATAAGACTCTTGAATCTAACAACTCTTCGAGCGTCGGAGTGAGGCTCGAGGAGACTTATTGCGGGTGGCGGAAGCGTATATAATACAAGTGACCAATATCCAGGATCGCACGGGACTGACTGGAACTCCTCTAGGCGTCGGACTCACTATCAAACTCTTCATCCATGAGATCGCCTTCGTCAACATCTGGCCAAAACAACAAGCCAGGTGAGTACTATGAAAATACTCGCAAGACAGTTCGGACATAAGATATAACAAATGTAAACATGATGCATAAGAACAGATTAACAAGTGCACTCAGACATAGAGATAATAATGCATGGGAAATAAAAGAGAAGTCGGGCGGTAGTCCTCCCGAAATCCCAAAGTAGAATACTGAGGGCCAAACGAGTGTCTGAATGACTCCTCGAGAGGAAAATACAAGAATAACAATGCCGCAGTCGGGCGTCAAGGCGACACCACATAAAGGGCTTATAATGGGAAATAAATGACAGTGCGTGCCACAGTCGGACGTCTGAGCGACATCACATAAAGGGCTTATATTGAAAGTAAAAGACAAACATGCCACAGTCGGACGTCTGAGCGACATCACATAAAGGGCTTATATTGAAAGTAAACGATAAACATGCCACAGTCGGACGTCTGAGCGACATCACATAAAGGGCTTATATTCACAACTTAGTAACTCATGAATTTAAATCATATCAAGAGAGTAATCAGGTATGAGATAAACAACAGGGTTAGTCCATCCACAGGAATAATGTTTAACCAAGTTTACCACTCAAGTTTGTTTACCGGGGATATTACCACGAGAATTTGACGTAGGTAAGGATGCACTGGTCACGTTACTTGACCATGGATACGATGACTCGGAAGGATTTGACTCTGCAGAGTTTGTACTTTAACCACAGCCAACGGATTTCAGTAGTCACGGGGACTAGTTCCGTTTATGGTGTTTTGGAGGAAACACATCTAACCAGTACACACCCATTCAATATTCCGAAGCCAGGAATCACCCTCGGCAACGTTCAAGAAAAACCTTGAGACGGGGAGGCTACAACCTCGCGTAGCATGGGATCAAATTTATATACGCGCGCTCTAAGGGGTGCCCCCCTCTCGGTCCCAACCGGAAACACCCATGCCCCCTGACCGGATGACTGGCTTTAATCCAGGGCCATGGAACCCTCATCCCGGCCCCTCTATTTGGTGTGTACACGGAAAGAGGTTACCAACTTACTAAACCGCATTCTGGCAGAAAACATGTGGTAGCACGGAAGGGGGAAGAACGATAACGTGACTCCGTCCACGTTAACGTCGGAATTTATCGGATGACGTAAGGCTGGCATGCTACAATAGTACCACCTTACTGCCCTTCATGTCACCACATGACTAGGCCATCTCTCATCAGAGATCATAGTAACTTCGGAAACACACGGATAGTTGCCTTACATGCAACGAGATACTCACCGATGCTCATATGCCATGCACAACCATTCACGCAAACATGCAAAACACCTATCATATCAAAGGTTCAAACATGCTTGCCTGGTTCAGAGAAGTCGGAGTCTAGCTCGGCGAAGTTCGCGGCTCCGTCACCTCTTCCGGAACCTACGGTAGCGAAAACGTATACTAACGTGAAAACCAACGCGTGCATAAAAGTTGTCTCAATTTTTTTTCAAATAAATACTATAAAAAACTAGACAAAAATATAAGACTGTCAGAAAAAGAATCACTCAAAAATCACTTTTTATTAAAAAGTTATAAGGGTTTTAGTCCAGGGACTAATCTGTGATGAACCAGAAAAGATCCAGGGACTTAACTGAGAAAGCAGAAAACGGTTCGGAGTAAAAGACGTCAGCCCAAAGAGAAAACGTACTCTACCCGAAGGCGCCAACAGAAAACGGTTCGCGGGGAAAGAAAGAGAGGCTGACGTGGGGGGTCCACACGTCAGGTTCAAATCCTCGCCGGCGCCCGAAGGCTGCGGTGGTCGCCGGCGTCGAACCACGGCGAGTCAGGGAGATCGGAGTGTACCAAGAGGTTCAGCGTGTCCTTCCGCGTCGGTGGGTGGTGGACTTGGTCGTCGGGGAGCACCACGTCGACGGCGACACTTTCTCCGGCGGACGGCGGCTCGGGCGATGGTGTAGAACTCCGGTGGGCGCTGCAAACTCCGAATTGAAGCGCGGGTCAGGAGAATGGATGCATAGGGAAGCTACTGGCAAGAGATGAGAGGCAGAGGTGCACGCACGGGAGCGAATTGAGCTGGATCCCGTGGCGGGTCGCAGCGGCCGGAGTTGAGGAAGGAGACTCCCTCGGGGCTCTTCCAGTGGCTAGGCGTGGTCTTGGTGGAGTGCAGAGGTGGTGTGGGTTCTAGTTGGAGCTCGGGGCCTCTATTTATAGGCGGTTCGAGGGGGTGGCCGTGAACGGGAAATCTCCGGCGAGCGATTACGGCGAGGCAGTGGTTGGGCAGGGGGTTTAGGTGGCCAGGCAGCATCAGTGAGAGTTACTGGTCCCGTTCCACTGCTAAACTCGGTCGGGCTTGGCGTAATGGCGCCGGTCTTCGTCGGGGCGGCCATACGGGCACGGCGGCGGCAGAGAGCGCGCTCCGCGCCTGGCAGTGCACGACGAGGGTGGCAGCGCGCACTGGGGAGTGGATGGCCACGCGGCGGCCTCCGGTGGCTTGGGCGGCGCTGGGCGGCGCCGTCTGCGCTGCGCCTCTCTCTGGTGGCTGCAAAGCCGCCGCTGCCATCGGTCACGGGGCGGCGCACCTCCTCCTGCTCGTCGCCGACGCCCGCAACCTTCCAGGCGCTCGTGCGGTGCAGAGGACAAGGGGGAGGGGACAGGAAGCACGGCGACGCTGGGGCACTGGCGAGATCGACAACGGACACTGAAGAAACGACAGTGGTTTCAGACACTGTTAACTGAACTTGACTGAACATTATAGAAACAATGTCCAGCAGGTGTTCGATGAAATGATTTGGCAAGAAGAAATTTTTTCCTGGAGCTGGGACTTGGTGAGGTGACCTCTCAATGTACCCAGAGGCTGCCTGATTTTTTTCAGATTTTTAGGAGGAGAATTCAAATGAATTTCATCAAATTTGGCAAATCTGGTCCAAATTTGCAGCAAGTATAGTTTGAAAAATTTGAACTGGAGACCAGTGGATCTTCATGGATCCTGGTTGAGGGCTCAAAGGACTAGGTAGGGAAATTGGTTTGGAGGCAAAATTCAAAGCAGAAAGAGTAGCTCCTTTGAAAACCTCCAAGGATCAAGATAGAAGGCAGAAATTGTTTTTGATGAGAAATAAATGGAAAATAAACATATGGAGAGGTTCAACTTGCTGTAGTTGAGGTACATCATGATCCAAAGGTGGGGAAAAGTTTATGGGAGGGGATTTACACTTAGGTCATGGCAAGAGAGATTTTTGAAAGTGGAAAAGGATCATTCCAAAAGCCATAGGGCTTTTTAAAGGAATTTTCAAAAGACATTATTCCAAGTGAAAAGCATTTTGGTTTGAGTCCAAAAAAAAAAAGGAAAACCTCCAAGACCAAAAAAATCAAGTCTTGGGTGAATCCAAATAAAACTCTTGCCATAAAGAAAGTTTTTGAGAGGGTGGGTTCTTTAGAAGAAAATTTTAAAAACCCTCCTCAAATAAAATAAAAGTTTGAAAAAGCCAAATAAAATTTTGGGTGTCACAACACCTACCCCCTTAGGAAAAATCTCGTCCTCGAGATTTCATTTGATCCTCAAATAGATATGGATACTCTGTCTGGAGAAAATCTTCCCTCTCCCATGTAGCTTCATCCTCAGTGTGGTTGCTCCACTGAACTTTGAAAAAATTTGTTGTTTTCTGACGGGTCCTTCTTTCAGACTCTTCCAAAAATTTTACTGGCCGCTCTCTGTAGGTGAGGTCTGGTTGTACATCAATGACTTCATGAGATACATGCTTCTCCGGGTTACTTACACATTTTCTCAATTGTGAGACGTGGAACACGTCATGGACGTCAGACAGCTCCTTTGGTAGGTCTAGTTTGTAGGCCACTGTGCCTCTTCGTGCGACGATGCAGAATGGTCCAATAAATCTCGGGGCTAGCTTTCCCTTAATTTTGAACCGTTGCAGACCCCTCATAGGAGATACTCGGAGGTATACGAAATCACCGGGTTCAAAGCTGACCTCACGATGTTTTTGATCGTAATAGCTCTTCTGTCGGCTTTGTGCTGTCTTGAGTCTGTCCCTGATCTGTTTAACTTTCTCCTCGGCCTCCTTGAGCATGTCTGGGCCGAAGATACGACTGTCACCTGTCTCTGACCAATTCAGTGGGGTACGACACCTCCGTCCGTACAATGCTTCAAAAGGTGCCTGTAAGCTGGCTTGGTAACTGTTGTTGTAAGCAAACTCGGCATATGGCAAACTCTCTTCCCAACTGGATCCATAGGTGAGCACACAGGCTCCCAGCATGTCCTCTAAGATTTGGTTTACGCGTTCCGTTTGCCCATCAGTCTGAGGGTGGTACGCTGTACTAAAAGCTAGTTGCGTGCCCAGAGCTTGTTGCAGGTGATCCCAAAATTTAGAGACAAATTGAGTGCCTCGGTCGGATATTATAGTCTTTGGGACTCCATGCAGGCAAACTATTCGGGAGAGATAAAGCTTGGCTAGCCTTTGTGTGGAGTAGGTTGTCTTCACGGGGATGAAATGGGCTACCTTGGTTAGCCTATCTGTGATGACCCATATGGCATCATTACCGCGTTGTGATTGAGGTAGTCCGACGATGAAGTCCATTCCTATTTCATCCCATTTCCACTCCGGTATCCTGTTTGGCTGGAGTAGCCCTGCTGGCTTTTGATGCTCGGCCTTGATGCGCTGACATGAATCGCAACACGCAATAAATGCAGCTATATCCCTTTTCATACCGTGCCACCAAAATCTTTCCTGAATGTCTTTGTACATTTTGGTTCCTCCAGGGTGGATTGAGTATGGAGCGGTGTGGCTTTCGGTTAGGATTTGTTGCTTGAGTTCCTCAATGTTAGGTACGCAAAGTCTGTCCCCGTACCATAATATTCCTTTACTATCCGTGACGAACTCTGAAGCCTTGCCAAGGTTCATTTTCCTCTTTATACCTTCGATGCTGGGATGTCCCTGCTGAGCCTTCTTAATTTGTTCCACTAGGGTGGGTTGTATCTCCAGATTTGATACGGTGCCCTCAGAGACTAACACCATGTTGAGTCTAGCGAACTCTTGCTGAAACTCAGGCCTCAAGTTTTGTGGATCGTCGTTGTCCGGGCTGGGGTTCCGACTAAGGGCATCAGCCACTACATTTGCTTTCCCTGGATGGTAGTGAATGCCGACATCATAGTCCTTGACCAATTCCAACCAGCGTCGTTGGCGTAAATTTAGCTCTGGCTGTGTGAAAATATATTTAAGGCTCTTATGGTCCGTATATATTTCACAACGATTACCCAACAGAAAGTGCCTCCACTCCTTGAGTGCATGGATGACCGCTGCTAGCTCCAAGTCATGAGTTGGATAATTTTTCTCATGTTTCTGCAGTTGCCTGGAGGCATAGGCGACCACTTTGCCATCTTGCATCAGTACACATCCGAGGCCCTTCCGGGATGCGTCACAATACACTTCAAAGCTCTTGTGTATGTCTGGTACAGTTAAGACCGGTGCGGTTGTTAGTTTCTTTTTGAGTTCTTGGAAGCTTTTCTCGCATGCTTCCGTCCAAACAAATTTCTTGTCTTTCTTGAGCAACTGTGTCATTGGTTTTGCCACAGTGGAGAAACCTTCAATATACCTTCTGTAATATCCGGCCATTCCAAGGAAACTCCGCACATCTGTCACGTTGGCTGGTGGCTTCCAGTCAAGTATGGCTTTGACTTTTTCTGGGTCTACGGCCACGCCTTCTTGGTTTAATATATGGCCTAGGAAACCAACTTGCCTTAGCCAAAATTCACACTTGCTAAATTTGGCGTACAACTGATGTTTCCTTAATTCTCCCAAAACAATTCTGAGATGCTCAGCATGCTCATCTGGTGTCCTTGAGTAAACCAGAATATCGTCAATGAACACCACAACAAATTTGTCCATGAATTTCATGAACACTTTGTTCATGAGGTGGACGAAATATGCGGGGGCGTTCGTCAGTCCAAATGGCATTACTGTGAACTCATATAATCCATATCTGGAGGTGAATGCTGTTTTAGGGATATCTTTTGTCCGTACTTTTAATTGATGATATCCCGACCTCAAATCAATTTTTGAGAACACTTTGGCTTGCGCGAGCTGGTCAAACAAGTCATTTATCCGTGGCATCGGATATTTGTTTTTGATGGTGACCATATTGAGAGCTCGATAGTCTATACACAGTCTCAGTGTCCCATCCTTTTTCTTGGCGAATAATACTGGCGAACCCCAAGGTGAGGAGCTGGCTCGAATAAAACCTTTGTCCAGTAATTCCTTTATCTGCTTCTTCAATTCTACCAATTCTGAGGGTGCCATTCTATAAGGTTTCTTATAGATGGGAGCGTTGCCAGGTGCTAGTTCAATGCTGAATTCTATCTCTCGGTCTAGTGGCATGCCTGGTAGTTCTTCAGGAAATACGTCAGGAAACTCGCACACCACTGGAACTTTTCTCAGTTCTGAAATGTCCACTTTGTTCAATTTTGGTTGCCGTGACCGTGGTCTCTCTTGAGCTGTAACCTTAATTGTCTTGCCGTGATGATGGGTGAGAATCACGGTCCGCTTGAAACAGTCAATAAATCCTTTGTTGGTGGTTAACCAGTCCATCCCTAAAATGACATCCAGTCCTTTATTTTCCAACACGATGAGATTAGCTTGGAACTTTAGTCCTTCGAACTCAATGATCACTCCTTGGCAGTAACTCTGAGCGATCTGCTTATTTCCGGGGGACTTGATGATCATAGATTTTTCCAAGGGAAGTATCGAAAAACCATGTTGCAAAACAAAATTCTTCAAAACGAACGAATGGGAAGCTCCAGAATCAAACAAAACCGTGGCAGGTACTGTGTTGACAGGGAACGTACCGAGCACGATGTCTGGGGCATTCTGCGCTTCTTCCTTGGTCACATGGTTTAGGTGACCCTTCCTGTGGTTGTTGTTCGGATTGAAGTTGTTGCTGTTGGGAATCGTAGCATAATTTAAAATTTTCCTACGCTCACCAAGATGCATCTATGGAGTCTACTAGCAACGAAGGGAAGGGAGTGCATCTACATACCCTTGTAGATCGCGAGCGGAAGCGTTCCAATGAACGTGGATGACGGAGTCGTACTCGCCGTGATCCAAATCACCGATGACCGAGTGCCGAACGGACGGCACCTCGGCGTTCAACACACGTACGGTGCAGCAACGTCTCCTCCTTCTTGATCCAGCAAGAGGGAAGGAGAGGTTGATGCAGATCCAGCAGCACGACGGCGTGGTGGTGGATGTAGCGGGTCTCCGGCAGGGCTTCGCAAGCTTCTGCGAGAGAGAGAGGTGTTGCAGGGGAGGAGGGAGGCGCCCAAGGCTGTTCATTGCTGCCCTCCCTCCCCCCTTTATATAGGCCCCCTGGGGGGGGCGCCGGCCCTGGAAATCAGATCCAAAGGGGGGGCGGCGGCCAAGTGGGGGGGAAGGGGTGCCTTGCCCCCCAAGGCAAGGGGGAAGCTCCCCCCAGGGTTCCCAACCCTAGGCGCATGGGGGGAGGCCCAAGGGGGGCGCCCCAGCCCACTAAGGGCTGGTTCCCTTCCACTTTCAGCCCACGGGGCCCTCCGGGATAGGTGGCCCCACCCGGTGGACCCCCGGGACCCTTCCGGTGGTCCCGGTACAACACCGGTAACCCCCGAAACTTTCCCGGTGGCCGAAACTTGACTTCCTATATATAATTCTTCACCTCCGGACCATTCCGGAACCTCTCGTGACGTCCGGGATCTCATCCGGGACTCCGAACAACTTTCGGGTTTCCGCATACATATATCTCTACAACCCTAGCGTCACCGAACCTTAAGTGTGTAGACCCTACGGGTTCGGGAGACATGCAGACATGACCGAGACACCTCTCCGGTCAATAACCAACAGCGGGATCTGGATACCCATGTTGGCTCCCACATGTTCCACGATGATCTCATCGGATGAACCACGGTGTCGAGGATTCAATCAATCCCGTATGCAATTCCCTTTGTCAATCGGTATGTTACTTGCCCGAGATTCGATCGTTGGTATCCCAATACCTTGTTCAATCTCGTTACCGGCAAGTCTCTTTACTCGTACCGCAATGCATGATCCCGTGACTAACGCCTTAGTCACATTGAGCTCATTATGATGATGCATTACCGAGTGGGCCCAGAGATACCTCTCCGTCACACGGAGTGACAAATCCCAGTCTCGATCCGTGCCAACCCAACAGACACTTTCGGAGATACCCGTAGTGCACCTTTATAGTCACCCAGTTACGTTGTGACGTTTGGCACACCCAAAGCACTCCTACGGTATCCGGGAGTTGCACGATCTCATGGTCTAAGGAAAAGATACTTGACATTGGAAAAGCTCTAGCAAACGAAACTACACGATCTTTTATGCTATGCTTAGGAGGTCTTGTCCATCACATCATTCTCCTAATGATGTGATCCCGTTATCAACGACATCCAATGTCCATGGTCAGGAAACCGTAACCATCTATTGATCAACGAGCTAGTCAACTAGAAGCTTACTAGGGACATGGTGTTGTCTATGTATCCACACATGTATCTGAGTTTCCTATCAATACAATTTTAGCATGGATAATAAACGATTATCATGAACAAGGAAATATAATAATAACCAGTTTATTATTGCCTCTAGGGCATATTTCCAACAGTCTCCCACTTGCACTAGAGTCAATAATCTAGTTCACATCACCATGTGATTAACACTGACAGGTCACATCACCATGTGACCAACATCTAAAGAGTTTACTAGAGTCAACAATCTAGTTCACATCATTATGTGATTAACACTCAATGTGTTCTGGTTTGATCATGTTATGCTTGTGAGAGAGGTTATTAGTCAACGGGTCTGAACCTTTCAGAACCGTGTGCTTTACGAATATCTATGTCATCTTGTGGATGCTACCACGCGCTATTTGGAGCCATTTCAAATAATTGCTCTACTATACGAATCCGGTTTACTACTCAGAGTCATCCGGATTAGTGTCAAAGTTCGCATCGACGTAACTCTTTACGTCGAACTCCTTTCCACCTCCATAATCGAGAAAATTCCTTAATCCACTAGGTACTAAGGATAAGTTCGACCGCTGTCATGAGATCCTTTCCCGGATCACCATTGTACCCTCTTGACCAACACATGGCAAGGCACACTACATGTGCGGTACACAGCATAGCATACTATAGAGCCTACGTCTAAAGCATAGGGGACGACCTTCGTCCTTTCTCTTTCTTCTGCTGTGGTCAGGTCTTGAGTCTCACTCAATACTCACACCTTGTAACAGAGCCAAGAACTCCTTCTTTGCTGATCTATTTTGAACTCTTTGAAAATCATGTCAAGGTGTGCTGTCTTTTGAAAGTATCATCAGGCGTCTTGATCTATCTCTATGGATCTTGATGCCCAATATGTAAGTAGCTTTATCCAGGTCTTCCTTTGAAAAACTCCTTTCAAACAACCCTTTATGCTTTCCAGAAATTTTACATCATTTCGGATCAACAATATGTCATTCACATATACTTATCAGAAATGTTGTAGCGCTCCCACTCACTTTATTGTAAATACAAGTTTCTAACAAACTTTATATAAACCCAAAAACTTTGATCACTCCATCAAAGCGTATATTCTGACTCCGAGATGCTTGCTCTAATCCATGGAAGGATCGCTGGAGCTAGCATACCTTTTAGCATCCTTAGGATCGACAAAACCTTTCTGATTGTATCACATACAACCTTTCCTTACGAAAACTGGTAAGGAAACTTGTTTTGACATCCATCTGCCAGATTTCATAAATGCAGTCAATGCTAACATGATTTCGACGGACCTAAGCATCGCTACGGATGAGAAAAACTCATCGTAGTCAACTCCTTGAACTTGTGAAAATACTCTTTGCCACAAGTCGAGCTTCATAGACAGTAACATTACCGTCCATGTCCGTCTTCTTCTTAAAGATCCATTTATCTCAATGGCTTGCCGATCATCGGGCAAGTTCACCAAAGTTCATGCTTTGTTCTGATACATGGATTCTATCTCGGATTTCATGGCCTCGAGCCATTTGTCGGAATATGGGCCCACCATCGCTTCTCCATAGCTCGTAGGTTCATAGTTGTCTAGCAACATGACTTCCAAGACAGGATCACGCATTACTCTGAAGTAGTGCGCATCCTCGTCGTCCTACGAGGTTTGGAAGTGACTTGATCCGAAGTTTCATGATCACTATCATAAGCTTCCACTTCAATTGGTGTAGGTGCCACAGGAACAACTTCCTGTGCCCTGCTACACACTAGTTGAAGCGACGGTTCAATAACCTTATCAAGTCTCCACCATCCTCCCACTCAATTCTTTCGAGAGAAACTTTTCCTCGAGAAAGGACTCGTTTCTAGAAGCAATTACTTTTGCTTCCAGATCTGAAATAGGAGGTATACCCAACTGTATTTGGGTATTCTATGAAGATGCATTTATCCGCTTTGGGTTCGAGCTTATCAGCCTGAAACTTTTTCACATAAGCATCGCAGCCCCAAACTTTTAAGAAACGACAACTTAGGTTTCTATAAACGGTGTCGTCTCAACGGAATTGCGTGGTGCCCCTTTTAAAGTGAATGCGGTTGTCTCTAATGCCTAACCCATAAAATATAGTGGTAATTTGATAAGAAACATCATGGTATGCACCATATCCAATAGGGTGCAGTTATGATGTTCGGACACACCATCACACTATGGTGTTCCAGGCGGTATTAATTGTGAAACACTTTCCACAATGTCTCAATTGTGTGCCAAACTCGTATCTCAGATACTCATCTCTATGATCATATCACAGACATTTTATCCTCTTGTCACGACGATCTTCAACTTCACTCTGAAATTACTTGAACCTTTCAATAATTCAGACTAGTGTTTCATTAAGTAAATACACTCAGCATCTACTCAAATCATCTGTGAAGTAAGAACATAACGATATCCACTGCATGCCTCAGCACTCATTGGACTGCGTACATCAAAATGTATTCCTTCCAATAAGTTGCTCTCTTGTTCCATCTCACTGAAAACGAAGACTTTCAGTCATTTTGCCCATGTGGTATGATTTGCATGTCTCAAGTGATTCATAATCAAGTGAGTCCAAATGATCCATCTGTATGGAGTTTCTTCATGCATATATACCAATAGACATGGTTCGCATGCCTCAATCTTTTCAAAAAGGAGTGAGTCCAAAGATCCACCTACATGGAGCTTCTTCATGCGTTCTACACCAATATGACTCAAGTGGCAGTGCCACAAGTATGTGGTACTATCATTACTATCTTATATCTTTTGGCATGAACATGTGTATCACTACGATCGAGATTCATTTTAGGTGCAAGACCATTGAAGGTATTATTCAAATAAACAGAGTAACCATTATTCTCCTTAAATGAATAACCGTTTTGCGGTAAACATAATCCAATCATGTTCAACGCAAACACCAAATCTCGATGGTAGAGGGAGCATGCGATGCTTGATCACATCAACCTTGGAAACACTTCCAACACACATCGTCATCTCACCTTTAGCTAGTCTCCATTTATTCCGCAGCTTTTATTTCGAGTTACTAACACTTAGCAACCGAACCGGTATCTAATACCCTGGTGCTGCTAGGAGTACTAGTAAAGTACACATTCATATAACGTATATCCAATATACTTCTGTCGACCTCGCCTGCCTTCTCATCTACCAAGTATCTAGGGTAGTACTGCTTCAGTGACCGTTCCTCTCATTACAGAAGCACTTAGTCTCGGGTTTGGGTTCAACCTTGGGATTCTTCACTAGAGCAGCAAACGACTTGCTGTTTCATGAAGTATCCCTTTTGCCCTTGCCCTTCTTAAACTAGTGGTTTTACTAACCATCAACAATTGATGCTCCTTCTTGATTTCTACTCTCGCGGTGTCAAACATCGCGAATAGCTCAAGGATCATCATAATTATCCTTGATATGTTATAGTTCATCACGAAGCTCTACTAGCTTGGTGGCAGTGACTATGGAGAACTATCACTATCTCATCTGGGAGATTAACTCCCACTCGATTCAAGCGATTGTGGCACTCAGACAATCTGAGCACACGCTCAACGATTGAGCTTTTCTCCCTTAGTTTGTAGGCTTAAGAAACTTGTCAGAGGTCTCATACCTCTTGACATGGGCACTAGTCTGAAATCCCAATTTCAGTCTTCGGAACATCTCACATGTTCTGCGACGTTTCAAAAACGTCTTTGGTGCCACAATTCTAAACCGCACTGAACTATCACGTAGTCATCAAAACGTGTATGTCAGATGTTTCGTAACATCTACAGACGACGCTGAGGTTCAGCACACCGAGCGGTGCATTGAGGACATAAGCCTTCTGTGCAGCAATGAGGACAATCCTCAGTTTACGGACCCAGTCCGCATAATTGCTACTACCAACTTTCAACTAAATTTTCTCTAGGAACATATCTTAACCAGTAGAACTAAAGCGCAAGCTATGACATAATTTGCAAATACCTATTTGACTATGTTCATGATAATGAAGTTCATCTGATTATGAACTCCCACTCAGATAGACATCCCTCTAGTCATCTAAGTGAAACATGATCCGAGTTTAACTAGGCCGTGTCCGATCATCACGTGAGACGGACTAGTCAAGATCGGTGAACATCTCCATGTTGATCGTATCTTCTATACGACTCATGCTCGACCTTTCGGTCCTCCGTGTTCCGAGGCCATGTCTGTACATGCTAGGCTCGTCAAGTCAACCTAAGTGTATTGCGTGTGTTCCGAGGCCATGTCTGTACATGCTAGGCTCGTCAACACCCGTTGTATTCGAACGTTAGAATCTATCACACCCGATCATCACGTGGTGCTTCGAAACAACGAACCTTCGCAACGGTGCACAGTTAGGGTGAACACTTTCTTGAAATTATTATAAGGGATCATCTTACTTACTACCGTCGTTCTGAGCAAATAAGATGCAAAAACATGATAAACATCACATGCAATCAAATAGTGACATGATATGGCCAATATCATCATGCTCCTTTGATCTCCATCTTCGGGGCACCATGATCATCTTTGTCACCGGCATGACACCATGATCTCCATCATCATGATCTCCATCATTGTGTCTTCATGAAGTCGTCACACCAACGATTACTTCTACTTCTATGGCTAACGCGTTTAGCAACAAAGTAAAGTAATTTACATGGCGTTATTCAATGACACGCAGGTCATGCAAAATAATAAAGACAACTCCAATGGCTCCTGCCGGTTGTCATACTCATCGACATGCAAGTCGTGATTCCTATTACAAGAATATGATCAATCTCATACATCACATATATCATTCATCACATCTTCTGGCCATATCACATCACATAGCACTTGCTGCAAAAACAAGTTAGACGTCCTCTAATTGTTGTTGCAAGTTTTTTTACGTGGTTTGTAGGTTTCTAGCAAGAACGTTTTCTTACCTACGTATGACCACAACGTGATTTGCCAATTTCTATTTACCCTTCATAAGGACCCTTTTCATCGAATCCGTTCCGACTAAAGTAGGAGAGACAGACACCCGCTAGCCACCTTATGCATCTAGTGCATGTCAGTCGGTGGAACCTGTCTCACGTAAGCGTACGTGTAAGGTCGGTCCGGGCCGCTTCATCCTACAATGCCGCCGAAACAAGAAACGACTAGTAGCGGCAAGAAGAATTGGCAAACTCAACGCCCACAACTGCTTTGTGTTCTACTCGTGCATAGTAACTACGCATAGACCTGGCTCATGATGCCACTGTTGGGAATCGTAGCATAATTTAAAATTTTCCTACGCTCACCAAGATGCATCTATGGAGTCTACTAGCAACGAAGGGAAGGGAGTGCATCTACATACCCTTGTAGATCGCGAGCGGAAGCGTTCCAATGAACGTGGATGACGGAGTCGTACTCGCCGTGATCCAAATCACCGATGACCGAGTGCCGAACGGACGGCACCTCCGCGTTCAACACACGTACGGTGCAGCGACGTCTCCTCCTTCTTGATCCAGCAAGAGGGAAGGAGAGGTTGATGGAGATCCAGCAGCACGACGGCGTGGTGGTGGATGTAGCGGGTCTCCGGCAGGGCTTCGCAAGCTTCTGCGAGAGAGAGAGGTGTTGCAGGGGAGGAGGGAGGCGCCCAAGGCTGTTCGTTGCTGCCCTCCCTCCCCCCCTTTATATAGGCCCCCTGGGGGGCCGGCCCTGGAGATCAGATCCAAAGGGGGGGCGGCGGCCAAGTGGGGGGGAAGGGGTGCCTTGCCCCCCAAGGCAAGGGGGAAGCTCCCCCTAGGGTTCCCAACCCTAGGCGCATGGGGGGAGGCCCAAGGGGGGCGCCCCAACCCACTAAGGGCTGGTTCCCTTCCACTTTCAGCCCACGGGGCCCTCCGGGATAGGTGGCCCCACCCGGTGGACCCCCGGGACCCTTCCGGTGGTCCCGGTACAACACCGGTAACCCCTGAAACTTTCCCGGTGGCCGAAACTTGACTTCCTATATATAATTCTTCACCTCTGGACCATTCTGGAACCTCTCGTGACGTCCGGGATCTCATCCGGGACTCCGAACAACTTTTGGGTTTCCGCATACATATATCTCTACAACCCTAGCGTCACCGAACCTTAAGTGTGTAGACCCTACGGGTTCGGGAGACATGCAGACATGACCGAGACACCTCTCCGGTCAATAACCAACAGCGGGATCTGGATACCCATGTTGGCTCCCACATGTTCCACGATGATCTCATCGGATGAACCACGGTGTCGAGGATTCAATCAATCCCGTATGCAATTCCCTTTGTCAATCGGTATGTTACTTGCCCGAGATTCGATCGTCGGTATCCCAATACCTTGTTCAATCTCGTTACCAGCAAGTCTCTTTACTCGTACTGCAATGCATGATCCCATGACTAACGCCTTAGTCACATTGAGCTCATTATGATGATGCATTACCGAGTGGGCCCAGAGATACCTCTCCGTCACACGGAGTGACAAATCCCAGTCTCGATCCGTGCCAACCCAACAGACACTTTCGGAGATACCCATAGTGCACCTTTATAGTCACCCAGTTACTTTGTGACGTTTGGCACACCCAAAGCACTCCTACGGTATCCGGGAGTTGCACGATCTCATGGTCTAAGGAAAAGATACTTGACATTGGAAAAGCTCTAGCAAACGAAACTACACGATCTTTTATGCTATGCTTAGGATTGGGTCTTATCCATCACATCATTCTCCTAATGATGTGATCCCGTTATCAACGACATCCAATGTCCATGGTCAGGAAACCGTAACCATCTATTGATCAACGAGCTAGTCAACTAGAGGCTTACTAGGGACATGGTGTTGCCTATGTATCCACACATGTATCTGAGTTTCCTATCAATACAATTTTAGCATGGATAATAAACGATTATCATGAACAAGGAAATATAATAATAACCAATTTATTATTGCCTCTAGGGCATATTTCCAACAGTTGCGCTTGGGGGCTGGATTGTTCCCACCATTGTTCGGTTTGGGGGCTGAGTTCCTTGGCTTTGGGCACTGTTTGGCATAGTGCCCTTCTTCACCACAAGCATAGCAAGTGACCCCTGGATGGTATGTGAAGTCCTTGTCCCTGGAATGAAACTGTCTGGTTGGCCTTACAGCAGTAGTCGTGGATTTCCTTGCTTCAGTCCTCTGGACATCAGTCTTGCTTCGGTTGTTGCGAGCAAGGGTCGTCTTATCCCTCTTTCGCTTACGGATATCTTCCAGACTACGGCGCTCATTCTCCAAGGTAATGGCCTTGTCAACCAGGGTTTTAAAATCCGTGAAAGTGTGTACAACCAGTTGGCATCTTAGTGCCGGTGCCAGGCCGTCCAAGAATTTCTCCATCCTCTTGTTCTTTGTCATGTGCTCGTCGTAGGCATAACGAGATAGCTGGGTAAACTGACCATTGTATTCTGTCACTGACATGCCTCTTTGCTTGAGGTCATCGAATTCTCTCTTCTTGATTTTTATGATGCTCCTGGGGATGTGTGCCCCACGAAAGCCTTCCTTGAACTCTTCCCAGGTGATGTTGTGTTCACTGGGATGCATGTGTAGGAAGTTTTCCCACCATGCTGCAGCTGCTCCAGTAAGGTAGTGTGGTGCATAAAGCACCTTCTCATGATCTGAACACTGAGCAATAATCAGCTTCCTTTCGATGTCACGAAGCCAATCATCGGCTTCAAGTGGCCTATCGGTGTGAGCAAACGTTGGCGGGCGTGTCTTCTGCAGCTCAGACAACTTGGAGTGTGGTTGGTATGGCTCACGGTGGTTTCCCATATTGACGACGTGATTCATCATCTCTTGGTGCTGTTGCTGGCTTTGTTCGAACAGACGGCATACTTGAGATAAGGCCGCTTCGCTGTCCTGTTGACTGGACTGTCCCTGAGTGAAGTTGTTGCTAGTCTGTGTCCCATAAACTTCTTCTGGCTGATTGGGCATGGAACGAGTCCATGGACGAGACATTTTTCCAGTCTGGGGTATTATTTTGCAAATTCATGAGAAGAACTGTGTGGCACAAGGAAAATCTTGCAAAGGCAAAAATTTAAAAGACCTCAAGATTTTTCAAGAAAACATAAACGATTTCGCACGGAGAAGAACCGCTTAGCATATATCTTACACGCGAAACGCAAACGTACGATACAGCACTCAGGATGTGCGTACACATTCCTGACATGTTATTTGACTAGCACACTCCTTCGGAAAGCAGCGTACACAACTACTACAAACTAACGTACAGATAAAACACAACATACAAGCAGACACAATGCGCGGCTACTCGGCGCTCTCAGTCGGAGATGGTGACGATGTCCTTTCCCTTGCCGAGGGCAAGACTCAGCGGTGCAGGAGATTCAACCTCCACCTCCTCTCTAGCAGGCTCCAGACGTGTAGTACTGCGCTGAGGTGATGGCGCGGGTGCGACAGGCGGTAGTGCGGGTGCGGCAGGCGGTGCAGCTCTGACTGGAGTAGGAGCGATGACTCGGTCGAACTCCTCAGTGGTAGGCAGACGGCGAGCAGTGGCTAAAATGGCCGGTGCATAAGATGCTGAGGACGAGACGAATGTCAGAGGCGGTGCCATGTGGAGAAGCTCCTTCCTGCTGGCAGGACCGCCCCGAACTAAGTCCATGCGGGCAGCCACAAGATCGTCCACGAGGTTGTCGAAAGATTCCTCCAGAGCTTTGAGGTACTCAACAACCATCTCGATGGCTTCATCTCGCTCTCCCCTATGGCAGGCGAATGCATAGTGACAGGTATATGGCACATGGCATGGGAGGTAGCGGTAGCGACGAGTCTTCATCATAGGAAGAATGTCCCGAAGGCGAGCTATCGCCTCACGGGCAGCCATCTGCATGGCATGCCTCTCCGTAGGCATGGCCCTTCCCACAAAACGGAAGTGGCGAGATGCAGAACGTCCTCCCTTGAATTGCACCACGGCCTGGTGCATAGACACGTCGTCGCTGAGCTTGTGCTGGTAAAGCGTGAACTCCGGACGAGTCGCAGGCCCGATCGCGAGCTTGGTGATGGAGACAAGGAGTTTGACAAACCCCTCGGGCACGTTCGTGAACACTCGAGTCTCGCAGTTGCTGCCAGCCATCGACAAAAGTAGGCAAAAATTCTGAGTAGTCATGTCATAAATTTATGATGACCAACAGAAAATAGCTACATTTGCAAAAATGCTGAAAAAGCACAAAGGACGCTAATAACCGATTAGTGATCGCACCTAGTGGCTTCCTACAGTCAGCCTGGCTCTGGTACCAAGCTTGTCACGACCGGTTTTCCAATAAAATAATTTATTGAGAGACCGATCCCTTTTACGGACCAGTAGAGAAGAATTCCTTCTTACTGGTAGACAAAATCTTGATCACAGAAGAAAATACCAGGAGTACTGAATATAATACAAGGTTGAGCGGAGACTGCCCAACAATTTATTACAAGCGCGCCGATAAAACATAACGGCGGATAGGGTGGCATAACTACTAACTCACGATAGGAGCGGTGGTGGAAATATCACAGCGATGAGGGTGATAAGACTCTTGAATCTAACAACTCTTCGAGCGTCGGAGTGAGGCTCGAGGAGACTTATTGCGGGTGGCGGAAGCGTATATAATACAAGTGACCAATATCCAGGATCGCACGGGACTGACTGGGACTCCTCTAGGCGTCGGACTCACTATCAAACTCTTCATCCATGAGATCGCCTTCGTCAACATCTGGCCAAAACAACAAGCCAGGTGAGTACTATGAAAGTACTCGCAAGACAGTTCGGACATAAGATATAACAAATGTAAACATGATGCATAAGAACAGATTAACAAGTGCACTCAGACATAGAGATAATAATGCATGGGAAATAAAAGAGAAGTCGGGCGGTAGTCCTCCCGAAATCCCAAAGTAGAATACTGAGGGCCAAACGAGTGTCTGAATGACTCCTCGAGAGGAAAATACAAGAATAACAATGCCGCAGTCGGGCGTCAAGGCGACACCACATAAAGGGCTTATAATGGGAAATAAATGACAGTGCGTGCCACAGTCGGACGTCTGAGCGACATCACATAAAGGCCTTATATTGGAAGTAAACGATAAACATGCCACAGTCGGACGTCTGAGCGACATCACATAAAGGGCTTATATTGAAAGTAAAAGACAAATATGCCACAGTCGGACGTCTGAGTGACATCACATAAAGGGCTTATATTGAAAGTAAACGATAAACATGCCACAGTCGGACGTCTGAGCGACATCACATAAAGGGCTTATATTCACAACTTAGTAACTCATGAATTTAAATCATATCAAGAGAGTAATCAGGTATGAGATAAACAACAGGGTTAGTCCATCCACAGGAATAATGTTTAACCAAGTTTACCACTCAAGTTTGTTTACCGGGGATATTACCACGAGAATTTGACGTAGGTAAGGATGCACTGGTCACGTTACTTGACCATGGATACGATGACTCGGAAGGATTTGACTCTGCAGAGTTTGTACTTTAACCACAGCCAACGGATTTCAGTAGTCACGGGGACTAGTTCCGTTTATGGTGTTTTGGAGGAAACACATCTAACCAGTACACACCCATTCAACATTCCGAAGCCAGGAATCACCCTCGGCAACGTTCAAGAAAAACCTTGAGACGGGGAGGCTACAACCTCGCGTAGCATGGGATCAAATTTATATACGCGCGCTCTAAGGGGTGCCCCCCTCTCGGTCCCAACCGGAAACACCCATGCCCCCTGACCGGATGACTGGCTTTAATCCAGGGCCATGGAACCCTCATCCCGGCCCCTCTATTTGGTGTGTACACGGAAAGAGGTTACCAACTTACTAAACCGCATTCTGGCAGAAAACATGTGGTAGCACGGAAGGGGGAAGAACGATAACGTGACTCCGTCCACGTTAACGTCGGAATTTATCGGATGACGTAAGGCTGGCATGCTACAATAGTACCACCTTACTGCCCTTCATGTCACCACATGACTAGGCCATCTCTCATCAGAGATCATAGTAACTTCGGAAACACACGGATAGTTGCCTTACATGCAACGAGATACTCACCGATGCTCATATGCCATGCACAACCATTCACGCAAACATGCAAAACACCTATCATATCAAAGGTTCAAACATGCTTGCCTGGTTCAGAGAAGTCGGAGTCTAGCTCGGCGAAGTTCGCGGCTCCGTCACCTCTTCCGGAACCTACGGTAGCGAAAACGTATACTAACGTGAAAACCAACGCGTGCATAAAAGTTGTCTCAATTTTTTTTCAAATAAATACTATAAAAAACTAGACAAAAATATAAGACTGTCAGAAAAAGAATCACTCAAAAATCACTTTTTATTAAAAAGTTATAAGGGTTTTAGTCCAGGGACTAATCTGTGATGAACCAGAAAAGATCCAGGGACTTAACTGAGAAAGCAGAAAACGGTTCGGAGTAAAAGACGTCAGCCCAAAGAGAAAACGTACTCTGCCCGAAGGCGCCAACAGAAAACGGTTCGCGGGGAAAGAAAGAGAGGCTGACGTGGGGGGTCCACACGTCAGGTTCAAATCCTCGCCGGCGCCCGAAGGCTGCGGTGGTCGCCGGCGTCGAACCACGGCGAGTCAGGGAGATCGGAGTGTACCAAGAGGTTCAGCGTGTCCTTCCGCGTCGGTGGGTGGTGGACTTGGTCGTCGGGGAGCACCACGTCGACGGCGAACTTTCTCCGGCGGACGGCGGCTCGGCCGATGGTGGAGAACTCCGGTGGGCGCTGCAAACTCCGAATTGAAGCGCGGGTCAGGAGAGTGGATGCATAGGGAAGCTACTGGCAAGAGATGAGAGGCAGAGGTGCACGCACGGGAGCGAATCGAGCTGGATCCCGTGGCGGGTCGCGGCGGCCGGAGTTGAGGAAGGAGACTCCCTCGGGGCTCTTCCAGTGGCTAGGCGTGGTCTTGGTGGAGTGCAGAGGTGGTGTGGGTTCTAGTTGGAGCTCGGGGCCTCTATTTATAGGCAGTTCGAGGGGATGGCCGTGAACGGGAAATCTCCGGCGAGCGATTACGGCGAGGCAGTGGTTGGGCAGGGGGTTTAGGTGGCCAGGCAGCATCAGTGAGAGTTACTGGTCCCGTTCCACTGCTAAACTCGGTCGGGCTTGGCGTAATGGCGCCGGTCTTCGTCGGGGCGGCCGTACGGGCACGGCGGCGGCAGAGAGCGCGCTCCGCGCCTGGCAGTTCACGACGAGGGTGGCAGCGCGCACTGGGGAGTGGATGGCCACGCTGCGGCCTCCGGTGGCTTGGGTGGCGCTGGGCGGCGCCGTCTGCGCTGCGCCTCTCTCTGGTGGCTGCAAAGCCGCCGCTGCCGTCGGTCACGGGGCGGCGCACCTCCTCCTGCTCGTCGCCGACGCCCGCAACCTTCCAGGCGCTCGTGCGGTGCAGAGGACAAGGGGGAGGGGACAGGAAGCACGGCGACGCCGGGGCACTGGCGAGATCGACAACGGACACTGAAGAAACGACAGTGGTTTCAGACACTGTTAACTGAACTTGACTGAACATTATAGAAACAGTGTCCAGCAGGTGTTCGATGAAATGATTTGGCAAGAAGAAAATTTTTCCTGGAGCTGGGACTTGGTGAGGTGACCTCTCAATGTACCCAGAGGCTGCCTGATTTTTCTCAGATTTTTAGGAGGAGAATTCAAATGAATTTTATCAAATTTGGCAAATCTGGTCCAAATTTGCAGCAAGTATAGTTTGAAAAATTTGAACTGGAGACCAGTGGATCTTCATGGATCCTGGTTGAGGGCTCAAAGGACTAGGTAGGGAAATTGGTTTGGAGGCAAAATTCAAAGCAGAAAGAGTAGCTCCTTTGAAAACCTCCAAGGATCAAGATAGAAGGCAAAAATTGTTTTTTATGAGAAATAACTGGAAAATAAACATATGGAGAGGTTCAACTTGCTGTAGTTGAGGTACATCATGATCCAAAGGTGGGGAAAATTTTATGGGAGGGGATTTACACTTAGGTCATGGCAAGAGAGATTTTTGAAAGTGGAAAAGGATCATTCCAAAAGCCATAGGGCTTTTTAAAGGAATTTTCAAAAGACATTATTCCAAGTGAAAAGCATTTTGGTTTGAGTCCAAAAAAAAGGAAAACCTCCAAGACCAAAAAAATCAAGTCTTGGGTGAATTCAAATAAAACTCTTGCCATAAAGAAAGTTTTTGAGAGGGTGGGTTCTTTAGAAGAAAATTTTAAAAACCCTCCTCAAATAAAATAAAAGTTTGAAAAAGCCAAATAAAATTTTGGGTGTCACATGTATCGGTCCGCGAAGCAGTTCGGACAAGATTTCTCCCGCAAACCGAAGACAAAAGTGGGTGAGGTTTGCGGGAGTCTGGACCGACCCCAAACCCGTTTCTGACCGTCCTGCCCACCAAAAACCCCTACCCCTCCCGCGCGTTTTCGGTCAGCGCCGCTCCAGAGCGTCAGCGCCTGCATTCATGCCCACCCAGGACGGACGCGACAGCTCACTGGCGCCGGCATTGAAGCGGCGCGCCCGCGCCGCTTCCCAGTGCAGGCGACTGCCGCACGTTCAAACGACACGATGGCCACCCGTCCGTCCGTGTGGCACACGCTTGTCGAGGCGTCACCCGTCCGTTCGTCTGCCGCCCACCGGTGCTATATAAATTGGTGCCCCGGCCATAGCCACATTCATCCCTCTCCACACCACTCCCCGTCATGGATTCCTCCGCGACCAAAGCTCTCTGGGACGGGCTTACTTCGGAGCAGAAGAAGGCCATGACCGCCATTGCTGCTGACTGGCAGGCCGGCAGACAGCCAGATGACGTGCAAATGGAGGACGCCTCCTCCGACGAGCCAGCGCCACCCTCCTCTTCGTCCGCGGCACCCTCCTCTGGTGCATTGCACCCTAACCATCGGCGAGGCTCGTGTCCGTTATATGGACATGGTGCGGAGGAGCGGTTCCGGGAGGCGCAGGCCAACGCCTACTACAACCACAACCTCCTCCATGAGCATCTGCAGGCGGAGGAGCAGGTCGCCACCGGCAGGGCGGTCGGGCCGGACGCGGACCTGGCAGAGCAGGAGGCGCTGCTCGAGTCCTACCGCTCCGCCCGCGAGATCCGCCTCGTCCGCTGGCGGTATCGGTAGCAGGTGGTGGAGGTGGCGGCCACCGGCAAAGAGCACGGGCGAGGCGTCGTTCGACGAAACCGACGACGAGGAGGCCGCGCCCTGGCGCTACGACCACGGAGAAGTCGGCACGCCCACGCGTGCCGCCGGCAGCGAGGAAGAGTAGTGCACGGTAGGTCGCCGCCGCTCATGTCCCAGGAAGGCCACCGTCCTCCCCTCTCGTCGACACCAAGCTTGGTGGGCTCAGCATCTTCGGCCGATTAGTTGTTTGGCAGCGACGTCGAGGCGGACAACTTCAGTTCTCGGGGCTTCGGAGGCGGAGCTGGAAAAGGCAAAGCTTTCGTTCTCTTTGTTCATGGCCGGAGACGGGGACCGGACGTCGGCGATCATTTAGATTCGGTATTAATTATACTTTAGAGCATGCCTAGGACCGCTTTGATGTATTTATAATGAAATCCGTCATGTTTATATAAAATCCGGTCATGTTTGTATGAAATCCGGCTGTGTTTGTACGAATTTCGTCCGGTTGGTTTGAGTTGTTGTGAAAATGTATGCAGTTAGCGTTGGATGGTTGCCTCCCGCATCCGTGTCTGCGGACTGGCTCCCCTTGTCCGTGGACGGATGCGGGAGGTTTTCCGCGAGTTGCCGTTGGAGATGCCCTAAGAAACTCCAAATATTTACAAATCGCATAAATCTTGTCGAAATATATGGCAAAAAATTCCCGCAACAACACAAGTAACATAATCTTACTAAGCAAAACACGCGTAGCAACATGCTGAGAGAATAGCACTAAATGCAAGAGAGGTTTAGCGGAAAATGAATGACAAATGTAAACAAATGCTACAGATTACAAAATAAACGACCATGTGTAGTGGTTGTCGAAAGGCATCTCTAATCCAACTATAATAGTTAACTCCAAAAAAGCTCGCTCTCAAAAGCCAGGATTTTGGAGGCCACATTATAATCAATCCCTACAATTAGCTGCCAATAAAGTTTCTTTGCATTAAAAAATTAAGGCTGAGCAACACAAATTTAGCCACCATCACTACAAGCATATATCATTTCCTAACAATTACACAAATACAGCAATTCTAAATATAATATGACACTAGATCTAAGCATTATATCCCTCTTACTCAGCTGCTTCTTGTACATCTTTGCCCTCATCCTTCTATCTTGTTGTTGTCGTTGATCTACAACCTTAATTTTGTTGATTCTCCACCCAAAGCTTGTTTTCTTTATCGCAAGATCCCGGGGTGACATCTTTTGTCTTGCATTTCCTTTCTCTGCCTACCCGATTCACATATTCATAAATGTTTGTAACCCTTCAATGGTCAACATAGAAACCTCCTCCCAATGTTGGCTCGGTCATTGCAAACACGCCGAGCATGGCTGAGGAGATGCCGGCATCGCTCGTGCTTCCTGTCAGCGTCACTAAAGTCGGCACTGTAGCCAAATTGTAAGAGCTTGAACTCAAAGTCCGGCAACTCCTTCGTCTCCGTTGAAGACATATTCACGAACCTTAACTTGGTCCATGACTCGCAAGCGGCACCAACAGGGTTCCTTCGCTGACATCATCATTGCCGCCAAGGTCGATTTGAGACGGGGGATAGCAAAGGGGTCGATTTGAGGTGAGGGACAACCAAGAGGTTGATTCGAGGCGATGGATGACGGGGGACAGTGAAGGGGTCGATTGGAGGAGGGAGCAGTAGCACACAAGTCAATCGGAAGCGACATGTGGCGGGGCAACTGAGTACAATGGCGGCGGTGACGACCGACGGCTAGTGGTGGGAAGGATGCGCTGGGTGGCGATTATGAGGCGTTGGTAGGTCAGGAATGGGTCAAGGGAGAGGGCTCAAGACGAATGAGGGGCGGCATTGCCAGCAAGACCGGTTGGGGGGGGGGGGGGAGGGGGTGAACTCGCGAGCGGTGAGGGCGGCTGTTGGGAGGAGGATAGTTTTTGCATGTGTGACTAGGAGGAAAGCAGTGGCACAACCAGCCGATAAATACAACTCAGGCAAGACTTAACCAGGAGACAGTATGAGCTGCCACTTGCCAAAAGAAATAATCCTTCTAACCATGGATTATGACTAGTGTTTAGGAGTAATATTCTGGAAAGCACTCGCAACCAAGAAAGAACAGTTTTATGAGAGTTAGGTGTAGGGTTTGGACTAGACCTGTTATAATGTGAGAACATCTCTAGTAGACCCCTCAAATCGCGAAACTGAAAACGCGGTTTTCAATTCGCAAAAGACGTGTTTTAAAGGTCGGCTAGAGCTGCGGCCGAACAGACCCCTCAAACATAAACTATAAAACCGAATATCCGCATTTTTTTCCTTACGTCCTTTTCTTCCTCTCGCCCGTGTCCATGGTCTCCTACGAAGCCGGTGGACAACGCACGAAAACGGCCAAATTGAAGCAGCCGACGACCAAACGCAGCGGCCAAATATGAAGCACACAAAGACGGCCAAATCCATGAGCCTAGCTCCCGAGCAAGCTCCAATCCATCCAGATCGATCCATCGATCCTGGAGCGGACGGCCGGCGGCCAGGGACGGGCAGGATGGCATCCGGGTTGGCGCGGATGGCGAACGCGGACGGTGGACGTGGATGTTTTCATAGCAGTTGGGCTCCTGCCAACTGCTTTCCTTCGATACAGGGCACCGTAGAAGCGGACGCGAAAATTGTATATTTATATATTGGGAGGAGTTTTTTTACTGCCGCCCCTTAAAAAAATTTACGGGTCGGAATCGTTTACGGGTTCTATTCGGGCCACTTTTTTACAGGGATGGGCAACCTCGAAAAATTGGACAGTTTTGGATCAAATTCATATTCAACCTTCAACTCAACACAAATCTCATAATCTCAAAGGAAGGGAACATACAAGAATTTTTTTTATTATTATAATTAAGAAAACAGAATGACTAATTCACATCTAGATGTTTTTTAAGGATGTCACATCTAAATTGTCCATCACATGATTATGGGTTTAAGATTTGTGCAAACAGTTACCGTTTTCTTTGACGTGAACTGTTGGTTTTTGTTGTCGCTAAGGCCCGTGTCGCACTAGTGTCCTTAGCCTCTTTTCCCGATCGGCTTGTATGGGATCTAAGTATGTGTGCTTTTATATTTTGTTATATACATTGGTGCGCTCTGCCATTTTTGCTTTTTTTATCTGCGCCTAGGCCTTTTTGTACGGGCAGAATTGAAGGAGCTGGACTGCGTCATTTTTTGCTTCCTTTTTTCTTCTTTATCTATTAAATTTATTTGTTTGTAATTTATGATTTTTTAAATCTGATGATTTTTGGCGACATCAGTTTTATGTCCAGCCGTCCGATCAGTTTGTGCTTTGTTTCTCCACTCGACTAATTGCACGCGTCGTGATCGATCTGTGTCCCGTCGTATCATATTGTCGGGCTGGGAGGCCTACAACAGAGCGCGACTATTTTTTTTTGTTTTTTTGTACAACCATCGACTCACAACTAGTGGTGTGTGCGCTTGTCGAGGGTCCCCAGTTACATGCCAACCATCACGTCGCAACTAAGGGTGTGTGTGTTTGTTAGGGCCCCTCAGTTGCAAGCCGACCATCGACCCGTAACTAAGGGTGCTTTTGTGTGTTTGTCGTGGTCCCCAGTTGCATGTCAACCATCAATTCGCAACGATGTGTGTGTGTGTGTCTATGGTGGAATCACAACTAGGGGTGTGTGAGTTTGTCGAGGGTCCCCAGTTGCAAGCCGACCATCGACTCGCAACTAGGGGTGTGTATGTGTTTGTCGAGGGTCCCCGGTTGCATGCCGAGCATCGACTAGCAACCAGGGGTGTGTGTGTTTGTCAAGGGTCCCCAGTTGCATGTCGAGCATCAACTCGTAACTATGGGTGTGTGTGTTTGTCGAGGGTCCATAGTTGCATGTCAACCATCGACTCACAAATAGGGGTGAGTGTGTTTGTCGAGGGTCCCTAGTTGCATGCCGAGCATCGACTCGCAACTGGGAGCGTGTGTGTGTTTGTCGAGGGTCCCTAGTTGCATGCCGAGCATCGACTCGCAACTGGGGGTGATGTTTGCATGTGTTTGTCGCGTTCCCCAGTTGCATGTCGCGCATCGACTCGTAACTAGGGGTGTGTGTTTTGTCGAGGGTCCCTAGTTGCATGCTGAGCATCGACTCGCAACTAGGGGGTGTGTTTTATCGTGGCCCTAGTTGCAAGCCGACCATGACTCGCAACTAATGGTGTTTCTCGAGGGTCCCCATTTGCATGACGACCATCGACTCGCAACTAGGGTGCGTGTGTGTGTTTTGTCATGGGTCCCCAATTGCATGTCGACCATCGACTCGCAACTAAGGGTGTGTTTGTGTGTGTCTGTTTGTTTGTTGAGGGTCCCTAGTTGCAAGCCGACCATCGACTCGCAATTAGGGGGTGTGTATGTTTGTCAAGGGTCCCCAGTTGCATGACGACGATGGACTCACAACTAGGGGTGTATGTGTTTGTCGAGGCTCCCCAGTTGTATGCCGATCATCGACTCGCAACTATGTGGTGTGTGTGTTTTGTCGTGGATCCCCAGTTGCATGTCGACCATTGACTCACAACTAAGGGTGTGTATGTGTTTGTTGAGGGTCCCCAGTTGCAAGCAAACCATCGAGTCGCAACTAGGGTGTGTGTGTGTTTGTCGAGGTTCCCCGGTTGCTACCATCGACTCGCAACTAGGCGAGTCTTTGTTTGTCGAGGCTCCCCAGTTGCATGTCGACCATCGACTCGCAACTAAGGGTGTGTGTGTTTGTCGAGGGTCCCCAGTTGCATGTCAACCATCGACTCGCAATTAGGGGTGTGTGTGTGTTTGTCGAGGGCCCCTAGTTGCAAGCTTACCGTCGACTCACAACTAGGGGTGACTGTGTTTGTCGAGGGTCCCTAGTTGCAAGCCAACCATCGACTCACAACTAGGGGTGTGTGTGTTTGTCAAGGGTCCCTAGTTGCATGTTGAGCATCGACTCGCAACGAGGGGGTTATGTTTTATCGTGGCCCCTAGTTGCAAGCCGACCATCGACTCGCAACTAACATTGTTTCTCGAGGGTCCCCAGTTGCATGTCGACCATCGACTCACAACTAGGGTGTGTGTGTGTTTGTCGGGGCCACCAGTTGCATGCCGACCATCGACTCGCAACTAGGGGTGTTTGTTGAGGGTCCCCAGTTGATTGTCAACCATCGACTCGAAACTACGGATGTGTGTGTGTTTGTCGAGGGTCCCCAGTTGCGTGCCGAGCATCGACTCGCAACTACTTGCAACTAGGGGTGTGTGTGTGTTTGTCGAGGGTCCCCAGTTGCATGCCGAGCATCGACTGGCAACTAGGGGGGGGGGGTGTTTGTCGAGGGTCCCCGGTTGCAAAAATGTTTGTAGTTGTAGAGGTGATTTACTCTTGTAACAATGTTCTAAAGTACCTATTATTATTCAACTCCACCCTCGATATGCAATTGGGGGCCCGACTAATATTCTTCTTAGTTGCAACTTCACCCATGATACGCAACTAGGGTCCATTTTAAAATAACATATTTCGAATTTGCAAACAATGTTCAAATTCATGATTGTTTTAAATCCACATACATTTTTTTAATATGTGAACATTTTTCTAGATTTTTGACCAGTTTTTTACTTTCCTCTTCTATTGTTTTATTTATTATTAGAAGTCCGCCATTTTAAAATTCTTCAGTGAGTATTTTGTAAAAGGTTCACCGTATATATGTTAAATAACATACACAATATATAGAAAATAAGTTCAATGTATATTAAAAAAGGTCATCATATACTAAATATTTGTTCAATGTATATTACAAATATGTTCATCATAATTTTAGAATTTGTTCACTGTGTATTGAAAACAATGTTCACCATATATGCAAAAAAATCAGTGTGTATAATTTTTTAACATAAATTAGAACTGAAAAAACTACATCTGAAAGAAAAAAAAATAGAAAAAAAAGAAACAAAAGGAATAAAAAACACAAATCGTTACTACGTACTATCAGTTACAGGCCGTAGAGTGAGCAAGCGTGTGACGGTGTGAGGCACGCTGACCCTTGCCCATGCGAGCGTGCCCTGGTCACACAAAAAAGAAAAGACAAGGCCGAGACGATACAATAACAAAAAAGAAAACAACAAACAAATAAAAGGCTATAAACAGGTGATGATTTCAATTTAGATGTGACATAACGTATCACATCTAGATAAGTCCTAGACAGACCCGAAAGAAAATGGAGTCTTTGTACAACCTCAAGAAACCCTTTCTTTGGAATTCATTACAAGAATGCTCACATTTTTTTAACCGTCTTTTTATAGTTGAAACAAACTTCTTACCATGTACAGTACTAGCAAAATTGTTGAGCTTGAAATCAAGTCTGAACTCCTTTCCCCACAAAATAAAAGATTGAACTTGACATAACTTTTTTTTTGGTAGAATCCTTATATTGATGGTTATTATGTCGATTTGCCTAATATGACAGATTCTGCTAGAGTTGGTTTAGATGCTATCGGCAAACATGAACGTGAAAGAAAAAAAAAATCTTTTTTGGGTGGACCATCTTAGTTGTGCTTTATTTACAATTTTGGTTCATTATCGTATCCAGTATATAAACAGAGCGCACGCATGGAGATGTGTGCTCATGTGCATCACGAAAGTCGAAGCACAGAGTCACGACGTAGGTGGACAGAAGATGCACGTGTATGTGCATCCTCGCTACATCATGCATATTCCAACGGTTATCACACGGACACACGGTCAATCGAGCATGGCACATGCAGTATACTGTCAAAATTAAAGAGCAAACAAAAGGTTTTCTCCGACCATCAACTACTACTAGATCGAACCGTCAACACGTAGACGTATCACGCAAGCAGAAGCAACTCACGAACGCACGCTTAGGATTTCAGGACGACGCACGTACTACTGCTGCTTCGTCGGCGCCGACGCCGGGGTGGTCGTCGGCGATGACGAGCTCTGCTTCAGCAGGAGACCCTGGTCTTCGGCCTCCTGCAGGCGCGAGATGACGGCGTGCAGCAGGCCGATGGTCTGCTCCTGCCTCATCGCGGTGGCCTCCATCCTCCTCAGGGCCTCGTCCTGCCTCCGGATGGTCTCCTCCTGCTTGCGGGCGTTCTCCCGGATGGACTCCTCCGGTCGCGCCTTGTGGCGAGTAATTAACAAAAAACTATCACTTTAGGGGTTACCGTCTCACAAAACTACCATTTTTAAAAGACTGACCGAAAACTACCAAATTTTTTTAATTTCATGACTAAAAACTACCACTTTTGGAAAATGACCGGTTTAAACGATTTAAACATGTTTATGACATGCGGGGCCTACCAGTCAGGGCTGACATGTTTTTTTCTTCTAAATTCTCAATCTCAGTTAAAAAAAAGTCAACCGCTGCCCCTGACCCCGCACCGCACCGTCGCTCCACCCGTACATCTGCTCCTGACTCCGCTCGATCTGGCCAGCGAGGCAGCCGCTCGCTGCCGGAGCTACGGGATACGACGAGCAGCCGCCCCTCCATGTCCCGGCGAAGCAGCCGCCCCTCCATCTCCCGGCGAGGTAGCCGCCGGCGCCGCGGGATCCAGCGTGCACCCGCCCCTCCATCTCCCGGCGAGGAAGCCGCCGGCGCCGCAGGATCCGGCGAGGACCCGCCCCTCCATCTCCCGGCGAGGTAGCCGCCGGCGCCGCGGGATCCAGCGTGCACCCGCCCCTCCATCTCCCGGCGAGGTAGCCGCCGGCGCCGCGGGATCCAGCGTGCACCCGCCCCTCCATCTCCCGGCGAGGAAGTCGCCGGCGCCGCAGGATCCGGCGAGGACCCGCCCCTCCATCTCCCGGCGAGGAAGACGCTGGCCGCCGGCGCTGCTGTTTCAGGAGACTTGGCTGCTGTTGGTTCCCGCAAACGCGGCTGCGACACTCCTATTCCAGCCAAGACCTGGCTGCTGCTGACGGTGGTCGGGGTCGGAGCAGCTCGGGGTCGTCCGTGGCCAGCAGGCCCAACTCCTCGGTGTTCTCGGCGGCGCAAACAGCTCATCACCGCTGGCGTCGGCGGCGCAGACAGCTCACCACCGCTGGCGGCGGCGGCGGCGGCGTGGTTGTGCTCCTGAGGTGTTTGTTGAAATGCCAAGTAGAGAGAGGGGATGAGGAAGAAGAAGATCAATGCTGACACCTGGGTCCTACATGTCATAAACATGTTTAAATAATCTAAACCAGCCATTTTCCGAAAGTGGTAGTTTTTAGTCATGAAATTAGAATTTTTTTTGATAGTTTTTGTCAGTATTTTAGAAGTGGTAGTTCTGTGGGATGGTAACCCTTAAAGTGGTAGTTTTTTGTCAATCACTCCCTTGTGGCGCGCGTCGGCGGTGGCCTTGGGCAGGAGGTCGACGACGTGCCTCGCCACCGGGCGCGGCAGCACCGACTCCACCATCGCCTCCAGCTCCCACTCGCTGCTCTTCTTCCACCCCCACCAGAACCCCACCGGCACGCCCGTCAGGAACCACTTCGCCCTCATCATAGCCATCGAGACCGATCTTGGTGGATGTGCGACGGTCGTCTAGCCCAATCTACTGGCCCTGGCAAGAAACAACACACGAGAAATATATTCTGGATATATAGGGCGTGTGGATGTTGACATATATATAGGGCGTGTGGAGTAGTTGTCTGGCACACGCACGTATGAAGCATTCGGCAAATTTAACAAATTTGACCTATAAACGAAACCAAATCACAGAATGAACTGTCCGTAAAACTATTTCACGCGGCTGACCCGTGGCGCCTAGCTCTCAGGTGCTGCACTAGTGCAACGTCTGGGAGCTAGGCGCTGCACTAGTGCAACGCCTAGGAGCTAGGCGCTACACTGTATGCGCTGCACACTGACTTAGTAATTTTCTGATCACACGGGTGTGACGCTGGCCGTGTAGCGCCTATCTGTGAGGCGTTGCACAATGTAGTGTGGCGCCTTCGTGTCGGGCGTCGCACAAAAAGATCAGCCGCGTGAAATAGTTTCATGAATAGTTCATTCTGTGATTTGATTTCGTCTATAGGTCAAATTTGTCAAATTTGCCGAAGCATTCGCGGCTTGCGTTCCAACATGTACTGTAGAGGTCGAACTCGGGCGCGTATATACGCGTACACAAACCATCAAAAACAGGATCGTCTCGGGCCGGCCAGCCTACATCGTGCGTAGTTATTATTTTCTTTTTCTTTTTTTTTTTGGGATCCATCGTGCGTGGTTGGCTTCATGCTTGGACACTTTTTTTTAGGATCTTCATGCTTGGACTTTGCATCATTCATCTCCTTTTTTTTGGCCACTACGCGTTGGCCGGCTGATCTTTGCCAAAGGTCGGTCAGGTCGCGAGCCATTGGATCAGTGTGGTCGAATGGTTGCAATTCGGACGCAACATTGACCATGTTGCAATGTAGCTGCTGCAACATCGATGATGTTGCATAACACCACCGTTTCCAACGTCTATCACATTGCAGTCCTGGCCGCAACATTAATCATGTTGCAATCTAGCAGCGGCGTCATCGATGATGTTGTAGAGCTCCACCGCTATTGCGGATGTGTGTCGCCGCCAGCGCTCCCGTCGCTGTTTGCAGCACGGTCGTTGACATAGTAGCTTGTCTCAGAGGTGATGAGTAATGATGGCGCCGAGTGTGCCGCCCCGCAGCAACGTGACCCGTCCCGCAGCGTGTCGCGACGAGCATTAGCCCCTCGTCTCTCAACACCAGTGACCCCTTTGAAGCACTAACCACCCACGTGCTTGCATTACTAGTGGCTGCTCCATACAACAGTGATGGCTACATCCATAGCTTGCAACAAGAGCAGGGCCACCACATTCACGTGTTCACAACGGCAACAATGGAGGCACCGCCGATGGTTGGCCTTTGCAGCATAGGAGGCTCACCTCTTTGTAGCAATGTTGACTTGCTTTATCAGCTTGAGACTATGCACAGGAGGGCAAGATCGGGGGAGGCAGCACCGTGCTAGAAAATTTTGTTGTCGTAGTTATGGCGTCTCTCGCATGGACAAAAGAGGAGAATGACGGCCTCCGCGTTGGAGAGAGAGATAGGAGAACGATGGGTTCCACGTCGGAGAGAGAGAGAGAGAGAGTAGCAATAGTGCAACACATGCTATGAAATGATGTGATCAGTCGGTGGATTACGAGTGTTTTCCTCTTGTTTTCAACACAATAGAGATGTTGATGCTCACAACACGTGCACACACTCACCCCCTATGAATGTTCACACGCACCCTATCCTTATAAGCAGCTTCGAGAAACTAAGAGAGATCTTCCCGTTCTAAGCTCTTGGGGACCTTTTAAGTTGGTGAGGCCCATAACCACAAGTCAAGACGTGTTTAGAGCATCTCCATCAGATGATGTATAATAGGGCAGCCAAAAAAAGTATTAGGGCACCAAAAAGTGGATTATAGGGCATAAAAATGTCGTACCAAATGATGTAAAATAGGGCACCAGAATCTTTTCTGTCGTATCAGATGATGTAAATAGGGTACATGATTATTGCATATTTCGACATTTCAAACTTAAACATAATAATACTACGGAAGTCCTACGATAGACTCGGTGCTACGCACACACACTATTCATCATCATGATCCCCGTCGTCGACACGGTTCCAAAGCTCCATGAATGACTAGGTCTCACTATCCACCTCGACCTCTTCTTCTTCATCGTTAGCATCAACATTGATCACCGAGGGGCCTGACTCGTCCTCCTTGATCACCGAGGGGCCAACCTTGTCCTTCTTCTTGATCGCCTTCTTGCATTGCGCGTCCCTACTGGCAAATAACTCGTATCCCGTCTACATAAGGTGAGGATTTTCCGCGGGGAACCTTGCCATAGCTGCGTCATCGCTCTCACGGGCAGAGTGCTGCTGCATGACGATACGGTCTTCCTTCTCCTCCTTGCAAGACACACTCCTCAATTCGGGAGCGAGGAACTCCGCCACCTCCCGACTCGTGATGTCCGGAAAATTTAGTTCAGACTTTAGCCGGTGCTACCTCCAAGCCATGGCGTCATAAGCCCAAATGAAGAGCTCCAGTGTCACGAAGGTACGGAGCCACTGCGCCATCCCGTCGCACAAGATCTCGAAGGCTTAGCGGCCAGAACTGAACGTTCATGCTACTCCTCGGCTCGGGGTTGCGGTGCAGCATCTTTGGCTCGGTGGTGAAGATGGAGCGGCAGCCGAACGGACGCATGGGCGATGGATCTGGTGACCGGGCGGTGCGGCGGTGGTGTCCGGATTTGATAATGGCGGAGGTCGGGCGGGGAAAGAGGCAGCGGGGATGAAGTTTCACGCGAAGGGTGTGTTGTGCGCAGATGCGGGTTTGTTTTACGACAGTTGCGTGGCTGTTGTATATTTGCATCACATGAGGCCAAAATATGTGGCTGCCCTAGAAAAATTGCAGCACGATTTAGGGATAGCTCCGTTTTTTGGTCCAAATGCCCTAAAAACGTGGACAGTCACCCTTTTAGAGCATCTTCAACCCGATTCCTCAAAAGCGGTTAGAGGAGTAAAATTTTAGTTTTAAAGACTTAAACGGACCTAGTCAATCCCTTATCCCCTTTCGAAGAGTCCCCATATATTTACTCGATCGGTGCCACTTCTCATGGAAAAAAAAAAACCCCACCCCCCGAGGTCGCCTCTCTCCCCCGGTCGACCGCATCCACTCTGGCACAGCTATCCTTGCCTCTGTCGGCGACCACGCGCCACTGTAGTAGCCCCGCCGCTCCTCCGCTCACTTCGATTCAGTTGCCGGTCGTCCCTGCGCTGCCGAGTTCGATGCACCTACGCTCGTCACCTCCGTCGCCGGATTCGACACACCTATGCCCCGGCGCCATTGTATTTCGTCGAGGAACGTCAGAAACCAAACCACACAGCCACCCGGAGCTCACCACGCCGCCTCTTGGTATGTTTTCCTCCTCTCGTCGCTCGCATCGTTGTCCGACCGCTGATGTATCCTCGTTGGCAGGTCGACTGGCTTGGCTCTAGCCCAGCAGCTCATCGGTGTGCCTTCATCGATCATCAAGTGAGATGACTGTTGGCGGCCGGTGCTGCGTCGGGTCTCAGAGGCGATAGGCCATCCCGGATGGGTTTTTTCAAGTGCAAAATGGGCAAAGTGAGTGCACTTGTGCTTCAGTTCACCTATAATCTGTGCTCGTTGTTTGCTTAATTTTGGGAAGAATAATACAATGATATATATTGATAAAGAGAGATCTATTAGATGTTGGTGCACTAGTTATTAGACATGAGATTGAAGAGGCCGCAATGTCCAAGTTTGAGGAGGCACAGAAGAAACAAGTGTGTAAGCTAGATAAGGCAACAGAGAAGAGTAATAAGGAGACGAAGGAAGTATTGATTGTACTTGTATGAGCAGTCAAAAAATTTCTATTGAAATGTGTAATTTTCTTTGTCGCTTTCTTTGGATCAGTGCTCCTAGTGAGGAATTTCTATTGAAGTGTGTAATTTTCCTTGCGGTTTTTTTGGGTCAGTGCTTCTAGTGAGGAATTTCTGTTGAAGTGTGTAATTTTCTTTGGATCAATGCTTCTAGTGAGGAACAGTTGAAGCATGTGCACAAAATGACGTCTAATGAAATAATTGAGTAGTAAACCTTTAACTCGATGGCCTCAAATAAATGAATTTGTGTTAAAAAATTGAGGAGTTAAGTCTAGGTGTTCGGCTAGGAACCATTTTTCTTTTAGCAAAGCAAGTATAAGAGCATCTACAGTCGGACGCCCCAAACCCGCCTTAAATGCCCGAACGGACGGCTCGGTCACTGACCGGACACGAAAATTCGATCCAGACGGACGCCTCAAATGACCCTCAAACGCCCGGGCTTACCGACACCCTTCGTATCCAGCTCAAATATGAGGCAGATATGGGGGCGCCCGGGCGCATCCGTCATGTCGGACCTGGCCCATGCTGGCCCACCCGACCCCACATATATTCCTCACCATCCGCTCGCCGGACCAAACCCTAGCCACTTCACTACACTTTCCTCCACTCCCCTCCGCCACACAAGCTCCCGTCCGGCGATCTCCGGCCGTCTCTGGCATGGCGGGCAGTGGATCTGACTTCGACCAGTCTGGATCTGTCGAATGGGGTGTCATCCCGTGCGGGTTAGAGGAGGCAATGGTCGTCCGCATTGCAGTCCGTCGCTCCCGGGAGGACAGCGCCCGGCCGACGGCAGGATCTGTCCGGCGTGACTCCATAACATCGGCTCAATGAACGCTCGGATTCTCTGGGGTTGGATCATCGCGGTCCCGTCAGCCGAAAAATCTCTTTTCCCCATCACCGGTCGGGCAGACTATGAGTCCCACCGGGACCAATGTGCCTGCCGTGGGAAGGAGAGGATAAGGGCCGCCGAGGCCCGTCTCGCTGCCGACATGGCAACGGCGCGGGCGGATGCGGAGGAGGAAGCCATCCGCGCCCGCATTGTGAAGAAGCGGCAACGGAAGAACACGCGCTCCCTCACCCGAGGGCAGAATCGGGCGGTCCGTGCCATGGCCGGACTGCCACCAAAGGAGGACAGCTCCAGCAACGAGCAGATCCTTACTGTGTCTTCGATCGGTACTTTCGCGAGAAGGACGACAAGGGCAACCGTGGATGATCTTCTCCACCATAGCCAAACATAGCCAAATTTTGACAGTCTGATGGCATGTTGTAGTACCTAGATGATGTGCATTGTTTACGTAGTTGCATGGGTTTGTATGAATTTGAGATATGCTAATTGAGGTGTCCGGTTGTGAGAATGACAATTTGAGGCTTGACCGGCCAGTGTCCAGGCGCGTTTGAGGGGTTGAATTTGCCAAGTCCGGTTGTAGATGCTCTAAGGAGTTGAGGTACAAGGGGGGCATATATTAAGGGCCTAAATTTTGATGGATTGGCTAGAGATGCTCTTATACGTCATCCGATGGAGATGCTCTTATACAGAACCTAGATGATCTCCTCTGTTATGTGCCGCAAATTTAAACAGAACCAAACCAAAGCACATGAACGTACTTGCGCAACAGAAACGACTGCAAAACCATCGTCTGAAACGAATCGAGTTCTAACAGGACAAAACTCACAAGCCACCAAATAGAATCCAAGCGCTTGTTCTTGGGAATTCGACAAATTACCATTTCTCTGCACCCATCTTTCGTTTCCAACAAAAGCAATCGACCTCTGTCATTAGTGTCTCCAATGAAGGCAGATGAGTCAGGATAGGAAGCACGGTAAGGGTACGGCGTAGCGACGTATCGACGTTGCGGATGATTTGTGCAATTCTAGGTCTGTCTTCAACTTATTGTATGCCTATAAACTTGGCATAGTCAACCCACCTGCAAAGGCAAAATGTTCAGCCAGTAAGTGACCACATCGGAATTTCATGTTTAAATTCAGAGTTAACATCCTGCAGACTACAGATTACTCACAGTAGAGAACCCAAGAATGTGTTCCCCGTCCGAACCGCAAAGCACAGTGCACTCAATGCTAGTTTGTGGCGGTGTAGTAACGGCTCAAGCATCCGCTGTTCGATCACTCCAGCCAGAACCTGGTACCTGTTATAGAAGAAGTTCAGTTGCCTTAGTTTTCGTTAATTTTTGTCAGCACAAATTTTCAGGTTTCCATATCCTAGTGTCCTACTTTTGTATAATTATTTACTAGACGGTTTTTGGAGCCTTCATAATGTCCCAATCGGAACGGAAGCGGAATTAACATAACATAATCATTAGAAAGGTTCATCTTAACCTCTTAGGAAATATTAAATCACTTACATGCAAATTAAACATATCACATAAGAGTAATAATTGCAATATTGTATGGTACCTGAGGTTACTAGAAACTGCCATGTATACACCATAGGCAATACTAGTGGAAACAATTGGGATATCCTCAACTTCGCCAGCATCATCCTTGTTAACAGTCTTTCTTGCCTTTATAATTGCGTTGGTCACACCCGTGCCAATCTGCAAAAGATTTTGCGCCATTTAGCTAGCAAGCCCGTCAATATTGAAGTTCCCCAAGCTGTGCTTTTGAAAAGGGATGTAGCGCAGCTTGGTAACGCGTTTGTTTTGGGTACAAAATGTCAAATGATATTAGTAAGAATCTGGAACCCAACTCAAGCTGAGGAAACTTATTCAATGGTCACTGCTAACCGCTTTTGGTCCCAAATCTTTTTAAGCTTTGCATAAGGGCTTGAGTAGTATTTGAAGAGTAAAAATGGCACTGGCTAGTTGTTACTATGTCATTATCTAAAAAAAAGTTGTTCCTATGTGGAACCAAAACAAATTGTATCATCACTTCACCATGCTCCTTAGCTTTTCAAATGTTCCCTTCACCTAATACAAGATCAATAGCACTCTGCAAGGCATGCTTGTTCTTTATTTAAGAATTAACCAGCATATCTGATTGAGGCTTCAAGGTCGTAATATACAGTTGCAGTGCTAACATATCGACTTAACAATTACCATTAAATTTATTAAGTTGTACACTACCAGGCCTCGAGATTTTCAATTAAACAACTGAGCAGTGCATGACATAACGAGTGCTTACATGAAAACTAACAACCTCATCAAACCTCTTCTAAATATGACTCCCTCCGTCCCAAAATAAGTGTCTCAACTTTGTACTAACTTTAGTACAAAGTTATACTAAAGTTGAGACACTTATTTTGGGACAGAGAGAGTACTTTTTTGCATGTTTTTGTGGAGTACTAAATGGGTACTTCTTCCTATGAGAACAGAGTACTTGAAAAAAGGAAACTAATTGTTCTCCTCATGCTATTTCATGATTAAACCAAAAAAAATGACAGAAGCTTCTACGACTCCTCACATAGCATCAAGGCAATACAATTACAATTGAATAAAAACACAATGCTAGTACTGTTTGTCAGAAACATCAAAATTACAGCATAACAAACTTACCAAAGATGCACTCGTTCCTACTGCAAAAAGTTTTGCACCATTCCTCTGAAAGAAGACGAATCATTAGTTTGTAACAAACACGCTCTAAACAAGTCACAATAGCGCACAGATAGTTAATCTTTACCATAATAGCTCCTAATCTCTGTAAAAATGTATATGACCTTCCAGCCAAAGCAACCTGCAGAAGAGGTCACATAAGTTCCCTTACAAGTTTCAAGGAAAAGATAAATATTTTACCTTTCAGAAAGGGGGAAATAAGTTGAGATCATGTTACCTGGAATGCATTATCCGGGCAGTTGTGGAAGAATTTAGCAATAGCCCCAGCATTCACTGATAGTGCTGGTTGCAGAGACACAGTTGGAGCAGGAAGCCAAACAAGCATGAAGTCTGCAACTATTGCCATGACCTAGAAAGTATTGCAACAAGAGATTAAGACTAGTAATCAGAAGAGTTCTAAAAAATCATTTGTGCACTTCAAATCAAGTAGTGTATTTTTAGATAAATGTAACTTTTGGACTAGAAGATCACCTGCATGAAAGCGAGCATGCAAGTGGTTACTCAGTTTTCAAGCTCGCCCACCCCTATATTTTAAACACTAATCCTACTAAATTAGAGCAGCGCGATTTCGGCAAAAAAAAAGCGGCAGAACACCTCTCTTCTTTTCAGGAAAAAAATGCAAAGGAACTTTGTAAAGGAAAGGGGGCAGGTCTGTGCTGTTAGGACTGGGTCTAAAATGCAAGTTATATATTTTGAAAATCAATCTGTTTATTTGTTTTGGCAAAAAATCTAAAAAAGATTCATTTGGGAATTATAACACATTAACAATCTCTAGCACAGCTTCGCAGGGTCAACCAAAAGTGCGTATTAATTCTTTGTTCAGATTTCTAAAAGGAAAAAAAATGATGACCGAAATCTCGAATCAAAACTAAATTGCTTTATTCAACCCCCTAATATGAAGCCGGTTGCATAATTTACTGGCGTTTGCAAATGTTTGCACAAAATACTAGCTAAGTCAGAAAACCTTGTGCCTTTTATCAAGAGAAGTTTGAGTGCATGCTTTTATTAACATCATCAGTTTTTGGAACATACTCCCTCCGTTCCGATTTACTTGTCGTGGTTTTAGTTCAAATTTGAACGGAGGGAGTAGGTAGTAATTCCGAGTACACGGAATTGAAGGCGAAGTCTCGCCAGTTTGTAAAGGATATCCCAAAAAATAATAAAAGCATACCACATCGGCAATCACAAAGTCAAGCTCCTTGACAAAGTTCTCCCTCCTTCGCTCATATTCTGCCGCAGTCTAGCAACATTAAAAAGAAATATGTCAAATAAGCTGTACAGAACTTAAATATGCGTTGCAAACTGAATCACATAATAATGCATTGCACTCAAATAAAAGCAAGCGCAGATATAGAATAGGTTTCAGGCATACAACTTGAGATAAATATATTGATGTTTCTAACAACAATGCACCAAAGTATACACTGTGTTGCATTGCATGTAGTTTCTCAATTCTCAACTCTGGAGATGAGCAAATGTTCTCCACGCCATGCATTAACTACTCCCTCCAATCCAAAATAGGCTCACAAGAATTAAGGGTGTAGAAAAATGTTAATGCTACCCTTCAATTGTTTGCATAACTTTCTGTTTTCCCTCCCGGTAGAGTTATAGGCTCAGTTCTCAATGAATTTGATGAGGGACTAAATAGGAACAACATGAGCAAAATTGCAGTGGGAGTATATATTCAACTAAAAAAATGCTAAAAGGACTTACTGCGGATTGGAAGGAGTACATATTCCTACGGTACAGAGTTTCCATTCGGCTGCCGCTGGGATTGTATTTGAAGGATAGGTCCACAAAGAGTCAACTGAAGGTGACTAGTGCATACTCTGTTTTACTGGAAAAACTACTGCATACTGGCCAGCAAAACAAAGTATGCACTAGTCAAACAAAAGTATACACGACGAGAGAAGTTCTAGTGCTACCAAATAAGTTCCGTGGTTCCTGTGCTAAGCTACCAGCACACGATAGCACTACTAAAGAATTATGAAAAGAAAAATAGTATTGCCACAAGATGTACTCCCTAAGTGACCTAAAAGATCTTATATTAGTTTACTGAGGGAGTGTCTATCATCATGTCATAAATTTAGTATACACATTGAGATTATTTTTTACCATGCACTGTAGGCCAGCAAGAGAGAAATGGTGAAGCCACCAATCGTACGTTGTGCTGAATCATTTTTTTGTAGTATGCTAGATTGTACGATCTATTATGACATTTTGGTGGTGCTACGGCACCACAAAGCTCGGTAGCTCTGGAGCTTTTTGGCTGATGTGACCGAATGATGCTACTCAGAGAAAGGCAAATTGTTTGCCAGCAACAGAGTATGCTTTAGACCGTAGAAAGGCTTCTTTTATTCTGTATTCCTTTCTTCATCTAGCAAAGCGACATTTGCATTTGTTGTATTAGAGGAAATAAAAAGCACTTAGTAGACTGTCCAATTACATTATGGAATAACATCCGATTTAGTGAAGAATCGGCATCTTGTCACAGCAGAGAAATATTCCCGCGCGCCCCATTTCTCACCGAAGGCCGAAGCGCTCGTCCAAACAACGCCCCCGACAACCCTGAAGCGACGTCGACAAGAAGCCAGAGTCGGGCACGCATCGCCATCGAGCCAAAGCCCGACTCGTACGACAATCTACTACACACATCAGAGTTGGGCCTTTGAACTCTAGACCACAGAAACTTCTACAGTGAAGCCACATCTGACGATCTGAAGCGCAAACCACAGAAAGGAGATGCTACTGTGTGGGAAAATATACGGAGTGGGCTTCATTTTCACACGGACCTTGGTGAAGATGCCGACGCCGCACTCCATGGCGACCTTGGCGAGGAAGAGGTCGTCGGCGAGGAGGCGCTCCCTGAAGCCGCCGAACTGGAGCAGCCAGCGGAACATGGGCGACTTCTCGAGATCGGCGAACCGGCGCACGATCTCGCCGGGGAGGCGCCCGCCTTCCACGGCCGCGGCCATGTCCGCGGGAAGGCTCTCGAGCTTCCGCCCCAGCTGCGCCAGCACGAACAGCGCCTCCCTCCTGTTGACCGCCGCGTCGTCGCTGCCCTCGCCCTCGTCCTCGTCCTCGTCTCCTCCGCCGCCGGAGGGGAGGTCGTCATCGCCGCCGCCGCCACCGCCGCCGGAGCCGATGTTGCTGCCGCCGCCCGAGGAGGCGAGCGGGAGGGGAGGGAGGAGGGGCCGGGTGAGGCGGAGGGAGGGGAGGTGGAGCGGGAGGGAGCGGTGGAAGGGGAGGGCGGGGAGGCGGAGGAAGGGCTGCGGCTGGAGGCGGAGGTGGAACGGGGAGGCGGGGCCGGAAGCGGAGAGGGCGTTGGGGGTGGAAAACGCCATGGCGGGGGATGCGGGAGGTGGTCGGAGGGGAGGCCGGGGGCGGGGATTGTGGGCGGGCGTGGACCTCCCGGAGGAGAGGAGACGAGAGGAGTGTGGTTGGTGAGGTGAAGGAGTGGAAGCCCGCGAGACCGCAGCCGCGACAGTCGTGTCGACACGAGTGGGCAACGGCGCTTTATATAACTGTACCACCTACGACGAGTCTATGAGGCCGCCGGAGGTCATGCCCATTGCCCAGAGTCAAAGCTGACGAAAAGATGATACATTTTCCAAACATCCTTGTCTTGGGCTTCTATATTACCCATATAAGAATTTCAAGTTTGCAAGCATCTCCCCATATAAGAATTTCAAGTTTGCAAGTAGTAGATACGTAAAGTTCCATATGCTTAAAAAAAGAAACGAAAAGTTCCATTTACCTTATTTTATTGATGACTTACTGTACTAAATAAAACTACTATGTTTTTTTAGCTGGATAATAAAATTATGTTTTATTTGGTAGGTTAATAAGTTGATTTAGTTGACAGCTAAAATATATTTTCGGTGCATAATTACACCAACAATAAGATGGCATGTAAATCACAGTGATTGCATGCTAGTAAATAGTTGTATTCCCGCTGCAACGGACCGATAATTATTAGTGGGAAAGTAAATATAGTAGTGTCATTCTATAGAGAGGGTAGGAAGGCCACATAGCACTCGTGTTATAAATACATTCTGCGTGCCACCATATATTTTGAGATCCTTTCATACAAAAGATCTTGATAGAACGTCAGCAGATCTTCTCTACCTTCTAGGCATCTACACTATCTAAAAAATCATTTAACTTGTACCTCTTGGAAAAAATCATATGAGTATATATATTTTTAGAACAATTCATATGAGTTTATGATTGTGCTATGGAGTGATTTATCCCAATGAATTCAGAAAACCTAATGATTCACGATGGCCAACCGGCCAGTCACGCACCGGTTGCATCATGACGCTCACGCAGCACGCTCCTTTGGGCAGTGCTAGGCGATGACCCATATTGTGCGGATGCTGCAGCGGATGAGAATGATTGTGTAAATAAATGTTTGGTAAGTAAATTAAGGTGAAAATGATGCAAAAGCTAAGTAAATCAAGATGATTGATTAGCGTATGGGAAGGTGCGGAAAATATGTGTAGTGAGACTAAAAACCGGTTGGATGGAAAAAATCGGCGAAGGGACATGGTGAGAAGAAGGAGAACCGGTTGACGAAGCGTTTTGCTTGCAGGAAAAGGAACACTACTCTTTTTTAAGTAATATATATAAGGTTTTGTGTAATTTTGTGTTATTCGGATCAAGGAGAACCCAGATATTTACGATTTCTCATAACGCCAATAGCACTCATTTGAATTTGGAAGTTTTGGTGAGCAATCTTCAGATCATAGTAGGAAATAAAAAGAGCACACATTTACAGGTAGTATGATTAAGTAGACGTTGTGTTAACTATCGTATATACAGAAATGCTTTTCACAGAAAAAGAAAGATATGTGGGAAATTAGGAATGCATGGATGGATCTCTGCATAGGCCGGACAGTTTCGTCAGTTAGAAATTACTCCCTTCGTTTTTAAATATTTGTCTTTTTAGAGATTTTAAATGAACTATCACGTACGAATGTATATAGACATATTTTAAAGTGTAGATTCACTCATTTTGCTCCGTATGTTAGTCATTTGTTGAAATCTCTAGAAAGACAAATATTTAGAAACGGAGAGAGTACATAACAAATGGTCATGTAATGATTTTTTTCCGAGGAGACGGTCATGTAATCCAACACGATAGAATGTAGGGGTATATATATACTTCTTCAGGAACAATTCCGTACTTTTCTTTTGCACGGAAACAAATCCGTACTTTGACACGCGTTCGGTAAACGGTGCATGGGGTCCTCGGGTGCACGTGTCAGACTACTATGTTAGTTGGGAGAACATGAGCATTCTCAGAGCTCAGCGAATCTCGACCGTCGGATCGGTTTCTTGATGCGTTTTGGGCCGTCTGATCTTGCCACCGGATCACCTCGGCCGTTGGATCCGACCGGAACACTTCTACAATGAATAGTACAGCAACAATCGTGCCACCGCGGGTAATTCCAGCGCCCCCCGAAGGGCAGTTTCGTCATTTCGCGTCCTGCGGTATAAAAGTGGCCCGCTCCTGTGGAGATGCCCTAGCTGTCGCTCCTCTCTCACTCGCGCCGCTCCTTCTCTTCCTCCCACGCCGCCTCCCTCTCTCCCTCGAAACCCTAACCCGCGCCGCCTCCCTGCCCCGCCGCCACCGCTCACTCGGGCACCCATCCACGACCTCACACCGCCCCTCTCCTCTTCCTCCCGCCTCACCTCTCTCTCTCTCCTTCCAAACCCTAGACCACCTCCCTGCCCCGTCCCCGTCGCCGAGGAGGAGCTTGCGCTCGGGGAGGACGAGGAGACAGCCGCCTCCATGGAGCAGCAGAAGGAGGAGGGGCACGCGGCGGCGACGACCAAGAGGCGCATGGCGCAGCCGACCAAGAAGGCCGGGAACATGGCCACCGGCGACAAGGAGCCCGAGTTCCTCGACGAGCCGTCCTCGCCGACGAGGCCCGCTACAGGGATGGATGAGAGGATCTGAGGTCAGCCCACTCCCTCGCCTTCTCTTGCTTGTACGCCGCAGCCTGTGAGTGCCAGGAAGATGAGGAGGAGGCAGAGAGGGAGATGGTTCCGTTTGTTTACCCGTCTTTTATAAGTTTGAGATCTCGTTTCGTTGCAGGTCCCCTCTGTCTGTTGACTGTTCGAATTGTGGGCTGACATACACACCATAGTAGTTATTTGTAATTTCATTTGATGGCTGGCAGGTGGATATTCAGGTCAGGAAGCTCTACTGCAACAACAGGGCTGACCCGAAGCTACCAATCAGCATGGAGGACGCCGGACGGAGTGCTAAGGAGTTTGCAATAGCTGAATCAGTATGTCAATCTACACAATCTGCGTATTTGCTTGCCTCTTCTTTGAATGCATAAAGGAGGAGGATACAGATTGTTGCTCCAATCTCCGATGATGATATCTGGGTTCAGCTAATGGTAACTTGTTGTTTTGCAGAAGGGAGTGCCACTTGTCCATGTTGGTCAGGACACACACTTGGACTATCGAGTTATTGATGTCCGAACACTGGCAAATCAAGTCATTTTCCGTATACAACATCAAGTTGAAAACATTGGTATTTGTTCTTGCCTTTAGGACTGCTGCTATCAGTGATGTGTTGATGGACTGAGTTTGCAGAACTAAACATATCGTGTTATGTAATTTTTTGTGTCGCTTAGCTAAGATATTCTACTTCGACACTGAATTAAACATATCTAATCTGGTGAACCCTTTGAGTAGTTGAGCCAAAGCATGCCATTGGCTGGGCTGCTGAATTGGGATTTCAGTGATCATTTTGGGTGGTTGTTTAGGTGGAGTGTGCCTGAGCAGCCACCGTAGCGGCACTTAGTGGTGGACTGTCGTCGCTTGTTGTATCGTAATGACGTGGACGGACGCTTCTATAATTATATACATGCTTGTGTGTATTATAAAAAAATAAAATCTTTCAGTCTCAACTTATAATCATTTTGTACAAAAAAAGCCTGCACTGTGCTGGACTTTTAAGTTACTTCCAGATACAAATTTATTAAATGATCTTAATGTGATGCCTGCAGTGCATGCCATACAATTCTGTCTGATTACACTAATGATCAAATTGAGTTTAACATTCTGCATCTAATATTGGATTTATCAAGCCAATGCATATGCTTTTACAAAAGTTGTTTTGTGAAGGCTTCAGACATTATTTTCTATGCATTTCTGGAGCATGTGATGTTTTTTTTCATGCTTTGAGTCTAAATATTTACCATTGTCCATGTCCTCTACTTCCCTCCACCAGGTGAAAGCAACACCATCGGCGTTCGTCGCCTTCATCCTGGACCTCCCCATGTTGTCTCTGTACTGCCCAACGGTACATCATATGCTTCTCCTCCATGGTCGATTGTTCACTAGGCTGGCCCATGGAAGCACCACCGCTCAGGTCAATGGTTTCACAGACGCTTATGTTTGTTCATTTAGCGTGTGGTTAGTAAATCGACATTTGCTTTGGCAATTAGGGTGGGATGATTTACTTCTGTATCGTCTGGATCATGTTTAGTATTTTTCTTCTAAGATACTTTATTATTCTTTACGTTTGTAATTGCAACAAAGTGAGTTTTGTAGGTTCAGAGAGAAATCTTCTGGATTTTTGGACCACATCTTTATTTTCTTAACAACTCATGATGTACCACATAGTAATTTTGATTTTTCATCTGGATGTTATACTTTACAAGATCTACAATCTGCACACAACTCGTGTTTGCTGTTTAGTCTTGATAGTTCTTGAAACATTCCCATGTTTGTTCTGTTACAGAGCTTCTGATGTCGTATCTATACTCATGCTTAAAAGATACTCCCTCCGTAACCAAATATAAAACGTCTTTGTAGTTCAATTTGAACAGCAAAAACGTATTGTATTTAGTTACAAAGGTAGTACTTGTTTTGGTTGATTGCTTTATGAAGAAAGTTGACCATTTAGACTGAAGATATGGATTTATGATAGTTTTGAGATGAGAGGAGAAAATGATAAGTTTGGAAAATGATGAAACTTCCAAAAATTATGACAGTTTGCTTCAGCATGTGGTTAGGTTACACTCTTAGGAGATAAATGTTCTTCTGTAATTTTAGTTTCAAGTACTTTTGATTGATAATAAGAAGGATATGTATTTAGGTAATGTTTTCTACTACTATTATTTAGGTGATACAAATCAATATCTTGTTGTCTTTGTTGTGCAGTGGCCTTAGCGCTGGACCACGAGGTTGGATAGGGCAAGCATGTGTATTCTTTAATTATTGGAGGCTTTCATATTCATATATCAATACAAGGCGGGATATGATGCAGGTGCATGCCTTTATTTTGTTTCTTTATGATCTTCTTCTCTACTTAATGATAGACGCAGTGTATAGGGTGAGTTTGCTTTCGTGAGAACTGGTATAGCACTGAATCAGGCAAGGTGTGAATAAGTGTGCTTAAATGCTTGCTCTGTTTATGTGTTTACTCCTTACTATGTCGTACGAGTTTCCACTTTCGAATTTGCCCTATTTTCATTTCTTGATTTTTTGTGAAATGTGCCTCCATGGGATTAGCGAGGTGTATTTATGCTCACCCCTTTTTAGTGTTTGGTAAAGCCGATGGACTGCAAACATTATGTACCCTATATGGTCGCCTTTTGCCTTTTTAGTGCATAATGTGTCATGACAGGTTCTTTTCCTGGAGATATCGAGTTAGTTTGCCAATCAAGGATAGCCAATGATCCATTTATTATAAGATGCCCTGTCCGGCTAGATGCTTGATGTTTCTCTTCAATCGTAAAATTATGCTAGATGCTTGATGTTTCTCTTTAATCAGAAACAGCGTATAACAAACATTTTCATTATCTTTGGCACTTATATTGTCATGATATTAACTTGTGCAGCAGAGTTTTAAAATCAGAATGGGGCAATAAATGTGTCTACTATGACAAAGTGAAGACAAAACGAATGCATCGAGTTACTAATGCAGTGGTTTTCAAGGTTGGACATTGATATCAACTATGATTATTTAATAGAGAAATTCTGTTCAATATGAAGCGAAAGAAAAGCATGCAGTACCTTACATTGACAGTGATTATTAGGCCATTGTGGTACTTCAAATTCTGATAAAGAATATATTTCATGACCAAGATTTGGGATTTGGAGAATCTCAATTCTGATATGTACAGGCATCTCCTTTTATTTTGTCACGCTACTGAATGTTCTGATATGGGACTACTTACTCTGTGTATCTCTTATAAATAATAAAATGGTCTATATGTAAAGTTTTCCTATTTTAATTCTATTATGTTGTTGATGATGAATGGTTCTGGAATTTGGAGATTAACATTTCCTAATCTCATGTGCTAAATTGGATGCTACCTTGCTTTCAGCTTTTATAATCTCATGAGCCTGTTGAACTCAATGATGTTATTCTTCTGGACAGAGTAAATGTTTCTTCTTACCCTTTAACACTATAATCGGTTGCGTTGTTACATGTGTTAAACTTGCCTTCATACTAATGCATCATGTCGTTTGATCTTCCATGGCTTACAATATCATTGGGTCCGGCACCCTCGCGCCAAGGCGCGTTACCGGTCTAGTTGAACGGAATAGAGGAGGGTGGGTAGGCCTCAGAAAGCACGTGTGATGTGTGGCTCATTTCCTGCTCGGGTACCCAAGGGTGACATAAGCAAGGCTGAGTGCCACTGTTCTAGTGGTCATGTGTTTGAAGTAATCCATTTTTTCTTATACTAGGAAATGCCATATTTTGTCTCTCATAAACTAGTGCTTGAGTGTAGATTTTGACTGTCAAATTTGAATCTCTCATAAGTTGCCCTTTAATAAGAACCTTTATACGAAGAAGATTGCAATCACACGTGATATCCGTCTAGCATGGGTTAGGCACAAGTATGCCCCCCCACCCCCCCATGATTAGTTATGTGTTAGGTATGAGTATAATTTCTTGCTCATGGTTCCCGATTAGTAGTTAAATATATAATTAAGTAAATGATATTTGTTCCACATAACATATGAGCTGTCAAAGATCCATTACATATATAATTGTAAACTCTAACTTTCCTAGTCATAATATATGTTGCGTTGTTGTATCAAAAGAGTTATCATATTTTTTCCCTTTTTTATGATATTATTTGTACATTTAGTGAAGCCACGGCATATGGATACACAGCCTATCCTATAGTATTTATGTAAGTGATCCCATTTTAATGTACATCATCAAATGCATGTAACCCTTTCACTTTTCACTTTCCATTATATGCAAGCCCTCCACATAATCAAGCACATGCAATCCCTCCCACATCATCAATTTTTATTTCATTTTTCAGCAACAAATAATCGAACTTCAATGTCCACTTTCTACCACATGCAAGTCTCCACATTGTCAAACACATGCAAGTCCTCCATATCATCGATTTCCTTTTTAATTTTCAACAAAAAAGAACTTGAATGTCACAAGGCAATATAACATGCATACATCCTTCAATTACCTGTATATTTTTCACCGTTCATATGGCATGAATGTGGTGCAGTATTACTCATATATTTTAATTTATTTATTGATAATTTATTGCTATAAATTTCCGCAACAACGCGCGGGGTATTATGTAATTGTATATGAATGTGGTCGTATGGGCATGATCTTCTTTGCAGAGCACCATAATAGGTATAGAGATCAGTATGGACATTGTTCGACGTTTGACGTGTACAAAGCCCGGCCTTATAGATTTTAGTCAGTATGGAAAATCAGATAAGACACAGAAAAATCAGGAAATGTAATATAAATCTTCCATCTGATCATCTGAAGTTGAGGTTTTAGGTGAGACTAAAGACACATTTTAAAATGCTGACTACTAATATTTACAAATCAATGAGAAAATGCGAAACATGCTTCCACAATATAAACAAAATCCGATTTCGTAAATATACTGTAATACAAACTAATAGGTTGTATTGAGAAAAAGTACTATATTATTCAAAATTTTGTTGACTTTAAGTCTCACGACCAAATCGTAGCAGTCAAGGGACAAAAACATAATTTTGCTTTAATCAAATCTGAGGGACTTTATAGAAACTTATGCATTGATCTGTCTAATTTATGTGTTTCCTCTAGTGCCTATTAAGAAATACAACCTATATGCTCAACTGTAATACAAACTAATAGGTTGTATTGAGAAAATGTACTATATTATTCAAAATTTTGTTGTTTTGAGTCTCACAACCAAATCGTGTCAGCAGTCAAGGGACAAAAACATAATTTTGCTTTAATCAAATCTGAGGGACTTTGCAGAAACTTACGCGTTGGTCTGTCTAATTTATGTGTTTCCTTTTGCAGATCATTCAGAAATAACTTATACTATAGTTGAGAAAAATCTTTGGAATCGCAAAAAATATACTGAATCTAGGGGCTCATTTGACTCACAGCATTCCAAAAACGCTGAAATAGAGAATGTAGGATTGTGACGACATGTCCACTTATATCTTGCATGATTGAAATTGCCCCAATGATTGAATTTACATCGTCAGAGAAACAAAGGATGATCCCAAGAAGTTCGAGTCAATTAAAAAATTCTTATGAAAAATGTAGTACGAATGTACAATCATTAGGAAAAGTTTCTATGGGTATAGTCCTACAAAACCAAACAACCTCATAGAAAATAAATTCTAAATCCCTAAAAAAAATATAAAAATTCCAGTCCTCCATAATTGTATGATTACCTAGACTACTCACTACACACTAAAAACCTGTAGAAGCATCTTACCACTTTGTTAGAGCAACTCCAACGGGCCGACCCAAACGGACGGCGATTTCGTCCGTTTTTTGTCCGTTTGGGTCGGCCGCCCGCCCTGCGTCCGCCCTCTTTTAGATTTGGGTCGGCAGCGCGTTCAACGCGCCGACCCATATGTGCCGGCGTGGCCGGCTGGCCGCCTAATATTTACATTGATTTGCATTCAAACATATTGTCAATAACATAGTTTTATCGAATAAAAATATTATAGTTTTACAAGCCGGATACAAATAAAAATGTGTCACATAGTTTTTCAAACGAATAAAAAAAGATACATCTATTGGTTGCCAACATGAGCCCACATATGCTCAACCAAATCATTTTGCAGTTGCACGTGAGTTTCCCAATCACGCATGTCTTCATAAAATTGGGTGAACTGTTCAAATGTTGCCGCTACTCTATGCTCAGGCACAACATTCTCACCCTGAAACTGAAACCCTTGATTGTACAGACGTTCCGGGCGCTCGTCTTCTACGATTATATTGTGCATGATCACACAAGCAGTCATCACCTCCCATAGTTTATGCGTGCTCCAGATATTAGCAGGATACCGAACGATGCCCCATCGAGATTGCAAAACACCAAAGGCACGCTCGACATCCTTCCTGGCACTCTCTTGCTCCTGGGCAAATCTTTTCCTCTTCTCTCTGACAGGGTTGGGTATTGTCTTGACAATAGTGGTCCACTGAGGATAGATACCGTCACCCAGGTAGTATCCTTTGTCGTAGTTGTGTCCGTTGATAGTAAAGTTCACCGGTGGGCTGTTGCCTTCGGCAAGCCTAGCAAACACCGGCGAGCGCTGAAGCACGTTGATATCATTGTGTGATCCAGCATGCCAAAGAAAGAGTGCCAGATCCAGAGATCTTGGGACGACACGGCCTCTAATATGACAGTGCAAGCCCTGACATGTCCCTTATACTGCCCTTGCCAAGCAGAAGGACGGTTCTTCCACTCCCAGTGCATTCAATCTATGCTGCCAAGCATCCCTGGAAAGCCCCTTCTGGCATTCGTCGCCAACAAACGGGCTGTATCTTCAGCTGTCGGCTCTCTCAAATACTCAGGGCCAAACACAGCAATAACAGCCTTGCAGAATTTATACAGGGACTCTAGGCATGTAGACTCACTCATACGGACGTACTCGTCAATGAGATCACCGGGCACTCCGTATGCAAGCATTCGGATGGCGGCAGTGCATTTCTGATAAGAGGAGAAACCGATCTTGCCGACGGCACCTCTTTGCACTCGAAATAGTCATCATAGCCGACCACCCCCTCTCTAATACGGTTGAAAAGATGCCTACTCATACGGAAACGGCGGCGGAATTTTTGATGTTTGAACAATGGATTTGTTGTATCAAAGTAGTCATTCCAAAGAAGGAAATGCCCGCTCTCTCGGTTGCGATTCAACGCCGGAAGGTGGCCCAAAATGGAGCCACGAAACAACGGCCGATGGCTGTTGAGGTGGTGATGGACCAACACGGCAGCCAATATCTCCTCCTCGTCGTCGGACGACGAATCGTCGGAGTCGCAAAGGAAATTGTGGAAAAAGAACTCATCGGCGGAGTCCATTTTCGTACCTTGGCAAACCGTCGAACAGCTTGCGGGCGTCGAAGAAGGAGACGGCCGGCGAGGGGAGTCGCGGCGTGCACGGACCAGCTAGCTGCCCTGCCGACGTCCGACGAGTGGGCCGGCGTCCAACGAGCGTGCCGGTGAGGATCTGGCCGGGGCGGCGAGGCGGCCTCTTGGTCGCGAGCGGCTGTGCGGTTGGGGGAGTGGCGGTGGGAAACAGTTTGCTCCCCGGCGGCAAGACGGCGGTGGCGGGGCAACGGGGGGAATGAGCGGCGTTGTTGGGCGGATGTGGAGGCGGCGGCGGCTGGCAGAGTCGCCGGCAAAAAAGGGCGGCGGCGTCGATGACAAAGGAGGCGGGCGAGGGTTGTTGTTGGCTGGGGGATGGGGGAGGCCAATAAGCCACCGACCAGCGGGCCCGGGGAGAGGAGAAGGCGAGCGTGCGCGCGTCCGTCGCATGTCCGCGCCGACGCAAATCTGGCTCAAAAAATGGGCCGGGAATGGGTCGTCCGCGGATGAAAAGCGGACGCGCGTCCGTTTGGGTCAGCGCGTTGGGCCGACTTTTCTGTCGGCGCCGACCAAACGGACGGCGCCGGGCGAAATGGGTCGCCCCATTAGAGTTTCTCTTACCGCTGGACCTTCAGATAAATTACGTCACTAGCATTTTACCGAAGTATACCCTGTAGGTTCCAGGCCCAATACGACCTCATTCAGTTTGCAGGAGAAAATTCTTACCAAAGTTTTCACTTTAGGTTTCAGACCGTGCAACTAGGCAAATGACTGATCCCAAGTTTGCTGTTAAAATGAAATTCACATAGCGAAGACTACTCTTCTTTTTTTTTGAGAAACCTGAATAATAATTACTCAGGATGGGTGCTACACTCCTTAAGCATCATTGCACGCAGTCTTTCTGGAACTCCGCCGACAATATGCAGATCTCCCACCTTCCTTGCTTCTGTGGCTAGTTCATGCGCTAGTTTGTTGCACTCCCGCCCAGCAAAAGATAGTTTGTGCGACGCAAACTGGCACAGGGTCGCCTTGATGTCCTGAATCACAGCATAGCAGGGAGACAGGCTAGGACCAGCAGCTGACAGTTCCTTGATAACTGATCGGCAGTCCAGTTCCACCTCTACAGGACCTGTATATATTGACGCCAACGTTTGCAGCCCACACAGGGCGGCCTTGGCCTCCGCCTCTTCCACACTATTCGATGTGAGCATCTGTTTCCCTATGCACAACATGATCTGCCCCCTGTAGTTCCTAGCAAGAGCTCCCGCCCAACAATTTCCTGTGTCAGGCAAGTAGGACGCATCGGAGTTAATTTTGATGGTTCCTTCTGTCGGAGCAGACCACTGTCTACACTCCGATGCGGTAGCATGCGGCATTTTAATGGCCAGGGGCCATAGATCCTTTCCTGACTCAGAGCCTTGTGTCAAGGATGCCCTTGCCATGTCGTCCTCATAGTGCTGGAGTAGGAAGCTCTTCTCTCACCATAAAGTCCAACTCCACATGGCTCTCGAGGTCATCCTGCGCTTGGACATGGCACAAGAAATTCGGGCCTTGAGCAACGACGAGCAAGATATAAGGAAACAGCTCAAGCGGAAGGTTGTCGCTCTGGCTGTCCTAGAGCGAGCTAGAAAAAAGCAATCCTCAAGGATAACCTTGCTTAAAGAGGGAGATGCTAATACGCGTTTTTTCCATCTCCGAATCAATCGGCGGAGACGGAAAAACTTTATCCATCGTCTCCGGCACAACCAAGGATGGGTTACCAATCATGATGACAAGAAAGCCATTGTCCATGAGCACTTCTCCACGGTCATTCGTAAGGGGCAGGCACGGTCAAAAGATTTCAACTGGGAGGCCATTCCAACCCAGCCATGTGACCTTGTGGATCTGGACCTGCCATTCACTGAAGAGGAAACTAAAGCGGCTATTTTCTCCCTACCAAGTGACAAGGCACCCGGACCGGATGGCTTCACCGGTATTTTTTTCAAGGAATGTTGGGACATCATCAAGCAGGATCTGATGGCTGTTGTCAATGGCTTCTCCAACCTGCGCGCCTCCAGCTTCACATGGCTCAACTCAGCGAACATCGCCCTTATCCCAAAAAAAGACGGCGCCGAGGACATTTCGGATTTCAGACCAATTAGCCTCATTAATGCGGTTGCCAAAATCATCGCTAAAATGATGGCCTCTCGCTTAGCCCCTCACATGCCCAACCTAGTATCCAATGCACAAAGTGCTTTCATCAAAAAGAGAAGCATCCACGACAACTTTATGTATGTCAGAAACTTGGCCAGACGCTTTCACCGCACGAAATCCCCTACCCTCCTTTTCAAGCTCGATATCAAAAAGGCCTTCGATTCGGTTAGATGGAACTATTTAATGGATTTGCTTCGACACCTGGGCTTCCCAAGTCACTTCCGTGATTGGATTTCGACGCTCCTCTCCACAGCCTCCTCCCGTGTGCTACTTAACGGCATTCCCGGCGACCCGATCAGACATGGACAAGGCCTTCGGCAAGGGGACCCGCTCTCGCCGCTCCTCTTTGTCCTTGCTATTGACCCCCTACACCACATACTTGCCAAAGCCACGGCCCAAGGGAGCTTGCATCCGCTCAGAGGAAGACCGATCCGTGCGTCCTTGTACGCCGATGATGCTGCCATCTTCGTTGCACCCATTAAAAGTGATATTCAATTCTTGGCGTCGACATTGGCCTCTTTTGGGGAGGTCACTGGCTTGGTCACCAATTGTGCAAAGAGTCTCGTTGCGCCTATCCGTTGCGAGGGCATCAACCTTCAGGATGTTCTACATGACTTTCCAGCAGTTTGCTCCGGCTTCCCAGTGCGATATTTGGGGCTGCCCCTCTCAGTTAGAAGACTCAAAAGGATACATTTCCAATATTTAGAGGACAAGGTCGCCGGCAAGCTCCCGCCATGGGCGGCCAAGCACGTGGCCACCCCTGGTCGTATTGTCCTCGTCAAGGCGGTGCTCACGGCCATTGCAATCTACCATCTGACGCCCCTTGATTTACCGGTGGAGGTGAGGAAGAAGATTGATAGTTTGAGACGTGCATATCTGTGGGCAGGTTGTGACAAGGTCACGGGAGGAAAATGCAAAGTTAATTGGGAACTTGTGTGTAAGCGAAGGATTTATGGTGGGCTAGGAGTGCTCAACCTCGAGAATTTTGCAACCGCCTTGCGTCTTCGTTGGCTTTGGTATGAATGGGCAGATCCCCCTAAGCTTTGGCTAGGCACTGGAACACCATGTACTGACAAGGACAGAGACATTTTTGCGGCTGCCACCATGGTTCACATGGGAGACGGTTGCAGCGCGAGCTTCTGGAACTCCTCTTGGCTGGATGGGATCAGGCCGAAAGACATTGCACCCGCTCTCTACGACATCTCTAAGAAAAAGACGTGCACAGTCCAAAAGGCACTCCTGAACAATTTCTGGGTCAGCCAAATAAACACCCAGCACGGCCTATCCTTGGGGCACATCCAGGAGTTCGCCCTCCTTTGGGAAAGGGTGTCTACGATCAACCTTGTTGCGGGTGTCCGTGATACTATCCTATGGAAGCTCACTACAAGTGGCGAGTATTCCTCTTCTTCGGCCTACATGGCGCAGTTCGAGGGCCATCTCAGGAGCAACATGAACATGTCCGTTTAGAAAGCTTGGGCTCCTCCTAAGTGCAAGTTTTTTGCTTGGCTCGTCATCCAGAATCGTGTTTGGACAGCGGACAGGCTGCAGCGTCGGGGCTGGCCCAATTGTGGGCTTTGCCCTTTATGCAAGCAAGTTACTGAATCTGCACCACATCTCCTATTCCAATGCAGATTTTCCCAATGCGTTTGGGCTAATGTGGCTTCATGGATCGGCATAAACAGTGCTATCACTGCGGGCTGGCGTTACGAAATTTCTGTAAAGGAATGGTGGTTCAAGACTATTCTAGATAGGGGGCCCCCGAGGAAGGCTCTGGCCTCCATGCTCATGCTTGTTTCCTGGGAACTCTGGAATGAGCGCAATGCAAGAGTTTTTAGGAATGTCGCTACCACGGTGACCATGGTCACTGCTAGGATAAAGGAGGAGGCTCGTATTTGGGCGCTTGCAGGCGCTAGACACCTCTGTAATGTAATGCCGCGAGAGTAGACTCCATTCTCCCGCCTTGCGGGTTCCTGTTAAAACTTCTCTCTTAATCAATGAAAATGGCAAATCTTTTGCCTTGTTTCAAAAAAATACTGCAGTAGGAACATAACAGATTTTTTAATGGTCTCTCTCCCGTTCCCATGCACAATATCATCACGCAAATGCCAGCTTCTCCAAAGCATCATGAGAATTCTTGCTCTAACTTCTTCAGTTTCAGGGCATAGTAACATCTGAAGCCTATCCGGACCCGTACGGCAGAATGCAACCTCAGGAGGAAGGTCCCAAACTTTCCTTAGCGCCTCTCTCAGGGCTCTGCTTTTTGTGCATTTCAGTACGGCATGGAACTCATCCTCCTCATCGACGCCACATATATTACAAATAGCATCTAACTCAAGTGTTCTTCTGAATTTATTCCTTTTTGTTGCAAGTGAGTTAGTTGCAACCCTCCATCCAAATATTTTGACTTTCGGTGGGACTTTTGCCTTCCATATGCTGTCCCAGATGCTCCGGTCCTGCACCTCACCTGAAGAGCTCGAGGGTTCTTGTGCAGCATGTGTTTTTAGCGAGGCAGTTAGCTTATATGCACTTCTCACCGAAAACACTCCATTTCTCTCATGGTGCCAGGCGATATGATCCTTTGTGTCCGTACTAGGGATGTTAATCTTTATAATTTCCTCCGCATCAAAACTATGAAAAATCTGCCGAATAAGCTCTGTATCCCATTCCTTCCTGTCCGAGTGCATTAACTGGTTCACCCATCTCAATCTCGATCGCCTAATGAAGGCTGCCGTCCGAAGGCCCTCTTTCCGAGGGATCCACTGGTCCCTTTGTATTTGTATGTTCTTTCCATCTCCTACTCTCCAAATTATGCCCTTCTTGAGGAGTTCAAGCCCTGCTTCTATACCCCTCCAGACTGGAGACGCATCCGCTGCAAAGACAGTGTCAATCAAATTCCCGTGTGGGTAGTACTTAGATTTAATTACCCTTGCACACAGGCTGTCCAGGTTCTGCAGCAGTCTCCACCCTTGTTTAGCAAGAAGGGGTAAGTTAAATAGGTGCCTATCTCTGAAACCAATGCCTCCTGCTCGCTTGGGTCTCGTCATGTGATCCCACGACATCCAGTAAACTTTTCTATGTCCAACCTCGTCCCCCCACCAGAAGTCTCTCACCATTTTCTCATATTTCTCACAGAACCCTTTGGACAGGAGGAAAACGCCCATGGTAAAGCAAGGGAGAGACTGCACCACAGATTTGACATGCACTTCCTTTGCCGCGTATGACATAAATTTTTCAAAGTAGTCATTGCATCTCTTCCCACACTTATCCGTAATTGGCTGAAAGTTTTCATCCTTCATTCTCCCTTCCGGTGTTGGCAATCCCAAGTACTTACTTTCAAAAGTTGATGCCACAACTCCCAGGCAGTTTTTGATTTGGTTTCTGACCTCTTCCGGGCAAGCTTCACTAAATAACAGCGAACATTTGCTCTCGCTCAGCAGTTGTCCGGTGCACTTCTGGAAAGTGGACAGCACCTTCTTGATAGTCCTGGCTTGCTCAAGAGTAGCCTTGAAGAACAGCAAACTGTCATCCGCAAACAGAAGGTTCGATATGCCTGGGCTGTTTCTAGCAATTTTAATAGGGCTCAGGTTTCCAGACTCAATCTCCTTGTTTATGAGGCCGACCAGACTATCCGCAACAAAGAGAAACAAGTACGGGCTTAATGGGTCACCCTGCCGCAATCCCCTAGACGGGATGAACGGTGACAGCAATTCACCATTGCATCTCACCGAATATCTAACTGATCTGACACATTGCATTACCCAATTAATCCACTTTTGATCAAAACCTGTCTTCCGAAGGACCCCCTCAAGAAAGTTCCAATCGACCCTATCATAGGCCTTGGCCAAATCCAACTTATAAGCACAGTGAGTATTGTTCTCATTTTAACTTTTCTTTTACACAAATTTTACTCCTCTAATCATTTGTATGGTCCAAGAACAGCAGCAACTTAACGATGACGGCGGGTGAGGACATGATATTGGCTGAAGCTCAAGGATGACTATTGACAAAATGATGAACATTACAACAAACATCAGACAAAAATACATGTGTAAGTGCATGCATAATTCGCTCATAAATACAAACGACCAACAATACCGCTTGTTTGTTGATCAGGGCACTGTTTAACTGCCGACGTCGGATGTCCGTGAAACTAAAAAAAAACTGTACCTAAGCACCTCCCAGTGTTCCCCCACAGTCGTGTTTCTCAGTGTGTATTTATCACAAGGGATGGATGGTCAAGCCTGTGAAGTTGGCAGCAAATGCCTGATGACTTAATTGGTCGTGGTGACATCTAGTTAGACGAATCTGCGCCATAGTCGAGCATTTCTTTAATGTTCAGCTTGATTGAAGGTCCCATTGATGAGCATACATATGCCGTTTTCCAGTATATCCCCTTTGCACCAGATGGCTTGTTCCTCTCAATGGAGCGCTGGGAAGATATGGCAAAAGGTAAGTAAACATAAACTCTGAGAGTGGCAACAAAAGAGATGTTTTTAAGAGCAGATATCTTACAACAACAGCCATGAAGTTTGCAATAAGGTCTTCTTCAGGGAAGTTAACCTTGCCGAAAGGAATGTGCGCAATCCCTGTCTTATCAACTCTGAATTCAACTTTACCTTTCTTGAACTCATCGATAGCCTGTAACCATTTGCACAATTAGCATAATCAAGCTCATCACTCTCCATTGACAGTATAAAACTTTTAACTGCTACTCCCTTCGTAACTTAATATAAGACGTTTTTTGACACTGTCATAGACTCTAAAAACGTCTTGTAAAATGTTACATAGGTAGTACAAGATTGGGGCTGATTGGCTCAATTTTAAGTTGGTACAGCATAAACAGATCAAATAATACTCTCAACTATTAGGTCATTCTCGACGCCAACACGACCTTCAAGGTAATCCATACCACTTCAACAACTAATTTATCTCGTACTATGTTGCTGCCACAATCATACAACTATACAGTATGGAAATATATTTAAAATGATGACAGATTACATTAGTATTTATACATTGAAGGCCAAACCAATTTTTTTTTACTGGCATGAATTCTAGAATGACTTAGATTCACGATCAGCAAAAGTAAAGGGCAACTTCTGCATAGGAAAGCCTGCAGACAGGATACCACCAGAAGTTCAGCTGCAAACTTACTCCAGAGATGACTAGCAGAGAAAAAAAAAATCACACGGCAGACCATAGCCAGATGAATGTCGCAATATCACGAAAAAAGAGACTTTATGAATACAATGTGTGAATAAGATCATTTATCAGTGTCAACAACTTATATCAAGGTTGTACTGTATGTGTTGCTGCAGTCCTGTATAGCTGCAGTGTATCATGATAGTCTTGCCAGGATGAATATAGATTAACATTCAGGTATTCAACTACAAATGTTACCTATTTACTATATAAATAAAAATGATGTGTTAGTCCTACTTATGCAATCCTAAGTGGTTTCAGGTACTCAAAGCTTTGAGACTAGGTGCTAAAATCCATCAACTCAAATGTCATCAACAATTGTAGACTTGGTAGTCCTACCTTACAGTCAACTAACCCACTCTGCCTTAAGTTGATTATTATTGTTACTATACTTTCAGCCTTACCAAGGCAACTTGCAGATTAAAAATTATTAGCAGTTCACTGCCACATCAACATCATCTACTTTCCTCTCCCACTTCCTTGACTTTCCCTAGCACAACCAAACTACACATTCGAGTTGCACAATACATATCTCTATGAACGAGCCTTCAGCTATGGAAATATATGCAATTAGCCAAGGAAGCAACCTATGAATATCTGGGTACTGAAGTTGGACGGGCAACTCCCTACGTTTCACCCACTGTCACTGTCGCAATACCCAGTCCAAACAACAGACATGATTGATGATTCACAAGCAATATTTACGGGAAACCAAATAAAGTCTCTACAGTACCTGAGTAATGTTTGGAGAAACAGTACCAGCTTTGGGGTTGGGCATCAATCCTCTTGGTCCTAGAATCTTACCCAAGCTGGCAACCTAAGAAAGGGAATGTTTGAGTAAAGGGAATGCAATACAACAAAAAGAAAAATACATTCCAATGGAGTATATTTGACCATCATCACAAATAAAAAGGCATCACTGTATTATTTCCTAGTAAAATCTGTTTCCGTGAAGTGTCCGACAATTGCTTAATTAAATATGCCCAACAACCTTGCATGTGGATAGGGAAGCTTCATTAAACAAGAGAGACTTCAAAGATGATCCGCACAAAGCTAGTTCCACTGCCATACCTTAGGCATCATATCAGGTGACGCAATCAATTTGTCAAACTCCATGAATCCTCCTTTTATTTGTTCAATCAAGTCATCTGAGCCAACAATATCAGCGCCTGCAGCCCTTGCCTCATCTATCTTCTCACCTGCAAGACATCAGAGAATCACTATATAAGGTAGCCAATTTTCTGAGCATAACCAGGTAAGAATAACATAGTATAACAAAAGACTGAAATGGAAGTTTACATTATTCAACAAGTCTATGCATCATAGCATCAAGAAAATGAATCCAAAGTGGTATGCCCAACTGACATCCTACGTGTATGAACAGAACTAGGAACACCATGAGCATAATGTGTGCTGATTGGGAGCTTCTGCTGAGTAAGTTACCCCTAAGACACAATTTTGATCAACCCAATATGAACATTCAATTCTGATACATTTATGGCTTTTCAACTCCAAAAGAAGAGCAAGATAACTGTAAGCATAATATTCATCAATTGAACGAGACATGAACCATAGATAGACAAGCCTAGGTGGAATGCAAGTTCATGGGTTGTCACTACTTGAAACTAACAGCCAACGGGGTTTGCTTTGGCAGACTCATTTTTACCATATCGACCACATTGTTCAACAAAACATGCATTGGTGCTTTACATAGATAACATATTGACCAATTAAATTGAAGTCAGCATGCTCTGAACTCGATCAACTCCATGCATCATATAACTCTGTTGAACACATGTGTCATAGAGTGCAATTTGCATCGGTTTGGGCGATAACCATGTCCAAACAACATGCAACCGGTGGTCACTCACCTTGGGTGAGAACTGCAATTTTCACGGTCTGTCCCGTCCCCTTGGGCAAATTGACCTGCGGCCACAAGCAAAAACACAAATCAAACAACGGAAGAGAGAGAGAGAGAGAGAGAGAGAGAGAGAGCAAACAAGAGAAAGAAGAAATGAAACGGTACCGTGGCCCGGAGCTGCTGGTCGTTGTACTTGGGGTCGAGGTTCATGCGGAAATGCGCCTCCGCGGACTCGACGAAGCGGGTGTTGGCGACCTGCTTCATGAGCGAGATGGCCATGGGCACGTCGTACTCCTTCTTGCTCTCCCTCAGCTTCTGTATCTCCAGGTATCTCTTGGACCTGGTCTGCACGCATTAGAGACCAACGTCACCCAGCCGTCCAAAACGAGACGCGTACACAGAAGATAAAACGATGCGCGCGGGGTTCCGTGGCGTACGCGGTCGCGCTTGAGCGGGAGAGCGGCCTTGCCGGTGCGCGGGCGGGTGGGGGCCGTGAACGCGGGGCCGCGCCCGCCGTATCCATCCTCGTAGTCCTCGTCGATGTCGTCGAACTGGACGGGCGCCTCGTCCTCCTCCTCCTCTAGCACGGCGGCGCCCTGCGGGTCGGCGACGGCGGCCGCGGCGGGGCGGCGGAAGGCGAGGAGCAGCCGCGGGTACGCGCGCAGCGAGGGCACGGAGGTGGGGAAGAGCGCGCCGGACGCGGCCGGCCCCGCCGCGCACGAGGCGGAGGGCGGCGCGAGGAGGGAGGACGCGCAGGCCGCGGCTGTGGCCATGGCGGGGGTGGTGGGGGGGAGGGAGGAGGAGGAAGAGGAGATAAGAGCGGGTGGATGATTGATTATATCCCGAGAGCGGGCGCGTGGAGTGTTATAACGAAGGAGGCGAACCGATGGGTCTCGGGTCGGGTGAGGTGGACGCGCACCGGATAGGGAGGGCTTCGTCGCTCGGACCGACCCGGCCGGAGGGAGGGAGGGGACGGACTGGGCGCCTGATTTGGCTCGGCCGAGCCGAGACCCGTGCCGAGGCCGAGGGGGGCGCGAAAAGTGTGCGGTGGACGCGGCGGGGGCTTCGTCGTGTGGGGGCGAGGCCGTGTGTGGCCGCGCTCCCTCCTCTCCTGTGATGCGAATTTTCCTTTTGAAGCTTGCCGTGGCCTGCACCAGCTATGTACGCTCTCGCTCCTTCAGTCCTTCTGGAGTTGTGGGTTTCTGGCACAGTGCCAGTGACACGAATGGTTCACTTCGGTCTTTCAGCGGCCAGGCGAGAGCGAGACCGTCAGTCCGACTGACGGGTTGATTGATTTTTGGTGTTCATCGTTTTGCATCCAGATTTTTTTAGGGGTGTGGCTACATCTTTTAACTGAGACTTAACGAGTCTTAGTCGAGTGATACAACATATAAAAAAAGAAAGAAAAATAAAAGAAAACTTTGCATGGATTTCCAAGTAAGATTTCATGCATATAGCATCGACTAAGGCCCTGTTTGGTTCATAAGTCTTAAGACTTTTTCTAGTCCCAACTAAAAAGTCCCTAGTCCCTAAAAAATCTCTCCCTGTTTGTTTTCAGAGACTAAAAAGTCCCTAGTCCCTTCCTAGAGGTTATTAAATGACCATGTTGCCCCTAGTATATAGAAAAATAACAATCAAACAACACCATGGGGTGGCGGGCCAATAGATGCATGGAGGGGCATTGTTGGAAAAGTCTCACAAAGTCCCAAAAAAGACTCTCCTTGAGAGTCTTCTTCATTTAGTCTCAAATGTCTAGTTTAGTCCCTAAAAAGTCCCTCCCGTTTGATAAAAAAGTCTCTAAAAGGGATTTTTTCTAGCCCCTACATAAAAAAATCCCTGAAAACAAACACCCCCTAAAACTTCGTTTAGTCTCAGTCGACTGAGATTTAGCAATGCCCTTTTCTGAGAGGCTCGGGCCATTTCCGTGATCGGATTTTCGTTGGGGTTGGTGGCGAAGCGTTTCTTACCGAGAGCTTTCAAGAGAACGACTCCACGGATGATGCAGTTTGGTTACGACCCGTGGTGCACTAGGCACTACAGACTCGTTTGGCAGCTGCCGGGGACGTAGCTTTGCATTGCAGGTGCGCGTGCATTGGGGACGCCGACTGGCTCGTAGTATTTCGGGTGCTGGATGCTATCTGCAATGCCGTTACGAGATTCTTTTTTCAAAAATAAAATAAAAATAAAATGAAAGGTCACCGGGGGAGAGATTCCCGCCTGAATATTTCCTTCAATAGGCCTGAAATACCAGATCGTTTTTATATCGGATGAGTACAGAGGAGGGAACAAAAGGAGAACGAACCGCGGGACAGGAAAACCACCAATATAATTAGGTCCCACGGAAGGATGTCCCCCACAACAAATACTGTTTCTGATCAACTGGCTATCATTAGGAATCGGCACAAGCAAGCAAAGCTTATTAGTGTACCTCTCTTCTTCCAAGGCAAGCAGCAGGCAAGAAATCCGCCCATTATTCACATCAGAGTTTCAGCTGCAACTCTTACATAATTACATCACCTCTACTCCACAAAGCTATAGATATTCACATGGCGACAGACGGACCATGTTCGAATTCCACGAGCCTAAATAAACCTAAACATATCGATAAACCCTTTTATGCGCAGCGCAGCATATAGTAGAAGAACATTCAAGGATTCATAAAGAACCGGACCAACACAGGAGTATATATATATGATACATGTCCACTCCATTTTCGCTGGGCTGTGAGGAGATGCTCTGAAATATCACATCTAACGACTCGTCAGCCATCTCGAGTTCCAGTGACACGCAAACTTCATCGGTCAGCCAGGGCCGTCCAGTGCCTGGCTCTTCCTGAGGTTCCAGTGGAGGCCCTCATGGATGCTCCGCAGGAAGTCCGTTGTCGAGTCCACCAGGCACGCCGTGGGCAAGGGCCATGGAGAGACGCTGCAGATGAGGGCGTCGCCAGGCCCTAGCTGAATTCTGCCCTTGCCGTCGAAGGACGCCCAGGCTTGCCCTCTGCTGTTGAACGGTACTTGCACGCGCAGAGTGACGTATTCCGGCAGTATCAGAGGCCGGAATGACAATGAATGGGGGCAGATTGGTGTGAAAAGGATCCCTGGGACCTGCATGCACAGGCAAATCGTACAACTTAAATGAGAAGCAGCAACTGAAGGGAATGAAATATGAAATGACTACAAACCAGGGAGCGACAAACACAGAACCATCAAAATTGTCTAATTGCTGATACATGATTCTAATCAAATTGTTGGTTGTTGATTCCTCTTAACTAATGTTACCATGTACAATGGGCTTTGTGACGATTTAAATAGCTGCTCAGGCAACATTTCAGAATATATAAAATGCATCTAGTAGAAATAGTGACCCCTTAAAAACTGAACTAGAATAACCAGGACAAGGTTTTTAGGCCTTTAAAAAACTGAGATCCACCTCAACTAGTTTTAAAACATATACTTTCCCCGCATCAATAATATAAGGGCTATTAGTATTTGTTAGCACGAGGCTTTTTGACCAAGAATTGCTCCACTAATAAATGGTTTATATGATATAAAATCATAATCATCAGCGAGTATTTTAGAACCGAATCTAGTGATACCAATTTCATGTCATATAAATAATAATTACTACCTTCAATCCATAAAAAGTGTCGCAGTTTTGAACTAATCCCAGTTCAAAACTGCGACACTTATTTTGGATCAGAGGGAGTAACAAGTAATTCCTGGCCAAAGTCTTGTCTTAATAAAACCTAATACACATTATATTATTTAATACAGAACAAGGCAGATAACAACCTTTCCAGTGATTTAAAACATAATACTAACGCTAAATGAAATCTGGGGAGTATATGTAGAGTTAAAGGTATACCTGTGGATGTACCATTGATCCTCCAGCTGCCAGTGAATAGGCTGTGCTTCCAGATGTTGTTGATATTATTAGCCCATCTCCTTGTACGCATGTAACAAAAGAACTATCACAATAGCATTCTAAGTAGGTAAGGTAAGATGACATTCCTCGGTCAATTGTAACTTCATTAAGCACTAGAATCGGTTCCCCAGTCTCAACTTCATCTTTAGCTGCATCACGAATTACATGACACTGCAGCCGGCTCCTCAGTGTGATAGCAAATGGTCTTTTCAGCACATTGCCCAAGCACTCACGATACTGCTCGCTTGCTAACCTTAAGTTAAGGACAAACTATGTAAATGGTGGGTTGAGCACAGAGCATAAAGCTCCACCGAGTAAAAAATATTTTATATTACTAATATAGTATTAGATTCACTGTTAGTCAGGTACAAAATATGTAGGCACCCCTGGTATAGAGATTGTGATGGGATTGTGACACATATAGTGAAGTATCGATGTTAAATCTCTGAGACCAAACGTTGCAATCTGCTATGGCCAGTTGCAGATGGAATCAAACATGCCATGGATCTGCTATGCAGAGTTGAAAAGGCAGAAGTGCAATATCCAAATGTAACGATGTAATAACAAAAATAAACAGCAGTGCAGTTTGGCAACATGGTTAGCAAGGACTCAAAACAAAAATAAACTGATGATTAAGGATACGGAAGGGAGTCATGAAGCCCAATGATCCAAGAGAGAATGCAACCACTGGGGGAACTGGCCCTTTGAACAATGATGCAGCCTGTTTACAGATGTTGTCATGTTAAAGAGCTCCCTAGCTTAAACTGATTATAAAAACAAGCCATAAAATACTGAAAATTATGGAGAACAACAAACCAGGACAGGATTTGTTTCAACATAACACAGCCAGCATTTAGGTTATCGAGTTATTCAATAGTAGGGCAATGTTCAGCTTATACTACCAACCGTAGTAGCTGCTAGATTGGAGTAGGTTAGAGTAGGTATCTCTTACTTCTGTGGTGTAGAGTAGGTCTTCTCTTAGTTTTGGTTTTGGCTTTGTCTGTTTTTGGTTTGGTCATCCCCACAGTTGGTAGTTTGTACTTTGCGCTCGCCATTCTTTTTCTAATACAATATGAGTCGAGAAAATAGCTAGGTTAGAAAAGTATCCATGTGATTAGAAATGTATTGAAGAACTCGGTGCTATTGCTCGTAGAACTAGACCTGGCTCACTATCGACAATCCCTGAAAAGGGTTTATTGTAGCCACAAATCAATCAGCGGCCGCATCTTGCATTGACTTTAGAAGAGTGGACGAACCACTCTCCAATGCGCTGTTAACTAAGTGAACACACTTCAACATCTTGCACTCTAGCCATGCTTAATAGCATTGATATTTTCCTCTAAGTTGCTCTTACTGAACTTATTCGATCATCTATCTACAAGTCTATTCCATCCAAAAAGCTTGTATTTTTTATGTACTCCCTCCGTTCCTAAATACATGTAAGTCTTTTTAGAGATTTCAATAAAGACAAAATACGGATGTATATAGACATACTTTAGAGCGTAGATTCACTCATTTTGCTTCGTATGTAATCCGCATTTGAATCTCTAAAAGGACTTATATTTAGGAACGGAAGGAGTACATCTGATAGTTACTCAGTTTTCCTTCAAGGTGTATGTAATTGTTTTTTTATTTTACATTAACAGAATTTGGAAAAAAAAACTGTTTGACCTATTCTAATCATTTGGATGTCCTTATTGCGAGCTAACATCTGCATAGTAAATAAATTCCTATGCACAAAGGAACTACGCGCACTAATAACACATTAGTGTTATAAGACTGCTACGTAGTATATTTTATTAAAGGCTGAACTAACCAAAAGGTTGTGCTCTGTCAAACTAAGCACACAACATCCATATTCAATAGACTGTCACAATAATTGAGCTGCATACCCACAGAACAGTTCCATCACCTCCGAGAGTTACAATGAGGTCAACCTTCGTGTGTAATGTCTTCATTTCCTCATCTATCAGATATTTCTCATTAGTTGAGCACTATATGGAAAAGGTTATATGGACTAAAGGTAGTACAATCAGTGATAGCTTAAAATCATCTATAAGAAAACACAGAAGAACTTTACTGGATATAATTCAGCAATGGAGAAGGAAATGCTTAATAAGAGATGACCCTCGAGCATTAACAGGAAGTTAGTAACAATTATAGCAAATATAAAAACTATTTAGACTTAAGAGCAGTTCATTCTTGGTAGTCTTGGTAGGTTATCTCACACAAAAACAACATCAGAAAACTTGTGTACTGATGGTAAAGAATAACTGCTCGAGGTAACTAAACCCCCATACCACGTCACTTGTTAAAATCACGAGAGAAATTTAGGTGCTTGAGTGTTCGACAATGAGATTGTACAGGAGTCCTCCCAAAAGAAACCATGGATGGAGCAGAAATTCAAAATATTACTTGGAAATCCACTTGCGTGCTCTGCAACTTTGAGGTGCACAAGTCCTTTATGTAATTGCTAAATAACAACATAGCATTTTTCATTCTTCTAATAAACAGCCATAACAACTATTCACATATCAGGTTATAGAGATTTTAAAAATAAAATACATCCAGACACGAAAATACAGCAAATATCCCTATATCCCAAAAGTACAGTCGGAAGCAATGTGGAAAAATGAAATATACAGTCAAACTCTCTTACCATTATCCCATGTCTGAATAAAGTTGAAGTAAGAATCTTCAATCAGTAGTTCCTTGCTAACTCGTGGCTCTACAAAGATGTTTATGTTATTATGTTCTTTAAGCCATCTGCAAGAAATACACAGAACACTTAAGACATGTGGGCAAATATATTTGAAGATACAGTTCGACAAGACATTAAGCAGGGGAGAATAAGTTCTAACAAACATATACTGTTGCGTGGAATACACCAGATAATTGACATTAGTAAAATTCTCTCGGGATAGGCAGCAAAGAAACATACCTAACCATTTCGGAACAGAGAGCATGCACGGAGTTGGAATTAGGTTTAGTCACAAAAAGAACTGTTTGTGGAGGGGAATCCCATTTCAGAAAAATCTGCAAGGAGAGTATTTGTTGACATGAAAAAATATGCAGCAGCAATGAGATTATCTCGAATTCTCAAACAATCATTTCAGACGAGTGGAAACAAATAAGATATTCTGTTCAAAATGGATCAAACTAAGCATAAAAGGGCTACCTGTTTATTGCTGCGTTCTGCTGTTGTAATATCCCCTTTTTCGAAGGACACAAAATCATGCTTGTGCTGACCGTTCTTATCCCCATTGCTACCCCACGAAAGTCTAAATGGTACCTGCAAATATAAGGAAAAGGTGCTTTTAGAAAAAAAGAAAAAAGGACAAGTCGCATTGACTGGAAAAGGACTATTTCTTCCAACTGTGTCAAAACATGAAAAGTGTTCCTGTTATTTGTGTATCACAAGCAAAATGTCATAGACAAATGCTTGTGCTTTTCAGGGAGATTCTTCACTAATAGATATAGCAAACCAGAAATAAATAAAAAATAGTTTTGCAAGTTCAATGGTGTATATTTAATGTGCAAAAAGTTCTTTTCACATATCATTTTTTATTGGCTTCCTTTCGTTAATCTGGGTGACAGCAAGTATTTAGAGGTAACCCAGCAGCATCAGATGAAGAACAGCTGGATATGAGTTGATTTTAGCATCAAACCACATTACGAAGAAAACACATTAGTATGGTCATGTAAACCAACAGCTGCAAACAGACAGCATGTAAGGGTATATCCTTGCCCAAAGCCCAAAGGATACCTTTCTTCCAACAATCCTGCCATCTGATTTACGGTTAGGTCCAGGACACTGATCCTGGAGAATTTGACGTGAGCAGATCCCATGGTTTCCGCAACAGCCTGTTTCATCAGCCGAGGCAGTCTCCAGTGTCAGTTTACTAGCCAAATGCTCTAGCTTGTCCTTGACACAGTTGCTGCAGCCTGCACAAGTTACAGTTTAGTATGAATTTTCTTGACAAAATCAGGTGCATGATAAGATAAAGTAGTCAGTTTATTAACTTGTTGGACTACATTCCTTATGTATCTGGAATCATGTTATTTGCGTAGTTTCGATACTGATGTGCATGGATAATTAAACTATGTTTACATGCTTTTTTTAGAAAGTTCATTAATATTCTGCGCACGGAAGGTACAACTTCAGTACAATGGATCCTTCTTTCGTTGACTGGTCTTCTACGACAATGGAGGCTGATCTAATAATATACCATTATTTAAAATGATAATGTATCATGTACCGAAATACGACAAAAATATGTTTTGCGGTAATATGTGATAGCTACCATGAACTAGTAAAACTCAAAATTTCCAATTGTGTACCTTTAATTACACTGTGATGCGTGTGTGCCTTGGCTGCCTTCTCAGATTCATACTTGCGCTTCCACTCAGCTGCCTCTGCTTGGGCAGCAGCTTTCCCTTCCGCGACTTGTCGCAGTGCTTTTCCAACAGCTTAAATTGCAAAGTATATGTACATTAAGCACATGTGTGCAGACACACATAAGTTTTAGACAGTAGAGTGACAGACTTCAGATGATGTCAAGTATTTGTATTATTACTTCTCATGGCCTCTGCAAACTCGTGAAGGTGCGCGTCAGTTGACTCGATAGGAGGAAGGTATGCATAGGTCGCCTCCTCTGATTTCTTGGAACTAACTGTGGTGACGGGTCCATTCTCAGCTTGGTGTGAGGCAGCTACACTAAGGTTTATTCTCTCATGACAGGTCTGTAAAAGAATAAACCTCATTAAGATAACATGAAATCTGACGAGGGTAACAGAATTCAAGCTTTCCAGCATCAAACGGACCACTCAAAGGAACAAATATAGTACAGGCCAAGTGCTGCTGGTAGACATTGTATAAAACTCTAGAGTATGTCACTGAAGTTTAAACCAAGTTCATGCATTAACAACAGCGAGAGACTAAACAAAACGAAAACACAGGTTGTGTCAATGACTTTAAAGTCTTACTTTGTTCATATAGTCAGGTATGGTTTGTGAAAATCCTACTATAACCAGATATGTTACAGAAAATTCAGAAGATTTTAAGCAAACTGTGAGGGGATGTTTAGCTGTGCATCTAGCAGTAGTTGTGAAGTTAGCAAGGCACCAAACTGTATCGCCTCTAGACACATATAACATCCAAGGTTTTCAGTATTATTTTGGTTTCAAAATCCTTTCAGTAGTGCATCAGTCACTATGTGACAGACAAGTCAATGCTCAACAGGACAGCACCGCATATTCTTCTCCCACGTGTCAAAGATGAGTATTATATGTGCTTTTGTCAACCCACAGAAAAAAATAAGACAGAAGTTAATGATATAATATGTTCAAATATCACAAAGGTGGAACACTTGGGGAAACAAGTGCAAGTTGATCGACAAGAACTGAGGCAAGATATATGATCTCAAAGAGATGGCCACTAGAGGTTGAGATTAGAAACCGTATTGCAACTCTACAAGCATGGAGTATTTATATACTTACTGTGATCAGTCAATGTTTTTGGACATGATGCACATGGAATAGGGCAGCCTAATAATACTAAAATAATGGGGATGAGCTGAACTGAGTCACACAGTTGATGCTTAATCATCCTCTTCAGGTAAGTCTAAGACTACAGGATCAGCAACACGGCACCGCATAATAGGGGCATTTCATGGGCACTCCTGAACTAAATACTCTGCAATGCCAAACAGAAATACACACCGAAATTCAGCCGCTTCGGCCTTCCACCGTGGCCCCGAACGGCGCAAACCAAAATCCCGAGCACCATTGGCGTCAGGAGCGCACGAATCGCCCACATTAACCATAAGGATCCAAAGCAACTGAACCCTCCGCCCAGGTTCGCCCCTCGAAAGTTCCCTAAATTTCGGGTGATCCAAGGGCAGAAACCTACCCTCTAAAAGAGAAGTATAAATTCAGAGCAAGCCTCACGAGGCGTGTGTGTACCTTCAGTGCGGCCTCGTCGGCGGACATGGCCGCGCGCGCGATCCAGCAGCTTCCCGCCGCGCCGTTCCCCTCTTCTCCGATAGGGCCGTTCAGGTGGGGAGATGAGCTGTGGAGTTTCCGCCTGCCCTCCGTGTTCGGTTATTAATGGCTTGCGGGCGCCCGGGCGCTGTGAGCTGTGACGGCTGGAAAGGGCGACGGGCTGACGGGTGGGGCCGGGGCTTCAGTGGGACCCTGGAGTCTGTGCGAGGCACGATTCTGGTGGGCCCTTCGACCCACGGCACCGACGGCAGTGACTACCTACTACGCCGAGAACTGGTAGGTACACAGCGTGCACGGGCGTCCTACTTCCGCCTCCTGTTACACGAGCACCCCAAGCCACGACTAGAGATTTCAGCCGCTCCATTCGTGCTCGGTGGCCACTTATTTTACATCGGACGGGCGTGGTTTGTCTTCACCCAAGACCCTTTTTCAGTCCAAAAAAAACACCCTGATATCGCGCGGACGTTCGGATCCATTGGCGGCCGGTCCGAACGAGCCATTCGGAGCGGGAGACATTACAGACCGTCCGAAAACGTTCGGATAGGCTTCTATATATCCCGAACGCCATAAGAGCAACTCTAGCAGACCCCGTAAAACGTCTGGCCCGCAAAAATTTCGGCGACTATGCGGGCTCGGGTCAATTTTGCGGCCAGAACAGAGCCCGCATACTCGCCCGGCCCGTAAATTTTTTTGCCGCAGCCCGCAAACCGCACGCCCCGAGCACTATAAGTGCGGTTCCGTGACCCTTTTGCGGGTCTAAACCCTATCCCCCGCCGCCGTGAGCCACCCGATTCCCCTTTCTCCTCTTCCAATTTCTCGCCGCCGGCGACCCTCCGCCCCGCCTCCAGCCGCCATGTGGGGGCGAATGTGGAGCTCCGGACGCGGCTCCGGCAGCAGATCCGGCCGTGAGAGGGACCCGGAGCGCGAGCGGCGCGTCCGGTCCAACGGCGCGAGGAAGCGCGGCGCGCGGAAGTGGACCAACCGCGGGCTTTCGCCGCCGGCGAGCTTCGACCGCCGCGAGACGGTGGAGTACGACCACCGGCGCGCGTCGTTCTTCTCCGCGCGTTCTTCGTACGCCGGATCCTCCTCCTCCTCTGTCGCGGGCTTCCTCCCCGTGAAGAGGGAGTGGTCGGACGAGGAGGAGGAGCCGGAGCCGCCGGCGCCGTTCGCTCGGCCGGTGAAGGAGGAGCCCGAAGAGCCCGCTCCGCTCTGCCGCCGCGGAGTCGTCGGGCCCGAGGACTACGTCGCGGAGTTCGACGCCGGCGCCGCCGCTATCGCCGAGCAGAGCGTGCGCGAGGAGGAGGAGCGCCGGCGCCACGCCGAGGAGCTCAAAGCCCTCGAGTGGCGGCAGGCGGTCGCCGACAACGTCGCCGCCAACGAGAAGGCTGACGAGTGGCGTCGCATCCGGGCGGAGCAGGCGGAGAAGTACGTCGATCTCTGCAGCTCCAGCGAGGAGGATTGAGCGTCCGGCTCCTCCACGGCGTCGTCCAGTTGCCGCGACCTCGCCGCCGTCAGAGCCGACCCCCTAGTACTAGTTTAACGTAGTATGTAGTGTAACTATGCTTGTAGTTTGTGATGAACTATGTAGTTTGTGATGAACTATGTAGTATGCGATGAACAATGTAGTATGTGATGAACTATGTTTGTGCAATTTCTCCCGTGAAAGTATGTTTTCAAATTATGCAGGTTTAGATACGGGTTCTGCTCGGCCGCGTATGTTTTTGACCCGCAAAAGCGATTTTCGTGAACCCGCAAACACGTTTTGTGGGGTCTGCTAGAGTTGCTCTAAGCCCAATCCGCGCAAAACCTCAAAAACTCGCGAGATCCAAGGCGGTTACTCCCCGACGCCGTCCTCCAAACCCTCACTAGATCCAACTCACACTCGCCTCCCCTCTCCACCCCCGATCCCCTCCATTGTTCCCCTTCCCCTCTATCCATTGCTCTCCATGAAAGTTGCCATGGCAAGATCTGCGAAAAAGTAAGCCGAAATTTGAGCTAATTGAAGTGTAATCAGGCTATTTTTGCTCAACCCCCCCCCCCCCCCCCGCGTCCCCACCTCCCATCCCCGCCCCCATCTCTTCCCTTGAAAATGTTGCCATGTGGGTGGTACTGTAAGTGACAAGAAGAACCTAGGGCTTGGATTTCACGTAAATCTTGGCATGAACAAATTACGATGTATTATGTGCTACGGTTAATGCCACGTGTGTGGTACTATTCTTGCCATGTGTATATTCTGTTTGCAAGAATAATACGTGTGGGGGTTTGTTTGATGGGAGGGTTTGTGAAGGTGAATTTGAAAATAAAAAATAGAGCAAGGAAAAAAGGTTGACATCCCCTATTTTTTCCATGTCTATGATATGGTTCTTGCCATGTAATTCCTACTAATAATGACATCTACAGTTCTGTTTTATATTTTTAGATATGAGGGAGCTAGTTTAGCCGAGGCCTGCACGTAATTGCCATGTATGTTTGGAGAAAATTGCCAACCTAATTGACATGATGTTGCCATGTGTTACGCAAAGTAGATTGTTTATATAGAAAAAAAATAAGAATATGTGAATTTGAATGGCTAAAAAGTCTATATAGATGCCAGGAAAAACTACAATGTCATCCAAGAATTGCCATGTGTCTATGAATTTGAAAACGAAAGGTGAAAATGAAAAGAAGTTGCCGTCCCCTGTTATTGCCATGTGTATGAAATGATTCTTGCCATGTGTATCCTATTATTATTGCCATGTGCATGTATGTTTTGCATTCTATGTATGAGGGACCTATTTCAGACTACACGAACCATAATTGCCATGCTACATGTCCCTGTTGCAATGACCTAAAAAATGGTTTGATGTTTTATTTGGGCATAGAGTTAAAAAAGGAGCAAGGATGAATACAAGCGATGGGGGGGAATCCCTGGTTCAACGACTCTCTATGAGGACCGTCGTGGAGTGCGCAAGATTACGAGGAGCTAAACTCAACTGGACCTTTGCTTCCACTTCTGCAACGGTACATGGACATAGGTACGGGCTACATACCTGAATCAAAAAACAAAAAAACTTGCACATGAATGTAAAATGTTTGAATGGTTAAAGAATGCAGGGGTGGTCGATGCAACCACAACTACCAAGTGTGACTGGCCCAAAGAACAAGGTGAGCCTAGCAATCCTACACATCCAAGGCACCAACATGAGTTATCGAGGGCATTTTATGGTGAGTTTGAAAATTTTAGAAAAAATACACGTGGTATTGAAAGTGCTAGTTATCGACTAGAGGGGGGTGAATAGGCGATTTTTATGAAAGTCTTCAAAACACGGGGGCTTTGAAGACAAACAGTAGAAATGAACCTATTGATATGCAGCAGAAGGTAGATTACACTAGACAAGCCACAGTCAAGTAAGCAATGAAGTGAAAGCACGAAGACTATCAGCAGCCAGGTAGTATGGATCAGGATGGAAGATAGTATGAAGACAAACAGCAAACAATCTTTACACAGTGAAGCCAATCAGTTCAAGCAATCAAGCAGTGACTTCACGAAGACAAAATGTAAAGTAGAGAGATGGGAAGGATAGAACCAGTTGCTTGGAGAGGACACGGATTTGGTAGACCAGTTCCAGTTGTTGTGACAACTGTACGTCTGGTTAGGGAGGCTGAGATTCAACTTAGAAGACCGCGTCTTCACCTTATTCCCCTTGAGCTAAGAACACACAACTCGCCCAATCACTCTGGTAAGTCTTCAAGGTAGACTTCCAAACCTTCACAGACTTCGTTCACTGGCAATCCACAATGGTTCTTGGATGCTCAGAACGCGACGCCTAACCGGCTGGAGGATTCACAATCCTCAAGTGTAACAAGTCTTCAGATCACGCGGACAGAAAGACTTCAGTTATCCCTAACACTCTTTGGCTCTGGGTGTTTTGGGCTTTGTCCTCGCAAGGATCTCTCTCTCAAATGCTTCGGAGGTGGGTTGCTCTCAAACGACAAAAGTCGTGCACTAACTCTGAGCAGCCACCAGTTTATGGTGTAGGGGTGGGCTATTTATAGCCAGGAGGCAACCCGACCTGATTTGTCCGAAATGACCCTGGGTCACTAAGGAACTGACACGTGTCCAACGGTCAGATTTCAAACACACGTGGTAGCTTGACTTGGGCTACAAGTAAAGCTGACTCATCCAACTCTGGATAAGATTTGCTCTCATTGTCTTTGCTCGAAGACATAGGATTTGGTTGAGCATCACATCAGTCACTCTGACTTTGTTCACTTGGACCCCACTTAACAGTACGGTGGTTCCTATGACCCAACAAAGAAGAAAAGGAAACTACGAAATGACTATGTCTTCGCACTCCATAGTCTTCATGCGATGTCTTCTCATGTCATAGTCTTCAATGTGAATATCTTCACAGACCACCATTGTCTTCAATGTCTTCACACATTTTTAGGGGTCATCTCTAGAAGGTAAACCGAATCAATATGGGACTACTACCTGTGTTATCCTGCAATTCTCACAAACACATTAGTCCCTCAACCAAGTTTGTCGTCAATACTCCAAAACCAACTAGGGGTGGTACTATATGCACTTACAATCTCCCCCTTTTTGGTGATTGATGACAAACTGGTTGAAGTTTTCAACGGGAATAAAAGTATGTGAAAGTTAAGGATTCATGCATTGTCTTCATAAGAAGCAAAAGGCTCCCCCTAAAGATGTGCATATAGGCAGTTTGCTTTTGAATGCAAATGCACATGGTAGGTTTTACTTTGTGGAGATCCTCTTCAACTTATGAAGACAATTCATCATGCATATAAAAAGATAACAAAGATAATGACATGCATAATGAAAAATGGACGTCTGCGTAATGGCTTCATGCGGGATTTATCATCACATCAAGTAGCAGACGATCATCGAGTTTTAGTATTACAACTCAGAGAACCAAATGTTTCAAAAGACGAGAGTTGTAAAGACTTAGCAAAAATAATGCAACCACCCATAAGGACCCGCTTGAAGACTATCAACTCATAAGCTTCTCCCCCTTTTGTCAGTAAGGACCAAAAAGGTTTGAAGACATAGAGTATCTACTCGTTCCCATCAGGAGTAGATGTAGGTGCAGGGTCGACGCTGGAGTTCGGTGGTGCAGAGGGGCCTGGTGCAGTGTTAAGATGCAGTGAAGCCATGGTTGGTGAAGTGGCATCGTCTTCTTCATCGACGACTCTCGCAACAACAGTTGCAGCCGAAGATGAATACTCAGAATCTTCAATTGAGGGAGTGCGGCGCTAGCTTGCATTCTGGGGAGGCCTGGAATCAAACTTGAAGTCCTCAGTGAAGCCATCTTCGCGAAGATCAGCTTCAGGACAGAGTAGTGTGAGACTCTTCTAGGACCGCCAACAGGCTTCATGGGCAACAAACGAGTTCTTGGTGGCCAGGTTGCGAATGCGATTTACATCCACCAAGATACTCTGCATCTGATGCTTGAGCCAGTCATGATGCTTATCCTGCTTCTGATCTAAGGCCACAAGAAGCTCTCAGTCATTGAGTACACGAGAATGCTTTCGAGGCCTTTGGGCAATTGTACTGTCAGTGGCTTCAGTGTTTGCACGATGGGGCACACGCATATTGCCAGCTAGAGGATAAGAGGGAGTTGCATCATTTGGAACAAGAATTCCCTCCATTGGTTGCGTGAAGCTTTGATGATCAGCATTATGAAGATATAGAGGCTTCTTGGTAGGCTCGGGGTAGATGGCTTCAACGGATAGATCAACCTCAGGCAGAAAGACAAGATGGTTGCGCGCTGAGGGTTGATAGTCAACAGAAGAATGGAGTTTGATCAGGCGCATCACCCATGGAGCATTAAAATTCAAGCCAAACAGATCAATCCCAGATGCAGCAAGTTGTCTGATGAAGAAATCCCGGGTGTTGAATCTGATGCCATTGATGATATAAAACACCAAAGTCTTCATGGCTCCTTCAAGTTTGGCTTCAGCTGAGTGTCCCTTGATGGGCCATAGAGTACGCCTCAGAATATGATAAACTGTCGAGGCAAGTACTCGAGGTCTTTGACGAAGAAATCTTTGGGGTATTCAGCATCTTGGGGTTGTGGCTTCATCATGCTGAGCATCTCGCTCATATTTGGCTCAGGCCTCTGAAAAACACTATGCAGTTCATTTCTGTGAAGCTGATAACCAGGCTCATCCAACTCACCTGGAGTGGCAGGGAAGTAAGATCGATGATGTCTTGAGCTTTGGCTTCATGATGCACATCACCTGTCATCCACTCAAGGATCCATGTCTTCGGATCCCTGTTGTAGCCACGAATGTGAAGTGTGGCATAGAACTACAGCAGAAGCTCTTCATTCCAGTGCTCTTTGTCCGTAACGAATGGCAGAAGACCAACCTCTCTGAAGCAGTCAAGAGCTTCTTCCAGACAGGGCAGCCCGGCAATAGCTTCACAATCAAGACGCATGTGTGGAAAGATTCGCTCTTGATTGTATAGAATGCAGGAGTAATAGCTGCGCTGCTGATAGCTCCAAAATCGATCGGAAGAGATCTTTGGCTTCGAGTATGGATTCTTGGCGTTGTCGAAGAAGGTGTTGTGAGCTCTGAAGTTGTTCACACTAAAAGATCCTGACGATGTTGCAACACCTGGAAGCCTTGGCAACCTTGGCTTCAGCTTCTGAACCCGAGGCCTCTGCTCCACATGGTAGTCATACTGTGGTCCTGGAGTAGTGGGAGGAACCAAGATAGGCCATTTCACAGTAACCAGCTGTCCACGATCAAAGGCATGTTCAATGGTGTGAGGCCTAGGAGGTGGAACAGTGGTCTCAGCATTTACATTTGCTTCAGGTTGCACATGAGCTTCAGGCACCACATTATCTTCGGCCATGACAATGTCATTGGCTTCAGCATCATTGTTTGTGGCAGCCTCAGTGGTTTCAACCTCCATTTGTTCAATAACAGGAGGGTTGGGCACAGTCACATTCTCCTCGGGAATGACTTGATCAGTAGCAGGGGGTGTGGCAACTCGTTCTTCTTCTCTTTCTCCTTGATCTTCATCGGCTGATGCAGCCGGAATGTCTTCAGCAACTTTGGCTTCAGACTCAGAGACATTTACAGTAGGGGTGGCTTCAGGAAACACTTGACGTGCTACTGAGCTTTGTTGCACTTCCCTTTCCGGAATGCTCGACATGGTGACCTGTGGCCTGGGGCCTTTGTGAAGCCTGCGAAATGCGGGCGACGCCTTTGGTGAGGGAGTGGTCTGCACCATGTAGTTGTCGTCCTCAAGCACCGGAGTGGTGTGTAACGCCCGGATAATCATGCTACAGTAATCTCACGCTAATCTTGCCACGTCACCTCCGTTACTGTTGCTAACCTCGCAGCATTTCGAAACGGAGTCAAATTCAAATTTAAAATTAAATCAAACGATAAAAGTTTTCAAACATCAAAACAAAAATGTTCGGTGGGTGCCAAATAATACACTGGTAATTATTGTGGAGAAAACTCCTTTTTAGAAAATGCCTAAGTATTTTAAAATGGATTAAAAGGTGAAAGAAAATAAATAAAAGAAAATGCAAAACAAAACAAAAAAAGGAAACAACCCCCCCGGTTGGGTCTCGGCCCAGCTGGCCACTGGGCAAGCCAGGCCGGCCCAGCCGGCCAACCCCCCCTACTGCCCCTGGCCTATTAGGCCACCGCCCGACCAAACCCTAACCCTTCCCCACTCGATCCCACACTCCCCCCACGTCGTTCCCCTCCTCCAGATCAGGGCTCGCGTGCGCGCGCCGGACCACCGCCACCGCCGCCCGAATCACCCGTCGCATCCCCGCGCCAGGTCGCCGCCTCGCCGTCGTCCTCCCCTGCGTCGTCTTCACCCCGCACCTGGACGCTGCCGCCTCGTCGGACGCCCTCCCCGCCGGCCTGCTTCCGCGTCGCACGTCGTCCCCGTCGACCACCTCGCGCCCTGCTGCCCTGAATCCCTGCGACCCCCTGTGAGGCCCCCCTCTCCTCCTCTCTCCCCCGCGCGCACGCGCTCACGCCGTGGCTACGCCCCGCGGCCCCGCTCCTCCGCGCGCGCGCACCACACCGCCGTTGCCTCCCACCGGTGTTGGCCTCTGGCCTCGCCCCGGACGACGCCCGCGCGGTAATACCGCCCGCGCGGCACTACCGTGCCCTCGCCCTGCCCGCCGGCGCCCCTCTGGGTGCCGCGGCGCACACTAACGGGCGCCCGCCCCCGCGCCCGTAACCCGCACCCGCATCGCCCCCTCTGGGCCACTGCCAAACGGGGCCCGCGCCCCCCCACACAGAACGTTTACAATTTTTTTAATAAAATAAAATAATAATAATAAAAATAAAAAATTAATTAATAAAAATTAATGAATAAATAACGAAAGAAAATAAAAATAAAAATAATTTTAATTAATTAAATTAATTAATTAATTAATTAAGTTAATTAATCCGGTTTAAATTAATCTAATTAGATAATTAATTTAATTAAACATTAATTTATTTAGCTAAACCCTAAATATCCTAAACAGAGAATGACAGGTGGGCCCCACTGGACCCACATGTCAGTTTGACTTAGTCAACCCCTGTTGACTGCTGATGTCAGCATGACATCATGCTGATGTCATAAATCCAGATTTCGAATTAAATTAAATAAATAATTAAATTCTAGAAGTTAATAAAATCTTTAGAAAATCATATCTTTTAATCCGTAACTCGGATTAAAATATTTTCAACATGAAAGTTGCTCAGAACGACGAGACGAATCTGATTACGCAGTCCGTTCGTCCACCACACCTCCCTAACCTATCGAACTAGCAACTTTCCCCCTCCGGTCCGTCTGTCCGAAAACGCGAAACATCGGGAATACTTCCCGGATGTTCCCCCCCCTTCGCAGGTACCACCTACTGTCGCGTTAGGACACACCTAGCACCGCTCATTGTCATGTCACGCATCGTCATGCTTATGTTTGCATTGTATTTACTGTTTCTTCCCCCTCTTCTCTCCGGTAGACTACGAGACCGACACTGCTGCTGCCCAGTTCGACTACGGAGTTGACGACCCCTCCTACTTGCCAGAGCAACCAGGCAAGCCCCTCCCTTGATCACCAGATATCGCCTATTCTTCTCTATACTGCTTGCATTAGAGTAGTGTAGTATGTTACTGCTTTCCGATATCCTATCCTGATGCATAGCCTATCCTTGCTACTACTGTTGTTACCTTTACCTGCAATCCTACATGCTTAGTATAGGATGCTAGTTTTCCATCAGTGGCCCTACATTCTTGTCCGTCTGTTGTGCTATACTATCGGGCCGTGATCACCTGGGCGGTGATCACGGGTATATACTATATACACTATATACATGACACATGTGATGACTAAAGTCGGGTCGGCTCGTAGGAGTACCCGCGAGTGGATCTTTGTGGCGGAGCGACAGGGCAGGTTGAGACCGCCTAGGTGAGAGGTGGGCCTGCCCTGGTCGGCGTTCGCGGTTACTTAACACGCTTAACGAGATCTTGGTATTTGATCTGAGTCTGGCCATTTGGTCTATACGCACTAACCATCTACGTGGGAGTAGTTATGGGTATCCCGACGTCGTGGTATCAGCCGAAGCTCTTTTGACGTCAGCAACTGAGTGGCGCGCGCCGCATTGGACCGTAAGCTCGCGCTTGTATTAAGGGGGCTAGGTCTGCTTCCGGCCGCGTACGCAATGTGCAGGTGTGCATAGGGCGATGGGCCCAGACCCCTGCGCGCATAGGTTTAGACCGGCATGCTGACCTCTCTGTTGAGCCTAGGTGGGGCTGCGACGTGTTGATCTTACGAGGCCGGGCATGACCCAGAAAAGTGTGTCCGGCCAAATGGGATCGAGCGTGTTGGGTTATGTGGTGCACCCCTGCAGGGAAGTTTATCTATTCGAATAGCCGTGTCCCTCGGTAAAAGGACGACCCGGAGTTGTACCTTGACCTTATGACAACTAGAACTGGATACTGAATAAAATACACCCTTCCAAGTGCCAGATACAACCCGGTGATCGCTCTCTAACAGGGCGACGAGGAGGGGATCACCGGCTAGGATTATGCTATGCGATGCTACTTGGAGGACTTCAATCTACTCTCTTCTACATGCTGCAAGATGGAGATGGCCAGAAGCGTAGTCTTCGACAGGACTAGCTATCCCCCTTTTATTCTGGCATTCTGCAGTTCAGTCCACTGATATGCCCCTTTACACATATACCCATGCATATGTAGTGTAGTTCCTTGCTTGCGAGTACTTTGGATGAGTACTCACGGTTGCTTCTCTCCCTCTTTTCCCCCTTTTCCTTTCTATCTGGTTGTCGCAATCAGATGTTGGGGTCCAGGAGCCAGACGCCACCGTCGACGACGACACCTACGACGCTGGAGGTGCCTACTACTACGTGCAGGCCGCTGACGACGACCAGGAGTAGTTAGGAGGATCCCAGGCAGGAGGCCTGCGCCTCGTTCGATCTGTATCCCAGTTTGTGCTAGCCTTCTTAAGGCAAACTTGTTTAACTTATGTCTGTACTCAGATATTGTTGCTTCCGCTGACTCGTCTGTGATCAAGCACTTGTATTCGAGCGCTCGAGGCCCCTGGCTTGTATTATGATGCTTGTATGACTTATTTATGTTGTAGAGTTGTGTTGTGATATCTTCCCGTGAGTCCCTGACCTTGATCGTACACATTTGCGTGCATGATTAGTGTACGGTCAAATCGGGGGCGTCACAAGTTGGTATCAGAGCCGACTGCCTGTAGGAATCCCCCTTTCCACACTCCTTGGCCGAAGTCGAGTCTAGACATTACAAAACTTTTACTAACATGGCTGTGTGTCTTACGGGCCCACGTCGCCATTGGGTGGTACTAGGATCTTTTACTCCTCGACCTTTACTCTGGGACTCTGAACTCTCTTCTACTCGGGTTAAACGAATTTACTAACTCTAACACTAGGATCCCGTGACCGCATTCACCCCAAAGTTGGATAAGCCATAGTTGTTTCTTAGAATAGTATTTTGAACAATTCACACACTGTCATTTGACTCCTTTGAAACGTCTTTGCTTTCAGATGGAACCCACGAGGCAGGTCGTTCGCCACACGACGGCCATTGGTGCCTCGGGATCACCTGCTGTGCTAGCTGAGATGATGACCTATCTGGGTTATCGCTGGCACCCTGAGTACACCGTCTATGAGGAGTACCAGGACTTTAACTAGGAGCAGTACCGTGCCACCGTCCACCTCTACTCTCGGGAGTATGACTCCACTACTGTGCTGCACACCGCACATGGTGTTGGTGTGACCATCGATATGGCTGTCCACGATGCTGCCTATGCTGCTCTGACACGTTTTCGTGGAGAGTATCGGGAGTTGGACACCTCCCCTTTCAGGCACATTGCTATCGCATCTGATGTTGGTGCGGAGGGATACTATACTGCTGCCTACTCCACTGTCACCCGAGAGCCCTTCTACCATCAGAACCTGATTCTGCATGCTGATGGGCTGGATCGAGCTAACCGAGCTCTTCGCCACGAGATGTACACCACCCGTCAGCACCTTTACCGTGCCCTGACGCTGCTGCACCCCTTTGTCCGATCTGGACAGGTACCGCGTACTGCGATCTACCCAGCCAGGACCGTGATGCCCCACGGTGTCGGTTGGCCAGAGGTGGGAGGCTACTCCCCCGCACTTGGTCCTCTTCTGCCACCTGAGCGTCGGGCTCTACACCTGAGTATCCGCGGCCCCCAGTCTGCTGACGTGGAGGGCTATCCGTTGCCTCACTACTAGTTGTCGGGCTACGATTACCTCCACAGTACCTCTTGGGACTGATGTAGGCTTGCTTGTAGTGTTAGATGCATTTGCCGCGAGCCTGTGTGCCGCCTATGTTGTTTTAGTCTATGTACTGAACTCTGTGTACTGAACTCTATGCATGACCCCTTTGTAAGTTATGCCGACTACTATGTAGTAGCTATCGTGCTCCTTTCATTATGCATGTTTCATCATGAATGATTCTTGTCTTTGCAAATTTCTCAATGCTGAACTACCCCTGTTATATATTAGCAGGATGGTTAGACCAGGTGGTCGTGGTCGTGGTGGCGATGCCCCACCACCACCTGAGTACATGGCTGGTATGATCCAACAGTTTGAACTGAACCGCCAGTTCATGGAAAATATGATGGCTCAGTTTCCTCGCCCCAATATGAACCAGCAGCCAGCCCAAGTGACTCTTCAAGATTTCATACGCCTCAACCCAACCATCTACCGCAGCTCAACTCAGCCTCTGGATGCTGATGACTGGCTCCGTGACATCACCTATGAGATGGAGTCTGCTGATGTAGCCCCTGCCAGCTATGTCACCTTTGCTTCCTTCTTCTTGAAGGGACCCGCAGCTCAATGGTGGGACAGCCACAGGCGTACTCTGCCAGCTGGAACAATCATCACATGGCCAGACTTCCAAGCAGCTTTCCGTGCCCGCTTCATTCCTCAGGGAGTCATGGACCGGAAGAAGCATGAGTTCCGCAACCTCACCCAAGGCAACAAAACTGTTGAAGCTTATCAGCGGGAGTTTCTGGACTTGTCTCGCTATGCTGAAGAGGACATTGCAACTGATGCACGCAGACAGGAGAAGTTCCGTGATGGCCTTCAAGCTGACATCAAGCTCGCACTTCTAGTGCATGACTTTGCTGATTTCGCCACCTTGGTGAACAAGGCCATCAATGTCGAAACTGGTCTGCAGGAATACCAGAGCTCTCACAGGCGCAACCGTGACACAGGCTCATCTTCGGGCTCGCCCTCACAGAAGCGTAAGATATGGATCCCGAACAGCATGTACCGTCCAAATGCATCTGCCCCAAGGCAGACCTATGCTGCACCTCGTCTGCCTCCACCACCATCTAGGCAGTCAAGACTTCCAGCTCCACCATCCCAAGCTCCTGTTCCCACTCCCAATAATGGTCTGTGCTACAAGTGTGGACAACCAGGTCACTGTGCCAGGGACTGCAATCAGAATCAGAATCAACTTGCCCTTCCAGCAACGGGCCGTGGTAACAACCAGCCCCGCAACAACAATGCTAAGGCTTATGGTCGTGCTCATGCCAACCACGTTGATCTCAATGAAGCTCAAGACCAGCCTGCTACTATGATGGGTACACTCCTCGTAAATTCAGTACCAGCATCCGTTTTATTTGATACAGGTGCATCGCATTCATTCATGTCAGAAGATTTTGCATACAAGCACGACGTTAAATGTGAGGAGATGAACACCTCAGTATTGGTCAAAACCCCCGTGGGACAGTGTCAAACCTCCTTGGTTGGCATCGATGTCCCCGTGGAAATCGAAGGGCTGGAATTCTATGCCTCTCCCATTATCATGAAGTCGTCTAACATCGACCTCATTTTGGGTATGGATTGGTTGAAAGCGCATACTGCTTCTATAGTTTGCGCCACTAAGACCGTCCATCTGCTACACCCTTCAGATGAGATAGTTACTTACCAAGCCCATCTGGTGCAAAATGCCGAGGCAAGGCTCTATGCATTGAATGCATTGAACGCTGCACCACTCGAGGGCATTGAAAACATTCCCGTCATGCATGAATTCCTCGACGTCTTTCCTGAAGAACTTCCAGGGATTCCCCCTGCTAGAGCTGTCGAATTCATCATCGACTTGAAACCAGGCACCACTCCTATAGCCAAGCGACCCTACAAAATGCCGCCGCATGAACTCCTTGAGCTTAAGGAGGAAATCGACAAATCTCTTCGCAAAGGATTCATTCGCCCAAGTTGCTCTCCTTGGGGAGCACCTTCTCTCTTTGTCAAGAAGAAGGATGGGACAAACCGGTTAGTTCAAGACTACCGTCCTATAAACCAAGCTACCATTCAGAATAAATACCCTCTTCCTCGGATCAATGATCTATATGATCAACTGGCGGGTTCGTCAGTGTTCTCTAAGCTCGACTTGAGGTTGGGCTACCACCAGATCCGTGTTCGCGAAGAGGATATCCCAAAGACCGCCTTCGTGACTCGCTATGGTTCATACGAGTACACCGTCATGTCTTTCGGTTTAACCAATGCTCCAGCCACCTTCTCTCGTTTGATGAACTATATATTCATGGATTACCTCGACAAGTTCGTCGTGGTTTATCTGGATGATATCCTGGTATTTTCCAAGAACGAAGAAGAACATGCTGAACATCTTCGACTTGTGCTGGAAAAGCTACGAGAGCATCAACTATATGCCAAGTTCTCCAAATGTGAATTCTGGCTACCGGAAGTAACCTATCTTGGGCATGTCATCTCTAAAGATGGTATTGCCGTCAACCCCGAGCGAGTTCAGGCTATTCTTGATTGGACTCCTCCCAAGAACGTTAAGCAAGTCAGAAGTTTTCTCGGTCTCGCCAGCTATTGCCGTCGATTCGTCGAGAACTTCTCCAAGATCGCCAGGCCTCTGACTAACCTGTTGCATAAGGGCGTCAAGTTCCAATGGACAGACAAATGTCAGGAAAGTTTCTAGGCACTCAAAGACAAGTTGACTTCTGCTCCAGTTCTAGCTCCACCTGATACTAAGAAGGACTTCGTCATTTACTGCGACGCTTCCCGTCAAGGATTAGGCTGTGTCCTAATGCAAGACCGCAAAGTGATTGCTTATGCCTCTCGACAATTGCGCCCTCACGAAGAGAACTACCCAGTTCACGACCTCGAACTTGCTGCTGTCATTCATGCGCTGAAGCAGTGGCGACATTACCTTCTCGGTAATCGTTGCGAGATCTTCACTGACCACCAAAGTCTGAAGTATCTGTTTACTCAGCCAGACCTGAACCTCCGTCAGCAGAGATGGATGGAGCTTGTTGCAGACTTTGACTTGGGTATTTCCTATACGCTAGGCAAGGCTAATGTAATGGCTGATGCCTTGAGCCGCAAGTCTTACTGCAACCACCTCCAGGTTCACAAAGTTCAGCCCTCGCTTGTTGAAGAATTCAGGAAGCTGAACCTCCATATTGTTCCTTCGGGTGCACTCGCTCCCCCTCCTAAGGAGTTTGGCAAGGTGAACCTCCATGTTGTTACCCAGGGTTCCCTCAATACCCTAGTTGCTAAACCAGATCTCGAGGACAGCATCAAAAGGCTACAGAAGTATGACTCTGAAGCCCACAAGATTAAACACTACCTCGCAGAAGGAAAGCCCTCATTCTTCACCATTGCTGAAGATGGCACCTTATACTTCAAGGGCCGCCTAGTGGTGCCATGTGCAGAGAAAAACCTGGATATGACACAGGAAGTTATGAAAGAAGCTCATGATACGCCTCTATGTATCCATCCTGGTAGTACAAAGATGTACCAAGACATCCGTCAAAGATTCTGGTGGTCTAATATGAAGCAAGACATTGCTCGTTATGTTGCTGAGTGTGACGTTTGCCGTCGTATCAAAGCAGAACATCAAAGGCCTGCGGGAACTCTGCAACCTATCTCTATTCCTGAATGGAAATGGGACCATGTTGAGATGGACTTCGTCACTGGATTTCCCAAATCACAGAAAGGTAATGATGCTATTCTTGTCGTCATTGACCGGCTTTCCAAAGTTGCACATTTTCTGGCAGTCAAAGAAACGATCACTGCTAGCCAGTTGGCAACGCTCTATATGTCCAGGATTGTTTCACTCCACGGTATTCCATTGGTTATCAGCTCAGACCGTGGCAGCTTATTCACTTCAAGATTCTGGGCAAGTTTCCAAGAAGCCATGGGAACTCATCTGTCATTCAGTACTGCGTTTCATCCTCAGTCGCAAGGGCAAGTTGAACGCGTCAATCAAGTTCTCGAAGATATGCTTCGAGCTTGTGTTATTTCCTTCGGCAAGAAATGGGAGGAATCTCTCCCGTATGCTGAGTTCTCTTATAATAATAGCTATCAAGCTAGTCTGAAGATGGCCCCCTTCGAAGTGTTATATGGACGAAAGTGCCGAACCCCTCTGAACTGGTCAGAAACTGGGGAACGTCCACTCTTCGGTCCGGATATTATCCAAGATGCCAAAGAACAAGTCCGCATTATCCGTGAGAATCTCAAGACTGCTCAGTCACGTCAGAAGAGTCAGTATGACCGTCATCATAAAGACATGGTCTATCAACCTGGCGAAAAGGCTTATCTTCGAGTCACACCTATGAAGGGTGCTCACCGCTTCGGGATCAAGGGCAAACTAGCTCCTCGCTATATTGGCCCATTCACTATTCTCGAAAGGCGTGGAAAAGTGGCATACCAACTGGAGCTACCGCCGAACCTTTCTCAGGTTCACGATGTGTTCCATGTGTCACAGCTCCGCTGTTGCTTCAAGGACCCAATCCGAGCTGTGGATCATGAAGTGCTCGAATTGCAGCAAGACCTCTCCTATAAGGAGCATCCGGTCCGCATTCTCGACCAAGCTGAACGCCGCACACGTCAGAAGGCGATCAAGTTTCTCAAAGTCCAGTGGTCGCACCATTCTGAAGATGAGGCCACTTAGGAACGAGAGGATCGTCTGCGCGAAGAATACCCCGCACTGTTTCCTTCTACCTCCTAAATCTCGGGACAAGATTTCTTGTAGTGGAGGAGATTTGTAACGCCCGGATAATCATGCTACAGTAATCTCACGCTAATCTTGCCACGTCACCTCCGTTACTGTTGCTAACCTCGCAGCATTTCGAAACGGAGTCAAATTCAAATTTAAAATTAAATCAAACGATAAAAGTTTTCAAACATCAAAACAAAAATGTTCGGTGGGTGCCAAATAATACACTGGTAATTATTGTGGAGAAAACTCCTTTTTAGAAAATGCCTAATTATTTTAAAATGGATTAAAAGGTGAAAGAAAATAAATAAAAGAAAATACAAAACAAAACAAAAAAGGAAACAACCCCCCCCGGTTGGGTCTCGGCCCAGCTGGCCACTGGGCAAGCCAGGCCGGCCCAGCCGGCCCACCCCCCTACTGCCCCTGGCCTATTAGGCCACCGCCCGACCAAACCCTAACCCTTCCCCACTCGATCCCACACTCCCCCCACGTCGTTCCCCTCCTCCAGATCGGGGCTCGCGCGCGCGCGCCGGACCACCGCCACCGCCGCCCGGATCACCCGTCGCCTCCCCCGCGCCAGGTCGCCGCCTCGCCGTCGTCCTCCCTTGCGTCGTCCTCACCCCGCACCTGGACGCTGCCGCCTCGTCGGACGCCCTCCCCGCCGGCCTGCTTCCGCGTCGCACGTCGTCCCCGTCGACCACCTCGCGCCCCGCTGCCCTGAATCCCTGCGACCCCCTGTGAGGCCCCCCTCTCCTCCTCTCTCCCCCGCGCGCACGCGCTCACGCCGTGGCTACGCCCCGCGGCCCCGCTCCTCCGCGCGCGCGCACCGCACCGCCGTTGCCTCCCACCGGCGTTGGCCTCTGGCCTCGCCCCGGACGACGCCCGCGCGGTACTACCGCCCGCGCGCGCGGTACTACCGTGCCCGCGCGGCACTACCGTCGCCCTCGCCCTGCCCGCCGGCGCCCCTCTGGGTGCCGCGGCGCACACTAACGGGCGCCCGCGCCCGCGCCCGTAACCCGCACCCGCATCGCCCCCTCTGGGCCACTGCCAAACGGGGCCCGCGCCCCCCCACACACAACGTTTACAAAAAAAAATTAATAATAAAATAATAATAATAATAAATTAATTAATAAAAATTAATGAATAAATAAATAAAGAAAGTAAAAATAATTTTAATTTTAATTAATTAATTAATTAATTAACTAAATTAATTAAGTTAATTAATCCAGTTTAAATTAATCTAATTAGATAATTAATTTAATTAAACAGTAATTTATTTAGCTAAACCCTAAATACCCTAAACAGAGAATGACAGGTGGGTCCCACTGGACCCACATGTCAGTTTGACTTAGTCAACCCCTGTTGACTGCTGATGTCAGCATGACATCATGCTGATGTCATAAATCCAGATTTCGAATTAAATTAAATAAATAATTAAATTCTAGAAATTAATAAAATCTTTAGAAAATCATATCTTTTAATCCGTAACTCGGATTAAAATATTTTCAACATGAAAGTTGCTCAGAACGACGAGACGAATCCGAGTACGCAGTCCGTTCGTCCACCACACCTCCCTAACCTATCGAACTAGCAACTTTCCCCCTCCGGTCCGTCTGTCCGAAAACGCGAAACATCGGGAATACTTCCCGGATGTCCCCCCCTTCGCCGGTACCACCTACTGTCGCGTTAGGACACACCTAGCACCGCTCATTGTCATGTCACGCATCGTCATGCTTATGTTTGCATTGTATTTACTGTTTCTTCCCCCTCTTCTCTCCGGTAGACTACGAGACCGACACTGCTGCTGCCCAGTTCGACTACGGAGTTGACGACCCCTCCTACTTGCCAGAGCAACCAGGCAAGCCCCCCCCCCTTGATCACCAGATATCGCCTATTCTTCTCTATACTGCTTGCATTAGAGTAGTGTAGTATGTTACTGCTTTCCGATATCCTATCCTGATGCATAGCCTATCCTTGCTACTACTGTTGTTACCTTTACCTGCAATCCTACATGCTTAGTATAGGATGCTAGTTTTCCATCAGTGGCCCTACATTCTTGTCCGTCTGTTGTGCTATACTATCGGGCCGTGATCACCTGGGCGGTGATCACGGGTATATACTATATACACTATATACATGACACATGTGATGACTAAAGTCGGGTCGGCTCGTAGGAGTACCCGCGAGTGGATCTTTGTGGCGGAGCGACAGGGCAGGTTGAGACCGCCTAGGTGAGAGGTGGGCCTGGCCCTGATCGGCGTTCGCGGTTACTTAACACGCTTAACGAGATCTTGGTATTTGATCTGAGTCTGGCCATTTGGTCTATACGCACTAACCATCTACGTGGGAGTAGTTATGGGTATCCCGACGTCGTGGTATCAGCCGAAGCTCTTTTGACGTCAGCAACTGAGTGGCGCGCGCCGCATTGGACCGTAAGCTCGCGCTTGTATTAAGGGGGCTATGTCTGCTTCCGGCCGCGTACGCAACGTGCAGGTGTGCATAGGGCGATGGGCCCAGACCCCTGCGCGCATAGGTTTAGACCGGCGTGCTGACCTCTCTGTTGAGCCTAGGTGGGGCTGCGACGTGTTGATCTTACGAGGCCGGGCATGACCCAGAAAAGTGTGTCCGGCCAAATGGGATCGAGCGTGTTGGGTTATGTGGTGCACCCCTGCAGGGAAGTTTATCTATTCGAATAGCCGTGTCCCTCGGTAAAAGGACGACCCGGAGTTGTACCTTGACCTTATGACAACTAGAACTGGATACTGAATAAAATACACCCTTCCAAGTGCCAGATACAACCCGGTGATTGCTCTCTAACAGGGCGACGAGGAGGGGATCGCCGGGTAGGATTATGCTATGCGATGCTACTTGGAGGACTTCAATCTACTCTCTTCTACATGCTGCAAGATGGAGATGGCCAGAAGCGTAGTCTTCGACAGGACTAGCTATCCCCCTTTTATTCTGGCATTCTGCAGTTCAGTCCACTGATATGCCCCTTTACACATATACCCATGCATATGTAGTGTAGTTCCTTGCTTGCGAGTACTTTGGATGAGTACTCATGGTTGCTTCTCTCCCTCTTTTCCCCCTTTTCCTTTCTATCTGGTTGTCGCAATCAGATGTTGGGGTCCAGGAGCCAGACGCCACCGTCGACGACGACACCTACGACGCTGGAGGTGCCTACTACTACGTGCAGGCCGCTGACGACGACCAGTAGTAGTTAGGAGGATCCCAGGCAGGAGGCCTGCGCCTCGTTCGATCTGTATCCCAGTTTGTGCTAGCCTTCTTAAGGCAAACTTGTTTAACTTATGTCTGTACTCAGATATTGTTGCTTCCGCTGACTCGTCTGTGATCGAGCACTTGTATTCGATCCCTCGAGGCCCCTGGCTTGTATTATGATGCTTGTATGACTTATTTATGTTGTAGAGTTGTGTTGTGATATCTTCCCGTGAGTCCCTGACCTTGATCGTACACATTTGGGTGCATGATTAGTGTACGGTCAAATCGGGGGCGTCACATGGTGACTTGAGGTGCTGGAGTTCTGGGTGTCTCATCATGAACAGGGGTTTCTTGCCAAGAGCGCTCGGCCCATGAGTCATCCTGAGCAATTGGCGTCAATGGACGACCAATGCTGATTAGTTCACTGCTTGTTGGAGCAGGCAATGATACCGACTGGGGCTCGAGCTGAGGAAGGACTTCATCATCTTCAACATCTTCAACATTGTCTTCACGACCAATGTCTTCAGCTGTGATGGGGTCAGCAGCTGGAACTTCTTCATCTTCAGGAGCCTCGTGGAAGCAGGCTCGTGGATTACTAGATGACGCTCTTGATTCCGTGAAGCTGGAAGAGCAACAAAGATGGGTTCAACATTGAGGGGCTCAGAGGCGGCAGCATGCTCTTTCTTGAAGACTTTGTCTTCAACTTCTTCTTGGATGGGGCCTCATCAGAAGCATTCTTCTGCTTGCGCTTCCTGGCTTCGGCTTCAGCTGCCCTTGTCTTCTTTAGCTCTGAAGCTACTGAGGTGACCTTAGGCTTCGAGCCTGTCATGCTGGCAGGGAAGACAATGCGTGGTTCTTCCTGCCTTGGTGCTTCAGTTTGGGATTCAGCAGATTTCTTCTTTTGTTTGGCAGCCATCTTGGGGGCGATGTCAGGACGCCCAAGAGCCTTTCGCTTTTTAGCTTCATTATGTGCTTGAACACATTTCTGCGCGAAGTACTTCATGCGTTCTCATGAGCCTTTGGCTTCTTCACGCTTCTTGTGAAACTGTTCCTTGAGGTCATGCAACATTTTCTTGAAGATTGAACATCTGCCATGCTGAGTTTGGCCATGTTCTTCTTGAAGTGAGCCTTCTCATAGTCAATCTTGTTCTTGAGCTCGACAATCTTCTAAGCCAAGGCCAACTCATTAGCAATGGCTCCATGGAATGTGACACTGATGTCCACAGGAAGCTGAAGATCATCAATGCTGATGCTCTGGTCGTCGAACCACTCATCAATGAAGTTGTTCAGTATATCAACATCAAAGAGGGGCAGATCGTTGAAGATCTCCGCCTCTTGCTTGCTCTTGATCAGCAACTCAAGGGCATCATCACCAAGATCTTCATTCCTGGACAGATCAATGGTGTCATCCTCATTGCGCAGAACGGCAGCAGGAGTCAGTTCATGCCCAGAAATCTTCTTGGGCTTCTTGGGTTTCTTTGTTTTCTCGGCCTTCTTGGAGACACGAGACAGATCTTCAGACTGCACACTGGGTTCAGGAGGTGCAGTGGCCAATGGCTTCACACGCGAAACTTTTGGTGAGGCAGAGGGCTTCGAAGCCTTTGTCTTCTTCTTCTGCGGCGGTGCTGGCGCTTCTTCAGAGTCAGCATCATCAGCGGATTGATCCACAGTTGCCCGCTGAGCAGCAATGTGGGAGAGGAGCCCATCGAAGTTATTGAAGGGCCCGATGACATTTGGATTGGCATCACAAGTGCCATCCTGTCTAGGAGCAGATGGACCAGGATTGAAGTTGAGGCCTAGCTCCTTATTATTTTTGACAGCTGACTCCTTGGCAAATTGATAGTTGCGCTTGAAGAGATTGTCTTCGCGACACCATAACATAGATGATGGGTCGACATTCTCTGGCTTCGGTCCTCGGACCATGCATGGGTAGAAGCCTTGAGCAATGGCTTCAGACTTTGACTTGGGCTGAAGATTTCGGTACAAAATATCTCCCCATGGGCGCTTGATAGCATTCTTCTCTGCATATTCAGGGGTTACAAAGTTATACTTGAACCACTGTTCTGCCCAATATCTTCGAATCCATTGGATTCGGGTCTTGCGCTGGCCATAGCTTTCTTCTGGATCAGACTTGTATAGTTCAAACAGATCAGGAGGTAAATCCTTAGCAGTATCTCCACGGCGCTGCCTGCCACCTTTTCTTGCTGTTTTCTCAGTTGCCATTGTATTCAGATAGAATGGCTTTAGAACAGTGAATGGCTTCCTTCTACTGGTCAGACAAGAGTTGGCTTCAGGGGAGTGTATATGACGCTGTAAGAACTCTGCAAATGAATGCAGACTATGAGAACCAAGGGATTCTCCCACGGACATGTACCTGTGACAACATTAGAGATGCGAGGGAAGGGGAAGAGGTCATATGCATTCTCAGAAGATTTTGAAGAAAAATCAGTTTGAAGACATTGACCTCATAGAGTGAAGACATTCACTTATTTGAAGAGAGTTGGTTCCAGATTTGTACGAATCCATGAATAAGTACAAGTGAGGAATCTAACTAGTTATGAAGCATAAGTGAATATTCTTAGCAAGATATGAGATGCAGATAGGGACAGATCCATACTTGGAAGTGTAGAAATCACTTTTGGTTGAAGTGGATTGATTTGACGGATCAAAAAGGCAGTAAAAAGTGAGATTTAATTACCGCTGATGAACTGCTAGACGAGGCAGAGTTAGAGGCCGAGCAGTTCAATCTCCCGCGCCCTAACTTGGTGGCGGAAGACATCTACGGCGGCGGCGGAGAAGACGAGGTCTGCGGCCGGCGTGAGGACGGCGTCGAAGAAGTCGCGACAGCTAAGCGCTTCGTCTCCGGCGTCGTCGCGAGCTAGAGGAGGCGCTAGGGTTTATGCGAGGTGGCGAGGTGGAAGAAAATATTTGATCGCGGTGAGTGTGTATTTATAAGGAAGGGGGCAACACAGCATAATTACGCAGGTGCCCTTGGCGGTTCACATCTGGAGGACATGTGGCATGCATGCAACTTATTGAAAGTTGTTCCACGTTCCCACGCACGCCTGGATTGTCGGGTGGTCGTTCCGGCTTCTCCGGTATTCAGGCAAAAAGGATATGGCATAAAAACAGATTTAAATTATACGTTACTTTGTGTGTTGCACATCTAAGTCATCAACATGCATAAGCGTTAGGATGTGTGTCCAATTACAGGATATTTGAGGATTCTAAGATATTTAGCTCACACCGCAACTTGCAAAACCTTTTCTCATCCAAGGGCTTTGTGAAGATATCTGCCAATTGCTCTTCAGTGTTGACGTGAATGATATCAATATCTTCCTTCATGACATGATCTCTGAGAAAGTGATGACGGATCTGAATGTGCTTTGTCTTCGAGTGCTGAACTGGGTTGTTGGCAATCTTGATGGCGCTTTCATTGTCGCAGTAGAGTGGCACATGCTTCACGTGGATACCATAGTCCTTGAGAGTTTGCTTCATCCATAGAAGCTGAGCGCAGCAAGATCCAACAGCAATGTATTCGAATTCAGCAGTGGAGAGGGATACACAGTTCTGCTTCTTTGAAGACCAACAGACAAGAGATCGTCCAAGAAAGTGACATGTGCCTGATATGGACTTGCGATCAACCTTGTCACCAGCATAATCAGCATTTGAGAATCCAACTAGATCAAACTCTGAGCCCTTGGGATACCATAATTCTAGTGTTGGGGTGTAAGCCAAATATCGAAGAATTCGCTTCACAGCTAAGTGATGCGATTCCTTTGGTGTCGCTTGAAATCGGGCACACATGCAAACGCTAAGCATTATATCTAGCCTAGATGCACATAAATAGAGTAAAGAACCAATCATGGAGCGGTATACCTTTTGATCGAACTCTTTACCATTGTCGTCGGGACCTAATTGACCTTTGGTTGGCATTGGCGTCGTGTATCCTTTGTAGTCTTGCATTCCAAACTTCTTCAGGCAATATTTGAGGTATTTCTCTTGTGATATTAAGATGTCGTTGCTCTGTTGACGGATTTGAAGACCGAGGAAGAACTTCAGCTCACCCATCATGGACATCTGATATTGCTCTTGCATCATATGTCCAAATTCATCACTGTATCTCTTGTCAGTGCAGCCGAAGATAATGTCATCCACATAGATTTGGCACACAAACAGTTCTTCATCATATATCTTCGTGAAGAGTGTAGGATCCAGAGAACCAGGTTTGAAGCCTTTGCTCTTCAGGAAGTCTTTGAGTGTGTCATACCAAGCGCGAGGGGCTTGTTTGAGGCCATACAGTGCCTTGTTGAGCTTGTATACCATATCAGGATGTTTTGGGTCTTCAAAACCAGGTGGCTGTGCAACATACACTTCTTCAATCTTGTCGTTGAGAAAGGCACTCTTCACATCCATTTGATACAGAAGGATGTTGTGATGGTTGGCATAGGCTAGCAGTATACGAATGGCTTCAAGCCTAGCCACGGGAGCGAATGTTTCATCGAAGTCAATCCCTTCTACTTGAGTGTAGCCTTGAGCAATGAGACGAGCCTTGTTCCTTACAACCTGACCTTGCTCATCTTGTTTGTTGCGATAGATCCATTTGGTGCCAATGATGTTATGCTTGCGAGGGTCGGGACGCTTAACCAATTCCCACACATTGTTCAGCTCGAACTGTTGAAGCTCTTCTTGCATCGCTTGAATCCATTCAGGTTCCATGAAGGCTTCAGTAACTTTCTTGGGTTCAAATATAGAGACAAATGCAAAGTGCCCACAGAAATTTGCTAGTTGTGTTGCTCTTGAACGAGTGAGCGGACCAGGTGCATTGATGCTATCGATTATCTTCTCAATATGTACTTCATTTGCAACACGAGGATGAACTGGACAAAGATTTTGCCCATGCTGATCATTGTCTTCAGCTTCAGCATTGACTTCAGGCTGAGCATTGTCTTCGGGTTGATTTGGTGCAATGATGATTTCTTCTTCAGCCTGAGCTTCTGAAGGTATGATTTCTCCAGTACCCATCAGCTTGATAGATTCACTTGGTGAGGCCTCATCTAGCACATTTGGCAGGTGCTCTCTTTGCGAGCCGTTAGTCTCATCGAACCGCACATCCACAGTTTCAACCACTTTATAGTGAAAGAGGTTGAAGACCCTATAGGAGTGCGAATCCTTTCCGTAGCCAAGCATAAAACCTTCATGTGCTTTCGGTGCAAATTTTGAAGTGTGATGTGGATCCTTGATCCAGCACCTAGCACCAAATACTCTGAAGTAACTGACGTTTGGCTTCTTACCAGTTAGTAGCTCATATGATGTCTTCTTTAGAAGCTTGAAGATATACACGGTTGATGACGTGACATGCAGTGTCAATGGCTTCAGGCCAGAATTTCCTTGGAGTCTTGTACTCATCGAGCATCGTCTGTGCCATCTCAATGAGGGTTCTTTTCTTGCGCTCCATGATGCCATTCTGTTGAGGTGTGTAAGGAGCTGAGAACTCATGAGTGATGCCCAATGTATCAAGATAAGTGTCGAGGCCGGTGTTCTTGAATTCTGTGCCGTTGTCACTTCTGATGTGCTTGATCTTGATGCCATACTTCGTCATGGCACGGTTGGCAAATCGTCTGAAGACATCCTGCACTTCATTCTTGTAGAGGATTATGTGCACCCATGTATATCTAGAGTAATCATCAACAACGACGAAGCCATAGAGACAAGCAGTGGTAGTAAGAGTAGAGTAGTGAGTAGGGCCGAATAAGTCCATGTGAAGCAGCTCGAAGGGACGTGATGTCGTCATGATTGTCTTTGAGGGATGCTTGACCCTAGTCATCTTTCCAGCTTTGCAGGCACCACACAGATGATCCTTCTTGAACTTGACACCCTCAATGCCTACGACATGCTTCTTCTTCGCGAGAGTGTACAAGTTCCTCATGCCAGCATGCCCTAGCCTTCGATGCCAGAGCCAGCACTCTGAAGCTTTTGCTAGAAGACATACTGCCAACTGTGGTCCTGTTGAGAAATCTACCATGTACAAATTGTCTTTTCAATATCCTTCAAAGACTAGAGATTTGTCAGATTCCATAAGCACAAGGCAACGGTATTTTCCAAATATCACAATCATGTTCAGATCACAAAGCATTGAGACAGACATTAAGTTGAAACCAAGGGATTCAACAAGCATCACTTTATCCATGTGTTGATCCTTTGAGATTGCAACTCTACCTAGACCCAATACCTTGCTTTTAACAGTGTCAGCAAATGTGATGTGACTCTTGTCAGATGGACGTAAGGTTGAGTCCATGAGAAGACTTCGATCACCAGTCATGTGGTTAGTGCATCCACTATCCATAATCCACTCAGAAGCCTTTGGTATCGAACCCTACAGTGCATTTAGGGGGATAGGCTTCACCAGGGGAAATGTGAAGCATAAACATTTGACGAACAAGCATATTATCAAAGTTCAGATCCTGGTTAGGGTAAATAGGATGTTTGTCAAGAAATCCTGGGACAAAATACATAGTAAGACCATTTGGACATTTTATCTTGGCGTCCCATAAGATGTTTTAGGTCCCCAACATAAGCATCAGACGCCTTTGATTTCTGGCTGGAGACCTTTCCCTGCAAAATAGAGTTAAGTTTTCTTAACCACCCACATTTTCAGGGGTGGCTTCGAAGCAATGAGTCTAAGTGCAGCATCTGAGAACTTCGGCTTTGGAGCCCTAGCAAATAGCCTTGCAGGAGGTGAATAGTACTCATAAGAATAAGTAGAAAAGTTCTTGGTCTTATGAACATAGCGGTTAGACAAAACACGCTCATATTCATAAGTCTGAGTATGGTTTCCCTGCAAAACATTGGCGTTAGGGTGACTCTAGTGAGTCCTCTGTCTGTATGAAGCCTTTGGACCATATGAAGCCTTTGGTCTGGGGTTTGTCTTCTTCCCAGGTGGTGTCATGATGACATTCACTGGAAGATTCTCAAGACAACTTTTGGGCACCCAGATCTTCTTCAAAGGAGGTCCATTCCTGCAGTTAGTACCAATATACCTGGCAAACACTTCACCATTCTGATTCTTAAACAGTTTATAGTTTGCATCAAAGGATTCATCAATGATAATCGGGTTAGCACAAGTGAAGCCAGATAAGGTAGATGGATCCACGGAAGGTCCCTTTGCAGCAACCCATGTGGTTTTGGGGTACTGCTCAGGCTTCCAGTAAGAACCATCAACATTCATTTTCCTCTCGAACCCTACACCCTCTTTTCTAGGGTTTCGGTTCAGAATCTGTTTCTTGAGGACATCACATAGTGTCTGATGCCCTTTGAGACTTTTGTACATTCCTGTTTCAAGCAATGTCTTCAACCTGGCATTCTCATCAGCAATAGAAGTGGTATCCTCAGGAGAGGGGTTAGTTACTACGTCAGCAGTTGAAGATATAACAGCAGTAGCAACAGTAGAACATTCAGCAACAGAGACAGCGTTATCACGCTCAAGACATTTTAGACATGGTGGTTCAAATCCTTCCTGAGCGGAACTGATCTGTTGAGCGCGGAGTGACTCGTTCTCCTTTTGAAGATCTTCATGAGCCAATCTCAAGTTCTCAAGCTCTTGCTTCCTTTGAAGATAATCATAGGAGAGCTTTTCATGAGTAGTTGAGAGCGTTTCATGACGACTTTCAAGTTCCTCGTACTTAACATGAAGATTTTTAATGTCTTCAATTAAGGACTGAGTTCGGGTCATTTCCGCATCCAACAGGTCATCGCTTTTGTCTAGCAACTTCTGAATATGTTCCATAGCATTTTGTTGTTCAGTTGCAATTTTAGCAAGTGTTTTGTAGCTAGGTTTAGATTCACATTCAGAGTCATCTTCACTTGATGTTTGAAAGTAAGCATCGCGCGAGTTTACCTTGGCACCACGTGCCATGAAGCAGTAGGTGGGAGCGGAGTCATCGTCATCATTAGCATCAGTGTTGGTGACGGGGCAATTGTCTTCAGTGTTGAAGATGGACTTGGCGACATACACTGAAGCTAGAGCCAGGCTTGCCATGCCTGAATCAGATTCCTCTTTAGACTCCACCTCAGCCTCCTCAGAAGTAGACTCCTCCTCTAAATCCACCTCCTTGCCAATAAACGCACGAGCCTTGCTAGATGAGCTCTTCTTGTGTGACGAAGACTTGGACGAAGACTTGGAAGAAGACTTTGAGGATTTCTTCTTCTTCTTCTTGTCATCAGAATCATATTCCTTGCTCTTCTTATTCTTCTTGGTCTCATTGTCCCACTATGGACATTCAGAGATGTAGTGCCCAGGTTTCTTGCACTTGTGGCATGTTCTCTTCTTGTGATCACGAGTGGAAGCTTCATCATTTCTTGAGCTGGATCTTGAAGACTTTCTGAAGCCTTTCTTCTTGGTGAACTTCTGGAACTTCTTCACAAGCATAGCAAGCTCCTTTGCATTGTCTTCAGGATCCTCAGAACTGTAGTCAGATTCTTCTTCAGATGAGGAAACAACCTTTGCCTTCAAAGCGCGAGTTCGGCCATAGTTGGGACCATAGATGTCTCTTTTCTCAGATAGCTGGAACTCATGTGTGTTGAGCCTCTCAAGTATGTCAGACGGATCGAGAGTCTTGAATTCAGGGTGTTCTTGAATCATCAGGGCCAGGGTGTTGAATGAGCTGTCAAGTGATCTCAGAAGCTTCTTGACGATTTCGTGCTTGGTGATCTCAGTGGCGCCGAGTGCGCGAAGCTCATTTGTGATGTCAGTGAGGCGATCAAACATGAGCTGGACATTCTCATTGTCGTTTCTCTTGAAGCGGTTGAAGAGGTTGCGGAGAACATCAATCCTTGAGTCTCTCTGGGTTGAGACGCCTTCGTTGACCTTGGATAGCGAGTCCCAGACTAGCTTCACAGTTTCCAGAGCACTCACACGGCCATACTGTCCTTTGCTCAGATGACCACAGATGATGTTCTTGGCAGTTGAGTCCAGTTGAATGAACCTCTTGACATCAGCTGCAGTGACACCTTCACCGACCTTGGGAACGCCGTTCTTGACGACATACCAGAGGTTGACGTCAATGGCTTCAAGATGCATACGCATCTTATTCTTCCAGTAGGGGTAATCAGTGCCATCGAAGACGGGGCACGCAGCGGAGACCTTGATTATCCCTGCAGTCGACATAGCTAAAAGTCCAGGTGGTTAAACCGAATCACACAGAATAAGGGAGCACCTTGCTCTGATACCAATTGAAAGTGCTAGTTATTGACTAGAGGGGGGTGAATAGGTGATTTTTATGAAAGTCTTCAAAACACGGGGGCTTTGAAGACAGACAGTAGAAATGAACCTATTGATATGCAGCGGAAGGTAGATTACACTAGACAAGCCATAGTCAAGCAAGCAATAAAGTGAAAGCACGAAGACTATCAGCAGCTAGGTAGTATGGATCAGGATGGAAGATAGTATGAAACCAAAGAGCAAACAATCTTTACACAGTGAAGCCAATCAGTTCAAGCAATCAGGCAGTGACTTCACGAAGACAAATTGTAAAGTAGAGAGATGGGAAGGATAGAACCAGTTGCTTGGAGAGGACACGGATCTGGTAGACCAGTTCCAGTTGCTGTGACAACTGTACGTCTGGTAGGGAGGCTGAGATTCAACTCAGAAGACAACGTCTTCACCTTATTCCCCTTGAGCTAAGAACACACAGTCCTCGCCCAATCACTCTGGTAAGTCTTCAAGGTAGAATTCCAAACCTTCACAGACTTCATTCACTAGCAATCCACAATGGCTCTTGGATGCTCAGAACGCGACGCCTAACCGGCTGAAGGATTCACAGTCCTCAAGTGTAACAAGTCTTCAGTTCACGCAGACAGAAAGACTTCAGTGATGCCTAACACTCTTTAGCTCTGGGTGTTTTGGGCTTTGTCCTCGCAAGGATCTCTCTCTCAAATGCTTCAGAGGTGGGTTGCTCTCAAACAACAAAAGCCGTGAACTAACTCTGAGCAGCCGCCAGCTTATGGTGTAGGGGGTGGGCTATTTATAGTCAGGAGGCAACCCAACCTGATTTGTCTGAAATGACCCTGGGTCACTAAGAAACTGACATGTGTCCAATGGTCAGATTTCAAACACACGCGGCAGCTTGACTTGGGCTACAAGTAAAGCTGACTCATCCAGCTCTGGATAAGATTTGCTCTCATTGTCTTCGCTCGAAGACATAGGATTTGGTTGAGCATCACATCAATCACTCTGACTTTGTTCACTTGAACCCCACTTAACAGTACGGTGGTTCCTATGACCCAACAAAGAAGAAAAGGAAACTACGAAACAACTATGTCTTCGCACTCCATAGTCTTCATGCGATGTCTTCTCATGTCATAGTCTTCAATGTGAATATCTTCACAGACCACCATTGTCTTCAATGTCTTCACACATTTTTAGGGGTCATCTCTGGAAGGTAAACGAATCAATATGGGACTACTACCTGTGTTATCCTGCAATTCTCACAAACACATTAGTCCCTCAACCAAGTTTGTCGTCAATACTCCAAAACCAACTAGGGGTGGCACTAGATGCACTTACAGGTATGTACAAAATGTTTTGCGCTGACAAACTTATAGTAAATCCAGGGACAGGAGTTGGTGCCTTGCAAAGGACAGCGATGGTACTAACACCTACAACCTCTTATGCCCGTGAGCATTTCGGATAAAATATGGACATATTTTTTATGTTGCATTTGATATGCTGGTTGAAAATGTCGTTGTTGAAAAATATCGTAAGAAAGTAAAAAGAGTTGTGATTAATGAAAAATGAAGAAGATTAATTGTTTGAAGTTGCCAAATGATAACGAATGATTTGAGAAGTAAATGAAAGAGGTTAAAAACAGAATTTGCTACGTGGTTTGTCTAGTATTTGCCATATGTGGTTGATGTAAAATGACATAATAGAAAAGGAAAGGGGAGGAAAACAATTCCAAAGTGCTATGTAATGTTGCCACTTGTTTTCGAAAGTAATTGCCATGATGTGATGCATGATGTTACCATGATTTTAATTTAAAAATAAACGTTTCCATGATATTGCGAATTTGTAGTGATGAATTGTTTTAAAAAATAAGTAAGAATGGCTTCTGGCTTATGCAATAATTGCCATGCCTGTATGACATAAGTTTGAACACTCACCCCTAGGTGGATTTGCATTGATGTTGCCATGTGGTCTGTCTAGTAAATGAAAGAGGTTAAAAACGGAATTTGCCATGTGGTTTGTCTAGTATTTGCCATGTGTGGTTGATGTAAAATGCCATAATAGAAAAAGGAAATTGGAGGAAAACAATTCCAAAAAGTTTTATGTAATGTTACCGCTTGTTTTCCACAGCAACTGCCATGATGTGATGCATGATGTTACCATGATTTTAATTAAAAAATAAACTTTGCCATGATATTGCAAATTTGTAATGGACAAGTTGTGACTGTAACTTACGACAACCACATGATCGGGCTTGGTCAATCAAAAAACGTTGGGTGCAACACCGTCTGACATTCCTAAAAATATGGTTCTGGATGGGACATATAGAGTTAGGTCACTTGACAATAATAAAAAATCGTATAAGATTGTGCAATTCTAAAAGATAGGGCATGTATAATGAAAAATTGCCATATGATTTCAGTACTAGTTGCCATGCTTTAAATGTAGTTTGATGCGTGAATTGGTGTAATGTGTAGTGTTATAGGATTGTTTTTTTGTTAATGCCATGGTAAAAATTGCCATGACATTTTTTGTAGTTGTTACCATGTAACTAGACCACTGAATGTTTGATGAATGATGTTATATGAAAAATGTAGTGCCTTCTACTTCAAATCAAGACATGAGGATTGCGTGATACTCAAAAACAAGGAAAAAACAGAAACTGGCACTGGGCTCTAGGTTAATAGGTTAGTCCCGAAAATCATATAAAATGGCATATAAATGCATATAAAACATCCTAGATGGATAATATAATAGCATGGAACAATCAAAATTATAGATGCGTTGGAGACGTATCACCCACCAAGCCACATCGATGTTGAGCTTCATTTTGGGAGGGCAGTATGTCTTCACCATGATATCTCTTCTACGTTACGGGATGACTAGACCATCACCGTCCTTTTTTGCTTGTTCTTTCTTAATTTGTGACACCTCATTTCCCCTCTGTTGTGTTGTCCTGTTTTCTTGAGATTTCCGTGATAATCTGTGTATATCACAAAACCGTTGTACTTTGCATAATTCTGGTAGTATCTCCTGGCATCTTCGAGTGTACCCAGAGGGCCAGAAGAGTCCTGAGGCACCCATGAGGGTGGGGGCGCGCCCCCTACCTCGTGGCCGCCTCGGAGACCCCCCTGACTTGTTCCAGACGCCAAAACCTCTTATATATAGAAACCCCCAGAACATAATCTAGATGGGGAGTTCCGCCGCTGCAAGCCTCTGTAGCCACCAAAAACCAATCGGGACCCTGTTCCGGCACCCTGCCGGAGGGGGGATCCCTCGCCGGTGGCCATCTTCATCATCCCGACGCTCTCCATGATGAGGAGGGAGTAGTTCACCCTCAGGGCTGAGGGTATGTACCAGTAGCTATGTGTTTGATCTCTCTCTCTCTCTCGTGCTCTTGATTCGGCACGATCTTGATGTATCACGAGCTTTGCTATTATAGTTGGATCTTATGATGTTTCTCCCCCTCTACTCTCTTGTAATGGATTGAGTTTTCCCTTTGAAGTTATCTTATCGGATTGAGTCTTTAAGGATTTGAGAACACTTGATGTATGTCTTGCATGTGCTTATCTGTGGTGACAATGGGATATTCACATGACCTACTTGATGTATGTTTTGGTGATCAACATGCGGGTTCAGTGACCTGGTGAACTTATGCATAGGGGTTGGCACACGTTTTCGTCTTGACTCTCGGTAGAAACTTTGGGGCACTCTTTGAAGTACTTTGTGTTGGTTGAATAGATGAATCTGAAATTGTGTGATGCATATCGTATAATCATACCCACGGATACTTGAGGTGACATTGGAGTATCTAGGTGACATTAGGGTTTTGGTTGATTTGTGTCTTAAGGTGTTATTCTAGTACAAACTCTACGATAGATTGAACGGAAAGATAGCTTCGTGTTATTTTACTACGGACTCTTGAATAGATCGATCAGAAAGGATAACTTTGAGGTGGTTTCGTACCCTACAATAATCTCTTCGTTTGTTCTCCGCTATTAGTGACTTTGGAGTGACTCTTTGTTGCATGTTGAGGGATAGTTATATGATCCAATTATGTTATTATTGTTGAGAGAACTTGCACTAGTGAAAGTATGAACCCTAGGCCTTGTTTCCTAGCATTGCAATACCGTTTACGCTCACTTTTATCATTAGTTACCTTGAAGTTTCTATATTTTCAGATTACAAAAACCTATACCTACCATCCATATTGCACTTGTATCACCATCTCTTCGCCGAACTAGTGCACCTATACAATTTACCATTGTATTGGGTGTGTTGGGGACACAAGAGACTCTTTGTTATTTGGTTGCAGGGTTGTTTTAGAGAGACCATCTTCATCCTACGCCTCCCACAGATTGATAAACATTAGGTCATCCACTTGAGGGAAATTTGCTATTGTCCTACAAACCTCTGCACTTGGAGGCCCAACAACGTCTACAAAAGAAGGTTGTGTAGTAGACATCAAGCAGTTTCTGGCGCCGTTGCCGGGGAGGTGAGTGCTTGAAGGTATATCTTTAGATCTTGCAATCGAATCTTTTAGTTTCTTGTTTTATCACTAGTTTAGTTTATAAAAGAAAACTACAAAAAATGGAATTAAGGGTGCCTCATATGCTTCATCTTTTTAATGTCTTTTGTGAAAATGATGGAAAGGAAAATTGTGCTCAGGTACTAGAAGAAGAATTACATAGAATGCTTGGCATAAAATATGTGAATGATGAGCACGATTGCAATGTTGTTAGTATGAATTGTTTGAATACCCATGATGCTAATGATATGCAAAGCCACATGCTTGGGGATGCTATGTTTGATGAAGATGATATGTTTAGTCCCCCAATTTTTGATGAGAATATTTATTATGATGAAAGCATGCCTCCTATTTATGATGATATTGATGGAAGTGGGTTTGGAAGAGTGTGAACTTTAGGAAGTAATGATCCCGCTATTTTGGAGGATGTTGAATATTATTGTGATAATTATGAAAGTGGATTTGGAGAGGTCATGACTTTATTTAGTGATGAATCCACTATTTCGGAAGAGGTTCCAATTGATTATGAGAACAAAGTTGCTATCTATGATGATTATTGTGATGACTTGTATGCTATTAAGAATAATGATAACCATGAAACTTTTCATCATGATTTTAATTTTCAATTGGATTATGCCTCACATGATAGTTATTTTGTTGAGTTTGCTCCCACTATTATTCCGAATGAGAAGAATTTTGCTTATGTGGAGAGTAGTAAATTTTCTATGCTTGTAGATCATGAAAAGAATGCTTTATGTGATGGTTATATTGTTGAATTCATTCATGATGCTACTGAAAATTATTATGAGGGAGGAACATATGCTTGTAGGAATTGCAATAATATCAAGTTTCCTCTCTATGTGCTTAAAGTTTTGAAGTTATGCTTGTTTTGCCTTCCTATGCTAGTTGATTATTGTTCTAATAAGTTGTTTGCTCACAAAATCCCTATGCATAGGAAGTGGGTTAGACTTAAATGTGCTATTAATATTCTTCATGATGCTCTCTTTATGTTTCAATTCTTTTCTTTTATGTGAGCATCATTGAAATCATCATGCCTAGCTAGGGGCGTTAAACAATAGCGCTTGTTGGGAGGCAACCCAATTTTATTCTTGTTCTTTGCTTTTTGCTCCTGTTTAGTAATAAATAATCTATCCAGCCTCTGGTTAGATGTGCTTTTATGTTTTAATTAGTGTTTTTGCCAAGTAGAACCAATAGGATCTTCTTGGGTGATAGTTGTTTGATCTTGTTGAAAAAGACAGAAACTTTGTGCTCACGGAAATAATTGTTAAAATTCACCAGAACGTGATAAAATTCTAATTCTTTTTGCAGAAGATCAATATACAAATTATCCAAGATTTCCCAGGTTTTCAGAATTTTTGGAGTTCCATAAGTATTCTAACAAATCTGATTACTACAGACTGTTCAGTTTTTGACAGATTCTGTTTTCTACGTGTTGTTTGCTTATTTTGATGAATCTATGAGTATTATCGGAGGGTATGAACCATAGAGAAGTTGGAATACAGTAGATATTACACCAATATGAATTTATAATGATTTCACAACAGTACCTAAGTGGTGGTTTTATTTTCTTATACTAACAGAGCTTACGAGTTTTCTGTTGAGTTTTGTGTTGTGAAGTTTTCAAGTTTTGGGTAAAGATTCGATGGACTATGGAATAAGGAATGGCAAGAGCCTAAGCTTGGGGATGCCCAAGGCACCCCAAGGTAATATTCAAGTACAACCAAGAGCCTAAGCTTAGGGATGCCCCGGATGGCATCCCCTCTTTCGTCTTCGTTCATCGGTAACTTTACTTGGAGCTATATTTTTATTCACCACATGATATGTGTTTTTGCTTGGAGGGTAATTTTATTTTATTTTGTTTTGCTTGCTGTTTGAATAATATACCAAGATCTGCTTAAATGTTAGAGAGTCTTCACATAGTTACATAATTATTCAACTACTCATTGATCTTCACTTATATCTTTTGGAGTAGTTTGTCATTTGCTCTAGTGCTTCACTTATATCTTTCTAGAGCATGGCGGTAGTTTTATTTTGAAGAAATTGTTGATCTCTCATGCTTCACTTATATTATTTTGAGAGTCTCTAGAACAGCATGGTAATTTGCTTTGGTTATAAAAGTAGTCCTAATATGATGGGCATTCAAGATGGGTATAATAAAAACTTTCATATAGAGTGCATTGAATACTATGAGAAGTTTGATATTTGATAATTGTTTTGAGATATAAAGATGGTGATATTAGAGTCGTGCTAGTTGAGTAATTGTGAAATTGATAAATACTTGTGTTGAGGTTTGCAAGTCCCGTAGCATGCACGTATGGTAACCGTTGTGTGACAAATTTGAAGCATGAGGTGTTTCTTTGATTGTCCTCCTTATGAGTGGCGGTCGGGGACGAGCGATGGTCTTTTCCTACCAATCTATCCCCCTAGGAGCATGCGCGTAGTGCTTGGTTTTGATGACTTGTATATTTTTGCAATAAGTATGTGAGTTCTTTATGACTAATGTTGAGACCATGGATTATACGCACTCTCACCCTTCCATCATTGCTAGCCTCTTCGGTACCGTGCATTGCCCTTTCTCACATCGAGAGTTGGTGCAAACTTCGCCGGTGCATCCAAACCCCGTGATATAATACGCTCTATCACACATAAGCCTCCTTATATCTTCCTCAAAACAGCCACCATACATACCTATTATGGCATTTCCATAGCCATTCCGAGATACATTGCCATGCAACTTTCCACCGTTCCGTTTATTATGACACGCTTCATCATTGTCATATTGCCTTGCATGATCATGTAGTTGACATCGTATTTGTGGCAAAGCCACCATGCATAATTTCATACATGTCACTCTTGTTTCATTGCCCATCCCGGTACACCACCAGAGGCATTCATATAGAGTCATACTTTGTTCTAGTATCGAGTTGTAATCTTTGAGTTGTAAATAAATAGAAGTGTGATGATCATCATTAATAGAGCATTGTCCTGAAAAAAAGAAAAAAAGAAAGGCCAAATATATAAAAAAGGAAGGCCAAATAAAAAAAAAGGGAAAAAAAGAAAAAGAAGAAGAAAAAAAAGGACAATGCTACTATCCTTTTCCACACTTGTGCTTCAAAGTAGCACCATGATCTTCATGATAGAGAGTCTCTTATATTGTCACTTCCATATACTAGTGGGAATTTTTTATTATAGAACTTGGCTTGTATATTCCAACAATGGGCTTCCTCAAATGCCCTAGGTCTTCATGAGCAAGCAAGTTGGATGCACACCCACTTAGTTTCTTTTGTTAAGCTTTCATACATTTATAGCTCTAGTGCATCCGTTGCATGGCAATCCCTACTCCTTGCATTGACATCAATTGATGGGCATCTCCATAGCCCGTTGATTAGTCGCGTCAATGTGAGACTTTCTCCTTTTTTTGTGTTCTCCACACAACCCCCATCATTATATTCTATTCCACCCATAGTGCTATGTCCATGGCTCACGCTCATGTATTGCGTGAAAGTGGAAAAAGTTTGAGAATACTAAAGTATGAAACAATTGCTTGGCTTATCATCGGGGTTGTGCATGATGGGAGCATTTTGTGTGACGAAAATGAAGCATGGCCAAACTATATGATTTTGTAGGGATGAGCTTTCTTTGGCTATGTTATTTTGAGAAGACATAATTGCTTGGTTAGTATGCTTGAAGTATTATTATTTTTATGTCAATATTAAACTTTTGTCTTGAATCTTATGGATCTGAATATTCATGCCACAATAAAGAAGATTACATTGATAAATATGTTAGGTAGCATTCCACATCAAAAATTCTATTTTTATCATTTACCTACTCGAGGACGAGCAGGAATTAAGCTTGGGGATGCTTGATACGTCTCCAACGTATCTATAATTTTTGATTGTTCCATGCTATTATATTATCCATCTAGGATGTTTTATATGCATTTATATGCTATTTTATATGATTTTTGGGACTAACCTATTAACCTAGAGCCTAGTGCTAGTTTTTGTTTTTTCCTTGTTTTTGAGTATCGCAGAAAAGGAAAACCAAACGGAGTCCAATTGACCTGAAAATCCACAGAGCTTCTTTTTGGACCAGAAGAAGCCCACGGAGTATCGGAGATGGGCCAGAAGAGTCCCGAGGCACCCACGAGGGTGCGGGGCGCGCCCTACTGATACGTCTCCAACGTATCTATAATTTTTTATTGTTCCATGCTATTATATTATCTGTTTTGGATGTTTAATGGGCTCTATTATGCACTTCTATATTATTTTTAAGACTAACCTATTAACTGGAGGCCCAGTGCAAATTGCTGTTTTTTTGCCTATTTCAGTGTTTCGCAGAAAAGGAATATCAAACGGAATCCAAACAGAATGAAACCTTCGGGAGAGTTATTTTTGGAACAAACGCAATCCAGGAGACTTGGAGTGGACGTCAAGGAAGCAACGAGGAAGCCACGAGGCAGGGAGGCGTGCCCAGGGGGGTAGGCACGCCCCCCACCCTCGTGGGCCCCTCGTGGCTCCACCGACCTACTTCTCTCGCCTATATATACTCATATACCCTGAAAACATCCGAGAGCACCACGAAACCCTATTTCCACCACCGCAACCTTCTGTACCCGTGAGATCCCATCTTGGGGCCTTTTCCGGTGCTTCGCCGGAGGGGGAATCAATCACGGAGGGCTTCTGCATCAACACCATAGCCTCTCCGATGATGTGTGAGTAGTTTACCACAGACCTTCGGGTCCATAGTTATTAGCTAGATGGCTTCTTCTCTCTCTTTGGATCTCAATACAAAGTTCTCGTCGATTCTCTTGGAGATCTATTCGATGTAATTCTTTTTTGCGGTGTGTTTGTCGAGATCCGATGAATTGTGGGTTTATGATCAAGTCTCTTCGAATATTTGGTTCTTCTCTAAATTCTTATATGTATGATTTGTTATCTTTGCAAGTCTCTTCGAATTATCAGTTTGGTTTGGCCTACTAGATTGATCTTTCTTGCAATGGGAGAAGTGCTTAGCTTTGGGTTCAATCTTGCGGTGTCCTTTCCCAGTGACAGCAGGGGCAGTAAGGCACGTATTGTATTGTTGCCATCGAGGATAAAAAGATGGGGTTTATATCATATTGCTTGAGTTTATCCCTCTACATCATGTCATCTTGCCTAATGCATTACTCTGTTCTTATGAACTTAATACTCTAGATGCATGCTGGATAGCGGTCGATGTGTGGAGTAATAGCAGATGCAGAATCGTTTTGGTCTACTTGTCGTGGACGCGATGCCTATATACATGATCATGCCTATATATATTAAAAGTTCTATCTGAAGTCAGAAAAGTAGTGTGCCGGCTCCCGAGTCCTCTCTTGTTGAAAGTCGCAGCTCAAAGAACCAACTGTCCGACTAGCAAGAGGCAAGGCAGAAAGGATGCCCACACGAAAAATGGCTAAGGAACAACGAACCTATATAGCAAAAAGACGGCCTCCAAACATGCCTGCCGGCTGTCAGAACAGCCGGCTGGCCGGCTTCCTCAACACTTAGCTTTAGTCCAGCAAAGCTAGAGTACTTCCCCCCCAATTGGCCAAGCACTCCTCCAGCTACAGATTGCAGAGCAACTGTCTGACTGGGGAGGCGGCAACCAAGGGAGGGCGGCAAAGGAAACAGCAGAAGGATAAAAAGCAAAGTACGAGGAAAAGCCAAATGCATGCATAAGTTATATATACATATAAAGCCCCCAATAGGCCGGCAATCAACATGGTTCGAATACACCCCCAGTGGGTGGAATTGTGTAGACTTAACAGAGTATTGTTCCAAAAGTAACAGGACAGAAAAACAAAATACGACAGACTAGACTAAGGCGCGGTGCGGAGGCCGAGCTGGTCGGTGAAGGCGGCCTTGCCGGCTGAAGGAGTGGCCGCCTAGCGGGTCTCGGCTTGGTCACCACCAGCGGTAGGCGACGCACTCGCGCGCGACGTGGTGCTGGAGACGCGGTCAGGCTGAGGCTGGTCGGCTGCTCCACCAGCCGGCTCGGCGTCTTCACCCTCATCCTCCTCCTCTTCACCCTCGTCGCTGGAGTCGATCTCCTCCGCCGAGTCTTCACCGTCTGCCGGGTTCAGCCCGAACCACTCCTCCGGCTGGGCGACACCGTTGTCGTCTACCTCGGGGGCGAAGACGCTGGTGTCGGTGTAGTCGGCGATCGCCGAAGCCCGCCGGATGATAGCCGGCCGCGCCGGCTCCAGCTCCGTGTCGGCTTGCTGCCGCCAGGTAGCCAGCTGATCCAGGCTCAGGCCGGGATACCAGGCCTTGACGAACTCCAGCGCCCGCCTGGCGCCGGAGCGAGCCGCCGAGGCCTTCCAGGCTTCGAAGCGGCCTACTGCCACCTCCAGCCAGTCGGCAGTCCGACTGGGGGTGCGAGGAACCACTTGGCCGGGCCAGAGGGCGGCCAAGACTTGTGCCCCGGCACGCTGAAGCCGGCGGAGCAGTCAGTGAGCCGGCTGGATGTGGGCCAGGATCGCCAAGAGCTGCTCCTCCAGCGAACGGCCGGCGGTTGGCGAAATCTCGAAGCCAGCCTGCCTCCGCGCCTGGCGGTGGGCCTCGATGGTCTGGTTGGCGGCGGTAGAATAGCCAGGGAATTATTCTGCGCAAGATAGAAGAAGAAAAGAAGAAAAGAGCACCAAGTCAGAAAACGAGCCAAAAGTGGCAGATGGCAAGAAAGGACGAAGAGGTAGGCGGCTTACCGTCAACCAGATCTTCGATCTGACCATAGCCAGAGATCAGAGTTTGCCTGGCCTCAGCCCAGCCAGCCGCCTCCGTCTCGTACTCGGCCTGGAGGGCGGCTTCGCGGTCCTGCACCGCCTTCAGAGCCGCCATGTGGCCTTCCTCCTGGTCGGCTAACTTCTTGGCCAGGCGGTCGCGTTCCTGCACCAAGGCGGCGAGCTCGGCATCCTTGGCACGAAGGGCAATCTGAGACTCCCCCAGCTGTGCCCTCAGACCGGCGTTGGCCGCTGCAGAGACGAAAGAAAAAGAAAGAACAGTAAGAGGAAGTCGTCAAGGAAGATCCGACCCAACTGCTCAGCAGTCGGCCCGAATCTTGGGGACTACACCCAGTGGGTGCGCTGACGCGCCCCCACATGAGATAAAGAACAAAGCATGTACCTCGGCTCTCAATAAGGTCGGTGGTCTTCTGGGTCAGCTCCCGAGCCTGGGAGTTGAAGGCGGCCGCACGAAGATTGTGGTAGTCCTGCAAGATAGACAGAAGATCGAAGTAAGAACAAGAATAGCAAAGACAAATCCACTAAGAAGTTCCAAGTCGCCTGCTCAGCAGCCGATTCGGAACTCGGGGGCTACACCCAGTGGGTGCACTGACACGCCCCCACGGAAGAAATCGAGATCAAGAAGAAATCAAGATCAAGAAGAAGCAAGATGGGAAGACTAACCCGGATGGCCGCCCGCGTCGCAAGGAACTCGTCGGTGAACTGCCTCAGCGCCGTAGCCTGGGCCTGAAGCCGGGTCCGGACGTCCTGCGCGGCCATGTTCATCACGGCTGTCCCTCCGCCTGGCGTCCACCCCGAGGTAGCGCTGGCCACCTCCACATCCCGGGCGGATGAGCTGGAGCCTGCGGTCGGCTGCGGCTCCGACGCGGCCTTCTGTGGCTCCGACGCAGCCTTCCCCGCACGACGGCTCGGCGGCATCCGGACCGCCATCTCAGTCCTCGCGGCCGGCTCGCCCCCCGCCGACTGCGCAGGCGGCAGATCAGGCCGGCCGCCTTGAGCCGCCCCAGTTGGCGGGGTCGGCACCGGCGCCCTCTCCAGGACGACGACGTTGTCGTCCCTGTCCAGTCCTGGCTAGTCGCCGCTGGCCCCTTCTGGCGAGGGCTCCATGTCCCCAGGCGCTACGATGCGCAGCGGGGTGACCATCAAGATCTCCTCCGCCGCCGCCGCGGCTGCAGCCTCCGCTTGGGCCTTGGCTGCGGCGTCGGCGAGCGCCTTCGCCGCCTCTTCATCCTGCGCCGCCTGGGCGGCGGCCGCCTTCCGTGCCTCCGCCTCTCGCACCTCCCGTTCCTCCCGCGCCTCCCGCGCTTTCCGTTCTGTCGCTTCCTGAAGGTCGGCACGGGGGTCCACGCGGCGAGTGGTGCTCCCAGACCCCCTCGGCGACTCGACGACGGAGGCGGCAGCCGCCTGCTCAAGCGACAACGGAGCTCTGATCGTTTGGAGAAAAAGACAAGGGTTCAGGAACCACCAGAGAAAAGAAAGAAAAAGAGTATACAAAAAAAAATTCGAACTTACGCCGACATGGTCTGCGGTTGCTTCACCGTCTTGCGGAAGCGAGCCACCTTCGCGGCCGCCTCCTCCCGCCTGGTTGCTGCCGCCCCGCCCCTGGGTTTCTTCGTCCGACTGCCGAACAAACCCTGGGCGGCGCGACGCTTCTGCCCTCCGCCCCGAGCAGGCAGTGCAGCGGAGGAACCCGCGCCGCGTCCAGATGCCGGCCGGCGGCGCGGGGCGACTTCGGCCTCATCGTCGTCCGGCCAGTCGTCGAAGGTGACTCCGTGCCCGGAGCCGCCTGCTTCGCCGCCGGCTTGGCCACCACCCGGCTCGATGTTGTCGTCCATAGCGGCCGCCCCCAGGTCGGGGTCCTCCAGATCGTGTTCCGTCCGGTCGGGGACGAATCGACGCTCCGTGTCTGACCCGCCGGCCGGCCGAAGAAGAGGGCTCTGTCGAAAAACAAGCCGACTAAGTTAGAGTCGGCCAAGAGGAACTCGGCAACAAAGTTAAGAGAAAAAGAAGAAACAAGGAGAGCATACCGTGGGCGGTGGATTGACTCGGCTGTATGGCTCCTTGCCAAACTGCCACTCTTCGGAGAGTTTGCAGTTCGCGAGGTAGTTCACCATATAGGCGACCTCCTCGTGCGGCATGTCCTTGGTGCACATCCGTCTTGGATCGAGCTGGCCGCTCATCTGACAGATCAGATGAGGACGGCTCTGGAGCGGAAGAACCCAGCGCGTGACGAAGGCGGCCAGAAGGTCGGGCCCCGTCAGGCCCTCCGACTGGGTCATCACTCGCACTCGGGCGACGGCTGCGGACCCAGCCGGCGTCAGAGTCACGGCCCGGAATGACCACTGGGGCCGCCTGCCCGCCAGTGGGCCGGCTACGTAAGCCGACAGGTTGATGTAGTTGCCCCGTGGGGCGATGTTCCGCACGTAGAAGTACGACTTTTGCCACTTCTTCACCGATTGGATCAGCGTGATGACGGGGAAGGGGTTGTCGGCGACCGACCTCCGCGACGCGATGAAGGCGCCAGTCTGAGCCGGCACGCCCTACATGCGCGTGCCCAGCTTAGACTGGAAGAACTCCCCCCAGAGCTCGAGGGTAGGGAGGACGCCGAGGTAGCCTTCGCACAGGGTGACGAAGGCTGACAGCAGCACCACCGCGTTTGGGGTGAGGTGGTGCGGCTGGAGCTGGTAGAAATCGAGCCAGGAGCGGAAGAAGGCGCTCACTGGCAGGACGATGCCGCGCAAGAAATGCGAGCGGAAGACCACCCGCTCACCCTCCCGCGGCTCCGGCGTAATTTCCTTCGCCGGCGCAAGACGGACCTCCAGCTTGTCCGCGCCGGGCAGCCGTCGTGTATTGCGGAGGAACTCGACGTGATCCTCGTGGACGTTGGAGCCGTCCCAATCCCCGCCATACTGCTCCGTGGCGGGAGGCATGGCGAAAACGAGCGCGGCGGCGGAGGAACGTGTGGTGGAAGAGCGCGGCGGCAAGGCGCTGTTGCAAGAAACGGCAAACGAAAGAAGATGGTGGAAGGAGGAGGAGCGTGCGAGAGCCTGCCGCCCTCCATCTCCCCCTACTTATAGCTTCGCGAGGCAAGGCCGGGGAGGCCGGACGTGGGGGGAGACGTGGGATTAACTGCACCCATTCCCCCCACGCCCCGCGATTATTACGCCCTAAAGGCGAGCCGAAACTGCCGCAAGGAGACGTGCGGGCGGTTTCGGGATGCAGAGAATCCGCGCCTGGGCCCGGGCGTGGACGTGGCGGGCCCCCGCCCTGCGGCGACGTCCCGTCGCGCACGTGGGCTGGCAGGCTTTCCGGCCAAGAGGGGCCACGTGGTTCGCAGACGGCAAGTGGCCGGCCCGCGGCCTGGTGCACGCACTGGCGAGCTCCCGCCCTCTGACTCCGGAGTTTTCGACCAAGGCGGCACGCCTAACCAAAGCCGGCTCCCAGCTGCCGGCTTGTCAAGATAGGAAGCTGATCGAGCTTCTCAACTCCTACCCAACCTCGAAGCCCAATCAGCTTTGGGGACTACTGTCGGAGTAAATGGCCACTGGTAGCCTAACCGACTGCCCCTGGTTCTTCTGAAAAATTATCAGGCCTTTGGGCCTCCAAGCACTCCAAGCATTGGGCCACCTCCCCTGGCCGGCTACCCCCGAAGCTGACTCACGGGAGGCGGCCCAGCCTCAGCAACCTCCCCCCAGGATATCCGCGGGGTGGCCGACTCCAGGAAGCCGGCCTCGAAGAGCGCTGACTCCAAGAAGCCGGCCGAGACCACAACCACCAAAGCTACACCCACATAACGGTGACAAGACGGGGTGTGGCCACAGTGCGGCCCACTACCCCCGAAGCCTGAGGCAGGCATGGCCACAGGAGACCGTACGGGACGGCCGTATCCCGTTCGGCTCGGCACTGTAGCCATGCTAGCCTCAACGTCATCCACGACAGACTCCCGTACGGCCCACGGGCGGCGGGTCCCCTCGGCCAGAGAGAAGCGCGGAGGCGGCCCGGCCTCCCCCAGTCGGCCAAGGGCATAGCCGGCCCCCAGAAGCCGGCTACCCCCTCCCTCGAAGCATGCGCCCCATTAAGGAGACAAGACGAGGTAAGGCTACAGTGAGGACCCTTGAGGCGGCCCACTATAGCCACGATTACCTCAACAACGCCCTCGTCATCAGGGGCGAGGCTACAGTAAGCAGCCGCCGACAAGATCCTAGGCGGTGGGGCCGGCCTGTCGACCAAGAGGCCGGCAGCCGGCAGGACCCACTAGTCGGCGGGCCCCAACAACCGGCGGAGAAGCCGGCGAGCGTAGACACTGATGGCTGGGACCAGAGCCCAGCCGGATTACAATTGTACCCCCGGGGAGTAGGCCTATATAAACCCCCCGGAGCACCCATGCAAAGGGTTGGCTTCTGAGCATAGCACACACACCATAGAGAGAGAGAAGTGAGAGCTAGCCTTGTTCTTCTTCTCCCTTGAACCCAACAGCTCTAGGAGCGATTGTGGCTACTTTTACTGATCTAGTGATCATGCGGAGACCCCGCAGAGCAGGACTAGGGGTGTTATCTCCTCGGAGAGCCCCGAACCTGGGTAAGATCTGCCGGCGTGCATGTCTTCGCCTCATCCCGTTTCCAGGCACCGGCGACGTCTTATTGGCACCCACAATGATAAGCCACCCGTTGGCATATGTCGCACCAACCACCCGACAGGTCCATATATGGTCTTAAACAAGCCTCACGTCAGTGGTATATTCTTTTTGATAATGGAATCACGTCATATGGTTTTTCAATGACGGAAGGTGACCATTGTATCTATTTTAAGATAATGGGAAATAAATTTGTATTGTTATCTCTTTAGGTTGATGATATTCTGATTGCTTCAAATGATAAATCTACACTGATGGAAGTTAAAACCTAGTTATCCTCTAAATTTGACATGAAGGATATGGGGGAAGCTTCCTATGTTCTGGGATTGGAAATACGTAGAGATAGAAGGAAGAGAATGTTGGGTTTGTCTCAAAAGGCATATCTCAATAATGTACTTCAGAGATTCTCTATGGGAAATTGCAAGCCTGTTAAAGTACCTTTCTTAGGGGAACTAAACTTAGTGAGGAAATGTGTGCTAAAACTCCCGAGGAAAGAAAACAAATGAGCAATATTCCTTATTCATCTGCATTGGGTTCTTTAATGTATGCTATGCTATTTACAAGACCTGATATATGCCATGCCGTGGGTTTGTTGAGTAGATATCAAATGAATCCTGGACCTGAGCATTGGAAACAGATTAGGAACACTTTGCGTTATGTCAAGGGAACTATGGACTATTTTCTGTGTTTTAATGGACACAATCTTCAGCTGCAGGGGTTTACTGATGCTGATTGGCAAGGGGATCTTGATGACCGGAAATCAACTTCTAGTTATATGTTTACACTAGCAGGAGGAGCTATTTCCTGGAGTAGCAAGAAGCAAGATTCTGTAGCACTTTCATCTATGGCGGCTAAATATATTGCTGCGTCGGAAGCTGTGAAAGAAGGTGTATGGTTAAAGGAGTTTCTTGCGTCTCTCGTGGTGGTGGAAAGCGCTTCATATCCTGTTACTATTTTCTGTGATAACCAGGCGGCAATCAAGGTCTCAAAGGATCCAAAGTTTCATAGCAAAACCAAACATATTGAGGGAAGGTATCACTACATTCGTGATGTCGTTAATAGATTAAAAACAGTTCGTTTAGATTATTTACCTAGTGTGGACATGGTTGCTGATCCACTTACTAAACCTCTTAGTCAGGAAGTATTTTGTAAACATGTTTGCAACATGGGTCTTCGTTTCTGGAATTAGAATGTTTTAGCCAAGTGGGAGATGTAGGAAATACTTATGTGTGGCTTGCAACATTTTATCTATACTACATAGTTCCTGGAATATGTTTACCTCGATATGGAATTTACCGATGCACTTGAATATTGCTTGGAATACATGAATGGAATATAGTTCATGGAAGCCGGTACGTATATGCTGGAAACAATATTTATTAATGCTAGAATATTTATTATACTAATGTATATTTTGCCCGGGCACAACATATTATGGAATGCCAGGTTGTTCATGGGATTGTCTCCATGAATTGGTAAAGCCTGTGAATTTGAATTGTAATTCAAATTCAGCGTGCGACTCACACGTACGTGCTTATGGGACAGTTTGCAGATGAAACTCCTTGATGGTTACTAATGATCATGGTTGGTTAAGTTAACCTGGAGTCTTCGTTTAAACAGATTTTATCTGGACATTTATCTGCAGTTTATACAGTTTAAAATTAACTGGAATAGCACTATGTAAAGGTCCCTAACCCCTAGCCTCAATTGATCATTGTGAGCGGAACCATGGAAAAGGATCGAGGAATAGGGGTTAGACCGTGTGTGTATATTTCTTACATGTTCCATGTACAAGTCCATGTTACCACTATCTTGGATTTGCAGGCCTTGTGCTCCTTGCATCCCCCTCTGCATTTTTGACACGGCGAATGGTTGATCAAATAAGAGGAATCGACCTTGATGTTGTACCGGAGGACAGATACTTACAAGGTTATACGGGTGTGCAGGATGTGTACCAGATCCCGTAGCGCCGTCATGCTTCGCTAAAAAATGGATTTGCTTGTTTCAGATGATATCTCCAGAAGAAATAAGAGTTAAAGTCAGAGTTGCATAGGCGTGTAAGCTAAGAGAGCAGTGAAAGGATATCCAAACATCGTCAGAACAGTGCACAAGGGAGTGATGTGTGGATATCTAGTTCGGGCCGGCGTTTGGGCATGCTCGCCTAGCTAGAGTGCGGGTCACTTCAGAGCCGTTGAGGGTGATGCACTGGCGTTTGCTGGCCACGCACGGATGCAGATCTTGAGTGGCAGCGGAGCGCTACGATGCGGTGGACGAGACCGTTGGTGAAGCCCCAACGGCCTCGGGGGGCGGAGGTGCGACGATGTGCTCGGTGAAGTAGCCCCGGTGAGCTGGGAGATGGCGTCGGTGAAGCGCACCTGATGCGGTGGAACTCGGTGTCTGTGAGGCACATCGGTTGTGGCGGCCGACGTTGTCGGTGGACCACCCGGTGCGGTGGACGAGGGCGTAGATGAGGTAGCTCCGGTGCGGTGGTGAAGCGCGACCGTCGTCTTCGTCGTCGTCGTCCGGCACAGAGGTGGGGAACGGTGGGGAAAGAGACGAGACGAGGGGCGATTCGAGGGTTGGCGGCGAATTAGGGATTTGGGCAATCTGGGCGCGGAAGGGGACGGTGGAGAAGAGAGATTTTGCAGGGCTGGAATTGGGGCCGCCAGATATTTCAATCCAAAACGTGGAAGCGCGAACTTATATTGTCGTCGTCCTTTTTTTGGGGGGGAGGGGGGGTGGGTGGCTGGGTGCTACGCGTCCATCCGACACACGCGACCACCCCGACAGGACTATGCTTCTTTGCCTTAAGGCACCTGCCTTTGTGTCCATGACATGTGGGCCCAACAGGTGGCTGGCCCACATGTCAGTGACCCAAAGGCAGTTGCCTTTAAGGCACTGAAGCAGCGTCCACCCCGACACGACCCTGGTCTACCTGGTGCGCCTACATTTGAGAATGCAAACGAATCTTCTTTCATTTGCAAACGAATCTGTATGTTTTACCATGCCCGTGTTTTCCTTGCAATAATTAGTCATTCGAAATGAGATACTCCATCCGTTCACTTTTGTAAGTCATTTCAGACAACTTAAAATGAATTGTTTTGCACATTGTCTGAAATGTCTTCAAGGTCTTATAAAAGTGAACAGAGGGAGTACTATAAATTAATTAATGAGGAGTTATTTGAAAAAAAATCGAAACGGTACCCACGCTAACGTGGATTAGAGTGTGTGTCACATAATTAGTTATTTGAATTAGAGTGTGTGTCACGTAGTTAGTTATTTGAATTAGAGTGTGTGTCACGTAGCAATCTCCAATTCTAACGTGGATTTCGCATTTCACTATATCCACGCTACTTTTTTAATACAAATTCATATGTATATGATGAACACCATGGTAGTGAGAAAACTTTTGGATGGATTCAAACATATGACCTACAAAATAGCACAACAAACTGAGTCAATGTCAACTTTTCGAAACTTAGTATGGCACGAATTCGAAATAATTACCCGTATGCCTGGTCCTCGGTTCAAATCTTACAATGTACACCGAATTGAAACATCGATATAAGTCTCGTACTATGTACATTCAAATGTTGTTTTAGCCCCCCCCCGCACAAACGCTACATACTTCCTGTATCGGTCAATCTTCCTCTCCTAACCACCTTAGGAAGCTATCAGTTTCCAACACACGTTCATTCTTTCTCTCCATGTTTTGATCTCTAAGTCTCTCAACTACACAACCCCTTTTTCCACTCTGTTACCAAATGTATTTACCTCACACACCCGCCATTGCAGCCCATGCCGAGCTCTCTCTCTCTCCCCCTCTCCCTCTCACCCTCTCGCGCTAAATACATGCATTGCCTATCTAGCCCCCCAACCTCTCGTGCGCACGCACGCACGTTGTATATCTAGGTCACTCCCTCGAGACTGTCTCACTCTTTCTTCCGCACGGCGGGCCACACTCGCTCAATCTCGCTCTCTTTATCTGAGTCTCGTTTAACCTCGTTTTCTTTCACACACAAATGATATATCTCCCTGTTCGGGCCTCGATCAACACACTCTATACTCTCTCACGCAGATTGTCTATCTAGGTCAGTCCATCCAAGCCGCCGCCACTCTTTCGACCTCATGGTGGGCCACGCTCACTCAATGTCTCTCTCTCTCTCTCTCTCTCTCTCTCCGTATGTCTTGATTGACCTCGCTCTTTCTCGGACAAAAATGGTATATCACCATGTTTGAGCCCAATTCGACCTATTCACATTGTATACTCTCTCACGCACATCGTCTATCTAGGTCACTCTCTCCAACCCGTCTCACTCTTTCGATCGCAAAGCGACCCTATGTGATCGGTTGACCTTGCTTCCTCCCACGCACAAAATATATCTACACGTCTATGACTGGATCATCTCTCAAGCTCTATCTTACAACCCTCACCCTTGCCAAAAAGCTCAATCGGACAATATCTCTCCAGAGCATATATATTTGTTCAATGAATGTTGGACCACACTCACTTTGTCTCTCTATCTATATGTCTCTCGATTGACCTCGCTTTATCACACCGTATCTTCCACGCGTTGAAGCTACTACCTCTCCATCCCTCGCAAAGCCGGAGCTATTTACATTGCGAGGGGCACTCCAACCTTGGATTAATTTGTGTAGGCATTTATTCTGGTCGGTTTAGATTATATTTTCGTAGCATTCGGCCCACAACTACTCCAAACACCGTTGCAACCCACGCAACTCCCCTAGTTGATTTCCCTCTGGCTCGGTCATCGCTCTCCCGCACGTCCTTTCTCGCCTTTAACGTCGCACCATGGTATTATTGAAAAAACTATGTTGTTCTCTTTAATTATTATAAATAAGCTACAAAACTACACACCAATAGTCCACTTGGAATGGAACAAATTTTGACCCACAAATTAAAGTGCTACAAACTACACACCGAGGGGCCCACATGTCATGAAACAAATTTGGACCCATATACAAATTAAAAATAATGGACGAGGATCGAACATGCGACCGGGCCTTCAGGCCGCACGTCAATAGGCAACATACGTAGAATAGCAATGTTTGTTGTACCCCCTTTGTTCACATAATGTTTTTATATTACCACAGCCTAATTAATGGATAACATGTAATATTATTTTTAGTACTATTCGCCTTCACTTACTGGTGGGTTCCATGTGTGCTCTCTCTCTCTCCTCCCCTTCTGCGTTTAGACGCACGGGCAAACAGGAAGAACTCACGGGCGATGTTGCCGTTGACCATATCTGGACGCGTTCACAAGTCACGGCGCCAGTTTCACGTACTAGCAACACTAGTCAGTGTGTACGTGCAATGCACGTTAATTTGGAAGTATATTAAGTGCATGCGGATATTAACTACTAGGATATTATTTGCGTGTTGTCATGTGATTAGCACTATTTTTGGCATGAAATTAATTGCACGGTAAACGTGTTGAGCGCCCGACATTGAAGCAGTCTAGGTCGTTGGATGACAAAGAATGCATGTGGCTTGATGACGTTTTATATTTAATTTGATACGGCTCTAGCAGAACATTCAATCGATCAGACCATACATTTCGTTCAGTCTGACTCCGACTTTAAATTATACGACGATCGATATAAAATAAACGGAAATGATAAACGTTCAGATTTTAAGCATGGCAATCCGAACGTTTTTCATGGCAAATTTAGATTACGTGGCGGCGGCGGGGGCGTCTCGCGGTGGGAAGCGGCTCCTCTGCCGTGCTCTGTGTGTCATCGGGCCACTGACCGACGGCGACGGTGGCGTATTGCGCCGTTGTTGGCGTACTCCTGGACGTTGGCCTAGCTTCAAGGAAGGCCAAAATGTTCTGGACTTCGGAGCGAGTCAACTGGCGGGAGGAGGCGACTGGCGTTGGTGCAAGGAAGCGGTCGACGGCGGCCATCCATGCCGCTGAGGGGGGCACTGGCACCCGCGCGGGGACAGGAGCTGTCAACGGCGCGGCGGAGACATTCGTGTGCACGGGCACCGGCACGGGCGCGCACGTCAGTGCACGCGCAGGCGCATGCGCTGGCAGGTGCACGGGCACAGGCACGGGCGTGCGCGTCAGTGCACGCGCAGGCGCATGCACTGGCAGGTGCACGGGCGCGTGAAAGCCGGCGGGGACCTCGTGGAACCCCGTGGGATCAAGCTCGGCGACAATGTGCGGCTCCCAGCCCATCAATGCCACGGGGATCGGCGCAGGCGTAGTCGGGGCGACGGGAGCCGGAACGGGAGCGGGGACAGGCGTGGTGTCTTCTCGCAAGGCCAGTTCAAGCTCGTCCCAAAGCGCCTTATGTTCTTGAGACTCCGGCTGGGTGTCTTCCTCAGGAAACTGGAACACTAAGGGCAGACCATCGTGATGCGGCATGGTGTACGTTTAGGTCAGGCTAGTTGGAGGTAGACGACAGGAGAATCGGAGAGGAAGAGAGAGGATTGTAGTGATACCGGGTAGTGCGGGGTTGATTTTAAACTGCGGCGCCGGCGACATTAAAAGTGGGAGCAGTTGGGACGACGGTGGGCGGCGGAGCCTGGTCAAAGGGCTCGCCTCCCGGTGAGCCTGCACAACGGTCTGCTCGCACGCCTCCCTGACAGCCGGCGCAGCGGTCTGCTCGCACGCCTCCCATCGACTCACACGCTTGCTCGGACGGCACCTGCCGACAACTTTCTGGGTGATCTTGCATGTGATTTTAGTGTGCCAAATGACGGTTCTAAATTCCTCTTTTGACCAAAACATGCGAGAGGTTGACACTGATTTCTTATAGATTACTTTCAACTATTCCCTCTGTCCCAAATTTCTTGTCTTAGATTTGTCTAGATACGGATGTATCTAATACTAAAATGTGACTTGATACATCCGTATCTAGACAAATCTAAGACAAGAATTTTGGGACAGAGGGAGTACTTTATGAACATCAATGCTACCTTTTAAGAGGGTATATTTGCCTCAGTAACTTGTGTTATGGATATTGCATGTAATCCCTCTGCTCTCATGCCTTTGAAGACATGTTCTAGTGTCTTTGTTCACTCATTTCTGTGCGTATATGTAGTCATATATGGAGTATAATATCGAAAATCATCTTATATTTCTGAACGGAGGTAGTAATAAAATATGGTTTCTGTTTGAATTAGAACCAGGTCCGCGGTGGAGATGAAGTTCTCAAAGTCATGCCATGTGAACTGGAAGACCTGATGATGAGTTCTACTGCTAAACTATCCAGCTGCTGTGTCCTTGTCGCCACGTGTCCTGAACTAGTGTTTTCCTGTAGCATTGTTGTCAGGCGTGTTCTCGAGGCTGTACTTGACCACAACAATTTCCTGGCTGTGCCTTCGATTACAAAGGGTGTGGTTCTTGTAAAGCTTCCCAACAAATCTGATGCGACCTGTCTTCATCATCATGTTTATGAGTGGAAAGACCACTCTGTTAGGTTCTCCAAGGTTGACAAGATGGTGATGGTGCATGTAGACATCTCACACGAAGTCCATGGCCTAGTCAGTTATGCGGGGTTCATCCCGTAGGTCGGTGGCAAGAAATAGTCTGCAGAGTTTAGTTAGTGCAACTTTGCTTGTTTGTAGTAAGTACTATTGTTCAGTACTTGATTTGTGTTTGTGAACCCTGTATTGTTTATTAGTACTACCGCTTTTGGTGTGTGAACGGTCTATGTTAATGTCTATGTTAATGTCTGTCCACTCAATTCTGTCTGTATATTTTGAAGTATCCAGATCATATTTTTTGTGAGGACGGTTTATCAATTATGGTTACACTCCAATATCTGTATGCATTGCAGGGTTTATCGCACCCACCAGGATTTCCAGTCCCATGGATGTTCGGTCCATACGATTTGTCACGACCTTTGGACTGTCCTGGTTGTGGGAGTAGGCGGGGCCCCTGCATGCCACGCGTAGTTGGACAATCAATCTTCTGTTTAGTACTTCAACATAGTGATTTCCTGGTAAGGATTCACTCGTGTCACATCAAGTAAATCTTATTGATTTACTCTCTAAATCTTATTGATTTAATGTCATGTTTTCTTTCTTTTCCTGCAATTTTACGATGTAGGTTTTGCCATGTGACATTCATCACAGAATAAACCGTTTGGTTTGCTCTACGATGGCTATTTTTGCAGGTTTCACTTCTTATGTCATGTCAGTAACGAAGGCACTGTCCATCACTTATATTACTGGAAAAAATCGGATCAGTCTGTTGTCTGAGTACAAGCTGAATCCCTATGATGAACTGCAGTTTGGTTTAACAAAAACGCCACAATTAGTCCTTCTCGCGTTTAAAAGAAATGAAGAAAAAAACTGGATCACGGTCACGGATCCTAGTCAAGTTAGAAAGCTGATCATAGCAGACCAAACACGATCGCCGCTGTCTCGCACAGATCGAGCACCGGCAGTTGCTCTAGCACCGACAGCGGCAGCAGCTCAGTCTGATCCAGCTGAGGATTGGGCACCGACCGCGTCAGCGGATCAGTCTGATCTACCGGAGGATCGGGCATCGACACTGGCACCTGCTCCGACACTGGCACTAGCTCCACAAGGAGCACCACCTCTGGCAGCAGCAGCGGCTTCGGCACCTGCACCAACACTTGCACTTGCATCTGCTCCGACCCGTGCAGTTGCACCGGCAACAGACTGGGCTGCAGTTCGCACTTCATATACCGAAGTCCTTACAAAAACCGACATGTCCACCTTCTTGGTAAGCATTGGCCGCCCAAGTGCTTCGTTCTTTTTTCTTTCCATGTTATTTCACATGATTCACTGTGTTGATCTAACTGTTTGGGTATGTCTTCTTGTTTGCAAACAGAGAATTCCTAGAGCAACGAGGGAGTCGTTCAACAATCCGGGCGACCGCGGCCAAGTTTCTCTTACCATGCGCAGCCTTGGTGTGAATGAACCTGCTCAATATACCGTAAGTACAAAGGATGGTCGCATGATGATTGATGCTAAAGGATGGTCAAGGTTCAAATCTAAATCATATCTTGCGGTAGGGGATGATGTCAAAATCGAACTTTCTCGGCAAGGAGAGCTGGTCCAAATCAACTTTGAAATTCTTCAGTAGCAGCACACAACTGCCGAACTGATCTATCCTCCGAGAGATTTTGATGTAATAATCTGGCATGGTGAAACAAGTGTCCTGTTTGTATAAGTAGTACGAAAGTATTATTTATCACATGGTATATCGTTGATAGAATTGCAACTCTGATTGCTGGTTAGGAACTGTCGTTCGATTTCATTCCAACAGCTGCCGTGCTTTATTCAATTTTGTGTATTCGCCTTGCGGCAGCATCTAAAACCAGCGCCGTACCGATCGCTTGCAATATGAAAAGCGCTGAGGTAGAACACATGGGCCCCCAAACATGCAGGGTCGGCCTGCGGCCCAATGTCCAGAACCGTGAGCCTATCTGAGTATTATATTCTCAGCTGAACCCCCATAAAAAAGCTGAACCCCCATAATGCCCGTGCGTTGCAGAGGGGGTATATTTCTCGGCAAGGTGAGCCTGTGATATAAAAGATTTGTATATTTCTTTACAGAGGGAGTATCTCTCTGTCAAAAAATATATTTATGTGTAACTAGTTACTCCTGTCTTTCTACTTTGTTTCGCTGATATGTGGGGCAACCAGCAACGGGGTCCACGTGCCATATGCACAAATTAGAGTGCACAACTTCATGGTAGACACACCCCGGTCGTAGCGCCGCAGTAATGCCCAATGAGCCGTCAAATCACAACCCCCCTTTCCAGCTTTAGCAGTAAGCTGGACGGACAAAGCGACAATATTTCACTGGGCCTGAATCCCCTTCTCCCTCGTCTGCTTGTTCAGAGAAAACCCCCCTCTCGGCGATTGCATAGGGTTTTCTCATGGAGAACCAAGTACGAATTCTTCACCCATCCCCGATAAATCCAAGTCCCTTGGTCGCAGGTAATCCTAGGATGGCAGCCGCTGCCGTTGATGCATTTTTCTTCCTACTGAATCTAGTGTGTTTCATTTGCAGTGCCCAAAGTGCGAGTACCCTACAGGTTTCTGCGCCCTCGGTGAGACGCCACACTTGTTCCTTCTCATCCTAACACAGAATTTTGAAACGCGCACAGTATGTTCCTAGAATCCTCTTTTCTATCCAGGAGGGTGGGGTTTTTTGAACATGCTGTGTTCTCATATTATTTTTCCTGCAGTGTATTATTTGCTCTGCCAGAACACATGTACTCAAGATGCTCGGCCTTGCCATAACTGAATACACTAGTTTAATGGTCACAGTGAAGACAAGCCATGGATATAAGTTCCGAGTTGGGTTCATGAACCAAGAAGATCACTGCTTTTTCTATGGCCGAACTTGGATAAACTTTCTCAAGTGTTACAGACTGAAAGTTGGCGCACGAATGTTGATGGAAATAGCAGAACCTGGTCTCATCTTCACTGCGATCTTCCACCCCGACGTCGTTCCAATTGTTCATCCATGTTAGTTTTGTATCTGGTTCTTGCTTGTTGCCTCGATTACTTCTTAATCCACCTATTCTGTCTAACTAATCACAATTTAACTTTAGAAGTAGCAACGAATCTCTCACGAAGATGCTACTTCTAACTAATATTTTCTTATAATTGGTGGCACGTGTAGGTTTTTTCAGAGTTAAGCAGTCTGCTCGTTTGTTACTCTGTAATAACTCGGCTGTTACTAATGGCACTGAAGTTGACTGGATCGACATCCACAAGTTCCTACACTTTATTGATTGTCTTGAGGTCCTTGTGGGGAGTTTCAATGGTGGAAGGCCACGTGGGATATGTGTGCCACTGCTGCACTCGTTGAACAGGTCCAACTGTGTCGAGAAACTTATGGTACGAGCTGTTTTCTGTTATATATGTTGTTCATAAACTATTGCTTATACACAGTTTTACATCTGTGATCTTCTTGAAACAGGAACTGCCGAGTTCTATTGTTCCTATACAGATGCTTGACCATGGTCGGGTCAGACTTGCGCTTGGTCACAACATGATGTTTATGTCGACCTACTCAATTCCCCTTGGAGGTGAAAAGATACTTATTCATGGGTGGTCTCAAATAATGAAGGCCCGTCCATCTTGGAGAATAGGACAGAAGATTATGTTCATGCTTTTCCATGGCTCTAAAGCGAATATCATGTTTACTGACCACGTTGCGTTCAGCTTTGGTTGTTAAGTGCCCCTGCTGGTTTCAGTTAAGGTTGTTAAGTACTCCTGCTGCTTTTACAGTCTGTCGTGTTTCTTCAGTCCTGTCTTCCTCCAGCCACCAAAACCAAACCAGCGCCGGCGGGGCCGCCTGCTTCCGCCTCCCACGGCTGGCTGCGCCTCAGCGCACGCATCGCCGCCCCACCGTCTCCTAAATCGTTAACGCCGACGTCCTCCGCGCGCTTTGGTCCGCTCGCCGCGGCGCCGCCCTCTCGCGTTGTCAACATGGTCAACAAACAACAGTAATCGGCAGAAGTACATGGAGAGGATGACAGTAGGGGCCCACCACGTCAGCGTATGGAAAAATAAAATGCTTCATCCTAGTGTTTTCTTGACATCTGGGACCCACGACATTGTGAGCGTATATAGTCAATAGACAAGAGAACAATACAAGATCGGCTGACACCTGGGACGTAGCTACTCGAGCAGTATTTTTTGTTTGATATTGTTGAGACGGAGCAGGGTTTGAACTGGGCTGTGGTCCATCTAGCCCAGGCTTGTATTTTATGTTCACCATGTGACCAGCCCAGCTATTTTTTCTTTGTGAAAATGAGCCCAGTTTATTTTTTCTGAAGAATACCCAATCCAGGCCTACTTATTTTTTCTACGCCCTGATGGGCTGCAACTCTTTGAAGACGCCTGCAAATCTTGAAAGTAATATGAAATAGGTTGTAAATATAAAAACAGATGACAAATTGACAATTACTTTATAATTTCTGAATTTTTTCACATTTTCAGATTCCTATTTCACTGGGCATTAACCTAATTTAAATATATCTTCAAAGTACTTTAAATCTGGCTCGACATTTCGGTATTAAAAATAGTTTGGAACCCACAGAAATATGCGAAATTGGCCCTGGCCAACCAAAAAAAAGACTGCAATAAATTGCATAAGAAGTTGCCATGAGCTATATATAAATTATTAAAAAAAAGAGGGAGTGGTCTGACTTGTGGGCCTGTTTAGTTGACGCATATGCAAGATTCTTTTAGTTATTATATACGTCAACAAACGATTCTAGCAGACGTAACCATTGGATGTCAATCCAACGGCCGTCGTGTTTCTTCAATCTCTGATCTTCTTGCTCCAGCCGCCAAAGCAGCGCCGGCGGGACCGCCTACTCCCGCCTCCCATGGCCGGCTGTGCTGCCGCGCAAGCCTCAGCGCCCCCTACTACTCCCACCGCTGGCCAGGGCATCCCTCTACTCACCCACACCCCCTGTTATTCTGCGGCGACGGCAGCCTCACACCGCAGCCGAACCGGTGAACCCTCGTACTCCTCTCCGCGCGGGCTTCCACTGCCGCGTCTTCCCCGGCTCCGCGTCGTCCCCTTCCTAGGCCTCGCCGTCGTCCACTGCCGTGGGGCTCTCAGCGCGGCGTGGTCAATGTGGTCAACGACCGACTTCCATCGGAAGAGTACTGTACGTGGAGAGGCTGATAGCTGGGTCCACGGCAGCCGCAAGGAAGTGCCTCCTTATTACGCGGAAAATAATTATTCCTCCACCTGACAGCAGGGACCCACCGAACGGGCCACCAGTATTTCGCGAAAAAAGCGTTTCCCCCTGACTACTGGGACCCACAGGACGGGCCACCGTATTTCACGAAAAAACGTTCCCCCCGCTGTCAGCTCGGACCCACCGGAAGTGCCTCCTTATTACGCACAAAAAAATGAATACCCCCTGCTAGCTGGGACCCACCTTGGTGGGAGGCTGACTTGTGGGCCTACTAAGTTGACTGGGACGGAGGCCTTTGTCAACTTTAGTCAATATATGAACGATTCTAGCTCCAGTGACCGTACGATGCACATCCAACGGCCGTAGTGCTTCTTCAACCTCTGGTCTTCTTGCTCCAGCAGGCCAAAGCAGCGCCGGTCGTGCCGCCTGCTCCTGCTGCCCATGGCCGGCTGTGATGCCGCGGAGGCCTCACCGCCCCCTACTACTCCCACCGCTGGCCAGGTCATCCCTCTACGCACCCACACCCCCTGTTATTCTGCGGCGACGGCAGCCTCACACCGCAGCCGAACGAGTGAACCCTCATACTCCTCTACGCGTGGGCATCCACTGCTGCGTCTTCCCCGGCTCCGCGTCGTCCCCTTCCTTGGCCTTGCCGTCGTCCACCGCCCTGGTGCTCTCGGCGCGGCGTGGTCAACGTGGTCAAGGAATGGCTTCCATCGGACGTGGACTGTACGTGGAGAGGCTGACAGCTGGGTCCACGGCCGCAGCAAGGAAGTGCCTCCTTATTACGCGCAAAATAATTATTCCTCCACCTGATAGCGGGGACCCACCGGACGGGCCACCGTATTTTGCGAAAAAACGTTTCCCCCTGACTGCTGGGACCCACCAGCTACATCTTTGCACGCAAGGAAGTGCGTCCGAAAAAAAAACGATTCACCCCCCTGACTGCTGGGAACCACCAGTTACATCTTCGCACACAAGGAAGTGCGTCCGAAAAAAAAACAAAATGATTCCCCCCCTGACTGCTGGGACCCAGCAGCTACACCTTCGCACGCAAGGAAGTTCGTCCGGGCAAAAAAAAATGATTCGCCCCCCTGACTGCTGGGACCCACCAGCTACATCTTCGCAGGCTAGGAAGTGCCTGACAGTCGGGACCCACCTGGTCGAAGCGTACGTAGCGTTGTCATTCTGGTCGCGAACGTGTACGTACATATATACTGGTCGATGTAGAGGCGCGCACGTGTCGTAGTAGAGGCGCGTACGTGTCGTAGTAGAGGCGCGCACGTAGCATGTACACGTACGTACAACGGCCAGGGTGCAAGAAAGAAAATACGGCCACGTACGTACATACGGGCAGGGTCTCAAAACGCCTACTCGCGCATACGTACGGCCAGGGCTCGTGTACATGCCTGGGTCGAAACGGAGAAACAGCGTCGTCGTCGTGTTCATGGGGAGGCAACGGAATGCGTCGTGTTCATGGGGAGGCAACGAAATGCGTCGTGTTCATCGGGAGGCAATGGAATGCGTGGGAGCCAACCGGCTGGGTCGGAATGGAATGCGTGGTCGTGTTCATCGAGAGGGCTTGGACGGAACAGGCGATGGAAACGAGGCCTGGCGTACCGCAAAACGGAGGAAACGGCCTTGTGTTCGACCGGCCACGTTCGAAACGGGATCCTGTTCATCGGGAGGGGTCTGGCGTACCGCAAAACGGAGGAAACGGACCTCCTACGGTCGAAACGGGGGTCCTGTTGATCGGGAGGGGTGTGGCGTACTGCAAAACGGAGAAAACGGACTTGTGTTGGAGCGCTACGGTCGAAACGGGGGTCCTGTTGATCGGGAGGGGTGTGGCGTACCGCAAAACGGGACTCCACGGAATACTGTTCATCTCCACCGTCGACCTCCTCCAGCCTCCACGGGCTACCATCGACCTCCTCCAGCCTCCACGGGCTCCTGTTCATCCAGCCTCCACCGCGCGCTACTCCACCGGCTACTGTTCAACTACCCCTCCACGGGCACCCCTCCACCGTCTACTGTTCATCCAGCCCTCCACACCACGGGGTCCTGTTCAACCACCCCTCCACGGGCACCCCTCCACCTTCTACTGTTCATCCAGCCCTCCACACCATGGGGTCCTGTTCATCCACCCCTCCACGGGCACCCCTCCACCGTCTACTGTTCATCCAGTCCTCCACACCACGGGGTCCTGTTCATCCAGAGGCAACGCCACCGCTCACTGTTCATCCAACCCCCCCCCCCCCCGCAACGCTCACTATTCATCCAATCGATCGGCTTCAGTTAGCAGCAGTAGCGAAGGAATCGCTCGACCGGGTTCAGTTAACAGCCATCGATCGATCGCCCGGGTTCAGTAACGCGTAGCCTGCAGTGCAATCGCTCGGGTTCAGTTAGAGCCCAACGCCTCGCTCGGGTTCAGTTAGAGCCAACGCCTCGTACACACGCGCGTACGTGTACGAGAGAAACGCGCATCGCTCGGGGCCCGACCTCCCACCGTAACCAGGAACTCCCCGAAATTTTCCTCCCCCTCGCTTCTACCACGGTTTTTTCCGTCATGGACGGCCCAAAGAATGTCATGCAGCTGCGTCTCCGGCCCGCCCAGGACGAAAAGCCCATTTTCTGTCATGATTTTTTGTCATAGAAGTAGGAGCCCTCCACATCTATGATGATACCGTGTTTTGTCACAATTATCGTCATAGAGGTGTCATATGTATGACAGAAAAAAAATTCGTTCGGCCCAAAATGCCACGGATGTGTCTTTTTTTTGTAGTGTCATCGTCCGAAAACATTGAGGCGCACTCCTCCCACGAAAACGAGGAGGAGGAAGAGGAAAGTCCCCCCCCTGCCGGGGCAGGCAAGAAAAGGAAGGCCGCCCCATCCGGGGAGGCCGAAGGGTCCAAGAAGGGAAGGACCCTCCTCCCGGACTGCTCCACGACGGCCGCCTATAGCAACGACGAGTGGTTGCCCAGGGACAATTCCCTGGCAAAGTCGTAAGTATCCGGTTACCATAATAATTCCTGGTAAGTCTTATTGTACTGTTTCTTATCACGCTGCGCGCGATTATTCAGGCCCTCCCGAGCCCACATCGACTCTTCGTCGGATGATTCTTTGGGCCCGTCGGACCTGAACAGCGATTCACTTCCGACAGCCTCCTCCCCTCGCCCTACGGACAACGTCGAGGTGTTGTCTCAAAGGGCACCGAGCCAAGGGGAGGTAGCCCTGGAGGCGCCTCAAGGCGATTTCCCGGACACTGGGCGCAAGGGGAGCAAGAGTCCCATGGGCTCCGATGACGGGGGCAACAAATTCGGCCCCTAGCCGAATACTGCGCCGGAACCTCCAGTGGTTCCGGACTCTGTCAGGCGACCCCTCGCTAAGAGGGGCAAGCCGCCTGTGCCGATGGCCTCTGTCCATCCAGAGGCATCAGACAACTTGCTGGAAGCGCTTCGCGGCGCTTCCATCGACGAAGAGCACCGCACTATCATGAGTGCGGTGGTCAAGAAGGTTCAGTCCGCCAAGAGCGGACTGACTGAAGCCTGTACCAGCCTCCTAACAGGCTTTAAGGAAGTAACCAAATTATAAGAGAATATTACCGCATAGACAGTAGCCCCTGATGCTCTGTTTGGCGTTCGCAAAGAAAGGCCGAATAGAGGATCAAATAATGACCGCAGGAGTCTAATCGGAATATGTCTATGTGCATATGCAGGCTTCACTGCTAGCCGCTGCCGCACGTACTGCGGAGATCGCTGCACTGAAGCAGGACCTTGAGCGGTCCAAGGAAGAGCTCGGCCTTACCAAGAGGCAGCTCGAAGAGAACAAAGGTAAGTGATACCCCGTCTGTATATTATAAAGAAAAATTTGGTTTTGGAATAATAGGATCGTCATGAATTGTGCTAGGGGCCACGACCGAAGTGGCGGCCCTGCAGAAGGCACTATCCGAGGCCGAAGACAAAGCGGCCAAGGAGCGCATCGAGCGAGAAAAGCAAGAAGCCCGAGTAGGCGAGGTGCAGCAAGAGCTCCAGGCTCTCGCCAAAAAATACGAGTCCTTGGAGCTTGACTCTAAGACACAAGGGTCCGAGCTTGCGAAGGCCCTCGAAAGCGCACAACATGCCAAGGCCGAAGCCCAAAAGGCCCTCCGGGAAGTTGAGGCGGTTAAGAAGATAGCGGCGGGTAAGGCATTCATTATGCAAAGCAAGCATGTGAAGGGAACTTTCTTTTTACTTACCCGAATTCGGAGCTCTCCAGGAGCGTTCGCAGATCTACCACGCAGTGTGTCGGATGCCGCGGAGTTCTACCGGGCTGAGAAGGGGAGCTCAACGGAGAAGTTGTTCTGGTCTCAGTATACTGGGACCGAACACCCAATGCCCTTGAGCGACTAGCTGAAGCAACTGGTCGAGCTCCACAAGGCGGCCAAACAGGCTATGAAGGGTCTTATAGTCCGGATGTGGCCTGGCGAGCCCCTGCCTGATAGCTACTTCGGTCTGGTGAGGCGGGTTGTGAATGCTTGCCCACGTCTTGAAGTCATAAAGAGGTCCGTCTGCATCGAGGGTGCGCGCAGGGCTTTTGCCCGGGCGAAGGTGCACTGGGCGAAGCTGGACGCCGAAAAGCTGGTGAAGGAGGGGCCGCCGGAAGGCAAGGAGCATCGCCACCCCGAAATGTATTATAACAGTGTCCTGAAGGGTGCTCGCCTTGTGGCGGAGGAATGTGCTAAGGATGTAATATTCGAATGAATGTACTCATGTGATCCTGTAATATGAAACGAGTTCATTTGCGCTATGCAACGCTTGTGAATTTAAAATATTACCTTCTGTGCGGCCGTTTATAAAATCTGAGAGTTGGCTAGTCGTCGGCTTCTGCCCCCATGTAACTAGTACTGAGGTGTTCGGGATAAACCTGAGGACTCTTTATCCCAATTTTGGGTCCTTCGAAGGAGGTGTTCAGCACAACGAACCAGGCAATCGGACTATAAGGCTTTATCACTCTCACTTAGCCATAGAAGTCTACAATTTTAAATTTTGGCGAAGCCCCTAGTATTCGGAAGGCCGAATTTGGGGCGCTATATACGCCTAAGTCGGACTAGGCCGACTCCTCGCCCAAAGCGAAAAAAGTCTTTAAGGACTTGAGACCTCTCGAACAGCGACCAGCTCTCGCCTTATCATGACAGTCAGTTTTCGGCTTTCTCTACTGAGGTGCTCGTCCGGAAGAACCGGGACACAATCGCAGTAGTTCTCCCAGTGCTACCTTAGCCGATATTGCGGAACGTAAGGTACCAAAACATGGGAGCCGGGCAAACCCAACTATTGACCCAAGACATGATTCGGAGCTGATGCATATAGTGCTATAAGTTCGGGGTGCCGCACTGTCGAAAGTGTTCGGACTTCTAACGGCGTATTTATGGGGTATATTGAAGCCCTTGGCGTACTGGTCGTACCAGAATGTATGGGTGTAATTTGTCGTAAATAAGCAGACAAGGGAAAAAGTGTAATGCAATAATAGACTAACGCTATGCAATGTTATTAAATAATACGTTGAAGCGTATGGATACAAGTAGTGCAATAAGCAAAAAATAGGACTATTTGACACGTCCTATCCAAGGGCAAGCTGCGTACGGGTATTTAAAACAGGTATTTCGATCGTTATCAGAGACCACCTGGGGATTCCCTTGTATGTCTTAGCTTCTTGCCTCCTTGGTATTTCCTTCCCGTAATGCGTCCAGCAATCAGACTGCCGAAAAGGGCTTCCAGAGAGTAAGGTCCTGAAAGAGAGAAAATTATAAAGGTATACAACCCCTGAGGCGGTTGAGCCGCATTGTGGGACGTGTCCTGGCCGTGCCCCCACCTATGCCCATGGTATTTTTAGTGCGTAATTATGTACGCACGGCACAGATTTCGTCGCTTGACTGGGACTAGGACGGAGGCCGGATTGCTAGGCGAGCTCTGAACGTGCCAGGCGATCCTGTTGCAGGTTACTCCGGACTCGCTTGAAGGTGTCCGAGGGCTTTGTCGCCGAATTGGCGGTTTGCCTTAAAAGGCTGCTTTGTGCTTCTGCTGCGAGGGCTGCAGTGTGCTCCTCCGTGTGGAGCGAGCGTTATGTGTTTCCATTGACTGTTATAACCCCACGAGGTCCTAGCATTTTGAGATTGAGGTATGCATAATGCGGCACCACATTGAATCTGGCAAATGCGGTTCGTCCGAGCAGTGCGTGATAGCCACTTCGGAACGGGACGATATTGAAGATTAACTCCTCGCTTCGGAAGTTGTCCGGAGATCCGAAGACCACTTCCAGTGTGATTGAGCCCGTGCAATGGGCCTCTACACCTGGGATGACACCTTTAAAAGTGGTTTTAGTGGGTTTCATCCTTGAGGGGTCTATACCCATTTTGCGCACTGTATCCTGATAAAGCAGGTTCAGGCTGCTGCCGCCGTCCATAAGGACTCAGGTGAGGTGAAATCCGTCAATGATGGGATCAAGGACCAATGCGGCAGAACCGCCATGCGGATACTAGTGGGGTGGTCCCTACGATCGAAAGTGATCGGACAAGAAGACCATGGGTTGAACTTTGGGGCGACTGGCTCCATCGCATAGACGTCCCTTAGTGCACGCTTCCGTTCCCTCTTGGGAATATGGGTTGCGTATATCATGTTCACCGTTTTCACTTGGGGAGGAAATTTCTTCTGTCCTCCTGTGTTCGGTGGCTGGGACTCCTCCTCATCATCGCTATGCAACCCCTTTTCCTTGTTTTCGGTATTCAACTTGTTGGCCTGCTTGAACACCCAGCATTCCCTGTTGGTGTGATTGGCTGGCTTATCGGGGGTGCCGTGAATTTGACACGAGCGATCGAGTATGCGGTCCAAACTGGATGGGCCCGGGTTGCTTCTTTTGAACGGCTTCTTCCGCTGACCGGATTTAGAGCTACTGAATCCGGCATTGACTGCCGTGTCTTCAGTGTTGTCACCGTTGTTGCGGCGCTTGTGTCTGTTGCGACGTGGTCTGCCGTTACTATCTTTGGCATCTGAATTGCCATGACTTCTTGATGTGCTGTTGCTGCGAGCCAGCCAGCTGTCCTCGCCCGCGCAAAAGCGGGTCATGAGCGTCGTGAGGGCTGCCATAGACTTCGGCTTCTCCTGGCCGAGGTGCCGGGCGAGCCACTTGTCATGGATGTTATGCTTAAATGCCGCTAAGGCCTCTGCATCCGGACAGTCGACAATTTGGTTTTTCTTAGTTAGGAATCTGGTCCAGAATTTCCTGGCCGATTCCCCTGGCTGCTGAGTTATATGGCTCAAGTCATCAGCATCCGGTGGTCGCACATAAGTGCCCTAGAAGTTGTCAAGGAATGCATCTTCCAAATCCTCCCAACTGCCAATGGAGTCTGCTGGCAAGCTATTCAGCCAACGCTGAGCTGGTCCTTTGAGTTTTAGTGGGAGGTACTTGATGGCATGTAGATCATCACCGCGAGCCATGTGGATGTGTAGGAGGAAATCCTCGATCCATACCGCGGGATCTGTTGTACCATCATATGATTCAATGTTTACGGGTTTAAAGCCCTCTGGGAATTTGTGATCCATTACTTCATTAGTGAAGCATAGGGGGTGTGCGGCGCCTCTGTGCCGGGCTATATCACGACGCAGTTCATACGAGTCTTGCCTGCTGTATTCGGCCCGGCCGGATTTGCTGTTAGTATATCCGGCGTGACGGTCATCGTCCCGCGTTGGGGCGCGCCCCCGTGATCCGTAGATCGATCTTGCATGTTTTGCTTTGTTTTCCAATACGTCTCGCAGGTCCCACGTGTTGCCCCGGGCCTTGGTACTTTTGTTTGAATGGCGGCGGGGTGCGGGCTGGACTTCGGGCTGATATGCCTCTCTGTCTCGGCCACGAGGTGGCCAATCCGCCGCATCATACGCTGGTGATGTAGGTTTCAATGCTTCCTCCTCGAGTTGGGGTAGCAACCTGCGCTTTGGGTAACTCTTGGTTGGGCGCTCGAGTTCGTATTCCTCGGCCGCCAGGACTTCAGTCCATCTATCCACTAGCAGATCTTGATCAGCTCAAAGCTGCTGTTGCTTTTTCTTCAGGCTGTTTGTTGTGGCTATAAGCCGGCGCTTGAAGTGCTCCTACTCGACGGGATCCTCAGGCACGATAAATTCGTCGTCGCCGAGGCTCACCTCATCTTCGGAGAGAGGCATGTAATTGTCATCCTCTGATTCTCTGTCTGCTGCCTGTTCCGGAGGGCTAGCTTGTTCATCCTCCCGCTCGAGGTCTGGCTGGATGGGATTATCATCGTCTTCGGCACTATCCGGAGCGTTATTCTCTCTTGTGCCGGCATCGCTGCTTTTGCTATGGCGGGACTTAGAGCGGCGTCGCTGACGTAGGTGCTTGGATTGCTTCTTGGAGGGATTATCCTCCGCCATCTTATCGCCATCGCCTTCTTTGGGGGTGTCCACCATGTATATGTCATATGATGAGGTGGCAGTCCAGCGCCCTGTGGGCGGTGGTTCTTGTTTGTCTCCATCATCGTCGCCCACCGTCAATGTCTTCGGAGCCGAAATCGAGCATGTCGGTTAAATCATCGACAGTGGCTACTAAGTGGGTGGTGGGTGGGGAGCGAATTTCTTCGTCGTCCGCATCCCATACTAGCCGGACATAGTTCGGCCAAGGGTCTCCTGACAGGGAGAGAGACCTCAACGAGTTTAGCACGTCGCCAAAGGGCGAGTGCTGAAAGATATCCGCGGAGGTAAACTCCATGATCGGTGCCCAATCGGATTCGATAGGCACGGACGCAGGCGGCTCGGAGCCCATGGCCGGGGACGAATCCAACGGTTCGGCAACACGGGTCTCGCAGGAGGTGAAGTCAGTATTCGGCTCTATCTCCACTGAGTGTGCGGCCTCCGTGGCGGGGTCCATCCACCCGTCCTTAGATGGCGCAATTTGTTCCGGATTGAAGGCCGGAGTAGTCGTAGGTGTGATCTCCCAAACATTGTCCGGCGGCAGAGCTAAGTCATGCTCGTCGTGATTGTGTGGCGCACCTGACATGGGCTCGAATCCGTCGAAGATCAAGTCTCCGCGGATGTTGGTAGTATAGTTCAAGTTTCCAAACCTGACCTGATGGCCAGGGGCGTAGCTCTCGATCTGATCCAGATGGCCAAGTGAGTTGGCCCGCGGTACGAAGCTGCCGAATACGAAGATCTGTCCGGGGAGGAAAACCTCACCCTGGATCGCAATGTTGCCGATGATCGAAGGAGCCATCAAGCCTTACGGTGACGACACAGTGGAACTCTCAGTGAAAGCACCAATGTCGGTGTCAAAACCGGCGGATCTCGGGTAGGGGGTCCCGAACTGTGCGTCTAAGGCGGATGGTAACAGGAGGCGGGGGACACGATGTTTACCCAGGTTCGGGCCCTCTCGATGGAGGTAATACCCTACTTCCTGCTTGATTGATCTTGATGATATGAGTATTACAAGAGTTGATCCACCACGAGATGGTAGAGGCTAAACCCTAGAAGCTAGCCTATGGTATGATTGTTGTTGTCCTACGGACTAAACCCTCCGGTTTATATAGACACCGGAGGGGGCTAGGGTTACACATAGTCGGTTACAAGGGAGGAGATCTACATATCCGTATTTCCAAGCTTGCCTGCCACGCCAAGGAGAGTCCCATCCGGACACGAGATGGAGTCTTCAATCTTGTATCTTCGTAGTCCAACAGTCCGGCTGTCCGAGGACCCCCTAATCCAGGACTCCCTCATTCATCTCACTAGAAGAGCAGCTCCAAGAAGGCACGGGCATTCATTGGCAAGGAAATGGACTCTGAGGCTGAATCTGAGGAACGTGAGGAAGAGGAGGCATCTGAGGAGTCCGAGTCCGGCGTGGTGAGTCTAGCTCTCGCTACTGCATTCGTCTGCATGTCTATGTTCAACTCTAAAGAAAATTGCTCCACCAACAAGGCTGATGAAGGCAGTGATGACTACGCTCCCACCTATTGCTTCATGGCAAAGGGTGCCAAGGTACTCAAATATACCTCCTCTGAACCAAGTGAGAATGAATCTGATGAAAACCTCAAGCCCAGCTACTCTAAACTTGCTAAGATTGCTGTGAAACAACAAAAGGCTTTTGAAAAGGTTCAAAACATGCTAGACAAAAGTGATGATATGTTGGGTGAAGAAATAGATCGCACTAAAACCTTGACTGGAAATCTTCAGAGACTTCAATCTAGGTTTGACAACATTCAAGGTCATCATAACACCCTCCTATCTGATCATGAGAAGCTTTCTTATGAATTTCCTCAAAGAAAGCAAGATCTTGAAAAGCTAATAGTGAGTTATGAAGATCTTCAGAAGGAGCGCGATTCATTACTTGCTGAACAAATCAGCGCTGCTCAGGAAGAATTTGTTCCTCCATGTTTGAAGTGCATTGAGCGTGAATCTGCTAATTCTTCACCTGAATGTTCAAATGCTTCTAATGCTACAAATTCTTCACCTGTCTCTGCTATCACTAATTCCTCATCTGATGACATTGCTAATATCACTGATGATGCAGGGCTGAAGGAATTGGACATGACAGGCATGTACAAAAGCCTCAAAGGGCATCAGACTCTTTGTGGTGTGCTGAAAAAGCAGATCCTTAACAGGAACCCTAGGAAAGCGGGTATTGCCTTTGAGAGGAAAATCCATGCTGATGGAACTTATTGGAAGCCTGAGGAGTACCCCAAAACCTCATGGGTTGCTGCAAAGGGACCTCCAGTAGATCCATCTAATCTATCTGGCTTTACATGTGAATCTCCTCATTCTGCTGATGAGTCATTTGACTCCAACTATAAACTGTTCAAAAATCAGAATGGTGAAGTATTTGCTAGATATGTTGGCACTAACTACAGGAACAGTTCCCCTATGAAGAAAATCTAGGTTCCCAAAAGGTGCCTTGAAAATCTTCAGGTGAATGTCATCATGACACCACCTATGAAGAAAAGGAACCCCAGATCAAATTCTTCATATGGATCCAAGTCCTCATACGGACCAAATTCCTCACGTGGATCAAATTCCTCAAAAGGATCAAAGTCCTCATATGAACATCATCGTGCTAACACCTCTGTTTCGCAGGGAAGAGCTAATGGCTATGAATGTGAGCATTATTCTTCTAATCATTATGTTCATAAGTCCTCGAAGAATTTCTCTGCTTATTCATATGCTTATCCTAACTCCTCTTATGTGAAATGAAATGGACTGGCTTCTATGCCACTTTTCTCGTATGGAGCTCGCAGAGTGATGAACTCTTTGCCACCCCTTTAGATGTGGGTGGTGAAGAAAAAGAACTAATCTCTTATGCAGGGTCAGGTCTCCAGACGTGCTCAAACGTCTGAAGAATTTGCTGGAGACCTGAAATTGCCTAAAAGGACGCAGGCTAATCATGAAGAAATGAACTCTCATTTCTCACGTCCTCATATTGCTTTATCTGTTCTATTACTTGATGAAATTGATTTGATGAATTGATGTCATATTCTTCACTGATGAAGTATATGAGTTCGTAAGATGTACTAATTCATCTGCAGGATGATCAACCCTAAGCCAATGAGTGGGTCCTCGATAGTGGATGTACAAATCACATGACTGGTGACAAGAATCTATTGATGGATGTTCCCTTATCTCCGACACCTCTGAAGCATATCATCTTCGCTGGCAAAGGCAAAAGTCAGGTATTGGGTCTAGGTAAGGTTGCGATCTCAAAGGACCGACACATGGACAAAGTCATGCTTGTCGAGTCCTTATGATACAACCTCATGTCTGTCTCAATGCTTTGTGATCTCGATATGGTTGTTGTCTTTGGCAAGTATCGTTGTGTTGTGATCATGGAAGCTGACAATTCCAAAGTCTTCGAAGGCTTTAGGAGAGGAGACTTGTATATTGTTCATTTCTCTACAGGACCTCAACCAGCTGTATGCCTACTTGAAAAAGCTTCAGAAGGATGGCTGTGGCATCGACGACTTGGTCATGCTGGCATGAGGAATCTGAACACACTCGCAAAGAAGAAGCATGTCATTGGCATTGAGAATGTCAAATTCCTCAAAGATCACTTATGCTGAGCCTGTGAAGCTGGAAAGATGACCAAGGCCAAGCATCTAGCAAAGACTAGCATGACTACCACTCGACCATTTGAATTGCTTCACATGGATCTTTTTGGTCCTAATCATTACTCAACAGTTTCAAATGATGCATCTCAATACGGCTTTGTTATTTTTTATGATTACTCTCGTTACACATGGGTGCATATTGTCACTTACAAACATGAAGTGCAGGAAGTCTTCAAACGATTTTCTTCGAGGGCTTCAACGAACTTTGGTGTGAAGATCAAGCACATCAGAAGTGACAATGGAACCGCGTTCAAGAATTCTGGTCTTGATGACTATCTTGATGAACTCGGTATTACTCATGAGTTATATGCTCCTTATACTCCTCAGCAAAATGGCGTCGTGGAGCGCAAGAACAGGACTCTTGCTGAGATGGCTCGCACTATGCTTGATGAATACAAGACGCCTCGGCGTTTCTAGATTGATGCAATTGATACTGCGTGCCACATCATCAACAGGGTATATCTTCACAAATTCTTCAAGAAGACTGCTTATGAACTCCTCACTGACAAGAAACCCAATGTGAGTTATTTCAAAGTCTTCGGTGCTAAATGTTGGATTAGAGATCCTCATCACAACTCAAAATTTGCACTGAAAGCACATGAAGGGTTTATGCTTGGTTACGGAAAGGACTCGCACACCTACAGAGTCTTCAACAACGTTCTTCACAAAGTTGTTGAAACTGTAGATGTGCGGTTCGATGAAACTAATGGCTCGCAAAGAGAGCACCTACCTTCTGTGTTAGATGAACAGTCACCTGAGGAATCCATCAAGTTCAAGGCTACTGAGGATGTCATTCCGACCGAAAAATCTGCTGAAGAATTCATTCCAGAACATGAAGAACCTCGAGCTAATGCACCTGAAGAAAATGGTGCTGAAGAAAATGGTGATCAAATTCCTCGACGACAACCAGCTCATCCTCGCATTGCAAACGAAGTGCAAATTGAGAAAATCATCGATGACATTGAAGCACCAGGAGAAATACCTCAAGGACATATTGAGGAAATTCTGCATGCAAGATTGCAAAGGCGTCAAAATTCCTATGCCCACAAATGGCCATCTATGCACTGATGAAAATGGTATTGACTTTGATCAAAAGGTATACCACTCCATGATTGGTTCTTTATTGTACTTATGTGCATCTAGGCCAGATATTATGCTTAGTGTTTGCATGTGTGCCCGATTTCAAGCTACACCGAAGGAATCACACCATAAGGCTGTGAGGCATATTCTTCAATATCTAGCTCACACACCAGCACTTGGATTATGGTACCCCAAGGGCTCAATTTTTGATCTCATTGGATATTCAGACTCTGACTATGCTGCTGATCGTGTGGACCGCAAGTCAACATCTGCCACATGCCATTTTTCCTCGGACGATCTTTGGTCTGTTGGTCCTCGAAGAAACAGAACTGCGTATCATTGTCTACTGCTGAAGCTGAGTACATTGCTGCTGGTTCTTGCTGTGCTCAATTGCTATGGATGAAGCAAACTCTCAAGGACTACGGTGTCAACGTGAAGAATGTGCCTCTCTACTTTGACAATGAGAGCGCCATCAAGATTGCTCATAACCCAGTTCAGCACTCGAAGACAAAGCACATTCAGATTCGTCATCATTTTCTTCGCGATCATGTGTTGAAGGGCGACATTACTATTGAGCATGTGAAGTCTGAAGAACAACTAGCCGATATCTTCACAAAGCCCTTGGATGATAAGAGATTTAGCAAGTTGCGGTATGAGCTAAATATCTTAGAATCTTCGAATGTTCTTTGAAAATGACACTCATCCTAACACTTATGCAAAATTGATGATTTAGATGTGCAGCACATGAAGAAAAGTTTTTCTTCAATCAATGAAGAATAACACTCTAAGTGTGAAGAAATTAACGAAGAATTTGATTCTCAGAGCCCTACGACAATTGTACGCGGTGTCTGAAATCATCATTCTTATACGGTGGGTCACGCCACCACCAAAAGTTGAAAATCTTCAATTTGAGTTTTTCCTCAGTTTCAAAATTCCTCAGTTGTTCAATTTCTTCAACTTTGCATTGTCTTCGCTATCTCCGTCGTTTTCTTCATTGGCTATATATACGAGTTTATGTCCTCTACAGCATTCACTTATTGCTATTTCTTCAAGTTGCTTTTTCTGCTAAGTGAATGTGATCGGACCCTTCCCCCTCTATGCTATACTCAACCCAATCTATTCACAAAATTCTTCATGGTGTCGGATCACGGGTTCCGGCAAAACCCTCAAGGTTCGAACACTGGGGTGCGCGTGAAGATCTACTCCCTACCGATCCGCGCCCTAGCTCTCTAAGATCTCGCGGACGAACTCGCAACACAAAGACACAAGATTTATACTGGTTCGGGCCACCGTTGTGGTGTAATACCCTACTCCAGTGTGGTGGTGGTGGATTGCCTCTTGGGCTGATGATGAACAGTACAAGGGGAAGAACAACCTCCTGAGGTTGAGGTGTTCTTGTGCTTGACGAACTTGTGTGGGTGAGATGCCTTTGAATGAGTTATCCACTCGCCCCCTCTACTTTGATGGCTAGTTCTACTTATATAGGCCCTGGTCCTCTCCCCAAATATTGAGCGGGAAGGGAGCCAACAACGGCCAATTTGAAAGGGGACAGCTAGTACAGCTATCCTAACAAAAGCGGTCTTCGCCTGCAAAAGGCTCTGGTGGTGACGCCGTCTTGGGCTCCATGGTGACCTCCGTCTTGCCGTCCTGCTGGTCTTGGTCTCGTTGCACTGATATGGAAACCTTTGCTTGATGCCTCGGTACTCCGCACCCGCGCTTGCCCCCTTGGCACAAAAGAGGAAACAAGGACGCTGCGCGCGCTGGCGCCCGCCTGGCGCTCGCCTGCTCTCGGCCGTCATGGCTCACGTGATGAGGACCTCGCGAGGTCTGCTTTGCCTTGATCTCTCCACCCCTCGAGAGCCTGCCTGGCGAGGCCGCTCCTGAGGAGGTCTTGCATCGTCCATCTCGCGAGGCTTGGCCCCTCGCGAGGGTCTTGAATACCTCGTTGATGAAGATGGGCCGTACGGGCCTGCTAGATCAGCCACGCCGCGGGCCGCAGGCAGGCAAGTCTGGGGACCCCCATTCCTAGAATGCCGGCAGTAGCCCCCGGGCCCAAGGCGCGCTCGGGCTTGGCTTTGAGGCGAAGCCAAAGGTCAAGCGCGGAGCACCGCGGGCCCCAAAAGCCTGTGGCCTCGATTGACGCGTAGCGGTTGATTGGACGTGGGCGTCTCCGCTTCCCCACGCCGCCTCGGCAACTGCCCGACTTGACAAGTCCCTGCGACATGCAAGGAAAACCATCATTACCTGTGATCATGGAGGGGTGCTACCTCTTGAGCACTGCGTTGGTTTTCCCTTGAAGAGGAAAGGGTGATGCAACAAAGTAGCGTAAGTATTTCCCTCAGTTTTTGAGAACCAAGGTATCAATCCAGTAGGAGGCCACGCACGAGTCCCTCGCACCTACACAAACAAATAAATCCTCGCAACCAACGCAATAAAGGGGTTGTCAATCCCTTCACGGTCACTTACGAGAGTGAGATCTGATAGATATGATAAGATAATATTTTTGGTATTTTTATGATTGAGGGAGTCCTGGATTAGGGGGTCCTCGGACAGCCGGACTATATCCTTTAGCCGGACTGTTGGACTATGAAGATACAAGATTGAAGACTTTGTCCCGTGTCTGGATGGGACTCTCCTTGGCGTGGAAGGCAAGTTTGGCAGTACGGATATCTAGATCTCCTCCCTTGTAACCAACTCTGTGTAACCCTAGCCCCCTCCGGTGTCTATATAAACCGAAGGGTTTAGTCCGTAGGACAACAACAATCATACCATAGGCTAGCTTCTAGGGTTTAGCCTCTACGATCTTGTGGTAGATCAAATCTTGTAATACTCATATCATCAAGATCAATCAAGCAGGAAGTAGGGTATTACCTCCATCGAGAGGGCCCGAACCTGGGTAAACATTGTGTCCCCCGCCTCCTATTACCATCCGCCTTAGACGCACAGTTCGGGACCCCCTACCCGAGATCCGCCGGTTTTTACACCGACATTGGTGCTTTCATTGAGAGTTCCACTGTGCCGTCACCGTCAGGCTAGATAGCTCCTTTGATCATCGGCAACGATGCGATCCAGGGTGAGGTTTTCCTTCCTGGACAGATCTTCGTATTCGACGACTTCGTACTGCGGGCCAACACGCTTGGCCATCTCGAGCAGATCGAGAGCTACGCCCCTGGCCATCAGGTCAGGTTTGGAAACTTGAACTATACTGCCGACATCCACGGAGATTTGATCTTCGACGGATTCGAGCCCATGTCAGGAGCACCGCACGATCACGACGAGCACGACTTAGCTCTGCCGTCGGACAGTGTTCGGGAGATCACACTCGCGACTCCTCTGGCCCTTAATCCGGAACAAATTGCGCCATCTGAGGACGGGTGGATGGACCCCGCCACGGAGGCCGCATACTCAGTGGCGATAGAGCCGAATACTGACTTCACCTCTTACGAGACCCGTGTTGCCGAACCGTTGGATTCGTCCCCGGCCATGGGCTCTGAGCCGCTTGCGTCCGTGCCTATCGAATCTGATTGAGCACCGATCATGGAGTTTTCCTCCGTGGATATCTTCCAGCACTCACCACTGGGCGATGTGTTAAACTCATTGAGGTATCTCTCCTTGTCAGGAGACCCTTGGCCGAACTATGTCTGGCTAGAATGGGAAGCGGACGACGAAGAAATTCGTTCCCCGCCCACCACCCACTTAATAGCCACTGTCGACGATTTGGCCGACATGCTTGATTTCGACTCCGAAGACATCGATGGTATGGACGACGATGCAAGAGAGGAACAGGAACCACCGCCCACAGGGCGCTGGACATCCGCTTCATCACACGATATATATATGTGGTGGATACACCCAAAGAAAACAATGACGAGGAACGGAAGGAGGCAGCGAAGGATAGCTCCCTCGAGAAGCAACCAAAGCGACAGCATAGGTGCCGCTCCAAATCCCACCTCGGTAAAAACAGCGATAACAGCGCAAGAAAAAATAACACCCCGGTCGACTCCAGAGGAAACGACGACCACATTGACCCAGCGACAGAACATGATGAACTAGCGGACGGCGAACAGAGTACGGAGCCGCTGTCCGATCACGGCGACGCCGAGGATAAAGCTCATTAACCTCTCTCCGAAGAGGAAAACAGTCCGGACGACGATGCACACATCATCCCGGAAAGGCACTTGGAACAAGAGAACCTTCGTAGAAGGCTTATTGCCATCGCGAGGAGTCTGAAGAAGCAGAAGCAAAGGCTTAAGGCCGCGCAGAATACACTCAACAGTAGATGGAACAAAGTGCTTGACACTGAAGAAAAGTATGGTGGCAGTCGCCACACAAAGAGCTATCCAAAGCGCAAGCTGTTGCCCAAATTCGATGATGAGGCCTTAGAGCCCACACAGCCAAAAAATAAAACGGCCGACCGGTCGGATTGAACACCTCCTGGCCGCGATAGGGCGGCTAACGAGGCCGCACATAAGTCAGCACACGATCCATCAAAGGGCCGGCGTGACCAGATCCATCTACGGATCTAGGAAGCGCGCTCCAGCGCATAATCAAAACCGAACACTACAACCGTCAGAACGCCATGCAAATACAGGGGTGCCGCGCACCCCCTATGTTTCACCGATGAGGTGCTGGATCACGAATTTCCAGAGGGATTCAAACCCGTGAACATAGAGGCGTACGACGGAACGACAGACCCTGGGGTCTGGATTGAGGACTTCATCCTCCATATCCATATGGCTCGCGGAGACGATCTCCATGCCATCAAATACTTGCCCCTCAAGGTTAAAGGACCAACTCGGCACTGGCTGAAGAGCCTCCTCAAAAATTCAATTGGAAGTTGGGAGGAGCTTGAGGATGCTTTTAGGGCTAACTTTCAAGGGACCTATGTCCGACCTCCGGATGCAGACGATTTAAGTCATATAATTGAACAGCACAGAGAGTCAGCCCGAAAGCTTTGGAACAGATTTCTCACTAAGAAGAATCAAATCATCGACTGCCCAGACGCCGAAGCCTTAGCAGCTTTCAAACACAGCGTCCGAGACGAATGGCTCGCCAGACACCTCGGCCAAGAAAAGCCAAGAACAATGACATCCCTAACAAGCCTCATGACCCGCTTTTGCACGGGCGAAGATAGCTGGCTCGCACGTAGTAGCACCAGCGACCCAGGCACATATGAAGTTAGGGATGGTAATGGAAAACCACGACGCAGTAAAAACAAGCGTCGAAATAACGAAGACAGCCCAGACAACACGGCGGTGAACGCCGAATTTAGGGGCTCTCGAGCCGGTCAGCGGAAAAAGCCTTTCAAAGGCAACAAAGATGGGCCGTCCAGCCTAAACAAGATTCTAGACAAATTATGTCAGATTCATGGCACCTCCGATAAACCTGCAAATCACACCCACAGAGAATGTTGGGTCTTCAAGCAGGCCGGCAAGCTAAACGCCGAACACAAGGGGAGGGACACACCAAGTGAAGACGAGGATGAACCTCGCCAGCAAAACACTGGGGGATAGAAAAAATTCCCACCAGAGGTCAAAACAGTGAACATGATTCACGTAACAAAAAGAAGGAGCAAACATGCACTCCGAGACAGATGCGCCGTAGAGCCCGTCACCCCTCAGTTCAACCCTTGGTCGGCCTGCCCGATCACTTTGATCGCAGGGATCACCTGACAGGTATCCGACACGGAGGATTGGCTGCCTTGGTTCTAGACCCAATTATTGACGGATACCACTTCACCCAAGTCCTCATGGACGGCGGCAGTAGTCTTAATCTGATATATCAGGACACAGTCCGCAAAATGGGGATAGACCCGACAATAATCAGCCAAAGTAATACTACCTTTAAAGGGGTAATACTAGGCCCAGAGGCCCGCTGTACGGGCTCTCTAGTACTAGAGGTTGTATTCGGTTCTCCCGACAACTTCCGAAGTGAAAAGTTAACCTTCGACATCGCTCCATTCCAAAGTGGCTATCAAGCACTACTCGGAAGAGCAGCTTTCGCTCGTTTCAATGCGGTACCGCATTACGCTTCTCTTAAGCTTAAGATGCCCGGTCCACGTGGCATCATCACAGTTAGCGGAAATATCGAGCGTTCCTTACGCGCGGAAGAACGTGTGGCGGCTTAAACAGCCGAACACTAAACGGCCTCTCCAACCAGAATAAATGATCGGTCGTCAAGACCACGGACACGGCTAGACGAGTCCGGCGCACCACTAGCTGTAACAGCTTAGATAAACCTGAGATTGGTACGATGGATATACCCCCGTAGGCGGTACCAGGGGCTTCCCGCATGTAAAAAGGACTACAGTTCGGCTTGACCTTACTTATCTTGAATTTCAATGGTTTATTAAGAATAACCAATTTTTCGCACGACAAATTTCACCTAAGTTCTTCTCTTTTACAGATGATAATCGTGCTACACCCTTCTTGGATACGGCACAACGGAGACACAGGCGCAGACGTGCAGCAGGGCCCCGCTCAAAGGTTTCTTTTTAGATTAAGACCCTGTGTAAACCTTTTTACTGTCTCTTGTTGCTTCACATCCTCCGGATACTAAGTATAACCGAGAGGGATGCTGACGTTATTGGCATTTCGCCACGTCAGAATAATGCACGTACCTGGACACTCGGGGTTCATTCCCAAGGGCGTTACTCAGCCCGGTATATGTTGTAAAGACCGAATACCTTAGGGAGTGTTCGGCGTCACGAGTTTGGCCTTATATGCATCAGCTCCGAATCATTTGGTCAAATGTTGGGTTTGCCCGGCTCCCGCGTTTTGCTACCTTACGTTCCGCTCTATCGGCTAAGGTGGCACCGGGAGAACTACTGCGATTGTGCCTGGTTCATCCGGATGAGCACCTCAGTAGAGAAAGCCGAAAACTGACTGTCATGATAAAGTGCGAGACTGGTCAACCACTCAATGACTTAGCGGAATCTTCGGGATTCCTCCGCATTAACGAAGGGCCGGTTTTCCCGGTCATGTACGTACGCGCACCGTATTCAGATAGCCGCGGAAATACCAGGCGCTATATAGTAGCCCCATTGTCAAACTCCTATGGTTAAGTGAAAGTGTTAAAGCAATATAGTCCGATTTCCTCGTTCGCCGCGCTACCACCTCCTTAATGGACCAAGACGTTGGATCAAGTGTGAAGACGCACTTTTGCGAACACCCCCGCATTATATGCGTGGGGGCTGAAGCCGACGACTGCAAACTTTCAGGATATATATATATATATATATATATATATATGTATACACACACACACACACATAAACGACCGCATAGGAGGCATACTAATACTCTCAGGCAAAAGTAGAAACACAGCCTTTCTAATTCAAATTACATTGTTCTTACAATTGGGATACATGTCACTAGAACATAATATTCTTCGAGCATTGAGCCTCTATTAAACGAGCGCCTTCTAAGACTTCCTCAAAATAGTGCTCGGCCGATATCCGGCCTACGGCCGAACTCTGGGTTGCAGTAGCGGTGGCCTCCATCTCTGCCCAATATGTCTTGACACGGGCAAGAGCCATCCGCGCACCCTCTATGCACGCCGACCTCTTCACAGCGTCGATATGCGGCACAGCACCAAGGAATCGTTGCACCAAGCCAAAATAACTATTCGGCCTTGGCCCTTCCGGCCAAAGATGATCCACAACAGACCTCATGGCAAGCCCGGACAACCTATGGAGCTCGGCCCACTCGGCCATTTGCTCATTTAACAGCAGCAGACGCGCCGGAGCATTGAACTGCGACTAGAACAACTTTTCCACTTCGTGATCTTTTTGATCTTTGAAAAACTTGGTCGCATCAGCAGCACTGGCTGCCAAATCTAGGTACGCGTCCGTAGAACTCCATAACTGAACCAGAAGGGCATACTTGGGATCTCCGAACTTCGTCCGCAACAAAAAGGGCTTCCCAGCCGTGATATTTCCGGCTTGACGTAGCTCCTCCTTCGCCGCTCTGATTTTAGAGCGGGCTTCCTTGGCTGCTACCGTGGCTTTCTCCAGGTCCACCGTCTTCGTTTGGCTTTCCTTTTCAAGAAGATCATAACGGTCGGTGGCATCTTTCAGCTCAACAGCCATCTTGGCTATTTTCTCTTTGCTCTGGCAATGCGCAGCCTGTTCGGCTCTTAGCTCTTCGACCGCCTTTAGGGCGGCCGCATCACTCCTCCTGGCTTGTTCCTTGGCCCAGGCAAGTTCCGCCCGAAGGGTCTCCACGGCGACAGCTCCATCTGCAGTCACAGCATATTACTGATACTAGCACCATGCTCCTCTTAATATGTGTTGATCATAGGAGGATACATACCATGTGCCTCGTCAAGCCGCTTGTTTACAAGCAGGATGTTGGCATCTGCCGCATCAAGTTGCCGCTTCAGTTCGGCAAACTCACCAGTCCGGCTAGCCACCGGACCCTCAGCCGCCTGCATGTGAAAGCAACACGGTTATTACCTGGGACTATGATCCTCTATTTGTCGTCTCTTTCGACAGCAACCAGAGTCTCAGGGGCTACTATCTGCATAGGGCACACCTAGCGTGTGCGATACCGTCAAAAAATGTATATTACTTTGCGTACCTCAAAGCCTCTCAGCAGGCTCATAAAAGCTTCATGCAACCCGCTTTCGGCGGATGCAATCCTCTCAACCACCATACCCATTAGCGTACGATGCACTTCTGAGATAGCCGCTTGCTCCAGAAGATTCATCAGTGCGTCCGGTCGCGCACCGGACAACCCTGGACTTTTTCTGCTGCTCCCTTTAGGAGCCGAATACTCCGGACATCGGGAGGCCGAAGGATTACCTCCTGGCCTTGGCAGATCAGGAGAAACCCTCTGTGACGACACCTCTGGGTCGCCCGCTTCATAAGGCGGGGAGGCATGGGGAGGTGTTTCGCTCTCCATCATCTCCGGAAGAAGATCCCCCGAAGACGAACTCTGTCGAGAAGGGCAACGATCCGAACTACAAGACATACGCCTCGGTTATTGTCCTCGGAAATAAAGCAGGATATATTTACTATAGAGTACTTTTGTTTACTTACAGCTCGGTGGAGGGCTGATCCCCTTGCGGGCACAGTGCGGTAAGGATACTCTCCGGGGTAGGGCCCCCTGACAAAGACTTTTTCCCTTGTTTGGAAACCATTGTTTCCAAGTCTTCAGAGGCGGCCCTCTTCCTTCCTTGGGGAGAGGGGATTTTAGATCCCTCTCCCCGGTTATCCTCCTTCACGGAGGCACTAATTCCCCCGGTTTGGATGAATAATGAGTGAGGCCTGCTTTCGGCTTCTTTATTCCTCCCTTTATCTTCCCCTGATGGCGCTTGATAAGGCGCGAGCTCAAGCATTCTGGCCAGTACGGGATCCGTTGAGCCTTCGGGAAGGGGGGCCGAACACCTGATCATCTTCACCTTTTTTACCCAGTCCTGGTCAAAGAGCGACTTTTCAGAATGATGTTGTGATAAATAAAGAGACGGCATGTTCGGCCGAAGAATTACTTACTTGGGTATCTAGACGATTGCAGCTCAGACCCGCATCCTCGGTGGTGTCTGGACACTTTATTCGTGATCCGAAGAACAATCCATACATCTCTTCGTGCGTCATGCCGAAGAAGTGCTGAATAGTCGCGGTCCTTCCGGGTTGAACTCCCACATACGGAGAGGTCGACGTTTGCAAGGCAGGGCTCGATGAACTAGCATGACTTGCATTACCTTGACAAGGCTGACATCTCTCTCGAGGAGATCTCGGATGCGGCTCTGCAATGTCGGCACATCATTTACTGGCCCCCAGTCTAGCCCCTTGTTGACCCATGACGCCAGTAGTGGCAGTGGGCCCGAGCGGAAGGCAGGGGCGGCTACCCACTTAGTACCTCGGGGAGCTGTGATGTAAAACCACTCCCGTTGCCATAAGCTGGACGCCTCCGGGAAGGAACCCTTTGGCCATGGAGCATTGGCGCCTTTGCTTATTATGGCACCTCCGCATTCTACGTGCCACCCATTAATCATCTTCAGCTCCACATTAAAGGTCTTGAGCCATAAGCCGAAGTGTGGGGTGACGTGGAGGAAGGCCTCACACACGACGATGAACGACGAGATGTGAAGGATGGAATCCGGGGCCAGATCATGGAAATTGAGCCCGTAATAGAACATGAGCCCTCTAACAAAGGGATCCAGACTAAAGCCTAGCCCTCGGAGGAAGTGGGAGACGAATACAACGCTCTTGCTGGGCTCGGGAGTGGGGATGACCTGCCCTCGAGCAGGCAGCCTGTGCGAGATTTTGGCGGTCAGATACCTGGCCTCTCTTAGCTTCTGGATGTCCTCCTCTGTGACGGAGGAGGGCATCCACCGACCTTGAAGGTTGGATCCGGACATGACTGAAGGTCCGAAGTGCCTAGCCTGAGCCTTGGGTGTTGGGACTCGAGGTGGGGGAAGGATTCGATTGAGCGCGAGAAGAAAGGGATAGGCCTTGGCCCCTTTATAAAGAGGATGAATATCAAGCGTCCTCCACATGGCCGTTTGGGACTTGCCTAAAATCGAGGAGTCATACTAACAGGCACGATTGGGTTACCCATACCCATATTGATGAGAATCCCGTGATAAGGGGGACACGATCTCTGCTTCGACAAGACGTGCCAATGAAACCGCCTTGCGAAACGTGCAGTGGCAGGCTGGGAGAAACGGTTCGAATAATGACCAGACCGTGGTGTGATGTCATGTTATGAAAAATTGTCAGCAGATTAGATTTGTGGAAATATTGTTCTCTCTACGGAGGTATGTGGAATTTGTTTTGCAGAGCCGGACACTATCCTTGTGTTCAAAAGCTTCTATGGAATATTCGGAGGAGGAACCCGCCTTGCACTGCCGAAGACAATCTGCGCGCCGGACTCATCGTCATTGAAGCCTTGTTCAGGGGCTACTGAGGGAGTCCTGGATTAGGGGGTCCTCGGACAGCCGGACTGTTGGACTATGAAGATACAAGATTGAAGACTTCGTCCCGTGTCCGGATGGGACTCTCCTTGGCGTGGAAGGCAAGCTTGGTAGTACGGATATGTAGATCTCCTCCCTTGTAACCGACTCTGTGTAACCCTAGCCCCCTCCGGTGTCTATATAAACCGAAGGGTTTAGTCCGTAGGACAACAACAATCATACCATAGGCTAGCTTCTAGGGTTTAGCCTATACGATCTCGTGGTAGATCAACTCTTGTAATACTCATATCATCAAGATCAATCAAGCAGGAAGTAGGGTATTACCTCCATCGAGAGGGCCCGAACCTGGGTAAACATTGTGTCCCCCGCCTCCTGTTACCATCCGCCTTAGACGCACAGTTCGGGACCCCCTACCCGAGATCCGCCGGTTTTGACACCGACAATGATAAAGATGCAAAGTAAAATAAAAGGCAATGAAAATAGCTAAGTGTTGGAAGATTAATATGATGGAAAATAGACCCGGGGGCCATAGGTTTCACTAGTGGTTCTCTCAAGAGCATAAATATTATGGTGGGTGAACAAATTACTGTTGAGCAATTGACAGAATTGAGCATATCATGAGAATATCTAGGTATGATCATGTATATAGGCATCACGTCCGAGACAAGTAGACCGACTCCTGCCTGCATCTACTACTATTACTCCACACATCGACCGCTACCCAGCATGCATCTAGAGTATTAAGTTCATAAGAACAGAGTAACGCTTTAAGTAAGATGACATGATGTAGAGGGATAAACTCATGCAATATGATATAAACCCCATCTTGTTATCCTCGATGGCAACAATACAATACGTGCCTTGCTGCCCCTACTGTCACTGGGAAAGGACACCGCAAGATTGAACCCAAAGCTAAGCACTTCTCCCATTGCAAGAAAGATCAATCTAGTAGGCCAAACCAAACTGATAATTCGAAGAGACTTGCAAAGATAACCAATCATACATAAAGAATTCAGAAAAGATTCAAATATTGTTCATAGATAAACTTGATCATAAACCCACAATTCATTAGTCTCAACAAACACACCGCAAAAGAAGATTACATCGAATAGATCTCCACGAGAGAGGGAGAGAACATTGTATTGAGATCCAAAAAGAGAGAAGAAGCCATCTAGCTAATAACTATGGACCCGAAGGTCTGAGGTAAACTACTCACACATCATCGGAGAGGCTACGGTGTTGATGTAGAAGCCCTCCGTGATCGATGCCCCCTCCGGCGGAGCTCCGGAAAAGGCCCCAAGATGGGATCTCACGGGTACAGAAGGTTGCGGCGGTGGAATTAGGTTTTTGTCTCCGTATCTGGTAGTTTGGGGGTGCGTAGGTATATATAGGAGGAAGAAGTACGTCGGTGGAGCAACGTGGGGCCCACGAGGGAGGAGGGCGCACCTAGGGGGGTAGGCGCGCCCCTACCTCGTGCCTTCCTGGGTGATGTCTTGACGTAGGGTCCAAGTCCTCTGGATCACGTTCGTTTCGAAAATCAAGTTCCCGAAGGTTTCATTCCGTTTGGACTCCGTTTGATATTATTTTTCTGCGAAACTCTGAAATAGGCAAAAAACAGCAATTCTGGGCTGGGCCTCCGGTTAATAGGTTAGTCCCAAACATAATAAAAAAGTGTATAAGAAAGCCCATTAATGTCCAAAACAGAATATAATATAGCATGGAACAATCAAAAATTATAGATACGTTGGAGACGTATCAAGCATCCCCAAGCTTAATTCCTGCTCGTCCTCGAGTAAATGATAAAAACTGAATTTTTGATGTGGAATGCTACTTGGCATAATTTCAATGTAATTCTCCTAATTGTGGTATGAATATTCAGATCCGAAAGATTCAAGATAAAGGTTTAATATTGACATAAAAGTAATAATACTTCAAGCATACTAGCTAAGCAATTATGTCCTCTCAAAATAACATGACCAAAGAAAGTTCATCCCTACAAAATCATATAGTTTAGTCATGCTCTCATCATGCAGAACCCCGATGACAAGCCAAGCAATTGTTTCATACTTTAGTAATCTCAAACTTTTTCAACCTTCACGCAATACATGAGCATGAGCCATGGATATAGCACTACTGGTGGAATAGAATATAATGATGGGGGTTATGTGGAGAAGACAAAAAGGAGAAAGTCTCACATCAACGCGACTAATCAATGAGCTATGGAGTTGCCCATCGATTGATTTTAATGCAAGGAGTAGGGATTGCCATGCAACGGATGCACTAGAGCTATAAATGCATGAAAGCTCAACAAAAGAAACTATGTGGGTGTGCATCCAACTTGCTTGCTCAGGAAGACCTAGGGCATTTGAGGAAGCCCATTGTTGGAATATACAAGCCAAGTTCTATAATGAAAAATTCCCACTAGTATATGAAAGTGACAAAACAAGAGACTCTCTATCATGAAGAACATGGTGCTACTTTGAAGCACAAGTGTGAAAAAAAGGAAAGTAGCATTGCCCCCCTTTTTTTGGGCCTTCTCTTTTTTTGACCTTTCTCTTTTTTTATTGGGACAATGCTCTATGAATGATGATCATCACACTTCTATTTATTTACAACTCAATGATTACAACTCGATACTAGAACAAAGTATGACTCTATATGAATGCCTCCGGCGGTATACCAGGATAGCAATGAATCAAGAGTGACATGTATGAAAAATTATGAATGGCGGCTTTGCCACGAATACGATGTCAACTACATGATCATGCAAAGCAATATGACAATGATGAGCGTATCATAATAAACGAAACGGTGGAAAGTTGCATGGCAATATATCTCGGAATGGCTATGGAAATGCCATAATAGGTCGGTATAGTGGCTGTTTTGAGGAAGATATAAGGAGGTTTATGTGTGAAAGAGCGTATCATATCACGGGGTTTGGATGCACCGGCGAAGTTTGCACCAACTCTCAATGTGAGAAAGGGCAATGCACGGTACCGAAGAGGCTAGCAATGATGGAAGGGTAAGAGTGCGTATAATCCATGGACTCAACATTAGTCATAAAGAACTCACATACTTATTGCAAAAATCTACAAGTCATCAAAAACCAAGCACTACGCGCATGCTCCTAGGGGGATAGATTGGTAGGAAAAGACCATCACTCGTCCCCGACCGCCACTCATAAGGAGGACAATCAAAGAACACCTCATGTTTCAAATTGGTTACATAACGTTTACCATACGTGCATGCTACGGGACTTGCAACCTTCAACACAAGTATTTCTCAAATTCACAACTACTCAAATAGCACAACTTTAATATCACTACCTCCATATCTCAAAACAATCATCAAGCATCAAACTTCTCTTAGCATTCAACACACTCATAAGAGAGTTTTTTTACTAGTCTTGAATACCTAACATATTAGGATTAATTTCTCAATTTAAGAAAATTACCATGCTGTTTAAGGCTCTCAAAATAATATAAGTGAAGCATGATAGAATAATAGTTTCTATAAAACAAAACCACCGCCGTGCTCTAAAAGATATAAGTGAAGCAAAAACTATATAGCTCAAAAGATATAACTGAAGCGCATAGAGTATTCTAATAAATTCCGAATCATGTGTGTTTCTCTCAAAAGGTGTGTACAGCAAAGATGATTGTGGTAAACTAAAAAGCAAAGACTCAAATCATACAAGACGCTCCAAGCAAAACACATATCATGTGGTGAATAAAAATATAGCTCCAAGTAAATTTACCGATGGAAGTAGAGGAAAGAGGGGATGCCTTCCGGGGCATCCCCAAGCTTTGGCTTTTTGGTGTCCTTAGATTATCTTGGGGTGCCATGGGCATCCCCAATCTGAGGCTCTTGCCACTCCTTATTCCATAATCCTTCAAATCTTTCACCCAAAACATGAAAACTTCACAACACAAAACTCAGCAGAAAATCTCGTGAGCTCCGTTAGCGAAAGAAAAAAAAAACACCACTTCAAGGCACTGTAATGAAATCATTCTTTATTTATATTGGTGTTAAACCTACTGTATTCCAACTTCTCTATGGTTTATTAACTATTTTACTAGCCATAGATTCATCAAAATAAGCAAACAACACACGAAAAACAGAATCTGTCAAAAACAGAACAGTCTGTAGTAATCTGTAACTAACGCAAACTTCTGGAACTCCAAAAATTCAGCCAAAATAGGACGACCTAGAAAATTTGTTTATTGATCAGCAGAAATTGGAATCAATATTTTATCACGTTCTGGTGATTTTTAACAATTATTTTCATGAACAGAAAGTTTCTGCAATTTTCAGCAAGATCAAATAACTATCATCCAAGAAGATCCTATAGGTTAAACTTGGTACAAACACTAATTAAAACATAAAAACAAATCTAACCAAAGGCTAGAAAAAATGTTTATTCCTAAACAGAAGCAAAAAGCAAAAAACAAAAAATAAAATTGGGTTGCCTCCCAACAAGCGCTATCGTTTAACGCCCCTAGCTAGGCATAATAGCAAGGATAGATCTAGGTATTGCCATCTTTGGTGGGCAATCCATAAGTGGCTCTCATAATAGATTCATATGGTAATTTTATTTTCTTTCTAGGAAAGTGTTCCATGCCTTTCCTTAACGGAAACTGGAATCTAATATTTCCTTCCTTCATATCAATAATTGCACCGATCGTTCTAAGGAAACACTACAAAAAAAGACACATCCGTGACATTTTGGGCCGAACGAATTTTTTTCTCTGTCATACATATGACACTTCTATGACGATAATTGTGACAAAACCCGGTATCATCATAGATGTGGTGAGCTCCTACTTCTATGACAAAAAATCATGACAGAAAATGGGCTTTTCGTCCTGGGCGGGCCGGAGACGCAGTTGCATGACATTCTTTGGGCCGTCCATGACGGAAAAAACTGTGGTAGAAGCGAGGGCGAGGAAAATTTCGGGGAGTTCCCGGTTACGGTGGGAGGTCGGGCCCCGAGCGATGCGCATTTCTCTCGTACATGTACGCGCGTGTGTGCGAGGCGTTGGCTCTAACTGAACCCGAGCGAGGCGTTGGGCTCTAACTGAACCCGAGCGATTGCACTGCAGGCTACGCGTTACTGAACCCGAGCGATCGATCGATGGCTGTTAACTGAACCTGATCGAGCGATTCCTTCGCTACTGCTGCTAACTGAAGCCGATCGATGCTGCCTCTGGGATGAATAGTGAGCGTTGCGGGGGGGGGGGGGGGGTTGGATGAACAGTGAGCGGTGGCGTTGCCTCTGGATGAACAGGACCCCGTGGTGTGGTGGAGGGCTGGATGAACAGTAGACGGTGGAGGGGTGCCCGTGGAGGGGTGGTTGAATAGGACCCCGTGGTGTGGAGGGCTGGATGAACAGTAGACGGTGGAGGGGTGCCCGTGGAGGGGTGGTTGAACAGTAGCCGGTGGAGTAGCGCGCGTGGAGGCTGGATGAACAGGAGCCCGTGGAGGCTGGAGGAGGTCGACGGTGGAGATGAACAGTATCCCGTGGAGTCCCGTTTTGTGGTACGCCACACCCCTCCCGATGAACAGGACCCCCGTTTCGACCGTAGGAGGTCCGTTTCGTCCGTTTTGCGGCACGTCACACCCCTCCCGATCAACAGGACCCCCGCTTCGACCGTAGGAGGTCCGTTTCGTCCGTTTTGCGGTACGCCACACCCCTCCCGATCAACAGGACCCCCGTTTCGACCGTAGGAGGTCCGTTTCCTCCGTTTTGCGGTACGCCACACCCCTCCCGATCAACAGGACCCCGTCCCGAACATAGGAGGTCCATTTCCTCCGTTGTGCGGTACGCCAGGCCTCGTTTCCATAGCCTGTTCCGTCCAAGCCCTCCCGATGAACACGACCACGCATTCCGTTCCGACCCAGCCGGTTGGCTCCCACGCGTTCCATTGCCTCCCGATGAACACGACGCATTCTGTTGCCTTCCCATGAACACGACGCATTCCGTTGCCTCCCCATGAACACGACGACGACGCTGTTTCTCCGTTCCGACCCAGCCATGTACACGAGCCCTGGCCGTACGTATGCGCGAGTAGGCGTTCGAGACCCCGCCCGTATGTACACATACATGGCCATATTTTCTTTCTTGCACCCTAGCCGCTGTACGTACGCGTACATGCTACGTGCGCGCCTCTACTACGACACGTACGCGTCTCTACTACGACACATGCGCGCCTCTACATCCACCAGTATATATGTACGTACACGTTCGCGACCAGAATGACAACGCTACGTACGCTTCGACCAGGTGGGTCCCGACTGTCAGGCACTTCCTTGCCTGCGAAGATGTAGCTGGTGGGTCCTAGCAGTCAGGGGGCGAATCATTTTTTTTTGCCCAGACGCACTTCCTTGTGTGGGAAGATGTAGCTGATGGGTCCCAGCAGTCAGGGGCAAACGTTTTTTTCGCGAAATATGGTGGCCCGTCCGGTGGGTCCCCGCTGTCAGGTGG